>NC_084462.1:63745678-65073178 GCF_027409185.1 Cynocephalus volans
TGGAGGGTCTGCCCTCAGCTCCTGCCTAGGACCCTCAGTGTGCTCTGCTTCTTGCCTGCTTCTGGGCAGAGGGGGCTGCCCTTGGCTCCTGCCTCGGACCCTGGGCATGCTCTGCTGCTTGACTGCTCCCAGGCAGAAGGGGCTGCACTTGGCTCCTGCCTATGACCCCAGTTATGCTCTGCTGCTTGCATGCTTCTGGGCATAGGGGGCTGCCCTCAGTTTCTGCATAGGACACTGGCGTGTTCTGCTACTTGCCTGCTTCCAGGTGGTGGGGGCTGCTGACTTTTGACAACCTCATTATAATGTGTCTTGGTGTAAATTTGCTTGGGTTCATCCTATTTAGAATCTGTTGAGCTTCTCAGATCTGGTTGATGCCCATTTCCTTTCCATATTTGGTATGTTTTCAGTTGTTACTTCTTTAAGTAATCTTTCTGCCCCTTTCTTTCTCTCTTCTCCTTATGATAGTTCCATGATGTGTACATTTGTCTGTGTGATGGTATCCCATAAATTCCTTAAACTTTCACCACTCTCTTAAATTCTTTTCTCTTTTTGTTCTTCTAGCTAGATAACTTCAAATGACTTCTTTGCATTTGCCGATTCTTTCTTTTACTTGATCGAGTCTGCTGTTGAACCTCTATAGTGATTTTTTTAGTGCAGTTATTACACTCTTTAGTTCCAAAATTTCTGTTTTTTCCCTTTTTATATTTTCTATCCTTGTTAATATTCTCTTTTTGCTTATGCATTGTTTTTTGAGCTCAAAGGGCAGCTTTATGACCATTATTTTGAATTATTTGTCAGATAGTTCATATTCATCTGTTTACATAGAACCTCCTTCTAGAGACTTATTTTGTTCCTTTGTTTGGGCAATGTTTCCTTATTTCTTTGTTTGTCTTATAATTTTCATTGGGATCTGTGCATTTGAGAAGACAGCCACCTATTCCAGTCTTTATGATCTAGCTTTTTACAGGGGAAGACCCTCACCAATCAGCCCTGCTAGAGATTCTGGGAGCCTCTGAAACCTTTTGGGGGGATGCAACTTCTCTGGGCCTATGTATGCAACTTCTAAATTAGAGATGCTGCTTTCTTTTTCAAGAATTCATAATATCTTGCTCCCTCTGGTGTTTGTCTGCAGCACTGCACTTTCTCTGGCTCTACAGCAGTAAGTGCCCCCTCTCTTGTTCTCAGCACCATCCAACATATGCTGGCCTCTTGTCAATACTCCAAGTTAAGCAAGACAGACAGCAGTCCCTCATGCAGCCCTCTAAAAAGCCATAACACTGGACATAAGCTCCACTCATCTCTCTCCCTCCTAAGGGAGAAGCTTCTCTTGATCATGCCAACCTGCACTAGCCTCTGTCTATGGTACTGTAGGCCCTCTAGTGCTGCAGAAAGCTACCTCTGCTGTTTGAATTCAGTAGATGCCAGGTATCCAAACTATGCTGGTTCTGTCAGAGGTCTGAATCAGGCAAGACAGAAACCAGTCCTGCAAGTAGCCCTCTGAAAAGCTGAAACACTGAATGCACATTCCACAGTCCCCCCACCCCGAAGGAGAAACAGAGCCAGAGTATTCTCTCATGGCGTGCTGACTTGGGGGAGGGATGATCATGAATAAAGTGAAACAGCTCTTCTTACCCATTTAAATGTAGCTGTTCTTGGCTTTGAGCCTGCCTGGGGTACTGCACCTTCTTAATTGGTGTCTGAGTTCTCATAAATGTATTTTGGTCCTTATACTATTGTTAAGTCAGTGTCCCGGGTGGGAGGTGGGGGGGACTGAGGACAGGACTTCCCATTCCGTGATCTTGATCTTTTCATTGGTCTTTTTATTGTCTTCCAACGGGCATGTCTTGTCTCCTTAAGGAGACACCCCGAGGCTAGAGGCCCACTGGAATGATCTGTGCACTGGAACGATCTAGGCACAGTGAAGATGCTTAAAAAGCACTTACTGAATGAAGAAAGAAGTCTGCTTTAACATATTTTAAAGCTTGCATGCTTCATGGAAGATAATATATCTGTGTTAGTTTTCATTCCTGGGGGAAACTTGTCTTAAATGAACTAGTTTTGCAGGGTTCCATATAAATTCCCCAAGAACTTATCCTAAAAATCTTACATTGTATCTACATTGCAAGAAAAAGCATGTGCTTTTACAGTGTCACATATACTAATTTAACTTTGTAAACATTATAAACACAAAATTGTAAAAGTTCCACGCATATTCAAGGTATATTCATATTCAAGGCAAATCCAACTTACTCCCAAAAGCCTCCCCAGTTCTCTAAGTTAGAATTCATTCATTTATCAAATATTTAGGAAGCATCTATTATGTGCTAGGTACTTTACTAGGTTTCTTGGGCTACTCTGTAGTTCTGATGATAGACTCTCATAGTCTTTAACATTTATGTGTGCAATTTCTTCCCTCCTTAACCGTGGGCTTCTAGAGTGAAGGAACTGTGTCCCATTCACCTCTGTAACCCTGGCATCTATACAGTACTTTGTAAATAGTAACTGAAATAAAATACAACAGTGCTAAAACATATTCAAGTGGATAGACTGGAAGAAAAATGTCTTTTAAACCATCTGGGTTTGCTAAAGAAGCAGAAAAACCAAGTACCTGATAATCAGGTGTCTTATAAATTCTACCAGATCACATTAATTAGCTTCTTTTATGTTTTCTATTCTTGATGGAAAATATGTTGATGACTATTTTTTATCCCTTATTTAAAGGGTATTAACAAGTTAGTTGCCCATATTTCAATCACATGTACATTAAAACCAGTTAGCAAGAAAAATGGAAATGCACTCAAGTGATTTCCAGAAACATAAACATCACTATCACCAACTGCCCCAAACCGAGAAACACATCCTCCTGTGCTCACTGCCACAAACCCAGTCACAGCAACATTAGAATTGACAGCTATAGAATAAAGAGCCTAAAAGGATCTAAGAAAACCAGGAAGTGCCACGTATAAGGAGGTATGTGTTTGACAAACAAATGTCCGAAGATCCCAGTTCCAAACTGAGCAAAATTTGCAGAATAAACACAGAATGTGGTAAAATCCATTGATTGAGAGATTAAAAGCTTTTCTGAGTGTCAAGAAACCTTGACGTCACAAGCAAGGGAATATTATTCAAAGGAAAATAGGGTTTTCAAAGAAGGGGGAAATGATCAAATACTTACAAACCGGCACATGGCTGGTACTTAATAAATGACAGCTATTATGAGGAGCTAAGAACTAGGTCAGTGTCCCTTCTTTGTGATGTCCTGGGCAGAACTTACTGAACTTCCTCTGTGCTCCCACAGCATTTGGTACAGGCTGCTGTCACATCACGTACTGTAAGCGCTATGGACTAAATGTTTGTTCCTCTCCCCCACTTCAAATTAATATATTGAAATCTAATCCCCAATGTAATGGTATTTGGAGGTAAGGCCTTTGAGAGGTAATTAAAAGTGAGCCCTGTGAATGAGATTAGTATCCTTATAAGAAGAAATCAGAGAGTTATCTAGCTTTCCTTCTGCAATGTGAGGATACAATGAGAAGTCAGCAGTATGCAACTTGGTAGAGGACCCACATCAGAATCTGACCATGTTGGCACCCTGATATTGGATTTCCAGTCTTCAAAACTGTGAGAAATAAATTTTTGTTATTTATAAGCCACCAAGGCTAGGTATTTTGTTATAGCAGCCCAAACTAAGACAATAGTCATCTATATGTCTGTTCCTACTCCTATGCCGGGATTTCCTGGAAGGTGAGGATCATATCCCTGTGCTTTGCTGGAACTGGAAATAGTAGGCACTTAATCATTATTAAGTGAGAAAATAAATAAGCTGTCTCATACATTTCTTTCAATAAGAACAGTTTTTGACTGAAAATAGTGAAGAACCAGGATGGAAGACTCTTTCTATAAGTCTTCTTGCTTACTCCTTCACATTTTAAATGTCATTCTCTTTCGTTACTTGTTCAGAGTGATATCTCTTCTTCCACTTCCAACACAGAACAAGTTTCACAGAGTAAATTTTTCCAGATGATGTATCATGGAGTGGTGGGACACTATGGGGTTGCTTTTTTTTTTTTCTGTTTTTCATTCTTATTTTGAAATAATTTTAAACCAAGTATGTTGCAGAAATAGAGTTCCCTTCACCCAGTGTCCTCTACTATTAATATCTTCCCAAACCATAATATAATTATTGGAAGAAATTAACACTGAGCCAATAAAATTAAGTACTGTGTACACCCTATTCAAATTTCCCAGTTTTCCCACTAATGTACTTTTCCTGGTCCAGGATCCCACATTAATTTAATTGTTACATCTCTTTATTCTCTTCCATTCTGTGACAGTTCCTCACTTTTTCCTTCTCTTTCTTGACACTGACATTTTTGAAAACTACCAGTTAGTTTTTGCATTGAATGTCCCTCAATTTGGGTTTGACAGACCTAGGTTTGATTCTTTGCTCAGTGACTTACATCTGTGTAATCTTGGGCAAGCCAATGTCTCTGGGACTTAAGTTTCCTCATCTGTGTAATGGCATAATAATACTGACTTTCTGAGGCTGTTCTGAAAATTAAATGAAGTAATATATATTAAAATACCTGAGATATAAGGCCATACAACAAATGTTAAGTCTTTTCTCCTTGTGTGTTGTTGCCTTTCAATTATTTCTGATAGATTTTTTTGCTAAAATGTCTTACCCATATTTTAATGTCTTCTTTTGCATATAACACCATATATAATTTAGTATGACTGAAGACTGTCATCACTATAAACAGCCATTGTTGTACTGTATAACAGTTCTAGGTCTGTGTCTTTGTTCTCCCTCACTGTTGTCCCTTCTCATTATCAGTATGCCTGCCTGTAAGGGCTTCATAATTCCCCTTCTGACTTTCAGCTTGTGATGTATAGGGATTCATTTATTCACATATACAGTCATTCAATGATGTACTGAATCTAAATGCCAGGCCTTGTGTTAGAATCTCGGATATAGTGATGTTACCTCCTATCCTCATCATTTTATGGCTAGTGGGAGAAATGGACAAGTAACTAGTTAATTAAAATTCAATGTGATTAATTCTTTGAGAGATGTAATTCCTAGGATTATATAAGAAGTATACTTAACCTGGACTGAGGAAAGAGTCAGGTTGGGGAAGATTTCATGAAGAAGGTGCCATTATGCCTCAGTTAAGGTCTGAAAAATGTGTAGAAATTAACCAGATGGAGCAGGAAAGAGCAAAAGGCATGTAGTTTAAGAAAGAGCTATTAGATCTGTGCTGAGTAAATCAGTTCTGAATAATAAATCTCCTGTGTTATAAACTTCCAGCTTGATAATGATTTTGTGCCAGTACCTCAGGGGCTCAGAAACTTCACCAGGAAACTTCTGGCCTGAGGCCAGAGCTCTGTTTTGGAGACTGAAGTTGACAGACCCAAAGCTTTGGATATTATACTGAGCTTCCCTCTTTCAACATCTGTGAACTGAAGTAAAATTTCAGGCGACAATTAGCGGCTTATTCCCTTTTCAAAAGTATAATAGATTTGTCCCTTTCTGATACAGGAGTTTCTTACCCTTTTTATTTATTTTTTAATCTATATGGCCATCAAAAAATCCTTTTTAAACTGACCCTTTTAACCTAGCTGGCAAGAGAGGTTTTGAGGCTTTTCCAGCTACAATACTCACTTGTGTGGCTTCAGAGGTTCGGCTTTGGATCCAACTGATTCCAAAGCCCCAGTCTAATCATGTAAATTTGCAATCTTAGCAAAGATGATGGAAGTCTATTAACCATTAAATATTGGAGAATCCAATTCAAAAATTTCAAATTATTAGGAGGTTTCTCTGCCAGTCTCTAATTTACTCTCCCAATTATCTTTACTTTTTTTTTTTTTTTTTTCCAATCTGGAGAATAAATAACTGAATTCTTTTAGTTTTATCCACAGGGAAAATTTCCCAAACCTTAACTGCCTCTAATTCAAAGCAATAATATTACATACCGTCAACTGGTGTATCAGGAGGTCCATTAAGAAGGTAATCTTGTTACTAAACAGAACATTGGTGCAGTTTTCTGAACAGTTATTGCAGGTGAGGTTGTAAACATTGATTGCATTGCAGAGAGACCTAATAGAAAGAGAAAAACACCATTTGTAAAACCTGAGCAGCTCTTCTCCAAACAATTTAAAATACATAAAATGAACAGTACAAAAGCAACAGGCATGGGATGGAAGTCACTCTAAAAAACTAAGCCAAATACTATTAGGTGCAAGGTCCGTTAGCTAAATATAAAAACAAATAATTTTCATCCAAAGCCCAGTGCTCATTACTACCTAATAGTTACATCTTATTAATTTCTATTAGTTGCCGCTGTAGACAATGGAAATATATTTTCTTGTCTATGATAATTTCTTAATACTGTGAGACTATACTCTTAACCAGTATACTCTACTGTTCCCAGTTTTCAGGAACCTACCAATTACGTGAAGCAAGGTACAAATATATCAGATAAACAGATTATTACAAGTACAGCAGGGGCTGTCTTCCCCATCTCTCTCTCTCACTAGAGTGTCACCTGCATGAGGACGGAGAGCTTGTCTGTTTTATCCATCTGGCACAGTGCCTGGAACATCATAGGAACTTAGACATTTGTTGAGTGAATGAACACTCATGTGGTGGTTTCTGGGTATTTTGAATAATACCCAGAAAAAAGGCTTTGTCAAAACTCCTATTGCCAGATCTCCTGTTCCAGGATAAGGGCAGATTATGGAAGAAGAGAGAACACACAAGGAGAAACTGGAAGTTTTCCCTGTGAGACAAGACCTGTAGAGTTCTGGGGAGTGAACATCACACCTGCTTGGAGGCTGTATGGACATGAACCAAGAGTGCCTGAGCAGATGAGGACATCTTTCCTAGAGGGTACAAACTGGTCTGTGTGGGCCCAAATAGTTTAAGGTCAAACTGATCAAAGAAATGTCTTTCTCTAGGGGATTTAAAAAAAAAAGATATGCTATTGCTCAAAGAAACTTGGAGCAACAAGCTCGATGGGCCTGGCATTCTCCTGGGTGTTTTGAAGACTGAATAATACCTGCATTGCCTGAGTAATCAATGTTTATCCTGATCTAATTAAATCTCCCACTTAAGTCCTATGCAAAAAGGTTTTGATTTAGTCTCTCACAACAACCAATCCTCTCTCTAGGATGGTAGTTCTCAAAAGTGTGATCCACAAACCGGCAGCATCAATATCACCTGGGAACTTGTTGGAAATGCAAATCCTCAGGCTCCACCCCAGACTTAGTAAAAAGAAACTCTGGGAGTGGGGTCAAGCAATTTTGCTTCAACAAGTTCTGCCACTAATTCTGACAGATGTTCAAGTTAGAGAACTACTGCTCTAGGATAGAGGTTCTGTATCCTGACTAATATCAGAATCACCTATAGATCTTTAAAAATATATTCTTGCTTGAGTTCCTCCCCTGGTGATGCTATTTGGGGGATGGGGTAGGTTCCTGATATCTGAATGTTTGAAAAGCTTGATAGGCAATTCTTATCTGTAGCCAGAGTTAAAAACCACATGTCTAAGAACCACCATGTGAGTGTTCATTCATTCAACAAATATCTAAGTTCCGATGATATTCTAGGTGCTGTGCTAGGTGGACAAGACAGACAATCTCTCCATCCTCATGCAGGTGACACTCTAGTGAGAAAGAGATGGGGAAGACAGCCCCTGCTGTACTTGTAATAATCTGTTTGTCTGATATATTTGTACCTTGCTTCACATAATTGATAGATTCCTGAAAACTGGGCACAGTAGAGTATACTGGTTAAGAGTAGAGACACTGGAATGAGATACACCTAGGTTACAATTGCAGTTCTGCCACTCAAGATTTTAGCAAGTTACTAATTAACATCTAGATGCTCACCTATAAAACCAGGAAGATAATACCTAAGCTTCATATAATTGCCACGAAAATAGATGTAATAATAGATGTAAAGTACTTAGGACAGTGCCTGGCATATGGTTACATATTTAATAGCCCTTATTAGGGCTATTAATTGTATCATTAGGGTTATTAATCTTATTATTATGAATAAGGTAAAAAAAGAAAAGTTAATAAATTGGGTGAAATTAAAGCATGGTATAAGAAGCTTATTTCCAGGATAATAATGCAGTACCTCCCAAAATTTTTCATGGTATACTGGCATTACTGATGAAAGGACTCTAAGATGGGAGTAAGAATAAGATGGGAGCCAGGAGGAGACTCAGCTGTTCCTGGCTTTCCCGAATCTCCCTGAGGACTGAACAGAAAAACCTTGGCCCACATGTAACACATTTATAACACATTGGTTGAAGGCTCTGTTTAGCAAATCCTTCACAAATGTAAATCAGCTCCATTTCATTTATTTGATAACATGTATTGATTTTCAAAAGAGTGCTTTTCAATTTTAAAAATAATGTATTTATGACTATAATAATTAATAAATAATTGTAATGAATTTGGCAAACAGAAGCACAAAGAGTAAAATATTATCAAAAGAAAAATTTGGTATTTGTACTTGCAGTCTTTTCCCTATTTTTATAAATATTTATTCACCCCATTTTTCCATTTCTTAATAAATATATAATGAACAGTTTTCCATGACATTTAATATTCTTCTACAACACTGGTTTTTCAGTTTTTAAAAAGAGCAAAACAAAATCTTGCTCAGAAGCTTAAACCACAGAACAAATAAAATCAGAGTTGCTCTTGCTGAAGCAGAAGTGGAGGACCCAGGGCCCTACCCTGCTCCCTCCTCTCACAGAGCCTTGAAGCCTTCCTCAGAGGCCTTGGGATACAGTGAAAACTACTGAGCTAATATATAACTACTTGGTAACTTTCCAAATGGATCACGATGCCTACCACAGTACAAGACACAGAAGGAGGAGTATATGATGAAAGCATTTCCCTCTTACTCACATCCCCCTGCCTCACCTTAGAAATTACCAAGACAACTGGTTTATATACCCCTCCAGGGACAGTCCGTGCACACACAAGCTTCTTATTCCCCTTCCGCACAAACAGTATCCTACAAGACTTGGAGGTTGAATGTGAGTCAAAAACATCTTCCTGTGGCTTTGGGCTGTTGGTTGCTATTATTAAGCAAGGTTTGGAAATGTGCGGCTTTCCTACAGCAGCACTCCAGGGTCAATTTTCCAGCTTCCCGGGTATCAAGAACCAGTGGGGTAAACTGTGTTACTTGATTCAATTTCTTAATCTCTGATCTGCAGCTTCAGGTATGTGCTCTGTGGTTTCCTGGGTGTGACAGATAGTTATGTGTGTGGCATTAGCTTATTTCCTTCCTAACTTGTGTTGGCCTCAGAGGAAACACCAACCCTCATGGATCTGTTCGGTATTGTTTTTGGAGTCAATCCAGAAGTCTTCCAACAGTTTTCCAAGTACCTAATGTCTTATTCTAAGTTCCTTTTCTGATTAAAATACTGAGAAATACTGCATGATTTTTTAAAGGCTGAATAGTGTCTCATCCCATGGATATAAAAACCAACCTTTTACAATTGTTGTGTTTAATTTTCAATGTTAATAAATAATGCTGTAATTTAACAGTCAGAGTTCTAAGTTTCAAGCCACAAGGAAAAAAGTTCCAATTGATATAAATAAAAAGGAAATTAATTGACAGCCTATTGGGTATATCACAGAATTTGGAAAACTCAGGCGTAGAAGGTGTACTTCCAAGACCAATATCCAAATTACACACCACTGAACTGTTCTGCTAAAAAAAAAAAAAAACCACTGGGCACCATATGCTATAGCCTGAACTGACACTGTAAGTCTGGACACTAGATACTGCTGCCTCCAACACTGGAAAGAATAGATTTTGGGATATTCGTGTTTCTTCACTTCAGACTAAAAGTCTGGAGAGGGTATGTTGGGTTGTAAAGTCTCTTGGTCACATGCCTGCATCCTAGAAACAATGAAGAATGGGAAGCAAATACTTGGTGTTCTCAGGTTCTAGAATCAGGGAGCCATCTTACATGCTTACATGCTTGGGAAAGCTGCAAACGTAGGGTGGTGGATGAGATGCTGGGCAGCTTAACAGCACAACCCATGTTTACAACAGCTGCTAAACAAATCATTCTGTACCACTCTGTTTCCTTAGGATAAATTTCCAGTAATAATAATTTGGGTCAAAGGATATGAACATTTTTAAGGCTTTGGATTGACACTGCCAAATTCAAACTGCTATCTGGAAAAAAAGTTTTAAACCAATTTATACTCTCAGGAAAAGATTTTCTCCATGCTTTTACTAACACTGGATAATCTCATTAAAACAAATCTTACCAATTTGACAGCTAAATAAAAATGGTATTTTTAAAGGCTGCATTTCTTTTATTATTTGAATGATTAAAGTTTTTTTTTTCAGAATCAGGAGTTACGTCACCAAGATGGCGGAATAGATGATTCCCAGCATTGTTCCCCTTCACAAGAGATCAACTTCCAACTATTAAAACACAAAAACTGCCATCATGAAACCACTGGAATTTGGAATAAGAGGAGAAGAGGCCTGCTGAGTCAATGAAGGCATGAAAGGCCACAGTGAGTGGGAGGGATCCCAGGACAGCAGGGCACAGTGCACTGGGCAGCTACCAGCACATAGAGCAGCTACATGAAGACAGCAAAGCCACAGCAGCGCCCTTTGCATGAAGCTACTTGGAATCTACAGGGTAGAAGGGTGCCATGACTGCTGGCAAAAAAAAAAAAAAAAAAGATAGAAAATCACTTCCATTTTCTAGGCCAGCAAAATACTCCCAAGCATCCCCTGTGCCTACAGAGGAGGGAGGGGCCTCAGCTGACAAGAGGAAGAAACTACTTTGGGGAGTCCCATATCCTACCTTCAGGACCAGCATGGCAATGTACACTGACACGGTCACTGGACTTGCTGTCTCAGAGATGAGAGAAGAGATCAGGAGGTAGGTATCTGATTTTCCCAGAGATCTGTCTTTGTGGGGGACTTGTGAGGAGCCTGCCCTATGGGAAATATTGGGAGTAACAAGGGTAGGGCATCTGGGCACAGTGTTGGCAGCTGATCTGAAGGCAGATCAGCACCTCCCCCACACAGTGGAGACCTGTCAGTGCGATACAACTGCAGGGGACACAGTTTGTGGGACTCAGTCCTGGCCCGAATTTTCCACACAGCTCAGTGGGGTTTGTGGAGACCCCAAATGGCAGAGTTATATTTCAGTTCATGTACACAATGTGTGATGGTCAAATGAAGGTAGTTAGCATATTCATCGTCATAAAAATTTATCGTTTCTTTGTGATGAGAACATTTGAGCTCATCTCTCCTAGCCATTTGAGAACATACTATGTAAATTATTCTTAATTATAGATGCCTAGCACTATTGTATACCACTAGAACTTATTTTTTCTATGTATCTGTAGTTTTGTGTCCATTAACCAAACTCTATCTACCCTCCCTTTCCCAGCCTCAAGTAACCACAATTCTAGTCTCTGCTTCTAAAAGTTCAATTTTTTTTTAGGCTCCCACATATGAGTGAGAAAATGTAGTATTTAACTTTCTGTGCCTGACTTATTTCACCTAACATAATGTCTTCCAGGGTCATCGATGTTGCCCTAAATGACAAGATTTTATTCTTTTTCATGGCTGAGTAGTATTCTATTGTGTATATATACCACATTTTCTTTATTTACTCATTTGCCAATAGACACCTAGGTTGATTCTGGATCTTGGCTATTGTGAATAGTACTGCAATAAACATAGGGGTTCAGACATCTTGGTATGCTAACTTCCTTTCCTTTGGATAAATACCTAGCAGCAGGATTGCTGGATCATATGGTAAGAACTTTTAATTTTTATTTGATAAAATCTGCCAAACTTTTCCTTCAGGACATCTAGGTTTTGTGTCAGACTTAGTAGGGCCTTTCTACTTCCAGACTATACAAATATTCTTTTAAGTTTGCTTCTAGTACTTTTTATGAATTGCGCATTTAAATCTACAATATAAACTTGATTCTTAGATAAGGTATATGGTAGAGATTTACTTTTTTTTTTTTTAAATAACATTACTATTTATACTTATCTTTTTATTAACTGTTCTAGTTCTCTATTTTAAAAATTTTATTGGAGGTTTTCACCTTTTTGAAAATTATAAGGATTCTCTCATTATAAATATAACAAGGTTAATACATATTGTAGATATTTTTTCCAGTTTACCTCTATCTTTCCTTTTGCTATGCTATTTTTAAAGTATTTTTTATATATTGAAGATATACAATTTTAAGTAGTTTAAGAACTTTTATTAGAAGTTTTCTTTTTTTTCCTGACTTTCCTTTTATGCTTTAAAAGTTCTTTCTCACTATAAGATGAGGTAACTATTAATTTATATCACCTTTTAGCCATATGTATTTATTTTTCTTGAATTATCAGTGTGTGTGGTAATTTTACAGTTTTATAATTCACTTTCAATTCATTTAGAATTTATTTTTGGTGTGTAGTGTATGAGACAGGAACCTCAATTTGTTTTCCACCCAAAGAGGTTATTAAATAATCCATCTCTTCTCTACTGGTCTGAAATGCCACTTTTATCATAACTAAATGAATATATTCATATATAACTACAAGAATATATTCCCTGGTTTCCTGTTGTAGTTGATAACTCTGTCTACTTTGTGCCAATATCACATTGTTTTGTATACTGTAGCTTTATAATAGAGTTAATATATAAAATTATAGATATCTAAAGACTTTAAAAATATATATATATGTGGGGGTATTACATTTAGAGTGTGTGAAACATGATAGCTCTATAATTGCATCTTTTTTTCCCTTTGGTTTTGATTTATATTTTTTATAAGCTTGATTTTTAATTCCTATTTTTCTGTTTTAGTCGATAGAATTCCTACAACTTGTGTCTAATCTTTTGTGGACTATCATGAGGCATAAACAAACATGTACATAAAAAAGCAAACAACACATGGTATGGGATTATGTCCTAATGCCCTCTGTCCTTTACATTAAACTCATTTATTGATAAAGTGTGGAATGTGCATCTATATAATCTTATGCTCACAAGACCCTCCCAAGAAACTTTCACAAAGAAACAAAGTACTTTCTCATGGGGAAAAAAGGGTGGTGGGGGGGGGGGGGGGGAACCAAAAATTTCAGGATCAGGAAAAACTTGTCTACTCAGTAAAACTTGTTTGAAAGACAACCTCTATTTGAAGAGCACCTGTCTTCGAAAGATCACTTCTTTGAACCCAGCCTGGGTGGTCTGCCCAAGCAGCTTTCCCTGTAATTCTAAACTCAAGTGACTGGAAGCACTTTTTAACATCAAAGAGAAAGCCCCAGATTTTGAAAGTATCTTCTGAGAAGACATTAAAATCTCACTGTCCATTCTGTCAAAAGTATACTGTGGTTGGGGGGTTTGAGATAAAGGCTTTCTGCCCCAAATAATCATGAATACATGAGTAAATTTTTGTCCGTAAGTCTTCTCACTGAAAATGTTTCTTCTGAAAAAGAGGATAAAAAAGGAATCATAAAACTGGGCCTTTTGGCAATAAGTGTAGGAACATATTTACATACGAATAGGGCAGTAATAGAATATACCTGTAGTACACACCTAAGACATTATGAAATAGTTAAACTGAAAAGCTCCAGGTGGTTGCAGCTTAGAAGAGTTTGATAATATAACTCAGAAAGTACATAGTTTATATTCTTAGGCAGTTTGCATGGGTTAAGACTTTTCAGAAAACACTGTTCACCAAAATCCATGGTTTTACATCAGTGTCAAGAGAGCAATCATTTAAAAACAACTGCCATGGACAATCACAAAATTTACATGGGAGAGAACGAACAGCTTAGGGACAGTGGGTAGTAGAATCACAAAAATACAGTTGCAAAGAGAAACTTGGAATTTTCACCAATTACTGTTTTAGCCCTCATGTAAAAAAGGGATTAGCCTGATGTACGTTAATATAGTAAAAAGGTAGAGCCTAACAAAACACAGAGGATGATTAGCAATTAATGTAGAATTAGTTTGAGAAAAGATTATCTAGACAGAACCAAAATGCCCAGATCTGGAGTTTTAGCAGTTCCTTAAGGAACGGAGAGATGAATGTTAAAACCAGAGCCCCAATGTATACTATAATTTACTGAATATGCTTGTTTTGCATTAAGCATTTAATAAATGGCATACAAGTTTATATGCATTCAACCATTCTCAAATTATGCTTTGTCCTTACAAAAGTACAAACTAAAATAACTTTAGATATTATTAAAAAGAATTATCTAAAATTAGGGATATCCAACTGCAGTTAGAATTCTAATGCCCTAAGTGAACCCACCAAGGGAGTGGCCCCCTCACAGAATAAAACCTGCAATCTAGGCCTGGCCCTGCAGGAATGGCCCACCTGATAGCTGCATGTACCAATTCTAGAGGCTGAAAACTGACACTTGTGTCAAACCACTGAAAACTCTATTCTGTAACATAACTAGGTTGTTAGGCAAGATCCTTGTTTAATTGATCTTTTTTGGCATTCTCATACTATACAGCACAGAGTTTGGCTGAACACACAGATGTCTACTGAAAGGATAACTATCTTCCTTGTTTTAAACAGAATATGTAAGAATGTGCAGCTGTGGAATATCTTAATAATCGTACATTAATTAACCACATTCTCCAGTATTCTACTTTTTAAAATGCTCATTTGAACTTGATCATGAACATTTATTATTCTTAGTCAATCTGGTTTATTCTCAGCACCAAAGAAATGTCTTATTTTTTACAGCCATTAGGAATAACTTCCAGACCCTACACAGAAAAGTTTTGAAGTACCTAAAAGTTTCGAAGTAGATTTATAAAGCAAGAAAATTATTTTAGAACGTTCAAATTTAAATTGTGGCTGAATTTCTTTATAAATTATGCTGACAGACAAGATTAATACTTATAAAAGTGATTGTATTAGGCTTTTCATTGTTAGCAGTTTTGGGAGGAGACAATATAATTTACTGATTCTGAGAGAGAGCTGAATTACAATGGTATTATATGATAATTCATTCAAATATTGTTTGTTGGGCATTCACTTATTTCTAGACACTATGCTAAGTCCAGTAGGCAACAACAACAACAAAAAACTAGATACTAGTCTTGACCTCAAGATACATATTTGCATACAGACTTTTTGTTAAAAAATCTTTTTTTATTATGAAATAAAACAGAAACAGAAAGCTACACAAAACAAATGTATAATACAGATAATTATTATAAAGAAAACACCCTTGTAACTACCACCGAAGTCCAGAATTTTGCTATCAAAAAGCCCCACACATCATTTTCCTCATCCTAATTATAGCCGCTCCTTCCTCCCAAAGTAGCCACTATTCTGACATTTATAGTGATCACTTCCTTGCATTTTACTATGCTTTATCATCTGTGTATCTCTAGTACTAAATGTGTATGCATAGCTTAGTTTTATCTACTTTTTATTAAGTCTTTAGAACATATGTCTAGATATGTCTTTTAATCTGTAGATTTCCCCTCCATCCCTCTATTTTCCTTGCAATTTTGCATGTTGAACATACACAGGTAAAGTTCAACATGTTCCTCTTTCTTTAGTATTTCCTGAAAACTGGCAGCTGGATCCAGAGGTTTGATCAGACTCAGATTTGGTCCCTTTTGGCATGACTATAGGTGATGGAGTTCTTTAATCAGGAGGTACATGTTGTTTGAGTGACGTGTTAGCAGTCACTGATGATCATGCTCACAGCTGTTAATTCACGGAGCATTTAATTCACAAAAAACTGTGATATTCTGGTTCTATAATTTTGTTTTTCACTTGTTAGATAAAACAAATTTATAAGGAGATACTTCCCCACATCTATTTGATTGCTTAGTGGTATAGTTTCATATAAATGTTTGAGATTTTCCTCTTATCCAGTTTTCAATATAATTAATTGGTTTCCTGTCATGCTCAGAAAGTAATTTTAAATATCATTAAAAACTCATGGATTTTAAAGAACATCTTCAAAAAACTACAGCTAATGTCAAATTTAATAGTGTAAAACTATAGTGTCACCAAACAATGTAGATATGTTCTGAGAAATGCATCTTTAGGCAATTTCATCATTGTGTGAACATTACAGACTGTAATTACACAAACCCAGATGATACAGCCTACTGCATACCTAGGCAGTATGTATAGTATGTGATGCCATGGTGTTTTAGTCCGTTTTGTGTTGCTATAACAGAAATACCTGAGACTGGGTAATTTATAAAGGAAAGAGGTTTACTTGGCTTACGATTCTGGGACAGCTGCATCTGGCATGGGTCTCAGGCTGCTTCTACTCATGGCGGAAAGTGGCAGGGAGCCAGCGGGTACAAGCAGATCACATGGCCAGAGGAAGCAAGAGAGAGAGAAGGTGCCAGGGTCTTTTTAAGCAAGGAGCCCTTGCAGGAACCAACAGAGCAAGAACTCACTCATTAACCCCCCTCCCCCAGGGAGATCATTAATCCATTCATGAGGGATCCGCCCCCATGACTCAATCAGTTTCGAACACCGCCACATTGGAGATCAAATTTCCACATGAGTTTTGGAGGGGACAACACATCCAAACTCCATCACATGGTATATGATATATTGCTTCTAGGCTACAAACCTTATGGCATTTTACTGTACTGAATATTGTGGATAACTGTAACACAATAAGTATTTGTGCATCTAAACATAAAAAGGTACAGTAAAAATAAGGTAAAAAAAATGGTACACCTATGACTCTTATTATGAATGGAGCTTGCAGGACTGGAAGTTGCTGTGGGTGAGTCAGTGAATAAGTGTTAAGTAAATATGAAGGCTAGGATATTACTGTACACTACTGTAGACTTTATCAAAACTGTACACTTAGGCTACACTAAATTTATTTTTTTAAAAAGTAATTAAGCTATGACGTTATGACAGCTACGATGTCACTAGGTGATAGGAAATTTTCAGCTCCATTATAATCTTATGGGACCATGGTTATATGTGTGGTCTGTCATTGACTAACATGTTGTTATGTGTTACATGACTGTAGATGTTTTCCCCCTAAGACTGGGAACAAGGCAAGTGTGTCCTCTCTCATCCCCCCTACCCAACACTATACTAGAAGTTCTGTCTAGTGTGGTAAGGCAAGAAAAGGAAACAAAAGTACACAGGGAAGAAAAAAATAAAAGTGTACTTGAAGACAATATGATCATCCATGTACGAAATTCCAAAGAATTGCCAAAACAACCTACTGGAACTAATAAGCAATTACAGCAAGATTGCAGGATACAACTTTGACAAAAGTCAAGTGATTTCCAATATACCAGCAATGAATAATTGGAATTTGCAATTAGACATATAATACCATTTACATTATTACCAAAAAAGAGAAATAATTAGGTATAAATCTAACAAAATACGTATAAGAAGAAATCAAAGATCTAAATAAATGGAAAGACATTCTGTATTCACAAATATGAAGGCTCAATAATTTTAAGATGTTAGTTCTTCCTGACTTGATCTACAGATTCAATGCAATCTCAGTCAAAATCTAAGCAAGTTACTCTGTGGATACTGATCGACTGATTCTAAAGTTTGTATGGAAAAGAAAAAGATCCAGAATAGCTAACACGATATTGAAGAGGAACAAAGTTGGAAGACTGACACTACCTGACTTCCAGTCTTATAATAAACCCATAGAAGTCAAAAGACTGTGGTACTGGCAAAAAAAAAAAAAAAAAAAAAAAAAAAGACAGACAGGCCAATGGGACAGAACAGAGATCCCGGATTCATCCCCATACAAATAGTCAACTGATCTTTAACAAAGGTGCAAAGGCAATCCAATGGAGAAAGAATAGCCATTTCAACAAATGGGGCTGGAACAACTGGTCAGTCACATACAAAAAATAAATCAACTTAGACACTGACTTTTTATATAAATCAACTCAAAATGGGTCACAGACCTAAATGGATCTTCCTATAAGTCTTCTAGAAGAAAACAAAGGAGAAAAATCTAGGTGATTCTGGGTTTTGCAATGAGGTTTTAGATACAACATCAAAAGCATAATCCATTAAAAAAAATGATAAGTTGGAATTCATTAAAAGGAAAAACTCTGCTCTGTGAAAGACACTATTAAGAGAATGAAAAGATGAGCCACACACTAGGAGAAAATATATGCAAAACACATACCTGATAAAGGAATTATATCCAAAACATACAAAGAACTCTTAAAATTCAACAATAAGAAAACAAAGAACCCAGCTAAAAAGTGGGTAAAAGATCTAACACGTCACCAAAGAGGATATACAGTGTTGGGCTGCAACCACTCCAGTTGCTATAGCAATTGTTAGGGTGAAAGGAGGCCACACAAAATGGCAGCTGTTTAAATTCCCCACCCGCATGGTCCACACAAGATGGCGCCTAGAGGAAGCAAAAGGGGAGTGTCATTTTTAGTTCTGCAAAAATTTTTATTGGTAGTTGCGCTCTTCCGCGCTCCTGATCAGTGCATGATCAGTAGGCTAAGCATAGGAAAGTAAGGTGCATGCACATGTGACCTTTCCAGTGATTGGCTCTCAATGTGGAAATCCCGCTTGCTTAGATATAAATACAAGTGCTTAAAAGACAATAAACAGAACTGCTTGACGGAACCCCCGCCGTGTCTTAGTGTTCCTTTGCGGGCTGAATAGGCGGCAGTGCACTCACCCACCTTCGGGGATCCTTCTCCGGCTTACGCCGTAGAGGGCAACTTATCTGGTCCTGCCTGGGGGGAGATAGGGAGTCTGCCGGGGATCACTCGGTGGCCAAGGCCAGGGAAATCCGGAGCCCGGGCCTGGCTGAACAAGAGGGCACCCCGACAATACAGGTGGCAAATAATCACAAGATGCTTAATATTACATGTCACTAGAGGATTACAAATTAAAACAAGATACCACTATAAACATATTAGAACGGCTAAAATTCAAAACATTTGTCATCGGCAAATGTTGTTAAGGATGTGGAGCAACAGGAACTCTCAGTTATTGCTGGTGGGAATGGAGAGCACACCTGGGGGCCTCGACAAGAGCTGAGGGCAGCAGACACCTCCACCCAGAAGCAGGCAAGCAGCACAGCACGCCCAGGGGACCTAGGCAGGAGCCGAGGGCAACAGCCCACTCTGCCAGGAAGCAGGCAAGCAGCAAAGCATGCCCACAGAGCCTAGGTAGGCGCCAAGGGCAGCATTCCCAATCCAGAAGCAGGCCAGGAGCACGATGAAAACACCACTTCTGTGCAGGTGGCCCACCAAAGCCACCTCCACAGCCACGGAAACTGCCACAGGAGTAGTCACAGCCACTGTGCAGGTGGCCCACCAGAAACTCAACTGCATTGACACAGGGAGTGTCACCAGCAGAGAATGGAAGAAGAAGAGGATGTCTCTCTCCTCAAATCCCTTTCCAGAGTAATAGAAGAAGCAACTGCTCTCCTGGATGACCTGACACCAATGTAGATATACTAGAAACATGAAAATCCAACAAAATACAGCACCACTAAAAGAGTATAGTAATTCTCAAATATCAGATCCTATAGAGCAGGAAGCCATTGAAATGACTGAAAAGGAATTTTGAGCAACAATCTTAAGGAAACTTGCTGAGATATGAGAAGACTCAGACAACATAATGAAATGAGATAAAAAAAAATCCAGCATGTGAAGGAGGAAATTTACAAAGAGATTAATACCTTAAAAAAGAATGTAGCAGAAATCATGGAACTGAAAGATTCACTCAGTGAAATAAAAAACACAACCAAGAGTTTAAGCAGCAGGCTAGACCAAGCAGAAGAATGAATTTATTTATTTTTTCTTTTAATTTTATTTTGTCGATATACATTGTGGCTGATTAGAAGAATGAATTTCTGATCTCGAAGATAGCCTTCTCAAAATAACCCAGGTGGATGAAAAAGATGAAAAAAGAATTTTAAAAAATGAAGAAAATCTAAGAGAGCTAGCAGACAACCTTAAGTGCACAAACATTTGAATCATGGGTGTTCCAGAAGGGGAGCAAAAGGAAAAGGAATGGAAAAACCTATTCAATGAAATAATAATGGAAAACTTCCCAGGTATAGGGAGAGACATGGACCTTCAGACTGAGGAGGCTCAAAGATCCCCAAACAGATTCTCTCCAAAAAGATCCTCTCCAAGACACATAATAGTCAAATTGGCAACACTCAAAGACAAAAAGAGAATCTTAAAAGAAGCAGGAGAAAAGTGTCAAGTCATCTATAAGTGGGCCCCTGTCAGACTAACAGCAGACTTCTCAACAGAAACTCTGCAGGCCAGAAGAAAATGGGATGATATATTCAAAACACTAAAAGAAAAAAACTGCCAGCCAAGAATATTGTATCCAGCAAAGCTCTCCTTCAGAAATGAGGGGAAAATAGTGTATTTTCCAAACAAACAAAGACTGTGGGAGTTCACCACCACACAAATAGCCCTGCAAGAAATCCTCAAGGGAGTCCTGCATCAGCAAACCAAAAAAATGATAATCACTCATCTTACCCACTATAGTTCTGTTCAAACTTTGTGTTTTTTTCATAATTCAGTCTTGGTAGGTGGTGTGTTTCTAGGAATTTATTCATTTCATCTAGATGATCTAAATGGTTGACCAACAGTTATTCATAGTATTCTTTTATTACTCTTTTGATTTCTATAAATTTGGTTGTAATGAGCCTTCTTTCATTTCTGATTTTAGGTATTTGAGTCTTCTCTCTTTTTTCTTAGTCCATCTAGGCAAAGGTTTGTCAATTTTGTGGATCTCATCAAAGTACCAACTTTTGCTTTCACTGATTTTTCTCTATTTTTTTTCTATTTCCTATTTCTTTTATCTATGCTCAATTTTTATTATTTACTTCCTTTGCTAGGTCTGGGCTTAGTTTGCTCTTCATTTTCTAGTTTCCTAAGGTGCAAAGGTAATTGCTGATCTGAGATATTTCTTTTTTATTAATGTATACATTTACATTAAATAAATTTCCCTTTTAGCAAAAAAAAAAAAAATCATAAATTTTTTTCAGTCTTTTTTTGAGGTATATCTGGAGTTTAATAAACATATCTAGTTATGTTCAGTGCAGATTTTCATCCTCCTTTTTCACTTAATATTTCACCTTGAAAATTTGTCCAAAATACTCTTCAAAATTATGATTTTAATAACTGCATTCTATTATATTTTATGGAGGCCCATATTTTATTTAACCATTCTCATATTGTTGGACATTTAGTTTATTTCCAACTTTTTACCTTTATATTACTGCCTTCCACATTAAAAAATATATATTTTCTTTGATTATTTGCTTACAGTTTCAAGAAGTAGAATAACTGGTTTAAAGTGTATGAACATTTTAAAGACATCTATTTATGAATCCAATTTGCTTTTCAAAAAAGTTTTACCAATTTATACTTATACTAGAAGATTTTGACATTGTTTCTCTCATAGTGCCAGTATTATACAGTATCATTTTTTCAGTCTGAGAAATGAAAAATGTCATTTTTCTGTTTAATTACCATTTCTATGAACATCTTAGAATATATTTATTAGCCACTTCTGTTTCTTTTGGGTGTGTGACTTGTCTGCTCATGTCCTTCACCAAATTTCTGTTAAGATTTTTCTAATTCATTTTTAGGAGTTCTTTATGCATTAAGGATGTTAATCTTTGCATGTTAAATTTGTTCCTTATCTACTGGCTTTAAATTCAATTTGTGATGTTTTCTTTTATTTGTATGTTGTGAAAATAATTTCCTACCTAAACATTAAATAAATTTTAAAAATGAAAAAAAAATTGCTGGTGGGAATGCAAAATGACATAGGCACTTTGGAAGACAGTTTGGCAGCTTCTCAGGAAGCTAAACATAGTCATTATCATGTGATCCAAAATCACATTCCCACTTATTTACTCAAATTAGTTGAAAACTTATGTCTCCACAAAAATCTGCACATGAATGTTCATAGAAGCTTTATTAATTACCAAATTATATAATTACCAAAACTTGTAGCAACTAAGACGTCCTTCAGGAGATAAATGGATAAACAAACTGTGTACATTCATACAATGGAACATTATTCAGCAATGAAAAGAAATGAGCTATCAAGCCACAGAAAGACATGGAGGAACCTTAAATGCATATTGCTAAGTGAAAGAAGTCAGTCTGAAAAGGCTATATACTATATAATTCCACCTACATGACCTTCTGGAAAAGGCAAAACTTTATAGACAGTGAAAAGATCAGTGGTTGCCAGGAGTTGAGATGGGGAGGGATAAATATATGGAGTGCAAGGGACTTTTTGGGTAGTAAAACTATTCTGTATGGTACTATAAGGGTAGACCATGACATTATGCATTTGTTAAAACCCACAGAACAATATAACACAAAGAGTGAACCCTAATGTTAACTATGAACTTTAGTTAATAACGATATATCAATATTGGTTCATCAATTGTAAAAATATACCACACCAATGCAAGATGTTAATAATAGGAGAAACTGAAGGCAGGGCAGGAAGAGGAAATATCTGGGAATGCTGAATTTTCTGCCCAATTTCTCTGTAAATCTAAAACTTCACTAATAAGTAAAATCTATTAATTAAAAAACTCATGGATTTAGGCATATTGGATGGGTTTTAATCCACTGCAATTCTCGTCCATACTGAAGCTCAATTTATCCCATCTTTGGCCCTTGGGCTATGATCCTTGTACTGGACCCTTGCAGTCTTTGAGAACATCACTTTATCTGGGATGACAAGAGGTTTCAGGCTCATTTCTCGCTCCAAACCTGGAATCAGACGCTAATCCAAGGAACATTGGTTTATTTTGATGGGAAATAATAATTCAAACCTATAATCTGGCCCTAGGAATTCTCAGTGCAACTGGTGTGATCACTGTTTCTCAGTGAATAGATATAAACAGAATGAATAGATCTAGGACCCTCCCCCTATACCTACTCCCAAGATAAAATATGTTGTGATTTCATAATGATATTTCAGATTCAAATTCTCAACTAAAAAGTTTTTTTCTGTAGTATCTTTTATGTAAAAGCTCTCTCTCCTTTCTTTCACACCGAGAAGGCTGGTTCTCAAGGGCACAGAGAATGATAGAATTAGAATACCTATAATTACTCATTCGTTTTATGCTACATTACAGCACACAACAGTTTGAGAATAACAGTATTAATAGTACCACCGCCAATTATGATTACTGAAAACAGTTTAAAATGTTTTGGCATATGTCCTACTTATTCCCTACTCCTAATTTTTAAATTATTATACTAGTGACACTGTCTGAGCAAATAGTTACTTCATATTACACTCTCTCCCTCTCAATCTTCGTCTTAGTCCTGTAAATATTTATATTTTTAATGCTCACTACCAGTCCTTATGCCAATATATGCAGACATTTGCTTGTCTGAAGTTTGTTCTCTTGTAGATGTTTTAGGAAGGGCTTGTGGGACCAATATTCCCTGAGTTCAACCATGTTGATAACAGTGTGTCTGTGCCTATTATAAGGGAAGGTAAGTTGTGTTGGCTATACAGTGCTTGGCACATGTCTTCTTTTCTAGAGTGTATTTAAAATGTTACTCTAGGGCCGAGCCCGTGGCGCACTTGGGAGAGTGCGGCGCTGGGAGCGCAGTGACGCTCCCGCCACGGGTTCGGATCCTATATGGGAATGGCCGGTGTGCTCACTGGCTGAGTGCCGGTCACGAAAAAGACAAAAAATAAATAAATAAATAAATAAAATAAAATAAAATAAAATAAAATGTTACACTACTTCCTTCTGAAATAAAGTACTGCTATTGAAAAATCTGATAATAAATTTTCTTTCCCTTTTAAATCATGTACTTTTCGCTCTTTTAATATGTAATTTTTAAAACTGAAGTACAATTTGTACACTGTTAACATTCACACTTTTTAGTGCACATTTTTGACAAATGCATTCAGTTATGAAACCACCACCACAATAAAGACAGAGCAGTTCTATAACTTCCCAAAATTCCCCTGGGTATTCCCTTTCTAGTCCACTCTTCTCCTCACCCCTGGCAATTACAGATGTTTTCTATTCCTATAGTTTTGCCTTTTCCAGAATGTCACATAAATGAAATCATGTCATATGTAGCCTATGAGTCTGGCTTCTTTCACTGGGCACAATGCATTTGAGATTCATCTATGTTGTTGCATGCATCAGTAGTATGTTCCTTTTTAAAAAAAATTATTTTACTGTGGTAAAAATACTTAATATGAGATCTACCCTCAACATATTTTTGCGATACAATATTATTAACTTTAGGTACAGTGTTGTATAGCAGATCTCTAGAGCTTATTCACCTTGTATTGCTGAAACTTCATACCCACTGATTAGCAACTTCTCATGTTCCCCTCCCTGCTCACTGCTCCTGGCAACCACTCCTTGGTGGTTCTGCTCTCTGCTTCTATGAGTTAACTATTTTAGGTACTTCATATGAGTGGAATCATGCAGTATTTGTCCTTCTGTGACTGGCTTATTAGCATAATGTCCTCAAGGTTCACCCATTTTGTCACATATTGCAGTATTTTTTCCTTTTTAAGGCTAAATAATATTCCATTGTATGTATATAACACAATGTCTTTATCCAGTCATCTGTTGATAGTCATGTAGGTTTCCACCTCTTCATTATCATGAATAATGCTGTAATGTACATAGGAGTGCTGATATCTCTTCAAGATCCTGATTTCAATTATTTTGGATAAATATTCAGAAGCGTAATTTCTGGATTATACAGTCATTCTATTTTTATTTTTTAGAGGAACTTCCATATTGTTTTCCATAGTGGTTGCACAATTTTGCATTCCAGTGCACAAGGGTTCAAATTTCTCCACATCCTTGTCAAGATTTGTTGTTGTTGTTGTTGTTGTTGTTGTTTTTTATAATGGCCATCTTAGTGGGTGTGTGGTGATATCTCATTGTGGTTTTGATTTGCATTTGCCTGATGATTAGTGACACAAAGCATTTTTTCATATACCTGTTGGCCACTTGTATGTTTTCTTTGGAGAAATATCTATTTTTTAAGGTTTTTTTTTTTTTTTTTATAACTATTTTTAAGAGTTGTTTTTTGCTATTGAGTTGTGGGAGGTTTTGTTTTGTATTTTTCTTTTTTTAATATTTTAGAAATTAACCCCTTATCTAATATATGGTTTGCAAATATTTTCCCATTCCGTAGATTGCCTTTTCATTCTGTTGATTGTTTCCTTTGATGTGTAGAAGCTTTTTAGTTTAATATAGTCCCACTTATCTATTTTTGCTTTTGGTGTCATTTCCATGAATTCATTGCCAAGATCAATGTTATGAATGCTTTCTCCTATGCTTTCTTCTAAGAGCTTTACAGTTTCAGGTCTTATGTTCAAGTCTTGTTGATTTTTGTGTATGGTATAAGATAAGGGTCCAATTTAATTCTTTTGCATGTGGATATCCAATTTTCCCAGCACCATTTGTTGAAGATTGTCCTTTCCCTGTTGTGTATTCTTGGCAATGTTGTTGAAGATTAGCTGACTGTATATGCATGGATTTATTTCTGGACTCTCTATTCTGTTCAGTCAGTCTATATGTCTGTCTTTATGACAGTATCATCCTGTTTTAATTACTTAGCTTTGTAATATTTTTTGAAGTCAGGAAGTATGATGCCTCTAGCTTTGTTCTTTGTTTTCAAGATTGTTGTTCCTTTTTATTGCTGAGTAGTATTTCATTGCATGAATGTGCTACAGCTTATTTATTTACTCACCAGTTGAAGAATATTTGGGTTGCTTCCAGTTTGCGGTAATTATGAATAAAGCTTCTATAAATACTCATTTACAGGTTTTTTTGAGAACATATATTTTTATTTCTTTGGGGTAACTACCTAAGTGTGGGATTGCTGGGCCATATAGTAAGTATATGTGTAACTTCCTGAGGAACTTACACACTTTCCAAAGTGGCTATACCATTTTGCATTCCTACCAGTACTGCATGAGAGGTCCAACTTCTCTGTATGCTCATCAGCACTTGGTATTATCCATTTTATTTTTTAAGCAAATCTAATCAGTATGTTGAAGTATTTCTCTGTGGTTTTAATTTGTATTTCCTAATGATGATGAGTATCTTTTCAGATGCTTATATGCCATCTGTATATCTTCTTTGGTGAAGTGTCTATTCAAATCATTTGCTCATATATTTAACCGTCTGTTTTATTCCATGATGTGTCCATGGCACCTAAAACACTTCCTTGTCCATACAGAGGCTCAAAAATATACTCTGACTGACAGAATGAATGACTGTAATAACTTCTTCCTCTTCCAAAAGAGGTAAATTAATCACACTTCTCAGCTTACAAAGCATGTGGAAGGTTTATGATCTTTAAAATTTTAAAACAAGCAAAAACAGCTCTCATTTACAAACACAAATTATAGTATCAGATCCCTCTCCTAGTTATCTCCACAGAAAGTAGAATGACTATATGCTATTGAAACAATGAATTTCAAATTATAAAACAACATGGAGTGCTTATAGACTCCATGGAAAAAGTGAAAAAGTGCTACCTGATTATGTTTATAAAGTTATTTATTGTGGCAAGGGAGAAAATTTGCTAATGGAGTCTCATTTTAATAATGTTCATTGGGTCTGTTGTACCAAATTGATTTTAAGTGTATAGTACTGATCAGAATAAAACATGTTAAATAGAAGTAAAGAAAAATAGTATTTGACAATGAAAAATGTATTTGTCAGAAAGCCTTAAATGTGGTCCTACATATATGGAAATATTTTCAATGTTATTATTTTATTGATAAAATTAGAAGATATTAAATTAGTATAATTAGATAAACAAGCCTTGGTTAATAAGAAAATATTTTCTCATCAAGAAACTAGGGGACAGAAGAAGGATGGAGAAAATTTAAAGAGAGAGATTATTGAATTTTGACATTTTTGTGGCCACAAAAAGTTGGACTTGTGACACAATTTGGGAGGGTATTTTTTTGTTTTTTGTTTATTGCAGTGGACAATGGGACATTTGGATTAGTTGTGAGTTGTGAGTGGAGGGCAAAAATTTCTCCACTGGCACTGTGATGTGAATACTACAAACCCATACTATCTTCCCTGCCTCACAGTTCTGTCCTTTCTGACGCTGGAACACTTTGGGTGGGGAAAGTAGTGGAACCCAACATCCTGGAAGAGCAAATCAGCTCAAGACAGGGGTCTTTAAAGGATGCTTCTTGATGAACCAATCTTCACTGTGGGGATGTAAATTATATGCATCCTATACTTGAGTTTGGATCAAAACTCAACATAACAATCACAAATGATTATTACAATACATATATCACAAAATGTAACATTTTAATAACACCAAAATTAATTTTAGAATTAAACTATTTTTCTAATTATAATGATGCCTCAGAGTAAGGAGTAAGAAATCTTCAACTAGATGTGTTATTTCAAGAGTTTTTGTTTAATTGGTGAACTTGGTATAAATAGAATAAACAATTTAATTATTCCACAGAGACATATTCTAATTTTAGATGGGAAACCATATACTCATATATATTTAAGCACCAACCTAATTAGACTTTCTGCATATCCTCAAATTAACCTCCCATTGAGAAAGTGTTGTGTTTCAAAGATTACAATAATACATTTAAAAATGTAGAGTAAGCATCAAATTAATACATTAATTTTAAGCTCTAGTGCTAAAGGATTATTTTTACTGCTAACATAAATTTGTTAATAAGACAGCTATGATTAGCAAGCCTTTAGATATGTCCTTAAGTAGAATCTGGTTATGTAATTTTTAAATTCACAGTTAAATATGTTGGCTCTGGAGAAGACCCCAGGTGGTTTGCAGTGTTAAACAGCAGATTAAAGTTGACAGAGCTAATTTCTTTACTTTAATCTTATTAGTGGTACAACAGCTGTCAACTATAACCATCTCTGTAAAGCCTTTTGAGACATAAACAAAATGCCTCAATATGTCAAATGGAGAAGAGTATTTATCAATCACTACAGCTAATTAGCTTGCAAATTTTTTTTACTTTTTTGTCTATTGGGGGAAAGTTATTCACTTTTAGTAAACCTTGAACTAAAAATAGATATTTTGAATTATATTAAAATAATCCTCCTTAGAAATAAGCAATTATTTATTAACAATGGATTATATTCTAAATTTCACCTACACTGGCAAATCCTATTTTATTAATGTTTACTTAGGGCCTATGAAGTAGTAGATGCATGAGGTGGCACATGGGTTCCAACTTCTTAGTACCTACATCTGTTACTTCTGGGAAGTAAATCCTATGATAAATTTACTCTATATTTGCCAGTTGATTTGAGTTCTGAAAAGGGTGTTTAAGATACACAGAAATGTTGTATTTCTTTTTTAGACTCCATTGCTAGATTTTCCCAGAACATTTTGTCTCTTATACACAAATAACTACAAGTGGTTTTTGGTTCACCTTACCCAATTTCTGTTAGATCAGTTCCTCTTCGGTCCCTAGCCTGCTAAGTGAGAAAAATGATTCCACAGACAATGCATTTCCTGCACCCACACTGATAAACAACTACAAAAAACCTAAACCAAAACCCCGAAATCAGTCAACCAAACAATACCACCCCTACCAAAAGGTAAAAACTAAATAAACAAACAAACGACAAACCCCAGCAACTCTCAGGGATGATGACAGTGATTTTTAAAATGAGATATCAATAAAAAGGTATTTTACTTTCATTAAAAGAGTGAACGCTTTATGTTCACAAGTCAGAAACAAAAGTCCAGCCATCATCACCCTGTAAATACCAACTCTATACGAGATCTAACCAAGGACCCTCCTAGAGTCAAACTCTGAACTAAATTGTACTTTCTGCTTATATCTTAAATAATTTAATTTTGTTTTGTTATATAGTGTAGAATACCTTATTGATGATGTAAGCTCTTTGAAGACAAAAATCATTCATATCTCAGCACATAAGAAATTCAACAAATACTTGAAGACTGATAATACCTCTTTGATGATACCACGTAGGCAACAAGGTACAGAAGGAAGAACACCAGAATAGGACACTCAGTCTTATCTTAGCTAATTTGATGAGAGAGGGTAAGTCATTCATAAATCTTTTTAAGCTTTAGTTTCTTCCTGCAAAGCTAGGCGACCACGTCAGTTGTCAGGCTCTTTTACCTGCCGGTAATCCTGCCGACTGGGCCGATTGTTGAGCTAAGGCTGGGTCTGGAGCCCAAAGACCCCTCAAGCCCGTTCACAGACTGGGTCACAAACCCTTCACATGCCAGGCTGGGTCCCCAGACCCCTCACACGCTAGGCTGGGTCACCAGACCCCTTCACGCAGGTCTATGAGCTTGGTAACCAGCCAAAAGGTCCTTGGAAGCCATAGGTTGGAAAGCATGGCCACACCAGGCGGACGTCCAAGGCTTCTCCAATCTCTCTCTTTCTCTCCTCTCTCTCTCTCTCTCTCTCTCTCGAATAGTTTTGTATTTCTTAGTGGTGAGAGAAAGAGGAATAAGAAACGATCCAGTGCCCTGAAAAAATGCATCTGGTACTTGATTATATCATATGTTGGGGTAGATGGATAATATGGAGATACTTCCTAGTTTGCCCGAAAGGAACAAAACTGCAATTCCAAAAAAGCCTGCCCTGAAGTGATATAAACCAATAATTTTCTTCCTTTTGTTAAGCACTGTAAAATGATTTAACTAATAAAGGATCATTTATCTTTTACACATGCTGCATCTTTTCTCCTAGCAGTTGAAGCTGTGCTATAAAATCTAATATTAAAGGCATATTATTTGGTTTTAAAAAAATACAATAAAGCTTTATCTTCTATCTATAGGATTAAAGTTCTGAGCTGCATCATGTTGACAGGATTTTAGAGAGAGAGAGAGGAGGGAGTGAGGAAGAGAGGTATATAAGAAGTCTTTAAAAAATTCATGGAAAGATTCATATTGTCTTTTAATTCCCTTTTTTCCACGAAGTTTTTGAAGTACACTTGTATGTGGATAACCGCTCTTATTATCTTCTCGCCTTCCAATCATCTTAACCAATCTAACCTTCAAAATAGGCTACTGGCTTCTAATTTCAGAAAAATAATTAATGAAGTGATTAAGGTCCTCGAGAACAAACTTGTTTTTTATTAAAATGTTGGACTATGCCATTATGATCAAGACTGAGAGAGCAGGGTCTCAGGAAATACACTTTTTAGTGGTTTATAAATACAAGACAATGCTCCTAGGTTTCAAACTAAGGCCAAATTAATTATAAAGTTATTGATGGGGTAACCAGTCTGGGACCAAAAACCCCCACAGAAAGTAACAATTGAGAGCTGTTATCTGTTCTTACAGAACTTACATATTGTTCATAATATATTTTCTTTTCTTTGAATAGGAAGATAAGATCTTCGCCCTAGAGAAGTTACTTTTAAATATGTTTACCTTAGGATCTAGGGACGGCAAGTTTCATGTACATTGTTTTCATATACAGATTCTTCAAACTGGGGTCAGTAGAAAAAGGAAACTTCAGCCAGCCTCTGCTCTAAGAAGAGCATTTAATGTTGATAAAGAACTATACCCTAGAGAACTTATAGAGCATACTTTCTCTCTTCATTCCTACTTCAAATAGTAGGCCTTCGTTCATTCTTCCTTGATATGAAAATATTTTAAAAAACAACTATGAAGTCACAAGGAAGGTCTATAGCACAGTCAAACATTCCCCTCCCCACCCATCTAGAATCTTTAATATTTGCATTTAAAAGTATCAGGCTCTTTTGGTTGGAAGGGACAGAAATTCAATCAAAATATTTCAGGTAAAAAGAGCCATTTACTGTAAGGCTATTGGGAACTTTCGCATGAATCCAGGAGAAAATGAACAACCAGGCCTCAGGAGGGTAGGAACAATGCCAGCTCTGTAGACTGGATCTGCTTTCATTTCCAGCCCCCTTCTCTCTCATGAAGCAGTTCTGGTCTTCTCTTTTTCTCTTTTTTCCCCCAAATGACCTTCCTTAGTCCTACTAAACTTGGAGTACACATAACTCTGTAATGGCCATTCCAGAAGTTACTCTACATGATTTTTCAAATTCAAATACCCAAGAAAAAATGACTTGAAGTTTTGCAATTTCCCAACAGCAAATTCCTGAGAAAGAAACTTGACTGGACCAGCTTAACATTTTGCACTGGATTATAAATCCTATATTGCTGGCTGGTCTATAGATTGGTTGTTCTTGAGTCAAATATACTCTCTTTAGAGTTTAATCAGCTATGGCCATTGAAGGAAGCATCACAAGGCATAAAATATAGCTGCTTAAAATATGCTTATATACATGCAATGCCTAGAGCAAGTAGTACTCATAACCCCTGAATAAAAAAGATACAACAAACAGGAAGGAAGCTGAGGTGACTATGGCAAGCCAAGAAGAGAGACGAAATAGTAATAGGGAAGGAAGTTCATAATGAAAACTGAGTCTAGATTGTGTTGCAAAGTGAAGATAAAGGCAAAGATTTAGCAGTAGTTGAACCCCAAAGAGAAAAACCAAGTGAGTCAAGAGAATAGAATAAGAAGCAAGCACATGAGGCCAGGCATCTGACACTGGATAGGTAGAAAAACATTCCTTTTATGAAGAGTCTTGTGTATACTACCAAGGTGGCTGTTCCATAAAGGTAATACAACAGGCTACTGCTAATGATATTTAGAGTTTAATATATCTCGTTTTCCATGACTGTAAACTCCCCAAGAACAGGGTCTATTTCGAATGGTTCCTAGGTATGGGAATCCCATTCCCATGTCTACATATACAAACAACTGATCCTGACAAGGGAATCCCTAGAAAAGTTTCCCTGGCCATCAGGACTGGAAGCTGTAGATTATTTATCTGCTTCTGAAACACAACAGGATATCTTTTTTCCACTATAAGATGAACTGCATCAGCCTCTGTTACACAAGACCAAGAGAAGGGAAAAAAAGCCTTTGGGAATAAAACCACAATAGTCATGGGAGCACAATTCTGAACATTCTCTCTGCCAGGTGGAAAGAAAAAACACTCTTTCAAATGAGATATCCTGGTTCTCTCAGGTTGTAGTCATACCCCAAACATGATTTCTCCTAACCCTCACCTCTGGCACTGGTCCACATACATGGTTGCTGGTGATTGTTAGGAGTAAATTAGGTAATATGTTATAGAGCATCTAGCGGAGTGCTTAGCACTGATGACACACTCAATGTTAGCTTCTGTCTCCTCCCCAACTCAAAGGATCAAGTAAATGCAATACTTGGATAAACTGGTGGAAAACTGCATAAAGTCACAAGTTTTATTTTATTTTATTTTGGAGAATAAATTTGTTACATCTTGTAAATGATCTTCCTAGTGAGCAAATCTCTACTTCATGTCATAATAAATTAATTTTTAAATTAAATTCAATGACTACTGCTTTACCTGAGTAGGGCTGATTTACTTACTATAGGCAGATAAAAGCATATACTATAAAGAAGTAAAAAGGCAACTTTACTAATTGGTTTGATATGAATAAATAGGTATACTTTATAAAGGTAACAGCAGTGTGGAAGATCTGTTTTTCCTCATAGATTAAAATGGGGACAATCTTATACCTATCAGTATGCTCTGATTCTAAAACTGTGATAAGGACAATGACCAAGAATATAGTTCTAGAATTCTCTTTGGCCTTTTGAATAAGAAACAGTCACAGATACATGACATAGTTACAAACCTGCAGAAACTTAAAGACAGATTAAATAAAAAACATTGCCTAAAATCCAGCTAACAGGGTAGTCAAAATTAGGAGGGCCCTATTTGGCTGAGATGGGATCATATTGTAAGTCCACAGAATCAACTACTTGATTCTGTGCAGTACACTCTTTTACTGCTTTACTTTCATCCCACAGAGAAAGAATGCATTCATGTATTCAAACAATATTGACTAAGATGTCATATGGTCTACAGATTATGCATTTACTATGTCTCTAATCCCAAGGAATTACAATCTAGTTGGAAAGATGATAGTACAACAAATGGAGTACTTGGTAAGACAGTGCATAATACATGCTAAACCAAACTGTTCTCTGACCCGCTCAATATTTTTTCAATGATCAGAGGAACATACACGTGTTTTACAGATCACTTTTATGGCTGGCACAAAGTTAAAGAAAAAGAAACTAAATTAGAGGCCAAATCAAGATCCAAAAAGGACCTTGACAGACTAAGCTAAAATTTACCAAGATGAAGGTGTAACTTAGTAGGAAAAAACAAATGTCCAAGTAAAATTAATAGATTATAACTTATTAGAAGCCAAAGTGACAAAGACTTAAGGATTTAAAACTCAGTAATTAAGCAGTATAATACAGAGTCAAAACAATAACTGTAACAAAAAACATTGATAATAATTGCTTTCTTTGTGCACAGACTTAGTAAACACATGCACTTTAATCCTCACAACAGTTCTACAAGGTAGGTATTAGTCTTACAATTTAATTGAGATTCTGTTATTACAAGTAATTTGGCTCAAAGTCATACAGCTAATAAGTGAAAAGCAGAGATGTAAACCCAGATCTGACTCTAGGGCCTATACATTTTTCAGTATACCATGCTGCCTGATGTGGAACTTTTTGTTCAACGGAAAGATACCGTAACTTAAAGGATAAGTTTACCTTCCTTCATTAATCTCTACTTTGTCAGTAGAGCACAGGAACCCAAAGTAACTTCCATGTCAAAAAGTTTGTACTCAGAAATATCTCATGTTAATTAGATGACACTATCTTAAACCAGGCAAGACTACTACTTAAAAAACTCTTATCTAACATTTATAAAACACTTTATAGTATACAAAGAGCTCTTACATGCATTATTTCAACTGATCCCCGCAGTAGCATTGTGGGGAGAACATGATTACCACTATCTTTCCAAATGAGGAAATAGATGCAGTGAGATTAAGGAACTTGCTCACATTCTCCCAGCTAGTAACTGGCAGAGGTAAAACTGGAACCGAGGTTTGTCTGACTCCAAAGCCATAGTTATTTCTAATTTACCAAAATGTCTCTCAGGAAAAAAGAAAACATACTCTCGTAATTTGTTTCCTGTTAGATCCAATGGACAAATGAAGCCTTCACTTTTATTGTGCTAAGTATTAAAAAGTTTTTTCAGTGGTATAAATTAACTTTTGTCAAAATTTCTCATTTAATCTGCAAATAAGAGTCTTCACAAAATATCAAGAAATTGTACAAATTACAACCCCAGAGTACAATACATCTGAAAAAACACTGTCTGCTACTATATCCTAGGTGGTGAGGGACTGAAGGGTGACTTAAGAGAATAGGAAAGCAGATATTAGGTCTAAATGCTGCACAGGATCTTTATGACAAAGAGCAATTTACAGTTAGAGACCAAAGTGCAATTCAGTTCCCAGTAATTTGGCTGGGACTCTAGACTACGGTAGTATTGGCCTTAGACTGTTCTTCCTGTATGTTCAGGACTTCTTCAAATTTCACAGCTCAGGCCTTTGTTAATGTACTTACCTTTTTCTTACAGGCAATGCAAAAAGTTAACCTTCTGCTGCTATTATTCATTTCTTTTCAATTTCTGGAAGCAGGTAGAACTGCCCAGGAATTCATCAATTCTTCTTGATTTAGGATTAGAGCAGGTCATAGACCAAAGAGATTTCCTTCATATGGATTTTTAGGCTCAATTTGAGTTTTGTAAGTGAAGTCTAGCACTTCTATTTTTCTCTCTAATGGGGAGTGTAAGCTTTTGCTATTCAAGCCTGAATACACATACAATTTTCTTATGGTTCCCCATATGGAAACCATAGGGCAGAAATGACTCACAAATGAAACGTGAAAGACAGATTTAAAAACTGTACTCACTTAGGAGGAAATCGTGAAACTGTGTTCACATTTGTGGCTGGGACCACTACTTGAAGGATGTGTTCAAGGGCTGTTAATCCACCAGCAACTTGAAATGCAATCTGATCTGCCACATTCTAGACAGAAATACAAATAGAAGTTAGCCCAATTTCCCAGGCATAAAATTATAACCAAATAAACTATTTAGTTGTAGTCTGAAACATTCTGTTGGTTTGATTATTCTACAAATATTTGTTGAATGCTTACTCAGTGCTAGGAAATGTAGGTCAACAGTGGTGAACATAAAAGGTGGGGTTGCTGTCCCCCATTAAGCTTAAAATTTAGAGGATGAGACCAACACTAATCAGATAATCATAAATAAGATTATTTTAATTATGATAAGTACCTTGAAGAAAAAGTAAAGGCTCTCTATGAGAATAATGGAGGAACCAAATTGTATATTGGGGAAGGTGTCAGAATAGGATTCTCTGAGGAAGCTGAGGTTTTAAGATGGGCAAAAGAAAGGGGGAAGAGACGAAGCACTCCAGGCGGAGGAAAAAAGATTTCATACAGAAATTTCTGGCAATACTTACAAAAAGCCATGTAATTTTGTAATATTAATTACAACCTAATGAGACAAATTGACTTCCACAAAAATTTCCTCTATTAGAATATTTTTCTTCAGTAATACAAGATATTCTAATATCTAACCATTTTAGCTATATCTTTTTATTTTTTTTAAATCACTTCAGGTTTTTTCTCTGCGCTCCCAGTGCCGCACTCTCCTGAGGGCGCCACTGGCTCTCGGCCCCTGGTTTTTTAAAGAGAATTTTAAGTAACCATTTTAGAACTCAACCTGTTATTTCCGAATCATATATGATTCTTGTGGGAAGGAACTTCTCTAAGTTCTTTGCATTCCTCAGGCATGGGGATAGGAAGAGTGATTCTATGCTACACTATTAGTTTTTAAGCACAGGCAGAATTGTTGCATCATACACCGTAGGTAAAAAATAGCATACCAATCTGTTATGGCCTGAACTGTGTTTTCCCCCGTCCCAAATTTATAGCTGTGGTCCCAACCTCTAGTACCTCAGAATGTAACTGTGTTTGGAGATAAGGTCTTTAAAGAGGTATTAAATTAAAATGGGCACCTTAGGGAAGGGCCCTAGTCCAAGATGACTGGTGTTCTTATAAGAGGAGGAAGAGACACCAGGGATATGCCTGCACAGAAAAAAAGCCATGTGAGACACAGCACAAGGCAGCTATCTACAAGCCAAGGGGAGAAGAAAAACCAAACCTGTTGACACCTTGATCTTATACTTCCAGCCTGTAGAACTGTGAGAAAACAAATTTCTATTGTTGAAGCCACCCAGTCTGTGGTACTTTGTTATGGCAGCGCAAGAAAACTAACACAATCCTTCCACTATAACAGCACCTTACATTTCTTCTCAGCATTCCATAGTTCACACTAAGCCTTGAAACTTCTTTGGAATACTGAGGTTTGTTTTTTTGATGAGGGAGGTTGAACATCTTATGCTTATTGGCTATTTCTATTAAAATAAATTTTTTTAATGAGGTATACTTTGCAATTGAGTGAAAGGCTCAGATCAAATTTGAGAAATGCTTAAAGACTCAGTCATTTCCATCACCCCAGAAAGTTCCCTCATGCCCCTTCTGCAGTCAATTCCTCCTCCTTGAAGCAACCACTGATTTGATTTATAGTACCCTAATTTAGTTTTGTCTATTGGAGAATTTCACATAAGTGAGACCATATAGTACGCTTGAATACTTCCTGGACTTAATTTGGTAGTAACTGGTTATCCCACCAGCAGTATTACCAGGGCCAGGCCTACGGCATCACAGAAGCATCTGAAGCCTAAGGAAAATGGTGGAGGGACTCGTGATGAAGATGGAAAAGTAAACGCATACATACACCTCCTTTCTTCTTATACTCAAAACAAATAGGGATTGTAAATAAAATATTTAAAAATATTAAAAACACATAACCATAGTAAAAAATATATGAAACATCCCTATGAAACAGGAATGGAGAAGCTCATAGTAGGCATAGGGCAAGGTTCCAACTTTTAGCAGATTCTCAAAAGAGCATTTGCTCTTCAAGACTCTTCCCTCTTCCTCAGCTTTCACACTGATTCACTCCAAGTTCTGGTAATTTGACTTCTGTTATAGCTTTTTATTCTCTCCTCTTCTATCCATGCCTACTGTTACCATGTCAGTTCTCATGCTCTCTTGCTTGAGGTGTTGCAGCAACCTCATAATTAGTATCTCTGGGTCCAGGCTCCCCAAACCAGTCCACTATCTACAGCACTGATTCTCAAACTCTCTAGGATAAAATCAGTTTTTTCTTTTAAAATTTTTACTCCATTATAGACTGATACTTCTGTGAAATACAATACAAATGAACTACTGGGAAAATAGAAAGAAAAAAAAAAGATGTACTAAGTAGAAGCCCACATTTTAAAATATTAGATGTAATAGACACAGAATTATTCTGTCAATTTGCTAAAACTTACTCTTGATCTGTATATTTACCTTATCATGTTCTGGTAACAGTGGTATGACACTGGCTTGTGGACTCCACTTGATACTTGTGTATGTAATGAGGAAATATCGTCAAGAGTAAATGTGATCATAACACTCTTTGCTTAAAACACTCCAATGACTTTTTCCACACTGTCTACAGAATGAGGCCCAAATACCTTAGAAAGATTCTGCAGAGTCTGATTCCTCTCTAACACCCTCCTTCCCTGCAATGTTCCTGCCTCTCAACCACATCCCCCATAAGACCCATGCTCTTTCATGTCTTTGTGCTTTTGCATATACTATCGCTTCCTAGAAGGTATGGTTCTTTAGCTTTTCATCTTTGTATCCCCATCAAACTCTGAGCTTGCTGAGGTCAGAGACCATGTCTACTATATCATGACAGCCTCAACATTTAGCACAGGGGATTGCATTCACTAAGTGCTCAATCAAAGGTTGCTGAATGACACTTTGAGAAGGAAGGCTGAAAAAGACACTTTTACATAACTTTAACTGTGAAAACACAGATAATCAATACTCTGGTATGTCCCAGGATAAAACCCCCCATTATTGTTCTTGTGCTTGCCTAATAGAATAGTTTTTCACTGGAACTGAGTTTCATAACCAAATAATGAGATTAAGTTTTTCAAGACTGAAGGACATGTTCACCTTGAGCCTCCTTAACAACCATCAAGGAAGGAACTGAACTCTCCTCTTGTACTCCATATTAGGTAAAGCCTTTATATACTGACAACTCTCAACTTGAAAACAAGTTACATCATAACTCAAGCCAAGCAGATGCACCAATCGGTCAATCTGTCCACAGGAAACAGAGCACACCACTGCTGTTCCTGTAGACCTTTCCACAATAGGAGGGAATTGCGTCAACTTTGCAGAAGTGGAGGAAAAAGAACTGAGTAAAAGCAGACCATTTTAATGTATACATTTATGCCTTAAAACACACACACACACACAACTCGAAGCCTTTTATGCAGTGCCGACAACATGGATATGACCTCTTGAAAAACTTAAGACATAGGCTCTAATAGACACTAAGCAGGACAAAATAAGCCAATTTCAGGAAGATAAAGGCCATTCACAGCCAATTTTTTTTACTAATGTACAATTGAAAATTGAAGTTTTAATTTATCATTTGTAGTTTTTCAAAAAAAACAAAGCAAAAATGAAAACCAACTGTGAAATAAAAAACCTCACAAATCTCTCCCTGGAGTGGAAGAGGGTTCTGGTTATGTGTACTTCTGGATTAGAGATACAAGAAGCCATCTCTGGGCTCTCTTCCACAGAGTATGGCCAGGTGGAAACATTGCTCAGTATCCTCCTAACTTCTCCTTCATGTCCCACATCAACTCCTGTTCATTCCATCATTTCTGCGCTACCTCAGGGTCCCATTCTCTCTTGTCTGCAAGCTCCTAAAGAGCAGCGTCTGACTCATTTCTGCAGCTCCAGTGCTGGCACAGAACAGAATGGTAAAAACCTTATGAACAAATGACTGAAAGAAAGAATGAACAAATGAAAGGATTTCTCTCAGACAGCAAAAATGTCCTATGAGATATGATAAATTAACACAACATAGAGGCATGTAAGTATAATGATCCAGCAATCCCACTGCTGGGTATAAATCCAAAGGAATGGAAATCATCATGACAAAAGGATACTTGCACACTCCCATGTTTATCACAGCCAAGCATTGGAACCAACGTAAATGTCCATTGATGGATGACTGGATAAGGAAAATGTGGTATATATACACAATAGAATACTACTCTGCCATAAAAAAGAATGAAATTCTGCCATCTGCAGTAACATGGATGAACTTAGAGAAAATTATATTAAGTGAAATAAGCCAGGCATAGAAAGAGAAATACCACATGTCCTCACTCATAAATGGGAGCTTAAAAAAATAATAAACAAATAAATAAAAACAAGAAAGACACAATAATTCATTGAACTTTCAAAAGGGGAGAACAGAACTGAGGCTCCTAGAGGTGGGAAGGGGGGGAGGGGTGGTTAGTGAGAAATTTGTAAAGAGCCACAAAAAATGATTACATTGTATAATGCTGAATATACTAATTATCCTGATTGGAGCATCACACATTGCACACAGGTATTGATATTCAATGCTATACTGCAGAGATATGTACAATCGATTATGTTTCAATTAAAAAAAAAGTATAACAAGGAGGAACAACTCCCATTGGATACCATTCCCCAACACAGGACAGATGAACAGCTCTTCCATAAAGGTAAATAAAATAATCCTATGATATTAGAAATGATTTCTTCACCTCATGGAGACAGAAAGGGAAAACCAACCTGCCCAAATGTTAAAATTAAGAAGAAGAAGAAAAAAAACCTTCTCAAGCATATGACCTTAAACAAAATCAATAAAGGAAATAATTTCCTCACAATCCAGGTAGACTTAAAGGATGCAGAAAGCCTCCCATCTCCTGTTCCTCTCTATTCCCACCACACTAACTTCTTGTGCCAGTCACTTGGCACTTCCTGTACACTGTTCTCTTTACATTTCTGGATGCCTTAATGCCACAATATGACTAGATATTCCTCAAATACAATGTCTTATACTTGTTCCTATCCCTCTCAGTGTCCAGAAAAAGCACACTAAAAATGCTTAATCATAATTATTCTTCCGTCCAAACTGCCACCTTCTTAATGAGTAATGTTCAAATCCTATCTCTCAATCCTTTAAGACCCAGATCAAAAAAAAAAAAAAAAAAAAGGACCTGATCAAGTGTTGCTTCTTCCATTAAGCCTTTCCTGATCCCCTCAACTAAAGTCAAAGCTCTCTATATATTTAACTGTATTTCTTTTGTGGCCCTTATCACTTTCTACTTTATCCAAAGTTATTCGTGTCCACGTACTAGACTGTAAAGCCTAAAATCTCCTATCTCTGCATTTCCAACCAGGATCAAGCACAGGATACTCACTGTATAGGTACCAAGCAAAGTTTGTTCAATGACTGAAAATATCTCATTCTAGAAAGGTAAATTTGATACCTTTCCTTCTCTTTTACCCCTTTTAGAAATACTCTGCATCCAGACATGAAACTGGAAAAAACTTTCACAAAGAGCTTTATAACTGTGGCTTGACTGAGGAAAAAATACATCTAAAGATGAAATGTGTGGCTTCTCTTATGTACCTGACATAACACCTTAATAGCTCTGCCTTCCTGTGCTCTCTCCCACTGTGAGACTGACAACTGACTAATAGGATTAGTGGATCTGTTCTAATAACCCAGCTTAGCTAAAGGCCAGCAAAATATGACAGCCTCAATCTGAATTACATGGCCTGGGAATCCATCCAATTATTAACTAGAGTAACAGTTATTACCTCTCCCAATCAAAGGAGAGGCAGCTGTTAATCTTTGGTAGCCTGCAAAGGCTGGTGGCCTTTGTACTTGACTTCTCTGTAGACAGTAATTATGTTCTTTGTGATCAGGGAAGAAGGCCTTCCTAGCCTTTTAGAAGAGGAGGCAGATGGGGAAAACTGTTTGCATGTTCATTAGCAGGATAGGCTAGATTTGTTCTGGGCATCTGTGGCACCTTAAGACCTGTTTAGAGATAATATAAGTAGGTTTTGGCAAGTCCATAAATTTAGAACTCAGTAGCCCAATTTATAGAGATGAGAAAATCCTAGAGTGAAATTTTTTATGGTTGTTTTTCCCCATATGGAAAATTTCCCAAACACACAAGGACATCATTTCTACTCTTCTATTATCTTCGCCTGTCAATGTTAATTTAAAAGAAAGAAGCATAATAAGCTGATATCCCTTGTTCTGCTTTTTCCCTTATAGGCTTTTTAACTGCTGACTTCTTTATAGTCTCATAATCTGCATACATGTCTATGCTCAGCTTTTAGCTGTAGGTACTAACACTAAAAGGACTCAGGTTCCAGGGTCAAGAATATCACAAGAGTGAAATTATAAACTTGTGGGAATGTGGTGCCAAAAAGAGTGAAATCATAAGCTACAGTTTGAAGGCTTAGGTAATACAGTAAGTTGGGCTGAAAGGCTGGAGAAGCTTTCTCAAGATCAGAGGAACAATTCCTTTGTGATGCTAATTAGAGCTTGGACTCTTAGGAAGGCTCTCTCTAAGGGAGCTGAATTGTGCTATTTCTGACCCATTTAGACTAAGGGAGCAGGGTGAGTGAGAGGGGTAGTGCACTAAGTGAAATGGAAGAAGCAGGGCACAAGACCTAAAGCTCTTTCTCCTTCTTTTTAAGCTGTTATGAGATGACCAAAGATCAGTGTGCAGAGTTCATCACTGCAATCCAAGAAAACTCACAATAAAGTTATATTGGTTTTCCTTTCCCTCAAGTTCTCCAATGCTACCTAGTCTCACTAGTCTAGTGAGAGATAGATTTAAAAATAGATAAATGTGATAAATTGAGATAAATGCTATAATGAGGGGGAGGTACAAAGAGCTGCAGAAGAAATGATTCCTTTGACTAGTTCTTTAGGACACAACTGATGTCAACATGGACAGTTTTCTGAGATATCACACTATTAAATTAAAAGACAAAGGATATAAGTCAAAAATCTTTTCTAACTTCCAGGTCTACCCACTGTTTTACAGCAGGACCTTAGGAAACTTACCACAGTAGTTTCCTTCTTTCTTGTCCCTATACACAATCATCCTGGATGCTTTAAAGTTTGGAGGCAAAAGAAATTTGGGACCATGAGACCAAGCAGAGTTTGCTTTGGGCAAAGGGGTGATATGGACATAAGCCAGTAACAAGGATAAACCCTTCTGGGTCCAGCAACTCCCAGGGGGCAGGACCTCAGAGCTCAGAGGCTCTTCTCCTGGGAGATGGCAAGGAAAGGTAGTGTTCCTACAGCAACCTGATTTCTCTCCGTTATAACACCTGGGCTTCTTTACTGATTATTCTCTTTATGTAAACTAGATCATACTGATTATCTATTCACTTCATTGCAAACTAGACTGTGAGCTCTCTAACAGCTGGGATTATGTTTACATTGGGCTTAGCAAAAAGTAGGTACTCCAATAAATATTTACTGAAGCAAAGAATAAAGGTACAGTATAATTTCTGGAGCTCTGACATCAGAAATTCCCTTGGGAGGAGAGACAGTCTATTAATCCACACTGAGAAAGAAAAGGGTTAGAAACATCCATGTGCTTGGGAAAGTCATGGTAAGGGTACAGCTAAGCTTGAAACTATGGAAAAAGCTACTGGTCCTTGACTGTGCTGACAGGGGAAGGCAGGCCTAAGACCAGGCCTTACTTGTACTCAGCTTACTTGTACCCTTACCTTGACATACCCAAGCACATGGGTGTTTCTAACCCTTTCTGAAGGGGACAATTCCAAAAAGGAGAAGCCAGAGACAAGAATGTCAACTGCAAGGCCTTTGCCAAACATCTTTGCTTACATCCTGCCCTACTCATCTTGGCATAAGTTTTTTTCCCCGATTTTTAGGAACAGTAGTGACCAGACCCTTCTAAATCCTTGATGAGGGAGGGGAGAGCAATTTTACGGAGTGAAAACAACTGAAAGAGGGAACAAGAACCCAAATTTTACTTTTCTCAAAGTACCATCCTTTGGAGGACTACTGAGAGTGACAATTCAAAGCTGTTCCGATATAAATCCTCACAACAATCCAGTGAAGTAGGACTCATCATCCCCATTATACAGATAAGAAAACCAGACTTAGAGGACTCAGTTACTTCCTCAAGTTTATACAGCTAAAAGTGGCAGAGCTGGGGGTTGAGTCTAAGTTTATCTGACTTCTGAGTGTGTGATGGGTCTATCCCAAGAAAGCTGTGGGAAAATCTAGTGTGTGGCTGTAGGTATGTTTGACTTTTAGCATAGTTATCACTAAATACCCCAACTGTGTAAAATCTTGGACTCAATACTATTAGAAAATTAAAACAAAAAACTTATTTTGACATAATTTTAGATTTATAGAAGAGTTACAAGGATAGTAGAGAGTTCCTATGTTTCTTAATCTAGCTTTCTTTCATGTTAACACCATACATAACCATTATACATTTATCAAAACTAAGAGATTACATTGGTATTATACTCTAAACTAAACTATAGTCTTTATTTCGATTTTCCTAGTTTTTCCAATGATGTCCTTTTTCTGTTCCAGGATCAACTCTAGAATACTAAATTGCATTTAGCTCAATACTATTCTGAAGACAAGGCAAAGTTACTTTTAGCATTAGAGGAGGGATCCTGAGCTCTCTTGTATTAGCAGTCACTTGTAGCTAAAGCTAAAAAAAAAAAAAAATTCTTGAAATAATCCAGACTCAGAGATTGTAATGGAATGTAAGTTTGACTATCACAAGTAAATAAAAAAGGAAATGAAAGAGCTAACTAGATTCTAAGGGACTGAAATATGAGTAGTTCTTTTAACTGGTGGTGCAGTTCTTGAGACTGTCTGGAAATGGGAAGAAATGTGCACACAGCAGGAGGGAAGTAAGACTTGGGTGAAGCAGGAGGTAATGTGGGACCAGGGACTGAAGAGACCACAGGTGGCCCAAAATGGGTTCCCTGCAGCTCCAGCTCCAACTGGCCTTCAATACCTTTCTCAGGTAGGGCAGTCTTTCAAAACCCTTTCCTTCCTGGATGTCAGTGAATTGAAGCTGATCTCTGTAGGCTCTGCTTCTAAATTCAGCACAGACACTGCTGCAGTCTTTAGAGCAAGCTTTCTCCACTTTTGTGCCCATGATAAGATATTCATTGCAAGATTTTTATTTGTTTATATATTTTCCAAGAAGCAGCTGTGTTAAAAGCTCTGTTACAGTGCACAAAGAAAGTCAAGCACAGCTGATTTTAGAAATGATCCTTCTAGGAAGCACTGGGTCTGCTTAATTTAGTATAGAGGAAATGAAAGGAGGTAAGTGGCTAGTGATAGGCAATGTCAGAGTTTTCTCAGATGAATTGTCTGGAGCCCGCTCTCTGGTTTAGGTCCTCCTGTTCTCTAGCATCCAAAAGACATATGGGAGAAACATAGGAGGCAAAAACAGTACATAATATGTTACTTATGAGACTACCTGATGGAAAATATGGCAAGGAAAAAGGCAAAAATAAGCAGCCCTTCAGATTTTGGGGACTTCAAGTTACCCATGTTAACCGATACTTGAGCCACAGATGAAAACTGCATAACAATGCTGGGCTTCTGTTCTCCGTTATAATGTTACAAACAATATCTTCTTATGTGGACAACAGTGTGAAGGACTTTTTCAGAATATCTGGTCTTTCTTGATTTTGCTAAAGCAAACATAATCAAATGTTTTTACTGAAGAGTTAATACTGCCCCACTGAATTCTAATATTATAGCTATTCTGTGTGACTACTTGTAGCTAGACCTTTACTAAAGGTGAACTAAAATGTTTAAGAGTCTGCTTATTTAAAGCAAGCAAAATTCAGAGGAGTCAAGTCTGGAGAACACCCGACCATTACAGAATCTTATTTCTTTATTCCTTTTCTCTTTACAAGGGACACTCAAGTTCACTTGAAGAGAAATTCAACGATCAATTTATATTTACACAAAGCTTTTAATCTGGAGTCTGAAATAGATTCTGGCTTTAAGTCAACATGCAAGTTCATATCCTTACAATATGGTGAAGTAAAGTTATCACATGGAAAAAAATGTAAAGATCCTTAAAACCAAACAAACAAAACCTGTACCTCTGAAAATATTCATTTGAAAACATTAAATGACACACAATGATGCCAGGAGGCCTTTTTAGCAGGAAGGGGGAGAGGTAGAGAGATCTGAGAAAGATGGGCAGAAATGCTGTACTGTATCGGGGGTGGGGTAGGAATAACAGGTAGAAAGACCATTTAGGATTGCTAACCTTGTGATATAAAGAATTGCAAAATAAGTCCTGCCCTAGGAGCTGTAGCCCAAACAATCACTGTCCTCTAGATTGGGAGCTCCTTGTGGGCATGGACTGTGTCTTACTCATTGTTCAAAGACTGTTAGCACAGGGGCCAAGAGTATGACCTGTGGAATAATTCTGCCAGAGTCTGAATCCTAACTCTCCCATTTATTAGCCACGTAATAGCAGGCAAGTTACTTATCCTCTTGATGCCTCAGTGTTCTTATTCATAAAATAGGGCTCATAATTCCCATCTCAAGTAGTTGTTGAGAGGATTAAATACACTAATCTGCATAAATGTTAGTGATCATCATCTTCTTTATATTGCTCCCTTTTCTCCATTAAGTACCTGTCATGTTGTCACCAAATAAATATTAGTTCCTACTCCAGAGGGTTCTTGCTTTTTCTAGGCTTCACATTTCACTCCCAGTTCATTCCATGCTAAGTGATACCTGTAACAGAAGACCCTTAAGGTTCTTAAGGGACATATCCTGGGATCTTTGTGATATCTTAAAATTGTACTACAGTATTTTTCTCATAAATACCTTTATTTTAGCTAAAAGTCTACCTACTTACCCTATCAGTCTCAGCTTTAATGTTACTTCCTCAAAGGGGCCTTCTCTGATTGTGTTCAGTCTTCCTACTCCATCCATGAACAACTCTTTATTTTCTCAATCATACTAAGTCATCATTCTTTATTGTAATTATTTGTTTAATTGTCTAGAAGGGCAGAACCTATAGCTGTCATTCACTGCTATTTCTCATTTGCTTGGCACATAAAAAAATCACCAACATTTGTCGAGCAAACACTCAGGCCATCTTCTAAATGCTGCCTTGCAAGAACTGTCTCATATGATAACACAACAGTGATAAAACTGCTGGTCCCATTTACATGGGGAAACTAAAGTTCAGAGAAGATAAGCAGCATTCTTATGATTATACAAACAGTAAATGCTGATCTGGAAGTCAAACCCAGATATGTCTGACTCAAGAATCTGAGCTTTTAGCCACCACACTATATTGCCTCTCTGCACAGTATGTACCACTAAAAAACAAAATTGTTTAATTGAACTAAAATACCTATAAGGTAGGTTTAATTATATGAAGAGTTAGTGTTGGGAAGTTTCCCCAGACAGATGATAACACTGCAGACATAATGAACAGTCAACAAACTTCTTAGATTAGAGATCGCTCAATATTATTCCTGAGAGAAAGGATGCTGAAACTTTGAAAAGGGCTATTATTCAAGTAGCTAAAAACAAATGGGAAAAGAATTATAGAATCTAAGAATTCCAGATTAAGAAGAACTTGAAAATGATCTAATTCCCTTACGAAAGTTAAACACCATCAGCGTTAGATGAGACAAAGATGTGCCATAGAATATATTTATAAAGGTGGCCATTTTGGGTAGTTTGGCAAATGTATGTGATCTGTAGTCTTACTAGATTTTTATGATATATTTTACAACTCACTGTCTTGGATTCATATATGAACAGGCTTGTTATCACTTCAATTCAGCAAGCAATCTATCTAATACCTAGAATATATAAGGAGTTTATAATTGGTGCTTTAGAAGACCAAATATAAGTACAGTAAAAACCACATAACCAAAATCTATACTTTGGATTCTGTATTCAAGAAATAAATGATATAGATCACAGGCTTTTCAAGATTAAAAAAATCCTCCTATTTTCCAGTTCCTCTGGTCTTTGATAATAGACTTGGATACGCAAGTGAAAGCAAACACAATGAAACTGTGAGTCACTGTTACTATTGCAACACTTCAACATAACACCTATTTCTCCCTCTGAATAGACTGACTTTGTGATGTAATTCCCAGAACTAACTCCTTTTTTCCTGGTAATACCAAATCTGCCAAGTTGGCCACTTCTGTAAAGTAAGCTCTTTGGCCCAGACAAGCATATTTTGGAATGTTTAGGCATTTGCTTGCCTTAAGGAATGGACTAGAAGATAAGACCATAAAAAAAAAAAAACCCCAAAAAACCTCATTCAATTTATTTGAACAAACATTCATTGCCTGCCAACTATGTGCCTGGTACTCACTAAATGGTAGAAATATAGAGGCGGACCAGGACCTATTTTCAAAGACTTCGCATTCTACTAAGAAAAAGATCTGAAAAGAGATTAGTGCAACATAGTGTGATAAATCCTATGTATGATGGAGATACAGGGTACAGTTTAGGTTTACATAGGAGTGCTGTAGATTGAATCCCTCCTCACCAACTCACTGAAGCTTAATCCTCACCGTTAACTGTTGAGAGCAGGAAATCCTATTATGATAAGTGAAAGGTGGGGCCTTGAGGAGGTGATTAAGTTGATGGTTTAATGGTCATGGGCATGGTTCTGAGGGCTTTAAAAAAAAAAAAGAGCACATGAGAAGTTCTCTCTCTCTGTTCTGCCATTCTTCCACGTGAAATCCCTGTGTCACTGTTATCACCACCAAGGCCTTCACCAGATGTATTTCCTGGCCTTGGACTTCCCAGCCTCTGAAACTGTAAGCAATAAATTTCATTTTCTTACAAATTACCCAGTTCTGGGTATTTTGCTATAAGCAAGAGAAATGGACTAATACAAGGAGGGATCTAATCTGGCTGGATAAAGATCAGGGGAATGACAAAGAGCACTTCCAGTGGGGAGGGAGCACAAAAATTGAGCCTCAAAAAACAAGAAGCCATACAACTAAAGATATTTGTTTATTCAGTGAAGGTGAATGTGTGCTGGGGGTGGGTGAGTGGGAGAGTGCTAAGTTTCTAGGGGATGAGGTATATAGAGATAACTGCATACAGGGTCCATTCAAGAGACTACAGGCAATTGAAAATGATTAGAGTGTGACATGTGGGTGGGGAAATTCTGAGAGATGATGCCAGAGGGGTAGGCAGGGAACAGAATTTGGATGGGATTGTGTATTCACAGATAGAGTTTGAGTCTAATTCTAAAGAAACAGAGAGCCTTTGAAAGGTTTTAAAGCAGGATGGACACACCCAGATTTTCTTTGTTTATTTATTTATTTTTCAGGTTCTTAGTTGATTTATTTAATGTCCACTTGCTTCCTTTAAATGTTGATTTGCTAATTTGCATAAAGGCTTTGAAAATGATGTCTGATAAAGTGATTTCCAATTCCCATAATCCAGGGCATTTCTTTCTTTTTTTAAAATTGAAACATAACTCATTTTACATACCTATGGGGTACAGCATTGAATATCAATGGTTGTGTGCAATATGTGACCATCAAATTAGGATAATTACTATTTATCACTAACAATGTAACCATTTTTTTGTGTCCCTTCATCAATTTCTTCCTAACGACCGCACCCCCAACCCCCCCCCCCCCCCCCGCCTCCAGCTCCCCCTTTGCCACCACTGGTGGCCTCAGTTCTGTTTGCTCCTTTTGGGAGTTCAATGAATTATTGTGATTGTTATATCTTTCTTTCTCTCTTTTATTCTTTTTTAGCACCCAGTTATAGGTGAGGACAGTATTTCTCTTTCTATCCCAGGTTTATTTTACTTAACATAATTTTCTCTAAGTTCATCCATGTTGCTGTGAATGGCAGAATTTCATTCCTTTTTATGGCAAACTAGTATTCCATTTGTACATATACCACATTTTCCTTATCCAGTCATCTGTTGATGGACATTTAGGTTGGTTCCAACACTTAGCCATTGTAAAAAGAGCTATGATAAACATGGGAGTGCAGGTATCCCTTTGACATGATAATTACCATTCCTTTGGGTATATGCCCAACAGTAGGATTGCTGGATCATATGGTAGTTCTATCTGTAGTTGTCTGAGGAACCACCATAACGTTTTCCATAATGGCTGCTCTAATTTACAGTCAAACCAACAGAGTAGGAGGGTTCCCCTTTCTCCGCATCCTCACCAGCATTTGTTACTCTCTATTTTGTAATGGCCAGTCTAACTGATATGAGATGACATCTCAATGTGGTTTTGATTTGCATTTCCTGATGCTTAGTGATGTTGAACATTTTTTCATATGTCTGTTGGCCATCTGTATGTCTTCCTTAGAAATGCCTATTCATCTCCTTTGCCCATTTTTTTAACCGATTTACTTTTTTTTTGTTGTTTGTTTTTTCCCTATTGTTTGAGTTCCTTTTATATTCTGGATATTAATCCCTTGTCAAATGCATATTTTGCAAATATTTTCTACCATTAGTAGGTTGTCTTTTCCTCTGTTAAATGCTTCGTTTGCTGTGCAGAAGCTTTTTAGTTTGATATAATCCCATTTGTTTATTTTTTGATGTTGTTGCCTGTGCCTTTGGAATCTTATTCATGAAGATTTTGCCCAAGCCTACTTCCTGAAGTGTTTCCCCTGTTTTCTTTTAATAGTTTTATAGTTTTGTGTCTTATATAAAAGTTGTTAATCCATTTTGAGTTGATTTTGATATATGGCAAGCGGTACAGGTCTAGTTTCATTCTTCAACATATGGATGTCCAGTTTTCCCAGCACCACTTATTACATAGGTAGTCCTTTCCCAATGTATGCTCTTGTTGCCCTTGTCAAATATCAGTAGGCTGTAAGTACGTGGATTGATTTCTGGGTTCTCTATTCTGTTCCATTGGTCTGTGTATCTGTTTTTATGCCAGTACCATGCTGTTTTGTTTATTATAGCTTTCTAGTATAATTTGAGTGAGGTAGTGTAATGCCGTCAGCTTTATTTTTTTTTGCTCAGGATTGCTTTGGCTATTTGGGGTCTTTTGTTGTTCCATATGAATGTTAGGATTGTTTTTTCTACTTCTGTGAAGAATGTTATTGGTATTTTGATGGGGATTGCATTGAATCTGTAGATTGCTTTGGGTAGTATGGTCATTTTAACAATGTTAATTCTTCCAATCCAAGAGCATGGAATGTCTTTCCATCTTTTTATATCCTCTTTAATTTCTTCAGCAGTGATTTGTAGTTCTGATTGTAGAGATATTTCCTGCCTTGGTTAAATTGTTCCTAGGTATTTTTTTTTTTTTTGGTGTATTGTAAATAGGCTTGCATTCTTGATTTCTTTTTCTGCTAGTCTGTTATTGGAGTATAAAAATGCCACTGAGTTTTGCATGTTGATTTTGTATCCTGAAATTTTACTGAAATAGTTTATCAGCTCTAAGAATTTTTTGGTAGAGTCTTTAGGTTTTTCTATACATACAATCATGTCATCTGCAAACAAGGACAGTTTGACTTTGTCTTTCCCCATAGGGATGTCCTTTATTTCTTTCTCTTGCCAGGTTGTTCTGGCTTTACTGATGATTTCTGCCAAATCTTTAAAGAGGAATTAATACCAATCCTCTTCCTACTATTCCAAAAAATTGACACAGCAGCATTTCTCCCAAGTTCATTCTATGAGGATACAACTTCTAATACTATGTTATTAGATAACATGTTATCTGGTTACTACTTCTAATACTATGTTAAATAGGAGTGGTGAGAGTGGGCATCCTTGTCTTCTTCCTGCTCTTCATCCAATTCAGGACATTGGTAGAGGGTTTGTTGTATATGGCTTTTATAGTGTTGAGATACTTTTCTTTTATACCTAATTTGCCGAGAGTCTTTACCACAAAGGGATGTTGAATTTTGTCAAATGCTTTTTCTATGTCTATTAAGAGAATCATATGATTCTGTCCTTGACTCTGTTGATGTGGTGTATCAGATTTATTGACTTACATATGTTGAACCATCTTTGCATCCCTGGGATGAATCCCACTTGATCACAGTGTATAATTGTTTTTTTTTTTTTTTTAAATGTATTGTTGTATTCTGACTGCTAATATCTTGTTGAGGAGTTTTGCATTTATGTTCATCAGAGATAAACTGAAGTTTTCTTTTTTTGTTGTATCTTTGTCTCATTTTGGTAATAAGGTGATGCTGGCCTCATAGAATGAATTTGGGAGAACTGCTGCTGTATCAATTTTTTGGAATAGTAGGAAGAGGACTAGTATTAATTCCTCTTTAAAGATTTGGCAGAATTCATCAGTAAGGCCATTTGGTACTGGGCTTTTCTTTGTTGGGAGACTGCTGATTACTGCTTCAATCTTGTTGCCTGTTGTTGGTCCATTCAGGTTTTCTATTTCCTCTTGGTTCAGTCTTGATAGTTTGTATGTGTCCAGAAAGTTATCCATTTCCTCCAGGATTTCAAATTTGTTGGCATATAGTTGATTACAATAGTCTCCAATGATTCTTTGTATTTCTGTGGTGTCAGTTGTAATATCTCCTTTTTCAATACTAATTTTTGTTATCTGGGTCTTCTCTCTTCTTTTTTAGTTAGCCTAGCTAATGGATGACTGTTTTGTTTATCTTCTTGAAAAACCAACTTTTTTTCCCATTAATCTTTTGTATCATTTTTTGGGTCTCTATTTCATTTAGTTCTGCTCTGATCTTATTTGTTTATTTCCACCTACTCATTTTGGGATTGAAATGTTGTTTTTCTAGTTCTTTGAGGTGTAGTATTAGGTTGCTTACTTGAAATATTTCTATTCTTGTGATATAAGTGTTTATTGCAATAAACTTCCCTCTTGGTAGTGCTTTTGCATTATCCCACAGGTTTTGGTCTGATGTGCTTTTATTTTCATCACTTTCAAGAAATTTTTTGATTTCCCATTTAATTTCTTTTTTCACCCATAGATCTTATAGAAAGATGTTGTTTTATTTTCAGGTATTTGTATAGCTTCCAGAGTTTTGCTTGTTATTGATTATGTATTAACCTGCTGTGGTTTGAACTTGAAATGATTTCAGTTTTTAAAAATTTGTTGAGACTTGATTTGTGACCTAACATGTGGTCTATCCTGGGGAATGTTTCATGTGCTGATGACAAGAATGCATATTCTGTAGTTGTTTGATGAAGTATTTTGTAGATATCTGCCAGGTCCAATTGATCTAAATCCTGTATCTCTGTGTTGATTTGCCACCTAGATTATCTATTCAATGCTGAGAGTGGGGTGTTCAGGTCCCCAACTATTATCATATTGAGATCTCTCTCTCTCTCTTTTTTTAGGTCTAATAGAGTTTGCTTTATACATCTTGGTGCTCCAGTGTTGGGTACATATATATTTATGACTATTATGTCTTTTTGGTGGATAGATCCCTTTACCATTATATAGTAGCCTTCTTTGTCTCTTTTTATGGTTTTTGGTTTAAAGTCTATTTTATCCAGTATAAGAATAGCTACTTCTGCTCATTTTGGGTTTCCACTTGCATGGTATATCTTTTCCATCCTGTTATTACTAGTCTGCATGTGTCTTTACAATTAGGTGAGTCTCTTGAAGACAGCATATAGTTGGGTCTAGCTTTTTAATCCAGTCAGTCAGTCTGTGGCTTTTGGGTGGGGAGTTTAATCCATTTGCATTTAGGATTGTTATTGAAAGGTTATTGTATTACTCCTTGCATTTTATTGATCTCCATTTGGATATTTTAAGTATCTTTTGTTCCTTTCTTCCCCTTTTACTGTTTGTCTTTGATGTTTGTTGGTTTTTTTAGGTGTCAAGATTTATTTTCTTTCTATTTCTTGTTTTCATTTTTGTTTTACCAGTGGGTGTTGTTCTTTCTTGTGTATTCATGGTAATGATTATTGTTTTTCAGATTTCAGATGCAGGACTCCCTTGAGGATTTAGTGCAGGGCTGGTCATATGGTGGTGAGCTCCTGCTGTTTTTGTATGTCTGGAAAATACACTTCTCCCTCATTTCTGAAGGATAGCCTTGCTGGATATAATATTCTTTGCTGGCAGTTTTTTTCTTCTAGTATTTTGAATATATCATCCTATTTTCTTATGGTCTGTAGACTTTCTGTTGAGAAGTCTGCTGTTTTCAGATGGGGGCTCACTTATAGATGACTTGATGCTTTTCTCTTGTGGCTTTTAGGATTTTCTCTTCATCTTTGAGCTTTGCCAGTTTGACTATAATGTGTCTCGGAGAGGATCTTTTTAGATTGAATCTATTTGGGGATCTCTGAGCCTCCTTGATCTGAAGGTCTGTGTCTCTCCCTATACCTGGGAAGTTTTCCATTACTATTTTGTTGAATAAGTTTTCAATGACTTTTCCTTTCTCCCCCACTTCTAGAATACCCATGATTTAGATGTTTTTGCTCTTAAGTTTGTCTGCTAGCTCTCTTAGATTTTCTTCATTTTGAAAAATTCTTTTTCCTTTTTTTTTTTTTTTTTTTGTCTGCCTGGGTTATTTTGAAAAGACTATCTCTGAGATCAGAAATTCTTTCTTCTGCTTGCTCTAACCTGCTGCTTCAACTCTTGGTTGTGTTTTTTATTTCGTTGAATGAATTCTTTAGTTCCAGGAGATCTGCCACATTCTTTTTTATGATATTAATCTCTTTGTAAATTTCCTCCTTTATATCCTGGATAGTTTTTACCATTTCACTATGCTGTCTGTGTCTTCTCATATCTCAGTGAGTTTACTTAAGATTGTTGCTTGGAATTTCTTTTTGGTCATTTCAAGGGTTTCCTGCTCTATGGGGTCTGGTACTTGAGAATTATTGTGTTCCTTTGGTGGTGTCACATTTTCTTGTTTTTTTGTATTTCTAGTATTTCTATGTTGATGTCTCATCATCTGGTAGAGCAGTTGCTTCTTCTATTACTCTGGAGCAGGCTTTGAGGAGACAGACTTCCTCTTCTTTTTCCATTCTTTGCTGGTGACTCTCCTTGTGTCAGTGCAGTTGAACAGGTGGCACTCTGCCTGCATGGAGGCCACGGCTACTACTGTTGTGATGAGCTGCCCTGACTGCATCAGTGGCTGTGGCGCTGGTTGTGGTGGACCACCCATGTGGAATTGGTGTTTTTGGCATGCTCATGCCTGCTGCTGGGCAGTGGTGGCTGCCCACAGCTCCTGCCTAGGGCCCTGGGCATACTACTGCTTTCTGCCAGGTGGTGTGAGCTGCTTGCAACTCATTCCAGGTTTCCACTTTTTTTGGTTTTTTGGTGGCTGGCCAGTACAGAGAACTGAACCCGTTACTTTGGTGATATAAGGCTGTGCTCTACTCTACTGCACTAACCAGTCAGCCCCAGATTTTCACTTTTGAAAATATGCTCTGGAAGCTCAATGGAGGACAGACTGAAGAGTGTTAAGACAAACAAACAGAAACCAAAAAGGAGGTTATTGTATTTTAATTGAGAAATGTTTGGAGTCCCAACACCAGCACTGACAATTCAAATAGAGGAAGGCTGGCTGGCTAACAGTTACATTTACAAGTAAAAGAAATAGCCTGGCTACTGATTAAAGCAAGAGAGAGTCAATTTACCAAGCATCACACACAACATGTAAAGGATACAAACTGATCTGACAGAATCAGAATATCTTCCTTGAAAGAGCTTAGAATTCAGTTGGGCAAAACAGGTATATTAGTTGGTTTCTGTAGTTGGTTTCTGCTGCTTACAACAAAATACATGCAACTGGGTATTTTATAAAGAACACAAAATATATTACAGTTTCTGAGGCTGGGAAGTCTAAATTCCAGGGAATACAGCTGGTGAAGATCTTGGTGCTAGCAACAGTGATAGCAGGGTAGCACATTGCAAGAATGGTGGAGCAGAGAGAGCAAGAGAAAGAGAGACAGACTTTCTTCTCTCTTCTTTTAAAGAATCACTCCCCTGACCACCATTTTTAACCCATTCATGATGGCATGGTCCAACAATCTAATCACCTCTTCAAGGTCTCACCTTTCAATTACCATAATAGGATTTCCCACCCTCTTAGTCACAGTGGGGGCCAAGTTTCCAATACATAAAACTTGGAGGACACAATTCAAGCTTCAGTGAGCTTTGCGGGGGGCGGGGGGGGACATAATTCAATCCACTACACCAGGCATAAAAAGAATCTGATAATTTTCAAGGTAGTGTCTAAGTGCTAAATGAATATGTATCTGTCACAGGACCCAGAGCTCACGCAGGGCAGGAAAGGGAAAGCTCTAATGCCTCCTTTTCATAATGCCAAGGTAAAAATACTTTAAAAACAATTTTAATATTAATATATAGCCTTGTTAAGTAGAATAGTAGCTTTTGGGTATTTATATGTAGGACTGAAATTTAGACATTATATTGCATTTGTCATTAATTAGCTATCACTGTTCAGTAATATTAATTTAATGGAAAATTCTAAGGAGCAAAATATGAAGGGGAGAAAAGAAGAAACAGAAGATATAGTGCTTTTTCTAGGAAGGGCAACCTTTCTTTCAATATATGTCATATATTGGTTACCATGTACGCCAAACAAAAAAAGTCTGCTTTATTTTCTCCTAAATGTGAACTTACAAGGATTGCCATGGCATCACCATATAGGTGCCATTGTTATCCAAAGATTTTAGGGATACTGGTTTGCTATATCTTCTCTGAACAAAGCAGCAGGGGATACATCATAGGCTACCCACAGAGATGACTGTGTCACTTCTCAGAATGTACATTTCATTAAGTAAATCTATTTCTGACCAGTCATATTTTGTCTAATCTGACAAGAAATATAGTTATCATATTTCAGGTGCCCTGTGAGAGGCACTGCCTAATAGTCAGTAGATTGTAGCAGATATGCAGTTAAGTCACCTCTCGCCTTTTAAAAAGAATAAGACAATGTTATAGGAAGAACTAGGGCTATTTCAAGGTAAACCAGAGGGTCAAAACTATAAAGTTAAAAATTTTTATACAAGCTTAGATACGTTATAGTCTGAATATATTTACATGAAGACATGTGAAAATCAGATAAACTTATGTGTTACAAGTTGCAGTTAAAAATTAATTTTATATTTTATCCACAAAATCTGATTGGTCTTGACTGTTAGATTTCTTTCCACAGATGTGAGGGAAGAAACTTCCTTATTAATTCCTATAATCCTAATATCTAACATAGTGCCTGGTACTGAGTAGTTTCTTAAATATTTATTGAATTAATAAATGAATATGTTTGCACTAAACACCTCCCAGTCTATCAAGGAATAAATCAGAAGACTGCAATCCCTAAATAGATTAAATACCAAAATGCACACAATGCTCAAGAGAACCACATTCTATACAGATTGCTCAACCCAATAAATGTGATACCACAATTTAAAGTTGTAATGTACAATATATACATACAACGCATACATCATAACTATTCAGAAATATTATTTTTTAAAAGGTAGAGGTAGAACTCCAGCATTGCCAGAGCTCAGTGTGGATTTACAGGCTTTAGATAACACCACACTCCATTTTTACTCCTCTAGCTCTGGGGGTGGTGGTGGGTAGGAACTGCTTCCCACAGTTATTAATCACTGTTTACCATGACCTTTTTGCTCCAGCCTGTCCAATAATTTTTGTAACAAAATCTCTATTTTAAATACCTGTCATTTTGAAATACCTAGAGTAGTTACTATTTTCCTGACTGGATACTGTCCAAGACACTAATTATCCCCCCATCCCTACTTTAGTACCTACTATCTCCCTACCCACTGTTGCTTAACATTTTCATTCATTTATTCAACAAACATTTATCAAGCAACCATTATGTTCTTATGTTAGGTGCTGGGGACAGATGAAACAGACATGTGCATACCTTCATGGAGTTTACAGTCTAGCATTCTCATATGGCATAAGTTAGCTTCTATTCATGAATATGTAAGAATTATAAACTCAGTGAAAGTAAGATCATAAAGTACAACTCAATTCTTTAATCTGAATGCTTTACCAGAAAAGACCTCTTAAATGAAATTTATTGCTTTAAGCTAACCAAACTATAAAAAGTAATTTTTTTAGTTAAATCAAAGAGATAAGAAGAGTCAGCCCTTCACAGCTGTACATCAGTACTCCATTCCTATCCCTGATGTTACAAATTAGGTATCACAAAAACACAAAAATGATATACCTTATACAAAGTATATACAAAGGTTATACAAAGACCATTTCAGAGAAGCTGTATAGATTCGTCACAGATTTATCTAAGTCCCATTTGAATTAGAAAGAAATCTATTAAATTTGCTTTTATGGCACTTGATACAAAGATAGTAGATAAGTCTAAAATGTCCTCTATCAAATGGACTCAGAAGTCTAATCTCAATGTGTTCCTAGACACTAGGCTACCAATTTGTTTATCATCAATCTTGACTATAAGTCTGTTAATGTATTATTCATAAGCATATTATACATTTTACTTCTTGTGTACAGAATTAATTCAGAGAAAGCTTTGTGCCAGCAAGAATTCAGTGCAAATTACACAGATAAAAAATCATGTAATGTGTTTCAGACAAGTGATTTAAATAACATTTCTATTCCTCACAATAGACTATTAGTGTGTAACATTACTTGTTGTTTACATGAAGTTTTCTATTTGGAAAAATCCAACATGTATTGTGACTACTTTTCTTATAATTGTCTAAATCTATGAAAAGAACAATTTAGCTCAAGAAGTATGAGTTGAATATACCTAATCCAAACTACAAGAGAGAAAGAGAAAGAGAAAGAGAGAGAGAGAGAGAGAGAGAGAGAGAGAGAGAGAGAGAGATTCACCCAGTATAATTTTATTCCCATTTGAATCTGGTGGAGAGATACCTCTTTAATCACTGTACAGTGACAGATTCAATGGTAGCCAGTCAGTCACAGGATTGCTGATTTCAATTCTGTCAATAAGGCAATGGTTCTTCCTCAAACAATATACTGATTTTTAAGTTTTATATTTTGAAAAGAAGGAAAAAGAGTAAAGTGATAATATTCAAATGATTAAACAGGGAGCTCCTCTGCACATACAGCTTTCAGCAAGATGTGAAAATCCAGACTGTACAGAGAAATAGATGTTTGCAACACACACATGCATGTGCAAAATGTGAACCTTAGGATTTTTTTTTTTTTTTTTTTTTGTCGTTTTTTCGTGACCGGCACTCAGCCAGTGAGTGCACCGGTCAGCCCTATATAGGATCCGAACCCGCGGCGGGAGCGTCGCCGCGCTGCCAGCGCAGCACTCTACCAAGTGCGCCACGGGCTCGGCCCGAACCTTAGGATTTTTATACTAAGACAGGGTAAAAAATAAGTATTTCAACTCTAAGTGTTGTTAACAAAATGGTTATTAGGGGAGTGATGACTAAGGTGTGTGGAATTTCTTTTTGGGGTGATGAAATGTTCTAAAACTGACTGGGGTGATTTTTGCACAACCCTGTGAATATACTAAAAGCCATTGAACTGTACAGTTTAAATGGATGAATTGAGGGCCAGCCCATGGCTCACTTGGGAGAGTGTGGTGCTGATAACACCAAGGCCACTGGTTCAGATCCCTATACAGGGATGGCCGGTTAGCTCACTTAGGAGAGCGTGGTGCTGACAACACCAAGTCAAGGGTTAAGATCCCCTTACTGGTCATCTTTTGACAAAAATAAATAAATAAATGAATTGTATTGTATCAAATTATATCCACAAAAAATGAACACACTGTGTAATGACAAATATAATAATTATCCCGATTTGAGCATCACATATTGCACACAGGTACTGATATTCGATGCTGTACTCCACAGATATGTGCAATCAATCATGTTTTTATGTCAATAAAAAAAAGTAATAAAGTTCTGTCTTTAAAACAAATTATATCGGGCCGAGCCCGTGGCGCACTCGGGAGAGTGCGGCGCTGGGAGCGCAGCGACACTCCCGCCGCGGGTTCGGATCCTATATAGGAATGGCCGGTGCACTCAATGGCTGAGTACCGGTCACGAAACAGACAAAAAAAACCAACAAAACAAAACAAATTATATCTAAATAAAGCTATTAAAAATGTTAACAAAATGAGAAACTGGTAAAGGACCACAAAAAATGATTACATTGTATAATGTTGAATATATTAATTATCTTGATTTGATCTTCACATATGCACACATGTATCATATTCAACACTGTATCCCACAAATAAGTACAATCAATTATATTTCAAAAAATAAAATAAAATGTTAACAAAATGGTCTAACTAAAAAAGCACAACTTACTGTTATCCTGGTTTCCTACACATTCCTACCACGATTCCAAGATAGATTGATATCATGAAGCAGTAAGGTCTTTAATAAAATTGGCACACTGCCTTAAACAAAAATGATACATAAAATTCAAATGAGAAGAACACTTTTATAAAAATATTTTTGGCTTCTAGTCAAGATGGTAGAATAGATGGTCCCCAGTGTCACTCTTTCCCACAAAACCAATTTACAACTATTAAAAAGCAACGACAGCCAGGCTGGGGTTGCTAGAGCTCAAGAGGAAGAGAGACCTATGGAGTTCATGAAGGCAGGAGAAGTCACGATGCAAGAAAGAAAGGATCGCTCCTACCATTTTGAGCCCCGGCCACATCAAGGTTGGAGCTGGAGCAAGGAGCCAAGGACAACTGAAAAAAGGAGCCACTCAGAGTCCACTGAGTCATCACAAGGGACTGGCACACAGACTGTCCCATGGAAAGTGTTTTGAGTGCAGGGTGTGGGAGAGATGGGCCCACCAAAGGAACAGGGGACAGCTCATCTGCCCTCCAGTCATCACAGGCCCACTCAGTAGAGACTGGTTAGGAATACAGAACTGCAGGGGGTGCAGTTTGCTAAAAAGACTAAGGCCCAGACCAGAATTTCCACACAACCCAGGTGTACCAGACCTTATGAGACCCAGAAGTGCTTTCAAGGTCAACAATTAAAACCTGAGCTGCTCAAAAAGCCTTCCCCAGAGAATCAGCAGCAAAACAGCAATTTATCTCAACCAGTGCTGGTTCCCACAAGAAGTTCCTCCATTTTAGAAGTAAGCAAAGGACAACAAATTAGTTCCAGTGCAAAGTTTTAGTGGTAGGAAGAGCAAATAACCCAACATAGAACTGAAAGAAAAAACAAAATACCCACAGGTCAGAGACAAAGTTTGATATTAACTAGTAAAGGTCTAACACAACTAAAGTACAACTTTAAAACCTAGAAGGACTGGAAGCCCCCTGGGCTCCCAAGCCAGGGAAAGGGTAGGGCCAAGGGCCTCAGCCACGCCCACCCAGCACCTGCAACGGGCCCAGTGATGACCACCAAGCTGCTGCAAAAAGCACCCTGGGCACCAGAGCCAGGTCGGTGGGGGGCCAAGGGCCTCAGCCATGCCCCCGCCCAACACCCACACCAGTCCAGTGATGACCACCAAGCTGCTGCAGGAAGCACCCCAGGCTCCCGAGCCGGGGTGGTGGGGGGCTGAGGGCTTGAGCCACACTCCCCTGACACTTGCATCCAATCCAACAATGATCCAGCCACCAATGGAAGGCCCCTGGTTTCCCCTGTTGGAATGGGGTGGGGGGTGGGCCTTGATCATGGGTCCCCTCATTCCCCCTCTTCCCACTGTATTTCCCTCCTTCTTTCCCTTCTGCCCCCCACCTCCACTGCTCCACAACAACATCTTGGAATGAGGCATGCAGCTGGGGGAGGTTGAACCCAGCCACAACTAGCAAGCTGCTGCCACCACCCTGGGGCCCCACTGAGGTCCTGAGGCATTGAGCTGGGAGAAGCTGAACTCAGCTGCAACCAGGTAAAGAGCACACTAAAAACACCATTTCCACACAGATAGCCCACTATAGCCACCACAATTGCCATGGCTACTGCAAAAGTGCTAGTCTCTATAGCAGTAGTCATAGCCACCATGCAGATGGGCTGCCAAACTCTCAACTGTATTGACATAAGGACAGGCACCAGTGGAGACCAAAAAAAAATTAATAAAATAATAAGAAGAGGTCCTCTCTCTCCACAAAGCACCCTCCAGAATAATAAAAGCAGCATCTCATTTAAGGTAATAGGGGAGGACTTGATCACACCTGTCTCAGTAATGGACAGATCATCTAGGAAACAAACCAAAAGAGTAAAAGTTAATCTATCAGAAGGAGAGAGCAAATCTATGGCTATCAGAGGGGGGAGGGGAAAGTTGGGAAGTGGTGAGATTGGGTAAGGGGCAAAAAGAATAAGTATGATTTGTAACAATGAATATGCTAGTAAAAAATAAATTAATTAATTTAAAAATTTTTTTCACTTTACAAAAGGATTCACACTCAGGTAACCTAATTGGAGTTATAAAGTCTGAAATACATATTTGAATAAAATGAGGAAAACTTGGAAGCTGACAGAAATCCCTGATTCTGGGTTTGGATATAGACCGAAATGTTTTTCTTTCTCAGGTCACCCACTACATTTCCAGTGTTGTGGCCATAGACATACTGAGCTCTACTGGTTCCCAGGTCAGTTGCTAATTGTCTTTTATGCAAATCTGACAGAACCAACTAACAATCAACAAAGACATTGGGAATCAATCTTTATGTGTGTGTGAATTTTTTTTTTTTAATTTCATATTATTTTGTCAATATACAATGTGGTTGATTATTGTGGCCCATTACTGAAACCTCCCTCCCTCCTAACTCTTGCCCCTCCCTCCCAACAATCTCCTTTCTGTTTGCTTGTCATATCAACTTCAAGGAATTGTAATTGTTGTGTCTTCTTCCCCCTCCCCAAGGTTATTGGTGTATTTATTTATTTATTTTTAGCTCCCACAAATAAGTGAGAACATGTGATATTTCTCTTTCTGTGCCTGACTTGTTTCACTTAATATAATTCTCTCTAGGTCTATCCATGTTGTTGCAAATGGCAGTATTTCATTCTTTTTTATAGCAGACTAGTATTCCATTGTGTAGATATACCACATTTTCCGTATCCACTCATCAGATGATGGACACTGGGGCTGGTTCCAACTCTTAGCTATTGTAAATAGTGCTGCAATGAACATTGGAGAACAGGTATACCTCTGACTTGATGATTTCCATTCCTCTGCGTATATTCCCAGCAGTGGGATAGCTGGGTCATATTGTAGATCTATCTGCAATTGTTTGAGGAACCTCCAAACCATTTTCCATAGAGGCTGCACCATTCTGCAGTCCCACCAACAATGTATGAGAGTTCCTATTTCTCCACAACCTCGCCAGCATTTATCATTCACAGTCTTTTGGATATTAGCCATCCTAACTGGGGAGAGATGGTATCTCAGTGTGGTTTTGATTTGCATTTCCCGAATGCTGAGTGATGTTGAGCATTTGTTCATGTGTCTGTTGGCCATTCGTATATCTTCCTTTGAGAAATGCCTATTTAGCTCTTTTGCCCATTTTCTAAATTGGGTTACTTGTTTTTTTTATTGTAAATTTCCTTCAGTTGCTCGGATATTCTCGATATTAGTCCTTTGTCAGAAGTATATTTTGCAAATATTTTCTCCCACTCTGTTGGTTGTCTTTTAACTCTGTTAATTGTTTCTTTTGATGAGCAGAAGCTTTCTAGTTTGATATAATCCCATTTGTTTATTTTTTTTCTTTGGTTGCCCAGGCTTTTGGGGTCATATTCATGAAGTCTGTGCCCATTCCTACTTCCTGAAGTGTTTCTCCTATGTTTTTTTAAAGAAGTTTTATTGTTTCACGTTGTATGTTTAATTCTTTAATCCATTTTGAGTTGATTTTCGTATAAGGTGAGAGGTATGGATCTAGTTTCATTCTCCTGCATATGGATATCCAGTTATCCTAGCACCATTTGCTGAAGAGGCAGTCCCTTCCCCAGTGAATAGGCTTGGTGCCTTTGTCAAAGACCAGATGGCTGTAGGTGTGTGGGTTGATTTCCGGATTCTCTATTCTATTCCATTGATCAGTCTGTCTGTTTTTATGCCAGTACCATGCTGTTTTGGTTATTTAATAGCTTTGTAGTATAGTTTAAAGTCAGGTAGTGTTATGTCTCCAGTTTTTTTGTTTTTTCTCAGAATTGCTTTGGCTATGCGTGGTCTTTTATTATTCCATATAAATGTCTGGATAGTTCTTTCCATTTCTGAGAAAAATGTCTTTGGAATTTTGATGGGGATTGCATTGAATTTGTATATCACTTTGGGTAGTATGGACATTTTCACTATGTTGATTCTTCCAATCCAAGAGCATGGGATATCTTTCCATTTTCTTGTGTCCTCTTGAATTTCTCTCAGCAGTGCTTTGTAGTTCTCATTATAGAGATTTTTCACATCCTTGGTTAACTTATTCCTAAGTATTTTATTTTTTTGGTGGCTACTGTAAATGGGCAGGCTTTCTTGATTTCTCTTTCTGCATGTTCACTATTGGAGAATAGAAATGCTACTGATTTTTGTGTGTTGATTTTGTATCCTGCTACTTTGCTGAAATGATTTATCAACTCCAAGAGTTTTTTTGTAGAGGCTTCAGGCTGTTCAGTATATAGGATCATGTCATCTGCAAACAGGGACAGTTTGACTTCATCTTTTCCAGTCGGGATGCCCTTTATTTCCTTCTCTTCTCTGACTGCCCTGGCTAGTACTTCCGACACTACGTTGAATAGGAGTGGTGGAGTGGGCATCCTTGTCTAGTTCCTGTTCTTAAAGGAAAAGCTTTCAGCTTTTCCCCATTCAAGATGATACTGGCAGTGGGTTTATCATATATGGCTTTAATTATGTTGAGATACTTTCCATCTATACCTAACTTAAAGAGAGTCTTTATCATGAATGAGCATTGACTGCATCCCTGGGATGAATTCCACTTGATCATGGAGTACAGTTTTGTGTATGTGTTGCTGTATTCTGTTAGCTAGTATCCTACTGAGGATTTTTGCATCAACATTCATCAAGGATATTGGCCTGTAGTTTTCTTTTTTAGTTGTATCTTTACCTGGTTTTGGTATCAGGATGATGTTTGCTTCATAGAATGAATTTGGGAGAATTGCCTCTGTTTCAATCTTTTGGAATAGTTTGTAGAGAATTGGTGTCAATTCCTCTTTGAATGTTTGGTAGAATTCTGCTGTGAGTCCATCTGGTCCTGGGCTTTTCTTTGTTGGGAGCCTTCTGATAACAGCTTCAATCTCTTTTATTGTTATTGGTCTGTTCAGATTTTCTACATCTTCTTGGCTCAGTTTTCATAGTTTGTGTGTGTCCAGAAATTTATCCATTTCCTCCAGATTTTCAAATTGGTTGGCATATAGTTGTTTATAGTAGTCTCTAATGATTTCTTGTATTTCAGAGGTAGCAGTTGTAATATCACCTTTTTCATTTCTAATTATTGATTTTTGGGTCTTCTCTCTTCTTTTTTTAGTTAGCCATGCTAATGGTTTGTCAATTTTATTTATCTTTTCAAAAAGACAACTTTTTGATTCGTTGATCTTTTGTATCATTTTTTGGGTTTCAATTTCATTACGTTCTGCTCTGATCTTAATGATCTCTTTCCATCTGCTAACTTTGGGTTTGGACTGTGCTTGTTTTTCTAGTTCTTTAAGGTGAAGTGTTAGGTTGTTCACTTGACATCTTTCCATTCTACTGAGATTAGCATTTAATGCGATAAATTTCCCTCTTAGTACTGCTTTTGCAGTATCCCACAGGTTTTGGTATGATGTATCATTGCTTTCATTAGTTTCAATAAATTTTTTGATTTCCTGCTTGATTTCTTCTTGGACCCATAAGTCATTAAGTAGAATGCTGTTTAATTTCCATGTGATTGTATAGTTTCCAGAATTTCACTTGTTATTGATTTCTAATTTTAATTCATTGTGGTCTGAAAAAATACATGGGATAATTCCAATTTTTTTGAATTTGTTGAGACTTGATTTGTGACCTAACATGTGATCTATTCTGGAGAATGATCCATGTGCTGATGAGAAGAATGAATATTCTGAGGTCGTTGGATGGAATGTTCTGTAGATATCTACCAAGTCCAGTTGGTCTAGAGTGTTGTTTAGATCTTGTATTTTTCTGCTGATTATTTGCCTAGATGATCTGTCCAATATTGATAGTGGGGTGTTCAGGTCCCCTGCTATTATGGTATTAGTGTCTATTTCCTTCTTTAGGTCTAATAGAGTTTGCTTTATAAATCTGGCTGCTCCAACATTGGGTGCGTACATATTTATGATTGTTATGTCTTCTTGATGGATCAATCCTTTTATATCATTATGTACTGGCCCTCATTATCTCTTTTTATGGTTTTTAGTTTAAAGTCTATTTTATCAGATATAAGAATAGCTACTCCAGCTCGTTTTTCTTTTCTGTTTTCATGGTAAATCTTTTTCCATCCTTTCACTCTTAGTCTATGTGAGTCTTTATAGGTGAGGTGGGTCTCTTGAAGGTAGCATATAGTTGGGTCCTCCTTTTTAATCCAGTCAGCCAGTCTGTGTCTTTTGATTGGGGAATTTAATCTTTTTACATTAAAAGTTGTTATTGAAAAGCGTTGATTTACTCCTAGCATTTTATTGAGTTTTGTTTGGATGTCTTAAGTGTCTTTTGTTCCTTTCTTCCTGATTTACTATTTGTTTTCTGTATTTCTTGATTCCTTGGGTTGTAGATAAGCTTTTTTTTTTTTCTCCTCATTGTTGGCATTTTTAGTTTACTAGTGGGTTTTGACTTTTCTTGAGTTTTTATGGCAGTGGTAGTTATTTTTCAGGTACCAAACCCAATACTCCCTTGAGAATTTCTTGTAAGGGTGGTCGTTTGGTAGTGAACTCCCAGTTTTTATTTGTCTGAGAAATATACTATTTACCCTTCATTTCGGAAGGATAGGCTTGCGGGGTAGAGTATTCTTGGCTGGCAATCTCTGTCTTTTTGTATTTTGAATATTTCATCCCATTCTTTTCTGGCTTGTAAGGTTTGTGATGAAAAGTCTGATGTTAGTCTGATTGGGGGTCCCTTATAGGTGATTTGACACTTCTCTCTTGCAGCTTTTAAGATTCTCTTTGTCTTTGAGTTTTGCCAGTTTGACTATAACATGTCTTGGGGAAGACCTTTGGGGGTTGAATACATTTGGGTATCTTTGAGCTTCCTGAATCTGAGGATCAGTGTCTTTTCCTACACCTGGGAAGTTTTCTGCCACTGTGTTGTTGAATATGTTTTCAATGCAATCTCCTTTTTCCTCCCCTTCTGGAATACCCATGACTTGGATATTTGAGCGCTTAAGGTTGTCTGATATCTCTCTTCGATTTTCTTCAATGTTTTTAATTCTTTTTTCTTTTTTTTTTGTCCACCTGTGTTATTTCAAACAGCGCATCTTCAAGGTCAGAAGTTCTCTCTTCTGCTTCTGCAAGCCTGCTGGTTAAACTCTGTTGCCTGTTTTATTTTGTTGAATGAATTCTTCAGCTCAGCAAGCTCTGCTACATTCTTTTTCAGGTAACTGATTTCATTGTACGTTTCTTCTTTCAGGTCCTGTATACTTTTCCTTGTTTCATTGTGTTGTCTACCTGAGTTTTCTTGTATCTCACTTAGTTTCCTTAGAATTATCACTCAAAATTCTGTGTCACACATTTCAAGGGCTTCCTGTTCTATAGGATGTAGAGCTTGAGAGTTATTACCATTTGATGATGTACTTTCTTGATTTTTCATATTTCTGGTATCTTTCCTTTGATGTTTAGTCATTGTGTCAGTGGATTTCACGGTCCACTGGTTCGACACTATTGTCTGGCTAGGATGCTGCTGGGGCTGCCAATTTGGTACAGCTGCCTCAGTGTCTGTTCGGTTGCCCACTAGTGCCTCTGTGCATGGTCGCCTCAGGTCTTGGGCCTCTCCTGGGAGGCACCTCTCTGGTCAGCACACACTTGGCTGGGCTGGGGATGGAGTTGCGTGGCGGCAGCGAGGCCTACCTGCTGGGTTGCACACTGGCACTGCAGGGCGCGTGGTCTCTGCAGATCTTGGGCTTCTCCGGCTGGGTGCCTCTCTGATTGGTGCGTGCTTGGCCCGGTTGGGATGGAGTCACGTGGCGGCAGCGGCAAGGCCTACCTGCTGGGTTGCGCACTGGCACTGCAGGGCACGTAGTCCGAGAATAAATCTTTTTTTTTTTTTTTTCGTGACCGGCACTCAGCCAGTGAGTGCACCGGTCATTCCTATATAGGATCCGAACCCGCGGCGGGAGCGTTGCCGCGCTCCCAGCGCAGCACTCTACTGAGTGCGCCACGGGCTCGGCCCCGAGAATAAATCTTAAGGACCCAAATTCCAAAGGCAATTAAACTACATTCAGGCAATCAGTCATTCATTCAATAATCATTTTTGGGCAGCAACCAGATGCCAGATACCAAGGTGGGTCTGTGTTAGAAAGACAGTTAGCTAACCATAATTCTGTGGTAGATGCTATAACAGAAGTATAATTAGAGTGCACTGAAAGCACAGAAGAGGATTAATTACTGTTTGTTTTTTTTAAAATGTATATGCTTTATATATGAAAAATAACTATTGCAGCATGTTGTCATGCATGCTGGATAGGATGAAATACTTTCCACTTGTGTCTTAGTAAAAAAGAGGTATATAAATCAATTATCAAAAATCCCGATTGTTGTATGTGACCTTCGTGAATTCACTTAACCTCTCCCACCTTAGTTTCCTCATATATGCTATCAATTCCTGACTCTCATAAGATTAAAATGACTGTCAGTACTGAAATAAGACTCTTTTATGTTAACCTATGTTTTGAAGTTCCTTGAAAACATCAGCACAATTAGCTTTACATGCATCTTCCTTATCTTAATGGCTCAATTACTCAAATACTTCATTTATTTTGCTAAAATTTTCCTAGTTTTGCAAGATAGCATGCAGTAACATAGTATAAAATGCTTTGCTGTTACGGTAAAAACAAAACAACAAAAACTCAGGTATATGAACCAGCCATTCACGCAACATTTGTATGCTGTATAGATGGTGCTAGTTTACCCTGTGGAGGATAGAGAGCCATGGTATGAGACCTTGAGAAGACTAGTGTCTTTAAGAGAAGATAAAAGTCTTAATTAGAAGCTATAGGCCAAGGTAAAATTTGGTACTTGCCCTAACAGAGGTGAAGACAAAGTGTTTTAGAGTTCAAAAACGTGAGATCATTACTCCTGGGAAGATGTTTTCATTTGGATTACTAAGCATTTATAAATTATTCCAGTAAAAACAAGATCAACAGATATCTAAGTAAATATTTTAAAATATATTCACTTATTTACACCTTACTGCATAGTTTTTTTTTTTTTTTGGCTCTGTATTTTTATGATACTCAAAAATAGATAATAAAGACGTCCTCACATTCTGCTTAGAAAAGTCTGAACTTTTCAGGATATTTAAGACAGCTGTTACAGTTTCTGGAGGGTTTTGTTTTTAACATTCATGTAAAGACAACAATATACAAGTGCATCTATGAAATGAAATGAGAATCACAACTTAATTTTGAAAAATTTCAGTAATAAGTATTAATGCTAACTGTATATCTACAGTGAGGGAAAATCTTCTAAGTGACCAGGACCATTCAAATAATCTTTCATAGGCCCCTTAAATGGTGAAAAATTAAACATAATTACTGGCCATATTAGTACTGAATAAGCTAACATATGACTGTTAAGTAGAATTTATTTTTTGGTAAAGTTGGATTTTCCATACGTGTACTTAAAAAAACATAGGCGTTCCTTCTCTGGATGCCTATTTTAATTAACTACTATTAGAATTTTACCTCGTTAATGATTTTAAAGGGTAGATCAAGTAATTTTATATTTTTCCTTATGACATCATTGGCCTCATCTATGATTTATCTTATTTTGAATCCTTAGTCTAGAATATAAACTTATAATCATGACATTTTTCCTGTGCAGTAAATTTGATTCATAGGAATAATTACCTATCGAAAATCTTCACTCTGCTAAACTCTTATTTTTCTACTTCTCTCATAAGGCCCTTACATACTTTAACTCCAAATTATATACTCTCCTACCTTATTATTGTAGACTAAAGTGTTAATTATTCTTGCTTCCTTTTTTCATAAATAAAAAGGTAGTTTTTTTTTTTAACACTGTTAATGGTTAACTAAATATGCTGACATATTTTTACAATTTCTAGGCTCATCATTGTTACATATCCCATCCCTTCCCTCTAAAATCATTTTCTTCTTGGTGAATCTTTTAATTGCTATTTTATTGAGGGCCTGTAGTATTTAGATTTCTTTGTCTTTGAATGTCTGACAATGCCTTCATTTTGCCCTCACTCTTGAATCATGTCTCACTAGGCATAAAGTTCCAGGTGAGAGTTCTGCATTTTGAATCTACTGCTGTATTGTTTTTTGGCACCTTTTATTGCTGAAAAGAAGATAGTTCTGTAAAATTAATTTCATCCATTGTAAATTCTTGTTCCATTTTTAAAAACTGTTTCACAACAGTCTTTTCTAACATTCGATTTATTCGTATTTGTAATTTTGGTTTGCTGGCAGATTTTGAGTGAGAGGTGTTTTTTTTTTTAATTCTCTCTCCCTCTGTAATCATCCTTCCTTATCTAGCAACTTCATAGTTTCTTTCCCTGGGCACCCAGGGCTTCAGGTCACATAAATGGCAATTCAGAGGCTGGAGCTCCAGCAATGATATAAGAGATTTTGTAGATTTCAGTTACTGAACTGTTAGGTGTCTTGCCGTTAGGCAATTCTTGGTTGTGAAGCTGTGTGCTCTCTTGTTCCCTAGACCTGAAGCTTCCTTTAAGCTGTTGCACTAAGCAGTAGTCAGCAGCAGTTTTTAGTCAACCTCCTTTCATAAGTGAAAAATACCCAAATTCTGACTTAGGTTGTGAACATGGCTCTGTATATGGGGCATTTAGTCCACTTTTAGTGCACAAGAGCCCAGTCCTAGTCACCACAGTCTGCCTCTGGCCTGGGAGTGCAACACAATTATGGCTTCTACAATTTCTACTACTTTGTGTTTCTACTCATTCCATTTCTGTTCCACAGAAATCTCAGTTTTGTTTTTGACCTGCCTATGTCCTATTAGCTCTCTTTTAAAATATTATTTTATTTTTTATGTATTTGGAGTAGAAGAGATGTGTCAGGGTATAACCTTACTGTGTCAACACAACCCCAGTCTTTCCCCAACTATCTGAAAATCCTATCTTTCCCTATTGACTTATATGACACTTTGCGCTTTGATTTTCCCTACCACTCTAACATTTACTTTTGTCTTTGGGGGCTCTTCTTTCTTGCCTTTAAATCAGAGGTCAGCAAACTTTTTCTTAAAGGACCAGGTAGTAAATGTTTTAAGTTTTGCAGGCCAAGAGGCAAAATCAAGGATATTATGTAAAATGAACCCATTACTAAATGTAAAAGCTATTATTCGATTGTAGGTAGGCCATTAAAAAACAGGCGGTGGGCCAGATTTGGTCCATGAGCTGTAGTTTGCCAACCTCTGCATTAAATAATATGCTTCAGGTTTTTCTCCTTTGTCCTATCCTTTTTTCACTCTGTATACTATTGTTCATTTCTACTGTTTCCCTTACCAAGCTGATGATTCCTAATCTATATCTCCAGCCCAGGCCCCTCTTCTAAGCCCCATACCTTAGCAGATAACTTTCTACAACATATCTTACTAGCACATGGATGTCCAATAAAGTGAGAGGTTACCAAAATGTCCAAAATAGAACTCTCTTATAAACCTGATCCTAAATGACACCACCACCCATACTCCATTTTTAGCTTTTTCCTTTTCCCTTGCCAATATTCTTCTCCCTTGCCAATATTCTTTTCCCTTAGTCAATATTATTCTGTCTCATGAAAACTCTTCAAGGGCCGAGCCCGTGGCGCAGTTGGTAGAGTGCTGCGCTGGCAGCGCGGCGACGCTCCCGCCGCGGGTTCGGATCCTATATAGGACTGACCGGTGCACTCACTGGCTGAGTGCCGGTCACGAAAAAACGACAAAAAAAAAAAAAAAAAAAAAACTCTTCAAATGCATCTATTTCTCATCCCTATCACTGTCAGATTACTTCAGGCTGCTACCATCTCACTTAGGCATCCAAAAGTGCTCCTAAGATCCTTTTCTGATATAGGCTGGCCCTCCTCCACCTACCCATCACATTGAAGCCTGAAGGATCTTTCCAAAACACAAACTTAATCACTTCATTCATTCTTTGAAATCCTTGAGTGGCTTTATCTGACCTTCATTATCAGGTCCCTGAGTCCCTCCAGACTCATCTCTTACCACTCACATCCTTGCTATGCCCCAGCCATTATAAATGACTAAAGTACCACACTCTCTTCTGTGCTTCTCTGGGTCTTTGAAAGTGCTGTTCTCTCTGCTTGAAACACTGTTAACAACTTCCTACTTTTATTTGTCAAATGTTAGTTTCACTGTAACTGAATAGTCTTCTCTGATAACTACTACTGGATTATGTGCTCTCATAGCACCTTGTACATAACTTATTCATTGGCTGATTCAACAAACATTTATTAAGCACAGACAAAAATTCCTACTTTCACAAAAGTTATATTCTAATTGGGGTAGAAAATCATTAACGATATAAATGAGTATGTTAGATGGTGATAAAGGCTATAGAGAAAAATAAAGCAGAAAAGAGGGACTTGGCTGTGGAGGTAGAAGGAGTTGCAACTTTAAATAGGGTAGTAGGAGAAGGCCTCCTCAGAAGATGACATTTGAGTAAGGACTTGAGGGAGGTGAGAAATAAGCCATGCAATTATCTGGAAGAAGAGCTTTCAGGCAGAGAAAAGAACTAAGTGCAAAGGGCCTAAGGCAGAAGAGTGATGACATATTTGAGGAATAGCAAGACCCACGGGCTGGAGTATTGTGAATAAGGAGGAAAAAGAGATAAGGTCAGAGATGTAAAGAGTGGGGCAAATTTAGAGCCTTCTATGCCATTGTAAGTACTTTAGGTTTTACTTCAAATATGTTGAGAAGCCTTTGGAGAGTAATGAGTGGGGAAGTGATGTGATCTGACTTATGGATCAGTTACTGTACAGCTTATCATATTATATGAGGGTACTTGAAAAGTTCACGGAAAAATATTATTAAAAGATAATACAAATCTTCCCCTGAACTTTTGGAAGATCCCTTGCGTTATAACTGCCTTTTTATTTGTCTAAAGTTAGCTATTGGACTGAAGTGCCTTGTGGGCAGGGTCTGACACAGTTTACACATTCATATTTGTTAAAAGATGATTTACTTCCTTAGGATTTGTTTTAAATTTGCTTTTCAGGAATGCAGGAACATGCTCTAATAAGAACATATTGCATAATAAAGGTTATGCCTTTTAGTGGAGAGATGAAATAGCCTTTCTCAGTAAAAGACAGGATCCATCACAAAAAAGTCTTCATCAATCAAGTAAATTATTTACATGATATAACCTACTTTATGTTTCAATGACCATGGGTTTCCTTGGTTTTCAATGACCAAATAAATCCTGTTCTCTGGCATCTGATTTACTTTTCCATCACTGTACCCTTTTGAAAGAGCACTGTCACCTTGTAACCCATGTTCTGAACCTTTCAGCCCAAATTGTCTAAATGTGGTCTGAGAATGAGAAAAATATAAAGGCACTGTGTACTGGCTTCCATTGTCCCAAAATATCTTTTCTAAAGCACTATAGCAAATTTATTAACCCCTTTGTGGTTAAATGTAGGAGAATCTTGTTCTTGCTGTTTTCCAAACAACTGAATTTGAAGAGTATGTACCTGTACATGGTTTCTAAGTTTGTACCATGGGAACTAGAAAGCATCTGTTTCCTATGAATGGGCTATGTCTCTGGGCATCATCACCATCATATATTAATCATGTACCATGTTCACAGAACAATTTACAGTGCTTGGGAAGGAAAAAGGGAAAAAGGAGGGAGAAAGGGAGAGACAGAGGGAGGGAAGTATGTAGAGATGGAAGAAAACATCCAGAAGACATATTTCTTGTAATTGAAGAGCTTTACAGTTACATGTGTATTTATATATATGTATGTACATATATTTTTACCCAAACCACAAAAAGAACAATTAAATATAAATTTAAAAATCAGTTTTGGACTATATAAATAAAAGCAATTATTTAATTGAATATAATAAAAACTTAGGGTAGAAATTTGTAAATCTCAGAATAAAAAAGTTGATTATAAATAAGTTAACCTTCAAGAATACTGGTACTTCTCATGAATATATTAGCAAAAATTGAGGGCATATAGATCCTGAAGTAAAATCTGCTAGAGGAATCTATTAAAGCTGGAAGAGGAAATCAGATCAAACCACTTGGGAAGATGCCTATTTTCCTTACTAGGCTCGAAAAACACTCCCTTCAAAAAGATATCTTTCTGAGACTGAACCATGGCTCAAAGTTGGGGCTTATGAGATGTGTGAACACAGTCCCAGTGCTCTCTGATTAGGGAACTGGGGACAGTAACATCCAGATGCATGCTCAAGCAAGAGGCAGAAAAATAAAATACCAACTTTCTTTGGTCAATACATCGTAGTAATTAATAGCTGGACTCTGGCAGCAAGCTGTTTTCAAATCATGGTTTACCACTTACTTCCTGTGGGATCTTGGATAAGTACCTCAGTCTCCTTGTTTGTAAAATGGGGGTAATAAAAGCAACAGGGTTGCTGTGAGGATTAAATGTGTCAATATATGTTAAAAACTTAGAATGGTACCTGGCACACAATGTGTTAATTATGATTATTAGTATGCACCTGTTTAATGCAATTTCTCAAAAAACTTTCTTTTATTCCCCAGTGTTCTCTGGCTCTGAGAGCTTGTGGTCTATCTAACAATCTCTAGTAAAGTCAAAGAACTGGATGACTTCATTGTATCTGTGGCTCTTTCATTAGGCAGAAGATGCCTCTCTGATCAAAAAGTGATGCCCATTGGGAGGTGAGGAATGAAAGAAAAAGCAAGAGAGGGCCATAAATGCTAGGGTTCTACAGCAGAATTATGTCCTAAATTAATTAATTCAACATTTATTCAAACCTACCGTATGCAAAACACTCTGCTTTGTACTAGTGAAACAAGGTTCAATAAAAAGTCCTTACCTTTTAGGAATAAGAAAATCAGTCATTATATTATTCAGTAGAAATGATAAAGTATATTATGCAGTTATAACAAAGCTGGGCAAGGATGTTGAGTCAAATAGTAGATTCAGGGAAGGCTTCCTAAAGGTAGAGATTACTGAGATTAGCTTTGAAGTATAAGTAGGGGTTGACTTTGGGGAGTGGGTGTTTCAGAGGAGGAAATGGAACGTAGGCAGTCAAGAAGAAAGTGCAGTGTTAAAAGTTCAATATATCAATATTTATATACATATATGATCTATGGACACATCTTAAGCAATATTAAATTTATTTACACAGTTCCCTCACCCCTGCTCAATAAATGTTTAAATAAATGCCTGAAACTGAGAAACACTCTTTAACTGGCTGTAATAGCTGACACAACCACTGTGCAAACAAAGGGCCACTCCTCCTTTCTAAGAACACCTCCTCCGTCTACCTGTCAGAACATTTTTCTTGGAAATAATAGGAAAGAATATTACCACAGAAAATACATTCTACATGTAAGTTTCCACATTTCATTTCTGGAAGAGGGTTATTAACCAAAATAGTAATATTATCACTTCCACTGCTGGAATGGCTTCTTCTCACACTTCAGCCATCATCACTGTAAAATACATTTTTTTGAAAAGACTAATCAGAGCAATATACAGCAACTAGTATAAAAATTCTGTGCTATTCATCTTCTCATGCTGCAGTTGGTCACTACAGTGAGCAGGCCTGACAGTTTGCAGATTAAAATGTAAACACTGGGCTTGACTCAGTTATGTTGAGGCCAACCATTTCTGACAGTCTCTACAACGTGATAAACACCGTCTGTCTACAGTTCCCCTGTATTTGAAAGTTACGACAAACATTTTGCTGAAATGTAAACAACTGACATCATGACTGGTGAAGCAATGGGCTGCAAATTTATCTAAAATCAAGAAAACAAAGATCTTGTTTGACACTAGATAAACCATTAGTGGTCACCAAGGGAGCAGCTTTGGGAGGTCATAAGTATTGTCATCAGTCTTCAAAAAATATGCACCAAACATATTGTTGCAACTTAGTTGAGGCAAGAACATGAGAGACAAAAGGATTAGAAGCTAGTAGAAAAAAGGTAAAATTTTCTCTCTAAAGGACAGTTTTAAATTGGAGCAGAATTTTAAAATCCGTTGATTTCTGGTTTCTCAATGATTTTAAATGGAAGAGCATGGGAATAGAATTTGTAACTCTAATTTTCTATAAAATTTAATAAGTCCCATTCTTTCATTTCCTCAATTCCATGAGAGATAATTGTTATGACTGCTTTGTAGATCTTTCCTGAAAAGTTATGCAAGTCCGATGGGATGAACAGTTCTTTTAAAGACTTCGAGTTATCTTTTAAATTAAAATGGCACTGTGAATCAGTCTATTATTTTATAATTATAAATTATAAGATTAAATTAAATTATACTTATAAACTGAATTTTTTTGTTAGTCTATAAATGTTTACAATTTCTAAATCTTTATTCCTGGGCTCTATATACTGACAGCTTAATGATGACTTTTACATGAAGGACAAATACATTAAAAATTCCTATTTCTAAACATATAAAATAGGGTTTAAAAATGGAATGAAGGTCACTTCAAGACATGGTAACAAATCTATTAAAGTCAGAGTCCAAAACTAAGGACTTGGCTTCTTATAGTCCAAAATAAATACCTATTAGATTATTTTATATATTTTATATAAGGAAATTCATACAACACTATAAGAAATTAAAATTTTAATTTTTTTCTAATGGCTTTATTATAATTAATATTCTTTAGTCATTCTACCAATATTTTGAATATGTAAAATGCATTGCAAAGACCTCTTTTTTTTAAACATTGAAGAAGGCAGATATTCCTACTTTGCAAATGTAAACGAAAGTATCTGTACATTTTACCTTGATCTTATCAGCTAAAATAAAAATTGATATAGCTTATTCATAATTTACCATCATATTTTAAAGCAAAACCACTAGATTCATTTTGTAAAATATGTAATTACAAAACCAAGATGAATTTGTTTACCTAGTTTAGTTCTTCCCACTGGTTAGTTAAGTCTTGTTTTTCATAGAATATTAGTTATATGTCAGTCCTTCCACAGTTTCTTTTAAACTGCCATGGCCAACTCTGAACATATCCAATGTCAGGTGTGAGAGAGAGTGCAATAAGACTCTTTAGACACAGTCTAGTTCTATCTTCTTGACCAAACTGTGTGCAAGTTTCCAATCTACTTCTGTGTCTTCCAGTTACAGCCTGGCAGCTTTTTCTTCTGTTTCTGCCTTTTCTTTGCTCTTTTTGAGATGTTCATCCTCATTTTTCCACCTAGGACCCTGGTTACACTAGAATAGCCTCAGGTAAGCCTGGTTTGGTTCGCCTTGGGACCATACCATTCTAGCACCTTCCACCAAGTTTATCCTGGCCTTCTACTGTAGAAATGCACATTATGAATGGCTTTCGTTTAAATCCCCAATGCACAGGATAAAATCCCTATACTACCAATGATATGAAAGCAAGCTCACACACTCTATAAATTAATTGATATTGCTTAATAATCTCTATAGGCGAGAAAGTCTTCCTAATGTACAGTCTATGAAGTTGTGCATTTTAGCCAATTTCTTATTCTATCATCAAAGAAATTAAAACAGTAGTATATCAGACTTTTTAATAAAAACCTTTATATACACAAACTCCATTAGTTTACTCTTTAGCTGAATGATCTCATCAGTTAACTGAATGATCTCATCCATTCATTAATTTTGTGGCTTCTTCAGTAAGTCTTCATTGAGTATCTAGTAATAATATGTCAGGCACTGGACTAGGTTCTAGGGAGATGGAAACAAAAGAATCCTAAAGAACTCTATAATTCTATAAGAAGACAAGCAAATGAACTATTCTGGTAAAGCAATGATTCTCAACCCTGGCTGTACTTCAGAATTACTGGTGGAGATTCTTATTTAGTTAGCGTGTGGTGGTCTCAAAGCATCTTTTTCTTTTTAATTTTTACGATAAAGAACTCTAACCTAGCCTATTAGGGAAGGATATGACACATAAGGTGGTCTTTTAATAGTTGAATTTCCAAGCTTTTATTTTACCTCAGAGGTTTCCAAACAGAAAAATGGGGATCTACCATGGGCACTCCAAGCTCACTGTTATCACTGCTATAGCTTCCTTTCCTTGGCTTTGCTAGGACTCCCAGTGGAGAAGGGACTACAGCCCTCTTTCTCTGCTCAGCTGAACAGTACTTTACATGCCATAGGCTTTACCCTAACCCGGAGATCTCAAAAGACAAGGAAAGAATAAGAAACTCTTGCAAAAGGCTGGAATACCGCAACGTGCATTAGTATAATTCCACTTCTAGAAATGTGTCCTACAGAAATATTCACATAAGTATCCAGATCATAATTTCATTCAACCAACTTTGCCATTTATAGTATTTTTCTTTTTTAGAAAAGGTTTAGAAGCATAAGGTAAAATCAAAAATAGCTTTTCTTCCTTTGGAATTGCAACGTCAAAAACACCATCTTGGGGATAGGGTATGTGAGAATTCAAACAAATCCATAATTAAGAGGTTTATCCAACAAAATGTTTTTCAGAAACTATGGCCTTGAAAGTTGGTATGTGTCTTTGCCTTCCTCATTTACATTTGGATACTAGCTATAATAAAATCTATAGCTCAGTGTAAAGAGAAATATACATCTTAACTTGTGCCATGAAAGCATGCTGGAGTCAGACACACTCAATGGGTCTATATAAATGAATTTAAGATTAATGATTATATACTGATTATCTTATTATCCTCTAAGAGTGTAGGAAATTCCACTTTAAATCTATACTGTTACAGTCTTTACAAATTTGAAGCATCAGCACAGTTCATGCACCTATTTCAAAAACATTTCTAAAAAATTTATTTTGCATGGGCTAGTCTATAACCTACAAGTACTGCTGGTTTGTAGAAAGACACTAAGATTTTACTAATGAGATCTACTATTCTTTCAGGCTCTAGGCTCTGCATAGTTTACATGGGCTGTAGGGGTCTTGTTTTGTTAAGAGTAGATCAGTTACTTATAGATTGGCTATCAGTTTATGAATCATCTCAAGACAAGTATGATGGAGGAGTCAAGAGATCTGGGTTCTGATCTTCGTAGTCATAGGGTCTTAGGAAGGTCACTTCAACTCTGTGGGCCTTTATTACCTCACTTACTAAACAAGATAGTTGCCTATATAACTGTTATTACTTAACTTTTAATATTTTATGGTTTTCTTCCAGTAATTTGTAAAAACAGAAAAGTACCTTGTAGGCTCAACATATAATTACTGAATAAAATTTTTAAACTGTTCAGAAAGTATATGTCATAAAAGGAAAATACATTTCATATACTAAAGATACTACCACTATATTTTGCAAGAATACTTTAATTTCTTATGTGAATACACGACACTGAAACACTGAATATCTCCCTCATGCACTAAACTTATTGGGTCAAATAAAAATGTTTTAGAAGATATTTTTGAATCTCAGCTCTGCCATTTACTGTATGACCTTGGCCAAGTTAGTTAATCTGTGTCTTAGTGTCCTTATTTTTCAAATGGGGATAACATTACAGAGTTAACTGTAATGTGCTAATGAGACAATATTAGAAAGTGTTACAAGAATGGGTACTCAATAAACGCTAGTGTTTTTGTTATTGCTGTCCACTGACAAACATTTTCCAGCTTTAAAATGCCTTATGGATTAATAATGCCTCGTTTTGGCAAAATGAGTGGAAAGGAACCTTGGATAGGAATATAAATTGTTATAGTAAGAAGTTCTTTCAGCTGATATCCACTAGCCAAAATGCTGGATTAAGGGACACTTTACATTTCTTCTGTAAAACAAGAAGACTGATGCCAACATTCAAGTGAATAGCCTTGTCTCTAAGTGTTATCCTAATTATGAGTAGAAGCTATCTGTTCTCAAAGAAGTTTATATCAATTGACTCTTTACCATGATTATGCAATTTAACTAAATGTCAAGTAAATTAAAGTTGTGAATTAAAAAATGTTTCTAAGAGAACTAAGTTGAACACTTTGGAAAAATTCAATAATAGCAATTGCTATATAAACTGCCTGCAAATTAGGCATAGATGAGACAAATGAAAGGATGAAAGGACTGGGGGGAGAAAAGCATAAAACTCTAGGGGATCGATCATGAATTCAGATTATTTTACAAGTTCTTGCTTCACTTAAAAAAATCTGAAAGTGGAATTTGTAGACAACATATTGTAGATGCGATTTGCATAAGAAAAACTAAATGGAACTCCAAAGAGAACCATTCACAAAGAAAAGGCTTGCTCCTATATCAAAAGACTGGTGAATGAATATACACTTACGTGTTTTAAGTTAAAATATTTAAGGTGTTTAGTTATCATTTATCATGATTTCCTTGGTTTGACTTTTGGGATAAAATGACCAACTACTGATCCCAATAATATTGGCTAAGAAGATTACAACTTTTTAACATTTCTGAAGAATAATCTGGCTTTTTTTTTTTAAACCAAAATTTCAATTCCACATCTAGTAAATCTCTCCTGAAAAATAAGCCCGACTCCATGATGGTATACATATAGGGATGCCTAATGAAACACTGTTTGAAAAAACAAAATCTCCACAACAATCCAAACAAATATCCATCAATAGGTTAAATAAGTTATTGGTACAACTATTCCATGGAATACTATGCAGTCTTTAAAAATAATTCCCAGGGAAAAGTAAAAGAGAAATTTCCTTTTCATTGTATCCTGTTTAGAATGGTTTAATTTTTCTTTAATGATGTGTAGCCATTTTTTTAAATTAAAAAATAAATACAGCTAATTAAAGAAGAATTAGTTAGATCTTCATGTGCAGACATGGAATAATGTTTGTAACATGCTGCTTAGTGAAAACACAACATTATATATACACATATTTATATTTTGATTTTTTTAAATGAGGAGAAGGATTATGTGGGTATGTACGCATACGCACATGAATATGCATAGAAAAAAGTGTGGAAAGATATAAGCCAAACTGTTAATAGTTGTTATGTCTGAGGAGAGACACTTAAGAGAGGAAAATGAGAGGGCTTTTTACTTATTCTACTTTTACATTTCTGTATTGCTTAATTTTTTTTTACAATGAACATGTATTATATTAATGAAGATTTTTTTTAAAGGCTTCTAAACTTAAATATCCCTCAAACAGAGGATGAGCCAAATAAATTACAATACCCTTAAATGACAGAATATCATGTGGTCCTTAGAATCATGTTTGTGAGGTATAATGAGGAAATGTTCATATGTTATACATTCTACAACACACATTACTTCAACAGAATAAAACTAAAACGTTTTATTTTTAAATTACATATTTAAATATAAACATATCTTTTACCTGAAATATTTGTAGTTGCAATTTAAAAATTCTTAAGTGGAAAGGAGCTGCTGTAATCAACCTTATATTTTCTGAGGAGAATTCAGTATCCATCTGAGGCCATTAGCAGAGGAAAATCAATGCAACCAACTCATACATAGTGGAGACTTATATGGATTTGCTCCTTCTACCCTTCCCCCCACATGACGGTATATTTTTGTTCTTTAGGGAAATTCAATTAGCAATATTAGTCTCCTATTCTGTCAGTGATGGACACCATCGAGATTCTTCTCACCACCCAAAGACACGTAAGATGGGCTTACTGATTCCTTGACTTGCTAGTTAACAGGAGAATTACTGCCCACTTCTATAAATGACTCTATATGCTTCTTGTCATAAACATAGTGACAGCTCCTGAAATCAATCTTTCATGACCTTATTGATTAGGACACTTAGAAATAATGAGACTTCACTGGTGGCAGAGTAATGCTTAGAAAAAGAAAAAAAAAATACTCCAATGAGGGCTTGCCTATTAACACTGCCAAATTTATCTTCCCATTGCCCTTTTCCTATTATAGACATTCACCCAGAAACATATATGATAAAAAGTGAATAATCAATTTTGTGGCTCATGTGTTTTTTTCTTAATACTTGCAGGTAACATTTTTTAAATTAACAAAATAAATCAATATGAAAACAATTTTTGATCTCTATCTTCCTAAACTGTAAGATCAGGGTATAATTTCTACATGAGGGGAACACCTGGGTTTCTCTACGTGTGACTAAGGAATAAAAGCTATTTAGAAAAAAATCTGAACATTCTAGAAGGGAGAAGCTTTGAAAACTGTTTCACTTATCTGAGTATTTTCTGTTTATATGATCATATTTTAAAGCAAAACATCAAATAAGTTTAGAAATGAGCAGAACCCTAGAGATCTTCTAATTCAATTTACTTCTCATATTATAGACAAAGAAATTGTAGCCTAGAGAAAGAATGTGACTTGCCTAACGGTATAACTGATCAGGGCTAGAATTAGAATCCAGAACTCCCAGTTTTTAATGGGCTGACTTTTTCCTACTGATTTGTGGGATAATTTCTACATGTTTTTACTACCCCATTTGCCGGTTATAGGTGTGGCAAATATCTTCTTTCCATTCTTTGGCATTTAACTTTATGCTTGAAGAATGTTACTTTTTAGTTTTATGTGATCAATCATATTACCTTAATTATATATATGCTTTGAGATCTTAAATTCTCTTCTACCTGATGACATAAAGATATACTATGTTTCCTCTAAATTTTAAAAGTTCTGCTTTTAGCATATAGGTTTTTAACTCATGCTAGAATTAATTTTTGTATATGGCATGATTATTCATTCACTCACTCATTCACTTACTCATACAAACACTCATTGACTAATAGATATGGACAAATTACTGTTCCAGTCCCATTTACTGAAGGATCCATCCTTTCCCTACTATTGAATATGTGACTTATGTCATATAAGATCCTCTCTCTATATGTGTGTGTGTGTGTATATATATATATGTTATATATGTTTATATACATAGAAGACACTTCAAAAAGCTCAAGGAAAGATTTGTATTATTATTATTATTTTTTTTTGGCACCTGGCTGCTACCAAACCCTGGACCTTGGTGTTATAAGCACCATGCGCCAACCAACTGAGCTAACTGGCCAGCCCCCTCATATTATCTTTTAATTCTATTTTTCCACGAACTTTTTGAAGTACCTTCATACATATATATGTAAAACCATTTCTGAGCTAATATTTTCTACTCATCTGTCTATTTGTACCAAGAACACAGCTTTGAAAAATTGTCTCATTTATTTCTTCTTTAAAACTGGTTAGAGCTCCATTTTTCTAAAGGACATTTAGGATTACTTTATAATATCCCATGAAAAAGTCTACTGCAGTTTTAATTGAATTTTATTTATGTTTTTTTGTGGAAACTTGAGATCTTTATGGTACTGAGTCTTCCCAATCATGAACATCATGTATCTCCATTTGCTTAAAGATTCTTTCAATAGAGTTTTATAATTTTATTCACAAAAGTCTTGCTTTTTTTAAAAAAAGATTTATTCTTAGGCATGTAATGTTTTTTGCTGCTATGAAGAATGACATTAAAGTTATTTCTTTTTTACAAGGTCACTGGTGTCTAAGAACAATTTATTTTGGTAAATGGACCCTGTAACAAGGAATCTTGTTTTATTCTCCTTTTGGTTTTAAGAATTTTTGATGTTTCCTAGATTTTCAATGTAGACAAGTACATTATCAGCAAATATAAACAACTTTGTTTCTTCCTTGTTTATATTTTATTCAAGCACGATGTTCAAAATACTTAGCAACATACCTCACAGATATCAGTGAATCATGAAGGGCCACTGGCTTTAAACAATCCACATATAGATATAATAAATTCCTATAATTTTATGTTGCTTCAGCATCCATTTTGAATATAGGTTTAACTTCCTCATACCAGAAGCAGGGCTTAGCTACCCTTGATAATCTCCTAGTTTTCCGTCTGTCCCAGTTCCTCAATTTGATCGATTCATATGTCTGTTTTACAGCCACCTCCTGGTGAGCAACTCCCTATGGGAGAGATAGATACCATCTACTTGACTTGCTCCACTCATCTCCCAACCCCCACAAAGATGGCACAGATATGCCACTGTGACCACCTCTCAGTCACAGCATGACTCCATGGAACTGATACCTCCTTGTTGTAAACTCACCAATTAGAACTCCCTGAAGGAAACCTGCTTTGATAATACCCTGAACCCCAATAAAGCCTTTGGCACACCAGTCCTTCTCTCTCTCTTGTGCTCCCTACCTGCCGGTTGGACATGCATGTCGTGGATGGCTCACCCCTTTCCCATTGGCCCTGTGAGGCATGCTCTTCTCTCTGGGATCTGTAAGTAACACACTGCTTCTGTTATTTTGTGTGTTTTGTTGTGTTGCCTCCTCTGTGTCTCACATGACTGACACAACCAAACCTAACTCTCCTCTTGGACAGAGCTCTTTGGGAGATTGGCTGTCTTGGTAGAAATGAACCGGATGCGGGTCAGACAAGAGCCACAAGAGTGTTTGCCAGTATAAACAAGTTTCCTGTGACAGAGACACCCATCATAGGTAGGACACTTAGACATTAGGCCATCCACCAGTATAAAAAGAAGTACACTGTAAATATCCACGACAACCTCCCCTGGAGCCCCTTCTGGGAAGGGCTAGAATTTATAGCCACTCACCAGAGAGAAACCTAAAGACCAAATTAGAGGAAAATACAACAACATAGCTGTACTGGTGCATAATAGGCAGCTATCTTTTTCCTGTTACATTGAGCCGGCCAGGACATCTGGGACAATACATCAACGTTTTACTACTAAATATAATGTTTGTTGCAGGTTTTTGGTGACCATCCTTTATCAGGTTCTTTTTAAAATTAAATCTCCAAAATTATCAAAAATTAGAAACGAATGTTGAGGCTGGCTGGTTAGCTCAGTTGGTTAGAGTGCAGTACTGACAGCACCAAGGTCAAGGGTTCGGATTCCAGAAGCAGCCAGCCGCAAAGAAAAGAAAAAGTGTTGAATTTTAATTTATGCCTTTTTTGTTCTTATTGATCATATAGTTTTTCTCCTCTAATTTTTTCAAATGATAATTTATATTAATTTATTCTTAGATATTTTGTCATCCTTTCATTCTTGTGATAAATACTACTTGATCACATTGTTACTAAATTTTAATGATCACAACTCAGTGAGTTAGTTATGTAATCCTATCCTTATTTTTCAAAGGAGGAAACTGAAGTTTACAAAGGTTAATAACCTGGCTGAACTCACAGAGCTACCACATGGCTGATCTGTAACGTGAATTCAGGCCCATAACTCCAAAGTCTATGCTCTTAACAGCTGTATTACATTGTATTAACATCTGCTGACTGCCCACTGATTGCCAGGAGTCTGACATACATATTTCATTTAATTGCCACACAATTCTTTGGGATGTGTCAACATCTTACATCTTACTGATGAGGAAACTGAAGCTCAGAGAGATTAATTAACTTGGCCAGGGTCGTACAATAACAAAATAGGTTCTAGATCCATGTTTTTAACAATGCTCTCATCTGCTTCCTTAAATACCTTCCCAATGCTGGTCCAATTCTGACCCACACCACAACTTTCAACAATCCTGTTTCTTCATAGCTCCTGGGTATAGAATAGAGGACAAGCTAGACGGTTTAATTTATTTTGAGGTAGAGTTTCTCCAACTGTCCATTTAAGAATCTGTATGTCTGAGAAAAGTAAATTCCCAGGGAGTGGGTGAGGGGGGGATATAAACCTAGCAACAGAAAGAAACATATTTAAGGTTTTACAAGTCTTTTGTTTCAAAAACACAAAATGGTTTTTTTTATGATATGATCTGTATTTACTTTAACCAGAAATTAATGTTTTATATTATATGCTATTAAGGAAGAAAAAGTTTTCTACCTGCTTCAGTTAATACACAAGGTATCTGCCATGGAGTCTATGAGTTTAAAAGAACTGAGCTGAACTGAAGACAGCTAGCATCAAGTTCCATATACAGGAAATTTCTCGTTTCTTAGTGTCACTATTTCCGAGAACCCAGACCTACACAAATGTGGTTAAAAACAGTAAGTGTTTACTCATTGCACGAGGCAATCAATCACTAAGGTGAGCCAAAGAGCAGATTATTGCCAGAGAGGTAGCATGATTGAATATTGCCAGGCTGCTATGAGCAGAAACTTCAATAAGCACTCAATGTCACATGTTGGGTTAAAAGGGTCTCTTACAGAGTTAGTAGTATTTATTTACTTTCAGTTAAGATTAAATAATTCATGGTCCCACTTCAGGCTCTCAAACATCATTTTCATGACACTTCTTGAGTAATGTAATAATTAACATGCCTTGTTAAAAATTTCTTTATATATTATCTTATCACAAACTATTTTATAAATTACCCTTTTTGCCCCAGAGATATTATTAAAATGGTCTTTTGCACAGGTATGGGTAAAACTTAGGAGTGTAAAATCTTTCAAAATGTTTTTTTTTCCCCTGATATGTTTAAATAAAACCGACGCTCCAGTGAAGTGTGCTATTTTATCTAATAGCTTTGAATAATCTCCCCTAACTCCCTTAACATCCTTTCCTTTTAGGGAAAGGTGGTTAATCATAGTGTATAGGCATTCACCTAGCTGGATGAGTAGTAAACTTGGTTTTGACTTGTTATGCTTGGATCTGTCTAGGCATGCCATAATCTCTCTACTTCTAAGAAGAAATAAACAACTACCAAAAAATATGTGGCTGAGATTTAGTTAAAAAGTCAACTCTAGTCTAATGGTTTTCAGTTCTAGTCAATGAGACACTTTTCTGAATGAGGACCTGCCAAGACAGACCTCATTCTCTTTTGAACTAAATCCTTTATGTGTGACACTTTTCTAAGTAGAAGATACCATACACTATTTTCCAAGATTTGCAACAAGGCTTGCTAAGAAATAGGTTTATCCTCAGTTATACAAATGGCTAACTTTTAATTGGAAGAGCCATTTCCTAAAATTTCAATATTATAGACTTTAATATTCTTCTATTCTGTTGTATACTTTACTTTGAAAATATGATTTAAAATGACTCTAGAAGGACTTTCTAATTAAAAAATGGCAAATTATGCAATTAAGATAAGGCTCCTGTTGAAAACAACTAAAAAATCTTAATAAAATATTTTGTAATATTCTTAAAAGTACTAAAGCTATCAGAAAAATTCCAAGTAAAAAATCCAGGAGAAAGTGAAATTCTAGAGAAAGATGGAGAGTCCTTAAAGTTTTGGCTGATCTATGAGAAACATTTATAAAAGTAATTCAAGGTATACCATTCCCACCAAGACTCTGAAAAGTTTCACCCTGATGATAAGCAAGAAATGAAAGCAAATCAGCCAATTTACATCCTTGTAGCCTGTATTCAGGACACCTGAGTGGTCTAGGAAATCCTAAACCTTGAACTTGGATTAAGATGGTTCCAGAAATAGTAGTAGTCTTAGTACTTAACAAAAGTAAACGAAAAGAAATGCTGAAATTAAATGTCTACCTCACATTAAACAGAAAAATTAATTCTAGATGGGTAATATACTAAAAGTAAAGGCAAAACTATAAAACCTCAAGGACATAGGAAAACATCTTATTGACTTTGAGGTGGGATAAGATTTTATAAGAAGAACAAAAACTATTAACCATAAAAGATTGATAAATTTGAAATTTATCAATAATTAAGAACTTTTATTCATCAAAAGAACCAAAAGACAGTAAAAAGACACAAAAGAGGAAATCTAAATGGCCAATAAATATGAAAAGGGGCCCAAACCTATCTGCCAACAAGGAAATGTACATTTAAATTAGAGCAAGATACCACTACATACTCACAAGATTAGCAAAAATTTAAGTCTGATAACATCAAGTACTGGAAAGGAAAGGAGCAATAGGACTCTTACAAATTGCTGATATAAGTGCAAATTGATATAGTTTCTTTGGAAAATTATTTATCATTATTGAGAAGTTAAAGATATGCATACCCAATGACCCACGAATTCCACTCTCTAGAGAATTTTTGCACGAGTACGGGGATAAATGCTTAGAAGCACATTTTTCATAAGAACAATCCAAATGTTCATCAACAGTGGAACAGATAAATACCATTGTGGTAAATTTATATAGTGGCACATTATATAGCAATGCAAAAAAAAAAAAAAAAAATCTTCCACAACATAAATTCCTAAAAACATAATTTTGATAGAAGCAAGACTCCAAAATCCAGAGACTAGGATTCTATTTTTATAAAGTTCAAAAACAGACATGTTTAAACTAACATACATTGTTTAATGATAGATCCTTATGTGATAAAAGTATAAAGAAAAGGAAGTGGCTTTCTAAATGTCAAATTAATAGTTTATCCTAAAATTAAGAAAAAAGGGTATGTATGATTAGCAAAATAAACAGGGGTAGGTGGGAGGGTTCTAGGATGCTGGCAATGTTCTATTTCTCAACTGGTAGTCACTGGGGTTTTTGCCTTTTGGTGATTCATTGTTCTGTACTAGTGTGTTTTATGTAAATTTCTGTGTATTCTATTACATATAGCAAGAGATTTTAAATAATAATTTAAAAAATAGTCCATAGAGTTATTTGCATAATCATTATAGAAAATATCACAGATTGTATGAAAATGTTTCTATAACCTAGCACTGTCAATATTCATCATCAAGTTTTTATAACAAATTTGCTTTTTAAAGAGTACTTTGTGCAAGAAAGCCACAGTAAGTGATTCCAGATGAAATAACTAAAACAGTGTGTTTTTATCAAGGCAAGCCTCATCTTGTGAATCTAAAAAACTGATATAAACTATTTTGGAATCGTTATTAACTAATTGTATTTTTTTAAAGTGAGGAATAATTAACATGCAATAACATGCACAGATTTAGGTACACTGTTTGATGAATTTTGACAACTGCAAACACCCATGTAACTACCACCTAAAACAAAATACGGAACACTTCTATCACCCTATAAAGTTCCTTATGCCCCTTTCCAGTCAATTCTTCTCTCCCCAAACACTTCCTTTCTTTTTAAAAATACAAACCATACATAAATTAAACCTCTGTCAGATTCTTTTTGCTGGGGGTGGGGGTGGGGGGCTGGGCAGCTGGCCAGCACAGGGATCTAACCCTGGACCTTAGTGTTATCAGCATCACGCTCTAACCAACCAAGTAACTAGCCAGCCCAACCTCTGTCAGATTCTTGAAATAACAGTTAACTCTGTTTATCTTATACTAATCTTCTAATGCAAGCTAGTTGAAGAAGTTCTGAGAAACACTTTCATTTTACTTTGGGCTATACGACACACTTACCTTCTAACAAAACATGGGTGTCATAAAGTTATATTCAGTTATTTATCAGCTGTTACGAGGAAACAAATATGTAAGTTGAAAACATAGTGAGGGGATCAAAAGAAAAGATTCCTAGTATTGAATGCTTTCTAGTTCCTCTCAGCTGAAGAATTCCAGCTGAAAAAAGAGAAGGAAAACGAAACAAAACCATGGGGTTTAGAGGACAGGCAGTGGCTAGCAGGACCTGAATATACTTTTCTGAATACAATTAGGTTGAAAACACTTTCAAGGCTTAGTGATTTATCTTTTCTCAGCTTAGGCATGTGTTAAATAGCCACAACAGTTGGCAAGAAGAGGAAAAAAAGGTAGGGAGAGGTTTCTACCTTTCTACCTTCCACAGGTATCTGTTGGTGGATTTTACAAGATGAATTTCGAATACACCAAAGCATAGCAGGGTTTGCTATAGGTATTACAAAGTAAACTGGAATTTAACATCTTTCAATTCATTTCAAATTATGAATGCTGCCAGCTATGTGGTTTGCTTATTCAGGTTCAAGAGATTCACAGCTGAATCTTTATTTAAATTTGGCAGAATTCTAAAAAGTCTGGAAAGCCAATTGGACAAACTCCATGTCCAATCCATCTGCTTAAACTGTTTACTTATAGTAACAGCATACAAATGTCTCATGTTACTGATAAACCACAGAAAGCTCCTGAGATGCTTTACTATACAAACTTAAATGCAATGTTCATCATCGAAGAGTAATGAGAAAAGTTAATGCAAATACAAATCATGCTCACTTGGACCAAATTTAATACAATGGTAAGAATGAGGAAAATGCCTCTGCATATACAAGAATGTTTTAGGAAGTCTTATTTAAAATAATTAAACATTTCTGCAACCAAAGGGTCTTTTGTTTGGAGCAATTCATTTAACCTTGAATTTTTTAAAGTAATTTTATTGTGAAATATTAACATACAGAAAAGTCAGAAAAATTAGAAAACATGAAAATACAATTTAAAGAATAGTTATAATTTGAACATTGTGTAACCACTAAATACATGTTATGCATTCAGTCAAGAAAAAGAAGACTAAAAGCACTCAAGAAGCCACCCTGATGACTCTTCCTAATCACACCTTCCATATTCCTCTCTGAATAATGACTATCCTTTTTGTGAGAAAAATTTTTTGTGTTTTCTTTATAGTTTTACCACCTAGATAAAATACATATATCATATTGTTTTATATAGGTACTTTTGTCTTTTCTTGAACTTTACATAACAGGGAATGTAATCGTATGTATATTTTTTGATGACTTGTTTCTCTTACAAAACACTGTTTGTGAGATACATCCATGACATTACCCATAGCTGTAGTTCGTTTGTTTTCATTGTTAAATAATGTTCCATTATATGAACATACCATAATTTGTATGTTCAGCTGTTTCTGGATACTTGGGCTATTCTCCACATTTGGTGATTATAAACAATACTTCCAACGAATATTTGTATATATGTCTCCTGGTGCATATATGCATATATACCTAGAAATAAAACATGATATGCTTCTCTGCAACTTTAGTGAATTGTGAACTGTTTTCTAAATTGGTAGTACCAACTTGTATCATCATAGTGTATGAGCATTCCCATTGCTGTAGATCTTTGCCAATACTCAGTATTTTCAGTCTTTTTAATTTTTGTCATTCTGATAGGTGAATCACATTATTACACTGAGTTTTTAATTTAGACTTCTCTGATCATTAAAGAAGTTGACTACCTTTGCACTTATTTATTAGCTATTTGGATTTCTTCTTTTGGAATGCCTATTCTGTTAACCTACTGAGTTGTCTGTGTTTTTTCTCATTAATTTGTATAAATTCCTTATACATTCTCAATGCCACTCCTTTGTTGATTCACATATAAAAATCTTCTCTCGCTGCGTAGATGTCTTTCACTGTCTTCCTGTTGTCTTTTGATGAGCAAAAGTTCCTATTTTTAATGCAGCCAAATTTACCAACATCTCCCTTTATTGTTAATGTGTCTTTTGGATCCTTTTCTTATTCAGGCAAAAACCCAAGGTCAAGAGTATGTTAGTCCATATTATCTCCTAAAAGTATGTGTGGTATTTTTTTTTTTAATATTTAGGTTAATCTGGAATAATTTTTTTGCTTATGTTGTAAGGTAGAGGTCAAGTGTCATTTTTAAAAGACAAGGATATTCAATTATTATGGCATCATTTGCTAAGTAGAGCGTACTTTCTCCCAATGCTTTGTGGTACCCTCCTTTTCCACATATGTATAGACAAGTGCCTCACATATCATAAATCAAGTGTAACATATGAATGGGTCAGTTCATGAATTCAATTATGTTCCATTCTTCTTTTTCTCCATCTTTGCTTCAATAGCACACTATCTTAATTACTGTAGCTTTATAATAAGTTTTGATATCTGGTGGAGCAAAATGCCCATATTGTTTTTTTTAACAGTGTTTTTTGTTCACTATTGATTCTTTGAAATTCCATATTTTAATTTTAGAATCTTCATTTCAACTTCCACAAAATAAAGTGTTAGAATTTTAATTGGGATTTCACTGAATCTACAAATCAGTTTGGTAAAAAAAACATATATACTGTAGTGAGTTGTCCAATTTATAAACATGATAAGTTTACTCCTAGATATTTAATATTTTGATGATATTATAAATATAATTGATTTTTGTATTCTGTCCTTATATCTAATAGCTTTGTTAAACTTATTATTCAAATAATTTACCTAAATTATTTTGCATTTTCTTTGTACAGTTTTTAGCATTTGTTAATAACGACTTTTTCATTTTTTTCTCTCAAAATCTTACAGCTTTTACTTATTTTTTTCCAGTAGTTGAATCTCAATCAATTTTAAGCAAAAGTTTTGATAGCAGGCATTCTCCTTTTGTTCCCAATTTCAAAGGGAAAGTTTTCAACATTTCACCTCTGAGTATGATTTTGCTATACATTTTATTTGTTTGTTTGTTTGTTTGTTTATTATTTATTATGTATGTATGTATGTATATTTGTCAGATTGAGGAAGTTCCATTCTATTTCTGGTTTACTATTAATTTTTATCATAAATTGAAGCTGAACTTACCAAATGCTTTTGCTGCATCTTTTGAGATGATTATGTTTTTCCTTTTCTTCTGTTAATATGATAAACTATGATTGATTTTCCAGTGATAAACCAAACTTGAATATCTTAAATAAATTCAACTTTGTTTTGATTTATTATTTTTATTACATATTGCATAATTCAATTTGCTAAAATGTTGTTTAAGAAGAATCCAAGCTCATGAAAGACACTGGCTTATAATTTGATTTTCTTTGGCTTCACTATGCTGTTTATAGATATGGATTTCTTTTTACTTACCCTACTTGGGCTTCATCTGGATTCTTGAATCTGTGGATTGATTTGTAAGTTTTTGAAAGTCCTAAATGATAATCACTTCAAATACTGTTTTTGCCCTATTCTCTTCTCTCCTCTCCTTCTGGGGCTCTAATTATACATAAATTAGACATTTTCATTATATATTATATACCTCTTACAATTTTTTCTGTATTTCCCATAACTTTTTCTCTCCATGCTCAGTCTGGATTCTTTCTTATGACTTATCTTCCAGTACACTGATTTTCTCTTCAGCTGATTTATTCTGCTGCTTCCTCATCTGTAGTTTTCTTAACTTTGATTACTAAAATGTTCAATTATCAAATTTTTATTTTCTATCATATGCATTACATACATTTTAAAGGAATTAATACTTATATCCTTGAATGTGGTAAGCATATTCTGGAGCCTCTGTAGGTTTGTTTCTATCGATTTTTATTCATATTGTCTTGCCCCCTTGCATGCTTAATTACCTTACTGTGTCAAACACTACTTGAAAATTATTTTATTGAACTAATTTGAGACTTAGGTTGATAATTACATTTCTCCAGAGTAAATTTTCCAATTGGTTCTGATAGGCACCTTGAGTACTAGCAATTCAATATCATTTTAATCTTTTTTCATGCTTAGGGATTATCCCAGGCACCCAGATAATTTGAAGCTGAGTTGCTATCTGTGCAATGACCAGTGTACTTCCTGCCTACCCTCTTTCTCCTTGTGCAGTCCTTCCTTTAAGATCCCAAAGCAAAACATGAGGTTTTTACCACAGCCATTGGAGTACAACATTTTTTTCTGACCAGTTATGCAACAACGTCAAAAGTACTACTCAGCCTCTCATCCGTCCCTTTTGGATCACAAATCGTATGCAGCCCCCAGTCCAGTAATTACTGACTACCTTGTTAGCAATTTAGTTCCAATTTTATTTTGGCTAGCTTTATTAACTGTCATCAGTGGGAGGACAGTTCTGAATTATGTACTCTGTCACTAATGCTAAGTCCATTTCTGTAGAGAGTTTCAAGCTTGCCTTTTTCTTCCTTAAGAGTTAGCAAGCATAGTTTTATAATCTGTGACTAGTAATTACAAAGTCTTGCAGTTCTAGTTTCTGCTTGTTCTTGTTCATACTGATGTATTTACTTTTGTGCTTGTCTTTTGATTGTGGCTACTTGTCCTTGTAGAATTATTTAACAGAAATTATCTGAAACCTGGGATAAAGGCGTCTTCTTCCAATGAGGATTTTCATTTCCTTCTGCCACGTTACTAAGAACACCACTAATCAATTTGGGACTACTTCTAACTCAGTTCACCACTTGAAATAATGCAGGTGATGTGAATTTGGGCTATAAATCTCCTCCAGATCTGGATTGTGGTTATAACTTCTGCAATGTAGTCCCTAAGGGTGGGATGAGAGAGTTCATGATTACGTGAGGGAGTAGGCTGTTCTGGCACTATCTTTATGAAGGGAAAATCAGGAAATTCTTCTATTAGACCTCATACCTTTGGAAGCCCTTAGGCTTTTACTTTTGTTCCCTCACCCATGAGGCTTGCAAATCATAACCCACATTTGCCAGTCTGGCAAATGTTCTTGGGGCATTCAGTTATAAGCACAACTTTCTAAATTCTTGCTTTTTCTTTGGCCAGGTAATTCTTTAATTTCTTCTTAGCTCTTTGATACTTTATAAGAAATTGCTTTCCACTCCCTCCTCCCCTGCATTTTTTTGTGGTTGGTAGAGTTGGTGCAAGTACCCTAGATCAACATATGTCTATAAACAGAAGTAGCTAAAGATTTTAAAAAGCATAACACATGCAACAAAACTTCAAACTTTTTATTTCTGAACAGAGTCAGAGAACCCAAAAAGTCAGAAGGGACCTGAAACACATGGTAAATACCACAAAACCTTAGTCTCCTCAGTTTCTTGATACTTTCCATTACAACAGCATTTTTGTGCATCACAAATTTAACCTGTTAGCTATTAAGTAGTTCTCAGAACGTAGAAAAATTATCTAAGAAAAACTGTTTCAAAGCAATAATAATTAATTAATAGTTAAGACCTCAAGATTCATCTCTCACCATTCCTCAGTGAGTGCTTGCCAAAATTCCACCAGTCCCACCCTTGTCACTTCTAGGCAGTCTTCAAATCCTTCACTGGGTACTTGGCTTTGGCTCTAATGATTTTGTTACTCCAGGCAGTTTTCCAAACAAAAAGGAATGATTATTTACAATTCTTAGACTGAAATCATAAATATCATCTGCTGAATTACACTGAAATGTCAGTATAACTCTACAGAATAGAAGTCTTCATAAATTGAGTGTGTCTTGGCTAGGTAAAAAGGATTTTAGTTATAAAAGTAGCAAAAGGATCTTATTGTAGGTAAGTTTAAACTCTTAGGTGGTCCTGCAGTGTATACTCTGAGGACAGCTTTACAGCAAGGTTCTTGACACAGACCATTTAGACTGGGAGCCAGACTACATTTTTCTTCCCAAAATTATAAGGAATTAGTAAATTGCCTCTTTGTGAATGAAATAACTTTACTTACATTTTCATACTGAATACCTTTCTTATATAGAACATTTTACTTTTTCCTCAAAAATTCTGTGATTACTTCAATCTAAAACAATATTCGTGAGACAAGGTACAAGATATAGTGCTCTCCTCAAGTAACTGCCTTTTAACTCAAAGGATAAGTAGCCTTTATACTTTACACAAATAATCAGTATATATTAATTTTGAAAAGAAGGCAAATCAAACCTCTAAGTACTCCATCTAGCACATGTCTTACAACTAAGAGTTTCTGAACTCTCTAACACCCTGAAAGGCATGTGTTACACAGAACTGACTTGGTATGCTCTGCCACGACTACACACCAAATATGCTGCTCTCAGTTCCTACATAGGATTTTATTGCCTAATGCCAAAATGTAGCTGAGCACTATTGTAAAGCTGGTTATTCCCATGTCCTAGAACACAACAATTTTACCCTTGAGGCATATGCCCTAGACTAGAGCAGTGATTCTCAAAGTATGGTCCTTGGACCAGCAGCAGTAGCATCACTGGGGAATTTGTTACAAATACAAATTCTTGAGACCCACCCTAAATCTACTCAATCAGAAATCCAGGATTGGGTCTAGAAATCTGTGTTTTTAACAAGTCCTCTAGGTGATTATGAAGCAAACTAAGGTCTGAGAATGCCCACTTTAAAGAAATTCTTGTTCATTTACTCTGATATAAGAATGTTTAAGCAGCGCTGTCTCTCTCTCTCTCTCTCACACGCACACAGGACCCCCCCAAAAACAAATGTCCATTGTCAGGAGAATGGATAAAAAAATTGTAGTATTAACACAATGAAGTACTTATTATACAACAGATAAAATGAATGAAAAATACCTATATTTATAAGGTTAAATAAAACCTAGAGCCATAATTGTGACTGAAAAAAATTCACAAAAGTCTACGGTATGATATTTTATAAGGGTAAGAAACAGGCAAAACTAAATAACATTATTTAACAATACATTTATGTGATAAATTAATAATGCTATTTTTTTAAAACATGGAAATGATACACCTTTAATTCTGTACAGCATTTACCTCAGAGAGGACAGATTGATGAGGTGAGGAAGGATCTACTAGTAACAGTCTAATTCTTAAGTTGGGTGGTGAGTTCATAGCTATTTCCTGTATTTATGTCATTTTTATTATTACAGTTTGTATATATCAAATATTACATATCAAATTTTAAACCTAGAAAACAAAAAAATGCAGCTAATAAACAAAGATAACCATTATCTTAAATAGAAAATTAGAAGCCACCTAAATGTTACAAATTATGTAATCAATGCTATGTTCATTTACTTACAAAAATTTTTACAGAAATGAGAAAATATTTATGATAAAATTAGCCAGATAATGTAAAAAAATGTATAATAAAAGGATTAGAAGAAAATACCATAAAATGTTAACAGCTGATATTACAGGGAGTTTTCTTCTTTGTACATTTGACATTTTTCTACAGTGAATAATACTTTACAAATCATTTGGGATTTCTTTTTAACTGTCATTGAGACATTTAAGGACTGTAAGTCATTAAAGAAAACTGCCAAATCTGTTGGAAACGGGGAGAAAACTGATGTTTTGTGGAAATCTGGTCGTGATTTATGAGCCATATAATACAAAGTCTTATATTTTTTGCCATAAAATTATGTATCTTTATTATTGTAATTCCTGATTAAATAATGTCATTTAGTTTGTGTGAGGGAAAACATGACTGAAAAAACCATGACCTAAAGAGGACTTCAATTAAAACAACTGATAACAACTGAAAAGAACAAAAGTAAAACACCTATCAATTATTGACCAGCTTTTGAAAACACAGAAGAAAGGCATATACTGAGAGTCTACTTTATAGCCCTATGTCCTGTCACAGTGAGAAAGGACCACAAAGATTAAGGATCAAAAGCCAGAGATTAGTTACATACCTCTTTTTCCAATATTCTAGCAATCTCGCCTAGGGTCCGATCCAAAGCAGAAACCTTATTGTTTCCCCATGAGCCACCGTCTTGTACTTGTAATTGTTTTAGAAGATCTTTGGCTAATCGCTGAAGCCTTCGATACAAAATGGAAGGAAAAATGACATAAATGAATTAGACTATAATACTTCGCTTTACTAAATATTCTGAAATACAAGTTATTTTCAGTATTGTATTTAAAACTGCTTCATAAAGCATCTAAGGGGAGAAAAAACATCTCATAAGGCTGGTATTACTTTATATTTACCAACACAAATCTACTCCTCATAGTAAAAATAGAACTAAAAGACAGTACTATTCACCCACAGGATTAGTTGGAACAATTGATGCCATCAGTTTCTGTGTGACCCTTAAATTAGAACAGAACTAGGCACAGAAGAAGAGGATGATGTCAGAGAAAATAGTGTAAGAACCTGAGCAGATTTTCATATTTTGACTTAAATCTTCAAGATAAGGATAAGCTTGGATATTATAAGCATTGTAAACTCTCCAAATGCCAAATCCCCCTCACCCCACCCCTTCCAGTTTACAAGCAGTTTGGGGATTGCCTCCCACTGCTAATGTCAATTGCTTAGACAATAGAGCACTTATTTACATCTCACTAAGAAATACCACATACTACCTAGGTTGTAAGATTCTTCAGTGAGGGGATAGTATGTAATACTTCTTTGTAGCCCTACTTCAGTTTCATACATCTCACTCTCTGAGCAATCCTTCTCTCCTTTCCACTTATTTGTTTGACCGTCCACTGACAGATACCAGATCTCTCCACTTTCCCCCTATGTACCATTCTACTGTCTTCAATTTTTATCTACTGTAGATTTATTCCACAGGACATTCATTATAAGCACTTTCTTGCAAACATCCTACATTCATGTTCTGTTGTTCTGTTTGTTACTCCTATCAGACAAACCCCAGCAATGATAATAATGCTTGTTTAGCTCTTATTACGGGCCAGGCACCATTCTCAGTGCCTTGCATGCATTAATTTATTTAACTGGATTAATAAAAACTGCCAGCCTTTTCCATTTCTGAACCTCAGGAAAAAGTTGTGCCACAGAAGGACTGGCAGGACTACTGATTCAAGATCTTACTAAATCTCTCTAATCTGCTTATTCACCACTCTCCACAAAGACTTACTTCATTCATTTTCCATTCTCTTCAAAACTCCACACTTTCTTTTCTCTCTCTCTTTCATAAAATCTTACATTTCATAAAGAAAAAGGAAGCTACTGGAACAAGAAGACCCTCACTCTCTGCCATAAAATCTACAAGCCTCTCTGTATTTCACCCATCCTCTCCTTTTTTCTCCCATTACAATCAAGAAAGGGCCACTCCTCCCATGTAGGGCTAATCCCACCACACAGGCTCTGTATGCACGAGGTCTTTCTGGACCTCACTCCCTATCTCTTTCCTGCTTCTTTGCAAATGCTCTTCATTTCCTCCTCTGAAGTGCTTCCCCTACCCCTGCGTTACATAGAAAATCCCTACTTATCCTTCAGCTCTTAGCTCAAACATGACTTTCTTTGATTTGACTATTCCTTCAAAGCACTCTTTACAAGTGAATTAAATACTTATCTAACTAATTGTTCTTCCATGAAGAGTTTTACCACAGAATTTTCTGCAAGCGATGGAAATGTTCTGTATATGCACTATCCAACATGGTAGTTGCCAGCCACATTTGAGCACTTGAAATATAGTATGACTGAGGAACTGAATTTTAAATTGCATTTAATTTTAATAATTTAAATTTAAATAGTCACATGTGGCTAGAAGCTATTGTATTAACAGTATAGGAGCAGAGCATTATACTTCAGGAGAGAGGGTCCTTGTTTACCTGTCCACTGCCTTATCTTATCATGTTCCATATATAGAAGTGCATTCAATAGATATTTAATGAATGAATGGTCTACAGAAGAAATGTCTTCTTCATATTAATCTTAACAATCTCCACAACCTCATAGGTTACACAATATTTTCGTGTACATGATCTTATTTAATCTTCTCAACAACATTGTAAATTAGTATTATCCCTATTTGAAAAATAAAGAAACTAAAGCTCAGGGAAGTTAGGTGACTTTTGCAAGGTCACATAGTTGGTAAAAAGGTACTACTGGAAACTGAAACCTAAACCTTTGATTTTCAAATCTCATACCATATCAGTCAATTGAAATAAAGAAATTTTATTCACAAATGAACAATTTCCTAGAATACAATTTCATCTAAAAATTTATTTATGTAAAATTTTAAAATTTCTCAAAGAACACAACAGCAAATGTAGCTCAAAAAGACACTAGTGAACTCCAGTTTAAACCTAAGCTATCCATATGCAGTTTACTTTGATAAAGAATGAATACAAACTCTAAAACCAGATGCACCTATGCTTGAACTCTGGCTCCAGCACATACTGTGTGTGTGTGTGTGTGTGTGTTTGTGTAAATTATTTTCCCTCTAGAGCTTTTGAAGATCAGAGATAATTAATGTAATATACCTAACATCAAACACAAATGTAGACATTCAATAAATGGTTAACTATTATTACTATGCATTGACAGAAGGTCTCAATCTAACAAAAAGAAAAAGGGAATATAAAAAATACAAAAATAGAATAATAGTAACATACTTTTTTCCCTTCTAATCAAATATGGGCCAGAGTCCCACCTGATTACAGTTACTGACCTTACCATGTGGAAGAATATTGGCAGCAAACTTCATCATGTGACAGATAAGTAGTCACTTCAGCTTTTGGCTGAATAAAGTCTACACACCATGTAATTAAATATCCAGCTATAGCGATGGATGCATATAAATCTAGCAGTATTCTTACCAAGAATGCTCACATTCCACTGAAAACCAGGGAAGCACAAGGACCATTTTAACTCACAGAATACAAGAAGCTTGTATTTCACCCTGAGGTAAATCAAATCTAGGATTCATGTGAACCTACCCTTCAAGGAAGAATGCCAAATCAAGGGGATGTTTTGGTAACATGAGCTAAACCTCTGTCTCATTCCCTGCCTCCACAGAAGTACCACAAATAATAAAGCTCCTCTCAAGAAAAAAAGCACCATATTTTGATTCATACTAAAAATAATTATAGAATGTTACAGAAGTCAACCGCTGAGAGCTATATTTTCCCTATAGTGCAAGAACAGGAGCTGCTTAGAGAGTGGTTTTTAACACAGTAATTTTTATTTGGGTTACTTTTGACAGAAAATTTTTCTAGCATGAAAATAAAAACTAGATGCTTTCTAACTCCTAACCTAGAACATGAGACGTGTCTGTCAGGTATGTGACTTTGTGGAGAATGTTGTTAAGATCAGATATTTTCTTCGCAAAACTTGAACAAATTCCAACAACTTCTCTAAGATCAAGGCAGTAAGTGGTAAATGTGGACTGTAAAATCATCTGTCCAAGGAGACCTAATTTTTTTCACAGTAAAGTTTGGGGGGTAGGTCCTGGTAGGATCATTTGGAGCATTTGTCAAAGTATAAGAAAGAAAACTGGGTTGACTGTAGGAACTAACATTGTTCTTTAGTATAACGGACAGGATGACATAAAAACACTAAGTTTTTTCTTTTTTTTTCATCTCTTCTATTTGGAAGGTACATGATCTACATTTAGAGCTATTGGTTCCCTTTCTATTTTTATGTAATATGCTTAAGGCTATATTTCTAAATATAAGAGCTTAAGAAATCAAATAGTACCTTTTGATATTCTCTGTCTAAGATGAAAAAATCTTCCTATAGCAGACACCTTTTGTTTTTGCCTGCCAGCATCTCTTCTTGTGGAAAAATACCCTATCATTCCCTTTTAGGGAACTATCACACCCCCACACTTAGATGGGCAGGCTAGATGTGATCGATGTTATCAGGTGTCCTGCTCCCAGGCCCTTACTCTCAGTGGAAAGAGCTAGGGAATGCATGCATGTTATTTTATAAATGTGTGTGTGTGTGTGTGTGTGTGTGTGTGTGTGTGTGTAAATGTTTACAACTATATTTATCTGTGTATATGGGAAAATACAAATAAACACTGATACCTCCGAATCCAATTCATCACCCAGGGCTTTTTTATTCTCCCTGGCTATATTTTTAACTCTCTTCTCCAGAAGTGAGCAACTTGCCTTCCACCATCCTTAACATATTTAGTTATTTGACCAATGCCCTTCTGTAACATGTCACCCCTCTTTGTCTCTGTATATGCTATTACCTCCCTGCTCAGGCTCTGATTTCTCATTTTGGGCTCATTCACATTCCTTGCCCTACTTGGGTTTCAACACCCTTTGCCAGGCTTCCCCCTTCACTTGGGCTCTGAAAGACCCTGCCAGGATGCCCTACCATAGAGAGGGTCTATGCACTCTGCTCTGGCTCACCACACCATGCCACAGTGCCCCATCTCACATAGAATATCCAACCCCTTCCCCTGCTTGGGCTCTGAGCCTCCACACTATCCCACCCCCACCCCTCCAGAAATGCCCTCTTCGCTTTACTCAGGCTCTAACACTCCAACTGCCTCCTGCCATCTCCCTCCATCACCACCATTTCCCTAGTGCAGATGGCTGCTTGGTGCTGCCTCACCTAATGGCTTCAGGACTGATTTTTTTCTAGAAGGAGGACAGAAAATTGGAGGGAAAGAGAAAGAGTTGTTTTCATTTATTAGCTGGAACAATTTTATAAAGAGAAATTTCTTTCATCTACTACTATTTGGTTACCGAGTTCATATAGGAAAGGCAAGATAAATGTTTGATTCTGTCCCATTATTTACTAATTTTTAAAATAATGAATTGGTTTTATATCATCCTCTGAAGGTGATCAGTTAATTTTTAAAAATATTATGAACTCATGATTTTAATTTATTTGATATCCTTCAATCAGTTACAATTATTATCTCTTTTTGAGGTTGAAATTATCCCATCTTTGGCCAGTAGGAGACTTCAATTTGGCTCCTGAGTCCTTTGACCACATGCTAGCAGTCTTTGAGAGCTTCCTGGCCATCCTATATGACAAGACATTCAGATCTGGACTTAGCCATTTCCCTGAGAGGCCCTTGTTTCTTTTAGTGACAAGTGATATTTCAAGCCCCAAATCAGTAAGCACTGCAAATGCTCACTACTATTGAGTTGGTCATTGTTTCCAGGCCTTTTCAATGGACAGAGCTAGAAAATAAATAAGTGTGCATGTATACACGTGTACATACATCCACAAAACACTTTTTTAAAGATACCTTGTAAGTTCAAACAAGTCAAATTCATCCATACAGGGATCTTACCTGATCTCTACTATATTATGTCTACCTCCTTTCTTCCAGACTGAGAACTCAGATTCTCAGAATCACAGTGAATGAAGGAATTCCAGTCTCCAAAATCTCCTCTACTTTATCCCATATTACATACACAACAGTCTCAGAAGAATATTACTAATAATATCATTACCAATATAATTAGAGAATGGTTAATTTTTTGGCATTTAACAATGCGCCTTCAAAAAGTTCATGGAAATATCAATATTACCTTTTAATTTCATTTTTCCACAAACTTTTAAAAATACCCTCAATATCTTTCCCATTATCCCCAATCTTTTTCTTACAGTGATACTATAAAACTATCTGAGATACAGCCATTACATACATATTTTCTTCCTTCTGGCAATTGGTTAATATTAATGCTAAAGAAATTATAACTTTAATCACCAGTCCTTATTTTGATGTCTCTTTAAGTCATTTTGATTCCTGAAGTTCATTCTCTATTAGTTTTTTAAAACAGTATTTATTTTTTAGAGAAGTTTTCACTTCATAGCAAAATTGAGCAGAAGATACTCTAGTAGTATTTAAAGATACTCAAGAAAAGGAAATGTGGGTCAGGGATTTTGAAACTGGAAAAACTGAGAACTTCCTTGCCATCCTATATGACAAGACATTCAGATCTGGACTTAGCCATTTCCCTAAGAAGCCCTTGTTTCTTGTTCTGCCTTTGAGAACACAAAATTATGCAAGAACAAAAATTAAGGGTATATTGTTCACATGAGTCCCTTCTGAGGAACCAACTTGAGACTGAAGTTCAGCTGCTTTTCTCAGATTGGTCCCTTACATCCAGTAAAAACACATTAGTTATTTTGGGGTTCTCCTTTCCCTACATCTGTTAGCCCAGTTACTTCTCTTTGCTTTCTGCCACACTGATGCCAATACCATGCAGATCTTGTGTCTGATTGTTCCTATCTATTTGTTTTTGAATTTTATAGAGATACCTGGTAAAGTGCTTTTGTTGTAAATACTGTGGGGTTTTTTGGTTTTCTTAAGTAGTTATCCGGTTCCTACATGAAAATTTGGAAACACTGAAAACTTATGCTTCTGTCACTCCTGCCATTTTTCCAGACTTATAGTGTAAAAGGACATCCTGGTTGTCCTGTGGAGAACAGACTATAGTGAATAAGGAAAGAAGCAGTGAGACTAATTAGGAGGCTGCTACAATAATCCAGATGAGAGATGATGGTAAGTTAGACTAGAGTTGTTATCATGAAAGGAGTGAATAGTGGTCAGATTCTGAATATATGTTGAAGGTACAGCCAACAGAATTTGCTGATGAATTGAAAGTGGAGTGATAGAAAAAGAGGATGACTCCAAACATTATAGCATCAACTTAAAGGATGAATTTGCCATTTCCAAAGATGAGCAAGATTATGGGGGGTACTGTTGGGAGCAAATGTCAGGAGTTTGACTTTGAATATGTTCATTTGAGGTGTCCAAAGGAACAGATATACACCCAGGTAGAAATGCTGAATAGGAAGCTGGATATATAAGTATGGAGTTAGGGAGAGAGGTCTGGAATGTAAATTTAAAATCCATTAGTGCCTAGATGTTTGAAGACATGAAGCTGAACGAAATTACCAAGGGATTAATTCTCTTACTGAACTCCCAGGGCAAAGGCATGTTAATGTTAGAGTCCAAAGAGATGAGATGGAACAAAGGAAAAGATACTGAAAAAAAATGCAACCAGTCAAGTAAGAGGAGAATACAGAGAAAGTTTTGTAATAGACTGTTAAAGACCTCCAATGAATTATGTAGCCATGACTTGTACAGTCTCTTCCTACAGTGACTCTGGACTCGACCAAGTGACCTGCTTTGGCCAATGGGACATAAGCAAATGTGACACAGCAGAGGCTTCATAAGGGCTTCTTTTGCCATGTACAAAAGATCTAGCTTGCCTTTTGGAGGAAGAGGCTCATCTAATAGCGAACATCAATTGTCAGGCACGTGAGTGAGCCTATCTTAGACCCTGCAGTCCCAGTCAAATATAGATGTAGATAACTTATGCAAGTGGTAATCCAGAAGCCAAGTGAAGGAAATGTTTTAAGATGAGAAGGAATAAATAAACTCATCATATGCTTCTGAATGGCTGAAAAAAATGGGAATGAAGAATTGACCACCGGATTTAGCAACAAGGAGATGAGCACACTCTTTGAGAAGAGGTGTTTTCATAAAGTGGTAGAAAAGAAAGCCTTTTTAGAGTAAGATCAAGAGGGAATAGGAGACTAGGAACTGTATAGATATAAATAGGCTGAGAAGTACTCAAAAATCACTTATAAGAGAATCCACTGTTAGAGAGTTCTTAATAATCTCCCAAAACATTATTTACTCTAAATACAGTGTTGTTTTTCTTCCATAATTGATAAAATTATTGCCTAAAATAGAAAAGAGAGTATCAATTCTTAAACTTTTGTAGTTTCTAGCTTCAATAATAGTTCAGGCCATACCAAACAAAGCACAAAATTTGGCAGCCAACAGCAGAAAAGTAAATTTCAAAGAGTCTTAAATATTTGCCACCCAGTTCAATGGTGTTAAACATGCTTCACTCTCAACCTAAATCCTCAAAATGACAGAAAAGACATCATAAGATTAAATAAATCCATAATCACTCTGGAAAGCAAGAATGATCACTCTCTGTGGAAAAGAAACTATGAGAAATGACTGAAAGAACTGGAGAGAAAGATCCTTCTCTGGTATCTCTTCACCATCGTAGAGCCACAAAGCAAACAGAGAGGTGGAATGAAGATTTAAAGTTCTGAGTCAGAAAACATTTAGAACCTAGAATTCCTTCCCAGAAAAATTATCATTTAACTGTGAAGGCAAAAAGACATTTTCAAATATAGAAGGACACAAAAATTTATAAACCACAGATCCAGTCTTAAAGAATATTAGAGGATGAACTAGATAAAAATTAATCCATGAGAAAGAAGTGGGACACAAGATAACATTGGAAAGCAAAGAAACAAGTAAAACTTAGAGTTAAATCTAAGAATGTACTAATTATAAAAGAAAATTTAAAAACAATCCAGAAATAAAGTCCTCAAAAATACCAACATGGGAAGTAAATGTAAAATCAAAGTAAATGTAAAACAACGCTCTTGTTTTATATACTGACTAACTCTTATGAACTTAAGTGCCTGTTAAAAATTTAAAGGTAAACATACGTAGGATAGAGAAGGAATTATGACTTCTGAATCATCAAATATAAAAAATTCCATAAATTTTATAAAAGATTCCATCAATCTTACAAAAGATGAGAAATGAAAGCATGGTAAATGTAAAACACAAAATAGTATGGCAAGAATAAGTCCACATTGATCAGTGACCAGAATGAGTGTGAATAGGTCAAATTTATAATTCACTTATTAAAAGACAGATACTCAGGTTGGATAATGAGCAAAATCTAGCTATATGCTAACTATAGGAGAATTGAATCAAAATTAAACATAAAGACTAAAAATATACCTTTATATACCAAGCACGGTATATTATCTTTTTATATACCCAGAAAATACTAATAAAAAAATAGCAAATATAGCAATATTAAAATTAGAAAAGAACAGAATTCCTGAAGACTAGAATTCTAGAGCTATTTAATATTGATAAAAGAATCCATCAAAACATATAATAATCAGAATCTTTATGCAATAACAAAACAGATTCAAAGTATATATAGCAAAATTGTTCAAAAACTATAAGGAGTAAAAAAGGGCAAGTTCCTGGGGAAGCAACCAATATTTACCAATGGCCTGATATGACAAGACTGTGATGTGGGACCAGCCATTGCTCATTGGTTGTGATGAAGAGACCTACCTGAAGATGGTATGTATGCACACTGTATAAACTAGATCCTTATTCTGCTCACCCAGCAAGTTATATAGCACAAGTATAATCAAAATGGCTAAGAAAATATCTCAAAACCACACCATGATATAAACCCCGAAGCTTAAACTAATTCAATGGAAAAGGTAGAATGGATGAAATGTTGAATGTTTTTAGAACTATATTTTAAACATCATATGATAAAGAACTTATTAAATTTGATTGAGTTTACCTATAAATGACTATAAAGAATTTTATGTCCTAAGGTAGAAATGGAAGCTTGAGATGGAAATTAAGTCTGATTTTTAACTAACGAAGAAAAATACAAGTTTACACATTTGAATAAGCAGCTTATGAAAATTTGGGAAATGTAATTTTCCTAATAATATCCTATTTGAGGGAAAGAGAACTGTCATAATTGTTGAGGGTAGCGCAAATGTACTAGAAAAAATTTGCAAGGCTCTATTAAAATTGGAATGTGCATATGCTTGGGTCCAGAAATTTCACTTCTCGCCAGGACTGGCTATATAACTTGCATGGCACAATACAAAGTAAAAATGTAGGGCTCTTTGTGCAAAATTACTAAGAATTTCAAAACAACAACAGTAGAGAATTAAACCAAGTACAGGATCCTTCCAAGAGCAGGGTTGCATGTCTAGGAAACTGGCTCTGTTTTCTGCCCTGGAAAATCACTCACATATATGCAGTGTCATATGTACAAAGATGTTCACTGCAGCACTGTCTTTAATAGCAACAACAAAAATAATAGAAAAAGAAAAACCATACATGGCCAATAAGAGGAGATCTCTTAAATCTTTAATATATTATGTAATATATAAACAATGGAATACTATATATCACCACTAAACTAAAAAAGTATATGAAATATTAAGAACAAAAGAGTGGTTGCCAATCAAAATGCAGCAAAATTCTCTTTTGTGAATAAATAAGTTTCTGGTAAGAAAGATTAAAAATATACATATGGGGTTAGGAATAAACATGACTGTGAATATATAGGTAATATTAAAGAAAGAGATGATCTAAAATATAAAAAATAGCACCTTGGAGGAGGGGGAAGATATTTTTTAAATAAAGAGGCATTTTAATTATGTCTTTGTAAAATTGTTTAAAGCAGGGTTAGGAAACTACAGCTCATGACAAAAGCCAACCCACCACCTGTTTTTAAATAAAGTTTTATTTGAACACAGCCACACCAATTCATTTAAGTGTTGTCTGTGGCTGCTTTGTGCTGTGAAGATGAATAGCTGAATAGTTGAGATCCAGACCTTATGGCCCACACAGCCTAAAATATTTACCATCTGGCCCTATACAAAAACATGTTTGCCAACCCCTGGTTTCAAGTGGTAATAAAAAAGATGGATAATAAGTATAACTTTACCTGCTGTATTTAGTTGTTTTTCAAATAAAAAACACAAACAACCCACAAGCATATTGATATCTGCAATTCAATAATAAAAAGACAATTCAATATCTAAATAGACACGTCACAGGAAGACATATGAATGGCCTATAAGTACGTCAAAAAACAACACCATTAGTCATCAGGAAAATTCTAATTAAAATCAAAAGATACCACTACACGCCCTCCTGAAAGTCTAAAATCAAAAAGACTGACAACATCAAATACTATCGAGAATACGAAGTAACGTAAACTCTCAGATATTGTTGGTAGGAATGTAAAATAGTAATAATACTTTGAAAAAAAGGTCTAGTGTTTTCCCATGAAATTAAACATGCACATGGCATAGGACCTTGCAAATCCATATCTAGGTATTCACTTAAAAGAGATGAAAACTTATATCCAAAATTTATTTCCCAAAACTGGAAACAGCCCAAGTGCCCATGAACAGGAGACTGGATAAACAAACTGAGGCTATATTCACTCATGAAATTCTGCTCAGCAATAAAAAGGAATGATGGTCAGCTCTGTGTCCCATGAATATGCATAATCAATCCAAAAAAAAAAAGAATGAATTAATAAACACATCAACATGGGTGAATCACAAAACATGCTGAATGAAAGAAGGCTTGTATAGAAGAGTACATACTGTTTGATTACACTCTGAACTGGTAATTCTAATCTGTGGTAAAAGAAAATCAGAACAATGTTTGCCTCTTGGGTGGGAGTGAAGGGACTGACTAGGGAAGGACATATGAGAACCTTTCTGAGATGATGATAATGTTATGAATTTTTTTTTAACTTCTAAATATATATTGTAATCAATTTTCATGACCCTTTACATATTCCTCTTCCCTCCTCCCTCTCTCCCCTCCTCCTCTACATCATATCTGTTCACTTGTCTTAAAAAGTTCAAGGAATTATTGTGATTGTTATGTCTTCTCCTCCCCACCCTATGTTTGTGTGGTTATTTATTTATTTTCAGCTCCCACAAATAAGTGAGAACATGTGGTTTTTCTCTTTCTGTGCCTGACTTGTTTTATTTAATATAATTTTCTCTAAGTCCATCCATGTTGTTGCAAATGGTAGTATTTCATTCTTCTTTACAGCAGAGTAGTATTCCATTGTGTAGATATACCACAGTTTCCTTATCCACTTATCTGATGATGAACATTTGGGCTGGTTCCAATTCTTGGCTACTGTAAATAGTGCTGCAATAAACATTGGAATAGCTGGGTCACATGGTAGATCTATCTGCAATTGTTTGAGGAACCTCCATACCATTTTCCATTGGCTACACCATTTTGCAGTCCCACCAACAATGTATGAGAGTTCCTTTTTCTCCGCAACCTCTCCTGCACTTATCATTCTCAGTCTTTTGGATATTAGCCATCCTGACTGGAGTGATATGGTATCTCAAAGAGGTCATAATTTGCATTTACTGGATGCTGAGTGATGTTGAGCATTTTTTCATGTGTCTGTTGGCCATTTGTATATCTTCCTTTGAGAAATGCCTATTCAGCTCCTTTGCCCATTTTTTAATTGGGTTATTTGGTTTTTTTTGCTGTAAAGTTGTTTGAGTTCCTTGTATATTCTGGGTATTAATCCTTTGTCAGATGTATATTTTGCAAATATTTTCTTGCACTCTGTTGGTTGTCTCTTCACTCTGTTGATTGTTTCCTTTGCTGTGCAGAAGCTTTTTAGTTTGTTATAATCCCATTTGTTTATTTTACCTTTAGTTGTCTGTGCTTTTGGGGTCCTATTCATGAAGTCTGTACTTACTCCTACTTCCTGGAGTGTTTCCCCTATGTTTTTTTTAAGTGGTTTTATTGTTTCAGGATATATATTTACTTCTTTAATCCATTTTGAGTTGATTTTTGTATATGGTGAGAGGTATGAATCTAGTTTCATTCTCCTACATATGAATATCCAGTTTTCCCATTACCACTTGTTGAAGAGGCAGTCCCTTCCCCAGTGTGTGGACTTGCTGCCTTTGTCAAAGACCAGATGGTTGTAGGTGTATAAGTTGATTTCTGGGTTCTCTATTCTATTCCATTGATCCATGTGTCTGTTTTCATGCCAGTATCATGCTGTTTTGATTATTATAGCTTTGTAATATGGTTTGAAGTCAGGTAGTATTATGCCTCCAGCTTTATTTATTTATTTTTTGCTCAGGATTGCTTTGGCTATGCATGGTCTTTTGTTATTCCATATAAATGTCTGGATGGTTTTTTCCATTTCTGAGAAAAATGTCATTGGAATTTTGATGAGGATTGCATTGAATCTGTAGGTCACTTTGGGTAATATGGACATTTTCACAATGTTAATTCTTCCAATCCAAGAGCATGGGATATCTTTCCATCCTCTTGTGTCCTCTTTAATTTCTCTCAACAATGGTTTGTAGTTCTCTTTGTATAGTTTTTTCACATCCTTAGTTAACTTTATTCCTATGTACTTTATTTTTTTGGTGGCTATTGTAAAAGGGCTAGCTTCCTTGATTTCTTTTTCTGCATGTTCACTGTTGGAGTATAGAAATGCTACTGGTTTTTCTGTGTTGATTTTGTATCCTGCAACTCTGCTGAAATCATTTATCAACTCTAGGAGTTTTTTTGTAGAGGCTTTAGGCTGTTCATTGTATAGGATCATATCATCCACAAACAGGGACAGTTTGACTTCATCTGTTCCAATCTGGATGCCCTTTATTTCCTTTTCTTCTCTGATTGCTCTGGCTAGTACTTCCAACACTATGTTGAATAATGTTCTGAATTTTGATAGGTGTTTTGCATTTGTCAAAACTCATAAAATGGCACACTTAAGATCTGTGTATTTTATTACATGTAAATTTTACCTCAAAATAAATAAAAAGGGTAAACAAATAATAAACTAGTTAATAATATGCATGCTGAGGTATTAAAAGGGGAGTGCACAGATATATGCACTTTACTTTGACTCATCAAAAATTTGATACATTGATAATGGATAAGGGGATGGAAGGATACATATGTGATAAATTAAGTACAGCAAATAATTAATTATAGAATCTATGTAGTGGATACATAAATTTCCACTGTAAAATTCATTCAAACTTATCTGAATTTTTGAAATTTTTCATAATGAAATGCTGGAAAAAATACACAGAGATATCCAGCATTGTGATTATATTATATACCAAAAAGACAATAATATATTTTTAAAAAAACAAGGAATAGTTACAATGCAAGAAAGAAAATCCCAAATTCCAAAGTCAGAAATCGTAGAATACATATAATTAAATTTAAAATACATAAAGCATACATAATAGAATACATTGTTGCTATTATTATTTTGAACAATTATCTGTTAGATTAAATAAGAATAAGAAAAATACCTTATTTTATCTATTCTTATTCATTCTCTGATACTCTTCCTTTTGTTATGGAGATCCAAGTTTCTGATTTATATCACTTAACTTCTCTCTGAATAACTTTTTTCTTTAATTGAAACATATTGATTATACATACTTGTGAAGTACACAGTTGTATTTTAACACATGTGTACAATGTGTGATGATCTAATCAGGGTAATTAGCATATTCATCATCACAAAACTTAATCATTTCTTTGTGATGTGCACATTTGATTTCCTCTCTTCTAGACATTTGGTAACATGCAGTAAATTAATGTTAATTATAGACTCCTAGCTCCACAGTACACCAACAGAATTTATTTTTCCTGTCTAGCTGTTTTGTGTTTATTAATGAACCTCTTGCTCCCACTATCCTCCCTCTCACTTCTCCTTTTCCACCTCTAGTAAACACAGTTCTACTCTCTCTTCTGAATAAGTTCTTTTAATTTTTCTTGCAAAGCAGATGTAATCGCAACAATTTCCTTCAATTCTGTTTATTTGAGAAAGCCTTTATTTCTTCTTCACTTTTGAAGGACAATTTTGCAGAGTACAGAATTCTAGTTGTTCAATGGCATTTTTACAGAAATACGAAAAAAAAAAATCCTCAAATTCATATGAAACCACAATCAATTCCAAACAGCCAAAGCAATCTTGACCAAAAAGAACAAAGCTGAAGGGATCACACTTCCTGACTTCAAATTATATTATAAAGTAATCAAAACAGTATGCTACTGGAATAAAAAGACATATAGACCAAAGGAACAGAATAGAGAACCCCAAAATAAACTCACACATTCACAGTCAATTCATCTTTGACAAGGCTGCCAAGAGCATACAACGGGGAAAGGACAATCTCTTCAACAAATGTACTAGGAAAACTGGATATCCTTCGACAGAAGAATGAAATTCCACCTATGTGCCACACCATACACAAAGTCAACTCAGACTAGATTAAATACTTAGATGTAAGATTTGAAACCATAAAATGCTTAGGAGAAAACAAGGAAAAACTTTCTTAACATTGGTCTTGGCAATAATTTTTTGGGTATGACACAAAAAGCATAGGCAATGAAAGCAAAAATAGATAAGTGGGATTACATCAAACTAAACAGGTTTTGAACAGCAAATGAAACAATAAACCAATTGAAAAGGCAACCTATGGAACGGGAAAAAGTATTTGCAAACCATATATCAGGATAAAGGGTTTATATCCAAAATATACTATGAACTCGTACAACTCAATATCAAAAATACAATTAACCTGATTAAAAAATGCATAATCTAATAGTTTTGCAATGGATATATCTGAGTTGACCATACTGGACCAATCTTTCCAGGTACACAGTATACATACATTTAGGACTCTTGTATTTTAAAACAAGATTTTAAGAAATTATTTGTTTAAATATTATTTTCCTTCCCATTTTTCCCTTCAGTACTCACATATAAGTAATGGCACTTCTTTGCCCATTTGTTTCTCATTTTCTCTCTGATCCTTTTACCTTTTTCTTTATTTTTCATGGTTCTTGTTATTTTTATATGCTATGCTCTTTACTATATTATACCTATTCTACTTGTGCATCTTGTAAATTAATCTTCATTTCTGACAAGACTTTCTTTTAAAATCTCATTTCTTCCCTGAGTGTAGTCAGTTATTTATCAAATTCTTGTGTTGTTTCTCCATTCATATCTTGAGTTTCTAAATTTTAGAACTGTGATGTCTCTTCATACATGCAATTGCTTGTCCAGTTACATTTAATTTAGGTTGCAGTGTCATATTGTAGCTTTTGTCTGCTTCCTGGCCAATTTTTTTTTGAAGCTTTTTCTTCTATGAAAAAGTTCTGGTTCATTCTGTCTCTCTCCCTTTTTTTTGACAGACTTTATCTATGAAGCTGGGTTTGTTTTTTGCTCATGTTTATTTGTGTTAGATTTTCTAGGACCAAAAACACCAGTCCACCTTACAAAGGGACAGGTTAGATGGTTTACATAATTTCTCAACTCAAAACCACTTTGTTTTGTTGATAAAGTGAAGAGTGGTATCTCTAACAAGTCTTATTAAAAAAAAATCTAATTCTTTGATGTTACCTTATTTTAATAAAACCCTTATGTTCAGCCACTTCCTTCTTTCCACTGATTCAGCCAAGCCTGCAAAGACATCTTCTCCTCTTCCAGGGTATCTCACTCTCCTCCATTTATCAAGACTTTTACCTCTTGCCAAAATATTTCTCCAGACTCTTCCTTTTGACTCCCTAATTACTACTCTGAAATACCAAGTCTCAGACCTACTCATGCAGTTTTCACTTAGAGTGAGGATTTCTCCTTCTGGAGATGAACCCTACCTGATATTAACTGTACTCCACTATTACTAGAACACTATCACATTCTGTCTCCTTTTCTATAGACAGTCCTCAGTAGATTTTTTTTCTCCAGGATACATCTGAAGGAAGATGTTTATTTCCTTTCTTAAAAGTAAAGTTGAGAGGATTCTGGAAAGATGGCAGAGTAAGAAGCATCAGGAATCTGTATCCCTATCTAGACAACAACTACACTGGCAGAACACATTTGATGTAACTATTTTGGAACTCTGGAGTCTTTCGAAGGCTTTCAATTTCCAAGTGAAGGCTCGGACAGTAAATAGTGGGGAATTTCAGTCAATTTTATCTTTTAGATCAGCAGTGGCTACCAGTACCCCACCCCCAACCCCATGGGAGGCACCAATGCCCATGTACCTGGGGTAGCTTGCAAGCAGCTTGTGGCAGCCAGGGTGGGCAAGAAGAACCCTATAATCCAAATATTGAGTATCTCCATTCTGACAGCTGATTGCAGCTTAAGATCATGGAGGTACAGACATAGAGGAGTGTAGCCATGTTGCAGCTGTTCCCCCCTCCCTCCCCACAAGCCCCTCTCCCTCTGGCTGAGGCAACTTCCAGGGGATTTAAAAAGCCAGCACCCTACCCCCCCTTGACCCTGCTTCATTTTTCTCTTTTTCCCTTTTTAGAAGCCAGACATTAAAGACTATGGCATCCAATGGAAACTGGACATGAGGGAAAATAAGAAAGACATTGTGCATACCAAGAGAAAGGCAAAGGCTTAGAGAGACACAAAAAGATCTTAAGATGACAACTCAGGTTGATCCTTGGCACAGAGACAGCCTATGATAATCAAAAACAAACAAACAAAAAATAAACGTAAGAAAAACAAACCCTGGGGAAAGGGGAAAATCTGATTTCCAGAGTTATACATTATTAGACTTAAATGTTCAGTTTTCAACAGAAAATCAGAAGGTATACAAAAAACAGAAAAGTATGGCACATTCAAAAGAAAATATAAATAAACAGAAACTGTCCCTAAAAAAGACCTAATGGCAGATCTACTAGACAAAGTCTTAAAACAACTATCTTAAAGATACCCTAAGAACGAAAGGAAGATATGGAGAAAGTCAAGAAAATGATGTATGAAACAGAAAAGGAAATATTAATAGACAGAAAACCTAAATATAAATAAAAATAAATTCTAGACTGAAAATTACAATAACTGAAATGAAAAATTCACTGGAAGAATTCAAAAAGTCAGATATGATCAGACAGAAGAAAGGTCAGCAAAGCTGAAGATAAGACAACAGAAATCATTGAGTCTTGAGAAACTGAAAAAAAAAAAGGATCAAATTAAAAGTGAACAGAACCTAAGGGCCCTGTGGGACATCATCAAGCAGACCAACATACATATTTTCAGAGTCTCAGAAGAAGAAAAGAGAGAGAAGAAAGGGCAGAGAGATCATATGAAGAAAAAATGGCTGAAAACTCTCAAATTTGGTGGAAGACATAAATACAAAGATCAAAAAGCTCAAAAAACTCCAAGTAGGATGAACTGAAAGAAACCCACACTGAGACACATTATAAGCAAACTTTCAAAAGACACAGACAAAGAGAAAATTTTGAAAGTAGCAAGAGAGAAGTAACTCATCACATTTAAGGGATCCTCATAAGGTTATTAGCAAATTTCTCAAAGGAAACTTTAGAGGCCAGAAGGCAGTGGGAAGACATATTCAAAATACTAAATGAAAAAAAAAAAATGTTAACCAAGAATCTGATATCCAGCAAAACCATCCTTCAAAAGTGAGAGAGAAATTAAGAGATTCCCAGATAAACAAAAGTTAAATAGTTCATTACCACTGGACCTGCCCTGCAAGAAGGGAGTACTGGAGGTTGAAATAAAAGAATACTAGACAGTATCCTGCTGCCACATGAAGTAATAAAGACCTCAGCACAGGCAAATACACAGGCAATTATAAAAGCTAGTATTATTATAACCATAGTCTGTAACTCCACTTTTTTTGCTTTCTAATGACTTAAGAGACTAACACATTTTAAAAAACACAATTATAAGTCTAAAAACTAGTGTTATTCTAAATTTAGTTTGAAGCCCCACATTTGGTTTTCTATATAATTTAAGAGATGAATGCATTAAAAACCAATTATTAGTTTATATTTTTGGACACACAATGTACTAAGATGTAATTCATAATATTAATAACTGAGAGGAATTAAGCTGCAAATGAGCAAAGTTTTTGTATGTTATTGAGGTTAAGCTGATATAAATTAAAATTAGACTTATAAATTCAGGATGTTAAGTGTAACCACAAAGTGTAATCAATGGTAACCACAAAGAAAAGTTATAGAATATACAAAAGAAAATAAGAAGAGAGTGAAAATGTTTCACTACAAAAAATTAACTAAAAACAAAAGAAAAAATAATGCCAAAAACAAAGGAGAAAAAAAAGCTATAAGGAAGATGAAAACAAATACAATGACAAGTCTCTCCTTATCAGTGGTTACTTAAATGTAAATGGATTAAACTCTCTCTACTGAAAAGACAGAGGTTAGAACAATGAATAAAAAACATGATCCAACTATATGCTGTTCACAGAGATGCACTTTAGAGCCAAAGACATCATAGATTAAAAGTGAAAAAAATGGAAAAAGATACTCCATGCAAAAAAGTAACCATAAAGAGGAGGAGTGGCTACACTAATATCAGACATAATAAACTTAAAACAAAAAAAGGTTACAAGAGGCAAAGGAGGACATTACGTATTAATAAACAGTTCAGGGCAACAAGATGATATAAAAATTATAAACATTTATGTGCCTAATGACAGACCATCATAACATATGAAGCAAAAAAATTCTAAATAATAGTTGGAGATTTCAATAAGTTACTCTCAATAACAGGTAGAACAACCAAATAAATAAGTAAGGAAATAGAGGATTTGAACAACACAATAAACCAAATAGATCTAACAAACATATATGGGACATCCACCCAACAACAGAATACATATTCTCAAGTGCATATGGAGCATTCTCCAGGAAAGACAATATATTAGGCCACAAATTAAGTCTCATTAGATTAAAGAAGGTAGACATCATACACAGTATCTTCTCCAACCACAACAGGAGGAAGGCAGGAATCAGTAACAGAATAAAAACTGGAAAATTCATAAATTTGTGGAAATTAAATAACACATTTTTAAACTACCAGTGGATCAAAGAAAAAAACTTACAAGGAAAGTTAGAAAATACTCACAGATAAGTGAAAATGAAAGCACAACATATCAAAATTTATGGGACACAGTGAAAACAGTGACATTTATAGTTATAAACACATACATTAAAAAACATGAAATATCTCAAATCAACAATCTAACATTATAACTTACAAAAGAAGAAAAAGTACAATAATATAAACCCAAAGCTTTATTATTTCCTTCAGAAGGAAGAAATAATAAAGATTATAGCATAGATAAACAAAACAGAGAATATAAAAATAATAGAGAAAATCAACAAAACCAACAGCTGGTTCTTCCAAAAAATAAACAAAATGGACAAAACTTTAGCTAGATTGACTATGAAAAAAAGAGAAAAGACTCAAATTGCTAAAATCAGAATAAAAGTGGGGACATCACTACCAGTTCCACATAAATAAAAAGGATTTGAAGAGAGTGCTATGAACAACTGCATACCAACAAATCAGATAATCCAGATGAAATGGACCACTTCCCAGAAATACAAAACATGCCAAAACTTAATCACAAAGAAAGAAAAATCTTAAGAGACTTATAATGACTAGTAAATTAAATCAGTAATCAAAATCTCTTGATAAGGAAAAGCCCTGAACTCGATGTCTTCACTGGTGAATTCTATCAAACATTTAAAGAAGACCTAGCATCAACCCTTCTCAAACTTTTCCAAAAAATTGAAGAGGAAGAAATACTTCATTACTTATTTTATAAAATCAGCATTACTAAAACCAAACAAAGACACTACAAGGAAAAACAAAACAAAACCAAAAAAAACTATAGACCAATATCTCCCCTTATGAACAATGATGTGAAAATCTTCCACAAAATTCAACAGCACATTAAAATGATTATATACCATGACCAAATGGGATTTATTCCTGGAATTCAAGGATGGTTCAATATACGAAACTCAATGTAATACACCATGTTAACAGAATTAAGAAAAAAAATAAACAAAAAAACTACATGATCATCTCAATGGGTGCAAAAGACAAAGTTAAATACTCTTTCGTAACAAAAACACTCAACAATCTAGGGATAAAAGAGAACTATCTCAACATAATAAAATCCATATATGAAAAACCCACAATGAATATCATAATCAATGGAGAAAGACCAAAAACTTTTCCTTTAAGATCAGGAACAATGTAAGGATGCCTGCTTTCACTGCTTCTATTTAACGTAGTACTAGAAATTCCAGCCAGAGCAATTAGGCAAGAAAAAATAAGCCATCTAAATTGGAAAGGAAGAAGTAAAATGTAGAAAACACTAAAGATCCCACAAAACAACTGTTATAACTAATAAACAAATTCAGCCAAGTAGCAGGATGCAAAGTCAATGCTCAAAAATCAGTTGCATTTCTATAAACAATGAACAATCTGAAAAGAATATTAAGAAAGTGACCCAACTAACAAATAGCATCAAAAAAGAATAAAATACTTAGGAATTAACCAAGGAGGTGACAGACTTGTACAATGAAAACTATGAAATATTTCTGGAAGAAATTAAAGAAGACATAAACAAATGGGAAAACATCCCATATTTGTGGACTAGAAGACTTAATATTGCTAAAATGTCCATACTACCCAAAGTGACCTACAGATTCAGTGCAATGCTTATCAAAATCCTAATGATGTTTTCTGCAGAAATAAAAAAATCCGTCCTTAAGTTCAAATGCAATCTCAAGAAATCCCTGAATAGTCAAAGCAATCTTGAAAAAGAACAAAGTTGGCAGACTCAAATGTCCTGATTTCAAAACATATTGCAAAGCTACAGTAATCAAAACAGTGAGGTACTGGCATAAAGACAGACATATACACCAATGAAATAGAATTGAGTGCCCAGAAATAAACCCTTGCACATATGTTCAAATGACTTTCAATAAAAATGCCAAGTCCACTGAATGGAGAAAGGACTGTCTTTTCAACGAACTGTGATGGGAAAACTGAATATCCATATTCAGTTGGGCCCTTACCTAACACAATATACAAAAATTAACTAAAACTGGATCAATGACCTAAATGTAATAAAACTCTTAGAAGAAAACATAGGGCAAAATCTTTATAACACTGAATTTGGCAATGATTTCTTGGATATGATACCAAAGGCAAAAGAAACAAAAGAAAAAATAAACAACCTGGACTCCATGAAAATTTAAAAATGTTTTGCATCAACAAAGTAAAATGGCAACCCACAGGATGGGAGAAACTATTTGTAAATCATATATCTGATAAGGGGTAATTGCCAGAATATATACAGAATCTCTAAAATTCAACAACAACAAAAAATCGAACTTCTCCAAAGAATATGTACACATGTCCTAAAAGCACATGAACAGATGTATACCATTATTAATCATTAGGGAAATGAAAATCAAAACTAAAATGAGATACCACCTCACACCCACTTGGATGACTACTATCAAAAAATAACATAACAAGTGTTGGTGAGTATGTGGAGAAACTGGAATCCTCGTGCACAGTTGGTGAGAATGTAAAATGGTACAGCTTCTGTGGAAAACAGCATCATGGTTCTCCAAGAAATTAAAAACAGATTTACCAGATGATCCAACAATTCCACTTCTGAATATATACCAGAGAAAGAACCAAAATCAGGGTCCAAAACAGATATCTGTACACCCATGTTCACAACACCATTATTCACAATTGCTAAATTGGAAGCAATTCAAATGTCCATTAGCAGATGAATGGAATGAAATATTATTCAGCCTTAATAAGGACGGAAATTCTGACTCACGCTAAAACATGGATAAGCCCTGAGGACATATATGAAGTGAAATAAGCCAATCACAAAAAGACAAATACTGTTTGATTTGACTTATATGAGTTACCTAGAGTAGTCAAAATCATAATAATATAAAGCAGAATGGTAGTTGCCAAGGGCTAGGGAGAGGAGGAATGGGGAATTATTGCTTAAGGGTTATAGTTTCAGTTTTGCAACATGAAAAGAGTTCTAGAGATGGATGATGGTAATGGTTACACAACAATATAAATGTACTTAATATCACTGAACTGTATTAAAAATGGCTAAGATGGTATTCCATTGTAATACTACTCAGCTATAAAAAAGAATGAAATACTGCCATTTGCAACAACATGGATGGACCTTGAGAGAATTATATTAAGTGAAACAAGTCAGGCACAGAAAGAGAAATACCACATGTTCTCACTTACTGGTGGGAGATAAAAATAAATAAATAAATTCACACACACACAAAAGAAAAAAAAACCAGAGAAGAAGACATAACAATTACAATTCCTTGAAGTTGACATAACAAGCATACAGAAAGGACATTGTTGGGTGGGAGGGGAGAGGGAGGGAGGTTTCGGTAATGGGCCACAATAATCAACCACATTGTATATTGACAAAATAAAATTTTAAAAAATAATAATAAAAAAATAAAATAAATAAAAGCTATTTGTTAGCATACAAAAAAATGGCTAAGATGGTAAATTTTGTTATGTGTATTTTACAATTTAAAAAATTGAAAGAAAAATTAAAGTGAAATTGGTAGTCATCTGTGTCTCCTAAACACAGTTATAGATATGAGTTATCAATGATTCAATTTTCTCTTTGTTGATACGTATAGTTTTTAGGAAGATGTATACAGAGGTGTGAATTTAGGTAGCCACTATTATCCTTCAGGATGAGTATTTTAATGCATAAAACTCATACTGTATCAACATCGACAGTTTTTCAATCATCATAAGCATTTCCTCACAGCATCAAAAAGTCTCTATAAACATGATTTTTAAAAAGCCGATTATGTAGTTTTTGAATTTAAAAAGTAAAACAAGAAATCGGGCACTTTTAATACTTTTTCTTTGTATTATCTAATCATATCCAATATTTTTTTCCTACTGATTGTTGATCTAGCTCATACTAATTTATAAGAGGTATTTATTTATATAAAACATTAGCTCTAATTTTTGCTGTAAATATTTTCACTCCTCTTTTTTCTTTGTTTATGATATTCTTCTCAGATATAAAGTTTTTATCTATATGTAGTCAAATTCATCATACTTTTCTTCTTTGATTCCTGTATCCAGAACTTTATTCAGAAAGGCCTTTGACATTTCTTTTATATATTTTCTAGTGCTTTTACAGTTTGTGATTTATCAGTAAATTATTTCAGAGTAAGGACAGAAAAAAGAATTCATGAACATTTATTGGCTAATCTATCCTTTCCCTAATAACTTGAAATTCCACCTTCGTTATTGTAGCAGTGTAGGAATGCTGGTCAGAGCTCACTTCATCCTCATGGCCTTTGGGGTTCTGGCTTCAATAGTTACAATTTTCCCCTGCACATGTCTTGAGACCCCTCTATGCTATAATGAAGAAGGGAGCTAGAGGGGATTAGAATATCCCCCAACAACAGGCATTTAATAAGCTAAATTGTTTGTCAAACAAGCACAGGACTTAGAAGTGTTGACTCCAGGCATAAGATATAAATTGGATGCTAATATCTATCCAGAGGGATTTGGTTGAAGCCTTTGGTGCAAACAGAATGTGAAACTCATCCTGTCAGGATTCTGGTCACACCTATGGGAAGGTACAAAAACTAGGAACAGCCCTATTGAAAAACAGCTCTTGGCCATCTATCTGGCATTGTAGTAGAGACAAGACTTGACAAATGACTTGCTAGTAGAAGTATGCACCTACTTGCCAGTAAATGGATGGATTAAGGACATGTTTTTGAAGCTGAAGAGTGCCGGTGCTCAGGTAAGCACATTACAGAAATGGCATGCATACTTACAATGGACCTCTTACAACACTAGTCCGTTGTCACAAGAACTACACATGCTGTTGGGGCTGATTACATACATGGATCCAGACTCCACTCCAAAACTAGCAGACAATTCACTCCATTCCTCCCACAAGTGTGGGAAGGCATATCCCCTCCCCAGGATACCTTGTACAAAGTAAGAGCCAAGGAAATCCACCCACCTGGCATTCCTCTGCCATCTGATTCGACTCTGACATTATCTGGTTTGAGGAGGGAATAAAACAGAGCAGCCAGTGGGCTGAACTACAAGCAATGTGGATCATATTGACCCACAAATTGATGCTGTTTAATATAGCTATGGACAGCTGGGCTATGTGGAAAGGCCTGACTACTTGGATGCCACAGTGGCACCAAGAAGACTGGACAATACTTGGTAAGCCACTATGGGATGCTGGAGAGACATGTGGGGAGTCTGTGCTCAGTCAGCAGCCCAGGTGTCTGTACGGCATGTGTCAGCTCACTCCTCAACCATCTTGCTAGGCAAGCATGAAGCTGATGCCTTAACTGAGCCTGAGCTGTTTTGCAAGGGGACTTACTAACACCCTCCGACGTAGCTGACTGGGTTTATCTGGCCTTTGGAGCCCACAAACAAACAATGTGGGAAATAATGAAGAGATTACATCAGCCCATAAAATATTCAGATCCTTAGGCTGCAGGCAAGGATTGTCCACAGCATCACTTGAGATGACATCCCCTAAGACATGCCAGAACACATTGGGTGTTCTACCTACCCTGCCATTTGATGGCAGATAGATTCCACTCGCTCACTCCCAATATCGGAGGGACACAAGTACATTCTGACTTGCGCAGACACTGCCACTGGACTTGCCCATAAAGAGGCAAATCAAGCTGCTACAATAAAGGGACTCACAAAGTTGGAAAACATGTATGGGATCCTGGCTCAAACAGATAATGATCAAGGGACTCATTTCACCAGACATGATGTACAGGAGTGGGCTGAGGCCCACAACAAACTATGGACTTTTCGTCTGCCTTATAACCATATCACCCTACCGTGGCTACTATAGCCTCCCTGGGATTCATAAAGAAGGGGACAGAGGTAAGCTTACCATAATGGTTTCCAACTGAGGCCCCCCATCTATGATATACCTGTACCAACTGATAACATCAAAGGCAAAAATGTATTGTATTGCCCACCCAGGAAAATGCCCCAAACAGGAGTGATGTTGACCAATGGTGATCAAACAGCAACTATGTTGTTACTAGATGAAGATGTACCTTGTTTAATGCCTTTAAAAACATTTGTCTTATCATCTTGGCTTCCCCATTTTCAGGTTCCTGCCTGCAACATCAGGGAATGCCTTTCTGTCCTGGGCTGCCCCGTATGCTGAAGCTCACAACTGATCAGATTGCTGGGTATATGGATTGCTGCCAATGTCCAATTCAGAAAGGATACCATGGACAGTTATCCCCTTTAACAGAACTGAATGGGAACTCTGTGTGGAGCTGCTGGCTACTCACACTAAGGACCCTTTAGGAACCTTAAATACCAACACAAAACCCACTGTACTGTTCGATCTGGATGACACAAAATATATACTCTTTTGTTAGAGAACTAATGTTTCAAAGATACCTACAACCTATCATGTTTGGGATAAATTAGAATGGATACATGCTGAACATGGAATTTTAGGTTCCATAGCCCCTTTCTATATTGAATGAATAAATCACCTCCTGATATCTTGCCCTAGGGCCCTCACCCTAGGAAGGTTGATGGATAAGACTGTGAGGGCCACTTGGATGTCAGGGGCTGAAGTGTAGGAATGCTGGTCAGAACTCACTCCATCCTTGTGGCCTTTGGGGTTCTGGCTTCAATAGTTACAATTTTTCCCCTGCACAAGTTGCTTAGCAATTGAGGGAGGAACAGGAACAGAATGCTATGCTTGAGATAAGGGAAGTGACACTGGCATCCTCAAAGATACGCAACAGAGGTAGCTGTGGAGTGTCTGGGAATCTTGCACTTCTACAACCTTTCCTCCTTTGACATAGCTCCACTTTTCTTTCTAAGTCCCTTATAAGCCTCAACTCTCCCCCCTTGCCAGGGTATGCAGAAAGCAAGTGCAAAGCACTTGGATGGACTGATACTCCTCCTGAACCCTGTAAGTAACCACCCATTAATAACAATAACAATAATAATAATAATAATAATAATAATAATAATAATAAGCTCCTTATAAACTGTGTGGAGTTGCCTGCTTCATTCTTTGATCTCAGAATATCTTCTCAGTTTGGTGGGCATTATACTGTTAGCTCACACTTGAACAAGTAGTAATCTATTGCTGTGAAACAAACTACCTCAAAACTTAGTGTCTTAAAACAACCACTATCTATTTGCTCCCTGCAGTTTGATGTGGGCTCACCTAGGTAATTCTTCTGGTCTCACCTCAGGTAACATATATGGCAAGTACAGTCACTTGGTAGGTTGTCTAGGTGCTGACTGGTCCTGGATGGCCTTCCTCCTCTGCCTGGGGCACTCAGCAGGGTTAATGGGACAGGACAACTGACCCTGTCCCTCCATGTAATCTCTCACCCTAAAGGGGGCTGACCCAGGCTTGTTTACAGAGGAGCAAGAAAGTGAGGGTGAGAATAGAAGACACAAGATCTGTGAAACCAAAGCTCAGAAGTCACATATCACTTCTACAGCTTTCTGTGAGTCAAAACAAGTCACAAGGCCAAAACAGTTTCAAGAGGAAGGGAAATAGAGTCCACCCCATGATGGGAAAAGTGGCAAAGATATAGTGCAAGAGGACATGCCTCCAGGAATGGCTCAACTTCTTCTAGCCATCTTTGCAAACACTATACCAAAGACATACACTAAATTTCATAAGTATTTGGGTCTATTTCTAGACCGTTTTAAAATCTCTTTCAACACTGTATATTTTTATTTAAGGTGCCAGTGCATCTTTAAAATAGTATTAAATACCTGATAGCTTAGTCCTCCCCTACTTTCCACCTATTCTCACATTTATTTGTCTATATGCTCTTTAGAATGATTCTAGCTGTATGAAAAAAAAAGGTTGCTATTTTATAGCGATTACATTTGTCAAATATTTATAGAGAATTTATTATCCTGTGACTTCTATCCAAGAGTATGACTTGTCTTTCCATTTCTACAACTCTTCTTTTATATCCTGGTTAGCATTTTAAGGTTTTCTTTTTATAGATTCTTCACATTTCTTATTGAGTCTATTCTTAAATATCTTATTTTTTATTGGTACTGTAAATGATTACATTTTCAAACTGGTTATCACAAAGAAAAGCTATTATTTTTTGTATTCTGGATATGCTGTTGCAAGCAGGTACCCTCTCTAGATCTTACTTTCCCTAGTTAACTTCATAGAATTGTTTTGAGGAATGAGTCAGCACACACAGAATCTGGCATAAGGTAAAGGCTCGGTAAATGTTACCTATTACTAATATTATCATATTAATTTGGTAATTGGTCATCTTACCCAACTGATTTCTCTTATTGTTTCTACTAGTTTTTCACATGATTCTCTTCGGCTTTGAGATATACAGTACCATCATAATCTTGATAATTTTGTTATTTCCTTTAATATAATTATATCCCTTTTTTCTTTCTTTAGAACTGCACTGGCTAATACTTCCAGAACGATAATAAATAAAAGTAGTTATCTGATGGGTATCTTATTTCTGACAGACAAGAATATTTCTATTGTAAATATAAATAATGGCTATGTTAACATTCTGTAGCATACCTACACCAAAAACTGGTTATTTGAGAAATTTAAGTTGTTTCTTGACTGTTTCACTATTTTTAACAAAAAAAGAAAAAATATTTCACTGTTATAAATAACAGTGAAATAGTCATCTTTATCTATAAATATTTGGGCACACTTTGCATTATTTACTGAGCAGCCTGAAGTCTGAAGTAGACCTTCTTAAGCTGCTAATACATATTGCCCTTCAACAAGACTACACATAATCTGCACTCCCATCAACAGTATAAGTGAATAATTTTCTTACTGCTAGACAGTGGCAGAGAAGTGTTATCTTGGATTTTTCAGGACTTTTGGTCAGAAAAGTCTATTAATATAAACAGCAAAAACAAATCTTTGAGTGTCTGGTCAAGTTATTTCCACAGTCTTTTTAATCATTCCTAAAGTTAAATGAGTACTCTTTACCTGTATTTATTTTGGCAGTATTTTTGAGAGAAGCAAAATGATAATGTTTTGTTTACCTAGCTATTGCTTAATTACACTTACACTCCAACGATGAGATCTAAATTCTCATCTAAAATCTCTTACATCATCTAAAATCTCATCCAATTAGAATTAGGGAATTCTTTTTCTCTTTAAGTATTGGCCCTAGGAACAATCCTTAAAGAGATCTCCTCAGAGAAATCACCATCACAGCCTAATCTGTTATACCAGGGTTCCTCAATCTCAGCACTATTGACATTTTGGATAAGGTAATTCTTTGCTGTGGGGAGCTATCTTGTACACTGAAGAATGTTTGGCAGAATCCATGATCCCTACTCACTTGATGCCAATAGCACCTTTTCCCCAAACTGTGCTAATGAGAACTGTGTCCAGACATGGTCAAATATCCCCTGTCAAAACTGCCTCTAGTTGGAGACCACTGTGATAAGAGAATGATGTAGGAATCAGAAACAAAGCCCTTGATCACAGGCATAATATGATGGCTTAGATACACTTTTGTTACAGGCAGAGACTGAAGAAAAGTCAAACTAAAATGTGGGACAAAATACTCACTTTGCTTTATAAGGTGAGTCAGAGACAGAATTCTTTGTTTGCATTAAACTCTCATATTCCTTGGCCCTGAAAAGAAAAAAGTTTTATCACTGTTATTTTGCTGCTAATTTTTACAATAAACCAAAACTTTGGCTATGTTTTTCCTCTCCCAGTATAAAATCATGCTATCAAAGTGACAAATCAGGAACATTAGTACAGTAACACTTCGATTTCTGAAACTGCTTCTTTCAAATTACTGTAAATGCTATCATGAAAGACTGAAAAAATACATATTTCCTCATAGGACACAGAACAGATCTATAAAAACACTTCTGAGTTTACAAACCTGGTTCAAAATGATTATTATTTTTCAGGAATGTAAGAATCATAATAATTAAATTTGAAAGGCTATAAAACTTCTACAAGGTAGTGAGGTGGCTAACTCTGTACCTCAAGAGGTATATAATGCCAAAATAAATACAGGTAAAGAGTACTCATTTAACTTTAGGAATGATTAAAAAGACTGTGGAAATAACTTGACCAGACACTCAAAGATTTGTTTTTGCTGTTTATATTAATAGACTTTTCTGACCAAAGGTCCTGAAAAATCCAAGATAACACTTCTCTGCCACTGTCTAACCAGGCTCCAGACTGCCTAAACCAGCAGATGATAGTCATCAACAGGTCATCAATCTTAGGCAGGTCTCACTACAGCAACCCATTAATATCGACTTAATTTGTCCATTTCTCTCTTTGGAGGGAAAAAAAGAGAAAAATACCAATTTAAATGTTAACTGCTCATCCAAAGGGTCCTAGTCTCAAAGAATTAGCCTAGTGACCTATGAGAAAATTAGCCAAACATATACCAATCGAGACAGCAATGACCGGTGAAAAAATAAACACTGCTTCATAAAAAATGTAGAAGATGCAAGTTACAATAGTCCTAATGAGGAAAAAGCAAATTAATACAGGTTATGCTTGGGAACAAAGAAATATCTAAACTGGAATAAAACATGAATTGTGTATTATTTCAATCTAAGTATGCTAACTGCTATCAACCAAAATATTAAGGCATATCAAATGGGGAAACAGCAAATTAATAGGTGCAAGTAATTGTGACATCATCTGAAAGGTGGGGAAAGTAACCACTATGCAGGGTTGAATATGTCCCAAGCCAGGTGTATACACTATCTCATATGTACCTAAAAACTCAATATAGTATTATCTCCATTTGTCAAAGAAGATACTGAGTCTTAAGTAGATGCACATTTTCTTAGTACATATATTTATCTAGAGCTTGAGGCAGAAAAGACTGAATCCACTCTTTCATTCACACACACATAACTAGAAATGTATCATCCAAGAATCCTAACTTCACCTGAAGTGGTAGTTTACCACTTTTTCCTAACTTGAGTCTTGTCTTGATTTACTTTTAGCAATCAAATAAATACTTATTTCCAGAGTTCTGACTCTGTATAAAGTAAATTTTGTATTCCTTGTAATATATTCTAAACTTTATTGTAGGCAAAGATTTCTTAGCCAGTCACAGAAAACACTAATTACAAAAGTAAAAAATAGATCACATGTGATAAGTCAGACTTCATCAAAATTAAAATATTAAAAATTTCTGGCCATTACTAACATCTCTAAAAAAACATAAAGGCAAGCCACAAACTGAAATAAGATAAAATATTTATAATACATTTAGTTGAGACACTGAGACATATCTTTTATCAAGAACATAAAAAGAACTCCTGCAATCTAATAATAAAAATACAAATTATTCAATAAAAATGGACAAAAGACATGGAGATATTACATAAAAATAATTATAAGTTCATGATTAAGTGCTCCACTGCATTTGTCACCAGAAAAATGCAAATCAAAATTACTAAGATACCAAGATATGACTAAGAACCCACTAGAGTGGCTAAAATAAGAAAGGATGTGCAGCATTTGGGACTCATATATTGCTGGCAAGAGCGTAAATGGAGGCACTCTCTTTCAAAATTTTTCTCTTTTTTTAACTTAAGAATATATATTTATTTTCATTAATAAACACATTCAAATTAAGATACACCATTTTCTTCTTGGCAAATTATTTTTATTTTATTTTATTTAATAATATAGAAATGTATTATGATGAACTCTTGAAAACAAAATTTTCTTAACTAAATCTGATTTAGAAAATTCAAACTGTTATAAGAGATGCAGAAAAGATATAAAGTAAAAAAACAGATCATAATGAGAAATGAGTTTTGAGCTTGATTTCAATCTCCCATAACAAAGTCTGTCAAAGAAAATGAATGATAGTTACATATTTAATGTTACACAAGATATATAAAGATTATTGTACCCTAAAAGAATTATGTAAAGTTAATGTTTGATTAAAATATTTACATCAATGATGCCTTGTAGACTGCTTAATAGTCCTTTTTTTTGTGATTCTACAAAAAGGTCAAATAAATTTGCAAACTTTTACCTAGACTGACGAAGAAAAAAAGAGAGAAGATAGTAATTACTAAAATCAGAAATAAAGCAGAGGCATGGTAGAGCAATTGCTTCCTCTGTTACACTGAAGGGTGCTTTGAGGAGAGAGATGTCCTCTTCTTTTTCTGGTCTCCACTGGCGACTCTCCTTGTGTCACTGCAGTTGTGTGTCTGGTGGGCCACCAGCATGGTAGCTGTGGCTATTGCTGTGGTGTTGAGCCACTTTTGCGGCATCCATGGCTTTAGCAGTAGTGGCTGTTATGGGCCACCAGCGAGGAAGTGGTGTTTTCAGCATGCTCCTTTCCTGTTTCTGGGTGGGGGATGTTGTCCTCGACTACTGCCTAAGGGCCTCAGGTATGCTTTGGACATTTCGCTTCTTTCCAGAATGGAGCTACTGTAAATAACGCTACTATGAACATTTGAGGACAAGTCCTTCATTTGAGAAAATGTCTTCATTTTCACAAGGAATTTGTTGCGTCATAAAATAAGTGTGTACTTAATCTTAAATAACCTAAATATTTTTTGAAGTGGTCGTTCCAATTTGCATTTCCATCAGCAAAGCATAAGAGTTACAATTGCTTTAGTACTTGCCAATACTTGGTATGATCAGTCTTTTTAATTTTAGCAATTCCTGTGGGTGTGTGGTGGTATCTTATTGAAGCAAACAAAGGAAAAAGAAAATATTATATATGGTAAGAAGGAGAATATATGCTCCCTTTTCATCAGAAACAATCCAAGCCATTAAGACAACAGAACAACATGTTTAAGAGTTGAAAGAAAAAAAATCTGTCATTACAGAGTTCAACATCCATTGACTATTTCATTCAAAAATGAAGGTCAAATAGACATTTTCAGGTGAACAAATGCTAAGAAAACCTATTGCCAGTAGACTTTAACTATAAAAACATATAATGTATTAAAGGTGGTAATTCAGGTGAAGGAAAATGACATCACACGGAAATTCAGAACTACATGAAGAAACAAGCACAGGAAATGGTTTCTTAAATTCTTTAAATGGACATTAAATGATTAGAGCAAAAATAAAAATAGTGTATTATGGGATTTGTGACAGATTAAAAAAATGACAACAGCACAAAAGACAAAAGAGGGGAAGATGGAAGTATAACTTACTGTTATAAGTAAGGTTGTAAAATTATAATTGAAATACTATAATATTATATGAAGGCATACTGTGATGTTTTAAAGATGCATAGTTAAAACTGAGCAAACACAAAAAATAAAAAAGTGGAAGATCTAGTAAATCAATAAAGGAGATAAAATGTAACACTAAAAAAAATTCAATCCAAAAGAAGATAGAAAATAAGAGAGAAAAAACAGACAACAAACAGCAAAATATACTTAAAACAATCACAGCAATAATTATATTAAATGTAAGTTGATTAAAACTCCAAATACAAGACAAATTTTCAGACTGGATAAAAAAGGAAGACAATTATATGACAATTATAACAGATGCACACTGAATATAAAGAGAAAGTTAAAGTTTAAAACTAAAAGGATGGAAAATATTACAGAAGAAAGGTGTAGAAAAAAGTAGTGATGGTTATACTAATATCAGACAATGTACACTACAGGATAAGGAGCATTACCAGATATGAAGAGGGACACTTTGTAACAGTAATGGGATGAATTTGTCAAGAATATAAGATCATTCTAAATTTGTTCGTATCTAACAAAGCTACATAATTTGAAGAAAAACTGAAAAAAAAAAAAAACACTAAAGGGAGAAATGAAAAAATACATAATAAAAGTTGAAAATGTCAGTTTTTAAAAAGAAACTAACAAGGCTTTTCAAGATGGCGGTGGCTGCGGCGGCTGGCGCGGAGTAGCTGAGGTGGAAAAGGTGGCCACTGGGCCTCAGGCAGCCGGGAATCTTGTGGACCTTCCTCTCGCCATCTCTTAAGGGAGGACTGCTGCTGCTGACCGGTCGTGGGGGGTGACCGCCACTTTGCCCCCGGCAGGAAAGGCTGCCTCATTTACAGACAACAGCTTTGAAGTGTGGAGCAGGAAAAGAACTGTTTCTTAGCTGCAAAAGCGAGTCTCTAAACAGGGAACATGGCGCCAGGGCTGCTGTGGATGCAGACAGGATCCCGGAGGCCGGGGCCGCGCTGAAGGCGGCCAGCTGCCCTATTCAGGATTCGAGGTTTCAGACCGGCATTAAAGAAGATTCCTGGGAGTGCCCGAGCCGAGCCGCGACTGAACAGCCCGAGGCGGCAGCGGCCGAGAACTGGGAAAGGCAGCAAACCAGAGACAGAGAGTGAGCACCGGACCTGGCACAGCACTGTGAGTGATCCCTGGCACAGCTCTGTTCGGGGGGTGGATGCCCAAGCGGCTCCCACCTGCACCAACAGGCCACTCACCGCCCGGTGCTGCCTCCACTTTCCCAGGTGCGGGCAGCTCCGCCCTGCTCGGCCATCACTGAGCCCTCCCACTTGCTTGGCCTGGCGCGGGGGCCTCCGCTCCCACTCCCTCCGCGGTTCTCTGGCGGGGCTGGTGGAGGGGGTGTCCCAGGCCAGTGTCGGGACGGCAAGGAAGTACCGGCGGGCCGACTGTCACTCCACCATACCCTGGACTCCGGCCCCAGGTAAACTCCCTGTTACTGGGAGGCAGATACCATCTCTGCGGCCACCAGTTTGGAAAAAAGCCTAACGAATGTCTGGTTGGGAATAGTGTGGTAGGAGAGTTCCCAGGTCCGCTTGAGAACCTGCCGGAGAGCAGGCTGCAGGCGGGCACTAGACTCGGTTTATACCGGGGGGATACAAAGGTCAACAAGACCCGAGAAAGATCTACACAGTGCTACAAAGGCACCCAGAGAGACCGGTCGTCTGTGCCTAGCAGAAACCTGGCAGACTTCCTGGGCGAGGCGGTGCTGAGCAGGGTCTTGAAGGCCCAGCTGATAGACGAGGGGTGCAGAAGACACGCCCCAACCCAGCACAGTGTGCACAGAGGGGGGAGACGTGCGGCCAGGGAGGCGGAGACTCGACAGAAACCACACACCCGGTGGGGTCGCCACTGCACGATCTAACAGCCTGGGCCAGAGCACACGGAACGGGGAGAAGTCCTGTACAGAAAGTGAAAGCTCAACAGAGATCACACACCCTGTGGTACGTGATCCACCAGCCCAGCAGAGTACAAGCTGACCAGAAAGGTGGATCCCCGGAGAAGCCCAAGACCCGAGGCAACCACACACACAAGACACTAGAGACCAACTGAGCAGTCACGGCGGGAGCCATACCAAATTGGCAACCACAGCAACATCCTAGTTAGTCATTAGTCTTAAACCGGTGGACTGTGAAACCCCCTGCCACAATGAATAAACACCAAAAAAAAGACACCAGAAATACAAAAAATCAAGAAAGTACACCACCAAAAGTTAATAAATCTCATACTCTAGATCCTATAGAACAAGAAGCCCTTGAAATAACTGACAAGGAATTTCAAGTGATAATTCTAAGGAAACTGAATGAGATACAAGAAAACTCAGCTAGACATCATGATGAAATGAGGAAAAGTATACAGGATCTGAAAGAGGAAATATACAAGGAAATCAATGTCCTGAAAAAAAATGTAGCAGAACTTGCTGAACTGAAGAAGTTATTCAGCGAAATAAAAAACACAACGGAGAGTTTAACCAGCAGGCTTGTCGAAGTTGAAGAGAGAACCTCTGAACTTGAAGATGGGCTGTTTGAAATAACACAAGCAGACAAAAAGAAAGAAAAAAGAATCAAGGACATGGAAGAAAATCTGAGAGAGATATCAGACAACCTCAAGCGCTCAAATATCCGAGTCATGGGTATTCCAGAAGGGGAGGAAAATGGAGATTCCATTGAAAACATATTCAACAAAATAGTGGCAGAAAACTTCCCAGGTATAGGAAAAATCACAGATCTTCAGATCCAGGAAGCTCAACGATCTCCAAACGTATTCAACCCAAAAAGGCCTTCTCCAAGACATGTCATAGTCAAATTGGCAAAACTCAGAGACAAAGAGAGAATCTTAAAAGCTGCAAGAGAGAAGCGTCAAATCACCTATAAGGGAGCCCCAATCAGGTTAACATCAGACTTTTCATCACAAACCCTAAAAGCTAGAAAGGAATGGGATGATATTTTCAAAATACTAAAAGACAAAGATTGCCAGCCAAGAATACTCTACCCTGCAAGGCTATCCTTCCAAAATGAGGGGCAAATAGTATATTTCTCAGACAAACAAAAACTGCGGGAGTTCACTACCACAAGACCACCCTTACAAAAAATCCTCAAGGGAGTACTGGGTTTGGTTCCTGAAAAATAACTACCACTGCCATAAAAACCTAAGAAAAATCTAAACCCGCTAGTACAATAAAAATGGCATTCATGAAGAGAAAACAAGCTAACAAAAACACTATCTACAACCTAAGGAACCAACAAACAAAGAAACCAAACAGTAAATCAGAAAGCAAGGAACAAAAGACACCTAAGACAACCAAACAACCAATAAAATGCTAAGAATAAATCAACACCTTTCAATAACAACTCTTAATGTTAAAGGCTTAAATTCCCCAATTAAAAGACACAGACTGGCTGACTGGATCAAAAAGCAGGACCCAACTATATACTGCCTACAAGAGACCCACCTCACCCATAAAGATTCACACAGACTAAGAGTGAAAGGATGGAAAAAGATTTACCATGCAAACAGAAAAGAAAAACGAGCTGGAGTAGCTATTCTTATATCTGACAAAATAGACTTTAAACTAAACACCATAAAAAGGACACTACTTAATGATAAAAGGACTGATGCATCAAGAAGACATAACAATCATAAATATGTACGCACCCAATGTTGGAGCAGCCAGATTTATAAAACAAACTCTATTAGATCTAAAGAAGGAAATAGACACTAATACCATAATAGCAGGGGACCTGAACACTCCACTGTCAATATTAGACAGATCATCTAGGCAAAGAATCAGTAGAGAAACACAAGATCTAAACAAGACTCTAGACCAATTGGAATTGGCAGATATCTACAGAACATTCCATCCAACAACCTCAGAATATTCATTCTTCTCATCAGCACATGGATCATTCTCCAGGATAGATCACATATTAGGTCACAAATCAAGTCTCAATAAATTCAAAAAAATTGGAATTATCCCATGTATCTTCTCAGACCACAATGGATTAAAACTAGAAATTAATAACAAATGAAACTCTGGAAACTATACAAACACATGGAAATTAAACAGCATTCTACTTAGTGACATATGGGTCCAAGAAGAAATCAAGCAGGAAATCAAAAAATTTATTGAAACTAATGAAAACAATGATACATCATACCAAAACCTGTGGGATACTGCAAAAGCAGTATTAAGGGGGAAATTTATTGCATTAAACGCTCACTTCAGAAGAATGGAAAGATGGCAAGTGAACAACCTAACACTTCACCTTAAAGAACTAGAAAAACAAGAACAATCCAATCCTAAAGTTAGCAGACGGAAAGAAATCATTAAGATCAGAGCAGAACTGAATGAAATTGAAAACCAAAAAACAATTCAAAAGATAAACGAATCAAAAAGTTGGTTTTTTGAAAAGATAAATAAAATTGACAAACCATTAGCATGGCTAACAAAAAAAAGAAGAGAGAAGACTCAAATAACAAAAATTAGAAATGAAAAAGGCGATATTACAACTGATTCATCTGAAATACAAGGAATCATTCGAGACTACTATAAACAACTATACGCCAACAAATTTGAAAATCTGGAGGAAATGGATAAATTTCTGGACACACACAAGCTCCCAAAACTGAACCGTGAAGACGTAGAAAATTTGAACAGACCAATAACAATAAAGGAGATTGAAGCTGTTATCAGAAGGCTCCCAACAAAGAAAAGCCCAGGACCAGATGGATTCACAGCAGAATTTTACCAAACATTCAAAGAGGAATTGACACCGATTCTTTACAAACTATTCCAAAAGATTGAAACGGACGCAAATCTCCCAAACTCATTCTATGAAGCAAACATCATCCTGATACCAAAACCAGGTAAAGATATAACCAAAAAAGAAAACTACAGGCCGATATCCTTGATGAATATAGATGCAAAAATCCTCACTAAAATACTAGCAAACAGAATACAGCAACACATACGAAAAATTATTCATCACGATCAAGTGGGATTCATCCCAGGGATGCAAGGTTGGTTCAACATACGCAAATCAATAAATGTGATACACCATATTAATAAACTCAAACACAAGGACCATATGATCATCTCTATAGATGCTGAAAAAGCATTTGATAAAGTTCAGCACTCATTCTTGACAAAGACCCTCTATAAGTTAGGTATAGAAGGAAAGTATCTCAACATAATTAAAGCCATATATGACAAACCCACTGCCAATATCATCCTGAATGGGGAAAAGCTGAAAGCTTTTCCTTTAAGAACAGGAACTAGACAAGGATGCCCACTCTCACCACTCCTATTCAACATAGTGTTGGAAGTACTAGCCAGAGCAATCAGAGAAGAGAAGGAAATAAAGGGCATCCAGATTGGAAAAGATGAAGTCAAACTGTCCCTGTTTGCAGATGACATGATCCTATATATCGAACAGCCTAAAACCTCTACAAAAAAACTGCTGGAATTGATAAATGATTTCAGCACAGTAGCAGGATACAAAATCAGCACACAAAAATCAGTAGCATTTCTTTTCTCCAATAGTGTACATGCAGAAGCAGAAATCAAGAAAGCCTGCCCATTTACAATAGCCACCAAAAAAATAAAATACTTAGGAATTGAGATAACCAAGGAGGTGAAAAATCTCTATAATGAGAACTACAAACCACTGCTGAGAGAAATTAGAGAGGATACAAGAAGATGGAAAGATATTCCATGCTCTTGGATTGGAAGAATCAACATAGTGAAAATGTCCATACTACCCAAAGTGATATACAAATTCAATGCAATCCCCATCAAAATTCCAAAGACATTTTTCTCAGAAATGGAAAAAACTATTCAGACATTTATATGGAACAATAAAAGACCACGAATAGCCAAAGCAATGCTCAGCAAAAAAAATAAAGCTGGAGGCATAACACTACCTGACTTTAAGCTATACTACAAAGCTATAATAACCAAAACAGTATGGTACTGGCATAAAAACAGACACACTGACCAATGGAATAGAATAGAGAATCCAGAAATCAACCCTCACACTTACTGCCATCTGATCTTTGACAAAGGCACCAAGCCTATTCACTGGGGAAGGGACTGCCTCTTCAGCAAGTGGTGCTGGGATAACTGGATATCCATATGCAGGAGAATGAAACTAGATCCATACCTCTCACCGTATACTAAAATCAACTCAAAATGGATTAAGGATTTAAATATACACCCTGAGACAATAAAACTTCTTAAAGAAAACATAGGGGAAACACTTCAGGAAATAGGACTGGGCATAGACTTCATGAATACGACCCCAAAAGCACGGGCAACCAAAGGAAAAATAAACAAATGGGATTATATCAAACTAAAAAGCTTCTGCACTGCAAAAGAAACAATTAAAAGAGTTAAAAGACAACCAACAGAGTGGGAGAAAATATTTGCAAAATATACATCTGACAAAGGATTAATATCCAGAATATATAAGGAACTCAAACAACTTTACAAGAAGAAAACAAGCAACCCAATTAAAAAATGGGCAAAAGAGCTAAGTAGGCATTTCTCTAAGGAAGATATCCAAATGGCCAACAGACATATGAAAAAATGCTCAACATCACTCAGCATCCGGGAAATGCAAATCAAAACCACATTGAGATACCATCTAACCCCAGTTAGGATGGCTAAAATCCAAAAGACTCTGAACGATAAATGCTGGCGAGGCTGCGGAGAAAAAGGAACTCTCATACATTGTTGGTGGGACTGCAAAATGGTGCAGCCTCTATGGAAAATGGTATGGAGGTTCCTTAAACAATTGCAAATAGATCTACCATACGACCCAGCCATCCCACTGTTGGGAATATACCCAGAGGAATGGAAATCAGCAAGTCGAAGGTATACCTGTTCCCCAATGTTCATCGCAGCACTCTTTACAATAGCCAAGAGTTGGAACCAGCCCAAATGCCCATCATCGGATGAGTGGATACGGAAAATGTGGTACATCTACACAATGCAATACTACTCAGCTATAAAAACGAATGAAATACTGCCATTTGCAACAACATGGATGGACCTCGAGAGAATTATATTAAGTGAAACAAGTCAGGCACAGAAAGAGAAATACCACATGTTCTCACTTATTGGTGGGAGCTAAAAATTAATATATAAATTCACACACACACATACACACATACACACACAAACCGGGGGGGGGGGGAAGAAGATTTAACAACCACAATTATTTGAAGTTGATACAACAAACAAACAGAAAGGACATGATTGGGGGGGAGGGGGGGAGGGAGAAGGGAGGGAGGTTTTGGTGATGGGGAGCATTAATCAGCTACAATGTATATCGACAAAATAAAATTTAAAAAAAAAATACAACAAAGCTATAATAACCAAAACAGTATGGTACTGGCATAAAAACAGACACACTGACCAATGGAATAGAATAGAGAATCCAGAAATCAACCCACACACTTACTGTCAGCTGATCTTTGACAAAGGCACCAAGCCTATTCAGTGGCGAAGGGACTGCCTCTTCAGCAAATGGTGCTGGGACAACTGGAAATCCATATGCAGGAGAATGAAACTAGATCCATACCTCTCGCCGTATACTAAAATCAACTCAAAATGGATTAAGGATTTAAATATACACCCTGAAACAATAAAACTTCTTAAAGAAAACATAAGAGAAACACTTCAGGAAATAGGACTGGGCAGAGACTTCATGAATACGACCCCAAAAGCACGGGCAACCAAAGGAAAGATAAACAAATGGGATTATATCAAACTAAAAAGCTTCTGCACAGCAAAAGAAACAATTAAAAGAGTTAAAAGACAACCAACAGAGTGGGAGAAAATATTTGCAAAATATATATCTGACAAAGGATTAATATCCAGAATATATAAGGAACTCAAACAACTTTACAAGAAGAAAACAAGCAACCCAATTAAAAAATGGGCAAAAGAGCTAAGTAGGCATTTCCATAAGGAAGATATACAAATGGCCAACAGACATATGAAAAAATGCTCAACATCACTCAGCATCCGGGAAATGCAAATCAAAACCACATTGAGATACCATCTAACCCCAGTTAGGATGGCTAAAATCCAAAAGACTCTGAACGATAAATGCTGGCGAGGCTGCGGAGAAAAAGGAACTCTCATACATTGTTGGTGGGACTGCAAAATGGTGCAGCCTCTATGGAAAATGGTATGGAGGTTCCTCAAACAATTGCAGATAGATCTACCATATGACCCAGCTATCCCACTGTTGGGAATATACCCAGAGGAATGGAAATCATCAAGTCGAAGGTATACCTGTTCCCCAATGTTCATCGCAGCCCTCTTTACAATAGCCAAGAGTTGGAACCAGCCCAAATGCCCATCATCGGATGAGTGGATACGGAAAATGTGGTACATCTACACAATGCAATACTACTCAGCTATAAAAACGAATGAAATACTGCCATTTGCAACAACATGGATGGACCTTGAGAGAATTATATTAAGTGAAACAAGTCAGGCACAGAAAGAGAAATACCACATGTTCTCACTTATTGGTGGGAGCTAAAAATTAATATATAAATTCACACACACACACACACACACACACACACACACAAACGGGGGGGGGGAAGAAGATATAACAACTACAATTATTTGAAGTTGATACGACACGCAAACAGAAAGGACATTGTTTGGGGGGAGGGGGGGAGGGAGAAGGGAGGGAGGTTTTGGTGATGGGGAGCAATAATCAGCGACAATGTATATCGACAAAATAAAATTAAAAAAAAAAAAAAAGAAACTAACAGGCAATATTAGAGAATGAACAGTACAGAAGACTTTAACAGTTAACCCCACCTAGACCTAATAAACAGTATAGAAATTACACCCATAGAGCACAATAAAATGTTTTTCAATTAAGCAGACAACATTGATCAATATAGACTAGATGCTGGGGAAATAAAACAAAACAAGTGTCAACAAATTTAAAAGAATTAAAATTACATGCAATATCTTCTCTGACCACAGGAAATTAGATAAGTACTCAAGAACAGAAAGACATCTGGAAAGTCTGCAAATATGTGAAAATTAAGTAACACAGTTTTAAGTAACCAATGGGTCAAAGAAATTAAAAGTCAAATTAAAAATATTTGGAACTTCTTAAAAATAAAAACACAACATATTAAAATATGTGGGATATAGCTTAAGTACAGATTATAGGGAAAGTGGTAGCTATAATTGCATATGTTATTAAAAAAAGAAAGGTTTCAAACCAACAATCTAAGGGAGCACCTTAAGAAATCAGGAAAAAAGGAAAAATAAATACAAAGTAAGTAGAAGGAAAAAATAATAAAGAACATAAATCAATGAAATAGGAAAAAAACAATATAGAAAAATCAGTGACAGCGAAAGTTCTTTCTTTGAATAGATAAATAAAATTGATAAATTCCTGGCCAGAGATCAAGGAAAAAAAAAAAAAAAGAAAGAAAGAAAACACAAATTACAATTTTCAGGAATGAAAGAGAGGATGTCAATACAGATCATACAGGAATTAAAAGAATAAGAAAAAAAATTAAAATTACACTTTATTTTTCAGAGCTGTTTTACGTTTATAGCAAAGTTGAGTGAAAGGTACAGAGAAATTTTGTACAAGCCCTGCCCCTGCACATGCATACCCTCGCTGTTCATAAGCAGCCCCTACCAGAGTGGTAAATTTATTACAAATGATAAGTCTACACTGACACATCATTACCACCCAAAGTCCATAGTTTACATGAGAGTTCACAATTGCTGTTAAATATTCTATGGATTGGAATAAATGTATAATAACATACAGCATCATACAGAATAATTTCAGTAGCCTAAAAATCCTCTATGCTCTGCCTATTGATCCCTCCTTATCCCCTAGCTGGCAACCACAGATCTTTTTACTGTCTCCACAGATTTGCCTTTTCAAGAATATCATGTAGTTGGAATCACACAATATGCAGTCTTTTCAGACTGGCTTCTTTCACTTGGTAATAGGCATTTTAAATCCCTCCATGTTTTTCATGGCTTTACAGCTCATTTCTTTTTATTACTGAGTAATATTCCACTGTCGGGATGCACCAGTTTGCTTTTATCCATTCACCTACTGAAGGACCATCTTAGTGGCTTCCAAGTTTTGGCAATTATTTTAAAAAGCTGCTATAAAGATCCATATGCAGGTTTATATGGACATAAATTTTCAAATTATTTGGGTAAATATCAAGGAATGCAACTGCTGAATCATAAGGTAAAAGTATGTTAGTTTTATAAGAAACCATCAAACTACCTTCAATATTGTGGTGGCTATTCGGGGTTTTTTGCCTTCTACATATAAACATTAAAATCATTTTGTCAATATTCATGAAATAACTTGTTGGAATTTTGATTGAAATTGCATTAAATCTATAAATCAAGTTGGGAAGAACTGATGTCATTAACATGTAATCTCTCTCCATTTATTTATTCAGTTCCTCTTTAATTTCTTTCATCAATAGTGGTATGGTTTGAATATCTGTCCCTTCCAAAGCTACTGTTGGAGATTAATCCCAAGTATAGTATTTGAAAGAAGGGGCCTTTGAGAAATGATTGGATTGTGAGGACTATGCCCTCATGAATGGATTATCCCTTTGGGAATCTATGAATCAATGGGTTAATTGGATTAACAGGTAGTTGTGCAAACCTTGCTATAATTGCTTATTAATAGTAGAATTTTTTGGTCGATTTCTTTCATATTTTCTACATAAATAATCATGTCAAATAAGAACATTTTTGTTTCTTCTTTCCCAACTATCATACTTTTTATCTTCTATTCTTGACTTACTGCATTATGCAAAACGTCCAGTACAATGCTGACAGAGAGCCTTGTCTAGTTCTTGATCTTGGTGGGAATGGTTCCAGTTCCATGTATCATGTTAGAAGAAGGTGTTTTGTAGATACTCTTTGTGAAATTGAGAAAGTTCACCTCTATTCCTACTATACTAGGAGTTATTATCATGAATAAGTGTGGGATAATGTCAAATGTTTATTCTGCACCTACTGATGTAATCACGTGATTTTTCTTTTTTAACCAAAGAATGTGATGGATTACATTAATTGAATTTTAAATGTCGAACCAGCCTTGCATGCCTGGGATAAATGCCATTTGATTGTGATATATAATTCATCTTATACATTGCTGGATTTGATTAGCTGATACTTTATCGAGGATTTTTGCATCTTTGTTCATATGAGATACTGGTCCCTAGTTTTCTTTTCTTCTACCGTCTCTGTCTGGTATTAATAATAGGGTAATGCTGCCCTCATGGAATGAGTTAGAAGAAAGTATTCCCTCTGCTCCTATCTTCTGAAAGAGACTGGAGAGGACCAGTATAATTTCTTCCTTAAATGTTTGGTAGAAATCACAAGTGAACAGATCTGGGCATGGCACTTTGTTTTTGAAGATTAATAATCATTGATCCATTTTATTTAATAGATAGGAAACTAACTATTCAGATTCTCTATCTGTGTGATGTGAGTTTTGGCAGATTGTGCCTTTGAAGACATGGGTCCATTTCATTTAGGTTATCAAACTTAAGGGCATACAGTTGTTAACAGTATTCCTTTATTATCCTTTTAATGTGCATGGGATCTGTAGTGATGTCACCTCTTTCATTTCTAATATTAGCACAGCTGTTCTTTGACTTACGATGGGGGTTACATTTTGATAACTCATGATAAGGTGAAAATATTTTAAGTCAAAAATACATTTAATATATCTAACCTACCAAAGATAATAGCTTAGCCTAGCCTACCACAAATGTGCTCAGAACATTTTCATTAGCTTACAGTTGGGCAAAATTATTTAATACAAAGTCTATTTTACAGTAACGTGTCACATATCTTATGTAATTTATTGAATCCTGAATTGAAAGTGAAAAACAGAATGGTTGTAGGGGTACTCAAATTACATTTTCTACTGAATGTGTTATCTCTTTTGTACCACCATGAAGTCAAAAAATCATAAAGTGAACTTTTTTGAGTGAGGCATGTCTGTAGTGTCCACTCTCTTTTTTCCTTAGCCTGGCTAGGGGCTGATCAATTTTGTTGGTCTTTTCAAATCAACAGCTTTTGGTTTTATTGATTTTCTCTACTGATTTCCTATTTTCAATTTCATTGATTTCTGCTCCAATTTTTATTTCTTCTCTTAGCTTACCTTGGATTTAATTTGCTCTTCTTTTTCTTGTTTCCTAAGGTGGCAGCTTAGATTACTTATTTTATTTTATTTTATTATTTCTTTTTATTTTTTTATTTTTTAAAATTTTTTTAAATTTTATTTTGTCGATATACATTGTAGCTGATTATTGCTCCCCATCACCAAAACCACCCTCCCTTCTCCCTCCCCCCCTCCCCCCCAACAATGTCCTTTCTGTTTCCTTGTCGGATCAACTTCAAATAATTGTGGTTGTTATATCTTCTTCCCCTCCCCCCCGGTTTGTGTGTGTGTGTGTGTGTGTGTGTGTGTGTGTGTGTGTGTGTGTGAATTTATATATTAATTTTTAGCTCCCACCAATAAGTGAGAACATGTGGTATTTCTCTTTCTGTGCCTGACTCGTTTCACTTAATATAATTCTCTCAAGGTCCATCCATGTTGTTGCAAATGGCAGTATTTCATTCGTTTTTATAGCTGAGTAGTATTCCATTGTGTAGATGTACCACATTTTCCGTATCCACTCATCTGATGATGGGCATTTGGACTGGTTCCAACTCTTGGCTATTGTAAAGAGTGCTGCGATAAACATTGGGGAACAGGTATACCTTCGACTTGATGATTTCCATTCCTCTGGGTATATTCCCAACAGTGGGATAGCTGGGTCGTATGGTAGATCTATCTGCAATTGTTTGAGGAACCTCCATACCATTTTCCATAGAGGCTGCACCATTTTGCAGTCCCACGAACAATGTATGAGAGTTCCTTTTTCTCCGCAGCCTCGCCAGCATTTATCGTTCAGGGTCTTTTGGATTTTAGCCATCCTAACTGGGGTTAGATGGTATCTCAGTGTGGTTTTGATTTGCATTTCCCGGATGCTGAGTGATGTTGAGCATTTTTTCATATGTCTGTTGGCCATTTGTTTATCTTCCTTAGAGAAATGCCTACTTAGCTCTTTTGCCCATTTTTTAATTGGGTTGCTTGTTTTCTTCTTGTAAAGTTGTTTGAGTTCCTTATATATTCTGGATATTAATCCTTTGTATATTTTGCAAATATTTTCTCCCACTCTGTTGGTTGTCTTTTAACTCTTTTAATTGTTTCTTTTGCTGTGCAGAAGCTTTTTAGTTTGATATAATCCCATTTGTTTATCTTTCCTTTGGTTGCCCGTGCTTTTGGGGTCGTATTCATGAAGTCTGAGCCCAGTCCTATTTCCTGAAGTGTTTCTCCTATGTTTTCTTTAAGAAGTTTTATTGTTACAGGGTGTATATTTAAATCCTTAATCCATTTTGAGTTGATTTTAGTATACGGTGAGAGGTATGGATCTAGTTTCATTCTCCTGCATATGGATATCCAGTTATCCCAGCACCATTTGCTGAAGAGGCAGTCCCTTCGCCACTGAATAGGCTTGGTGCCTTTGTCAAGGATCAGATGGCAGTAAGTGTGTGGGTTGATTTCTGGATTCTCTATTCTATTCCATTGGTCAGTGTGTCTGTTTTTATGCCAGTACCATACTGTTTTGGTTATTATAGCTTTGTAGTATAGCTTAAAGTCAGGTAGTGTTATGCCTCCAGCTTTATTTTTTTTGCTCAGCATTGCTTTGGCTATGCGTGGTCTTTTATTGTTCCATATAAATGTCTGAATAGTTTTTTCCATTTCTGAGAAAAATGTCATTGGAATTTTGATGGGGATTGCATTGAATTTGTATATCACTTTGGGTAGTATGGACATTTTCACTATGTTGATTCTTCCAATCCAAGAGCATGGGATATCTTTCCATCTTCTTGTATCCTCTCTAATTTCTCTCAGCAGTGGTTTGTAGTTCTCATTATAGAGATTTTCCACCTCCTTGATTAGCTCAATTCCTAAGTATTTTATTTTTTTGGTGGCTATTGTAAATGGGCAGGCTTTCTTGATTTCTCGTTCTGCATGTTCACTATTGGAGAAAAGAAATGCTACTGATTTTTGTGTGCTGATTTTGTATCCTGCTACTGTGCTGAAATCATTTATCAATTCCAACAGTTTTTTTGTAGAGGTTTTAGGCTGTTCGATATATAGGATCATGTCATCTGCAAACAGGGACAGTTTGACTTCATCTTTTCCAATCTGGATGCCCTTTATTTCCTTCTCTTCTCTGATTGCTCTGGCTAGTACTTCCAACACTATGTTGAATAGGAGTGGTGAGAGTGGGCATCCTTGTCTAGTTCCTGTTCTTAAAGGAAAAGCTTTCAGCTTTTCCCCATTCAGGATGATATTGGCAGTGGGTTTATCATATATGGCTTTAATTATGTTGAGATACTTTCCCTCTATACCTAACTTATAGAGGGTCTTTGTCATGAATGAGTGCTGAACTTTATCAAATGCTTTTTCAGCATCTATAGAGATGATCATATGGTCCTTGTGTTTGAGTTTATTAATATGCTGTATCACATTTATTGATTTGGTATGTTGAACCAACCTTGCATCCCTGGGATGAATCCCACTTGATCGTGATGAATAATTTTTCGTATGTGTTGCTGTATTCTGTTTGCTAGTATTTTAGTGAGGATTTTTGCATCTATATTCATCAAGGATATCGGCCTGTAGTTTTGTAGTTTTCTTTTTTGGTTATATCTTTACCTGGTTTTGGTATCAGGATGGTGTTTGCTTCATAGAATGAGTTTGCGAGATTTGAGTCCGTTTCAATCTTTCGGAATAGTTTGTAAAGAATCGGTGTCAATTCCTGTTTGAATGTTTGGTAAAATTCTGCTGTGAATCCATCTGGTCCAGGGCTTTTCTTTGTTGGGAGCCTTCTGATAACAGCTTCAATCTCCTTTATTGTTATTGGTCTGTTCAAATTTTCTACATCTTCACGGTTCAGTTTTGGGAGCTTGTGTGTGTCCAGAAATTTATCCATTTCCTCCAGATTTTCAAATTTGTTGGCGTATAGTTGTTTATAGTAGTCTCGAATGATTCCTTGTATTTCAGATGAATCAGTTGTTATATCGCCTTTTTCATTTCTAATTTTTGTTATTTGAGTCTTCTCTCTTCTTTTTTTTATTAGCCATGCTAATGGTTTGACAATTTTATTTATCTTTTCAAAAAACCAACTTTTTGATTCGTTGATCTTTTGAATTGTTTTTTGGTTTTCAATTTCATTCAGTTCTGCTCTTATCTTAATGATTTCTTTCCGTCTGCTAACTTTAGGTTTGGATTGTTCTTGTTTTTCTAGTTCTTTAAGGTGAAGTGTTAGGTTGCTTACTTGCCATCTTTCTATTCTTCTGAAGTGAGCGTTTAATGCAATAAATTTTCCCCTCAATACTGCTTTTGCAGTATCCCACAGGTTTTGGTATGATGTATCATTGTTTTCATTAGTTTCAATAAATTTTTTGATTTCCTGCTTGATTTCTTCTTGGACCCATATGTCATTAAGTAGAATGCTGTTTAATTTCCATGTGTTTGTATTGTTTCCAGAGTTTCGTTTGTTATTAATTTCTAGTTTTAATCCATTGTGGTCTGAGAAGATACATGGGATAATTCCAATTTTTTTGAATTTATTGAGACTTGATTTGTGACCTAAAATGTGATCTATCCTGGAGAATGATCCATGTGCTGATGAGAAGAATGAATATTCTGAGGTTGTTGGGTGAAATGTTCTGTAGATATATGCCAATTCCAATTTGTCTAGAGTATTGTTTAGATCTTGTGTTTCTCTACTGATTCTTTGCCTAGATGATCTGTCTAATATTGACAGTGGAGTGTTCAGGTCCCCTGCTATTATGGTATTAGTGTCTATTTCCTTCTTTAGGTCTAATAGAGTTCGTTTTATAAATCTGGCTGCTCCAACATTGGGTGCATACATATTTATGATTGTTATGTCTTCTTGATGGATCAGTCCTTTTATCATTAAGTAGTGTCCTTCATTGTCTCTTTTTATGGTTTTTAGTTTAAAGTCTATTTTGTCAGATATAAGAATAGCTACTCCAGCTCACTTTTCTTTTCTGTTTGCATGGTAAATCTTTTTCCATCCTTTCACTCTTAGTCTGTGTGAATCTTTATGGGTGAGGTGGGTCTCTTGTAGGCAGCATATAGTTGGGTCCTGCTTTTTGATCCAGTCAGCCAGTCTGTGTCTTTTAATTGGGGAATTTAAGCCTTTTACATTAAGAGTTGTTATTGAAAGATGTTGATTTATTCCTAGCATTTTATTGGTTGTTTGGTTGTCTTAGGTGTCTTTTGTTCCTTGCTTTCTGATTTACTGTTTGGTTTCTTTGTTTGTTGGTTCCTTAGGTTGTAGATAGTGTTTTTGTTAGCTTGTTTTCTCTTCATGAATGCCATTTTTATTGTACTAGCGGGTTTAGATTTTTCTTGGGTTTTTATGGCAGTGGTAGTTATTTTTCAGGAACCAAACCCAGTACTCCCTTGAGGATTTCTTGTAAGGGTGGTCTTGTGGTAGTGAACTCCCGCAGTTTTTGTTTGTCTGAGAAATATACTATTTGCCCCTCATTTCGGAAGGATAGCCTTGCAGGGTAGAGTATTCTTGGCTGGCAATCTTTGTCTTTTAGTATTTTGAAAATATCATCCCATTGCTTTCTAGCTTTTAGGGTTTGTGATGAAAAGTCTGATGTTAACCTGATTGGGGCTCCCTTATAGGTGATTTGATGCTTCTCTCTTGCAGCTTTTAACATTCTCTCTTTGTCTCTGAGTTTTCCAATTCGACTATGACATGTCTTGGAGAAGGCCTTTTTGGGTTGAATATGTTTGGAGATCGTTGAGCTTCCTGGATCTGAAGATCTGTGATTTTTCCTATACCTGGGAAGTTTTCTGCCACTATTTTGTTGAATATGTTTTCAATGGAATCTCCATTTTCCTCCCCTTCTGGAATACCCATGACTCGGATATTTGAGCGCTTGAGGTTGTCTGATATCTCTCTCAGATTTTCTTCCATGTCCTTGATTCTTTTTTCTTTCTTTTTGTCTGCTTGTGTTATTTCAAACAGCCCATCTTCAAGTTCAGGGGTTCTCTCTTCAACTTTGACAAGCCTGCTGGTTAAACTCTCCGTTGTGTTTTTTATTTCGCTGAATAACTTCTTCAGTTCAGCAAGTTCTGGTACATTTTTTTTCAGGACATTGATTTCCTTGTACATTTCCTCTTTCAGATCCTGTATACTTTTCCTCATTTCATCATGATATCTAGCTGAGTTTTCTTGTATCTCATTCAATTTCCTTAGAATTATCACTCGAAATTTCTTGTCAGTTATTTCAAGGGCTTCTTGTTCTATAGGATCTAGAGTTTGAGATTTATTAACTTTTGGTGGTGTACTTTCTTGATTTTTTGTATTTCTGGTATCTTTTTTTTGGTGTTTATTCATTGTGCCAGGGGGTTTCACAGTCCACCGGTTTGAGACTAATGACTAACTAGGATGTTGCTGTGCTTGCCAATTTGGTATGGCTCCCGCCGTGACTGCTCAGTTGGCCTCTAGTGCCTTGTGTGTGTGGTTGCCTCGGGTCTTGGGCTTCTCCGGGGAGCCACCTTTCTGGTCAGCTTGGACTCTGCTGGGCTGGTGGATCACGTACCACAGGGTGTGTGATCTCTGTTGAGCTTTCACTTCCTGTGCAGGACTTCTCCCCGTTCCGTGTGCTCTGGCCCAGGCTGTTAGATCGTGCAGTGGCGACCCCACCGGGTGTGTGGTTTCTGTCGAGTCTCCGCCTCCCTGGCCGCACGTCTCCCCCCTCTGTGCACACTGTGCTGGGTTGGGGCGTGTCTTCTGCACCCCTCGTCTATCAGCTGGGCCTTCAAGACCCTGCTCAGCACCGCCTCGCCCAGGAAGTCTACCAGGTTTCTGCTAGGCACAGACGACCGGTCTCTCTGGGTGCCTTTGTAGCACTGTGTAGATCTTTCTCGGGTCTTGTTGACCTTTGTATCCCCCCAGTATAAACCGAGTCTAGTGTCCGCCTGCAGCCTGCTCTCCGGCAGGTTCAAGTGGACCTGGGAACTCTCCTACCACACTAATCCCAACCAGAAATTTGTTAGGCTTTTTTCCAAACTGGTGGCTGCAGAGATGGTATCTACCTCCCAGGAACAGGAAGTTTACCGGGGGCCGGAGTTCAGGGTATGGTGGATGAAAGTCGGCCTGCCCATACTTCATTGCCCTCCCAACACTGGCGCGGCTCGGGCGCTCCCAGGAATCTTCTTTAATGCCGGCCTGAAACCTCGAATCCTGAATAGGGCAGCTGACCGCCTTCAGCGCGGCCTCGGCCTCCGGGATCCTGTCTGCATCCACAGCAGCCCTGGCGCCGTGTTCCCTGTTTCGAGACTCGCTTTTGCAGCTAAGAAACAGTTCTTTTCCTGCTCCACACTTCAAAGCTGTTGCCTGTAAATGAGGCAGCCTCTCCTGCCGGGGGCAAAGTGGCGGTCACCCCCCACGACCGGCCAGCAGCAGCGGTCCTCCCTTAAGAGATGGCGAGAGGAAGGTCCACAAGTTTCCCGGCTGCCTGAGGCCCAGTGGCCGCCTTTTCCACCTCAGCTACTCCGCGCAAGCCGCCGCAGCCACCGCCATCTTGAAACTCCCTAAGGAGCTTGTTTAAATAAAGAGATACTAATACACCTTGACAGCAGCCTTTTGAAAAAAAAAGGAAAAGCCCCAACCTTGAAGAGGTCTCAAATCTGCATCCCATCTTTTTAATATGCAACCTGATGTGCTACTGGGAGGCTCACTTTCCAGGCAGCCAGAGAGAGAAGCAGAGGCTCTGTCTGCTAAGCTGTCATTCCTGATTGTTAGATTACTTATTTTAAATCTTTCTTCTTTTCTAATACATATGTTCATTGCTGTCAATTTACCTTTAAGCAGGTTTTTTGCTGCATCCCACAAATTTTGATAAGTAGTATTTTAATTTTCATTTAGTTCAAAATACTTTAAAATTTCTCTTCAGATTTCTTCATTGGCTCATGTGTTATTTAGAGGTGTGTTATTTAATTTCCAAGTAATTCAAGTCCTTTGCCAATTTTTGAGTCAGGCTGTATCTTTATTGTTGAGTTTCAGGATTTCTGTATATATTTTGGATATTCACCCCTTATCAGACCTATGTTTCACAAATATTTTCTCTCATTCTCTGGGTTGCTTTTTTACTATGTTTATACTATCTTTTGGTGAACAAGTTTTTGGGTTTTTTTTGGTTTTTTGTTTTTAATCTTCATGAAGTCCAATTTGTCTATTTTTACTTTTCTTGCCCATGCCTTTGATGTTATATCTAAGAAATCATTTTCAAATCTAGTGCTGTGAAGCTTATACTCTATATTTTTTCGTAAGAGTTTTATAGCTTAAGTTCTTACATTTAGGTCTTTGATCCATTTTTAGTTAATTTTTGCATATGGTGTTACGTCAGGGTCCAACTGCATTCTTTTGCAGTTTTCCCATTACCATTTATTGAAAACACTCCCATTCAATGGTTTTGGCATTTTGTCAAAAATTATTTGACAATACATGTAAAGATTTATTTCTGGACACTGTACTCTATTTCACTGGTTTACATCTGTCGTTATGACATTCCTACGTTGTTTTTATTACTGTACTTTTGTAATAAGTTTTGAAATCAGGAGATGTGAATCCCCTAGTTTTGTTCTGGTTTTTTTCCAAGATTGTTTTGACTATTCAGGGGTTCCTTGAGATTCCATATAAAATCTAGAATGGTGTTTCTCTATTTCTGCAAAAAACATCATTAGTATTTTGATAGGAATTGCATGAATCTGTAGAGTGCTTTGAGTAATGATCCCATTTTAACAATATTAGCAATGGACATTTTAACAATATTGTCTTCCAATCCACGAACATGGAATGTACTTCCATTGGTTTATGCCTTCTTTAATTTCTTTCAACAATGTTTTGTAGTTTTCATTCTACAAGTCTGTTAACTCCTTGGTTAAGTTAATTCTTAAGTATTTTATTCTTTTTTATGCTATGAAGGTACTTCAAGAAGTTCACAGAAAGGCTCACATTATCTTTTAATTATATTTTTCTATGAACGTTTTGAAGAACCCTCATATTGTTAATGGAGCTGTTTTCTTAATTTCCTTTTCAGATTGTTTATTGTAAGTTTATAGAAATGTAACTCATTTTGTGTGCTGACTTTGTATCCTGTTAGTTATAACAATTGTTTTGTGGAATCTTCAGCATTTTCCATATATAAGATCATGTCATCTCTGAACAGAGATAATTTTACTTCTTCCTTTCCAATTTGGATGGCTTTTATTATTTTTTTTTTCTGCCTACTTGCTCTGGCTAGAATTTCCAGTACTATGCTGAACAGAAGTGGTGAAAGCATCCCTGCCTTGTTCCTGATCTTAGAGGAAAAGCTTTCAGTCTTTCTCCATTGATTATGATGTTCATTATGGTTTTTTCATATATGGCTTTTATTATGTTGAGTTCATTTCCTTCTATCCCTAGTTTATTAAGTGTTTTTACGAAAGTGTTTAACTTTGTCAAATGCTCTTTCTGCATCCCTGAGATGATCACGTAGTTTTTTCCTTCATTCTGTTAATATAGGATATTACACTGACCAATTATTGTATGTCAAACCATCCTTGCATTCCAGAAATAAATTTGGTCATGGTATACAGTCCTTTTAATATGCTGCTAAATTCAGTCTGGCAGCATTTTGTTTTGAATTTGGTATCAATGTTCATAAAGAATATTGGTCTGTAGTTTTCTTTTCTTGGTAGTGTCTTTGTCTGGCTCTTGTTCTTGGGGTAGTGCTGGCCTCACAGAATGAGTTAGGAAGTGTTCCCTCCTCTTTAAGTGTTTGGAAACATTTGAGAAGGACTGGTATTAGCTCTTCTTTAAATATTTGGAAGAATTCAGCAGTAAAGCTACTTATTCAGGGTTTTTATTTTGCTGGTTTCAAGATTCTGTCTTTGTCTTTGGAAAATTTGATTATACTGTGTTTTGGTGTGGGTGTCTTTGAGTCACCTTACTTGGAGTTTGGTGAGCTTCATCAAATTTGTGAAGTTTTCAGCCATTATTTCTTCAAATAAGATATATAAGATATATATTCCCTGACTTATGATGGCTCAACTTACGATATTTTTACTTTACAATGGGTAATCAGGATGTAACCTCACTGTTAAGGAAGTAGCATCTGAACTTAAAATGTCTTGATTTACAATTTTTGATGTTGTGGTGGGTTTACTGGGACATAACCCTATTGTAAGTTGAGAAGCATTTGTATTCTTTCTGTCCTGTTCTCCCTCTCTTCTCCTTCTGTAACTCTCACAATGTGTATGGTTGTCTGCTTGATGGTGTCCCAGAAGTCCGTAAGTCTATGTTGACTTTTATTCAATCTTCTCTCTTCTTGTTCCTCAGAATCAATTTCTATTGTCCTACCTTCAAGTTTATTGATTCTTTCTTTTGCCTGCTCAAATCTGCCTTTGAATTCCTCCAGTGAATTTTTCATGTCACTTATTGTTCTTTTCAGCTCCAGAATTTCTTTTTTTGTTATTTTGTTTTGGTTTTCTATTTCTTTAATGATATTTCCATTTTGTTAATATGTCATTTCCTTAATGTTCTCTACACCTTCCTTTAGTTCTTTGACCATCTTTAAGACAGTTGTTTTAAAGTCTTTGTCTAGTAGATCTACCCTCAAGTCTGTCTCAGAGACAATTTTTGTTGATGCTATGGGTCAAATGTGTCCACTCAAAGTTCATATATTGGAAACTTGATTCTGATTGTAACAGTAGTAAAGGGTGGAAAATCTAATTATGGTATTTGAAAGGTGAGGCCTTTAAGGGCTGATTGGACTGTAAGGACTATGCTCTCATGAACAGATTAACCCATTCATGCAGTAATTAGTTATCATGGGTGTGGATTGGTGACTTTAGAAGAGCACAAGAGAGCTCTTGTTATCCTCACCATGTGAGTGCCTTTGTCACCATTGGACATTGTAGAGTTCCCATCCAGAAGGCAGCCCTCACTAGATGCACCACCTGGACCTTGTACTTCCCAGCCTCAAAAACTGTTAAGAAATAAATTTTGTTTTCTTATAAGTTACCCAGTTTCAGGTGTTCTGTTATAAGCAACAGAAAATGAACTAATACAGTTGATTTACTTTTTCCTTTTAATGTACCATAGTTTCTTGTTTCTTAGTATGCCTTTTGATTTTTTGTTGTTGTTGAAAACTGGACATTTGAATTTGATAATGTGGTAACTCAGGAAACCAGATTTCCCCCCCTTGCACAAGGTTTGCTGCTTTTGTTATTTTTGGGGTTTTTTTGTTGTTGTTGTTTTGCTTGTTATGGGTTGTCTCTGTGCCAAGGATTGGACTACTATGTAAAATTAAGGTCTATTCAGGTCTTTCCTGAGCCTGAGCTTTTCCTCGTATGTGCAATCACTATCTCATTTTCCCTATATATATAACTGGTTTTGAATGTCTTAATCTTTGATGTCTGGCTATCAAAAAATAAATAAATAAATAAGAGAAAAGTGCAGGGAGGAAAATAAAGATGCCCACCCTTAAGCCCACACTTAGTCACTTCAGCCAGAGTGAGAGGGGCTTTCAACAAATGGGGGGCAGTGTGCAACAATGGCTGCACACTTCTTTCTCTTCACCCAAGTGATCATTAATAGCAATCAGTGATCAGAGCACAGAGCCCCATATTTGGAGGACAAGATCCTTTTTGCCAACCCTGGTCCTAGTGCAAGCTGCTCTAGGACCACATGCACAGCTGTATGCAACAGACTGAGGATTGGGTATGGGTAGATGCTACTGTAGTAAAAGCTGAAATTGAAATTAATCCACCTTCTCATGTAACTTTTTCCCAGGAAGTTACAGCCTTCAACAGACTCCAGAGTTCCAAAATAGTTACATCACAGAGATTCTGCCAATGCAAGTGATGTCTAAGTGGGAAGACAGATTCCTGGCTTTTCATATTCTATTACCTTTCCAGAATCATCTCACTTCTGACATTTCTTTTTGATTCATTCTTAGAATCTCCATCTGCTTATATTTTATAATTTCCATAATTTCTGCTTACAATGCCTAACTTTTCCTGTAGGATGTCTACTTTATTCATTAGATCCCTGAACATATTAGTTATAGTTAGTTTAAATTCCTAGACTGCTAATTCCAACATTTCTGCCATATCTGAGTCTGGTTCTGATGCTTGCTCTGTATCCTCAAACTATGTTTTTTGGCTTTCAGTATGCCTTGTAATTTTTTTCTTGAAACCAGACATAATGAATTATGTAAATAGAACTTCTGTAAATATGGCTTTAGTAATGTGGTAATAAGGTGCAGGCACAGCAAAAGCATCTATAGTCCTGTGATTATGTCTCAATCTTTTAGTGAGCCTGTGCCTCTGAACTGTGAACTTACAAGTGCTCCTTAGCTCTCCAGTTCTTTAGATGGGACAGCATGGCTACAGTAGGCTGGAGTTGGGTATTTCCCGTTCTGCCACCTGAAGAGCTAGAGGGGCCCGATTTGGGTATTTCCCTTCCTGCATGTGGAAGGATAAAGCCAGTTAGAACTGGGTATTTTTCTTCAGGTCAGTTAGGGTCTGATAAAAACAAAATGAAACAAAAAACAAAACAGCAAGTTGGGCTCTGGTTAAATAATTTCTCTTCACAGCAGAACTTTTTCAGAAGAATAGAATTCTGTGGTGTATTTCAAAATAGTTATCCCCCACCTATCCCACCTCACCCCACCCCACTGGAAGCAGGCGGGGATTTTTCTCTAATATTCATTGTGAGAATCAAGCATTTCAGATACAGGATATTCAACCTGTATCTGACAAATAACTTGTAGCCAGAATATATAAACAATTCAAAAATAAAATGACAATCCCATTTTAAAAACCTTCAACAGGTATTTCATAAAGGATGATAATGAATAGTTTTTAAAAAGCACATGGAAAGAGGCTCAATATATGATCATCAGTCACCAGGGGAATGCAAATTAGAACCATAATAAGATACCAATACATCCCCATTAGAACTAGGCTAAAATTTTGAAAACTAACAATACCCACGTACTGACCAGATTGGGGAGCAACTGGAACTTCAACAGATTGCTAATGTGAGTATAAAATGGCACATCCACTATGAAAAAGTTTGGAAATTCTGCTTCTAGGTATTTACACAAGAGAAATGAAAACGCGTTCACCCCCCGACTCAATAGGAGCTTTATTTATAAATGCCCCAAAGTAGAAACCCAAATGTGTATCAACAGACAAATGGACAAAAAATTGTGGTATATGCATGTAATGAATATGTTCAATAATAAAAACGGAACAAACTACATACAGCAACACAGATAAATCTCAAAAACAGTACACTCAGCAAAAGCCAGCCACAAAGGAACATGATTTCATGTGTATGCATTTCTAGAACAGGAAGAAGTAATGTATAATAACAGAAAGCAGATCAGCGGTTGCCAAGGGCCAAGGATGGTAGGAGACTGACTGCAAAAAGGCACAAAAAATTTTGGCAGGCAATGGAAATGTTCTAAATCTTGATAGGGGTGTGGATTACGTGGGTATCTAGATTTGTCAAAACTCAACAAAGTTAAGATCTCTACAACTTACTTAAACCATATCTAAATGAAAAAAGTCAAAAGATATAGTATGCATATATATGCATAGAATGAATATATATGCCAAAATACTAGTAGCGGCAGAATTATAGGTATTTTTTCTTATAACTATTTGTATTTTTAAGATTTTCTTTAATAAAAAAGCATTATTTATATATATAAAAAAAAGCAGTCCCTCAAGGAAGGCCTCATTGAAAAGGTATCATTTGAGCAAAGACCTGAAAGAAATGAGGAAGCCAGCTATACGGATATATCTGAGAAGAGCCTTCTAGAAGAGGAAACTTGGACCATAAAAGCCCAAAGTCTTTGAGAAGAGAAATGACATTCTCTGACTTACATTTTAACAGGATCACTCCGGATGAAATGTTTAGAATAGACAAGGGCAGAAACAAGACTTGTCAGAGGGCTACTACAACAATCCAGGTGAGAGATAATGAAAGCTTGAACCAGGGGGGAAGCAGTGAAGTTAAAGAGAGGCAGTCAAATTTTGAATGCATTTTAAAGCAAAGCTAACATTATTTGCAATTAGACTGGATGTGAAGATGTGGGAGAAAGAGAGAGGTCAAGGATGACTCAAGAAATTTTGGCCTAAGCAACTAAAATATCCCTTTATTGATACAGACAAGATTATGGGATGAGGTAGGACTGGGGGGAGTGGGTAGGTTTGCTTTGGACATAATAAGGTTGAGAAAAATTGAAGATATAAAATTGGTAGTCATTTGCAAGTAGTGGGTATTCAAAGCTACAGGACTGGGTGACCTCACCAAGGGAATGTGTACATAAAGAGGAAAATACGTCCAAAGAACAGGCTCTAAAGCATTCAAGTGTCAGGAAGTCAGCACGTTCTTAGCATAAACTAGAAATGAAGGTCAGTAATATCTTGAAGTGTACTGTGAAACTATTTCAGAAACTTGGAGTGACTTCAAAAACTAAAATTAAAAAATTCTTTACTTAAATGAGCACTATGAAGTTATCACTGATTCTATAAGATGAAATGGACTCCCTGATTGATCGCAATCTGACCATGGAAACTACAGAGAGATAACTGCACCATTCACCATTATTCTAGTCCTATATTTCTATAATCCCATGGGTCAAGTCTCCACATCTTTGAGACATTTAGGAATAAAAGTATAAGGACATATTCAGAATACCTGCTCAAATAGCAAAGGATCATCTACTAAGGAAGAACTATATTTGTGTCCTCACATAAGACTCATCAGTCATCAGATGATGATCAAAGCTTGTGAGGTAATGATGTACTACAAAGCTGTCTGATCTTCAGATGACACCTCGGAGGCTGGTGATAAACTGCAGGTCTGACAACTCTCTTTCCATTTTAAGATATTTCTTGAACTTTTCCTTGTTGTGACAGGCAACCAAATTGATTAAACCTAGTCAGAGGATTTGACACTACAGCCAGAAGACTTCTATTTGTTGATTGCTATTGATTTTCTTTGATACTTCATTTAAAAATCAATAGTTGGAAAGAAAAATAGGCTTGGTTTACACATACTTAAACATACTATTGTATGCTAGAGGAGGCACAAGTTTGGCAGGGCTTTGGCATCCAATTATAAGAAGAGCTCTTAACAGGTAAAAGCAAGGGCTTTAGATCGATATGCAGTTTTCTTTCTCAATCAAAGAAAGTGGCTATAAATTAGGCTCATCAGTGCTATTTCCAAGCCTTTCTTGAAGCAAACAACTTTAAACATTTTTCTGTCTTCCTTGGATTTACACTAAAGGATACATCACTGACTTTTTCTTTTGTTTTGTTTTTAAGGATATTTATGGTACCTGGAGTTCATCCGGGCTTTTATCTTTTTGGCTTTTTTTTTATTCTTTTGCCGCTCTTCATCTTTCACAGGCTCTGGTGGAGCTGCACTTTCAACTACAATGTCAACAATATACTTCTTCAAGGAAAGATGCTCCTGGAAGATAAATAAATGAAAAATACTAATGATGATAATTAAAAAATAATATAGGATTGCTACAGACAACAGTGAGTATAAACGATTATATCAATGAAACTAAAAGTAATCTGTATGAAATACTAGTTTCCACAATTGCTTAGGAAACACTGAAGAAATCGTTCTACTTGAGATTTTCACTGACTTGTCAAACCGTTGCTGCACATCACTTGTGCTAAATGCTAAGGCATCAAGGACGTAATCCTCGTCCATAATACCACACGAGTGTAGTAGGGAAGTTAAAATATATACATAAAATTATAATACCAAGCAATTAGCCAATTAGAGATTTAGAGTACTGTAGGAGCTCAAAAGGAAAGACAAGATCACTGTTCATTGATGGTGAGGAGGGAAGTCTTCTTCAAGAAAAAAAGCACCATGTCTGCTATTCCTTGAAGGATAGATAGAATTTAAACACATGGATTTTGGATAAATGTGTGTTTGCTCAGGCCAGGAGTGGGGTAAGAGGTCAGGAAAGAGAAAGAAGGTCATTATAGAAGATACATCCTAGAGATGAGAAAGTGGAATGTGGGTACTGGCAACATAGGTTTGGTTTGGCTGGAGCACATAGAATTAGGCTCCACTTCTCTCCTTATTCATCTTAGATCTTATGGCCTATCACTATAATTACTCTGTTGCATGTACCAACTCCCTTGTCCCTCTCTTCTTTCATACCTGCATAGCAAAATTCCAACCCTAAATCCAACTCTCTTCCTATTATGTGCTTATATCTGGAGCATATTAATATGACCATAATTACAAACCATGCTGACTACTCTCACTTTAAATTCATGACATTACACCTCAAGTGTGCTCTAGTATTATCAGGTAATTAAGCAACTTTACACTAGTTAATCCACACACTCACCTTCCTGTGAGTTATTTTACACTCTCTTCAAATCTCCAACACCCCTTATCCCCTACCCCCAGCTCTCAATTCATAACCATGCTTATTTCACCGAGGAAAATATTATTCAGAGAACTTCCACAAACTCCCATAGCCAAATTTACCAACCAATCTCCAACTGTGCCCCTATACTCTGTCTTCCCTCCTACTATAATATATATGAACACTCATGTTACTATCTAGGGCTAAGTCCTCCAAATGTACACTGGATCCCATTCCTTCTCTCCATTTGTTTTTCCTCTTTTCATTTATTTATTTATGAAATTATTTCATTTATTTCTCCTCTTTTCTGAATTATCAATTTTCCTTTTTTACTTAAATCACTTAAATCCTTTCTATTTAAATAATCTCAAAAGAATCATTGAAGTAACCCCTTTGGGCTACTACCCTATTGTAACAAAACTTGTTGAAAGACGGTACATCCTCTTTGTCTCTACTTCCTTAACTCTCATTCTCTCTTGAACTCATTTTAGTCTGGCTTTTGCTCTTACCACTCTACCAACTGCCTTTGTAAAGGTAACCAACACTGATGGCCAACTCTCACTTCTCATGTCTCTTTCAGCCTTAGCCCTATAGATCATTCCCTCCTCCCTGAGACTGTTTCTTCACTAGGCTTACAGACAACACACTGCCTTCCTAACTTACTGCTCCTTCTAAATTTTCTTTGTCGGATAGTTTTCCTCTTCTTGACCTCCAACTGTTGGAGCATCCCAGAGCTATCCTCAGATCTTTCCTCTTCTCTATCCTAACTCCCTCATCAAGTGCAGTGACTTGAAATATTATTTCCACACAGAAAATTTTCAAATTTTTATCTCTAGCCCTGAACTCCGTTCGTGCACGTCTCCTCAAAACCTCCACTTTGGTGGAACTTTCCTACCATCAGTATTTCCAAAATAACATGTTCACAACAAAACTCTTATGCTCCCCACACATGTAGAGCTGCTCTTCCCAGAGTGTTTTCCATTTCATTAAATGGTACTACCATGTGCATGACTGCTCATATCCAATACATAAGCAAATCCTACCAGTTCTCCTTTCAAATATATCCCAAAATTCATCCCAAACTGACCTACTTCTCCCCACCACCATTACCTAGTCTAGCTCACCATCAGCTCTCATTGGTATTACTGCAATAAACTCTTAACTAGTCTCTCAGTTTCTAATTTGACCCCTAGGTCTTTTCTCTATAAAATCAGCCAGTTATTTTTGAAAACATAAATCACATCATTCCTCTTATCAAAATTTGCCTTCTCTATCACACTTATGCTAAAATCGAAAGTCTTCACCATGGCTTGCCTACAAAGCTCTACAACACTGCCCTCTGATCTCATCTTATACCACTCTTTCCTTTCTTCACTAAAACTACATCCACAGTTGTTCTCTTGTTTTTCTTCACATTCATTGGGAATGTTACTGCCTCAGGACTACGGGTGTGGGGTGTGTGGGGTGTGTGTGTGGGGTGGGGGGTATGTGTATGCTGTGCCCTTAGCCAAGAATATTCTTCTCCCGGATATTTGCATGGTCTCAGCTAAAATGAACACTCAATCTTAAATAAAATCCTCTGTTATTTGCTATCTCCTTATTCTGTTTATTTTTCTTTGTAGGATTTGACTAACTAACATCATTGCCTAATCATATATGAATTTGCAGTCACTTTCTCTAGAGTATAAATTTCTCAAGGGCTATAGCTTCATCTGTTTTGTTCACTGATGTTTCTGCGTCTTAGAACTGTGCCTGGCAAACGGCAGGCACTCAGTAAGTACATGTTAAATGAATGAATGAAAAGAGGGTAATATGATAATAGCTAATAATAGTATTTATGAGGAATAAGGGCTTATTATGCAACATATTATAGCTAAGTACTTTATATAAAATCACTCATTTAATCCTTATAACTATAATTAGAACATATTTAGAAGGTATGTATTTTTACTGTCCCCATTTTAACTATGAGAAAACTAAGATACAGAATCAAATAACTTGTTCAAAGTTAGAAGGTCAAAATCATGACTGAGTGACTGTGCAGATAGTAAGATGACAGAGCAAGTATTTTAGCCCATTCCAAGGCTGTGCTCTAACCAACAGAGCTAACCTGCCAGCCCAGACGGTATGATTAGGGAGTCCACACCCTTGACTACTACCTTAGAGATGTGGCTGGAAATGGGTTTGGGCTGTAGAAATGTGCTCATTTTTTCAAATCATCAACCTACCAAACAAACAAATAAAACAAACAAAAAAAAAACCCACAGCCAAAGGAAGAAAATATTCTCTCACAGTAGAAGCAATTTTTTTCTTTGATAAATTAGGCCTGTTATATACTATAGCTTTATACTTTGGCACTGATCAAAAGCAATGATTTATGTGATAAGTACACATATATATACATAAATGCAACTTGAAAAAAAAACCCAGGTCTTTCTTATCAAAGGAAGAGAAGAGATGCCTCTTCTCATATCTCCCAAGGGCATACGAAACAAAGCAAGCCATATATGAAATCACCATCCACATTACCATCTATTGATTGGCAAAGTGCTATATAAATTACACACATTATTTCCTATAATCTTCACAACTCCATAGAATAACTGGCAGTATGTTTACATTTACAGATGCTTAACAACTGCAAATGTTTACAGATATAAACCTCAAAGAGGCTTGGTATTATGCTCATGGTCACAAAGCTCAAGGTCAAAACCATGACTGGCTGATTTCATAAGAACAAGCTTTTCCACTACTCCACATTCCCTCCTCCTATATTGCTCATGTAGGCTAGTCTCTGACTCGTAATATCTATCATTGCACTAAGGAAAAGAAATACTCTAAATAACATCTTTAATTTTGTGAGAGGTTCAATTATACTATTTTCTGTTGTATATAAATGTCATTTACATATCTAATAGAAACCATGAAGATCCTTATACACAACTGCAGGCACTATATAGAAAAATCTGGTCTCTATGCAGAATATCAAGAATCACGTCTTTTTAACAGACAATACATTTTTATACACACATATTATGCAGTCACATTAATGTTAACTTTTTAAAAATCTCAAAACAAAAAAAAAGAGAATATATTTGACTTAGCAGTAACTTTCTCCTCTATACACAATCAATGCATGTTAATTATAGAAAATATAGAAAAGTAAAATTAAGATTAAAATCTCCTATAATTCTAACATTTAGAAATAACAACTCACATTTTGGAGTGTATGAGGGTACTTCAAAAAGTTCATGAAAAGATTTGTATTAACTTCCAATTCTATTTTTCCATGAACTTTTGGAAGTATACCTGTATCCTTCCAGATGTTTTTCTTTGTATATATATTTTTACAAAAATGAGATATACCATTTATAACATTTTATAACCTGATTTTTCATTTAATGTTATAAACATATATTCCTACAATTAAATAATATTCCACAACATAAGCTAATGGATGTAAGGTATTCCATTTCATGAATATACCTAATTTTACTAATTCCTAAGTGTTAGACATTTGGATAATTTTTAATTTTTCAATATAACAAGTAACAGTGCAACAAATATTCCTATACTTAAAATTTTAAACACAAAGTCACTTATTCCCTTATGATCAAATCATAAAATAAAATTCCTGGGTCACAGATTACACATATTTTTAAGGCCTTCAATAAATATTCCCAAATTGAACAACCAAAATGGGAATTAATTTAGGTCCCCATAAGTGATTTGTCAGTACCTAGTGTTCCTGCTTTCTCTGTAAATTTGTCAACTTGTTATCTGAAAAACTGGTATGAGTATGCTGGACCATTTGCTTGTATTTTATCTTCTGTGACTTAGATTGTGGTTTTTGTCCAGCTTTCTATAAACACATTTCAAGTTTTATATACTTACTTCTAATGGTTTGCATTATGCTTTTGCTTTTTCTAAGAGAGAAATCACCTTTTGAAGATAAAAGAGATGCATTGCTGGGTGTGACACAGGATAATTAACAGCCTCTTCTCCATTAAAACTGTGAAGGCTTTATACAGGAATAAAGTTTTCACATGGTATCTAAAGATGGAAAGCATGTAAAAAGGAGGTTTTTCAACACCCTGTGAGTGGTTGAGTAAATTATGGTATATTCCTATGAGGAAGTATTAGTTATTAAAATCCTTATAAAGGAGGATTCTGAGAAGATGGTGGCAGTGGTAGCGGAGTTTCAGACTCTCCCTGAATCCCCAAATAAAAACATAAAGAGCAATTAGATAGGAAAACAAAACCCATGGAAAATATTTAAAACACAACCCCCAAACAGAAGTGGGTGAGGACAAACTACCATTTCATCAGTAAGGTTTCAGTGTCTTTCACAAGAAATCTGAGGGAAACACCACAGTGAATAATGAAGATGAGGACAAAAGAACCCTAAAAAAGGAAGTTATTCATTGGAGAGTTCAACAAAGAAATTTTCAAATAGCCTCTAAAAGTGAGAGGGTTTCTGACCACTCCAACAGGAGGTGAGTGAATGGCACCTTCATTAAGAAGGTCTGAATGGGCTAGTCCCTATGAACTCTCGAAACTGAGTTACCAATGCTCCCTTCCAGGAGAGGGCCCTCGAGGAGAAACTGCTGGGAAAGGAATTTAGGTTGAGCAAACCAGGCATAATAGAGGCAAAAGAAAAAAATACCTAGATAAAAGCAGAGCAGGGAAACAGAACCATGAAATTTCAGCAAGCCACTATATATATATATATTTTTTGCCACTATATTTTTCACAAAATGATTGTAACCCATCAAAAGTGTTTAAATCCATGAGTTTGTAAAGATATAATCAAACACCTTTGGAGGATAATAGGGAACCAATTCATTATCAAGAAAACTGGTAAATAATCAAATATTTATCCTATTTGCCCTTCCTTTTCTATACAAACTATACCTCAGTAACCAAATAGTAGATGAGGGATACATCTCTCTATAAATGTATCTCAAATAACAAATGAAAATAAAAAGTAGAATTGAAATACCCCTATATCCATGAATTAATGGATCTAGGCACTGAGCATCAATAGCTGATACATCAATACTACAAAAAGAACTGATGAAAGAACTCAATACCAATTATAGTGTTCTCAAATGGATCAACCCTTTGTCTGATCAAGCCTCTATATTCACCCGCCCATAGGCAGGAAATAGAAAGGATAGGATAGATAAACATATTACACTGCACCAGAGACTCCATAGTAATAGAGCTTTGGCAAGTCACATAATTCCTTCGCTAGGGGCTGAATTTCCCAGTACTCTCTTTTAGCTAAAGGTGGCCATGTGACTGAGTTTCCATAATTGGAAAATGGATGCATGCTCAGTGTTTTAAAGTCCATTCACTAACTTCCCCTTTTGCAAACTGGAATACAGAAGAGCTCTGATCATGAAAGAGAGGACACATCTTAGGGGATATGGGTGCCTGAAAAACCACATCACATAAATCCGCTCTTACAACCTGGGCTGCTTACCTCAGAACTGTACTGTAACAGGGTATGAGGGTACTTCAAAAAGTTTACGAAAAACTCATATTATCTTTTAATTCTATTTTTTAACAAACTTTTCGAAGTACCCTCACAAAGTTCTATGTTCCTAAAACCAATATATTTTTGGTGCCTTTATTATAGCAGCTGAGTCTCTTCCCTAACTAATGCAATTGTGTAAAAAGTTATACATATAATAAATATATATATCTTCGTGTATTTATGTGTATAAGTCTGCATAAAGTGACTATAAAAAATAAAGCAAAATATTAAAAATTTTCACTAGATGATTGTAATATGTTTTAAATTTCCTTTTACAATAAGCATGTATCACTTTCAAAAGCAGAAAGAAAATCTCCATAAAAATAGCCATCATAAAAAGATATCTGGAATTGACTTTAAAAGGACAGTGCACAGAATGTCAATGAAGCAAATTCGTCGGGCTTTAAAAACTGACGCCACCTTAAATGACATTACAAGTGGCGCCATTATGGGCCCACAAGGGCGTATTAACGTGGCAGCCTAAAAGGGAGCGGGGAGGACGTAGGGTGGGGGTGTCTGCGGGAACCTTGCCTTAGCCCTTATTGGCCAAATATGCGCTTTCGCGCTCGAGGTTGCAATAGCTAGGCATTGAGACAGGATGCATGCTCTCTTGACCTTTAAGCTGATAAGATTATGTAAAAATCCTCCCCTCCCCATCTGCTTTTAAAAGCAAGTGCTTGTGTGATAATAAACGGAACTGCTTGACAGAACCCCCACCGCGTCTGAGTGTCCTTTAACCGGGCTGTTTAGGGCTGGCGGTGTGCTCACCTCTCTTCACGGCTCTCTTCCCCCGTCTCCTTCCAAAGGGGACAGAAGGGAAAGAGGAATCCGGGCCATTCGCTCGCCCACCATAAAGGAAGGAGGCTAGGGCTGCTCAGGCCGGCGGCGGACCTGACACAGATTCACCATGAGTTTATCACTGTAATGAGTACATGCAGGTTCAGCATGCTATTCTGTCTACTAATACGTATTTTAAATTCACCATGATAACCAGTTTAAAAAACAGTCATTTTGTAAGGAAAATAATATGTACACATGAACCTTAAAATTCCATGTTTGGCTTGCCAAAAGAAGTAAATGAAATTACAATATTTATATCTCTCAATCATCTAAGAACTGAACTTGAAATCAACACATTTGTGAACTACTATAAAGTGTTGAAAGCATGTACTGCACGTTTGAAACTTGTTTTAAGGAAAGAAGAAAATAATCTCCTGCAGAAAAGTAAAAATAATAAGGAGGTGCTTTACTGAAAGAAGTAGTGATCTGTATTGATCCAATCACCTTCTTTGCTTGGTTCTCTTACGCCTGAGGGTACGGAACACGGCAAAAGTTAACAGGCAATCACAGAATGATGCATAATCTGAACCTCCTCAGTAATAGTACTGACCAAAAAACAGTGCCAGGCTCTGTTTCCTAGTGCTAGTTTAAGATGAAGGTTCTAATGCCCCTCACCTAATTCCCACAGAGAAATCTGTCATGATAGCAAGTACACCAGAAGGATCCATACGCTAGCTGGTAGGTTCTGAAATTACCGTACTCTTGCTGATCTAGGTCCAGAATCCAGCATACTTGAGCAATGCTTGGGCACCTGTTTACCCATGTGTGCAGCACTCTTCACTCTAATCTCCTCCTAATGGACTCCTGGGGCAGTCCATTTCATAAAATTGGGTCCCTAAATTATTTTCCCCCCTACTCACTGCTCTAGATTCCTGCTATGATTTCAGCTCTGCTCTGGATCCAAGAACCCAAACTTTGGGCTCTGACCTTTTCTTAACACCCCTCTCCCTGCCCTGTACTGGCTGGATCAGAAAAAAACAGCAATCTTACCTCCTACTACTCCAAGTATTGCTTGCTTCAAGTCATCTATAGCTCTAGCCATCAAAAAGATGGAGCTCTTTGGATGCTGGTATGCCTGCCTCTGTTCTATATAGTCACATTTCCTAATAGTCTACCTTGCTAAACAACCAACTAGTCTCACGGTCCAGTCTACTTAATATTTAATAAATTCTCAGTAGAAAAATAAAGGCACTTTAAATAATTTTACTTCTGCAAAAATACCATAAAAATCATAGAAATACAAAAAGTTTTCTCTATAAAGATATTCACTGCAGTGAGATTTACAACAAAATAGCATTAAGGAATTGATTACATAAATTATGGCATATACACTAAGGTGATACTACACAGATTTGATTAATTATAAACAATATTAAAGATATTGTACAATGCTAAATAAAAATTCAGGACTCACATCATGTTGAAGGGATACCTGCAATCCCATGTTTATCGCAGCCCTATTTACAACAGCCAATAGCTGGAACCAATCTAAATGTCCATCATCAGATGACTGGATAAGGAAAATGTTGCATGTTTTCACAATGGAATACTACTCTGCCACAAAAAAGAATGAAATCTGCCATTCGCAGCATCATGTATGAACTCGGAGAAAAGTATGTTAAGTGAAATAAGCCAGGCACAGAAAGAGAAATACCATGTCCTCACTCACAATTGGGAGCTAAAAAAAGAAAGAAAGAGGAAATGAAAGGGAAAGGCAGAAAGAGAGAAAAAGAGAAAGAAGAAAGAAAGAAGGAAAGAAGGGAGGGAGGGAGAGAGGAAGGAAGGAAGGAAGAAAGGAAGGAAGAAAGGAAGGAAGAAAGGAAGAGAAAGAGAGCGAGCGAACCATCACAATAATACGTTGAACTTTCAGAAGGAAAGAATTCAACTGAGGTTACCAGAGGTGGGGAAGGGGAGGGTGAAGGGGGTAAGAGAAGAATTGGTAGCAGGCCACAAAAAACTATTACATTGTATAATGTTGAATATACTAATTATCCTGATTTGAGCATCACATATTGCACATAGGTATTGATATTCAACTCTGTACCCCACAGATAGGTACAATCAATTACCGTTCCATAAAAAAAAGTTTTAAAAAATTCAGGATTCATATCTATGCAATGCAGTTTATATACAAATAAGTGAGTAAAATTTACATATTTGTATATAAAGAGCAAAAGATAATTAAAATGCTAACAGCAGGCATTACTTTGTTGTTCTGAAATTTTCTACTATTAACATATACTAATACTTCATTATAAAATTAATGCTATTAGGGAAAGGCAAGTCCTTTAAAGAAAATAGGGTCAATTTACATAAGGTTATAGTTGCTGTAAGATTTGTTTTATAGAAGAAGGAGCAGCACTGAGTAAAAATATACTCATCTTTTTATATCTATTCACAATTCTAATTACTATGCCACAAGCACAAGTAAAAGCAAAGATATACTCTTTAGAGACACAGTAGCTATGATTTACTTACTCATTTTCAAAATGTGACCCAATCAGAACCAAAAATCTTCCCAAAAGCTCCCTGGATCTCCTTCCTTCCTAATAAAATTTTTAAAAAATACAATGTCTAGCCTCACTGAATCCTTCTCAGGATAAGTCCTACTCTCCACTCTCCTACTAACAAAATGAGAAATGAATCTTAGTTGTCCATATTTGATATCATTAGTGTAAATACGCATTAATAGGAGACACTTTTTCCTTTAGGTGTACAAAAGCAGGTTGATGCAGTAGAAACAACACTGAACTGTGAGTCAAGAGAGCCACACTAAGATAAAGTCTGCAACGCATGACTGAATGACTTCTCTGGGCCTCAGTTTCCTAACTAATAAAATAAAGGGATTAGACAATGAATTCTAAAGTCTTCCTTCTCTAATATTCTAAAACTCAATGTAACAAGCCTAAAAGCTAATTAATGATGGCTAATTTCACATACACACATAAAAATTTTGCGTGTGTTAAGTCCCAACTGTGAATTCTTATTTAAATAACATTGCTATAATATGAAATATTAATAATGTATATAAGGAAACTAATACCTATGCAGACATGATCTCATCAAAGTTTATACCCTTCTTATTCTTTTAATTACCTTTTATGGCATACTAGACCAAAGCTCTGGCCTTTCTAACATAATTTACTACATTAAATGAAATAATTCATACTGAGGTTTACGACCTTGATATTCTATCAGACTCCTCCTAAAGGTTCCCATATTTCCTTATTTTTTAAAAGAGACACGAAAAAATTGAGCTATAGATAGGTTCATGATCTTTGGAAAAGAATGTAAAAGTTCTTAAAACAGGATGAGGAAGAAAATATAAATGGCACAATACAGGATTTTATTAAACTGCCACTTCTAGAGTTCTTTCAAGTGTTGCCTCAGAATAAGCATACTTCATAAAATGTGGTACACTGAAGTAAATAATCAGCTTCGAATTATTTTAAAATATTATAATACAGAACTAAGAATTTTCAAAGATGTTATTCTTCCTAGATCAAAAGGATTTAAATGTCTGCTTTGAAAAAAGGGACCGAAGATTCATTATAATAATACAAATGTATTTTTATTTAATAATCAAAAGTGTGTTTTTTTATACAAATCCAGTGTCATGCTTCAGAGGCTTATTTCTCTGCTGCCAAATGTTTACTTACAATACCAGGGGAAACACAAAGTTATTAATCTAAATAGATAAGAAATCAATGCAGGAGTTGTCACATTTTGTTTCGAAAAACAACATTTTTCTCTTGACCTCATCCTGTACTTTCTCAATCAACTTTGGAATCTGAAATCAAATGATATTAGTTTATTCAAAAATCAAATATTGTTTTTTCTTAAATTCTTAATATTATTATTAGGAGTTACATTCTTTTAAGCCTACCTGGCACAACAACAAATAAACATAGGAGGCATTTTATAATATTCACTCACTGTCTTCTACCAAAACTGGGAAGGGGTGGGAACCTGAGGGGTTGGAACTCGTATTTCTTGTTTCTTGGAATGATGATGATGAGGGTGAGAAGAGTGACAGGTGAGGAAAATGTGGGAGGGCAGGAAAGAGGAGATGAAGGTATACGGGAAGGGAAGAAAAGAAAGAAAAAGGAAAATAGGGAGAAAATGAAGAAAAAGCAGATGAAATAAGGCAAAAATAAAGGAATACTCTACTAGAAACAACATGGCATTTTTAGACAATACTTTACCATGTACTTTGGTTTTTGTTTTTTGGCAGCTGGCCGGCACAGCTGCCTAGATCTTGGTTTTATCAACACCACACTCTAACCAACCAAGCTAATCAGCCAGCCTACCACATACTTTGAGTAACACCATATAACATACTGAAAATAAGTTATAGTTTAAGTTCAATTCACTAACATTTAATCCAACACCTACTATGTATCAAAGGCTTATGCTAACTGCTTAAGTTAAAGAGAAACGATTCTCTTGGTGTCAGAATTTTACTCAGAAAAAGAACAAAAGAATCTGTAATAAACATACTTTTGATTGAAATCACTCCCCCATAAAACTATTCCAGCAGATTATCCTCCAAAAAGAATTCATCAGAACTCTTTAAAGCTAATTTGTAATTACTAATTTCTTGGATGGCATTAGCCGTATCCACAGATATTATCCAAACACTATTCAAAAGTGCAACACCATAGAAAAATTAGTTAATTCATATTAAAATGACTCTGTTTAGAGATTTCAGAAACTGTGAAATGTATCAAAGGTAGGCTCACATGAATTCATTTACCTGTGTTTCCGTAGCCTAATGCAAAGTGCACAAGTACTCAAGAAATACTCAGAAAAAAAAAAAAAAAGTTTGAGAGTTCCATTATATTCTTAAGCAGTAAATTTGGAAAAATATGAAATGCAATACCTATTATCAAAATGATGCCCTTTGTGGCAAAATCATTTTGAAAAATTAAACATATATGACAATGACAACTTTTTAAACTAGATAGGCCATTTTAATTATACAAAAGATTCAACTCTGCACACTTATGTTTTTATCAATTACAATCTATGTATTATATTGTTTGAAGTGACAGATGAGAAAAATGAAGCAAATGAAATACTGTGAAACAGACACCATGAAAAGGAGAAAAAGCCATCTTCTGATAAGAATGACAGTCTACCATCTGTCCCTCTGCCACTCAGTGACAATTACAAATACTCCATCAGTTTTCTGGTAGGTGGAGATGATGAATGAGGTAAAGCCTTCTTTTGCAGACTCTGATGTTCCTTTCTGATCTAATCTGAGGTTTAACAGATGATTCAAACAAAAGCCTAGAGTTCAACAATCTTATTAATTTATCAAGCTGTGAAGACTGAGAATCATCTGAGCTCAACACTGGAACAAGGAATAGTTCAGCTGTATTGAAGCAAGCCTTGAAATGAAGGGTGTTTTCTCAGAATTCTCAGATTTCAAATACAGTAACTTGCATTACTACTGGGCTTCATCCTTAGAAATCACTTCAATAATAAGGAAATAATAATACTATATATCACAAATAATACTGCCCTTTCAATCTGAGATTGAAGGAAAGATAATGCTCAGAGCTGGAATGCCTCAGTTTTCAGTGGCTCTCATGGCCATGGGTGACAAGGGCTGGAGGGAGTCTGCAGCTCCACGTCACACTCAACAACACTAGAGTAAGCTTCCCTTTAAATCTATTAACTTGAAAATGTTTAAGAAAAAGATACATACAAAAATATAATGCACTGGTTAAAAGTAAAAGGGGAGAAAAGGAAGCTGAAGTGGCTATATTAATATCAGACAAGGTAGATTTCACAACAAAGAATATGACCAGGGATTTTTTAAAAAGGTCATTTCATAATAATAAAGGAGTCAATTAATCAAGAGGACATAACAATCCTTAGCATTTATACACCTAATAACATAGTTTTAAACTCATGAATCAAAATCTGATAGAATGGCTAACAGAAATAGACAAACCCACAATTAAAATCAGAGATTTCAATAGCCCTCTCTCAAAAATTGACAGAGACAGATAATCAGCAAGGATATATTTATAGTAGATAAGGAAACTTATGAGCTAATGGATATGTTCATTATCTTGATAATGGTGATGGTTTCATGGGTGTATGCACATGCAACAATGTATTAAAGTATATACTTAAAAATAAGTGCAATTAAATTTATGACAGTTATACCTCAACACTCCTTAAAAACAAATTTCCAAGAAAGGAATGAAGGAAAGAAAGAAAAGACCACAACAATACATTAAACTTTCAGAAGGAGAAAACAAACCTAAGGATACTAGAGACAGGGGGGAGGGAAAGAGGGCTTTTGGGAAGTGAAAGGTTGAGCAAAGGGCATAAAGAAATATCACAATTTATAAGAATGAATATGCTAACAATAAATAAAAAATTAAAATAAAAAAAATTTCCAAGAAAAAGCTATTCCTAGCCCAATAAATCAAAGGAGAAATTATTCAATTTTCAAATTTCTTACAATAAGACTCACATTGTAAGGAAAAATAATAATTTGTAATATACTATAATACTATAAAATACTGTCCATAAAAAAAAATCCTCAAAAGACAGATGCTATAAAACTAGTTTAAAAGAACAAACCCTAGCCATGAGCTATTTATGAGAAACCTATCTAAAACCAAAAGAAGGATAAAAATAAAGGGAAAAAAATAAGCAATATTATGACTCAAAGGAGGGTATAACTACAAATAAAGTAGGCAATTAAAACATATAAGAATACTATCAATAACTACAAAATTGATTAGAAAACAGTCAAAAATAAATTTCTAGAAAACTGTAACTTAGCAGAAGAGGCTCAAGGAGAAATAAATTGTTTTAATAGTCTAATAATTATTAATGAAACTAAAGTATTGTTTAAAAATCTTCCCACAGAGAAAAGACCAGGACCAGATGAGTTTTACAGGCAAGTTCTTTCAAAATTTCACAGAAAAGACAATTCTAATGCTGTACGAATCTTCCAGAAATTAGAAAAAGAAAAAATAGTTCCTAGCCTATTGTATGAGTATAATCCTGATACCAAAACTAAGCAAAGATGATCCAAAAAAGGAAAATCATAAAACTATATCATTCATGAATTTAGATACAACACTAGTGAACTAGCAATCTGTGTATAAAAGATAACAGACCACTAAAAAATAAGGCTATTACACCTTGCTAATAACAGTCCAATATTAGAAAAAAAATACAATTTATTACATTAGAAGATTATAACAGCATAAATAAACAACAAAACACTCGGTAAATTCGAAGCAGAAAAAATTTCCTTAACTGAAAAAGACTATTTATTAAACACCTAGAACAAACATTTTAAATAAGAAAACAGAATCATACTCTTTAAAATAAATGAGACAGGATGTTCACTGTCACTACATGTGTTCAACATTGTACTTCTTATATAAGCCAGTGTGATAAAAAAAAAAAAGGAAAAGAAATCCAAGGTATAAACAATAGAAAGAGGAAATACAATGTTATTATTTGCAGATATGATTATTTACATAGAAACCCCTCAAAATAATCCACAGACAAGTTGCTGGAAATGATAGGAGAGTTTAGCAAGATAGATGAATATGAGCTTAATACACAAAATCACTTGCATTTCTACAGACTGGCAGTAAAGTAGAAAACACAAATAAAGATACCACTAGCACAAATGATAAAACCTTACTTATTAACAAATATTCTTAAAGACCTAAATAAAATGAAATGATATAGCATATTCACAAATAAAGATAATTAATATCAGGAAGTTTTGAATTCTTCCCTAAATGATCTACTGATTTAAAACAATTCCAACCCAATTCTCAATAGAGTTTTTGATAGAATTTCATAATTTGATTCTTTTAAAATTTATAAGGTAGAGTAATGGGACAAGAATCCAAGAGAAGGGACCTGTTCTACTACACATCAAGGCTTAGTAACTGCGGCAGTGGAGCAGACAAATTGAAATGGGAAAGGGAACCGAGAAACAGTCCTTTATGAACTGTAGAAAAGAGAACCCTGTGGTACAGGGAACCCAGAAACAGCATGTATGAAATTTAGTATACAACAGAGGTGACATGTGAGATCAATTGTGAAAGAAGAATCCAATAAATGGAACTATAAAAAAAAAATTATGTGGACTGAAGATTTAAATGTCAAAAACAAAGCTTTAAAACATTTAATGGAAAACATGTGTGAGTATTTTTTATGACTTAGGACAGGGAAAGATTTTTGAACAAAACCAAAAAAGTACTGTCTATACAAGAAAGTATTAATAAATTTGACTATGCTGAAATTAAGAATTTTTACTAACAAAAACTACAAGAATATAAAAATATAAGTTAAAAATTGTGATATTTACTATGTACACAACTAACAAAAGATTAGTAAAAAATTTTATAAAGAAAGACTAAAAATCAAAAGAAAAAATAAAAGTAATCTAATAAAAAGTGGGAAAGAACCACAAAGACATTTTACAGCAAAGGAAACACTTGCCTAATGAAGAAATATTTTATGTCATTATTGATCATATAAATGAAAATCAAGGCCATAATAAAATACCATTTTGCACCCATTTGATTCCCAAATGTTAAAAACTTGGACAATGACAAGTGTTGGTGAGGATACACTGTTGGTAGGAGTGCAAACTAGTGCAACCAATTAAGAAAAAAACATGTAATCATCTCCTAAAATTCAGCATTTATATACCATTCTACTCACTATTCTACCCAAGAAAAACTCTTACACATCTACAAGAGGAAATAAATATATGAATGTTAATACTAGCCTTATTCACAACAGCAAAAACTTGAAAATAACATGAATACCATTCAACAGGACAGTAGATGGAAAAAATGGGTATAATCACAAAACAGAATACAGCAATCAAAACCAATGAACTAAAGCCATACACAATAGTTTAGATGAATTCTACAAAATGCCTTGCGAGTACTCCTCCAAACTGACAAGGCCATGAAAAACAAGAAAAGACTAAGAAACTGTCACAAACAGAGGGTACAAAGGAGTCATGGTGACTAAATGAAATGTAGATTCCAGGAACAGAAAAAGAACAGTAATGAAAATACTAATGAAATCCAAATAAAGTCTGGAGTTTAGTTAATAGTAATATACCACTGTTGGTTTAGTAACTCTGACTTATCATGGTAATATAAGATGCTAACAATATGAGAATTGGGTAAAGAGTACATAGGAACTCTCTGTACTATCTTTACTAATTTTTTGTAAATGTAAAATTATTCTAAAATAAAAGTTTACTTAAAAAGAAAAAATAGCAAGTCTAGACAATTTATAGGTGAGCCTACCAAAATCTTTCTTAAAAAGACTTTGTATGTTAGAGAAATTGCCCCAGAACACAGAAAAGGCTGGAAAGAGTCCTAATATATTTATATGTCTATTATGAACTTCATATTAAATCTGGAAAATGAGAACAGAGAAAGTAAAACTGTAGACCAAGTTCATTCCAGAAAAAAAAAAGATGAAAAAATTGTAAATGAAATATTAACACATTGAATCCAAAAGACCATATCTTTGGAGTAGTATCTCCACTAGAACCAAAAGCAAAGACAAAAGCATTCTTGCTCTTGTTCTCACCACTACTTTTCAACATTGTAATGAGGTCTTAGCCAATGTAATTTTTAAAAGCATATGTTAAGAAACAGAAATATCAGAAAATACCTCACAAAACTATCACTATTTTCAAGCAATATGAGTAAATAATTAGAAAATCCAAGAAGAACAACCAAAAATCTATTAGAACTAATGCTCAGTAAACTGAAATGTACAGATTTACTATATACCACTGTTAAAATATACGCCAGTAGACAGACAAAATGGGCTCCTGAGTGGCAAAACAAACAAACAAACAAACAAACGCTCCAATACACCAAACAGAACCAAATGGCCATAGCAGAATGAGGGGTTAGACACATATTCCCACAATTAAAATATACATGTTTTGAAAGTCATGAGGCTTTTCTTTCTTGTAATTAAGCAGAAACCAGTTCCTGGAGAATAATGTTGATGTAGCTGGACCTGGAAATTTCCCCATTGACCTTCAACAGGCTACCTGGCACAGACCCTCCCTTATTTTTGGCTCTGCTATAGCTCCAATTGGACAGAGAATCAGCTTCATGAACATTCTTTCTCTGATAAGCACTGAGACCTGCACACAGGCTTTTGCAGCTTCATAGAGGCTGGGTGTTAACAGTTCTTTGTCTCCTATAGATATCTTCTGATGTCAGGAGCCAAACTTCACCTCATTTTAATACTAAATCTCTACCACAAAGTAAACATGGAACGTATGTTACATGTATGTTTACCAATTGCACACATACATGACTTCCCTCAAATATTCACAGAATTTCCCCAAACCTGCTAAATATGTAAATATGTATGTATGTAAAACTGACCCTGCAAAACATAAATACCATTTCCTCCCTCCCTCACGCACAGCATGCACTTTTGGATTTCCCCAGAGGCTACGTTCCCTAATCTGCAGATTGCCTTTTCTCCAGAAATAATGTTTCTCTTTTTTTTTCCCCACCAATCTCATAGTTTCTTGTTAATATTTCTGGCGGCAACAGGATGGGATCCAAAGTGGCCCCAAACTTCTTCCCCCGTACCACCTGAACCAATGCCTAGGTGTCAACTAGAACCCCTTGAAATTTCACAAGTAAAGCCAAATATACTATATAATTGGGGAAAATTCCATTTAAAATAGTTTTAAATTTTTATGTAGAAACAAAATAAGCCTAGTAGCAAATTTTCAAGACTAAAGTGAAGAAAACTATAAATTCACTAAATGACACATATACACATAAATGTAAGACATGAACAGACAAACATTCATGTCCCTGGAAGGAAAAAGTCAATATTTAAAACATGTCTATTCTTACCAATTTAATCTATAAGATTAAGGTAATCTCAACCAAAATTCAAACAAGACTTTTTAGCTTAACAAGTTAATTGCAAAGGTTATAAACAAACTGGAAGGCAGAAGAACAAAACTGGAAGGCAATTTTGAAAAAGAATAAAGAGAAATTGACTTACTGTATTAGAACTGGAAGCAAGAAGACAGTAAATAATACCTACTCAATTCTTAGAGAAAATAATTGTTAAGCTATAATTCTACCCAGTGAAAGTATCTTTCACAAAAAAAGAACATTTTTCAAACACACAGAAACAGAATTTCCCACTGGGAAATTCTCATTAACCCGAGTGGTGGGTACACAGATATTTGTTTTATTGTTAGTCTATGAATGATATATCCTAGGTACTCTTCTGAAATTCTGAATGAATTTCACCAAAACTGTTAAAAGTAGAAAATTTATACCAGATACTAAATAAATGAAACCTACTTTATCTACATTACTCTCAAACAAAACAGATTTTAAGAAAACATTTCAGTTAGATAAAATGTCCCGATTCATTATGTGAATCTATTATGAGCTTGATTTTACAATCAGAAAGCAACAGCAGAAAAAAAAAAAAATTCACCTATAGCATTACTCATGCTAGAAAGACTCACTTCACATAGGAAAAGGCTTAATTCATTATGAAGATATACAATTCTAAACTTTTAGCCTCATAATAAATGAAGCAAAAAATGACAGAGCAAAAAGAACAGATAAATCTATCATCACTGTGAAAGATTTTTAACCCCTTCGATGAGTAACTGAAAGAAGCAGCAGACAAAAATCAGCATGTATATACAATATTGTACTAACATAATTAACATGCTTGATAGAATGGGTAACTGGAAAATACACATTCTTTTCAGGAATCTAGAACATTTACAAAACCTGACTATGTGTTATGCTAGACTGCAAAGACCATATTCCCTGATCTTACTGCATTTAAGATACAAATCAATAGAGAAAACTCCTATGTTTAAAATTTGAAATCAATCTTCTAAACAACCCATGGGTAAAAAAAACTATGAAGGAACTCAGAAAATATTTAAAAGTGAATAATAATGAAAATATTTTGTATTAAACACTGCTTTATAAATTAATATTTTTAAGTTCTTAACATTAAGTATTGAAAATTAATGAGTCAAGCATATACCCTGAATTAGAAGAATAGCAAAATAAACTCCAAGAAAAAAGTAAAAAGAGGAAATAATAAAATAAAGAACTAACATTAATATAATGAGATAGAAAACAAAGAAGGAATAGACAGGATCTACAAAATCAAAAATCAAATTTTTGGAAATACAAACTTTGGCAAAAATGATTAAGAAATAAAGGCACAAGGCCGGCCTGTGGCTCACTCGGTAGAGTGCGGTGCTGATAACACCAAGGCCACAGGTTCGGATCCTATATAGGGATGGCCGGTTTGCTCACTGGCTGAGCGTGGTGCTGACAACACCAAGCCAAGGGTTGAGATCCCCTTACCGGTCATCCTTAAAAAAAAAAAAAAAGAAATAAAGGCACAAATAAACAATGTTAGAAATGAAAAAGGAGACACAGTTACAGATAAAATAGAGATTTCTTTAAAAATCGTAAAATAGTATGAAAAATTTTTTCCAAGACTTTTGAAACTTAAAAAGAAAACACAATTTCTTAGAAAATGGAAATTTACTAAAGCAGATTTAGTGAATCGTAGAAACTCTATACTCAAAGAAATAAACTACTAATTTAAAAATCTGCCCAATGTATTAGGATGGCTACTGTTAAAAAAAACCCAGAAAATAAGTGTTGGTGAGGATGCAGAGAAAATGGAACTCTTGAAAGCTGTTGGTATACATGTAAAATGGTGCAGTTGCTGTGGAAAATAATATGTATTCCTCAAAAAATTAAAAACAGAATCACCACATGAACCAGAAACCCATACTCAAAAGAATTGAAAGAAAGACTCAAACAAATAATTGTATACCCATGTTCATTGCAGCATTACCTGCAATAACCAAAAGGTAGGAAGTAACCCAAGTGTCCACTGATGGAAGAATGACTAAACAAAACACCGTATACCCAATGAAATACAATTGAATAGGATGGAATTTACTCAGTCCTAAAAAGGAAGAAAATTCTGACACATGCTACAACATGAGTGAATCTTGAGGACATTGTGTTGAGTGAAGTAAGTCAGTCACAAAAGGACAAATACATTACCTACATAACAGAAATTAGAATGGTGGTTGTCAGGGGCTGTAGGGAAGAGGGAAAGGGGAGCCATAGTATACTGGGTACAGGGTTTCAGTTTTGTAAGATGAAGGTTCTGTGGAGGGATGGGTGGTGATGGTAGCCCAACAATGTAAATGTACTTAATGCCACTGAACTGTACACTTAAAAATGGTTAAGATGGTAACTATAGCTTTCTATTACAGGTTTGTATCTGAGTTGAAATCAGAAGTTTGTCTCCAGCTTTTCTCTTCTTTCACAAGATTGTTTTTGCTATTCCAGGTCTTCTGTGATTCCATACAAATTTTAGGATTGCTTTTTCTATTTCTGGGGAAAATGTCATTGGAATTTTGACAGGGATTACATTGAATCTATACATTACTCTGGGTAGTATGGACTCTTCAACAATATTAATTTTTCCAGTCCATGAATACAGAATATCTCCATATCTTTTTGTGTCTTCTACAATTTTTTTCATCAATGTCTTATACTTTTCAGTATAAAGATCTTTCACCTCCTTGACTAAACTTATTCCTAAGTATTTTATTCCTTTTGATGCTATTGTAAATGAGGTTGTTCTCTAATTTATTTTTCAGACAATTCATCATATATATATAGAAACAATTAATTGTGGTAATCACTACACAATGCATAGCTATATCAAATCATCATGAATACACCTTGAACATATACAATTTTTATTTGTCAATTATACCTCAATAAAGCTGGAAAAAATGATTAATATGGTAAATTTTAAGTGTATTTTACCACAAATAAAAGACAGAAAAAATTTTCCCCCCAAAACACATACCAAGAACATACAATTTTATAGACACTTTAAGCAAAACCTTCAAGGAAGAGATAATTTCTATTTTATGCATGCAACATTTTCTCAAGAATTAAAAAAACAGGAAAAATAGACAGTTTACATATGATGCTAATATAATCTTGAGGAAAAAAATTGGGAAAATCTAGATAATTGCAAAACAAACTTAACTATGTATTTTAAAAAGCATGACCAAATAAGTTGAATATATAAAAGCCACTCATGTAATATATTGACATAAACAAATTAAAGGAAAAAAGCAACCTTTTGAAATTACATTTTACCCAATAAAACCTTTTTGCTTTAATTAAAGAAATTAAAGGAAAAAAGCAATAATAAGATGGAAAAAAAATCAATAAATATGCCTATAATTTTTAAGATCTTACAAATCTAGGGATAGAAGAGGACCTCCTAATATTGATAAAAGATATTTATAAAAACCTATGAATTAAATGAAAACTGCAAATTAGAAAAAATCAAGGTAAGACAAAGTCATAATTTCATTCAGTTTAGAATGCCAAGTTACTGAACTAGCTACCTGTGTAAATCTAAGGTAACCCTGCACTCCAAATTTTACAGCTTGATTAACACGGATGAAAATCTGTTAAGAATCAACTATCCATGCCTTAAGTCTTCTATTTTGGGTCAATTCTAGAATTCCAAAAAGCAAGCTTGAATTTATCTATTATTTTGTTCAGCAAGCCTGAACAAATCTCATCAAAATGGCCTTAAACAGAAACTGGTATTTGGCATCAATTTTTAAAAAATTTTAAAATCCAACTTGCCATGATGACCTTTTATGATGCAGATTCATCCATTTATCTAATTTTAATCTAGATCAAAAAACAATGGACAGGATGAAGACGGCTCCTAAGCAACATAGGCATAATCTCCACTGTTCTATTACTTTCTTTAATTTTTAAAAATGTTTTTGCTTTTATCAAAGTTACCTATGCACATAATTTAAATAGTCAAAGGTTCAAAAAAAGCTTTTTCTCTTGCTCTCTCCATTTCTTTCCCCAGTGCAGAGGCAACAATTTTAGCTGATTATTTTGTCTTTTTCTCTATGTCTTTTAATATGTATTTGTATTGCTACTTTATTTTTCAGTGTTAGGATTATCTATTGACTTCATAACCATGGAACATAAAGATTTAGCTCTATTCCCTGCACCTGGCTCTACACCCATGCTTTGCACCATTCTATCCTTACAAATGTATATTTTGTAAAAAGTTATCTTTCCTAGGTGGCAAGAATATGGGGTTTACTACATTAATTTCCGATGCTGAAATATTTTGTAAACTAAAAAAATTTTTTAGAGCAAGAACACTAAATTTGGGGTTTGTGAAAATTCTGTCTTACGTATTTTCCTGATACAACAGATATGCCTTCTCTGCCAATGGCAAGAGAAGCCAACATGACAGACTAATTATTACTAAGATCCAGTAAGTCTAATCAGAAATGGACATTACATGCTTATCCATAAATGTCTAGTTTAGAACTAAAATACTAGCCACTGAATTTCAGATGAAGAATAAAGTCTTAAAATCATTATATAATCAATTATTTATTAAGAAAAATTAAGAAAATCATCTAAGTTAGGCAGGTAAAATGCCAAATTTGTCATCTATCTTCATTGTCAAGGCAAAAGTGTTCCCACTTATAAATTCCTATCAATAAATCTTTCATTTCCTTTATTCCTCCCTCCATGAAATTGTCATATTATGGATTTCAACATTATGCACACATAAAATTTCTACATAAAGCACATTTTACAAAACTTTGAGAGCATATTCAAGTAGAAACAGCTTAAATTGGATTAATTTGCCTTATCATAACCTTATTTCTGATCATTGATCTTCCAACTGAAAGAGCAGCTGTGAAATAATCATCATAGTTGCTTCAGTTTTTAACCCTCCCCATGGCCACAATTCTGCAAGTCCTCACAATTGACACAAAAGAGCCAAAAGAGAAAGTATCAGTCTATACTGATACTGTAGCCACAGTCCTAATCATTTCAAGTTACCAGGATCTGGAATAATTTTATTTGTTTTTTTTGTTGTTTGTTTTTGTTGTTTTGGCAGCTGCCTGGGGATCCAAACCTTGGCGTTGCAAGGTTGCACTCTAACCAATTGAGCTAACCAGCCAGCCCAGGATCTGGAATAAGAATTTAAGGAGTTTAAGGGTTTATGCCTTTTATAAATCAATAGTATTTACATATGTAGTTAACTTCTCAAAGGAAATGTAGTTAACTTCTTAAAGGTAAGCTACAAATAACTGCCAAAACCAGAAACACTCCATTCTAATCCCAAAAAAACAGGTGCCAAAATTTTTTTTAAAAAGTCTTAATTTTTATAAGTAAACAGTAAAAATGGGCAACCATAGTAATGCAATCTAAAAAATAGCACATTTTACAGTATATATGCTCCAAAGACTCATGCAGAGAAATATGCCTGAAATGGCTTTTCACATTTGTGTTAGTTTAATAGCATTATGAGAACTGTCTAGAAGTCACACAAAAAAAGTTTTATCAAAAATTAAGTAGTTTAAGTTCCTAAACTGTATTCATTACTTATTTAAAACTGCACTTTACAATTAAGCAACTGTTATTCATGGAAGAAAAGTTTATGTAGTTGTAATTTACCAACCCATTGACAGTCTATGTAAAAAACATAAGAAATTTATAGTTCCTTAGCTTTCTGACCCTGAATCATTGATTATAGACCAATGTCTCTAAAATTGAATGTTTGGTAAAAGAAAAAATAACCAATACAGGAAAGTGACTCTGATGATTAGCAGTGAAATTGAAAAGGTCATATAACATTGAGGAAGCATGATAAACAGGTATAACTAAAGTAATATTTCAAAATTATTCATGTAATTATCATTTCTACCTTTTTTACACATGGCCTTTGCCTAACTCAGCCCAGCTGGAGAGGTGACTAGAATTTCTTCTAAAATAAACACAAGAAAAAAGCACTCTATACTAATCAACTTTAGATAAGAAAAGTGGATATATATAGCAGGACTTACATACCAAGGCTTAAAAGCCAAGCTATTATCCTGAGATCTAATAAATATATTTATCTTATCCTTTAGATGTCAATAATCAGGCTTGGAGGATTCAAATTACAGCATTTACTCCAGTGTATGAAGGAGAAAAAAAAAAAAGTTCCGGAGTATGGGGAAAATGTTTCCTTTTTCAACCTTAAGGCTTGTTACATGGTTAGAATAAGAAGGAAGGAGAGGTTTAAGTAAATTTTATTCCTTTCCAGCTAAAAAAATATTTGGAGATAGAGGGCAGAAGTAAAAGTAAAAGATATGTGTCCTAAGAATGGACAGGTGTGTTAGCTAAGTCAGAGTAACAACAAAAGTGTTATTTCTCAAAAGAGATTGTCTCTCCACTTGCCCTGGACACCACATGGGCTGTGGTCACATCAATATGGCCATGCTATGTGGTCAGCAAGAGGCCCTGTGGTTTACCTCTCTCAGGATACCATCACCTCCTCTATGGTATGGACCTTGTGGTGGGAGCCAGCAGGCTTGCCATGGGCCAAAATGAAGGTTATGGCAAAGACTCTGAGATATGTAGGCCGAAAGGACTTAGGGGAGACCAGGTCTGCAGAAGATAAATAAATGACTGATGCTCTACTGGAACACTGTCAAAATAGAAAGAACAGATCAAGAGTTCACCAGGCACTCTTCAGGATTGGTGGCCAGGAGAACAATAAGTGAACAGCCAAACAAGGGACTCACACTGGAAATGAGAAAAGACAGAAAACATTATGTAGTAAAATCCCAACATTCCTCACAATGGGGTCATGTAAGCCACACTCTTCCTCTGATACCCACAAATACCACCTTAAGGACGTAAGCAAGGGGAAAACAAGATGTTCCTAACGTGATTATAAAGAGACTACAGTTGGCCCTCCTTATCCAATGGTTTCACATCCATGGATTCAACCAACTGCAGATCACAAATAATTTTTAAAAACTGCACCTATACTGAACATGTACAGACTTTTGGTTCCTTGTCATTATTCCCTAATACAATGTAACAACTATTTACACAGCATTTACATTGTATTAGGTATTATAAGTAATCTAGAGATGATTCAACACATACAGGAAGTTGTGCATTGATTATATGCAAATACTATACCATTTTAAATCAAGGGCTTGAGCATTCATGAACTTTGGTACCTGAGGGAGGTCTTGGAACCAATGCCCCATAGATACAAAGAGACAACTATAAATACTTCTGATTCTACAAACAAAGGTAAGCAAGGTAAGGAAGTGAATGAGTCTTTAAAGAATTCTCTATTATTTCCCAGACTGTCATAATACTGGGAAACATCTTGCCACTTTTTCTTCCACCTCAATGACAGGCACACCTCAGCCAAAGAGGTCAGCTATTAAATACAGCGATGTCTTTATGTTTTTGCTAATTAAACACTTTTTTTCCTTTAATCACTTAATTAGCATAATCTTTCCAGGGAGAAATACTAAATTGGTATTTGTAAAATCACACTTGCTTGTAAACATCCAACAAATTACAGTTAATTTAAGATCCTTTATAAAGGTCCTGTTCATTCTTTCAGGAATCAAATGAAAATTAACTATTTTTTTCACTATATTTAAATACACAGTGGAACAAACAGAGCTTGTATAATTTACATGTTTTTAAAGCCAAGGAGTCTCACAAACATAGGAATACATGGGTTCAAAATTGAAGGGGAAAAAACCCACAACTTTTAAACTTCATTCTCCATATAGAATTAAATGTATTATGCAATTTCCACAAAAATTACTCAGCTTCTTTAGATAGTGTGAAAACAGGACCACAAAGAAATCAAGTACTACACTAATACTTTATCATTTCTCTTGCAATGCATGTAAAAACTTAAATTTTAGAATGTATTTAAAACTATAGCACCCTTTTGACCTTTAAAAATCACATACTTTTATCAATTGAATTCTAAGATAATGAAAGAGGAAAAAAAAAATCAAACATATCACAATTCTTTTTGTGAAGTCTCAGGAAACACTAAAAAAAATTCCCCAGTCAAACTATAATAAAAACACAAAACAATAAAGCTTTCTTACTCGGCAGCTACTTATTATGCTTAACAGACTTAAAACAAAATGTGTCAAAGATCAAGAGTAAGTTATCTGAGATGTCAAGTGCATAAGGTCAAAGGTACAATTTTATTAGGTCAGAGGTGATATAAATAAAATCTTGTACGTCAAAGAAGAAGGGTCACAGACAAGGTATATATAATATAAAGACATCATAGATGACAAGTAATAACTTTAAGTAGAACAAGTATGTTTACTGTAGACACCTTCACTGATTAAAAATAAAACTTCCATGTAATATAAAATTGTCTTTCTATAATATGTAACTCATATGCTATATTGCATGCTTGTTTTCAGGACGAAGGGGCTATAACTAAGAATAACTACATGAATTAAGAAAGAACTTTAAGAAAATGTAATTCCTTTAAACTGAAACAGTACACAAAATGAACACATCAGTCAAATTTCAAACCACAATGGCTAAACATTAGACTGCTATGACAGCTACAAATATTAAATAACATTGCACATTATTCTTCCAAAGTACATGAATCCAATATTCTTTCCTTCTCACCTTTTATCATTGGAAAAAACACAAAATTCATATTTCAGTTTATATAATAGCATACTCCAGATAGATTTTAAGCAATTTTTTGTAGACTAAATATTAAATTTAGCTCTTTTATTAAGGGAACTTAATTACAAGCAATTTTTATTAATGGAAGAGTTTCCATTATAGGAATTACTACTTTATAATTAATTGAGGACTTCTTCAATGTGGAGCACACATACAGGTGATTCTAATTTTAAATAACAAACCCAAGTAGAAAAAGGGCATAATCATGAAAGATTCAAGTAAAAGAAAATTACATACCAATCTCTCTTTAAAATACTCATACAATTTGAGTAAAATGCAAAAACTTATTTGAGGTAAACTAAGTAGATAATTAATTTCATGATCCATTTCACTTTTATTAAAAGTACTTGGTATTTACAGAGGAGAAATTTGAGGCCCACTTCAATGATACCTTCAAGCCATTCTGTATGAACTTTCAGTTCAATTCAACTCAATTCAATGAGTATTTATTAAAAACCTTAACTAACATTATGTCAAACATAAATACACAGGAATTTAAACACTGGAGACTTTCAACTTCAGCCATAGTGATCTGGCTTGTACTGGAATAATCTTCCACCTCCAAAAGTTGCACAACATACACAAAGCAACTATTTTCAGGCATTAAAGAACAGCTGACACAACCAGAAGTAGAAGACTATGATCTCTAAAAGAAGGGAAGCACATGAAGTGAGCTCTACATTCACTCTGGATCTCTCTTAAGGGTTTATGCCAATTTTTGGCATAGGAAAATAGTGCAAGCTTAGTGAGATGAGGAGACAGAATTTGGAGTTTAGAGGTGTCAAAGTGATTAGAACTCAAGGGCCGAAATTCCTCAAAGGAAGAAATCACAGAGAAATGAGCCCAAATAATGGTGTACGATTTATTCTCAAGCATTAGTCATACCTAGAAAACTAGAAGAAAAATGCTTCATTCCTCCTGCCTAGACAAAATTTATTAAGAATCCAATTTCAGAATTACCCCTGTTTCCTGACAACATGCAATCCAGGGCAAAGCCTCACCTCCTTGTACATTCCTCAAAATCACTTAGCACAAGACAAATTCTGCAACAAGCCCTTTCTAGTACCTTCTTATTGAGAAGCTCCACAACTCTCCATGGAGTGTGTTATCCTTCTTTTAACAAATCAATAAACCCAATTCTATTCAACTACAGATGTGTTCCTGGTGGTCTTTGCCTGGAGGGCAGTGACAAAAAGCTAAGAAAAATAATTAACTACAGTTTCATATAAACAATAGGGAACATTCTCACAGACTTAAGGAAGGGTGAAAGAAGTCAGACCCACAAAAGTACACACTATATGATACCATCTATATGAAGTTCAAGAACAGGCAAGACAAAGAGACAGTGCTAAAAGTCAGAAAGTAGTAACCTTTGGGCGATACAACTGGTAGGGTGCATAAGGGGAATATCTGGGCTGCAAGAAATGATCTGTATCTTGATCTGAGTGGTGGAATATCAGTAAATACATATGTAAAAATTCATCAGCTATATACTTGAGATTTGTGTATACGAAGGGTTAAACGTGTCCCTCCAAAATTCTTGTATTGGAAACCTGACTCCCATTGTAACAGTGTTAAGAGGGTAGGAAATCCAATTATGGTATTTGAAAGGTGGGCCTGTAAGAGGTGATTAGTTTGTGAGGACTGTGGCCTTGAGAATTAATCAATCTATTCATGGAGTAATGGGCGTGGTTCTGGTGGCTTTAAAAGGAGGGGAAATGAGAAGGTTAGCTCTCTCTTGCTCTTGCCATCTGATATCATGTGTACTTTAGCTAGTCCCCACCCAAAAGACTTCACCAGATGTGCCCCTGGACTGTGGACCATCCATCCTTTAAAACTGTGAGAAACAAATTGTTTCTTTAAAAATTACCCGGTTTTAGGTATTCTGTTAAAAGCAACAGAAAATGTATTAATACAGTATACTTAATGTATACTGCTGTGGATTGAATCTGTGTCCATGTATTAGAAGCTTAACCCCACTGTGACAGTGTTAAGACTGGGAAATCCTATTATGGTAATTACAAGGTGGGTCCTTGAAGAGATGATTAGATAGTGAAGACCATGCCCTAGTAAATGGAATAATAATTTGATGGTTTAATGGTGGTTGTGGGCATGGTTGTGAGGGCTTTAAAAAGAGAGCACATGAGGAGCTATCTCTCTTTCTCTCTCTCTGATCCACTATTCTCACCATGTGACACCTTGCATTGCTGTAGAGTCACCTCACTAGTGTGTTCCCTGGACTTTGGGCTTCCCAACATTTGAAACTGTAAGCAATAAATTTCATTTTCTTACAAATTAATCAGTTCCAGGTATTTTGTTACAAGCAACAGAAACAGACTAATATATATACCATATCTCAAAAACAAAAAAAAAATTAAACATATACATGCTCCTACACACAGGTACTGCATTCTTCCTAGAAAAACCCACAATAATCTTTCCTGGAGATCTTAAGAGATGATTGACGAACCTGAATTTTCCATTCCTGAGTAGCTTTAGAAATTTTCTATTATAAACAGAATTTTAAAAATTCATAGATTATCTAATTATGTCATCCAAGTCTCAATAACAGTTGAACAAAAATATTTATAAACATGTTTATACAAATCCAAATCCAATGTAAACAATTGTAAGTAAACAAATAATGCATTTCCAAAAATTACTAAATGGTTTACTGATCAAAAATTACCCAATTATATGAAATTTATATTGTTAACAGTTTTCTAAGAAATCTGATGCATCACCAAGTAATTCCTTTCTTGCATTATTAAAATATCAAAATACCCTAAACTTTTCTTGCACAGAAATCATATAAATAACAGCATTAAAGTCTTGTTCCTATATTTCTTAAGTTAATATTAATACTAAAATAATGACACATTTTTACACTACATATTAGTAGTTATTAAGTGCTAAATACAGTTCTAAATCAGAGAAATAGATAAACATGGAATTATTTATAATAAAAGAACACATACTAGGTAATCAATAAATAACTGTAAATGAATAAAAGTAAATCTTACCACTTCTTCATCTGAAAGTTCACGCCCTTGGATGCTGCTATTCTCTCTCACAGCTTGCTGGTGTTTTTTCCCTTTAATGTGGCTAAAAAGATACACTTCTGAGGAGATCTAAGAGCATAAAATCAAAGCAATGTAATCAATATACCATTATATCTAATTTTAAATATTACACATTCAATCAAGCACACTATATGAAAATTGAGATCACTTTAGAATTTACATATGAGGCTTAAAAAATATTTTCCTTAGAACACAATTATGAGAATCCTTTAGAAAACACATGGTCAAAAAAGGCATGTCATCCATCATAGCCAGCCTAAGAAGAAGTTATTTTCTCTAAGTTTGAAGGTTCAAGTCTTAGCACTGAAAATGTTGTTTTTCTTTTTTGGTTCCAATAGCCAAAATATTGACTTGGGCTATCATTAAGAAGGTAAACAAACATCCATTTTAATAGCAACTGCATCCTTTGGCACTTGGCACTGCTATTCTTAAATGCAGTTAAATTCCTAATTAAATTCCTAAATTCCTAATTATTTGTACTTCTTACTTTTTCTTCAAAATCATGAAGGAAATCCATGGCAATCAGCAGATGCCTTAGTATGAGTTTTAAAAGACTGGAAGAATATGTTTCCCTGATTGCATAAACTTTAGTAATAAATTATAATATATCACCACAATATTGATATTGACAACCTACCAGGACATTGCAGAGAGAACACTGCTTCTTTCTTTCATAAGGGGTCAGTTTGGGGGCATAATCAGTATTTGCATGTCGTCCACTACTTAACTCAGCAGCTTTTTCTTTTCTTTGTTCAATCTGTTCCATGTGCCTTCGAATGCTTTCATCATGCTGTAAATAAAGTTAGAGTGTGAGAACTTCAAAACTCATTCAAATTATACAGAGAACTTTAAAAAATAGTATTTCCACTACACCTTTTAAAATAACAAGAGAATGTCTTATTTCAATGTTAATTTGCACATTGAAGACAACAGTTTACATAAACTCCTTTTAATATCTCCTACATTTACAGTAATGTTTCCTAAAGTGTGCTCAATGGGATATTAATAGGTGTTCTGTGAAAGAGATTCCACGGTCAAATAAATTTGAAAAAGAGTAATTAAAGCTAAATAGGTTTTTAACACAGAAATTTACAGAGTCTCTAGTATGTTAATGTGCTATTATGACTCAATAAACCGAGAGCTTATAGTAAGCAGCATTTTACAAATTATTTGCCCACAACACAATTTTGCAAAGTTCTTCTTAGAACACAGTGGGAAATGCTGACCCACAGATAAAGCCCATGCTTATTCACATAGTAGGCAAGGCCCATCACGATCCAGACCTCTACCTACTGTCACTCCATTTCTAGTTGTTCTACACCTCCAGTGAGAAGTGGGAGAAAAAGCTATTTCAGACTCTGCCTTCATGCTCATACTATTTTATATGGCTGGAATGGCATCCCACCCACCTACCCATTCAACTCATCCTACTTTCAATTTCAGCTCAGGAGTTATTCTCTAAAATTACTTCTGACAGTCCTCATGTTGGACTAAGTGTCTTTCTCTGTGCTACCCTAGCACTCCATGTATACTAACTATATGGAAATTATCTGTTTAACATCTGAATCTCACACTAGATTACGAGATTCTTGAAAATTAGAAATATGTCTTACTCATTTCTGTATCCCCCTCCATAGATATTTGCTGCATTAAATTTAAAAGAATGATAGTTTCTAGGACTATACAAATAGTAATATATGACTCTCTACCTTAAGGGGTCTACTATCCCCGTGAGGAGCCAACAGGCAAGTACTTTTGATACAATATGAAACATTCATACTGCTATAGACTGCCTACCTGTGGCAGTAATAGTAAAAATTTTCTAGAAAATATGAGTTTATCATAATCTTTCAAAATACAATTGTACAATTCATAAGCACTGAAATCAAGTGAAATAAATTATCAGAAACACCTTTTAGTTTATTTCTAAATGATTAAAATTTATGAATATCAGAAGCCTAGCACTAATGCCTCTTCAAGTCATTAATTAATTGCTTAGTAGAAAAAAAAAAAAAGGAAAAAAGATACGTTTTAAACTTCCTTTAGTCTTTTATCCTCAATGGCTCTATCTTGTCAAAATAAATTTAGTTTCCAGATAACTGAGTCAGAAACGGTTGTAGTTAAATCATATAAGCCTTGTTGTCAAAAGATTAAGAATACAAATTAAATTTTTTATTCTATAGATAAAATTTTAATCTCATGCTCCATTGCAAAGCTCTAAAATTAAAAATTAAAAATATATATCCCTACCTTGAGCTGAATTTTTTTCTGTAACTCTTCCATAGCTTCTTGTTGAGCAGCTGTGAGTGCTGCCAGTCGTTCTTCCCTGTCTCTGTAAGAAGACAGTAAAAAATTATAAACTCAGCTGCTTGGAGCAACAAATCTCATGAGGTTAAAAAATACAATTAGGACACACAGGCTTATATATTCTAAAGGGCTATTATTTTTAAAAATTATTTTTTTCTGAGTGCCTAAGAGTCCCAGGTATATTGCTCATTAAGTGTTTGGGAAGCAACAGAGATTATTAGCCATGAAAATGGGTTTCTGGACTGTCAATTAAATACAGCATATGGAAAGAACACATTTATCTCTCTTCCCTTCCAAAAAGCCACTAAAATGATAAAAAGGAATGGAAAAGCCATAAACTCACAAAGACAAAAACATGAGAATAATCACACGTAATGGACATCGATATTTCAGAAACTGAAAAGCAAACCTGAGAAAGTTGAAATCTAAGCTTTCAGAATAAAACTAATAAGTAAGGTAATTCTACCAGAAGAATTCCATAAAAGCTCAGAAACTGAAGAAACTACTTATAAAAGAAGGGATAAAGGTTGGGGATGAAAACAAGCAGACTGGTAAAGCCTTAAAAGAAACACTAAGTCTCCAAATCTCCTCCCTACTAACAAACAGACCCTGTATTCAGGACAGCAGGCAAGGTGTAGGTGAGATAATACTAAGGTACTTCAAAAATTCACGGAAAGATTCGTATTGTCTTTTAATTCTATTTCTCCACAATCTTTATGAAGTACCCTCGTATACTGAAAATAGGGAATTAAAGTGAAAATCTACATACTGAAATGGTGAAACAAGTAGTAAGTATCCTTCCCCTTTTCAACTCATACAGCATTAGTAACCAGGTTTATATACCACTCCCCCTGGAACTCCATGGAAAATTCCTCTCTTAATACACCCTAAGAGAAAACACCAACAGAAAGACATTTGGGGTCCTCCAAACAAATGGCCAGTTCCCCACAGATCACAGGAGAGTGAGTCTCATTATTCATTAGTCCTGTTGACAAAGTAAGAGCTCCCAAACAGCTTTTGAGTGCTTCATTCTTAAAAAGAACAGACAACTAATGATCATCAAATATTTGAAGAAAATTTCTAACATGAAGACAGAGACCAAGACCAAAAGCATAAAAGTGATGCAAAATAAAGACAAAAACAGAAGTAGAAGAAACTTTCAAAACAACTATAATTAACATCCTCAGGGGAAGAAGAGAATATGCTGTACCCATGAAATAAAAACAGAATACTGTTTTTAAGAAAGAAATAATCGGAGGAAAGAGCATTTATAAATTAAAAATTTGTTGAGAAAAATTAAAAAGCATTAGAAAGGTTGAAAAATACAACTGAGAATATCTCCTAGAAAGTAGAATGATAATTCACGAAAGCAAAAAATAGAAGTGAAAAGAAAATAAGGAGATTAAATCCAGGATGTCCAACATCTGCTAAAAGGGATTCCAGATAAATGATAATGGAGAAAATAGGGATGGAGAAAATGAAAAAATTTTTAAACCAAAATTACTTTGCAGAACTTCATTCTCAAAACTCATGACTGAATGGGTCCACCATCACAATGAATATAAACATAAAGATACATCATATTGAAACTGAAATTCTAGAACACCTGGAATAGAAGTTTCTGAAAATTAAAAACAGGTCACAAATAAAGAAATAGGAATTATAAAAATGAACTGCTCAAAAGCAATCCTAGAAGCTAAAAGGACAATCAATGCCTTCAAAATTTTAAGGGGAAATAATTTTCAATTCTCAGGGGAATGATTTAAAATTCTATGCCTGGTCAAGTAGGAGGCAGAATAAGATATTTTCAGATCATTTGCACTGTCTCAAAAAAACAATTAGCCTCCATGAAGGGTTTCTCTGCAAGCTACTCAAGAATATGCTCCAAGAAATGAGAGCATTTATTCAGAAAAAGGAAGAAATGGAAAACTAGAACCAAACACTTCAGCACAGGAGAGAGGTGAAAGAAGTTCTAGGATAACTCTGCAACAGTCCTAAAGAACAACCAACCCAGACTAAATCCAAAGAAGAGAAGAATTCAGAGGGATTTCTTCAAGAAGAATATTAAATTGACAGAGTGCAGAATATGTTTGAATATGTTCGGACACTTTCAGTTCTGTTTGAATGTTTGGGAATGATTCAGTGACTGGTGCGTAGAAAAATCAAACAAATTGAAACACAGGCATTTACTAATTCAGAGACAACAAAAAGCTACATAACAAAGGGAAATGTAATCAAATAATACTAAGTAGCTCCACTGTGAGCAAAAACATTAACGAATAATGATTTAGCCAAATCAAAGATGAAGGGAGGGAAACTTGAATGTAAAGTAGAGATATGAGAGGAAATACTAAATCTTCATCTTCCTTAATAGGAAATCAGATAATTTCCAGAACTGAAAACTCAAGAAATAACAATACGTTATTTTAAAATGTGGAAGTGAATATCAGACAGCTGAAAGACAAAAGTCTTCAGCTTAAAAAAGCTGAAGTATTCTGCCTTATGTTAACAGTAATTCAAGGTAGAGAGATATGGGGCCAGGGAATTCTAGTCTTCATTATAAAATTAATATATTATTTGACATTATAAATTACAAAAATTTTATTCTGAAAAGAATTTTCTTAATTTACAAAATAACATTGGGAGGGGCTTCTAGCTATGGAGAGGTAGAGATCAGTGAAGCCTATTCCAAAAAAAACAAGTATAAAACAGGACAAAAATTGTTAAAAACAAGCACTTCAAATCTCTGAAAGTCAATGAAAAACAAACAACAAACTGAGAAGCATTTACTTATGAAAAACTGCAAAGTTGCTAAAATATATTATCTAAAATGTCCATTTTCTAAAATAGAAAATTATGAGACATACAAAGAAGTATGACCATGCTTTGGGAAGAAACAGAATCAATTGAAAGTGATATGGCTACATGTTGGATTTAGCAACAAAGACTACATATGACTGAATAGCCATTAAAAATATGTTTAAATAATAAAAAGAAAGTGTCTCAAAGCAATTGAAGGACAATATGACAATGACTCAACAAACATCTCAGGACTCCTTATAGAAATAGCTGATCCTCTCACTGGAGCATCTTGTAGCATCAGAAAGTAAAGAAGTACTCCAAAAAAATAAAATAAAAATGATGAAATGAGTCAAAGGGACACAACAGGAGTCAAATGAGTTTCCAGTGTTCAAAGCTAGAATAATTTGAGCAAGAAAATAAATTACACACTGTACGATTATGACTCAAAGTATAAAATAAACGAGTCCAAACTGATATTTTTTTTTAAGTCATAAAAAAATAGGGAAAAATAAACAAATGTCCTGTACTGGAGAATTTCAAATAATTTATGCAGGTATTCTCTCTCGAGGAGGTAGAGAATAATCCCCACCACTTAAATTTGAGCTATACATAGAGGTCTGCTTCCAAAGAGGACAGTAAAGAGAAATTTTAAAAGCAACTATACAGTGGAGAAACTTGCAAACAATACCTTAGCCAGGTAATCAAAGTTAACAACATCAGTGATAAGTCAAGTTGATAGCATGAACTTTGATATGTTAAGAATGGTATGTCACTTCTGTAGTCATCCTCCCCAAAACATAACCCCAATCTAACCATGAGAGAAACATCAGACAAATCCTAATTGAGGAACACTCTACAAAATACCTGACTATTACTAATCAAAACTGTCAAGGTCATCAAAACTATGGAAAGTCTGAGAAACTGTCACACCTCAGAGGAATCTAAAGAGAAATGACAATAAAATATCTGAAGAAGCAATGTCCAAACGTTTCCCAAATTTGATTTAAAAAAAACAACAACACATTAACGTGAAGAGTAAGATAAACGTAAAGGGAACCCTAGACAAATCACAGTCAAGCTGGTGAAAGACGAAGAGAAAATCTTGAAAGCAGGAAGGAAAAATCAACTAACCATATACAGGGGATAAACAATATGATTAATGGCTGACTTTTCATCAACAAGAAACAAGTCAGAAAATTCAAAGTACTGAAATAAAAACCACGAACTCTATATCTACCAAAATTATCATTCAAAATGAAGGCAAAATAAAAACATTCCCAGATAAGCAAATATCAAGATAATTCATTGAAAGCAAAACTCCCTTAAAAGAAATACTGAAGGAAGTCCATTTGGCTAAAAAGAAACAACATAGGGTAAATGAAATCCACTGAAAGAAATAAAGTACACCAGAAATGATAAATATGTGGGTAAATATGAGGGTGCTTCAACAACTTCATGGAAAGATTTATATTATCTTTAATTCTATTTTTCTGCAAACTTTTTGAATTACCATCATATAAGAGAATATATAAATATACTTTCTCTTTTATTCTCCTAGTTTTTAAAAAAATACAGTAATGCATCACTTATCCTCAGGGATACATTCTAAGAAACGTGTAGACAGGCAGTTCTGTCACTGTGCAAACACCATAGAGTGTACTTACACAAACACAGATGATATACCCTGCTACACACCTAGGCCACATGGTATAGCCTATTGCTCTGACCATGCTCATATGTGCAGTCTGTTGTTGACCAGAAGGTCATTATGTACCACATGACTGTATAGGACTGCATAAAGAAATAAGTGCAACACTCATTGTTCACTATATTGTTCAGTTTATGATAAATAACATTGTATTGTTCAGTTTATGACATATATAGATGCAAGATATATGATAATAACAACACAAGGAGAAGAAGACATAGAGCTATTTTGGAACAAAGTTGCTCTATTTTACTAAAATTAATTTAGTTTTAACCTAAATACATTGTAGTAAGTCAAGATGAATATTGTAATCCAGAGAGCAACCATTAAGCAAATAATTAAAATAATACAGTTTAAAGAAAATCAATAAAGAAATTAAAATGATACACCAAAAATGTATTGGTTTAATAAAAAAAAAAAAAAGAAGGCAGTAAAGGGAGAACAAAAACTTGAGACATATAAAAAAATCAAAATGTCAGACATAAATCCAATCATATCAATAATTATATCAAATGAGAATAAACATTCCAATCAAAAGGCAGAAATTGCAAAACCCAACTATATATGGTCTATAAAAGAAACATCTGAGAAAGAAAAACATGAATAGGATGAAAGTAAAAGGACACAAGACATACCATGTAAATATAGTAACTATGGTATATTCAAAACAGAAAAAAAATGATTTTAACATAAATATTTTTTAAAACCCAAAGAGGGACATTTTATAATAAAAGGGTCAATATTTCAGTAAGATGTAACAATTATAAATTATACACACTTAACAACAAAGCACCAAAATACATAAAGCCAAAACTGTCAAAACTGAAATGAGAAATACACAATTTAACTATTATATTTAGAGTTTTCAATAATCCTATCTAAAGAATTGATAAAACTAAACAAAAATCAGTAAGTATACAGAAGACTAGACAAAACTATCAACTAATTTTACTTAACTGACATTTAGAGAATACTCCATCCAACAACAGCAGAATACACATTTTTTCCAAGGGTACAAAGAACATTCTCTAAGATACTTCCTAACCAAGGCCATAAAGTGAGTCTCAAATTTAAAAGCACTGAAATCACACAAAGTATATTCTTCAACCATTAGAAATCAGCAATAGAAAGAAATTTGTGATATCCCCATATATTTGGAAACTAAGTAACACACTTCTAAATAATCCATGAATCAAAGAAGAAATCATAAGAAATATTACAAAATATCTTAAATTGAATGAAAATGAAAATGAAAACAAGACACAAAAATTGATGGGGTGCAGTTAAAGAAGTGCTAAAATGAAATTTATTCCTTTAAATGCTTTTATTAGTAGTGAAGAATTATCTAAAAATCCATCAACTAAGCTTCAACCTCATAAAGGATGGAAAAGAAGAGCAAATCAAACCAAAAGTAAGCAAAAATAAACAAAGGATAAATATCCAAGCAGAAATCAGTGAAACAGAAAACAGGAACACAATATAGAAGCTCAATGAAACCAAAAGTTGGTTCTTTGCAAAGATCGACAAAATGCATAAACCTTTAGCTAGACTGAAAAAAAAGAGAAGAAACACAAATTATCAAAATCAGAAATGAGAGAGAAACATCACTACAGATCATACTCAAAATCCTTAAAAGGAATAATTATGAACAACTTTAAAGTAATAAATTAGATCAATTGGATGAAAATAACAAATTTCTAAAAAGACATAAATTATCAAAGCTGATCTTAGAAGAAATAGAAAAATCTCAATAGACCAATAAGAAGGTTTAAAAAAAACCAAAAAAACAATTGGTAATTAAAAATCTTCCCACACAGAAAAATCAAAGCCCAGATGGCTTCACTGGTAAATCTTCTCAAACATTTAGCAAGAAACAATATTGATCCTACACAAATAGTTTCTGGAAATAGAGCAGAAAAGAACATGCCCCATCACATTCTATGAGGCCAGTACTGACATAATGCAAAAGCCAAATGAAAACATCCCAATAAAACTACAGATCAATATCCCTCATCAGCATAGCCTTAAGAAGAATCCAGCAATACATAAACATTATTATACACAATGATCAAGTGGGAATTAACCCAGGTATGCAAGATTGGTTAAATATCCAAAAATAAATGTAATATACAATATTAGTAAAGAATAAAAACTATATAACCATCAAAATGGACACACACAAAACATTATTTCACCAAATTCAAAGTCCATTCATCTTAAAAATTCTCAAGAAACTTAGAAGATAAGTAAACTTCCTCAACCTAATGAAGCGAATATATCAAAAACCTACGAAAACATCATACATAACGGTGAAAGACTGAATGCTTTCCCACTAAGAATGAGGAAATAAGGATATCCAACATCACAAATTCTATTCAACATTTATACAGGATATAACCAGTGCAATAAGGCAAGAAAAAGAAATTAAAAGCATCTATATCAGAAAGGAAGAAGTAAAACAAATTTTACTCACAGGTGAGCCTTTATGTAAAAGAAACCAAAGAACCCAAAACAAAATGTAAGCCTACCAAAACCAATAAGCAAGTTTAACAAGGTCACATAAAAGAAGGGTGCAGAATAAAATACATAAACATCTCTTGGATTTATGGCCTGGCAAGATAGCTCAGTTAGTTAGAATGCACTGCCGATAATACCAAAGTCAAGGGTTCAGATACTGATACCAGTCAGCCACCAAAAAAAAAAAAAAAAAAAAAAAAAAAAAGCACCAAACAAAAAAAATCTGCTGTATTTCTTTATACTAGCATGAAAAATCTAAAAATGAAACAAACAATTCCATTCACAGTAGTTTCAAAAGAGTACTTATGAATAAATTTAAACAAAGAAGTGCAAGACCTACATGCTAAAAACACAAAACACTGTCAGAAATTAAAGGAGATCTACAGAGAGACAGACCATATTCATGAATTGTAATACATCATATTGTAAAGACCACCATTCTCCCTAGAGTGACCTATAGATTCAATGCAATTCCTATCAAAATCCCTACAAGCCACCTTGCAGAAACTGGCAAGCTGCTGACCCTAATACTTACAAGGAAATGCAATTTTGAAAAAGAACAACACTGAGGAACTTACACTATCTGATTTCAAAACTTGCTATAAAGCTACAATAGTTAAAACAGTGTGGTATTGGCAAAAGAACAGACAAATATGTGGACATCAGTATAACATAATGGAGTCTAGAATAAACCATTGCATCTATGGTTAACTGATCATTAACAGTTGGCAAAGCAATCAATGGTGAAAGGGTAGACTTTTCAACAAATGGTGCTGTGATAATTGGATATCTATATGCAAATAAACAAATTTAGATCTTTGACTCACACCATATATAAAAGCAACTACAAATCTAAATGTAAATGCCCAAACTGAAACACTTTTTGAAGAAAACATGGATAAAATGTTTGTGATTTGGTTTACACAAAGAATTCTAAGATATGATGGAAAATATTATACATAAAATAAAATTTAACATATTGGACACAAAACTTTTGTTCTTCAAAGACACTATTTAAAACAAAAAGATAAGCCATAGATTAAAGTCATATACTTGACAAATGATGTGTACTCAGAATATACAAAGAACTCTTACAAATCAATAATAACAAAATGACTCAACTGAAAAAAACGCAGAAAATATGAGTAGATATTTTACCAAAGGAAAATGGCTGATATGAATGGTTGAATGAATTAATAACATAAGCACATGAAAATATGCTCAACACCACTAGTCAAAAGATGCAAATTAAAATCACAATGAAATATGAACACACACCTACTAGAAAAGTGTACATTTAAAAAACTGATCCACCAAGTGCCATCAAGAGTTGTGAAGGAACTAAAAAAACTCTCATGTGCTGCTGGTGGGTATGTAATATAGTACGACGACTTTGGAAAAACAGCTTATAGTTTCTTAGGAAGTTAAACATACATCTAGCATACAACCCAGCTATTCTTCTCCTAGCTATTTACCCAAGAGAAACAAAAGTGTATATCCACACAAAGACTCATACACAAACATCCACATCAGCTTTATCTGTAATAGCCAAAAAAATGGAAATAACCCAAATGTCTATTATCAGGTAAATGGATAATAACTTGCAGTATAGATATATACAAATACTACTCAGCAATAAAAAAAAAAAAAAAAAGAAGAGCAAGGTATAGGTATTAATATCAAAACCATAATACTGAATAAAGGAACAGACAAAAGAGAAAGTAAAACCAGTAGCTAGGTTGGGAGAAGGGTGGAGGGAAGGAGAGATGGATTACCAAGTGGCATGAGAAAATTTTGGGGGGTGATGTATATTCTCATTATCCTGATTGTGCTGATTTAACAGGGGTATATATGTGAAAACTCATCAAATTGTACCCTTTAATAAGAGCAATCTTTTGTATGCCTGTTATATAACAACAAAGTTGTGAAAAAAACATTTTTTTAAGAATGTCAATTCCAATTTTAGGCAAGGGTATGGAGCATCTGATTACTCAAACTGCTAGAAATGTAAATTGGTACAACTATATCACTACACAATTTGACAGTGTCTGCTAAAGTTGAATATTTGTATATCCTAGACCCAGCAATTCCATTCCTAGGCATATATCCAATAACTAGGTTACAGTGTTAAAAATATGGGTAGTGATTACTATTGAGGAACAAAGAGTAATGATTTGGATGATACATAAAGGGGGCTTTTGAGGTGCGGGTAAAGTTCTATTTCTTAACCAGACTGGTTACATGGATGTGATAATTCGTCTAGTCATATACTTATATTTTTGTGTATTATTCTGGTTATGTTATAGTATATAAAAATACTTATTATTTTAAAATATATATGGTTATCATACTCTCCAAGTTAAAAGCTTTAAGAATTAGTTAACCAAAACCAGCAATGATTTATACGAGTAAATTGCAAGAATACATCAAAACTAAGTTGGATTTATCCTAGGAATGTAAGCTTGATTTAACAGAAAATCAATCAATTAATTATCAAATTAACAGATTAAAGGTCAAGTTTTATAGGATTATTTCCATATAAATTGAGTAGGCACTTGATAAAACTCAACTCCAATTAATGACTTTAAAAATTCACAATCTAGGGAAAAAAGGAAGCTTCCTTAACTTAATAAAAGACATCTACAAAACCTAACGTGGAGGATATCAGCAAGATGATCAACTATAAACTCCTAGTGCTTTCCCCCCTAAAAAGGAAAACCAAAACAATGAATAAAAAACTATATTTCAACCAAAATAAAAGAAAGCTCTAGAGAATAGAAAAAAAGTAGCAGAAATCCTACAGAGCACAGAAACCCAGAATGGCCGCATGGAAAAGGGAAGGAAACACCATCCCTCCTCACCAAGGAATCATTTTCCTGCAGGAAAGGGTAAGCAAAAAGACCCTTTTGGCCCCCATCACCAACATGAACACCTGAGTCTTCACTACTGGACAGTCCTGCAGCCTATGAAGGCCCTAAACCCATTCGAGGAAGCGGCCCAGAGTACACATTCTGAGCTACCCCCATAAAAAAAGCTGACATTGTGGCCTGCTTCCCACCACCCAAGCTGTTACTTTGTTGCATTGTCTTGGAACCAGAGCCACTGAAAGAGTGCATCCTGCTCCAGAGGAAAGTAGACATTGCACTCCTTCATCCATGATGCTTTGCCACCACTGCAGCATGCCCACCTAGTAGCATACCATCCCCAAGCAGCACTGGTGCTACATCCTACTCCTCGGTCCAGACTACCACAAAGCTGCTCCATTCTCCCCGATTCCAGTCATTGGTGTATTCTCGCATTAGGAAAGAGCTGATGTTGTGCCCCACCCTCCCAGGGACCTCAGGCCTCCTGCACACTAGAGTGCTTGCACCACCTGCACGACAGGCAAGACAGCAACACATCCACTGGGAATGTCAGACCATCAGGAAACCAGAGCAGTTGTGTCCCAGCACTAGAGCAGACTAGGTGCCCTACTTCCTGGGGACCTCTGGCCTCTGTACAACAGAGCAGTTAACCTCCACCCAACACCACAGATGAGGCAGCACCCCACTATGTGGGGTCTCCAAGCATCTGGCACACCAGAACAGCTCTACCCCCAATGCCACAGCTGACATGGCACCCCCCACCCCAGGGATCTAGAGGGTCTACTGACCCTTGTAGCCACACTTTCTGAGGCCAAGCAGAAAAACTGCCTCAAGTCCCAGGGAAGCCAAGCCTTGGCTGAGCTATGCCACCCCAATCTCTAGGCTGAATAGAGGCCTACCAAGAACTGAACTAGCCCCCACAGTCCAAGATACTGAGGCACCCCACCTGTACTAGAAGTTGACATTGCCATGCTTTTCTCCACCCTCTGGGCTCCAGGTCATAGCTGCATCCTGCCATTCCTAGAGTCTTTGTTGCTACTGCACCTGGACTCACAGAGCCTAGGCTCCTGCCATGTTCCACCACCATTCAAGGATCCAGAGTTATGACTCCATGGTACCTCATCTCCTGGAGCCTGGGCTACTGCTGTGTGCTATTGGTTCTAGGTCCAGAACTGCAGTTGTGACCTGTTCCTGGGGACCCAAACCTTTGCAACACTCCTTCCAAAAGCTGTGCCACAGATGTGCCTTCCCCCAAAGGGTCAGAACAACAGCTCCCTGGGCCAAGCTGCTGCAACATCCATGGAGCAACAGACCCTGGCTTTGTAGGAGAACTATATCCATCATGACTTGGAAAGTGAACCTATGTCTCAAGTCCCAGATGCTACAGTAGTTTCACAAGACTCTGTGCCTAGGAATCCAGTTCTGTAGCTGTTTTGAGAAACACTGCTCTAGAATCCAGTGCCACTGTGGCTACCTGTGAGACATGTCAGACTTAACACCAAGAGAGATCCCCTCAGCAAAGATTGTCCACTGTGGGGAAGACAAGAATAGGAGAATCCCTAAAGCCCTTGCCATAATTACCTGAGCAGCCACTGTCACTGTCACAGACTCCTGCTGATGTTGAACACAACTAAAGAAGCTGCACGGCAACTAGAGCACCAGAGCCATTGCACTCTGCCCAACCAGCACCCACAGACCCATCTTAAGGTGAAGATCTTCCCCTGTTAAAGCCACTCTTTAAAGTTTGGAAGAAGAGGCTGCACCACAAGAATCTGTGTACACATCAACATAGGGACACAAGAAACCTGAAAAGGAAAGGAAACATGACACCACCAGAGAAACATAATAAATCCCCAGTAACTGACCCCAAAGAAACAGAAATTTAAAAATTGCCTGAGAAGGAATTCAGAATAATGATCTTAAAACTCAGAGGGATACAAGAGAATACAAATGGACAACTTAACTTAATCACAGAAACAATTCAGGCTGTAAATGAGAAATTCAATGAAGAGACAGATATCATAAAAAAGTTCCAAACAAATCATGGAGCTGAAGAATTAATTAAATAAAAAACACAATAGAGAGCTTGATCAGCAGACTTGATCAAGCTGAAAAAGAATATGTGAACTTGACGATAGGTGCTTTGAAATGACTCAGTCAGAAGTGGAAAAAAAGAAAAAGGAAAAAAGTGAGAACAGCTTATAGGACTTATGGGACACCATTAAATGAACAAGTATTTGTATTATCAGAGTTCTAATTTTTTTTGGACAGTAGAAGAAACAAATAAGTTGTGGTTTATTTGCACAGTGTAACATTACACAGTAGGAAAAAAATGAATGAACTACAGCTTCATGCAATTACATGGACCATTTTTTTTTTTTGACACATCGTGATTGTACATGCTACTGGCATACAATCTGATATTTTGATATATAGGTATATGTGGTATAATGATTGGGTCAGGGTAGTTAATGTAACCATCACCTCATGAATTTATCATTTCTTTGTGGCAAAACATTCAAAAGACCCTCATCTAGCTCTTATATAATATGCAAAACTAAACAGTTAACATAGTCACCATACTGTGCCACAGAACTCCAGAACTTATTCCTCCTATCTAATTGTAATTTTGGACCCATTTGCCAACCTTTCCCTGTTTTCCCTGCCTTCCCCTCTACCCCCAGTCTCTGGTAACCACTATTCTACTCTTAGGAAAACAGACAGAGAAAAGGAAAAACAAGCATATTTAATAAAATAATTGCTAAAATTTCCCAAATCATGGGAGATATGAGCATACTGATCCATGAGGCTCAAAGACCCGCAAATATATATACCCAAAGAGGTCCTCCCTAAGGCACATTCTAATCAAACTGTCAAAAATCAAAAACAGAGAATTTTAAACGCAGCAGGAAAAAAGTGTCAAGTCACATATAACAGAATCTCTACTAGACTATCAGCATTATTTCTCAGAAGAAACCTTGTAGTCCAGGAGAGAACTGGACGATATATTCAAAGTGTTGAAAGAAAAAAAAAAACTACCACCCAACAATACTATACCCAGCAGAGCTGTCCTTCATAAATGAAAGAGAAATAAAGTCTTACCCAGACAACCAAAAGCTGAAGGAATTCGTCACCACTAGATCTGCCTTACAAGAAATGCTTAAGAAAGTTCTTCAAACAAAAGCAAAAAGATAATAATTAATATCATGAATATATATGGAAGTATAAAGTTCACTATTAGAAATAAAAACATAATCAAATCCAGAATACTCTAATACTACAATGGTGGTGTATAAACACATATCTCTATTATGAGGGTTAAAATTCAAAACAGCCAAAAATAACTAAAGCTACAGTAAGTTGTTAAGAAATACACAATATAAAAAAATACATAGATGACATCAAAAACATAAATTGTGGGGGTTGAAGGTAAAAGTCTAGTTTTAGCATGTGACACAGATAAGTTGTTGTCAGCTTAAAATAGTTGATTACAACCATAAGATGTTTTATGTAAGCCTCATGGTAGCCACAACCAAAGACTACAGCAGATATAAAAATGATAAAGAAAAAGGAATGAAAACTTAGCACTACAGAAAATCATCAAATCATCAAATCACAAAGGTAGACAACAGAGGAAGAAAGGAGCTACAAAACAATCAGAAAACAAAAAAATGGCAGCAGCAAGTCCTTACATATCAATAATAACCTCAAATGTAAATGGACTAAATTGCTGATTCAAAAAACATAGAGTGACTGAATGGATAAAAGAGCAAGATCCAACTTCATGCTGCCTAAAAGAGAAAAACACATGCTGAAAGTGTTGGGATGGAAGAAGATATTCCATGCAAATGGTAACCAAAAGAGTGCAGGAATGGCTGTACTTATATCTAATATAATGAATTGCACATCAAAAATCGTCAAAAGAGACAAAGGTGGTCATTATTTAATGATAAAGGGATCAATTCATTAAGAGGAAATAAAAACTGTAAATATATCCACATACGCACCCAATATTAGTGCACCTAAATACATAAACTAATTACTAATGGACATGAAGAGAGAAATAGAAAGCAATACAATAATAGTAGGGGACACTTTATACCCCACTTTGAACAATGGCTAGACAGAAAATTAGTAAGAAAATACTAGACCTTGATTGCACTTTTCATCAAATGGACCTAACAGAGATATACAGAACTTTCCATCCAACAGCAGAATACACGTTTTTGTCTTGTGCACATGGAACATTCTCCAGTACAGACCATATGTTAGACCCCAAACTAAGTCTTAACAAATATAAGATGACTGAAATAATCATTTTGCCCCACAATACTATGAAACTGGAAATCAATAAGAGGAGAAATCCTGGAAAATTCACAAACATGTAGAAATTAAACAACATGCTCCTGAAAAACCACTGGGTCAAAGAATAAATCAAAAGATAAATGAAAAAATATCTTGAGACAAAGAACAATGAAAATGCAACATACCAAAACCTATAGGATGCAGCAAAAGAAGTTTTAAGAGGGAAATTTATAGCAATGAATGCCTACATTAAAAAAGAAGATCCCCCCCAAAAGAGTCTAACATTACATATCAAGGAACTAAAAAATGCAAAATTAGAGTAAACAAAACAAAAAACCAAAAACCCCAAATCCTTCTTTTTTTATTCTTGCAATATGCCTGACTAGACATTTTTTGCATTAGAACCCTCACCATGCAAAAAAAAAAAAAAAAATCCAAAGCAACAAATAGATAGTTACCTGAAGAATAGGGTGACTAGAAGAAAACAACAGTGACTGGAAACTTGAGACTGCAACACAGAAGGACAGGAGAAACTCCCAACCAGGACTAACACAGAGACTTGAGAAACCCTATGCTAAAGGACAAGGAAGGTGTGGAAGGGCCAGTGGCAGGCACTCCCATCTTAGACACCTGCAAACTGGGCTGCAGGGTACCCATGAGGCCCTCGTGGAGAGTAGAACAAGTGTATGGAGCAATAACAGCCCATGCAACATATTTTTCCAGAGAACTACACGTGGAGTCACTCCCACTCCCTCGATCCCAGGCTGCAACTTGATGTCACCACTTGGGTATTGGAGATGGGGGAGACCACAGCCCATTGACCCAGTGCCTGTATACCCAGGCACAGAGAATAGGGGAAGCATGTCAGCTGCCTGGATACATGCTGCTTTCTTCCTGGAAACACAGAGCCCCGTTCGACATATAGGAACTGCCCAAGAAAATGGGGGGAGCATGCCAGTTGTCTGGATCCCTCCTTCCCCTGGGGAGCTCAGAGCCACACCCAACTCAATGCTCCACACGCACTCCAGCAGATAATGAGTGGGGGCTGCACTGCCCCTTTGCACTGGTTGCCTGGATCCACACTCTCCCTTCCCAGGAGGTCAGAGCCTCACCCAATTCAACGCCCTGTACCTGCTCTAGCAGACAGCAAGTGGGTGTGCACCAGCTCCATGCACTGGTTGGCTGGATCCACGTCCTCCTCCTCTGAGAGCTCAGAGGTGTTCCTGACTTAGCAAGCCCACCACCACCAGTGGAGAGCACACCAGGGGTGTACAAGATGTTCAAATCCATGCCACCTTCCCCAGGAGCCCAGTATCCTGTCTGACACAGCAGCCAGCTCACAACAACAGAGAAGGTGTGGGGATAGAGCCAGCACTTACTACTGCACCCACCCAGAACCAAACCTATGTAGCCCACCCCAACTATCAATATAAAACCCTTCTACAGGTAAGAGTCTCTTCTTTCAAAAACCACTCCAAAAATAAAAATAAGTGACCACACCACCAGATGCCCAGACATCAACAAAGAAATACAGGAAGCATGAAACCCAAAAAAGAAGACTACAATTCTCAAATACCAGACCCCAAACTGGTGTATCACCTGAAGAGAAATTCCAAATGTCAATATTAAGGAAACTCAAATTCATGGACGAAAAATATAGATAGAAATCACAATGAGCTTCTGGTAAAGATGGAGGAATAGATGGCCCCCCAGCATCACTCTCTCCCACAAATAAACCAATTTGCAACTATTAAAAATCAACAACAGCCAAGTTGGGGCCTCTAGAGCTGAAGGGAAGAGGAAGAGAGACCTATGGATTTCATGAAGGCAGGAGAAGCCATGATGAGAGAAAGGATTGCTCCTACCATTTTGAGCCCTGGCCACTTAGGCTGGACCTCATGAGTGCACAGAGCAAGAGCTGGCAAAAGCCACAGCTGTGCCCTTTGGATGAAGTTGCTTGGAGGTGGCAGGGGAGAAGAGGACCTTGGTGGCCCTCAAGACAGAAAGACCACTTACAGGGTACCTGTGGACCCACATAGGAGTGAGGTGCCACAACAACTGAACAAAAGAGCCATTCAGAGGCCAATCAATCATTGCAAGGGACCGAATCATGGCCCATCCCACGGGAAGTATTTGGAGTATGGGCGGTGGCAGAGATGGACCCACTGGGAGAACACTGAGGCACAGCATGGATAGCTGATCTGCCCCCCAGTCAGCACAGGACCACTCAGTGGAGACTGGTCAGGAATACAGATCTGCAAGGGGTACAGTTTGCTAAAATGTCTCAGGCCCAGACCAGAGTTTCCACACAACCCAGGTGTACCAGACCTCATGAGACCCAGAAGTACATACAAGGTCAACAATTAAACACTGAATCAGCAACAAAGAAGCAATTTAGCTCAACTACAGGGCTCAAGTTTGGTCTCACAGGAAGTTCCCCCATTTTAGAGTAAGCAAAGGACAATAAATTCCAGTGCAGAGTTTAAGTGGCGGGAACAGTGAATAATCCAATACAGAATTGAAAGAAAAAACAAAATACCCACAGGTCAGAGACAAAGTTTGATATTAACTAGTAAAGGTCTCACATCACCAAAGAACACCTATAAAACTTAGAAGGACCAGAAGTCCCCTGGACCCCAAAGCCAGGGAGGCAGGAGGGCTGGGTGCATGAGCCATGCCCCCTGACACCTGCAACCAGCCCAGTGACAACCACCAAGTCACCATAGGAAGCACTCTGGGCTCTCAAACCAAGGTGGTGGGGGGTCAAGTGCCTTGACCTTGCCACCCTGACACCTGCAATCAGCCCAGCAATGACCACCAAGCCACTGCTGGAAGCCCCCTTGTCTCCCCTGCAGGAATGAGAGTGGTGTCACAAGTCTCAACCATGCCTCCCTCCTTCTCCTCCTCTATTTCCTTTTCCCTTCTCCTCTCCCCCTCCCTAGCCACAGCTCCACAACATCTTCAAATGTAAAAAAATAAAAATATTGATAAATAAAATTCCAAAAAAGAAAGAAAGAAAGAAAGAAATCACAATGAAGTGAAAAGAAAGATCCAGCACATGTATGAAAAACTCAGCAGAGATAGGAACAATAAAAAAGAACCAAGCAGTAATTCTGGAACTGAAGAAATCAATCAAACAAAATAAAAAAATTTAACAGAGAGCACAAGCAGTAGGCTAGAGCAAGCAGAAGAAAGAATTTCTATACTACAAGATGAACATTTTTAATTAATACAGCTGGACCAAAAAAGAATTTTTAAAAAAGAAGAAAGCCTATGAGATCTTTCTGATAACTTCAAGTGTACGAACATCCATACTACGGATTTACTGGAAGGGGAAGAGAAAGGAAAAGGCATTGAAAGCATATCTAATGAAATAACAGCCAAAAAATTCCCAAGTATTGGGAGAGATATGGTCTCATAGATCCAAGAAGCTCAAAGATCCTCCAAAATATTCAACCCAAATAGGACCTCCCCGGAACACTTTGTAGTCGGTATGTCTAATGTCAAAGACAAAGAAAGATTTCTAAAAACAGCAAGGGAAAAGCATAAAATAACCTATCAGGGAATCTCCATCAGCTAACTGCAGACTTCTCAACAGAAACCATACAGGGCAGGAGACAATGGAATAAAATATTCAAAGTCCTAAAAGAAAAAACCTGCCAACCAAGAATACTATATAAGAGCAAAACTATATAAGAGCAAAGCTTTCCTTCAGAAATGAAGGAAAAATAGTGCCTTTCACTGATACATAAAAGTTGCAGGAATTCACCACCACAATCTGATCCTTCAACAAATCCTCAAGGGGGTCCTACATCTGGAGTCAAAAGAGCAATATGTATCAACATAAATCACAAGAAAAATTAAAAACTGTTAGTAGAACAGATACACCAAAGAAAAAGAAATAAATTGTTTCTTATCACTACAAAAAAACAACAAAGACAAACAATAAAAGGGAAAGAAAGAACAAAAGAAATAGAAAACAACCATAAAGAAATTAATAAAATAGCAGGAACAAGGCAATACCTTTCAATAACAACCCTGAATGTAAATGGATTAAATTCCGCACTTAAGAGATATAGACTGGCTGAATAGATCAAGAAACTAGACCCAACTGTGTGCTGCCTGCAAGAAACTCACTTCACCAGTAAAGATACACACAGACTAATAGTGAAGGGATGGAAAAAGATATTCCATGAAAATGGAAATCAAAAACAAGCAGGAATTGCCATACTTATATGAGATAAAATAGGCTTCAAACCAAGAACTATAAAAAGAGACAAAGAAGGACATTATACAATTATAAAAGGATCACTGCAGCAAGAAGATGTAACAATCATAAATATATATGCACCCAACAATGGGGCATGCAGATATATAAAGCATATTCTACATATGTTACACAATAATAGTTGGGGATTTTAACATGCCACTCTCAGCAATGAACAGACATCTAGACAAAAAATGAGCAGAGAAATATTGGACTTAAACAGCACTTTAGACCAAATTGACTTGCCAGACATGTACAGGACATTTTGTCCAACAAGCATAAAATATACATTCTTCTCATCAGCACACAGATTATTCTCCAGGGTAGACCACATGTTAGAACACAAAGTAAGTCTCCACAAATTTAAGAACACTGAAATAATATCAAGTATATTTTCAGATCACAATGGAATAAAATTAGAAATTAACAACAAACTTTGGAAACTATAAAAATATATGGAAATTAAACACCATGCTCCTGAACAACCTACAGGTTAAAGAAAAAATAAAGCAGGAAATAAAAAAATTCCTTGAAACAAATGAAAACACAAGCACAACTTACCAAAACTTATGGGATACTGAAAAAGTAGTACTAAGAGGAAAGCGTATTACAACAAATGCTTACTCAAAAGAATAGAAAGATTTCAAACAAACAACTTTATTTTACACTTCAAAGAACTAGAAAAACAGGAACAATCCAATGACAAAATTAGTAGATGGAAGGAAATAATTAATATCCGAGCACAGCTAAATGAAATAGAGACCAAAAAAAAAAAAATAATAATAATAATACAAAAGATCAACAAACAGAAAGTTAGTTTTGTGAGAAGATAAAAGACCCAAATAACAAAAATCAGAAATGAAAAAGACATTACAACTGATACCACAGAAATACAAAGAATCATTAGAGACTATTATGAACTATATGCCAACAAATTTGAAAATCTGAAGGAAATGGATAAATTTCTGGACACATACAATCTACCAAGATTGATCCAATAAGAAACAGAAAACCTGAACAGACCAATAATAAGCAATGAGATTGAAGCAGTAATCAGCAGCCTCCCAATAAAGAAAAGCCCAGATGGCTGAAATAAACCAGGCAGAGAAAGAGACATACTGCATGTCCTCACACATAAGTGGGAACTAAAAAATAAAATAAATAAAACAAGAGTGAGAGAGAAAGAATGAAACAAACACACACAATCAATCACAAAACAAATCAATCACAATAATATGTTGAACTTTCAAAAGGAGAGAACAGAACTGTGGTTACTAGAGGTAGGAAAGGGGGCTGCAGAGGAAGGGAGTTAGTGAGAAATTGGTTAATGTACAAATGTACTGGATGACGTAGAGAAAATGGATAAATTCCTAGAAAAATACAACCTACCAAGATTGTGCCAGAAAGAAACAGAAAGCCTGAACAGACCAATAACAAATAAAGAGAATGAAGAAGCAATCAAAAACCTCTCAACATAGAAAAACCCTGACCAGATGGCTGCATGACTGAATTCTACTAAACATTCAGAGATCAGTTAATAGCAATACTTATTAAACTCTTCCAAAAACAGACCTAGAGACAGTGTTTCCAAACACATTTTATGAGGCCAAAATTACCTTGATATTTATGTTAGACAGAAACATGAGGAAAAAAGAAAAAAAAAAACAAAAAACTAAAGGCCAATTTCTCTGATGAACATTGATTAAAAAAATCCTCAATAAAATATTAGTAAATCAATTCCAACAACATATCAAAAAGACAACAGATACATCATGACCAAGTGGGATTTATTCCCAGTATGCAACACTGATTTAACATATGCAAATCAATGTGATACATCACATTAAGAGAATAAAAAATAAAAAACGCACGATCGATCATCTCAATTGACACAGAAAAAGCATTTAACAAAGTCCAACATCCTTTCTAGATAAAAACTCTCATCAGATTAGGTATAGAAGGAATGTACCTCAACATAATATAGGCATTTGTGAAAAACCCACAGCTAACATGTAATCAATGGGGAAAAATTGAAAGCTTAGTATTAAGTAAGAAACTCAGTATAAAACTACAATAATCAAAATAACGTGGGACTGGCATGAAGACACACATATAGACCAATGGAACAGAACAGAGGGACAAATTATCAAAAAGACAAAAAATAACAAATGCTGGAGAAGATGTGGAGAAAAGGTAACACTTATACATTGTGGGAATGTAAATTAGTACAGCTCTTATGGAAAACAGTATGGAGGTTTGTCAAAAGACTAAAAATAGAACTACCATATGATCCAACAATCCCACTGCTGGGTACTTATTTTTTTTAAAAAAGGAAATTAGCACACTGAAGAGATATCTGCACCCCCACGTTTATTGCAACATTATTCACAGTAGCCAAGATACTGAATCAACCTAAGTGTCCACTGACAGATGAACAGATAAAGAAAATGTGGTATACATACACAATAGAATACTACTCAGCTGTGAAAAAGAATGTAATCCTGGGCCGAGCCCGTGGCGCACTCGGGAGAGTGCAGCACTGGGAGCGCGGCGACGCTCCCGCCGCGGGTTCGGATCCTATATAAGGATGGCTGGTGCACTCACTGGCTGAGTGCCGGTCACGAAAAAGACAAAATTAATTAATTAATTAATTAATTAATTTAAAAAAAAAAAAAGAATGTAATCCTATCATATGGGGCAACATGGATGATCCTGGTAGACATTATGTTAAGTGAAATAAGACCAGTGCAAAAAGATAAATAATGAATATTCTCAGTCATATGTGGGAAGTGAAAAAAGAAAAAAGAAAAATAAAGGTGAGCTTTCAGAAATAAAGAGTACAACTGTGGTTACTACAGACTGGGAAAGGTCAGGCAGGGGAAAGGGGATAGCGAGAGGTTGGTTAATTGAAACACAATTACAGCTAGAAAAGAAAAATAAGTTCTAGTGTTGTACAATAATGCTAGGCATCTGTAATTAACAATAATTTATTGTATGTTCTCAAATGGCTAGAAGCAATGAGCTCAAAGAAATGATACATTTTCGTGATGATGAATATGCTAATTACCCTGATTTGATCATCACATAGTGTATACATGTATTAAATATAAGTCTGTACCCCATAAATATGTACAATCAATACAAGTCAATAAAAAATAAGAATTTACAAATAAATACATAAATAAAAATAAAAATGTCTTCATGGAAAAAAAATAAAGAACAGAAAGCCAAGAAATAAGCCACACCACATATGGCCAAATCACTTTTGACAAGGGTGCCAAGACCATTCAATGGGGAAAAGATAACGTATGCTAGAAATTGCAATGGGAAAACTGGATAGCCACATGCGAAAGAATGAAGTTGAACCCTTACCTTACACCATATACAAAAATTAAATCAAAATGTATCCAAGATCTAAATGTAAGACCTAAAACTATAAAACTCTTAGAAGAAAACAGAAGGAAAAAACTTCATGACATTGGACTTGGCAATAATTTCTTGGATATGACACCAAGAGTACAGCCAACAAAAGAAAAAATATATAAATTGGACTACATCAAAATTAAAAACTTTTGTGCATCAAAGGACACTATCAACAGAATTGAAAAGACAACCCACAGAACGTGAGAAAATATTTGCAAATCAAATATCTGATAAGGGGGCCAGCCCCGTGGCTCACTCAAGAGAGTGTGGCGCTGGGAGCACCGAGGCCGCGGGTTCGGATCCTATATAAGGATGGCCGGTGAGCTCACTGGCTGAGCGTGGTGCGGACGACACCAAGCCAAGGGTTGCGATCCCCTTACCGGTTACAAAAAAATATATATATATATTTGATAAGGGGTTAATATCCAGAATATATAAAGAACTCCTACAAGAAAACAACCTTATTAAAAAACAGGCAAAGGACTTGAATAGGTATTTCTCCAAATATATATATATATAAATGGCCAAATAAGCACATGAAAAGATTCTCAATGTCACTAATCATTAGAGAAATGCAAATCAAAATGAAAATGGAATATCACTTCATACCCTTTAGGATGGTTATTATCAAAAAAACAGAAAATAAAAAGCATTGATTAGAATGTGGAGAAATCAGAACTTTGTGCATTGCTAGTGGGAATACAAAATAATGCAGCTGATAATGGAAAACAGTATTGCTCTCCTCAAAAAATTAAACATAGAATTACCATATAATCCAGCAATTCCACTTCTGGCTATAGAAGAATTAAAAGCAGGGACTCAAACACATATTTGTACACCCATTTCATAGCAGTATTATTCATAATAGCCAAAAGGAAGAAGCCACACAAGTGTCCTTCAACAAATGAATGGGTGAATAAAATGTATTGAGGGACCCCCCCCCCATAACCAGGCACACTGCCAGTGCCTCGGGGCCCACCCAGGGACCTGGGGCATGGAGCCAGGGACTAGACCCCCCCCCACACAACCAGGCACACTGCCACTGCCTCGGGGCCCGCCTGGGGTCCTGAGGTATGGAACCAGGGACCGGATGCCCCCCCCACAACCAAGCACACCACCAGCGCCAAGGAGCATGCCAAAAACATCACTTCCATGTCGGTGGCCTACCACAGCCACCACAATAACCATGGCTGCTGTGAAAGTGGCTAGACGTCACAACCACCACACAGATGGTCCGCAAGCCACTGGAGTGCACTGACACAAGAAGAGTCACCAGCAGAGACCAAAGAAAAGAAGAGGATGTCTATCTCCACAAAGCCTATCCCAAAGTGACAGAAGCAGCATCTGCTCTACGATAATACTGGGGGACCTGAACACACATCTCAGTATTGGACATATCATCTAGGCAACAAATCAACAGAGTAATCATTACTCTTTCAGAAGGAGAGAAGAAATCTAGGGTAATTAGAGGGGGAAGAGGGAAGGGAGAGGAAGGTGGGGAAAGTTTGGACAAGGGGCATAAAGAATAAGTATGACTTATAACAATATATAAGCTGGTAATATTGATTTGACCAACATACGTCAATGTTGAACTAAAAAAAATGTGTATAATCAATTATGATTCAATAAAAATTTTTTAAAAAACCTTTATAGAAAAAAGTTATAATCATTATATAAAAACATTTTTAAAGACCTAAATCAGTACAAAAACATTTAGTAGCATGTTCATAAATTAGCATATTTAATATAAAAAATAGCAATCTCTTCACCCGTCTGTATAGATTCGATGCAATTCCAGTACAAATTTTACAGTTTCTCTTTTAGTACAGAACTGAGCAAGCCAATTCTAAAATTTACAAAGATGTGGAAAAGAACCAAGCCAGTCCTAATAAAATATAAGATGAGAAAAAAAATAAGATGAGGGATTGTATCAGACACCAGAAATTATTATAAAGCTTTAATAATTAAAGCAGAGGATAAAATAAGTGACCACTGGACCTGAACAAAGAGCCCACAAACAGCCCCATGCACACTTGAAAACTTAGTTTATGTTAGAAAGCTTTGCAGACCAATAGGGAAAAATGGATTACTCAATAAAGTATGCTAGAACAATGGAATTCCATATTAAAAAAAAAAAAAAGAAATTGAATTCCTACCTCAAAACGTACAATGAAATCAATTCCAGATGAATACAGACTTTACTACTAAAGATAAACTACAAAATTTTAAAGAATATCTTATGATTCAGGATAAAAAATGATTCCTTAAATAGGAACAAAAGGGACAAATCACAAAGTTTGTTCAGTTCTACTATACTGCAATCAAGAATAAAGTTAATCAAGACATGACAGAGTGACAAGGCAAGACACAACGGATAAATGTACTTGAAATATATGCAACTGAAAAGAATAACTCTCTAGTAAAGATCATTCCTCAACACCAGTAAGAAAAAAAGATCCCAACAGAGAAATGGACAAAAATTTGAATAGGCACTTTACATGAAAAAAACCTGAATAGCTCATAAAAGTGAAAGGTTGCTCAGCCTTATTAATTGGGGAGAAGTAGAAAAACAAATTAAAACCATAAAGAGCTATCTTTCCACATCAACCAAATTTGCTACAATTAAGATATCAGAAAATATCACGTCAGTAAGATACACACCAACAAAAGGGACTTAGGCATGGCCAATTAAACATTTTCTCCGTGTCTCTGAACCTTAAACAAGTGATGAAAAACGTTGAGATAAATGAAGGTCAATTTATCCTAATAAAAATGGCAACATGCTTACCAAACTATTTCCATCAAAAGATCACTGCTGTGGCTCTTGTGACCTAGCCTTTGATGACTGACCATTTCCAAGCCTGGTCTCTAAACTCCCATTACTTATGCTCCCAATATCTTCCAAAAAATTCCATTTTGCTGAAGCTAGCCAGAATCAAATTCTACTTTTTAAACAAAAAAATCTTGACATATCAAGTTTCTCATCTAATAGAAAATTCCTAAAGGTTTCCATTTTGAGTACAATGTCACGATCCCTGGAAATTGAAAATTACTATCACATTTCTGTATTTCTGACTCTTCCTAAAAAATCTGCATGACAGCAAATGTCTTTATTTTAAGACTTGATTTGAATATTCACTCAGTGCAGAATGTTCATCAGGATCAAAATCAAGATAGCAAAAAGAGGTACCTAGCTCGTTCCCGAGCTGCATCCTCACGGGCTTTTTCCTTTTCTTGCCTCTGTTGTTCAATTCGGGCTTCTTGTTCTTTCCTCTTCATCAACAATTCTTCTACACGGGCCTGCCGTTCTGCCTCTAGAGCTCTCTTGCGTTCCTAATGTTAGAAATATTAATAAAGATATTAGAATTATGAGTACAATGAAAATGACTAAAGGTGACATACCTTTGACACAAACTTATACAAAGGCTCATGAAAAATCACGTACTATGAAAAACTACGCATGTATTGCAATATTTTTTTTGTACCAAAATAAACTCATACTACTTGTTATAACATGTCTGAACAGGATCTAGTTTGAGGCACTAAGAAGGATAAGACATCAGTTTGAAAAGAGCCCCCATCAGAGCAACATGAATTCTGCTAAAATTGAAGAACAAACATCAAATTTAAGGTGAAGCTTGGGTGCAAGAATGGTGGAATCATTCATGCTTTAGGAAAAATTACTGGGGACAATGTCCCAAACAAGTCAGCAGTTTACAAATGGATAACTGGTTTTAAGAAGAGATAAGATGATGTTGAAGATGAAGCCTGCAGCGGCAGACCATTCACATCCATTTGTGAGGAAAAAATTAATCTTGTTCATGCCCTAATTGAAGAGGTCCAACAATTAGCAGCAGAAACAATAGCCAATACCATAGACATCTCAATTGGTCCAGCTCACACAATTCTGACTGGAAAATTACAGTTCAGCAAATTTTCTGCTCAATGGGTGCCAAAACTTGTGCCCAGATGAGCTGCAGACAAGAGCAGAGCTTTCAATGGAAATTTTAAACAAATGGAATTAAGACCCTGAAGCATTTCTTCCAAGATTTGTCACAGGAAATGAAATGTGGCTTTACTAGTTATGATCCTGAAGACAAAGACAAGAGGTAGAAGTAAAGCAAAAGCAAGACTTATCAAGAGCAAAGTCATGGCAACAGTTTTTTGGGATGCTCAAGGCATTTTGCTCGTGGACCTTTTGGATGGCCAAAGAACAATAACCTATGTTTATTATGACAGTGTTTTGAGACATTTAGCCAAAGCTTCAGTATAAAAATGCCCAGGAAAACTTCACCAGAGAGTCCTTTACACCAGCACAAAGCTCCTCCTCACGCCTCTCATCAAACAAGGGCAATTTTGCAAGAGTTTCCATGGGAAATCATTACACATCCACCTTACTGTGATGATTTGGCTCCTTCTGACTTCTTTTTGTTTCCTAATCTTAAAAAATCTTTCAAGGGCATCCATTTCTCTTCAGTTAATAATGTAAAAAAGATTGTATTGACATGATAAATTCCTAGGGCCCTCAGTTCTTTAAGGATGGACTAAATACTGGTATCACTGCTTACAAAAGTATCTTGAACTTGGTGGAGCTTCTGTTGAAAAATAGTTTTTTTTTAAAATTTTTGTCTTTTAATTCCATTTTTTCACAGACTTTTTGAAGTCCCCTTCTATATTCAAGCCAAGTAGATCCCTGGCTTGCCACTAGGAACTGCTTCTCAGAATTTAAACAAAAATCAAACAGCAATGATATCTGGTTTTCATATGTCACTAATCAGTGTTATACATAATTATACCAATAAATGGTATTTTAAGCAAATATGCTACACATATTCTGTGGGACCCTAACACATACTTTCTGATTAACCACTTCTGAAGGCTTGTAGTTAATACATGGTTATAGAAATACCTGAACATGATGAAAAAAAAAACAAAACCATAATTAACACACTTTATTTCTGAACTAAGCTTTCATAATAGAATTAAGTGAAGAAAGCTTACGGGAAGAAGAAAGAGGCAATATAATACAGTACAGTGGATATGAGAGTGGGTACTGAATCAGTTTCCCTGGCTTTGTTTCCTGACCTCGTTATTCACTAGCTGCTTGACTCTGGTCTATTTAGTCACATTCTCTGTGCCTTTGTTTTCTGCAAGATAAATAACAATAATACATACGCAAACCACTAACCACAGATCTTGACAATTGCTATAGCGAATTATCAAAAATTAGTTATCATCATCATCATCAAGGCAGAAGACACTTCATTAAAATAAGGTAAATTTCAATATGAAATATTGGGTTCTGTGTATCTTTTTGCCCAGTAGCAGTTCTTTGATAGTTTTCACCACATTACACTTCTTTCAATCCATCCATGTTCCCAAGTAGCTCACACAACCTCTCCCTGGCCCCTCCTATTAATGATTAAAGGAATATGCTGATGTAGGCTCTAGTACCCACTACTTACATAGTCATTTCACCATAAACAGTTTCAGTTTATTGTTAGATCTAAATCACTAGAGTTTGGCCACAGTAAGGGCTCAGTAAAGAACAGCAGAAAAAAAATAAAGCAGTTTCTGTTCAGACAACACTGAAAAGAAATTCAAACATCTGATAGTTAACTGAGCTCACAATGGTAACTTCATCTCTACAACACACTCTACCTCAGGAAAAGAAAACCTTTTTAAAGAAATAAGCCAAAAAGATCCCTATTTCTTTCTTTCTTGAGGTGAGGTTGGGGGTGGTGGGGCCTATGAGTTCTGAGGGGGGAAGAACTGGGAATTGAAGGGAATGCACTGATTTCAGGAGGGTATATCTGGAAGATTACAGACTGTTGGACACATGCACTAGATTTTAAATATATTCTTTAGTGTCTGGCATACTATTTGTAAACTGGCATTAGCTATTTCTCATTACTAATCAAGAGTATTATGTGGAAACATGTTTAGATATGTAAGATTGCAAAAACTCTTAATACTAAAAACAATCAAATCTGGTACAGAAAATTTTCTCCTTTAAGAAAAATATAACCAAAAATACTTTCTCTTATAGTCAAATTTATCTAAAGTTAAAAAAAAAATCTGTATTATGTCTGAAACACATTCTTCACAATGAAATACAAAAGGCTTAGGCATTAAATATAAAGAACTAAAACAGACCTTTTCATTTCACATTTTATAAAACCAAAAGTTTATGGAATATAACTGCAAAAATTATAAGTTGGTCTTTAAAAGGAAATATATTAATATTATGTAAAAATAATTACTTTAATGTAGCCAAGTTGCAGAATCATAAATATGTCAACTTGCTGATTGTTTTCATGGATTTAAGATGTACTCCAACTTTGCATTAAGAGGTAATTGGACTTTGAAAATTATCTAACCTTTTAAGTTCTGTTTTTAATAAATAGAAAAGAGAATTGGTAACTATACAGTTAATGAATAAAAATTAGTAAGGTGAGCTAGCATTTTCCAATCTAAAATTTAAGTCCCTAAAACTAGGACTTTGTACCCCACAGAGCACCTTGCACAGGGCAGGGGTTTCCTAGAAATATGTTTAATATACGAAGCATAACTCTATAAAATAACATGCATTATGAGTCTATATACCTACAAACAATATAAACCTACAACAAATGATCTGGAAATATAACTTGAAAAGAACCTCTCAGACCCTCACATACTTCATAGGCAAAGGTGTACCTATGGCAGCCTAAGAAAGGATTCTGCAACCCCCTCTTTATGCCTACAATGCAAATGATCAGGGCAAAAAAACAAAGCTTTTAGAATTTCTAAAAAAACCAAGCTTAAAACTAACCAATCAATAATATACATAACAACAATGGCAATTGAGAATATATAAAGACAGCACTAAGTATTTCACTTACAAGAAACAAGGATCACAATTGCCTTTTAACAATTCATGGGAATGTTTCAAGAGTAAACATAAAGTAGATGGGGGGGTCTTTGAAATTCTATATAAAGTTAGGATCTTACTATTATTATTGTATTTACAGAATGTTTGGCATTAGTGCCTTACACAGCTAGAAATGACTACACATTTTTATATGTTGTATATTACCAGTGGATTTTTCTAACAATGTCAGTATATCTCAATTAAACTGATGTAGATAAGTTTTAAATTTTTCAGAAAATTAAATCCATCAGTAATTTCTACATTTCAAAAAAGAAAAATAATTCTGAAGTATAAAAACAATTTGGGGGGGAAGGGTCAAAACAATTTTTAAAGTGTTGGTAGGTACAGGAAATTCCTTACTACTTTCTAGTAAACTGTTTTCCTTTAAGCTTTAATGAATGTTCCAAATTGTGAAGCAAGACTCATCAGTTTTAAACTGGAAATAACTATTATATATCAAATCTTAAAATCTTCAAAATGCAGAGAAAGAAACCAAAGATGTCTATTTAAAAATATACAATAATACTCATATATTTCTCCCTACAACTCAGCTAAGAAATCACCTTTTTCAGAGAATTTTCCCTGACATTCTCCTCCTATAAATAGAGTTAATTATGACCTCCTCTGTGGTAGGTACCTCTGTACCTTGTACATACTTTAATTACACTCTTTCATATGAAACTGTAATTTATTATTTACCATAAAGCAAGGATCATGTCTTATTTATCGCTCAGTTATTAATGCCTAATAGTTGCTGAAAAGTAATACATAACTTACAAAACATGACTTTTTATAAAATGGTCCTGCTATAGAGAAACAGACAGCAATAATGCTAAAGAGAAGGCTAAAATTAAAAATTCAAATATCATATTACTTTACTCATTCATTTAAGGGTATAAGTTAATAGAGAATTAACTTATAAATAATAAAATAAAAATATTTGCTGATTCTTGGACAGGAAAAGCTAAAATTCCTCCAATAGGAGCATTCTGTATTTTTAAACTTAGGTTAGCTTGGTCCTCATTAAGGTAAGACATTGGACTCAAATCAAATAGAAGAGATCAAAGATGAATATGGAAATGCCTGCTAATGTCCACAAATACCAAAAAGTAATCAATAACCTTAAAAATGTATTCATATTTTAATTTTCTAAAACCACCAGTGAAGAAACATGATTAATAACTTCCATAATTTTTAACATAACAACAAAGCTTTTCATGATCTGCTCTCTAACTCTACATGCAGTGCTCTCCCACACTATGTCATTTGTACTAGTCTCATTTTTAAAAACTTAGTTGAAGTATCTCCTCCAGGAAACTTTTCCTGACTTTCTCATGTCCTCTCTCTCCTTTGTGTGACTGAGAATGCCTTTACTATAGCACTTATCCTGATGGGTTAAATTTATTTATGTATATGTCTCCATGTGAACATATTACTTGTAGTAACTCAATAACATGATCATTGAATGAATGAACAAGTAAATATTAGTCATAATAGATATAGTATGTCTGCATTTATATTTGAACACTGCAAAATTTATCTACATCAAAAATGTCAAGTCCTAAAAGAGTCTATGGGCAAGGAATTTTACTGAGAAAGATCTAAAATAGATTAGAAAACGGCAGTACAGTTTATGCTCTAATCTTTCTTCCAATCCTGAAAACGGGAGCTAACCTAGGGTTTGCAGCAGAGGTTAAAAGCTAAATAATTATAATCTGGTGATACTGCCCAATAAATGATAGGTACTCCTTGTCATAAGCATAAAGATTACCCAATTCTTTAAGGCTATATATACTGGCTCAAGAACAATCCTTTTTTACTGGGGGAGAGGAGCATATTCTTACCAAACCCAACTAGAAAAGAATAGATGACAATCATTCCAGAGCAATTTAATCCTTCACCTGGTTGCTGCTAGAGACTCTATTTCTATGACTGCAGTCAACTGACTAATCATTGATTACCTTATCAAAGAGAGAAAACACTGTCTTTTGGCAATCAGATTTCATGTTTCCAAACAGTGCTGTATTAAACCATGCACCCTTAGAAACAAAGACTAGGTATTACTTCTTTTTGGATCCTCAGCACCTAGTTCAGAGCTTAGCACATAACAGGTGCTCAATAAATGTTTACTGAATAAAAACCTACCTGCACAGCTTCATCACGTGCTTGCTTTTCTTCCTGTCTTCTCTGACGTTCTTCCTGTAACTCATTAAGCCTCTGCTCATATTCCTTCAATTTTGATAAAACATCATGGCGTTTATTCTGGGCTTCAAGGGTATTTATAAAGGCAATTTCATTTACCTTCCAATAACAACAAAGAAAGTGAGATTCAAATCAAGTTAATTCTTGGGCACATCACATAAATAAGAAATTTAACAAGTTTTTATATAGTAACTTAAAACAGTGATAAGGCACAGAACAAAAAAAATAAATGACATATAACTCTTTTAATATTTACCTCAGAATGGAAAATAATCCAGTGTATATAACAAATCCACAGGCCTTAGTAAAAACTGATTTAGAGGTCTGCTACTGAAAATATTTTAAAGTCAAGAACAATTTAAGATTCTCACTGAGTCCATCTTACAAAGTTCTACCTGTGTAACCATCATTATAATTTGCAACCATATATTACCCCAACATTTAAATAGGTATGTTTATGTTATTCTAATAAGTTTGAGAGGTCAAAGCTTATAGTAAACAACGAATCTTTTTTTTTCAAAATATATTAAATAAGTGACAATTAGGTACAAGGTAGTGCATTATGTACTGCATCCTCAACTTCACATGTATCGACTCTTAACAGCCAAGTTTTGTTAGAGAATACAGATTTTATGAGCAAAGTATAGCTAACGATAAAGTTCGAAAAACCAGTTGGGATCAAATCTTTCAATTTTGAAAGCCAGAGGGAGGGTATGCTGGAATAAAAATGGTAGAATGTATACAGGGAATTGAACACTGGAGCTGACTATCTGTGACAAAAGCACAGACGCCATGAATCCATACTGGATGGAATAAAACCTATCTCAAGATATTTTAGAAATAAGAAAGTTTAAATATAATTCTAACCATGCTTTCCCAACCTCCATGCCATGAGGCCACTTTAATAAGTATTTTTATAAGTAGATTAATCATATGGATTAATTAATCATCTTTCCAAACTGTACTGGAAGTATAAAACAAACAAGTATGTTCAAGGAAAATTTATTTATACTATTTCAGGGCTCACATGTTAATTAAGCATAATCAGGATGAAAGAAAAAGAAATGGGATCTAATACACTAAGCAAAATAAATAAAACAAAATTCAGGGGGAAGTGAGTATGCAAAAGTCAGATACAAAACCCAATCTGGAAGAAAACATAACCCCAAAATAGGAGAAAATTACCTAGGCAAACTTTGTAACACTGAAGAAGTTAACAAGAACACAAATTTAAAGGAGCAAGATGATAAAACAATATAATGGTAAAATAAAGGATGATTAGAGAGCTAAGGAAACAAACTGAGGACAAAGGAAACACTATCACAGAATTCATTAAATTAGAAAAAGCAGGGAACAGAACAAAGACAGTAAAAACCCAATTTATTAATAGAGGAAAGGCTTGTGATAATCCCAGTTAATACAGATTTTTAAAATAAAAATCAATGGATAAATAATAAGCCTTGAATACGGAGAACAAGTCAAGATGACCTAATATAAAGATAAAGATAAATAATACCTATGCAGTTAAAAAAGGCAACAGAAAATATTCCAACATAAAATACAGGAAATGTTACCAGGAAAAAAAGGAACAAATCAAAGATTAAAAAAGCTTACATTATTTCATAAAAAACTGACTCAGAAGATCAAATTAAGAATATCCTTACTAAATCATAAAACATTAAGGAAGAATAATAAAATTTTAAGCTTTCAAGTAGTAAATGCAAGCCAACTATAAGAAAGAAAAAATACAGTGCGGCCTCAAGCTTACCCAAAGAAATAGTTAATAATAGAAGACAACAGAATAATGCCTACAAAGTTCTGAAGGAAAGATATTGTGAATCATGAATCTGGTCTCTGGCCAAGATATAATTTAGGTAAAAATGTCATAAGCCTGAAATATGCTAGAACTCAAGGAACAAAGCACCTATGAGCTATCCCTGAAAAAAGTTACTTGGTCCAGAAAACCAAGATAAATCAAAACAAAGAACTCATGAATGGAGAATTGGTAAGCATTGATTTTATTTATATATGCAAGGAAAACTAAACTGAGGAATTTACAGTTACAGAGCAAAATGTAAATGTGATAAACTTTAACAATGTAAAACTAATAAAACTATGAAAAATTATTGAAGGGCGATTACAAAGATGGAAGGAAATAGGAATGCTAATTTTCTCATCTTTTAAGTAGGGATTCCCTCAGAATTATCCACAATTAAAAGGAGGTTGAAAAAATATAGTAATTCCATCCTCTCAATATGTTTCTTAATCTTCTATAACCTTAAAAATATCTTATGGTAAATAATCCCTCTCGTGATAAAGAAACATTTATTACAAACTCAACAATTTCTTCCATTTTACTTCCATTTCAATTCTTTCATTTAAAATGGAACTAAAAGAGACATTCATATGTCTTTTAAGAAGTATCAAGTATAGCATAATTATATTTTATAAAATTATCTATTCATGCAATTTGAACATAATTCTGGAGATATTTCTAGAACAGTGTTTTGCGTGATGTTAATGGTGGCTATCACTGAGATTTTTAGTTTCTTTTGCTATATTACTGGAATTCTTTTAAAAGAAAATGAATCATTTTTAAAAATAATAATATGACTGTTATTCTAAATATAAAATATTAATAATACATTTATACAATGCTTGAAGACAATGGAAAGTCCTTGAAGGTTTTTAAGCTGAGAGGTAATCCAATAATGTCCTTCAGAAAGATCAATTTGGAGGCAGCAGGAGCAAAAGATAAGAGTATCAACTGCAAATATTTAGGAGGGTGATAAAAATAAACTGGTGGCAGCTACAATGAAAAGCAAAACACATGAGTGGCTACAAAGTTACAGAACTATAGTTAGATATATACATGGGACCTCAAAGAAGAAGTCACAAAAATCTAGCTTATCTTTGTGCCTTAAACACAAAAAGTGGTCCAAAAAAAACCATAAAAACCAAAAAAAAACCCAGTGAATTGAAGTAAATGAATACAAGTATTTCGAGTCTGAGTTAATGGTAGACTAATAATGATAATCATCATCCGAAATATGAATTTCAGGAAAAGCAGATGGTGAACTGATGAGTTCTACTGAATACAACCACCAAGCAATAAGCAACTGAATCTAGAGTTGGTTGAGAGGGTGAGGCTAAATATTCAAATTTAGGAATCACTGCAGAGAGGATAGTTGAAGCAATGATAGTGGTTATGATACTAATGGAAAAGAATAAGTGAAGTAAACTGAAAGTAGTTATATTTAACCAACAAAAGAAAGAATGAAATATAGAAAAGGACTGGTTAGAGAGGTGGAACAAAAATCAAGACAGCACAGAAGAAAGTATTCTATAAAAAGGTGCCTGACAGTGTCCATATTAAGAGATTCAGAAATGGCTTTTAAACTTAGTGACAGCAGAGTAATATTCTCAAAGCAGAGAGAGAAAATGACATTACAAGGAATTAAGAAAGACATGGTTGTAAGATAATAGACTAGAAATGAGCTCAGACTACTGTTTCTAAGGAATCTGGTGATTTACAAAAGAATAGAATAGGTAATGTATAGAACAGAAGTACGAAAGTAGGCAATCTAGAGGAAGAAAGCAACGAAGCAGGCACAAGAAGATAACTGATGAAAAAAATTCTAAGAGCAGGCAAGAGGACATAAATTGGATCCACAGCACAAAGAAAAAGGCTCCTACCATAAATACAAAAATGTATCTCTTCCTCAAAACTGGAATAAAATAAACTATAACTAAAAGTAGATATGTTGCAAATAAAAATGAATCAATGAGACCATTAAAAAACTAAAAATATTATTAAATAATGGACAGCAATCTAAAATAAAATCAGGTTCTAATTAACTCTGGCTGCAATATTAGTCATTATCAACTAAATACTAGATGACTTATTTTCAATCGTCTGTCTACTCAAGAAAGAACTAAGGAATTTGAAATGACTATTAATTCATTCCAAGGACTCAGGAAAAGCATATATAGAAACATATAAGTCACAGCTTGATGATATAACAAAACTGAAATAAATATATTTGATATATTTCTCAAGGAAAGTACACTCCTAGGGGGATTTAAATATATTTTTTAAAATAAGAAAAAAATCACTGGATTAGTAGTACTTTTTAATTAGTATCAGAACAATAGAAATGCTTTAGGGACTTAAGGAAAAATTAAGAAGTTTAAAACAAATATGATGTATTCTTCTACAATTCCACAATTTATATTTTAGATGTTGATTATCATTAGTCTACCATTAACCCAGACTTGAAAAACTTGTATTCATTTACTTCAAATCACTGTTTTTTTGTTTTTGTGGGTTTTTTAGACCACTTTTTGTGTTTAAGGCACAAAAATAAGCTAGACTTTTGTGACTTCTTCTTTGGGGTCCCATGTATATATCTAACCATAGTTCTATAACTCTGTAGTTACTCATGTGTTTTCCCTTTCATTGTAGCTGCCACCAGTTTATTTTTATCGCCCCCCCTAAATATTTGCAATGATATTCTTACCTCTTGTCCCTGCTAATATTTTAATAAGTGCTTATGTTATACCAGAGATGGCACTATCTGCTTCACAACATGCATAATCTAATATAATCCTTCCAGCAATAGAAATGTAGCAAAGATTATTCCTATTTTAAAGATAATCAAAAAAGTTCAGAAAGGTAAAATAGTACATAAGGACATTCACCTATTAAGTGGTAGTCAGAACCTAAATCCAAGTTTATGTAACCCCAAAGACTTCAGTCTTCACTATCATGATAAAAAATTACTTTTTAATAAGGAGCAACCTTTTGATATATGGGAAACCCAAATTTCCTGATCAAAGAAATCAAACGGAGGTCTTGTGGGAAAAAAAAAAGATGCCTAGGCCCCACTCTAGCATTACTCAATAAGACCCTGCAAAGAAAAAGCTTGGGAATCTCTGTCTTTCTAACAAAACCTCAGATAACTATTATGATCAAGCAAGACAGAAATTTGGCATATGACAAAACCAGAGGCATAAAGAAGTTTTGTCTCATAAAGTAGAATGTCTGAGCAAGGAAGTAAATGACAATGTTTCACACAAACATTTCTGATATTTACGTCATCCCATTAGGAACAATTTGCTATGAGTCAAATGTGTCCCCCAAAAGTTCATGTGTTGGAAACTTGATCCCCACTGTAACAGTGTTAAGAGGGTGGAAAAATCCAACTATTATATTTGAAAGGAGGGGCTTTTGAGAAGTGACTGGATCATAAAAACTGTGCCCTCATGAATGGATTAATCCATTCATGGAATAATGAGTTATGGGTGTGAACTTATGGCTTTATAAGGAGCACAGGACAGAGCTCTTGCAATTTCTGGCCATGGGATACCCTGCATTGCTATAGAGTCAACACCCATGAGGAGGCCCCCACTAGATGCATTCCTTGGATGGTGGACTTCCCAGCATCCAAAACTGTAAGAAATAAATTTTATTTCTATTTAAATTACCCAGTTTCAGGTAGTGTTATAAGCAACAAAAATGGACTAATACATAATTCAATCATCAATTTTTTAAGTGGATGAAAAAACAAGAAAAAACTACAGTGACTATTTTCCCTGTAGATGTAATACATTTCCAGACAGGATTTTGTAAACTGTTGAATAGAAAGCAATGAAAATTAAAAGAACCAATAGGGCAGCAATTGGTAGCAAGAACTTAAAGTAGTATTTCATATAAGCAAGAATTTTAGTACAGACTCTCAATTATTAAGAATTAAAAGAACTACAAATGACAGGTGATATCTTCATGTAAAGATATCCAGTAGTTGACCACCCATCTCCATGAAAATTATTTTGACTGTGATTTGGGTTAATATTGGGTTAATATGCTTATAGGAGTCCCTTCAGCTTAATAAAATTTTAATGAAAGTAGGTTAAGCAATCAGACAAGTCAAAATTCATACGAGTCATATGGGGAAAAAAACAAAAACAAAAAACCACCCAACATGAGAATACAAAATCAATTTTACAGTGGTAAAATTAGTGGCTTTGGAACAAAAAAGACCTGGATTTATGTTCTAGCTGTGTGACTATCAGTACTGTGCCTTCAGATTCCCCCCCCCCCAAAAAATATAAAGATAAAAATAATAATAATACATAGGTGAAAACTTACACTTCTACCCATGATGAAACAAACTGGCAAATATACAAAATATATGAAATTCAACTAATGCAATACACCATATTAATAGAAAAAATGACAAAAACCACAGTGTTATAGGTATGGATGGAAAAAAAGCATTTGAGAAAATCCAACATCATTTCATAATAAAAACACTCAACAAACTAGAAGTTAAACAGGTCCTCACTCGTAAACGGGAGCTAAAAAATCAAACAAACAAAACAAACAAATAAAAAAGAAAGAAAGAAAAAAAGAAAGATACAACCATCACAATAATTCATTGAACTTCCAAAAGGAGATAACAGAACTGAGGCCAACACAGATGGGAAAAGGGGAGAGGGGAGAGTGAGAAATTGGTAAAGGGCCACCAAAAATGATTACAATGTGTAAGGCTGAATATAGTCATTATCCTGATTTGAGCATTACACATTGCACACAGGTATTGATATTCAATGCTGTACCCCACAGATAAATGAAATATATGAAAACACCTAACATCATACCAATGAAAGAATAAATACCTTCCACAAAGATCAGGAATAAGAAAAGAATGCCCACCCTCATCACTTCTATTCAACTATGTACTACAGCTTCTAGCCAGAGTAATTAGGCAAGAAAAATACATCAAAGGCACCCAACAGGAAAGGAAGAAGTGAAGCTATCTCTATTTGCTAATGACAAAAACTTGTTTATAGAAAGTCCTAAAGAATCCACTAAAAAGCTATTGAAACTAAAGAAAGAGTACAAACAAGACTGCAAAATACAAAATCAATCTACAAAAATTCATACTACAATAAAAAGTTCATTGAAAAATAGAATTAAAAGATAATATGAATCTTTTCATGAACTTTTTGAAGTACATTTGTATTTCTATACACTAGCAATGAACAATCCAAAAATGAAATGAAGATAACAATTCCATTTAAAATTGCATCAAAAAGAATACAATATTTAGAAATAAATTTAAACAAGAAAGTGAAAGACTATACACTGAAAACAGCAAGACTGAAAGAAATTAAAGAAGATCTAAATAAATGAAAAGACAGTCCATGTTCATGGACTGAAAAACATAGTATTGGTAAGATTGCAATATTACCCAAAGGGATATAAAGATTCAATGCAATACCCAAAAAATGCCAATGGACTTTTCTGCTGATATGGAAAAGCAATCCTCAAATTCATATGAAATTGCAATGTACCCTGAATAGCTGAAATAATATTGAAAAAAAAAAAAGAAAAAGTTGGAAGACTCACTGTTCCCATTTCAAAGCTTACTGAAGATCTACAGTAATAAAAACACAGTGTGGTATTGTATAAAAATAGATATATAAACAAATGGACTAAAATGAAGAGGACAAAAATAAAACTGTACACCTACAGCAAATTAATTTTCAACAAGTGTACTAATACCATTTGATAGTCTCTTCAACAAATGATTCTGGTACAAATGGATATCTTCATTCAAAAGAATGAAGTTGAACCCCTATCTCATACCATACACGAAAACTAACTCAAAATGTCCCAATGACCTAAATCTAAAAGCTAAAACAATAAAAGTCTTAGAAGAAAACACAAAGGCAAATTTTCATGACCCTGATTTTTGGCAATGATTTCTTAGCACCAAAGGCACAAGCAATAAAACAAAAGATAAATAAATTTGATATTATCAACATTAAAAAATTGTGAAAAGGCATTATAAAGAAAGTAAAAAGACAACCTACAGAAGGGAAGAAAGTATTTTCAAATCATAAGTTTCATAAGGGTATAGTATCTAGAACATGTTAAAAACTCTTACAACTAAACAACAAAAAGACAAACAGCCCAATTAAAAAGTGGGCAAAGGATTTTGAATAGATATTTTTCCCAATAAAATATACAAATGGCAAAAAGTACACTAAAAGATGCTCAAAATCAAAATCATTGCACATTAGGAAAATGGCATAACTACTGGAAAGACAAATTACAAAAAAAGAAATCAATAATATGGATAGTCTAATATAAATTATATAAATGAAATTTTTAGTCAGAAACCCTCTCACAGTGCTGCTCAGTTAGCTTGCTTGGTTAGAGCACGGTACCTACAACACCAAGGTCAAGGGTTTGGTTCCATAAACCAGCCAGTCACCAATAAAACAAACAAACAAACAAACAAACAAACAAAACCCTCTCACAGAGAAAACCCCAGACCCAAATACATTCACTGGACTCTGCAAAAAAATTCAAAAAACAAACTGTACCAATTCTACACAGCAACTCTAGAAAACTGAAGACAATGAAACCCTTCCCAATGTGCTTTATGAAGCCAAAATATCCCGTTACCAAAACCAGACAAAGACTTGACAAGGAAAAAAACCCAAAAAACAAAACTACAGAACAATGTCTCATGTGAACATTGATGTAAAATAATTTTAAAATGTTAAAAAATCAACTCCATTAATATATAAAAATGATGCTATATCATAACCATGTGAGGTTTATCCCAGAAATGTATGGTTAGTTTATTATTTAAAGCCAGAGGCATAACACTACCTGACATCAAACTATACTACAAAGCTATAGTAACCAAAACAGCATAGTCCTGGCATAAAAACAGAGACACACACAAATGGAACAGAATAGAGATCCCAGAAATCAGCCCATACACCTGTGGCCATCTGATCGTTGACAAAGGCCCCAAGAACACATACTAGGGAAGAGAATGCCTCTTCAATAAATGGTGCTGGGAAAAGTGGACATCTCTATGTAGAAAAATGAAACTAGACTCATACCTCTCATCACATATCAAAATCAACTCAAAATGGATTAAAGAATATACATCCTGAAACTACTGAAACTGTACAACTCCTAAAATAAAACATAGGAGAAACACCGCAGGAAGTAGGACTAGGCATAGACTTTATGAATATGACCTCAAAAGCACAGGCAACCAAAGGAAAAATAAACAAATGGGATTATATCAAACTGAAAAGCTTCTGCACGGCAAAAGAAACAATTAACAGAGTGAAAAGACAACCAACAGAGTGGGAGAAAATATTTGCAAAATATGCATCTGACAAAGGATTTATATCCAGAATATACAAGGAACTCAAACAACTTAAGAACAAAAAAACAAGTAACCTGATTAAAAAATGGGCAAAGGAGGGCTTGTGGGTTAGCTCAGTTAGTTAGTGCACAGCCTTGTAACACCAAGGTCATGGGTTCAGTCAGATCCCCTTACTGGCCAGCTGCTAAAAAAATTATTTAAAAAAAAAAAAAAAAAAAAAAGGGCAAAGGAACTGCAGGGATTTCTCAAAGGAAAATATACAAATGGCCAACAGACATATTAAAAATGCTCAATATCACTCAGCATTCAGGAAATGCAAATCAAAACCACAATGAGATATCATCTCACTCAATTAGCCTGGCTAATATCCAAATGACTGAGAATAACAAATGCTGGCAAGGATGCAGAGAAATGGGAACCTTCCCACACTGTTGGTGGGACTTAAAATGGTGCAGTCATTATGGAAAATGGTATGGAGGTTCCTCAAACAACTACAGATAGAACTGCCATATGACCCAGCAATCCCAGTGCTGGGTATATACCCAAAGGAACAGAAATCATCATGTTGAAGGGATACCTATACTTCCATGTTTACTGCAGTGCTATTTACAATAGCCCAGAGTTGGAACCAGCCTTAACACCCATCATCAGACAAGTGGATAAGGAAAATGTGGTTTATCTACACAATGGAATACTACTCTGCAATAAAAAAGAATGAAATACTACCATTCACAGCAACATGGATGAACTTAGAGAAAATTATGTTAAGTGAAATAAGCCAGGCACAGAAAGAGAAATACCGCATGTTCTCATTTATATATGAGAGCTGATAAAAATAAACAAATAAATAGAAACAAAAAAAAGATACAACAATCACAATAATTCCTTGAACCTGTTAAGAGAAGAGAACAGATATGATGTTGATGGGGGTGGGAAAGCAGGAGAGGGAAGGGAGAAAGGGAGGAATTGGTAAAGGGCCATGAAATCCAACTACATTGTATAATGATAAACAAACAAACAAACAAACAAACAAAAAACCAAAAAAATAAAAACCAGTGAAATTCACCATTTTGAGATTTTTTTAAGGCAAAAAAAAAAAAAAAAATTGTGACCAAATTCAGAGTCCATTCATTGAAAAATTTTTCAGTTAATTAAGGATAGAAAGAAATTTCCTCAAGCTGATAACCAACGTCTATGAAAAACTGATGGCTAATATCCTACTTAAAGGTGAAAGATTAAATGCTTTCTCCCTTAGAATGAGAACAAGGCAATGACATCAGCTCTCTTCTCAACTAGTCAATACTGTACTAGTCCCAACCACTGAAACAAAGGGAGATGAAAAATAAAAACATGTAGACTGGAAAGGAAGAAATAAAACTAGAACTAATAAGTGAGTTTAGCAAGGTTGTAAGATACAAAAACAACTGTATTTATACACACCAGCAACAAACAATTAGAAAAAAATTAAAACAAAAGTTCATTGAATATGGCATCAAAAATATGAACTACAGATAAATTTCACAAATACATGCAAAGACAAACATCTAGAGATATATTCCATGCTCATGGATCAGAACACTCAATAGCATTAAGATGTCAATTCTATCCCCAATTAATGTATAAACTCAGTGCAATCCCAATCAAAATCCTGGTAAGCTTTTTGAAAAAAATTTGTAGACATTCACAAGGTGATTCTGTAATTTATATGGAAATACAAAAAAATCTGAAATAGCCATAATAGTTTTTCAAAAGAACAAAGCTTAAGGATATACACTTCCTGATTTCAAGACTTATTATAAAAGTACAGTAATTAAGATAGAGTGGTTGGTAACAAAAAAATAGGCCAGAGAGATAGATGAAACAGAATGGAGAGTAAGAAAGGAATCCACACATTTATGGCCAATTGATTTTCAACAGGGTACTAAGGCAACTCAATATAAAAAGGATAGTCTTTTCAACAACTGGTGCTAGAACATTACATATGCATATGAAAAGACTGAATCTCAATCCATAACTCACACCATATACAAATATAAAACCTATAAAGATTAAATCACAAAGACACAGATAATATGAATAGATAATAACTAGTACGAACATTAATCAATAATCAAAGATATCCCAACAAAGAAAAGCCCTGGACCTGATGGCTTCAAGGGTGAACTCTACCAAACTTTTAAAGAACTAACACCAATGCTTCTTCAAACATTCCAAAAAACTGAAGTGGAAGTAACACATCCTAACTCATCCCATGAGGCTAAGCATTACCCTGATACAAAAGCCAGGTAGGGACTACAAGGAAAAGAACACTATAGACCAATATCCCTTATGAACACTGATGTCAAAACCTTCAACAAAATACTAGAAAACTGAACTCGGCAACATAATAACATGACCAAGCAGGATTTATTTCTGGAAGGTAAAACTGGTTCAAATAAAAATTGAACAATGTAATACAAAACATTAACAGAATAATGGCAAACACACACCACACACAAAATCTCAACTGATGCAGAAAAAGCATTTGACAAAATTCCACACCCTTTCATGATTAAAACACTTAACAAGGAATCTAAGGAATAGAAAGAAACAAACTCAAAGTAATAAAAGCCAAACATGAAAAATCTCAGTGAACATCATGCTCAATGGTGAAAGACTGAAAGCTTTTCCTCTAGGATACAAAACAAGATTAGGATATCTGCTTTCACCATTTCTATTCAACATAGCACAGGAAGTTTCAGCCAGAACAATTAGGCAAGAAAGAGGAATAAAAGGCATACAAATTGAAAAAGAAGCAGTAAAATTATCTCTGCAGATGATATGATCTTATATGCATAAAAGATTTCACACACACATACAAAAGAAAAACATTAGAATTAATAAGTATTCAGGAAAGTAGCAGGATACAAAGCCAACATACAAAGATCAATTGCATTTCCACACCATACCAGTGAATAATCTGAAAAGGACATTAAGAAAACAATTACATTAACAATAGCATTAAGAAAAATAAAATACTTAGGAATTAACTTAACCAAGGAAGTTTAAGACATGTACAATGAAAGCTACAAAATATTGTTGAAAAATATAAAGACATAAATAAATGGAAAATCATTCCATGTTCATGAATTGGAAGACTTAATGTTGTTAAGATATCAGTAATACCCAAGTGATCTATGGATTCAATGCAATCCCTATCAAAATCCCAGGAACAATTTTGCAGAAATAGAAAAACCCCATCCTAAAAATCATATGAAATCTCAAGGGACCCTGAATAGCTGAAACAGTCTTGAAAAAGGACAACAAAATTGGAGAACTCACACTTCCTGATTTCAAAACTTACTACAAACAGTAATCAAAACTGTGGTACTAGCATACAAATAGGTAAATGGACCAATGGAATAGACAGCCAAGAAATAAATCCTCACAGATACTGTCAAATGATTTTTGACAACAGTGCCATGACCATTCAATGGAGAAAGGACAGTCTTTTCAACAAATAGTCAAGGGAAAACTAGATAGCCACATGCAAATGAATAAAGTTGAATCTTTACCTGACACCCTACAGAAAAATTAACTCAAAATGTATCAAGATCTAAAGATATAAAACTCTTAGAAGAAAACATAAGACAAAAGCTTTATAACATTGGATTCAACAGTGATTTCTTGGATGTGACAGCAAAGGCACAGGCAACAAAATAAAAAATAAAATTTAAAAAATTTAAAATAGGCAAATAGAACTTTATGAAAATTAAAACATTTTGTGCATCAAAAGACACTATCAACAGAATGAAAACACAATGCACAGAATGGGAGAACATATTTGTAAATTATATATTTGATAAGGGATTGATAACCAAAACATACAGAGAACTCCTACACTTACCAACAAAAAAACGAACAAGCCAATTCAAACATGAACAAAGGACTTGAATAGACATTTCTCCAAAGAAGATATACAAATGGCCAATATGTACATGAAAGGATGCTCAACATCACTTAATCATTAGAGAAATGCAAATCAAAACTACAATTAAATACCACCTCACACCCATTAGGATCACTATTATCAAAAAACAAAATAACAAGAGTTGGGGAGGATGTGGAGTACCTGGAACCCTTGTGCACTGTTGGTGAGAATGCAAAATGGTTTGCATTCTGTGCTGGAATGCTGCTGTGGAAAACAGCACGATGGCTCCTCCAAAAATTACAAATAGAAATACTATATAATATAGCAATTCCACTTCTGGGCATATACCAGAAAAAAAGTTCAAAGCAGGAACTCAAAGAGATATTTGTACTCCCATGTTTATAGCAACAGTATTCACAATAGCTAAAAGGTAGTAGCAACTCAAGTGTTCATCCATGGATAAATGGATAATCAATGTGAATATTATTTAGCCTTAAAAAGGAAAGAAATTCTGACTTATGCTACAACACTGAGACCTTGAAGACATTATGCTAAGTGAAATAAGCCAGGCATAAAAAGACAAATACTACATGATTCCACTTACATGATGCACTAAGAGTTGTCAAAATCATAGAAATAGAAAGTAGGATGCTAGTTGCCAGGGGCTAGGAGAAGTGGGGAATGAGGAGTTATTATTTAATGGTGATATGGATTGTGTCCCCCAAGTTTTATGTATTAGTAGCTTGATTCCCACTGTGTCTGTTAAGAAGGTGAGAAATCCTATTATGGTAATGGAAAGGTGGGGCCTTGGAGAGGTGATTAGATTCTGAGGACCATGCCCAGTGAATGGATTAAAATGGTAATCAAGGGAGTGATTCTGGGGGCTTTAAAAGGAGAGTACATAAGGAGCTACCTCTCTCTCTCTCTGCTCTACAATTTCTGCCATGTGAGACTCCTGGGTTACTGTCGCCACCACCAAGAACCTTCTTACCAGATGTGTTCCCCTGCACTGTGGACTTCTCAGCCTCCAAAACTGTAAGCAATAAACTTTTTTTTTTCTTATAAAATACCCAGTTCTGGATATTTGTTACAAGCAATAGAAACAGACTAATACAAATGGGTAGACAATTTCAATTTTACAAGATGAAAAGAGTACTACTACATATGGATGGTGGTGATGGTTGTACATCATGAATATGTTTAATACCAGTGAACTGTACACTAAATAATAGTTAAGGTGGTAAATTTTACCTTGTAAGTATTTTTCCCACAATAAAAATGGGAAAAAAATGAAACATTATACATATACTAAAATAGAACGACTAAAATCAAAATGTGTAATTATGCCAACTACTGGTCAGAATTTGGCAAAACTAGAACTCGCATCCACTGCTGATAGAAATGTGAAATAGTTTAGCTAGTTGGAAAACTGCTTTTTTGTTTTTGTTTTAAGTAAAACATGAAGATATCAGACTCTGCCAGTCCACTCCTAGGTATTTATGAAAGGAAAATGAAAGCGTACATCTTTACAAAGACTTGTACAAGAATGTTCACAGCAGCTATATTTGCAATGGACAAAAACTGGAAAGAAAACAAATGTCCACCAACAGGTGACTGGATTACCAAATTATGGTATTTCCATATAATGGTATACTTCTCAGCAATGAAAAGGAAAGAACTACTGATACACAAAATATTATGGATGAAATTCAAAATAATTGTGTTGAGTGAAAAGAGCCAGAGGAAAGAGTACACACTGTATGATTCCATTCATATAAAGTTCTAGAAAATGCAAACATCTATAGTGATAGAAAGCGGATAAGCAATTGCATGGTAACAGAGTTGGAGGAAGGAATGCATTACAAAGAGGGATCATTGATTATGTTCATTGCACTGATAGTTTCAGAGATAAATACATGTCAAAACAACAAATTGAATACTTTACGTATGTGCTCCTTATTCTCTGTCAATTATACCTCAATAGAACTGTTATAAAAAAAATAAAAAAAAAAGACGGCTCACAGAATTATTATAAGGATAAAGTAAGATATTGCACCTATTAAGTTTTAACAGGTGAGCGTATAAAATGCTCTGTTATTCTGGGACAGAATAAACTCTTTTTTTTTTTTAAAGATGACCGGTAAGGGGATCTTAACCCTTCACTTGGTTTTGTCAGCACCACGCTCTCCCAAGTGAGCTAACCGGCCATCCCTATATAGGGATCCAAACCCTTGGGCCTTGGTGTTATCAGCATCACACTTTCCAAAGTGAGCCACGGGCCGGCCCTTAAACTCTTGATAAACATTACCCTCTACTACTATTATATAACAACAGAAAAAATACGTGGGTAATTAATTCAATGTTTAAAGCACCTTTAATATACCTTAGCTTCTTCCTCCTGTGCTTTTTTCACAATTGCTTGTAATTGCACCTCTCGTTTAAATTCCGCATGAAGTAATTTCTCTTCCATCATCCTACGTCGTTGATCTAACAATTCTTCCTTCCACTTTCGGACATCCTTCTCCTATATATAGTGAATTATCAAATAATTAATTTCAAAATATGCAATCATTTAACAGAAGTGCAAACAAATAAATGGCTTATGAAATATAAAGTCTAAACCTGGAAAGATCTTCTGGAGCATGAGCAATGATTAAGGATACAGACTATGAAGCCAGGTTACTTGAGTGCATAATCTACCTTGGCCACTTACCTGGGGCAAGTTTTTTTTTTTTTTTAAACTTTTATTTTGTTGATATACATTGTGGTTGATTATTGTTGGGCCTTACCAAATCCTCCCTCCCTCCTTCCTCTCCCCCAACAATGTCCTTTCTGTTTGCTTGTCGTATCAACTTCAAGTAATTGTGGTTGTTATATCTTCTTCCCCCCCCCCATTTTGTGTTTTTGTGTGTGTGTATGTGTGTGTGTGTGTGTGTGTGTGTGTGTGTGTGTGTGAATTTATATATTAATTTTTAGCTCCCACCAATAAGTGAGAACATGTGGTATTTCTCTTTCTGTGCCTGACTCGTTTCACTTAATATAATTCTCTCAAGGTCCATCCATGTTGTTGCAAATGGCAGTATTTCATTCGTTTTTATAGCTGAGTAGTATTCCATTGTGTAGATGTACCACATTTTCTGTATCCACTCATCCAATGATGGACATTTGGGCTGGTTCCAACTCTTGGCTATTGTAAAGAGTGCTGCAATGAACATTGGAGAACAGGTATACCTTCGACTTGATGAGTTCCATTCCTCTGGGTATATTCCCAGCAGTGGGATAGCTGGGTCATATGGTAGATCTATCTGCAATTGTTTGAGGAACCTCCATACCATTTTCCATAGAGGCTGCACCATTTTGCAGTCCCACCAACAATGTATGAGAGTTCCTTTTTCTCCACAACCTCGCCAGCATTTATCGTTCAGGGTCTTTTGGATTTTAGCCATCCTAACTGGGGTTAGATGGTATCTCAGTGTGGTTTTGATTTGCATTTCCCGGATGCTGAGTGATGTTGAGCATTTTTTCATATGTCTGTTGGCCATTTGTATATCTTCCTTAGAGAAATGCCTACTTAGCTCTTTTGCCCATTTTTTAATTGGGTTGCTTGTTTTCTTCTTGTAAAGTTGTTTGAGTTCCTTATATATTCTGGATATTAATCCTTTGTCAGATGTATATTTTGCAAATATTTTCTCCCACTCTGTTGGTTGTCTTTTAACTCTGTTAATTGTTTCTTTTGCTGTGCAGAAGCTTTTTAGTTTGATATAATCCCATTTGTTTATTTTTCCTTTGGTTGCCTGTGCTTTTGGGGTCGTATTCATGAAGTCTGTGTCCCGTCCTATTTCCTGAAGTGTTTCTCCTATGTTTTCTTTAAGAAGTTTTATTGTTTCAGGGTGTATATTTAAATCCTTAATCCATTTTGAGTTGATTTTAGTATATGGTGAGAGGTATGGGTCTAGTTTCATTCTCCTGCATATGGATATCCAGTTATCCCAGCACCATTTGCTGAAGAGGCAGTCCCTTCCCCAGTGAATACCTGGGCAAGTTTTTTAGCCTATGTCTCAGTTTCCTTATTATAAAAAGAGAATAACAATAATAATAGTGCTTAACTCATAGCATTATTTTAAAGATTGAGTTAATATATGTAAAACTCTTACAACATGGCTCTATAGAAATATTTGCTATTATCATTGTATTGCACCATGAGTACACTTAAAATGAACATACTGTGTATTTCTTATCCTTATAAACCTTAATGTCCCTATAATATAACCCATTATATAAATTATAATATGTTATATATATATTATAACCATTACATTCAAGAAATGTAAGTAATTTTATCCTAGAGACTGGAAAATGAAGAGAAGTCTGAAAAACCACATTATTTGTATAAGAAATACAAATCTCTGAAGGAACAGAGAGAATGGAATAAATATAATAACTGCCTTTAATTCCTCAAAATATCAAATGGGAGAAGTAAAAGACTTGTTCTATGCTCCAAGAAATAAGGTTCAGCATCAATGAGAAAAATCATAGAAAATCAGAAGTTGTCTCCATACGAAAAAACTAACATTTCAGTAGAATTTTATGTAAATAATTATATGTTGAACCATCTGAAAAAGTATAATGCAGAAACAGCACTGGACTAGGAGCCAGAGAACAGATCCTTGAAGCCTTCGTTCTGCAAATTATTGGTCATGTGAAACTAGAAATGACACTTAGCCTGTCCTAGATTCAGTTTTCACATCTGTAAAATGGGGTCAATACCTGCCCTATATACCTCACAGAGTTACTGTAGTGACCAGATGAGACAATATAAGTAGAATAGTGTTGAAAGCAATCACTCATCATACAAATGGAAGGGAGAGTTTACTGTTAAAATTAATTAAAGGGTGCTGTGGTTTGAATATGGTTTGTTCCCACGAAAACTCAGTTTGAGGCTTGGTTCTCAACATTGCAATGTTGAGAGGTTGAACCTGTAAGAAGTGGGACCTAATGGGAGGTGTTTAAGCCATGACAGCTCCTCCCTCTTTGGCAGCTTGGTGTCCTTCTTGCAGTAGCAAAAGAGTTCTTGCTCTAGCAAGACCGGATTAGTTACCAAAGAGTGGGCTGTTACAAAAGTTTGGCTTTGTAGACTCTCTGTTGCTCCCTCTCTCTCCATGTGATTGATCTCTTTGCATATGGCTCCCCTTCCACTTTCTGCCATGAATTGAAGCACCATGAGGCCCTCAACAGATGCAGCTGCCCAATCTTGAACTTTCCATCTGCCAGAATTGTGAGCCAAATAAACCTCTTTTCTTTACCCAGCCAGGTACTCCGTTATAGCAACACAAGATGGACTAAGACAAAAGGATACCTACATTGATGAGAAAATTAAACTAGAGAACTTCTAAAGTCTTGTACAATTTCAGTAATCTGTATTTTGCATGAATATTTGTAGATTATACTATACATTAATAAAGTATACTATGTAATTTTATTTGTATTAAAAAACATAGTAAGAGAGGAAATGTATTTGTGTTAGAGAACTTCTCTTAAGTTGAGAATGAAATAATGTATTAACTCTTATAAAATCCCACAACATGGACACTCTGCTTTTAATATCTGATCTATTCATTCTAAAATGACAAATTCTGAGATTCAGGTAAAAAGAAAATTTTTTTACCGGAATTTTCTTCCAGTTACAGTCAACTTTACTACTGTATTAAAGAGAATCTTATGCTACCTAACTCATTCTTACAAATATTCAGGTTATTTGGTCCAATTATCTCTCCCAAATTTAAAACATACATTAAAAGTAAAGCAAATAATACACTTAACCTATGCATATTGTACTACTTTCCAGTACCAGAAGATAACAAAGTTCACCTGTAACTACAATGTAGTGGTCATACATCTTCTGTCACCCTGTGTTTGATACTTGTAGTATGCAGCCTCCAAGACAGTGCCAAATGACCTAAGACACCTGGTATTCAGACCCCTGTGTAATATCTTCCTACATTGTAACCAGAAGAACACAGCAAAAGTGATGATATAAAAGACAGTGCAGCTTCCATTTTATCAACTCACTCTTTTTCTCTTTCCCATTCTCTCAGATTACATGGGAAAACCACCAGCCACATCATAAAGACAGTTGGGCTATGAAAAGGCCCACTTGTCAATGAACTGAGGTTTCTAGCCAACAAGCAAAGCGGAACTGAGGCCTGTAAATAACTGCATGAATGAGTTTGGAAATGGATCCTCCAGCCCCAGATGACTACTACCTTGATTGACAGCTTGACTGCAACCTCAGCAGAGACCCAGAGCAAGAATCACTAGGCAAGCCACTCCTGGTTTCCTTGCCCACAGAAATTGTGAACTAATAAATGTCTGTTGTTTTAAGTTACTAAGTTTTGAGGTGATTTGTTACAAAGCACAGATAAACAACGCCGTACTCATCTGCTACATGAGAGAAATAGTAAGAGTGACCATATGTTCAGCAAACTCCAACCTAGCACTATATCACTGTTTTATATACTTGTGTCATTTAAGCATCACAAGAAGTTTATTATTATACTTGTCATTTTACAGATAAAGAAACTGAAATACAATCATGTTAAGTAAATTGCCAAGGGCATCATAGCTAATTTTGTGGTAAAATCAGGATTTGAGCTTAGTCAGTCATCTCCAGAGCCCATGTTCTTTCCACTATAACACACTAATCAATAGTTACGCAGATGGAAATACTCAGACTCTTTTCTGTAAATATAATTAGTGCCATGCTTATTCAAACCTGATCATCCTATTTTTTTACTATTGATAATAGCAAGTTTTTTTCTTTTAATCAGTTTATATCACATTATATTAGTAGATATTCCAATGAAAAAGATCTTTGAATTCAAACCCAACTTTTGCTATGCTGTTTTTGTTTATTGTTTTGTTAACTATAGTCATGATGCTGTACATTACAGCTCCAAAAATTACTCATCTTGCATAACTGAAACTTTGTACCCTTTGACCAACATTACCCCATTGCCCCCTCCCCATAGCAACCAACATCCTACTTTCTGCTTCGATGAATTTGACTATTTTAGATTCCATGCATAAGTGAGATCATGCACTATTTCTGTGTCTTGATTATTCCACTTAGCTTAATTAATGGCTTCTAGCTCCATCCATATTGTCACAATTGGCAGAATTTCATTTCTTAAAGTTGAATAAAATTGTATACACACACACACACCACATTTACATTATCCATTTGTTGGCAGACATGTAGGTTGTTATATCTTGGCTATTATGGAGAATGCTACAATGAACATTAAATATCCTTTGTATATATAATTGGATATATAGCCAGAACTACTGCTGGATCAAATAGTAGTTCTATACTAATTTTTAAGGAAACTCCATACTGCTTAGCATAATGGCTGCACTAATTTATATTTGCACCAGCAGCATACAAGGATTCCCTTTTCTACACATCCTTGCTAACACTTCCCTTTTGTCGTTTTGATGATAGCCATCCTAACAGATGTAAGGTGGTACTTCACTGCAGTTTTGACTTGCATTTCCCGGATGATTACAGATGTTGAGCACCTTTCCATACACCTATTAGCCCATTTTAATTTCTCCTTTTTAGACATGTCTACATAGGCCCTTTGCCTATTTTTGAATTGAGTTGTTTTCTTGCTATTGAGTTGTGTGAGTTCTTTAAATATTTTGGACATTAACACCTTATTAGATATGTTTTACAAATATTTTCCCCCACTCCGTAAGTTGTCTTTTCATTTGTTGATTTTTTTCCTCTGTTGTGCAGAAATTTGATATAATCCCACTTGTCTATTTTCACTTTTGTCACCTCTGCTTTTGGTGTAATATCCAAAAATTCATTGCAAAGATCAAAGGCAAGAAGGTTTTTCCCTATGCTTTCTTCTAAAAGTATTATTTCAGGCTTTATGTTTAAGTCTTTAATTTTGAATTGATTTTTGTACATAGTGTGAGATAGGGGTCCAATTTTATTCTTCTGCATGTTGAGATCCAATTTTCCCAACATCATTTGTTCAAAAGACTATACTTTCCCCATTGTGCGTTCTTGGCTCCCTCGTCAAAGATCTGTTGACCATTATTATTGGGTTTGTTTCTGGGTTCTCTACTATGTTCCATTGGTCTGTATGTACGTTTTAATGCCACTACCAAACTGTTTTCATTACCATACCTACATTATATAATTTGAAATCAGGAAGTATGATGCCTCTAGCCTTATTCTTCTTGCTCAAGATTATGTTGTATCTTGGCAGTCCTTTGTAGTTACACAGTAATTTTAAAACTGTTTTTTCTATTTTGGGGGGGGGGGGGAGGCATGGGGATTTTGATAGGAATTGCATTGAATCTGAGGACACTGTAACAATATTAGTTCTTGCAATCCATAAACATAGGATGTCTTTCCACTTACTTGGTGTCTTATTTTCTTTCATCGATGTTTTATAATTTTCAGTGTATAAGTCTTTCATCTCTTCGGTTAATTCCTAACTCTTTTATTCTTTTTTTTTCCTAATGTAGATACTATTGTTTTCTCAATTTCCCTTTTGGGTAGTTCAACATTAGCTTGTAGAAACCTCAGTGATTTTTGCATTTGTTTTTAATTGAAACAACTGATTGCATATATCTGTGGGGTACAGCATTGAATATCAATACCTGTGTACAATATGTGATTTTCAAACCAGGATAATTAGTATATTCAACATTATACAACACTATCATTTTTGTGACCCTTTACCAATCTCTCACTAATCTCCCTTCCCCCTCCCCCTTTCCCACCTCTAACAACCTCAGTTCTCTTCTCTCACCTCCCTTCTCCCATTTATTATTTCTTTTTAGTTCCCACTTACGACTGAGGACATGGATATTCCTCTTTCTCTGCCTGGCTTTTTTCACTTAAGATAATTTTCTCTAAGTTCATATGTTGCTGTGAATGACAGAATTTCATTCTTTTTTAAAGCAGAGTAGTATTCCATTGAGTATATATGCCACATTTTCCTTATCCAGTTTTCCATCAATGGACATTTAGGGTTGTTTCAACTCTTGGCTAGTGTAAATAGAGCTGTGATAAACATGGGAGTGCAGCTATCCCTTCGACATGATGATTTGCATTCCTTTGGGTATATACCCAGCACTGGGATTGCTGGGTCATACGGCAGTTCTATCTGTAGTTGTTTGAGAAACATCCATACATTTTCCATAATAGCTGCACCAATTTACAGTCTTACCAATAGTGTAGGAGGGTTCCCCTTTCTCTGCATCCTTGCCAGTGTTTGTTAGTCTCTGTCTTTTGGTAATAGCCAGTCTAACTGGGGTGAGATAACATCTCAATGTGGTTTTGATTTGCATTTCCCTGATGCTTAGTGATGTCAAGAATTTTTTCACATGTCTGTTGGCCATTTGCATATCTTCCTTTGAGAAAAGCCTGCTCAGCTCCTTTGACCATTTTTTAATTGGGTTGTTTTTTCACTCTTAAGTTGTTTGAGTTCCTTGTGTATTCTGGATATTAACCCCTTGTTGGATACATATTCGTGAATATTTTCTCCCATTCTATAGGTTGTCTTTCACTCTGTTAAACACCATATTTTTGCTGTGCAGAAGCTTTTTAGTTTGATATAATCTCATTTGTTTATTTTTCCTTTGTTACCTGTACTTTTGGGGCCTTATTCAAAAAGTTTTTGCTCAGTTCTACTTCCTCATGCATTTCCCCTATGTTTTCTTTTAGTAGTTTTGTAGTTTCAGGTCTTATATTTAAGTCTTTAATCCATTTTGAGTTGATTTTGGTATATGGCAAGAGTTACAAATCTAGTTTCATTCTTCTACATATGGATGTCCAATTTTCTCAGCACCATTTACTGAAGAGGCAGTCTTTTTCCCCAGTGTAAGTTCTTGTGCCTTTGTCAAAGATCAGTTGACTGTAAGTATGTGGATTGATTTCTGGGTTCTCCATTCTGTCCCATTTGTCCATGTGTCTGTTTTTATGCTGCTACCATGCTGTTTTGGTCACTATATCTTTGTACTATAATTTGAAGTCAGGTAGTCTTATGCCTCTAGCTTTATTTTACTTGGGGTATTTTGTTGTTCCATGTGAATGTCAGAGTTGTTTTTTATTTCTGTGAAGGATATCATTGGTATACTGACGGGGACTGCATTGAATCTGTAGATTGCTTTGGGTAGTATGGACATTTTCATAATGCTAATTCTTCCAATCGAAGAGCATGGGATGTCTTTCCATCTTTTGGTGTCCTCTTTAATTTCAGTAGTGATTCATAGTTTTTGTTGTAGAGATCTTTCACTTCCTTGTTCATTCCTAGGTATCTTATTTCTTTGATGACTATTGTAAATGGGCTAGCTTTCTTAATTTCTTTTTCTGCTAGTTTGCATTGGAGTATAAAAATGCTACTGATTTCTGTGTGTTGATTTTGTATCCTGAAATATTATGGAAATCATTTATCAACTCTAAGAATTTTTTGGTAGAGTTGTTAGGCATTTCTATACAGAACCATGTCAACTGCAAACAGGGACAATTTGACTTTGTCTTTTCCAATCTGGATGCCTTTTATTTCTTTCTCTTGCCTCTTATTCTGGCTAGTACTTCCAATATTATGTTAAATAGGAGTGGTGAGAGTGGGCATCATTGTCTTGTTCCCATTCTTAAGGGAAAAGATTTCAGCTTTTCCCCATTCAGGATGACACTGGCAGTGGGGTTGTCATATATGGCTCTTATTGTGTTGAGATGCTTTCCTTCTATACCTAATTTAATGAAAGTCTGTATCATGAAGGGATGTTGAATTTTGTCAAATGCTTTTTCTGTATCTATTGAGATAATCATATAGTTTTTATCCTTGATTTTGTTGATGTGATGTATCACATTTACTGACTTGCATATGTTGAAACATTCTTGCATCCCTGGGATGAATCCCACGTAATCATGCTGTATAATTTTTTCTGATGTGTTGCTGTATTCTATTTACTAATATTTTATGAGGATTTTTGCATTTTTGTTCATCAAACATAGTGGCCTGTAGTTTTCTTTTTCTGTTGTATCTTTGTCTGGTTTTGGTATCAGGGTCATGCTGTCCTCATAGAATGAGTTTGGGAGTATGGCCTCTGTTTTGATTTTTTGGAATAGTTTGAAAAGAACTGGTGTTAATTTCTCTTTAAAGGTTTGGTAGAATTCAGAAGTAAAGTCATCCAGTCCTGGCCTTTAAATTGTTGGAAGACTGCTGATCACTGCTTCAATCTTGTTGCTTGTTATTGGTCTGGCCACGTTTTCTATTTCTTCTTGTTTCAGTCTTGGTAGTTTGTATGTGTCCAAAAATTTATCCATTTTCTTCGGGTTTTCAAATTTGTTGGTGTATTGTTTTTCTTAATAGTCTCTAATGATTCCTTGTATTTCTGTGGTATCAGTTGTTATGTCTCCATTTTCATATCTAATTTTCATTAATTTTTGTTATTTGGTTCTTCTCTCTTCTTTTTTTAGTTAGCCTAGCTAATGGTTTGTCTGCCTTGTTTATCTTCTCGAAAAACCAACTTTTTGTTCACTGATCTTTTCCAGGGTTTGGGGGTTTTTTTTGTTTTTTGTTTTTTTAAACATACAGCACCTGGTATTCCAAGGCAGTCTCCCATCCAAGTAATAACCAGGCCCCACCCTACTAAGCTTTCAAGATCAGAAACATTCAGGGTGGTATGGCTGCAGAAAGTAAGTTGTATTTGTGCTTTCATTTACTTCAAGGTATTATTTAAATTCCATTTTGATTTCCCCTTTTCCAAATATCTGTTCAATAGTATAATGAATAGTTTTTACATTGTTGTTAACTTTCTTGTTTTCTTTCTGTTATTTCTATTTTCATTCCTCTGTGATGTAAGAAGTTACTTGGTATATTTTCAATATTCTTAAATTCCTCAAGTGTGTGACCTAACATGTGATCTACCCTGGAGATGTTCCAAGTGCACTTTAGAAAAATGAGTATTCTGCCACTTTTGGGTAGAAAATTCTGTATATGTCTGTTAGGTACATTTAGTCTATAGTATTGTTCAAGTTGATTGTTTCCTTATTGATTTTCCACCTGGATGTTCCATCCGTTGTTGAAAGAATGCACTGAAATCTCCTAATATTATTGTACTGCTATCTTCAGATCTGTCAACATTTGTTTAATATATTTAGGCACTCTGATATTGGCTGCAAATATATTTATAATTGTTACGTTTTCCTGTTGAACTGACGTTTTATCATTATTTAATGATCTTTCTCTCTGGGAAAATTTTTTGACTCAAAGTCCATTTTATCTGATATAATACAATATCTTTTTTCCATCCCTTCTCATTCAGCCTATGTGTCCTTTAGATTGAAAATGAATCTTTTGTAGATAGCATATGGCTGGCTCTTGTTTTTAATTCTTTCAGTCACTTTCTGCCTTTCAATTGGGGAGTTTAATCCATTTACATTTAAAGTAATTACTGATAGGTAAACTTACTATTGCCATTTTGTTAATTATTTTCTGTTTTGCAGTTTGTTTGTTCCTCTCTTCCTCTATTTCTGTTTTATTCTGTTATTTGATTTTTTTTTTGTAATGGTTTGATTTTAATTCTTTCTTTTTATCTTTTGTGTACCTACAATAAGTTGTGCCTTTGTGTTTATAAACATCTATTTTAATAACAACTTAAATTCAAATACATACAAAAACTCTACACTTTTACCTGACGACACACTTTGTGATCTTGAAGTCAAAGTTTACTACTTTTCATACGATGAGTCCATTACCAAATTTTTGTCATTATACTTTTTCTTAGTACTTTTGTCCTTTAATTTTTATATTGGGGTAAATGGTTGGTTGTGCACCACCATTAGAGGGTAACATTGATGGAGTTTGGTTGTGTTGTCCCCTCCAAAACTCATGTGGAAATTTGATCCCCAATGTGGCAGTGCTGGAAACTGATTGAGTCATGGGGGCGGATCCCTTATGAATGGATTAATGCTCTCCCTGGGGGCGGGGGGATTAATGAGTGAGTATTTGCTCTATTAGTTTCCACAAAACTTCATTGTTTAAAGGACCCTGGCACATCCTCTCTTGCTTCTCTCTTGCTTCCTCTCGCCACATGATCTGCTTGTACCTGCTGGCTGCCTGCCACTTTTCTGCCATTAGTAGAAACAGCCTGAGGCCCGTGCCAGATGCAACTGTCCTAGAATCGTAAGCCAAATAAACCTCTCTTCTTTATAAATCACCCAGTCTCAGGTATCTGTTGTAGCAACACAAAACAGACTAAAACAGAAAATTGGTACCAAGGAGTGGGGTGTTGCTATACAGACACTTGAAAATGTGGATGCAGCTTTGGAACTGGGTAATGGGCAAAGGTTGAAGGAGTCTAGAAAAATCAGAAGAGAAAAAGATGAGGGAAAGTTTGAAAGATTTTAGAGATTGGTTAAGCGGCTGTGACCAGAATGTTGATAGAAATGTGGACAGTAAAGACCATGTAGATGATGATGTCTCAGACAGAGATGAGGAACTTATCAGGAATTGGGGCAAAGATCACCCTTGCTATGCCATAGCAAGGAATTTGGCTGCATTGGGTCCATGCCCTTGGACTTTGTGGAAGGTGGGACTTAAGAGTTGTGAACCAACGTATCTGGCAGAAGAAATTTCCAAGCAGCAAAGCATTAAGGACACTGAATGTTTATTTCTAACAGCTTATGCTGAGTTAGGGCAGAAAAGGCATGATGTAAAGCCAGAATTTAAAAAGGGAGCAGAGTATAAAGATTTGGAAAATTTGCAGCATGGCCATGTAGTAGAAAAGCAGAGAGCATGCAATGGTGCAGCCCAGCAACCATTAGCTCAGAAGATTAGTACAAAGGAAAGGGATTATCAAGAGAAGGAGAAAAGGGCCCTGAAGGCATTGCAGAAGCCTCTGGGGCCAACCCTTCCATTTCAGGCCCAAATGCCTAGGGATACAGAATGGTCTGGGGTAATGGGCCTGAGAAACCCTCCATGGGCTCACTGCCCAGGGCCACCTTGAGAAGCTGCTTCCAGCACCAACACTCCAGCTGCTTTGGCTGCTCCAGCTGTGGCTAAATTGGCCCCAGGTGTGGCTGGACCCACAGCTTTGGAAAATACAAGTCAGAAGTCTTGGCAGCATTCACGTGGTGTTAGGTCTGCAGGCTTACAGAATGCCAGAGCTGGGAAGGCTTGGGAACCTCCACCCAGAGCTCAAAGTATGTATGGAAAAGTCTGGGGGCCCAGGAAGAGATCTGTCACAGGGGTGGAGTCACCACAGAAGGGGTGGAATAACGGAGTTTGGATGTGTTGTCCCCTCCAAAACTCATGTGGAAATTTGATCCCCAGTGTGGCAGTGTTGGAAACTGATTGAGTCATGGGGGCGGATCCCTTATGAATGGATTAATGCTCTCCCTGGGGGAGGGGGAGTAATGAGTGTGAATTCTTGCTCTACTAGTTCCCACGAGAGCTGATTGTTTAAAGGACCCTGGCATTGCTTCCTCTTGCCATGTGATCTGCTTGTACTCGCCGGCTGCCTGCCACTTTCTGCCATGAGTAGAAGCAGCCCGAGGCCTGTGCCACATGCAGCTGTCCCAGAATCGTAAGCCAAATAAACCACTTTTCTTTATAAATTACCCAGTCTCAGGTATTTCTGTTACAGCAACACAAAATGGACTGATATATATACGGTCTTCTGCATTTGACTATATATTTACCCCTACTGGTGAGATTTATACTTTCATATGTTTTCATATTGCCCTTTATCATGTTTTCAATTCTATTATAAGAACTCCATGAAGTGTTTCTTCTAAGCCATGCCTAGTGGCAAAAACTCCCTCAGTTTTGTGTGTCTGGGAAAGACTCTCCCCTACGTTTTTAGGGATAGCTTTGTAGTGTATAGTACTCATGGTTGGCAATTTTTTTCTTTCAGTACTTTGAATATATCTTGCCATTGTCTCCTTTCCTGTAGAGTTTCTGCTGAGAAATTCAGTAATAATTTTTTCTGGTGGTGGGGGAGGGGAGTCCCTTGTATGTAATGAGTCACTTTTCTCCTGCTGCTGTCAGAATTCTCTCTTTGTCTTTGAGGGTTTTTTTAATTTATCAATATACAGTTAGTTGATTTTTGTGTTCCTTTACCAATTCCTCCTTTTCTCCCCTCTCTCTCCTCCACATCAACATTATATCTATTCACTTATCTTAACAAGTTCAATGAATTATTGTGATTGTTGTGTCTTCTTCCCTCCCACCCCCTGTCTATTTGTTTTGATAGTTTAATTATACTGAGTCTTGGGTAGACTTCTTTATCTTCAACCTGTTTGGGGTTCTATGGGCTTGAGTCTGGATATGTATGTCCCTCCACAGTTTTGGGAAGTTTTTGGTTATTATTTCTTTATAAAAGCTCTCCAAACCTTACTCTCCTCTTCTGATTCTTATCATATGTATAATGGTTCAATGACAGTGTCCCATAAATTCCACAGGCTTTCTTTACACTTTTTCATTCCATTTTCTTTTTTCTCCTCTTACTGGATAATTTAAATGATCTTTCTTCGAGTTCTTTAATTCTTTCCTCTGCTTGACTAAGTGTGCTGCTGGAGCTCTCTGTTGAATTTTTTGGTTCAGTCACTGTATTCATCAACTCCAGAATTTGTTTGCTTCTTTTTTATGGCTTCTATTTCTTTTTCGAGCTTCTAATTTTGTTCATGTATTGTTTTCCTAATTTTGTTCAATTATTTATCTGTGTTCTCTTGTAGCTCCCTGACCTTCTGTAGAACAATTATTTTTAATTCATCATCAAACAGTTTGTGGATCTCTATTTGTTTAGGTTGGTTATTGGAAATTATTACGTTCCCAAGCTGGTGTCACGTTTTTTTCAATTTTTCCTGTTCCCTGTATCCTTGCATTGCTGTCTGTGTATTTAAAGAAGCAGTCACCTTATCCAGACTTTACATATGCATAAGGAAAGACCATCACATGGGAGAGGGGATTATGAGGACCTAAGTAGAGTGGGGGCACAAGGGAGCATATTGTTGTTGCACCAGGCTTAGTGGAATGTGGGACACCAAGTGCAGGCTGTGCAACAGCTCTGGGTCCCATGATGCACAGGGGCATGGCAGCTCACAGAGCTGAGGTTGGCAACATCAGTAACTATGGGGTCTTCGGCTGCAAAAGCTACATGGCTTCAAGGGCTGTTGGGATTACCAGTGGCACCTTGTGTTGAGCAGCAAGCACACCTGGGTAGATGGGGGCTAGGTCCAGTGGCATACACAGCTCTGGAGTTTGGCTGCAGAAATGCATGTGGCAATGGGAGCCAGAGCCAGCTGTGGGCATGCATGTGCATGGCTACTGGGCCATGCACATACACTGACAACTAACAGAGGGCCAGGGCCAGGGCAGTAGCTTGTATTCCTGAGGCTGAAAGGATTGGCCGCAGCCACAGGCATAGTTGTAAAAATCAGAGCCAGTGGCAGGGGCCAAGACCAACCCAAAATAGGCACACACCAGAAACCCAATAATCGTAGCTCAAAACTGTCCTACCAGGTCATTCTACACTTTGGACAAGCCTCCTGAAGAAAACCTGCCAATGATAAGGGCAAACGACAAAATGCAGATTCAATAATCCATGTCAACCCTGCAAAATATCAATTTACTAGATAATTTATGAATAACAAATGGGTTTTTTTTAATTAAACCTCCTAGTTTTCAATAGGCAGTCTCGCCTTTATTTGCTAGTGAATTTAATTATTTTTATGGTTCTTTTAGTTTCTCTCAAACCAAAAGGAAAAGTCTAGTTTTAAAAAGTCCATCAATTGAAGACTATCATAATTTCCTAAAAAAATAAACTTACCCTTTCTAACAATTTCTGGAGCTTTAATGTTTTCTCTTCACGTAACTTTTCCCTCAGTTGCTGTGCTTTCATTTGCTTTTCTTCATGTTTCTTCTTAGATTCTGCAATTGTTCTATTAATAGAAAGAAATGGATGAGACACAAATGTTTACACAATAAGGCCAAAAATAGTGTTCTTTAGATTTCAAAGTTCTTAAAGTATACAGAACTAATTTTGGCCAACCATTTCAGGAAAGCATTGTCATTTTTCAATGGACATGTCACTGTCCTGAATAATGTACCCACAAAGGTCATGTAGCAACTCTACTTAATAGTCAAGAGTGGCTGGTTTTCCTCCTATGAAAAATTTCAAATTAATTTTCAAAGTCCAGACCTTTTACGAGATGGTGAAGAAAGTTTTTCATGCATGTGAATTCCATGCCCTGGAGGTCTAGCAGGTTCCTCTTCTACAATATCCCCCCAGGATGTATTTTGGCGCCAAGATTCACGAGCTGTTCAGAAAAAAGAAACCACTGTTTATCGTTTAACCACATATTTCTATAAAACCACTATTTGATAACAGACTTTTAAAAGGGAATAGCAATCCCACTCTAATTTACTTATTTTAAACAGAAACTACATGTAATAAGATAATCGATTTTATCCACTGTACCTGCACGTCAAATGCGCATGCGCACGCACGCACGCACGCACGCACACACGCACACACACACACACACACACACACACACACACACACAAATACCTTCATAATCTGCAAGGACATCGTTCCAATCCAATGACATACCACAGAAAGATACACTCCCACTGCCCATGCTAGCCTAAAATATAACAAGAGAAACAGAAAAACAAATTTTTGAACACAATTATAACCTTAAGAAATGAACAATACAGGAAATTTTCCTACTTGTTCATATATTGCAATTAACCAACAGCTCAAAACCAGAAAAAAACCTCACATACCTTGTGTAATAACAATAATTATCAAGTTAAAATACTACAGCCAATACAAATTAAGAGCCCAATAGCCAATAACAGCAGAGACAAATAAAGTAAATTTAAAAAGAAACACACTGGCCTTATATTATTACTATATAAACACTGACATATAGAAAGCACATATTTGAAGAGCCCAAGATTATTTAGTGGGCATTAAAATTTAATAAAATGTAAAACATTCAGGGTTAAGTTATTCTTTAACAAATCCTCTTTGCCAACATATATATCCTGAGTACTTAGTGACATCAAGGCAATGTGTCAATTGCTTCTTATTAGTATGATACAAAAAAGTAAAATATCTTAGATTCTCACTCAATCTCTATAAATTGCACTACAAGTAATATTGAGTTTTTACTTTCTGTGAGACTCAATTTCTTGATTTGTAAAAGGAGAATAACCATTCCCAACTTGTCTATTGCATCACATATGAAAATACTTAGTAATGGTAAAGTGCTAAAAAATATTTGCTACTGTTTATTGTATAAGTCTAAATCACCCTGAGAATAATAATAATTATTGTTGGAAATGACTTTTAAATAAATAATTTCAAATAGGACTATATGAACTCCAAGTCTTTCTGGCCCTAAGAATTTTATTTCTATATAATTTTTGAACAATTAAGTTAAAAATTCTAAATACTCACAGAAAAATCACTGTCGTTGTCAGTTTCAATGTTAATATCATTGTTTTCTTCAGCTTCTATTTCTCTAGTTAACTGTTCTTCTTCAGCAATAGCACTAGCAATGGCTTCTTCATTGGCCTTTTCTAGACGATCTGCTAGCTCTTCTTTTTTAGCAAGCACTTCTGCCATGGACTATAAAAAGTTAAAAACAAATAAACAAAAAGAATAATCATCACAGGACTGGAAAATTAAGTAATCATTTCCTTCTTTATGCCTGCTCTAATCACAAACTCAACAGTATAAATAAAATAGCATTGATTTAGAATCATGAAACCTGGGGTCCAATATATGTTCAAACATTTTTCTAGCTGTGTGACTTAGAAGTTTTTTCAAACCAATAGCCTATTTCATATTCCATAAAATAATGGATGGATAATCCATGACTTACCTTTTTTACCAGACTACTGTGTATGAGAAACTGTGAGGTTATATAAATAACAGGTATTATTATGACAAGGCATGAATTTCATCTGAGTTCCAAAATTCAAAAGTTACATATCAAATACATTTACTAAATATAAAATAAAAATAGTATACTATAATGGGAACATAGAAAAATATATGTTATAATGATAACATTTTCTGAATATATATACCTAATTTTAAAATAAGCATTAGAAATAATACAAATAATATGCATAAGAATCATTAATTCATAATGAGGTCCCATGAGAAGCTAAAGATATATACTACAAACCCTAAAGCAAACACTGAAATAACAAAACAAAGAGTTATTTTTAATAAGCTAACAAAGGAGATAAAATGGAATAATAAAAAAAGAGAGAGAGAACAAAGAACACATGGATCAAACAGAAAACAAATAGTAAGATGGTAGATTTAAACAAACCATCTCAATAATCACAATACATATAGTCTAAACACCACAATTAATAGGCAGAGACTATCAAATTGAATAAAAAGCAAGAGCCAATCATATGCTTCTCGTAAAAAACCTTATTTAAATATAAGGACACAAACAGATTACAAGTAAAAAAATCTACACTAATCAAGAGATGGCTGAAGTATCAATATCACACACAGAACATTTCAGAGGAAAAAATATCACCAGGGATTGAAAAAAAAAAGGTCATTTCATAATAATAAAAGAGTCAATTCATCAAGAAGACAAAACAATCCTAAATGTTTATGGACTTAACAGAGCTTTGAAATACATGAAGCAAAAACTGATAGAACTGCAAAAGAAATAAACCTAATGAGAATGTAAAATGGTGCAAACACTTTGGAAAACAGTCTGACAGTTCCTCAAAAGGTTAAACCCAGTTCATATGATCCAGCAATTCCACTCCTAGATATATATCCAGGAGAAAAAAAAACACATATGTGCACACAAAAACTTGTATGTAAATATTTAAAGCAGCACTATGTATAATAGCCAAACTGTAGAAACAATCTAAATGTACATCAATTGGTGAACAAAATGTGATATACCCATACAGTGGAATACTATTTGGTCATAAAAAGGACTGAAGTACTGAGAGGCTAAAACATGTATGAACCTTTAAAACATGCTAAATGGAAGAAGCCAGTACAAAAGACCACAAATTGTATCCCATTTCTAGAAAATGTCTAAAAAAGGCAAAACTATAGAGACAGAAAACAGCTAGGGCTAGAAGGGTGGTGATGGGGTGAAAGGGAGTAACTGCAAATGCAAACTGTGTTTCTTTTCGGAATGATGAAAGTGTTCCAAAACCAGCTATGTGTTGCACAGTTCTGTAATTACACTAAAAAACATTTCATTGTAAACATTAAGTGAATGAATGGTATGTTATACAAATTATATCTTAAGAAAGTTGTTTTTTAAAAAAGAAATAGATCTGGGCCGGCCCCATGGCTCACTCGGGAGAGTGCGGCACTGGTAGCGCCTAGGCCACGGGTTCGGATCCTATATAAGGATGGTCGGTGTGCTCGTGTGAGTGTGGTGCAGATGACACCAAGCCAAGGGTTGTGATCCCCTTACCGGTCAAAAAAAAAAGAAAAAGAAAAAGAAATAGATCCATAGTTACATTCAGAGTTTTCAATACCCCTCTTTCAATTGACAGAACAAGTAGATAGAAAATGAGTAAAGATAAAGGAGACCTGAACAATAGTATAAAATTTTTTTTGATGTAGGTATTTTTCCAAGAGAAATGAAAACACATGTTCATGGCACTTTTATTCATAACAAAAAAAACTAGAAGTAACTCCTATGTCTGTAAGCAAGTGAATGAATAAATACATTGTATATGCACAAAACAAAATACTACCAAAGACAGTGAAAAGAATGAACAATCAATACACACAACTACATGGATAAATCTCAAAATAATTATGTTGAGTGAAAGAAGCCAAGCAAAGATTATATAATTCCATTTATATAAAATTCTGAAAATGTAAACTAAAACATAGCAAAAGAAAGAAGAATAGTGTTTACCTGGAAAGGGGCTACAGAGAAGGCAAGAAGGGAGGGATCATAAAGGGGAAAGTGGAAACTTTTGGGGGCAATCAATATGTTCATTATCTTGATTGTAATAATGATTTCATAGGTGTAAACACATGTCACAATTTATCAACTTTTACACTTTAAATATGCTTAATGGAAATAAATTATATCTCAATAAATGTACTAAAAATACAAATGCTTGAGTCCCAGCTTATATATGTGCTCTAGAGTAGAGTCTGGGTATTAATTTTTTTAAAGCTTCACTTCCCTCTTCTCTATCACACCCCGCAAAACACACAAAGGTTGTCCCTTGGGGAATAGAATAGGGTGGGGAAGTTTCAAAAAGAGACTATTTCTGTGCATCATAAGCTCTTCTCTATAAACCCTAAAAACATTATAGAAAATGACTGCTGTTAATGTGCCACACAAAAATTATAACTTCCAACAATAACTAAAATCCAAGTATTAAATATATTTAAGTTTGCAGAAAGTAAGCTCTCACATAAACCTTCTCTATGTCCTCCCTATAATTTTATCTTCCCTAGAACGTAAAATATCTATTTAGTTACTATCTGAAGACCTGAAAAGATTCTAACCTAGTACAGGTAAAGCATCCCTAATAGGAAAATCCAAAATCTGAAATGCTATAAACTCCAATGATGATGCTTAAGGGAACATTTCAGATTTCGAGTTTTCAGATTAGGGCTGCCCAACCATTTAAGTTCCTGCAAATATTCCAAAATCTGAAACACTTCTGGTCTCAAGCATTTTGGAAAAGGAATACTCAACCTGCAGTACAGCTTATGGATAAAATATGATTCAATCATCCATATACAACTTTATTTTCACACAGTGAACTTCAAATAAATATACGCATGTCGTTATTTTGAAAATTTCCAAATTTTCACTAAAACTTGAAAATGTTAGCAAATCTAAAAAATTAGATCAATGGAAGCTAGGTAATATAATGGCATATTTTTATAATGATGGCAAAAGTTGACCTTAAATAGAAAGGTTTTCACAGTCATTTTTTGCTAATGTTTCTACAAGTGAACAGCAATTTTTTTTTTTTACTTTAACCAGCTATATAACAATATCGTACTGAGAAAGAAAAGAAAAAATAGCTTATTCATAACTGCAGGAATTCTATATAACCCCCTACTTGGAAACTAAACAATAAGGTGCTTATCTAGAGTATCTCTATCAAAACAAATGAAAAAAAAAATTTTTTTTTAAATCCTGGTTTAGTTAAAACTCTTTTAAGAATAGACTTAATATTAATATTTAAAACTTAACTTATTTTCTTTCAAGTATGCAAATTTGACCCTCAAAATAACAAAGGGTTTTTATGATTTTACAACAAGCTTATATTTGCGATCAAAATAAAAGAGGATGAGGGAAGAATTTTTAAGTAATTATTTCCTGCTTATTCAAGTATGGGATCATTTTCCTCTTCAGAAATTTGATTCTCACAGAACCAAATTGTAAAATAAATAACTTGTGATAATATATAGTATGAAAACAAAAAATATATATGACCAATTTCTACCCCATACATTAAATGCATTTCTTATTTGACCATAATTATGTTCAACCTTTAAAAAGTCCATCACTAAAAGACACAAGATAAAAAACAAATTGCTTTACCTTATTAAAGGAATCTAAACATTTGTTTTTCTTATTACTATATCCCTGATATTCTTTTTATTCCCTTAAACTATCCATGTCAAGTTTCACCTATATCTACTGCTACTATCTCTGTAAGAAGTATAATTTTGCCCAATACTATCTACTGATAGCATCTTTCAGCATGATAAGGCATTAAGTTTTGGAAGAAATTACTATAGTATATAGTATATAGTATAGTAATAATAGCCCTTTAAAAAATAAAATTTGAATAACTTTTCTCAACTTTTTATATACTTATTTCTTTGGAAAGTTACTTCTTTAAACAAAGCTAGCATGACCTATTCTAGATTATCCCTAGGTTAAGTATCTTAATACTGTAGCAATAGAAAGAGATGGACAGAAATACATAGTCATCCAAAACATTAACCTATAAATAATTGAAAATCAATGCATTTTTAGAGATTCTGGAATAGGATGGTAAATAAATTTTATCTTAAAGACCAACTCCAATCAAATGATAGCAGCTGTTTAAATTACTCTGTTGAGGGAGTTTTTTAAAGCCCAGAAGGCACCATTTCCCATCTATCACAATGCTAAATGCTGCATGGAAGACTTTACTGTTACTGGTTTAGTTTCTTAATCCTAGACCAAAGAGTATTTGATCAAATCACATACAAACTGCAGGATTTTGAACAAATTATTTAACTCTCACAGTCTCACTTTATTCCTCTACAAAACAAAAAGAATATTAATTATCAGAAGATTACTACAAAAATAAAATATTAAAATAAAATAACATGTATAATGTTTTGTGAAGTATAAAGTAATAAATAATACAAGTTATTATTATTGGGGTTCATGCCTCATATATATTTACTCAGAGTTCTGATAAGTTGTTCTTACCAAGTTAGCAGCACTCACATTTGAAATATCTGAAGGATCCATTTCACTCTCTATCCTTGCTTTCTCTGCCAGAAATTTGTCATCACTTGTTTGCAAAGGAGGTGTGTCAGCTTGCTGAGTTGTTGAAACACACTCTGTATCAATGTGAACAGCGGGTATTTCAGAAGTTCGCACAGAATTTTCTTGACTACTACCAGAATTCTTGACATCATCCAGTGTACTCACTGTGAACTAATAAAATATATTTATAGAATACATCAGAGATAATAAAAAATACTTATCAACTATTCCACTCTAAAAGAGCTAACTCTGCTTATCCTGTCAACAGTGAAGCAGTACTTGACTAACTGACAGACAACTCACTCATCTTTTTTGTATATTTCAAGTGTAACCAAAGGAAAAAACTACTAAGCAGCACAAATTTTACTTGCATGCCTACTAGGTATCAGGCACTGTCTGAAGCACTCTAAGAAATTAAGTAATATATACTGCAATTATATTTTCTTTTAGTAGGCCAACTTGTAAAAAGTATGTCATATCTCTCACAAAAGAAATCTGTTCACGAGTATAATACTTTGTCTTATACAACTAAAGGTATTTATGTGGTCTTTTGTGAAGACTGTCTAATAACAAATGAGGATACTCAGCATTTTCTAAAAACATCCTGAAAACATTTTTTACCAAAATATATTTTGAGGGCATTTTACTCAAAAATATAAGACTTGCTCTCTTCAAATAATACTAACATGACCTCAAAGTATCTTTAATAAAGACCTATATGGCACATGATGCCAATTCTCAGATCTAAAAGAGAAAAGGTTGACCTAAGTGTGCAGATATAAAGCAAGCAGTGTCTCATTATGTGATTCATATACTTTAGATACCCTCCCCATTCCAGGAGGAATATTTGACACTAAACCAACAGAAATGTGAAAACAATCTAAAAAACAGTATCTTTGGCTTAGGCCAAACACATACTCATTCTTTAAAAACTTTCTAGTTTAGTAAACAGAACCAAGCCTTTATCTTCACCTTTTAACAGAGTAGAGAAAGAATGGTGCTGTGTTTTCCAGTTACAATCCAAGTTGGAGAGCTAAAATCTAAAATTTTGAATTTAAAACTCACCCACATCACTTCTTAAATAAACATGAGATAAACATTGCAGTGGCCATAAAACCTCCAGTTTGATTAATTATTTACACAAATATTAAACTTGGCCAAGTCTTATAAACTACTTTAAAAATTCTACTATTGGTCAGAATTTAAAGTGTCCCAAAGTGGTGATTTTAGCATAAGCATTATTTAAATTGTATCACTTTGTTTATATTGCTATCAACATTATTTATATGTCAGTCACCATGGTTTATAATCTTCTTGGCAATATTTATATTAGCATTACTGATGTTTACAATATAGTCAACCCTGTTTATTAAAAACTCAATATCATTTATATAACAAAATCAAAGCTAAATTATAAAGTAATGTTGAGAAAAGATATAAATATGCTACTTCTATTTTTAGAGTAACAGTGGAGAAAACAAATATTATTACCAATTTGGCTTCAATCAGCAGTGAATTTTTATACTGAAACATTTTAGCAATAGTTTAATTATTCAAAAGTTCTATGTAGGGATTATTCCTGAAATCCCAATATCATAAATTTATATACTACACAAAACAAGAATAATTTTTATATTGTTATATTTTTTAGCAAAAACACACATTATCAAAAATGCTACATATTTAAGTGATATGAAAAGTAATTTCTTCACTAAGTATCTTAAATTTAGCTTTCCTATATTAAAGAGTTTCTTAGTTACATCCAACAAATGTATACTGATTACTTCCTATGTGTCTAGGACTCTGTTCCATATTGTGGGAAATTAAAGCGCAACATAAGATACTCCCCCCAAGGAGCTTGCAATCTCACTTGGGCATACAACATACACACATTAAAGAGTTATAAAACATCAAAAACAATGTAAGATTAAGAGCCATTATCATCATTAAGAAAGAAGACAAGGAAGTTGAAGAACATTTCCAGTGGGGAAATAAAGGAGAGAGTTTTAAAAAACAGATATTATTCTAGACTGAAAATATTACAACTATTTTGTAATTGATTTACTTAGCCCCCTGTACTATATCAAAGAATATCTCCCATATTTCATCAACCATTTTACATAAAACTATACCAACTAAACATGAACGTTTATATAAACAAATATGTAAAAGAATATATTGGTTCATGAAATAAGTAAAATAAACTTCAACTAGACTAACAGAAGAAATATTGGGAATATTAACTCTAAAACATTATTTTAGATATTAGCAAATTATTCTACACTTGATTTGCAGGAAGTAAAAGTAGAAAAAGTTCAAAATTTCATCTCCATTTTCAGTAACATCCAAATAAAGCAAGAGAACACAACCTTAATGAAGCAATCAAAGTTAAAAACAAACCTGGACAACTTGATATTATCTTCCTCTAGATATGACACTAAGGACAATTACTTTAGCCTGTCAAAAATGCATCAGCTATATTGAATTATGAACAATGAACACACACACAAACAATGAACACACACACACACACACACACACAAAAGCACTGCAATGTATTCTTCAAAATTATTATTATTATTATTATTTGACCGGTAAGGAGATCGCAACCCTCAGCACGGTGCGGTCTGCACCACGCTCAGCCAGTGAGCGCACCCGCCATCCCTATATAGGATCTGAACCGGCAGCCTCGGAGCTACCAGCGCCGCACTCTCCCGAGTGAGCCACGGGTCCTAGAGCAGGGAAAATCTATAAAGAAATTATTGACATAACTACAAAATTTTAAATATAGACTATAAATTAGATAATATTTTCCGTGCTAAATTCCATGAATTTTATCATTATAATGTGGTTAGATAAAAGAGTTTCTTTGTTTTTTGGAGATACATGCTGTAATAGTAGTTAAAGGTGAATGGTTACAATGTTTGCACATCACTCTCAAATGATTAGCATATGTGTGTGTGACATATGAGACAAAAGAAAAAATACATGGCAAATATTAATCTGTAAATCTAAGCAAACAGGATGGGGATGTGTGTTTCACTGTTATATTCTTGCAAATTTTCTGTAGATCTAAAACGTGTCACAGTAAAAAATTTAAAATGAAGCAGAAAAATAACACATTCCAGAACACACACACCCCTTTCAAAAAGGCAATAATAGGATTTTCAGAATGTATTACCTGGGTTCTTTCAGCAAGTGGATGGTCGCAAGAGTGTAATGAGTCTTTAGGATGAGATTCTATAGTATTAGAAATTCCATCTCCAACAAATTCACCTTTCTGCATGTTTTCATCAGGTAAAAGACATACATTTTCTTTATTGCTGTCATCCTTTGACCTTAAGGCTTCTGTTGCTAAGGAAACTTTCGGCATCACTGCTGTTGATCGAGAACGAACAGGCCTTCCTCTATGAACAGTCTCCCATCCTTCAGCATCTTTTTGCTCTATGCAATTAAAGGAAGAAAATAAATCAAGATTTCTTTAGATGATAAAAAATTTGAAAACTTATAAAATAAAAACATTTTCTAATTTAATTCCCATTAAATATACCAACATGACATTAACTATTGTACAATATATATTTTTAAATGTTTTAAAAAATATATGTGTGTGTGTATAACTATCCCTATTTCACAAATGGAAAAACTGAGATTCAGATTAAGAATGGCCTAAGGTCATACAGTTGGTAAGTAATAAACAGTTAAATAGTGCATACTATGTGTGAGCTAAGTACTTTATAAATAATAAATCTTTTCATCTTCACGATAACCTTATAAGATCAGTACTATCACCCCCATTTTATTATTGAGGAAACTGAGACAAAGAGAAATAATTTGCCCAAAGTCACACACCTAGTAACGGTAAAGTCCAGATGCAAGTCTAGGCACATTGGTTATGGTGTCCATGGCTATGTAAAAACTACCTCTCCATGTTTCAGAATCCAAACATAAGCCTAGCTCCAAAGTTCAAGTTCTTTCTTCTATCCCAGCATTAGTATCATACCTTAACTTAAATAAGCTATTTCCATTATCATTAAATTATAGAATACTAAGTTGAAGGAAACCTAGAGGATCTAGTTCAAGATTTCACCACACATACATGGAAACTGAGGGCTGATGACCAAGTCACAGAGCAAAATAGCCTAAAATAAATAAGAATTTTCCTCTAAAATCTTTCAAAATGTCACAACATAGATGTATATGTATAGAGATGTATATAGCAATAATTTTAAAGTTTTATTGGCTAACTGTAGTCTGTCAAAACTAATTCAAAGATCTACAATTCTGGCCAAGATAAAGTAACCCCACTTTCATCTCCAGGTCCTACTCCTTACATTTAAAAACTCTGGACAAAACACATCAAACAAGCATAGAAAGATTCTCACAAATAGAAAGAAAGTGAAATGCTTTGGGGCTTTGAGACTGGAAAAGTAGCCCTGGGTTTCCTTATTGCCTCCTACAAGAGGACTCAAAAATTCATGGAAAGATTTGTATTATCTTTTAATTCAATATTCCCACTAACTTTCTGAATTACCCTCATACATATACTCCAGACAGGAGGCTGCAAAAGCCTCCACCTCAGAAACATCAATAGGCATAGACAAAATAGGCAACAAGAAAAGCCTGTTTTGACAAGCAAAAGGACAGAAAAAGGGTAGTCTACCAAAAAGAAAATCTTTTTAGCAATATCTACTCTACTCCGACCAATCACCAGTGGAAGGAACTCCTGCTCCCCACAGTTGTCATAGGGGTAAACTGGGAGCTTAATTTCCATCTCCCACCCAGCAGAAACAGATGGTTCTCCAATTCCCCTACCACAGTACTGTCAGAAGGGCCCAATGGTGAGAGAGCCTACACTCACATTTGGCAGCAACACTGCAGTATGAAGTAGAACTGGTCTGCTTTCCCCCTCACCTAATGTAAGCAGGATCCTAAAGAAAGCTAAGCTTCTGCCACAATCAGCATCAATTAGGCAGAAAAAGTTTTGAGAGGCAGGTTTGCCTGGCACTTGGAACTCCCCTTCCCTTATCCTGATGTCAGGGAGCTAAGATTCCACCCCAGTACAGCAATAACTCACTTTTCCTTCCACTTTGCCCCTCCTTAGAGTCAGTGGGGCAAAGTAGGAAGCTGAGCTTATAACACCAGTAGGAGCCAAGGAGGTAGTACAAGTTGGTGTCACTTTTGCTGGAAAGGTATCACAGAGACACGAACAGTATCATGGATCTGTGAGACAATAACAAAAGAGCTAACATCTGTATCATCAGAGTCCCAAAAGGAAAGATAGGACTGAAAAGAATTTGATTCAATAATAGCTGAAAACTTCCCAAATACAGTGAAAGAGACAAAATTACAGATTCAAGAAATTAAGTGCATCCCAAATAGAATAAACAAAAAGAATCCCCCTTTTTTTAAAGTCCATGCTAAGGCACATCATAATTAAACCTCTCAAAACTAAAGATAAAGAAAAATCTTGAAAGCAGTCAGAGAGAAAAGACATATTACCTATATTGGAACATCAATTCTTGTTTTTTGTTTTTTTTTTTGTCTTTTTGTGACCGGCCATACCGCACTCAGCCAGTGAGTGCACCGGTCGTCCTTATATAGGCTCCGAACCCGCGGCGGGAGCACTGCTGCGCTCCCAGCACTGCACTCTCCCAAGTGCGCCACGGGGTCGGCCCCAAACATCAATTCTAATGCAAGCAGATTTCTCATCTGAAATAATGGAGGTCAGGAGGAAGTGGCACAATTACGAAGGACTGAAAGAACTGTCAATCTTGCATTTTATATCCAGAGAAAATTCCTTCAGAAATGAAGGGGAAATAAAAGCATTCTCAGATGAAGGCAAAACTAAGAGAATATATCACTAAGAAAACTATTCTTAAAGAATGGCTAAAGGAAATTCCCAAAAGAGAAATGAAATAATAAAAGAAGGTCTGAAACTTCAAAAAGGAAAGAATGCTGGAATGAGTAAAAATAGAAATAAATATAGTTAACTATCCTCAGGAGTTTCTTGAATCATCTTTGATGGTGAAGCAAAAAGTGCATCATAATCTGATGTAGTGCTCAATCTACATACAGAAAATACTTGAGATAATTATATTTAAAAAGTGGAGAGTGTAGAGGAAAACAATTAGAAGAAAGTTGCCTACATTTCACTCACAGAGTACATGTCAATACCAGTAGGCTGTGATAACTTATGTATGTATAATGTAATACCTAGAGCAACCAGTAAGAAAATTATACAAATCAACATACTCTAAAACACTATAAATAAATCAAAAGAGAATCACAAAAAATGTTCAAGTAACCTATAGGAAGGCAAAAAAAAAAAAAAAAAAAAAAAAAAAAAAAAAAAGCAGTAGAAAGAGAAATAGAGGAAACATAAAACAAATAATTAAGTGGAGATGCATCAACAATTCCTTTAAGTGTAAATTAGCGTAAATTGTCTAAATATACAAATTACATGATAGAGACTGGCACAGTATATTAGAAAATATAATTGAACTATATGTTACATACAAGAAACTCACTTAAATACAAGGACAGAGGTAAGTTGAAAGCAAAAGAACAGAAAGAGATATACTACGTAAACATTAATAAAGCAGGAGTGGTTATAGTAAACATAAGAAAAGTAGACTTCAAAGCACAGAAAATTACTGCAAGCAAAAAAATATACTCATCAATAATGATAAAAATATCATCCCACAATGAATACAAAACAGTCCTAAATATATACATGACGAACAACAGAGACTCAAGATACATGCAGGAAAAAAACTGATATGGGTGAAAGAAAAATAAGAGGAACCCACAATTATAGATGAGAGTTTCTAACCCCCTCTTCTCAGACACTGATCGAACCACTACACAAAAAATAAGCAAGTATATAAAAGAATTGAACAACACAATCAAAGAACAGGAGGTAATCACACACATATAGAACAATCTTTCCAGCAACAGTAAAAAAAATTTTGTCAAATGTCCACAGAACATTCACCATAATAAGCCATATTCTGGGTCATAAATAAACTTCTGCAAATATAAAATAACTGAAATCATACAAAGTATGTTCTCTGACCAGAAGGAATCAAAAGAGAAATCAATAAAATAAAGATAACAGAAAAATTTCCAAACACAAAAATTAAACAACATACTGGATCAAAGAGGACGTCTCAAAAAATTTTAACACATAGAAATGAATGAAAATGAAAATTAAAAATATCAAAATATATGGAATGCAGTTAAAGCACTACTGCGAGGGAAACCTATACTGCTAAATGTTCACATCAGAAAAGGTCTCAAAGCAATAATCTAAGTTCCCATCTCAAGAAACCAGAAAAAGAAGAGCAAAATAAACTCAAAGCAGGCAAAAGGAAGGAAATAATTAAGACAAGAGCAAAACTCAATGAAATTGAAAATAAAACAATAAAGAAAATCAATGAAATAAAAACCTCGTTCTTTGAAAAACTCAGAACTGATAAACCTCTAGAAAGACTAACAAAGATAAAAAGAGAGAAGAGACAAATCACACCAGAAATGAAACAGGAACATCATCACTACATATCACGCAGCATAAAAAGTATGAGAAAGGACTTCTGGTCAAGACAGTGGAATAGACGGTCCCCAGCATCACTCTCTCCCACAAATCAACTAACTTACAACTTATAAAAAAGCAACAACAGCCAAGCTGGGGCTGCTATAGCTCAGGGGAAGAGGAGGAGAGACCTACAGAGTGCAAGAAGGTGGGAGAAGCCATGAGGAGAGAAAGAAAAAACCACTCTGACCATTTTGAATCCCAGCCACTTCCAGGCTGGAGCTGCTGAGTGCACGGAGCAAGAGCTGGCAAAAGCCACAGCTGTGCCTTTCAGATGAAGTTGCTTGAATGTAGCAGGGGAGAAGAGGACTTTGGTAGCCCCCAGGCCAGCAAGACCACTAATATGGTTCCCGTGGTCCCACACAGGACCGAGGAGCCACAACAACTGAAAAAAAGGAGCCACTCAGAGGCCAGTGAGGCATCGCAAGGGACCAGACCATGGCCTGTCCCATAGTAAGTGTTTGGAGCACAGGCAATGGGGGAGATGGGCCCACCGGGGGAACACTGAGGCACAGTAAGGACAGCTGACCTGCCCCCCAATCAGCATAGGACCACTCAGAGAAGACTGGTCAGGAATATAGAATTGCATGGGGTACAGTTTCATGAAAAGACTCAGGCCCAGACCAGTGTTTCTACACAACCCAGGTGCACCAGATTTCACTAGACCCAGAAGTACCTATAAAATCAACCATTAAAACCTGAGCTGCACAAAAAGCCTTCCCTAGGGAATCAGCAGCAAAGCAGCAACTTAGCTCAACCACAGAACTCAAGTGCTCGTTCCCACAGAAAGTTCCCCCATTTTAGAAGTAAGCAAAGGACAACAAATTAGTTCCAGTGCAGAGTTTAAGTGGTGGGAACAGCAAATAATCCAACACAGAACTGAAAGAAAAAAAAACAGCACTCTCAACGAGAGATAGAGTTTGACATTAACTAGTAAAGGTCTCATTTCACCAAAGAAAACCTATAACACCTAGAAGGACCAGAAGTCCTGAGCTACCAAACCAGAAATGGGGGAGGGCCAGGGGCCTCAGCCATGCCCTGCAACACCCGCATTCAGTCCCAAGGGTGGGGGCCAAGGGCCTTGGCCACAACCCCCGACAAGCACAACCACCCTGGCAACAACCACTGAGATGCAGGAAGTGCCCCAGGCTCTTCTGAGCTGGGGTGGTGGGGGGCCTCAGGCTCAGTCATGCTCCAATACAAGCAACCAGCCCAGCAACAACCACTGAGCGAGAAGCACCCTGGGTTCGCCCAAGCCCGGGTGGTGGGGGTCTGAGGACCTCGGTCACACAACCCCAACACAAGCAACCAGTCCAGTGATGACCACCAGACCACCTCAGGAAGCACCCTAGGCTCTTCCAAGCTGCAGTGGTGGGGGGCCTCAAGCCTCAGTCATGCCCCTCCAACATGAGCAACCAGCCCAGTGATGACCAGGGATCTGCCACAGGAAGCGCCCCAGGCTCTCTCAAGCCGGAGCAATGGGGGGCTGAGGGTCTTGGCCACACCCCCCTGACACATGCATCCAGCCCAGTGATGACCACCAAGCTGCAGCAAGAAGGGCCTGGGGTTCCCAAGCTGGGGTGGTGGGAGGCGAGGGCTTTTGCCACACACCCCTGACATCTGTACCCAGCCTGGCAATGACCGAGTCACTGATGGAAGCCCCCCAGTCTCCCCTGTGGGAATGTGGGGGGTACCACAGGCCTCAATCCCACCCCACCTCCTTCCTCCTCCTTCCATCACATTTCCTTCCCCTTCCCCTTCCCCTTCTCCCTCTCCCTCCCAACTGTTCTGCAACATCATAGAATTTTTAAAATACATATATTAATAAAATAAAATTGAAAAAAAAACCAAAAAAAAAAAACTAGGCCCAGAAAAAAAAGAAAAAAGTATGAGAAAGGAATACTACAAACAACTTTATGCTCATAAATTCAACAACATGAAATCAATGGACCAATTCTGTAAAAATCAGAAGCTACCAAAACTTAACCAGGATGAAACAGACAGTCTGAATAGTCCTACAACTATTAAAGAAATCATATATGTCATTTAAAAGTTCCCAAAAAAGAAATCTCCAGGCCCAGACAGGTCCAGACGGTTCTCTGGCAAATTCTACTAAACACTCTTAAAGGGATTAACACCAATTTTATGTAAACTATTCCAGGGAACACATACCAAGTTAAAAAGTTTGTATTCATATTACCCTGATACAAAATCACACAAAGACAGTAAAAATAAATAAATAAATAAAAATTTTAAAAGATGAAATTACATGCCAAAATCTCTCATGAACTGAGACACAAAAAATTTCAACAAAATATTAGCACAGCAAATACAGCAATTTGGGCTGGCTGGTTAGCTCAGTTGGCTAGAGTACAGCCTTACAATACCAAGGTCAAGGGTTTGGATTACTATACTGGCCAGCTGCCAAAAAAAAAATTTAAAAGAAGTAAAATCAAATACAGCAATACATAAAAAAAATTATAAACTATGATCCAGTGGAATCTACTTCAGGAACTCAAGCCTGGTTCAACATTCAAAAATCAGTCAATGTAATCCACCACTGTCAACAGGCTAAGCAAGAAAAATCATATGATCTTATCAACTGACAGAAAAAAAGTATGCCACAAAATCCAACATCCATTCATAATAAAAACTTTCATTAAGCTAAATAGAGGGAAACTTATTCAACTTTATAAAAAGCATTTACAAAAAATCTACAGCTAACACTTAATGGTACAAGACTGAATGCTTTCCCCCTAGATCTGGAACAAGGCAAGTATTTCTCCTCTTACCATGTTTATTCAATATACTACTGAAGGCTCTGGACACTGCAAAAAAACACAGGGGGGAAGAAGACACACAGATAGGAAAGGAAGAAATAAAACTGTCCCCATTTTCAGATGACATGATTTTCTATTAGTAAATCCCAAGGAATATACATATAAACTCCAAGAATTATTATACATTAGTAACATTGCAGGATACAAGATCAACATGCAAAAAGCCCACTGCATTTCTATATATTAAGAGCAAACATGTGGAAACTGAAATTAAAAACAATTTACAATTGCACAAAAGAAAATAAAATAGTTATAAGTCTAACAAAAAGGTATAGCATGTATATCCTGAAAATTACAAAAGGCTGATGAAAGAACAGAAGACCTAAATAAACGGTGAGACATACCATGTTCATAAATAGGAAGATTCAGCAAAGATGTCAGTTCTCCCTAAATTGACCTATAGTTGCAATGTACTTTCTATCACAACCCCAGCAACATTTTTTGACATAGATAAGTTTTTCAAAAATTTATATAGAAAGACAAAGACTAAGACAATTCTGAAAAAGAAAAATAAAGTGTAAGCAATCACTCTACCCAATGTTAAGTCTCAGCACAGAATAAGAGTAATAGAACTGGTGGAGCAACAGACATATAGTCAATAAAACAGAATACAGAACTCAGAAATACACTCACAGAAATATGACTAGCTGATATTCTATAAAGTTGAGAAAACAATTCAATGGAGGAAGAAAAAATTTTCAACAGTGATGAAGCAAGTGGACATCCATAGGCAAAAAAAATGAACCTTGATCTAAAACTCATACTTTATACAAAAATTAACTCAAAATGGATAACAGGTTTAAACATAAGACATAAAACTATAAAACTTTTAGAAAATGCTAGAGAAAAATTTTCTGATCCTATGGCTAAGCAACGAGTTCTTAAATTTGACAACAAAAGCATCATCCATAAAAAGAAAATTTAAGATTTAACTAATGGCATCTCATCAAAATTGGAAATTTTTACTGTGCAAAAGACCCTGTGAAGAAAAAACAAACAACAGGCTGGTAGAAAATACCTGACAAAGGACTACTATCTAGAATATATAGAGAATTCTCAAAACTCAACAGTAATATTACAAACAATCCAAGTAAAAAATGGGCAAAAGACATGAGCAAACATTTCACTGAAGAGTATATACAAATGTCAAAAAAGCACTTAATGTTCAACATCATCAGTCATTAAGTAGACGCAAATTAAAACCACAGTGCACTTAACAGAATGACTAAAATAAAATACTGTGATAACACCACATGTTAGTAAGAGCTTCAAGGAATGCTGGGTTAAAGGAGTCATAGGAAATAGGGTATGGGATTCTTTTTGAGATAAAGAAATGTTCCAAAATTGACTGTGGTAATGGTTGTACATATCTGTGAATATACTAAAAACCAATGAATGAACTGTACAGTTTAAATGAGCAAATTATTTGGTATATGATTTATATCTCAATAAAGTTGGTATAAGAAAATAGGAAGTAAGCCAATTTCTGAAGCTTATTTCTACAAAACTGAATCTTTAAATTACCATGAAAACTAAATATTTTCTGTGTATCATACAGCCTATGTGTCATATGATCATATGATTCACTATTACTTCAAAGAAAAAAATCATGCTCCCTCCTATAACTGGCATATTGTCATTCTATTTTTGAAAATATAATATGTTCATATATTATATATTGTATTTATTTTAAAAAGACTAGACAGAACCTGTAATCTTTACTTCAAGGCCTAGACTTCGAAACATCAAAGGAGAAAGTATGTTTAAATTTGTTTTGTGTTTTCTCAAACTTTTTATTATGAAAGTTCTCAAATACACAATGTACAGAAAATAGTGTAATGAAACCCATGTACCAATCATCTAGCTTCAACAATGACCAACATTCGCTTTTTTCATCAACTTCTTTTCCATTGTGTTTCCTGAAATATTTTAAAGCAAATCCTAGACATCATATCATTTCCCCTGTAAATATTCAGTATATGTCCTAACAGAGAGAAACTTTGTAAAAATATAACAATACCATTATGATACCCAACAAAATAATAATAATGCATTAATTCATATATGTCTATATTCAATTTTCATCCATGTTTAACTGTATTAAAACTTAGTACATAATAATAATAATATACATTTCTGCTTTATACTTTAAATATAAGATAATGCAAATTAAAAAGGAAATCATAAAATGAATCTTATAAAAACCACAAATACCAAGAGAACAAAAACAAATTATAAAATTAAGGAAGTTTAACAAAAGATTTTAGTTTCCAGTTAATTTAAGTGGTTCACCCTTAGAAGCACTATGATTAATCATTTACTTTTTAAAGGAAAGAAAAACACACCTCTTTCAAAGCTTCCTTATAGAAAGAAATACTGCTTAAAACTTGGACCTAATCCATTAAACAATAAAGTGGCCAATACAAACACTACCATATAATTTTAAAAATTGAAATAATAATTGAAGCAAGTCAAAAGTGGAGTATATCAAAATAAAAAATACAACTTAGGTCTTTTAGAAACTGAGAAATTAATTATAGACAAATTACATTTTTAATGAACCTTTGGTAAAAACTATATTAAAAAATTATTCCCATAATAAAGAATGTTTAAAAACAGCAAATCATGCAATTAAACTGTCACAGAACTTCTAAATACTTAGAATCTCAGGACAGAAGTACACAAAACTAAAAACTGTATTTCATTGCATAATTTTTCCATTTGCACAGTTTTTTAAATTTTACAAATGTCATGAATAAAGTTGCACTAAATTCACGTTAATACAACCAATAACTAAAGAGCACCTGGAATAATTCCAACCTGATTATAATGTATCATCACTTTTATTTACCACTGTATTTAATTCACTAATATGTTGAGAAAATTTACATTAATATTCAAGAGATAAACAATTCATTGCAATTTCCTTGTTAGGTTTTGATATTAAGTTTCTTCTTAGGAAGAGTTTATAAGATTGATGTTATTTTTACCTTAAACATTTGGAAGAATTCACAGGTGAAGCCATCTTGACCTGGAATTTTCTTTATGAAAAAATTTTTAATTACAGACTTACATTTTTAAAAAATGCTTCAAAGCCCTTTGATTTTTTCTAATTCTTGCTATGCAAATTTTGTTGTTTTTTTTCAAAGTATTTGTCAATTTCTGCATTTCCAAATATAATGCATAACACTGCTTATAATATCCTCTTACTATCCTGTGGATCTCTAGCAATATTCTCTATATCAATCTCTGGTATTACAACTTTACTAATATTTTTCTTGGTCAGTATAACTAGAGGTCTGTTGATTTTATTAGTCTATTTGAAGAATCACCTTTTGGCTTTGTGAATTTTCTGTATTCTCATCTATATATGAGGATACTTCAAAAAGTTCATGGAAAGATCTGTATTACCTTTAACTCTATTTTCCATGAACTTTTTGAAGTATCTTCGTATTTTTTTTCTGTCTTTCTTGGGTTTAACCTGCTATTCTTTTCTAACTTCATGAGACAGACATAGAGTAAATGTTAACTTTTCTTCTTTCCTAATATGCACAATTGAAACTAGAAATTTGCCTCAAAGCACAGCTTTACCTTAATCTCACACGTTTCTAAGTGTTTATTTTCATTCAATTCACTTTTTCTAATTTTCATTGTGATGTCTTTTCTGACTTAATGAGTTCTTCAGAAGTATTTTCCAAAATTCCAAAAATTTGGTTATTATATAGCTATCTTTTTGTAATTAAGTTGTAGCTTAATCCCACTATGTCAGTGACAAACAGAATGATTTAAATCACCTGAAATTTGTTGAGACTTGTCTAATGATCCAGCATGTTTTGGTTTTGGTAAATGTTCCATGTGTGCTTGAATACGTATTTGAATTTAAGAGTCTCAGCCATGATAAAGTAGCATGTATCAAAATTGACCCTATTCCTGCCAAAAATAACTATAAAAGCTAGACGAAATATATAAATGAACTGTTTAAAGGCAAGTTTTGAGGAACTACAATTCCTGAGAAAAGGGAATAACAATAACATTAGATCCACATCACCCCAGCATTTTCCTTGAAGACATTTGGAATTCAGAGCGCAGAGAAAGTGAGTCCAGGCAGAAACCAGTATTCCCAGTGGGCTAAAACAGATACTGGAGTTCAAAGAGTCTAAAGCAACTGGGACTTCAAGAGCAAAAATCTTGGAGGGGGTAGGGAATACAACAGGGAAGTGAGCCAAAAAATCTGCATTCAATCTCCCTTTAAGAAGTCTGACAACTACTAAACTTTACATACATAGGGCAAGACTCCAAGAAACAGCAGAAAGCAGCAGCTGGGAAGCTAATGAACTTAGCAGATATTGTAACAACTGTACACTGCTGAGGAAATAAAAGTTGAAATTCAGAAATGCAGTGGACTTGAAAAACACCCCAGGTTTTCAGTTGAGACCTCAAAAGGAATAAGGACAAAACAAAAAACACATCAATCTTAATAAAATCTCAAACCAAACTTTGACAGGACTGGGGTGATCTGCCTGTTCTCTATCATCATTCCAGTTGAAAAACCAATCCATCAGGAGAAGGCTCTATAATTTTGTTGTTGTTTTTTTTTTTTTTGGGGGGGGGGGTTGACACTGGCCAGTACAGGGTCCAAACACTTGATCTTGTTGTTATAACACTGTGCTCTAACCACATGAGCTAATCAGCTAGCCTTCTATAATTTTTAATGCAGTGTTAAATATCCAATTAAAAATGATGAGGCATGCTAAAAATAAACAGAATAAAATAACTGAAAACCTCCCAAAAATGTTTTATAGGAAATCCACAGGTAATTCAGATATTTTATTTTTCAAGCATAGATGTTTTAACATAGCTCTAATAAATACTTTCAAGAAAATATGGAAAGACAGAGACTATGAGCTGATACTGAAAACTATTTTTAATGATCAAATGGAAATTCTAGAACTGATAAATAATTAAAAATATGAATTTAATAGATTTGCTTAACAGCAGATTAGACACACAAAACAGAGGATTAGTGGACCAGAATATTTTTCAGTAAAAAGTATCCAGATTGAAGCACACAAAGAGGAATGGAAAAGAATATGCATTATTTGTTAGACTTCAATTATGTCAAGTTCATTAATTAGATTGTTCAGATATACTAAATCTTTACTTATTTTTGTCTATTCGTGCTATCAGTTGTTGAGACAATTCTGTTAAAATTTCCCAGTATGAGTGTAGATTTGTCAATTTTTCCTTTCAGTTGTCAATTTTTGCTTTATATGTTTTGAAGCAGTGTTAGGTACATGTAAATTTAGAATTATTATACCTTTCTGCTAAACTGACCATTTATAAATTCTCTCTGATGAATTGACCCTTTAATAATTAATACCTCCCTTTAAAATATTTCTTGCCTACTTTTTCTATTTTGTCTGATATTAGCAACACCATCATTAATGTGAATAGAATATGCATAGAATATCTTTTCCCATCTTTTTCTTTCAACTTTTCTATGTCTTCATGGTGAAGGTGTATCTCTTGTAACCAAAATATAATTGGGCTTTGCTTTTAATGCAGTCTTACCATCTTTGTTCTTAAAATTGGATATTTACACAACTTATATTTAATGTAGGGACTGATATATCTGTATTTACTTCTACCATCTTATACTTTGTTTTTAATTTTCCCATCTTTTTTATATTTCTCTTTTCTCCTTCTTTGGCTTCTTTTGGATTAATCAAATATTTTTATTATTCTATTTTTCTGTGAGGTTATTAGTTATACATTCTTTTATTTGTAGTGGTTTCCTAGTGCATTCTTTACTTAATACAGTCAAATAAAAATTAGTACTTTTTAAACTCCCAGACAATGGTAGGACCCTAGAAAATATAAACTCCATTTATTCCTTTACTGTCTTTGTATTACGGTCATAAATTTTCATTCTACATATACTTTAACCTACAAAAGACATTATGTTTCACACAGCCAATACACATTTAATGTTACCCACAGGTTTACTTCTGTTATTCTTCATTCCTTTATGCATTTCCAGGTTTCCATCTGGGATCATTTTCCTTCCACCTGAAAAACTCTCTGTAGTAATTCTTTCTTTTTTTTTTTTTTTTAAAATATGACCGGTAAGAGGATCATAACCCTTGACTTATTGTTGTCAGCACCGCGCTCTCCCGGGTGAGTAAACTGGCCATCCCTATATAGGGATCCAAACCTGTGGCCTTGGTATTATCAGCACCACTCTCCCCCAAGTGAGCCACAGGCCAGCCCTATAGTAATTCTTTTAAGGTAGGTCTACTGATTACAACTTTATTAAAGTTCATATGTCTGACATTATCTTTTATTTCACCTTCATTTTTTAAGTATACTTTTGCTGGGATACAGAATTCTATCTTGTCAGTTAATTTTCTTTCAGCACCCTAAAGATGTCATTCCATAGTCATCTGGCTTCTATAGTTTCATTTGTGAAGTGAGCTATCAGCTTATTTTTGCTCCTTTGAAAATGATGTCTTTTTTTTCTCTTGACTACACGTAAAGATTTTCTTTTTAAGCATTTTTATTATGTTGTATCTAGATGATACTTGTTTTGCATTTTTTATGCTTGGAGTTGGTAATGCTTCTTGAATCTGAGATTTGATGTCTTTTAACAGTTTGGAATAATTCTCAGTAATAAACTTTTTTTTTTTTTTTGGCAGCTGGCCATTACAGGAATTCAAATCCTTGACCTTGCTTTAATCAGCACCATGTTCTAATGCTGTTTTTGCACCATTCACTCCACACTTTTATGGACTTCATTTACAGGTGTGCTTATGTTCTCCATTTTCCAATCTCTTCTCTCCATTGTTCAGCCTCAATATTTTCTACTGTGCTCAGAATTAATTCAACCCCAAAATTTTAAATCTCTTAATGTATACAAATACATGTTTAAGAAATTCATTCATCTTCCTGAATTCCTCTCTTCCAGTGATCTCTTCTGTGATCATCAAAAATCTGAACTGGTTGCTCTTTAGACCTAGTACATAGCTATCATTTTGTGGTCACCATCATATACTTATTACTTTCGCTTCTTTTTTGTACTGGTTCTTCTAATAGTAATTGGGTCCATGGGGGATAAAAACAAAATTTGAGATCTTGGGTGCTTAAAAATATCTTTAATCTACTCTCATTAAATAATCAATAATTTAGTTGAACACAGAATTTGAGACTGCAAATTATTTTCCTTCAGAATTTTGAAGACTATTCAATTTTCTTGTGGCCTCTAGTGATATTTTTGCAAAAGCAGATGTCATTCTGATTTTTGGTCATTTGCATACAAACTGATTATTTTCTCTGTAATCATTTAGACCTCTCATCATCTGTAGTATTGAGAAATTTCCCAACATGCTTTACTGTCACTCTTTTTTTATCCATTGTACTTGGCATTTAATGGACTAGTTTGGTCTAGAAACATATCCTTCTGTTGTACGAAATCTCCTTTAATTATCTCTTTCATGATTTCCTCCTTTCTTTTATCTCTCATGCTCTAACTTATATCATCCAAATATTGGATATTCCCATTTTCTATACAACAAGCCCAAAACGTAGCAAATTAAAACAGTAACCATTTTATTTCCACATAATTCTTTGAGTAAGAAATCTCAGCAGTGCTCAGTGGGGTGGTTAATTTCTTCTCCACATGATATCAGCTAGGATGGTTCAACTGAGGCCAAAGTATCCATGATTGCTTTAACGCATGCCTGAAGCCTTGGTATTGGCTTTTGGCTAAGACACCTAGGTTCTCCTTATGACCTCTTTGTATTCATATGGTCTCTCTCTCATTACTTAATGATCTATCCTGGTCTTCTTTTACATGTCAGCTTGCTTCCAACAAGGAGAAAATGGAAACTGCAAGGCTTCGTAAGGCCTAGGCTAAGAAGTTATGGAACATTACTCTTGTCATATTGTATTGATCATATGAAGCCATAGGACCAACCAGAGATTCAAGGGGAGAGGAAATATACTCCACCACCTGACAGTGGGAGTAGCATGTGAGCACAGGCTTGGAAAAAATTGTTGGTACCCATTTTTGCAGACAATTTACCACAGTCTACAATCTGGTTTCAGATTGCCAAAGTCTCCAAAGTCTGACAATGATTAATCCAATTACAGTAGCAGCCTCAAAGACCGGTATCACATTATCTATATCACATTTGGATGTATTGCTTGGGTGTGGGTTTTCTTTATCTGGAAACCTGGGAGTTCAATGAGAGAAGAGGGCTGGAGGTGAAAGCAAGGATGAGGGGCCTCAATATTGTATTTATAGAGTTTTTCACTAAATCCCCTGTTTTCAATACACTGTTCCCACCTTCCAATATGCCTGATTTCCCTCAGATCACATACATTTTTTTTTTTTTTACTTTCTCTAGAGAATAAACCTCTAAAATTCTGTTGAGGGGAGGGAAGTACAGTCATGTTACCATTCAGAGTTGAGGAAGAGGGAGAAGTGGAGGATTCAGAAGACTAAATTCTTCTTAAAGTACCACCCCTACCCCTTACTTCCAGACATACCTATTCCCACCAATTTCTAAAGAAAAAACTAGCCTGCATTTTTTAAACCATGGTAAGTCAAAAGAATTCTGAAGAATCTTATAAACGGATTGACAAAAGAGATCATTCTCCTTAAAGTTTACACAGGGCAAACCTGAAGTTAAAATGATCCTCATAAGCTATCATACGGTGCTGTAAAGTAGTTACGCTCAGCTTTCAAGACTATTTTATGGTTTTAAATAAGGTAAGTTAATATCACATAAATAATGCAAAAAGATCAACATGTAATTCTATTAGGACCAATTTTAAGCAAAATAAATAAAATATCTCTATATATCCACCTCTCTACTATACAAAAAGGCTAATTCAAAGTCACTTGCCATTTTTGTGGGAAGTCTTTTGCACTGTCATCGGTGGGCAAGACTGGGCAGGTAATATGTCTGAAGAAGCAGCAGAGCCTGTATGATGAGCCTTAACCTTGTCAGCCCAACTGACACCTGTGGGAGTCAGACGGGAAGCAGCCACTGTGCCAGGTGAACCTCTATGGAAAAAAATGAATACATTTAATAAATCAAATATAAAAGTAACAATTTTAAATATATGCTAAGTAAATTTTAATTTTAATTTAATTATGTGTGTGTCCACATATATAGAGCAACACACCATCTTACCAACTTAAGGCAACTGTATTCACAAATTTATCTAGATCTAATACTTCATTAATTTTATACAATATAACAGTGTATGGGAGTAAAGAGAAGGGGATAAGAGTAATATAGAAGCCCTCATTAGTTGTTTAAGTGAAAAATTCACTTAAGGGCCAGCCCATGGCTCACTTGGGAGAGTGTGGTGCTGATAACACCAAGGCCAAGGGTTCAGATCCCTATATAGGGATGGCTGGTTGGCTCACTTGGGAGAGCCTGATGCTGACAACACCAGGTCAAGAGTTAAGATCCCCTTACAGGTCATCTAAAAAAAAAAAAAAAGAAAGAAAGAAAAATTCACTTAAATGGGAAATGTCAAAAATTACGCAGATACCTTAAACTTTAGACCTTAAACTTTCTATTTTCATGCATGTGTTTGAAAAACATAAAGTACATTAATTTGCCAATCTTGACTTACGCACTATTAAAGCAGGCTTTTTCTCTGTGTACATTTCTTACATAAATCACAAGCACGATGCCTTATTTACAATATCCAATTTTGGTTCCTTTAAAATGGAGTGAAAATTCAGTGACACCTGTTAAACAATCTAATGCACAATTCTCCTCAACTTTAATACAGTCTCCAAACTTTCATAGATGTCCTATCCACTCCTCATTTCACAGCAACCTTATTTTAATAGTCCACCATTACCGAAGTTTCCAAAAAACTTACCTTAAGTTTTCACAGAAACAATCATTCTTTTTGCACTCATATTTCACTGGCTTAATATTTAAATTATGAGTTAAAACAATGAAACAACTTGCATAAAACAAGTCTGGTAACTAACAACAAACACAGAGTAAACACATAACTAGCAGAAGCATAAGTGAATAGAGGAAAGTGAACCAAAGATAAATGAACCAAAGGTAGCCTATGAGCCACAATTGCTCAGGAACCCGAAACAGTTTTTTAAAATTGATAATAAAGATTGTTAGTTAATCCAACCACACTGTCTGAGGCCATGCTTCAGCTCTCACAGGCTGGTGTTGCATGCTGGTACCTCCACAATTCTGGGGACTCCACGATGGTCCCACTCCCATGGCTCCACTAGGCATGGCATTGAGGTTTTTCTGCTACAATTCCAACCCCACATTTTCTCTTGGCATCACTCTAGCAAAGACTATGTGGTGACTCTGTCCCTGCAACAGACCTCTTCCTGGGCCCATAGGCTTTTCCATACATCCTTTGAAACTGGGGTGTAAGCTCCCAAGCCTTCACATTCTGGCATTCTGCGTACCTGCAAACTTAACACCATGTGGATGCCACCAAGGCTTCAGCCACATCTGGGGCTAATTTAGCCACAGCTGAAGCAGCCAAAGCAGCCATGTGCTGGTGCTAAAAACAGCTTCCCAAGGTGGTCCTGAGCAGCTAGCACATGGAGGGCGCCTGTTGTCCAAGACCATTGTCTCCCTAGGCCTCTGGGCCTGTGAATGGAAGGGTTGGCCCCAGAGGCTTCTGCAATGCACTAATGGTCTTTTTCCCCTTCTCTTGATAATCCCTTTCTTTTGTACTAATCTTCTTAGCACCACTGCATTTTTTCTCCTGAAAATGCTCTCTGCCTCTCTACCGCATAGCCAGGCTGCAAGTATTCTAAACCTTTACACTCTGCTTCCCTTTTAAATTTTGGCTTTATGTCATGTCTTTGCTGCCATATCTGAGCATAGGCTGTCTCAAGTAGCCATGCAGCTTCCTTTATGCTTTGTTGCTTAGAAATTTCTTCTGCCAAATATCTTGGGTTGGCACCCTGAAGTTTCATAGTCCATAAAGTTTTTGGACATAAACAGAATGCAGCCAAGTTCCTTGACAGTTCATAGCAAGGGTGATCTTTGCCCCAGTTTCCAATAAGTCCCTTCTCATTTACATAAGAGATCTTCTCAGAATGATCTTTACTGTCAATATTTCTATCAGCATTCTGGTCACCACCATTTAACCAGTCTCTAAAACATTCCAAACTTTCTCTGGTTTTCCTGTCTTCTAAACTTTCACCAGCAGCTAGGCTTTCTCTAGCCTGCTCCTTCAAATTCTTCCAGACTCTCCTCAACACTCAGTTCCAAAGCTGCTTCCAAATTTTCAAGTATTTGTTATAAGCAACACCCTGCTTCTGTTACCAATTTTCTGTATTAGTCCATTTCTGTTGCTTATAAAAAAATACTTGGAACTGGGTGATTTATAAAAAAATTAAATTTATTGCTTACAGTTTCTGAGGCTGGGAAGTCCAAAGTCCAGGGAACACATCTGTGAGGGTCTTCTTTGGTGGTGGCTTTACAGCAATGCAGGAGTTTCACATGGCAGAAAATGGCAGAGCCGAGAGAGAAAGACTCTCATGTGCTCTCCTTTTAAAGCCCTCAGAACCATTCTCCTGACCACCATTATTAATACATTCACTAGGGCATGGTCCTACAATCTAATCACCTCTTCAAGGCCATACCTTTTGTTTACCACAATAAGATTTCCCACCCTCAACAGTTACAGTGGGGATTAACCCTCAATGAGGTTGGGAGGTGGGGGGGATCCAATCTACAGCATATACCTTTTCCCCATTCCACTAAGGTCCAATTATTATACGGTTCCAAAGTCCATCAACATTCACCAAAGGCAGGACCATCTAATAACTCTACAAAGAAGCCTGAAAGCAAACATTCAATTCTACTGAATAAATACTTAAGCACCTTCTACTAAATGTCAGGTACAGTGCTAGGTGCTTGGGATACAGATATGGCAAAGATCTTCTCACAAAGAAGGTCAAAGTGTAAGTCCAAAATAACAGACATTAAAAAAGTTATAGCACATTGCAAATGTAAAAATAACACAACTATATCCAGGGTTAAGCAGTAATAAGTGGTGAATATTGTTTGCTATGACATGGATCAGGGGATGAGAAGCAGTCAAGAAAGGTTAGGTTTTAACAAAAGGAAGCGAATTGATCAAGTAAACTACTTACCAACCCTTGTATTACATATCATTTGTTAAGACTCTAAAGAATTAGAATCCAAAAAAATTTTTGTCTTAAAAACAAATTTACAGACTGGCTGATCAGCTCAGTTGGTCAGAGCACGGTATTGGTAACACCAAGGTCCAGGGTTCCAAAAAAAAAAAAAAATTTCCCCAGGGACATTTGTGAAAAACAAATATGACAATTTTTTTTAACATCACAGCTACCAGAGTCAGCAATAACATTAGGGGCCAAGGGCTGACCAAAAAACTTAAAAAGAAAAGTTAGAGAATGAGATGTCCATAGGAGGCTTTGAAAAGCTCCAACATATTCCTGGAAATCAAGAAGGCCACACACATGTACAGGTTATATGCATGCTCAGGAAAGATTTGAGAAGGCCCTAATCTCTCACATCTGACTGGCCTTCAGGCTCTGAGAAAGTAGGAAGTGACAGTAAAGGCAGAGCTGTAAACTATCAGAGCATTGAAAGTGTGCCACATCAGACACACAGACTAGGCAAGGACTAAGAAATTTACTGGCTCAAGGCAATAACAACAACAACCACCAGTCAAAATAACAATCCCAGAGAGGGTAGCAATCTGATCGCCAGAGCTGCCATATTTTATTGTTTAAAATGTCTAGTTTTCAATAAAAAATCATGAGATGTTCAAACAAACAGGAAAGTATGGCCCATTCACAAGAATAGTTGTAAGAAGAAGCCCCGACATTGGAATTACTAGACACCTTAAATCAGCTATTATAATTACATTTAAAGAATATCAAAGAAAAAAGGAAACCATGTCTAAAGACCTAAAGGAAAGTATGAGAATGGAGTTTCACTAAATATAGAATATCAATAAACAGAAAGTAAATGTAAAAAAAACCCACATAAATGTTCTAGAGTTGAAAAATACAATAAAAAATTAAAAATTCAATTCACCAGAGGGGCTCAACAGCAGATAATGTTGAATATAATTATTATCCTGATTTGATCATCACATATTGCACACAGATATTGATAATGAATTCTGTATCCCACAGATATGTACAATCACTATGTTTTGATAAATAAACAAATAAAGTATCAGAAAACTTGAAAAAAGGTCAATTGAGATTTCTAGTCTGTGGAACAGAAAAAAAAAGAAAAATGAATAGAGCCTAAAAGACCTACGGGATGCCATCAAGAGTACCAATATATGTATAGTGGGATTCTCAAAGGAGAAGAGAGAAAGGAGCAGAGAGAATACTTGAAGAAATAATGGGCAAAAACTTCCCAAATTTGATGAAAACCATTAATCTATACATCCAACAGACTCAACAAACTACAAGTAGAATAAACTCAAAGATCCATACATAGATACATCATAGGCAAACTGTCAAAAGCCATAGACAGAGAGAGAATCTTGAAAGCATCAACAGAGAAGTGATGCATGAAATTAAAGGATCCTCAATAATAACAGCTGATTTTGCATCAAAAATTATGGAAACCAGAAGGCAGTGAAATAACATATTCAATGTGTTTAAAGAAAAGGCTGTAAACCAAGAATTCCATCTACTGCAAAACTATCCTTCAAAAACTAAAGGACAAATTAAGGTATTTCCAGATTAACCAAAAACTGAGAAAATCTGTCACTAGCACACCTGCCTAAGAAGAAATACTAAAGGGACTCCTTTGGGATGAAATCAGAGGACACTAGACATTAACTTGAATCCACATGAATAAATAAAGAACACCAATAAAGGACTAGAAAAGGTAACAACACAGGCAAATATAAAAGACAGTATAAATGTAGTTTTTGTTTGTAACTCTTTTCTTCTCCTATCTGATTCAAAAAACAACTGCATTAAAAAAATTTTTTTAACTGTGGTGATGTGCTATAAATTATATGCAAATATAAATAAAACATAAAATACATAAATATATATAAAATATATTAAAGTATAATATATAAAATGTAAAAATAAAATACAAAAAATATATGTAAAAGATGTCATTTGTATGGAAATAACACAATGTATAATATACACTTAAATCTTTTGTTGGGAAAGAGATTACTACTTCATGTCAAGAATAATTTAGCATCGTCTGGTCAAGATGGCAGGATAGACGGTTCCCAGTGTCACTCTCTCCCACAAATCAACCAAATTTACAACTATAAAAATGTAACATCAGCCAAGGTGGGGCCACTGGAGCTCAGGGGAAGAGGAGGAGAGACCTACGGAGTTCATGAAGGTGGGAGAAACTACAATGAGAGAAAGAAAAAACTCCTCTGAGCATTTCAGGCAGCGGCTGCTTTAAGGCTCGAGCTGATGAACACATGGAACAGGAGCCGGCAGAAGCCACAGCTGAGCCCTGCGGATGGACTTACTTGGAGGCAGCAGGGGAGAAGCCAGAACAACTGAAAAAAGGGAGCCATTCAGAGGCCGGTGAGTCATCGCAATGGAACAGTGCAGGGCCCATCCCACGGGAAGTGTTTGGAGCATGGGCAGTGGGCAAGATGGGAACACCGGGAGAACACTGGGACACAGCAAGGACAGCCGACCTGCCCCCCAATCAGCACAGGACCACTCAGAGGAGACTGGTCAGGAATGCAGAATCGCATGGGGTGCAGTTTGAAGAAAAAACTCAGGCCCAGATCAGAGATTCTACACAACACAGATCCACCAGGTTTCTGGAGAGCCAGAAGTACCTATAAGATCAACCATTAAACCCCGAGTCGCACAAGAAAGTCTTCCCTAGGGAAACAGCAGCAAAGTAGCAATTTAAACAACCACACAGCTCAAGTACTGGTTCCCACAGGAAGGTTCCCCGTGTTAGAAGCAAAGAACAAAAAATTAGTTCCAGCCCAGGCACACCATCAGCACCTTGGGGCTGGCCTGGGAACTGGAGGCTTGGATCCGGGGACCAGACCCCACTCCCACTTCCAGGCAAACTGCGTCAGTCCCTCAGGGCCTGCCCAGGGACCCAAGGCATGGAGAAGGGGACTGGACCCCCCTCCCACAACCAAGCATACCATGCCAGGGCCTCAGGGTCTGCCCAGGGAACCGGGGAATAGAGAAGAGGACCGGACCCCACTCCCACAACCAGGCACACCACACCAGTTCCTCGGGCCCTGAGGCATGGAAAAGGAGTGTGGACCTCTCTCCCACAACCAGGCACACTGTGCCAGTGTCTTGGGGCCCACATGGGGACCTGAGGCATGGAGCCAGGAACCGGACCCTCCTCCCACAACAAGGCACACCATGCCAGCACCTTGGGGCCCAACCAGAGACCCAAGGCAAGGAGAAGGGGACCAGACCTCTCTCCCACAACCAGGCACACCACACCAGCACCTTGGGCCCCACCTGGGGACCCAAGGCATGAAGAAATGGACCAGGCCTCTTTCCCACAACCAGGCATGCCAAGCCAGTGCCTCAGGTCCCGTCTGGGGCCCTGAGATATGGAGCTGGGGACCGGACCCTCCTCCCACACCAGGCACAAAATGCCAGCACCTTGGGGCCCATCTGGGTACCCAAGGCATGGAGAGGAGGACCAGACCCTCCCCCCACAACCAGGCACATGGCTCCAGTGCCTCGGAGCCTACCCAGGTACCCGGTGCCTGGAGAAGGGGATTGGATCTCTCTCCCACAACCAGGCACACCAAGCCAGCACCTTGGGTCCCACCCAGTGATCCGAGGCATGGAGCCAGGAACTGGACCCTCCTCCCACAACAAAGCACCTCATGCCAGCACCTCGGGGCCTGCCCAGGGATCCGAAGCATGAAGAGGGGACTGGACCTCTCTCCCACAACCAGGCAAATGGCACCAGTGCCTTGGGGCCTTCCCAGGGACCAGAGGCATGGAGAAGGGGACCAAACACACCCCACAACCAGGCATACCGCCAGTGCCAAGGAGCATACCAAAAACAGCACCTCCACGTGGGTGGCCCACCACAGCCACCACAATAACCATGGTTGCTGCAAAAGCGGCTAGATGCCACAACCACCACGCAGATGGTCCGCCAACCACTGGAGTGCATTCACACAAGAAGAGTCACCAGCAGAGACAAAGAAAAAAAGAGGATGTCTCTTTCCACAAAGCCCGTTTCAGAGTGACAGAAGAAGCATCTGCTCTATGATAATATTGGGGGACCTGATCACTTCTCTCAGCATTGGACAGATCATCTAGGCAACAAATTAACAGAGTAACCATTATTCTTTCAGAAGGAGAGAAGAAATCTAGGGCAATTAGAGGGGTGAGGGAGAGGGGGATGGGGAGAGATTGGACAAGGGGTATAAAGAATAATTACGATTTGTAACAATATAAAAAAATTAAAAATAAAAAAAAATAATTTAGCATGAGATATGTTAATGGGTTTTAATCTTTGTATCAACCATTATGTTTGAATACATTACATCTCCTAAAAGCTAAACTTTAGTCTCCTGAATTTTTTTTTTAACTTTTTATTCAGACAATTTCAAACATATACACGATGCAGGAATACAGGTCCCCAAATGGCCTTCATCAACCAAGCTCTTCCCCTTCTGGCTTGCAATTGTCAGACAGAATGTACTAATAATGCAACATACTGAAATAAGGAGGAACTGTCCACAACAGTCCAGGCTTTGTCCTCATCCCCCTAGAACAGGATGTCCTGCAATGCTTGAGCTCAGCAATCCTAATGGCATACAGTATGTAAAACACAAAGCAATCTACAGAAAATAATTTACTGTAATGCAATCCTTAACAGGCATTTTTTTTTTAGTTCATCTCACCCAAAATTTAAGCTTCTTCGAGCATTTGATGTTACATTCATTCTCTCTGTTGATGGACTTGGAATCACATGACGTCCTGGAGACATCTTCTTTACTTCCCATGCCAATGATGTTGGTCTACCAATTTAAGACATATAGAAGATTAAATCAATGCAGAAAAGGGAGAAAAAACCTAATCTTTTCTCTTAGTTCTTAGTGGGTAAAAACATCATCAGTTCATAATTTTTCCCCAGAGCATTGCTTACCAGCAAGTTACCATACTATCAATGAGAAATCACAGATGATGCATGGCCGAGGATTTTCCACCCACTACAACATAGCAATAGAACTCTACTTATCTCAAAAGGGTCATGAAGTTACAGAAACATGAGATATACCACCTATGATTTACAACCCTCCACCCACCCAGCTTAAAAAAAAAAGGCAATAGTACTAATTCAGGCCACTTGTGTCTAATGTACTATAGAAGTAAGTTTGTGGGACACAGATCAAGATAAAAAGAAAATGATGAGGGTTAAATGAAAAATACACAGGAAAATGTAAACTCTTCCTCTACTCTTAAACACCCATGAGAGTGGGAGCATAAATATTTCATTGCTCTTTGCTGAGAAATCTAAGAAATAAAACTTAAATTTTATTCCAAAACCAATCAATCAGATGACAAGATGCACAATCTCTACTAAAATGTTTTCCTTAAGCAATGTCTACTCTCTCCCTATGCCCTCAGTCAGATCCCTATCACTCCCCTGGGTCTCCCTGTATCTTACTCTTCATTCAATCTAATGATTGTGATTTTTTCACTCTCCTTAAAAAAGCAATAGTGTTAGGAAACAAAAAACTTCAATTAAAATGTTATTCAAAAATCTAAAGCTTCTGACAATTTACTACCAAATCACCTTTCAAAAAGGTTGTAATGAATTATACCACCACCAGATAAAGAATGTCTATTTCTCTTTAACCTTGCCAACAATTATCTTCTTTTAAAAATTTCATTGGCAAAAGGGCATTTCATTGTCTTTGTTTTTTTTTTTAAATTATATATGTTTATTATCATTACTAGTGAAGTGGAACATTTTAACCAGGGGACATTTTAATATTTGGTATCTTTGGCCCATTTTTTCCTACAGGATTTGCATCATTTTCTAATTGATTTGAGATAGTTTACTACTACAACAACTATTACTACTACTATTATGGTTATAAATCCATTGGCATCAGTGATGCAACTATTTTGCATTTTGCTTTTAAATTTTTTAATTTTTATATTGAAAGGCTTATTTTATTCCTATTAAATCAAATGTATCAATATTTTCATTCATGGTTTCTGCCTTTGTCCTACAAAGTCCTTACCTGCAACACAAATATATAAATATTTATCTATATTTTCTTCTTGAAATTTGTACAATTTCAATTTTTACATTTAAATCTCAAGTTTAGCTAAAATGAATTTTGATGCATAATTTGAAGAATGTAAGATGGATAATGCCATCTACAGGGAAGATTCCATATCTGGGAGCTGTCTCATGAGGGAAAGAGAAGAAATGCTGATAACTGGTTAAGGTAAAAAGAAATGCCTCCGGTATATTTTTGAACCATGTAGCCAGGACAGGAACGATAACTACCCTGTTATGCTTGGACTTGGCCTCTGAGTCTTTCTCAATACAATCTTCAACACAGCCACCACTAGCTGAATGGAGATTGCAAGCAAGAAAAATAAAAATCTAGTTACCTTTTCTTCCCTATGCATTGTTAATTAAATACATGACCCTTTTTGGATACAAGAAATAGAAAATCAAGTTAAATAAAAAATAGAAAGAAAATGGAAATAAAGATTTACTGTAAGGCTGTAAACTGTGCAAGGTCAAGGACATCCAGGGGGATAAAAACTAGAATCAGGACTCATGAGGATTAGACCTGTAACTAGATAAGCTTTAAAGAACACCCTCAAACTCCTAAAAACCACATAATTTCTCTCATCTTTGCTTCTCTCTGTAACTCTATTCCATTTTCTTTCAACCCGCTTATCTTCAAGGGGCAATATAGCCATCTCAAATCAGCATGATTTCTTAGCTGGTATCAATTTCTTATTGTATCAATCCAGTGATACAATGTACCCCCAAAGATAATCACCTGTTACCAGGAGGTAGGGGTGAAATTGCTTGGTAAAAACAAAAATACCTATGCCTGACCCACCCAGAACTATGGATGAAGCAGGCACCAAAAAAAAAATAATAATAAAATAATAATAATAATAATAATAATAATAATAAATTTTAATTGTGAGAAATGAAAATGTTAAAAGGATCAATGTGTCAGTTTCTCTTGATTTGGTTCCCTGGGGATCCAGCCCTCCTGGATTTGTCTCTTGAGATTCCTTCACCCACTTGGTTCCTCCATAGGGCTGATACATTATAATGAGACAAAAGATGTTTTCTCTACTAGATGGTTCCACCCACTACGACTGAACCAAGGTTAAATCCAAGGGAAAGATGCAGCCTACACCTGTTTTCTCTGGGTAAAAAGGCATCCCTGGCTCAATTCACAAGGGTCCAGGTTTTAATTATAAGTTTAAACTAAATAATAAACTGTTCTTTTGACTTTGCATATAACCAAAATAATACTAAGTCCATTTGATTATCTATCTTTGGAATATTTATCCTTACTGCCACTACCCTAGTTTGAGTAGCCATCATCTCTATAAACTATATTGCCACAGCTCAGCCTTCTCACAAATGATCTTTTAAAAACACAAATATGACATGTCACTTCCTTATTTAAAAACCCTTTGAAGTCTAAAGTCTTTATCGTGTCTATAGAGCTCTACATAATCTGGTCCTAGACTACCTCTCTACGCTCATCTCATGCTACTCTTCTCCTTGTTCTTTTCATTCCTGCCCTGCTAAACTCTAAATTCCTAGACTATACTGTGCTCTCTCCCACCTCCAGGACATCACACATACTGTTACATCTATCTAAAATTACTCTTTTCTAGTTGTCTAGCTAACTCCTACTTGAAAATTTTGTCTCAATTTAAATATCACCTCCTCAGGGAAGCCTTCCTGGAGTCAGCAAACTGGTTGATAGTGCTTTTTCTTATACTCCCAGAGTAATCTGTATTTTTTCTTGGTGACACTTTCGCACTTATTTAATATCAGTCTTTCCTGCTAGAAATGCACCAAGTCCATTCGGGCTACTGTTACAAAATGCCTTAGACTAGGTAATTTATAAATAACAGAAATTTATTTCTCATAGCTCTGGAAGCTGGGAAGTCCAAGATCAAGGGACTGGCAGATTCCATGTCTGGTGAGGACCCCATTCCTCATAGACAGTGCCTTCTAGCTATGTTCCCACATGTTGGAAGGGGGAGAACAGCTCAGTTTCCACCTTATTTATATGGTCACTAATCCCATTAATGAGGGTTCTGCCCTCCTGACTTAAACATCTCCTTAAGACCCCACCTCTTAATACTATCACAACTGGTGATTAAGTTTCAACACAGAATTTTGGAGGCACACCTTCAGACCATAGTATGCACTGTACACTTCATGGGAGCAAGGACTGTGTCTGTCTTCTTCACCACAATAGTCCCTGAGCCTTGCTCACACAGCATTCAGATATTATGTACTGATTCCAAATGAATCTTTCTAAAGATGCTTTGATCTCTCATTATTCCCTAATCAAAAATTACCAGTTTTTCTCAGTGCCTACTACATTAAGAAGAAACACTGTAACTTTCTCTACATTACTTTCACTTCACACATGCCCTTCACTTACATAGCTGTTTTAATTTACTCCCTTCATCTGAAAGGCCAACCGCTTGGTAAAATTCATCACATCCTTTTAACACTTTTTCTACATCCTCCATGAAATCTTTCCTAATCTATCCTCCAAAAGAGATATGTCCTTCTCTGAACACCCATGATAGTTTTTTATGCTAATAAGTTGTATTTTACCACACCTTTAGACTACAAATTCCATAAAAGAGTAAATGTGTCATATTCAGCAATTAAGTTTCGATACTGAATAAAGTGCCTCGCACTGGTAGGTATCCATTAAATACGTGTTATTGAACTGAATGAGAAACATAGCACCCATCTTTCAGATTTTTACAAGTTTCAAGTCAATCTGAGGTTAAGTCAACTGCCAATTTCAATGACTGCTACCAAAACTACTGGCTTCTATAAATATAAACACCAGAGTTCACTACCTGCTTTGAGCATCTGTCTTCTCTAGCTTTTCCTGAAGTTGAATCCAGTCAATCAATGCTTTGAAATCTCTCACGTAATTATCCAGCATCATTAGCACCTCCTAATTTAAAACAAACAAAAACCATTAAATTCCATTCTGAGACTAAAGAGTTTCAAGAAAAAAACTATTAGAGTGAAAAACTTACAAATTAATAATTTTTACATTATAATCCTCATTGAAGAAGCTGCAAAACCTACTGGTCTAGATTTTTTTAATTCTGTTTGGTAAAATAATAAGAAATACGTGAAGTTCAGAGTATAAAGACCAAGAAATGATATTGACATTCTTTCTCAAGACTTCCCTAAATAGCTATCCTTTTAACCTTTTGTATTATGAAGTTTAATATACAGAAAAGTGCACAAAACATAAATGTATAAACTATCACAAAGGCAAGACCCAAGTAACCGTCACAAAGCGCACAAAACGCAATTCTACAGATGAATTATTGCAAAGCAAAGACCCAGGTAAACACCACCCATGACAAAAAAGATAACAATGCCAGTCTAAAAGTTCCCTGGTGTCCCCTCCCATTCTCTACCCCATCCCTCCTCCCAGCTAACCACTGCCTTGATTTCTAATAGTCTAATTGCTCCTGTTTTGAAATGCATATAAATAAACTCACATAGTATCTATTACTTGGTGGCTTCCTTTGTCCTTTGTTTACTAGGTTCATCCATATTGCAAAATATACCAGCAATTGATTTATTGTCATTGTCCAAGGTCATTGCTGAACTGTATTCTATTGCATGAATATTTATTTACCTAATACGTTTATCAATAATTATTTATTGATATTTGTATTTATTTATTTATTTATTTAAATATCTACTTATCCAATATTTATCCAATCTACTGTTGATGAATACTATGGTGGTTTTGAATTTTTGGATATTACAGATTATATGCTGTTATCTATGCATAATGGTACTTCAAAAAGTTCATGGAAAAACAGAATTGAAAAATAACACAAATCTTTCCATGAACTTTTTAAAGTACCCTTGTTTGTGTCTTCTGCACATATTCATGAATTTCTGGTGAGTGCAAGCCCAAGAGCAGGACTGCTGAGTTTTATGTTCCACTTTAGTACGTAACACCAAATTGTTTTCCAAAGTGGTGCCACTCCTAACAGCAGTGTATGTGAGTTTTCCTTGCTCCAAATCCTTGCCTATACTTGATATTGTCCATTTTAGGATTTTTGTTTGTTTTTAACCTGAGCCATTCTTGTCGGTGGGTGTGTAATATATTTCATTAGGGTTTTAATATGTATTTCTCTGATTATTAATGACTTTTGAGAACATTTGCATAAGCTTACTGGCCATTTGGATATCCTCTTTTTGTGAACTACCAGTGCAAGACTTGTTCATTTTTCTAGAGGGTTAATTGTCTTTTTCTTATTGATACATAGGAGTTCTTTATATCTTTTTGTAAATGGGCCTTTTGTTGTTTATACAGGTTGCACATATCTACTCGCCTTTTTGCTCTCCTAATGGAATGCAATCTTTTGATGTACAGAAATTCCTAATTTTAATGTAGTCTAATTTATGACTCTTTTATCTTAGGGCTGGTGCTATTTGTTTCATTTTAAACAATCTTTCCCTATAACAAGATCAGGAAGATATTCTGTAACATTATCTTTTAGAGCTTTACTATTATACCTTTTTCATTTAAACCTACAATCTATGTGGAATTGATTTTTGTGTACAGTAATAAATAGAGGTCAAGTTTTTCCCCTATAAAGATATCTAATTATCCTAGCACAAGTGGTTAAAAAGTTAAATCTTTCCCTGCTACTCTGGAATGTCATCATTTGTCGTTAATCAAATATCCATAAGCATGGGTGTGTTTCTGGAGTCTCTCCTCTGTTATGTTGGTCTGTTTATCTACTCTTCTGTAAATTCCAAACTTTCTTACATTGCTGTAGCTACAATATAAATCTTAAAACCCACTAGAGTAAATCGTCCAGCTATAACTTTGACCTCAACGTTGTCTAATTGATCCCAGCCCTTTGTATTTCCATATTAAGTTTAGAAACAGTTTGTCAACTTCCCAGGGGAAAAGCTGAAATTTTACTTTTAATTGCATTGATTCTGTAGATCAACTGGAAGAAAACTGGCATCTTTATAGTATTGACTTTTTTGGACAGTGAACAGATATTTATATCTTGTTCAATCAATGTCTCCCAATAATCTATTTTGATTTTCCGCGGAGAGGTCCTTCACATCTTTTATTAGATTTAATACTAAGAATAAATAGTAGTTTTAAATTTTTTCTTTTTCATTTTCTGTTACTGTCAATTTTCATATTTTGAACTTGTATCCAGTAACTTTAACTCACTCAATACTTCTAGAAATTTCTCTTTAGATTCTTCTGGATTTTCTAAATATATACACGTACAACGTATACAGTTCAGTTGTCTTTAGCATATGCAGAGTTGTACAACTATCTAATTCCAGAATATTTTCATCACCCCCAAAAAGAAGTCACATACACACACACAAAACAAAAAATCTTATTAATAAAGTTTAAATTGACATATCTTGAAATATTTTGATATATTAGTTTAAATAAAATATATTTAAATTAATTTTACCTGTTTCTTTTTACTTTTTTTATTGAGGCTACTAGAAAGTTTTAAAGTACATTATGTGGTGCACATATTTTCAGTGCCCAACTGTTCTTGACAGCCTATAGTAATTAGGCAAATCTAAAAAGATGAGATTTTGAAAAGATAAATTTCAGATTCTACTTTCTTTGATTCTGAAACAACTGTACAAGACTGGGAGAAAGGTAATCTTAACACAGGACCCATATAAACAGGGCAAATCTTGGGAAATTTGCTTGATACTAAACTCAAATTAAGTAAATAGCTTGCTGAGCTAAAGGAAAAAACAAATATGACTTTACCCTGCATCAATACCAATATAATAATATCTATGAAGAAGAAGAAGGAGGTCTAACCAACCCAGGATAAAATGAGGCAACTCTTCTGAGGTTACTCTATTTGCATTAAACATATTTTTCTAATTTTTTTTATTGCTAAGCAGCCTTCCCACACCCTTTGTAGTTTTAAGGATTGGGTTCTTGTGCAGACTCAAAAGGAGGAGATACTCTTCCCCCTCCCTACACCTTGGCAGCAAAGCATAGAAGTATTACCAGGAATTAATCAGACTCACTTGTCTTAGATTTTGAACCTGAAGCAAATAAGGCAAAGATATAGAGGCATGGTACTGTTTATAAAACACTACATCCTAGCCAGATATTTCTGTTGCAAAACCTCCCTTGATTTCTGCCCATTTTCTAACCCTGATTCACTGGCCTTATTGTCAATTCTGTGAAAAATCCAATATCCTCCCAATAAATTATTTGTTCTACTTAAATCAGCCAAAGTCTATTTCTGTTGCTGGTTGCCGAGAGCCTGACTGATAAGCCATTCAAAGCCTGACAATTTAAGGATGCTAGAAAGATAAAGTAGAATACAATATAACAAGTCTAACCTGTGGAACACCTTAAAACTAAGTCATAATAAAATCTACAGTAAAAACTAGATGACTAGACTGGAAAAGACTAAGAGGATGGCATGATAGCTATCTTCACGTATAAAAAAGATTGTCGTAAATGGATTATACTGCTTTTACATAAAATATGGTGTTGGGCCCAATGTGAGCCACATGGTGCCTATGGGTGGAGGATGAAGATGGCGCCCGCGGGAAGTAGGGGAGGCGTAACCCAAGACAGCTCCAAAAGGTTTTTATTGGTCCTCCATATAAAGGGTTCACACACTCGTGAACCCTTCGTGATCGCTATACTCAACATGTTAGTACAAAATGCATGCCCGCGTGATCCTTTAATTGATTGGTTAGTTCATGGAAAGCCCCTACTTGCTTGCTTATATAAATTGCAGTGTAACGGCAATAAAGTGGAACTGCCCTGACAGAACCCCTGCCGCGTCTGAGTGTCTCTTTCATAGGCTGGGTTGGCGGGCAGCAGGCTCACTTTTCCCCGAGATCCCTCGGTCCCAACACCGGGGGTAATCTTGTCGGCTCCTCCTTCTGGGTCTGCGGGAGGACCCCAGGCACACCCTCGCAATATGGAACAAAGAATGTTGGGTAAAAATGACAGATTTTCACCTAGCAGAGGTATCTCAAAAGAGAATTAGCTACCAATGGTAGCCAGCACTCTGTCAGAGGGTGTATTCAATCATTGAGGGAATACGGTCAGAATAACTGTGTAATGGGTGAGTGGATAAGACAATTTTACTTTCAGTTCTGAGATCCTATGATTTACTCACCAAATGTTTGTTAGGAATATATTATGTGTCAAAATATTGAATCTATGAAAACTCAAACCATAGGAGAAAGGCATACTATGCTACTGATAGCATGCCAGCAAATACTGTTCTTTTCCTGAGTTAATTAAGCAAAATGTTTTTCTCTCAAGATGCCTAATGTAAATTATAATTTACAATCCCTCTTAATGCAATTTTCTATCCTCCCCCATCTTATTTAGAAAAATGCATTCTAAAGAACTGGCTGACTAAATAAAAATATTAGCTGCAAAAGATATTAAATAATAAGCAAACCCCAGGGAATTATTTAATCAGTGATGAAGACACACTATCGATAGTCAGCCACTTTATTTTAACAATGAAAATACAATAATGACTGAAAATTTCCCCAAATTAATGTCAGACACCAAACCTCAGATTCAGATAGCTCAGAGAACACCAACCAGGATAAATGCTCCCCCTCAAAATACACCCAGGCATATCATTTTGAAACTACAGAAAATCAAAGAAAGAGAAAATTCAGAAAGAAGACAGAGGGAAAAAAACACCTTACCTATAAAGGAACACAGATAAGAATTACAACAAAATTCTCCTCAGAAACAATACAAGAAATAAGAGACTAAAATGAAATATTTAAAGTATAGAAGAGAAAAGACTCACCAACCCCGAATTCTGTACCCAGTGAAATTATCCTTCAAAAGGTAAGGAGAAATAACGACTTTCTCAGACAAACATAAATTGAGGGAATTTGTTGCCAATAGACCTGCCTTGCAAGAAATGTTTAAAAAAAATAATAAAAAGAAAAGAAAAAGTTTTTAGAGAGAAGGGAAATAATATAGGTCAGAACTTGGATCTACATAAAGAAAGGAACAACACCAAAGAGAAATAAGTGAAAGCAAAATAAAACTTTCATTTTTCTTATTCTAAGTTGATCTAACATACCAATTGGTTCAAAATAAGTGTAGCAACAATATATTCTATTATGTTTGCTTGTGTGTGTGTGTAATTATGTATGCTTATGAAAAAGTGAAATGAATGACAGCAATAATACATAAGAAAGGGAGGGAGGAATTAAAATTATTTTATTATTATAAGACACTCACACTACCTATGAAGTGATACAGTGTTACTTGAAAGTTGAGATGGATTAGTTGTAACTGCATATTGCAAATTCTAAGGTGACCACTAAAAAACACTATAAAAAGAAATACAACTGATATGATAATAAAAAAGAATAAATAGAATCATACAAGATGCTCAATTAAAACCTAAAAAGACAGAAAAAAGAACCAAAAATAATAACAAAGGCAATAAAATAGAAAACAATAACAAATTGTAGATAGTACTCCAATTATATCAAAAATCATTTGATATGACAAATGGCTAAATGATTATCAGAGCAGATCAAAACACAAAATCCAATTCAATTTTTTTGCCACAAATGTGTCAAGAACACACAATGTGGAAAGGATGGTCTCTTCAATAAATAGTGTTGGGACCACAAAATATCCATATGCAGAAGAATGAAATTAGACACTTATTTCACATCATATACAAAACTCAACTCAAAAAGGATTAAAGTCTTAAACATAAGACCTCAACTCAAAAATGATTAAAGTCTTAAGAGCAAGACTTGAGTAAAACCACTAGAAGAAAAGACAGGAAGAAAGCTCCATGACATTGGTCTGAGCAATGACTTTTTTGAATATGACCCCAAAATCACAGGCAACAAAAGCAAAAATAGACAAATGGGATTACATCAAGCTAAAAAGCTCTGCACAGCAAAGGAAACAATCAACACAGTGAAAAGATGACCTACAAGATAGGAGACAATATTTGCAAACCATATATCTGATAAGGGGTTAATACCCAAGATATAAAAGGAACTCAACTAATTAGCAAGGAAACAAACCCATACGTGGTAAAAACTCTCAATAAACTAAAAATAGAGAGGAATTTCCTCAACTTGATAAAGAATATCTACAAGAAACTTAGAACCAATATCATACTTAAAGGTGAGAAACCAGAAGCTTTCCCATAAAAATCAGGAACAAGGAAAAGATGTCCCCTCTCACAACTCTTTTCCAACACTGGGTTGGAAGTCCTAGCTAATGCAACATGACAAGAAATGGAAATGAAGGGAACCCAGACTGGGAGTGAAGAAATAAAACTCTTTGTTTTCATAGACATGAGCATCTATGTAGAAAATCCTAAAAAATCAACAAAATACTCCTGGAACTAATAAGCAATTACAGCATGGTTGCAGGAAACAAAGCTAATATACAAAAGTCCATAATTTTCCTATATATTAAGTGCAATAAACAAGAGGAATTTAAAGTAAAAAACACAATATTTGATGTCAGCAAGATGGTGGAATAGGAGGCTCCTGATTTTCCTTCCTCCCATGGATGCAGTGAATAAATACCTGCATGGATCAACTACCAGTGAGGAATAGCCAGAAACTAGTTAAAAGATTGCTATACACCATGTAACTGAAAAGATATCCACATCAAAACGAGTAGAAAAAGCTGAGACACACTTGCACACAAACCCCACTTCAGGTACTATGCATTATAGTTGGCAAGGAATCCCCAACTCCCAGCTTGTCCCTCAGGAGTGAAGGATTTTAACCACACATATAGCATCCCAACTTTAATGGTACCCGCTGAAGGACTTGGCTCCTAAATCACCTAGGTCTGGGAGAAGAGATTTGGCATGCCCAACTCTCCCAAGGTCACAGATAACAAAATGGTGATTTTTAGATGGCATGTGAGCACTTCCAGCAGCTATTCCCCCGTGCTCTAGGACAAAAGAAAGGGAAAAACTCCCAGCTGATAGTTTCTCCACGGAAGGAGTTTGTCTGCACACTCTTCCACTGACAGACTAACGATTGGGCTTCTAACTAACCTGCATCTGGGAGCTGACAAGGCAGGTAAACAACAGTCCAGAAGCCTGAAGGAGAACGTGGGCAGTTCCCACCCCTTCTCCCCCACCACCACCCCAGCTTGCTCCAGCAACAAAACTAGGTCTGCAGAGTCTCCCTGGAAGGATTTTATGCAAGTATTGAGTGCCCCAATTTTTACAGTTTCCATCTGAAGGACTGGCTCCTAAATCACCTAGCTCTGGGAGTTGATAAGGCTTTGGAGTCTTTCTAAACCACAGAGAGGAAAGAGGTGATTTTTAAATGGGTACACTTCTAGCAGATATCCCCAAGGCTCAACAATGAGCTAACAGGAAAAAACTCCAGGCTCCCAGTTTCTCCCCAGAGTGGAGTGACTACACACCTAATAGCCTGACTTTTCCAGCTGCTACCAATTTTTGTCAGACCATTAATTAGCCTACATCTAGGAGCTGAATAAACAGACAATGAGTAGTTCTCTGGGAGCCTGAAAGGGCATGTGGGCACTTCCCACAACTCCTTCCACTAGCTTGCTCCAGAGATAGAGTCAAGCTCTATTCCAGCTAACCCACCTATCTCTGAGGGCAGATGGACCAGGCATCTAACTAGGCCCATGTGGGCAACAAAGAGCAAAGCAATGGGTTGAAAGAGTGCGCAGTCTGAATGAAAATACAAGCATTTGCCACAGATCCTTTCACCAGCTTAGTGCAGACTAACTGGGAAATAAACTCCAGTTCCTAGCTTCTCCATGAGGATAGAAGGAATAGAAACACAAATTCAATTCCAACCTTTTCCAGCTAGGGAGATTGGATTCTATCTTGCCTGACTCATGACAGTAATAGCACTCATCAAAATCTAATCTGAGGGCCACTAAGAACAAAGAAAGCCATTTGGATAAGCACAAACTTTGGCGAGACATCTAGAATCTCTGGCTGGGGTGACTGGTGAGATTCATGTCCTAAACAAAGCCAGTCCAAAAAGACTGGAAGAAGCAGTTGTCTTAGCTAATGCACAGAAGCCAACATTGAGAGTCAAGTTAATAAACAGGTAAATATATCCCAAATAAAAAAACAAAATAAACCTCCAAGAACTGAACCTAAAGAAATGGAGAAATGTGATTTAACCAACAGAGAAGTCAAAAAGAACAGTGATAATAAATATGTTCACTGAGGTCAGTAAAGTAATGCATAAACAAAATGAGAATTTCAACAGAGAAAATATAAAAAGTAATAAACAGAAATCATAGAGCTGAAGAATACAATAACTAGACTACAAAAAAAAATCAGTATATGGGTTAAATAGCAGACTAGATTAAGCAGAAGAAAGAATCGTCAAACTCAAAGACAGGTCATTAAAAATCATCCAATATGAGGAACAAAAAAAAAAGAAATGAGAAAGAGAGAATATAGCTTAAAGAACTTCTGGGTCAGCATGAAGTGGAACTATGTATGTACTATTGGAATTACAAAAGAAGAGAAAGAAAAAGAAGCAGATATTTTATTCAAGAAATAATGGTTGAAAACTTCCCAAACCTGAGGAAATAAAATAGAAATCCAGATTTAGGCAGCCTAAACGAAACCAAATAAAACAAATCTAGAGAGACCTACACTGAGACACATTATGATCAAATTGTCAAAAGATAAAGGCAGAGAATTTTGAAAGCAGTAACACAAAAGTACAGGAGCCCCTGTACTACCACCAGTGCATTTTTCAGCAGAAACTTTGTAGCCCGTAAGCGAGTGGAACGATGGGTTTAAATTGTTTAATGAAAAAAGTGTCAATCAAGAGTATTATACCCAGCAAAACTGTCCTTCAAAAATTAAGGGAAGATAAAGACTTTCACAGATAAACAAAAGCTGGGGGAGTTTATCATCACTAGACCTGCCTTAAAAGAGATGCTAAAGGGAGTTCTTCACATTGAAATAAAAGGACACTAAACAGCAACATGAGAGCATAAAAAAAGTAAGAAATCTGTTGGCAAATGTAAATATATAAACAAAAAAGAATATCTTATGATTATAACAGTGATGGGCAGATTAATTGTAATCCTACCAGAAAAGGTAAAAGACAAAAGAAGTTAAAACTATCAATAATGTAAATAGATATTTAATATAAATAGTTGTAAATTATTACACTTATACCATATAATGTGGGAGGTGGAGAGGTAAAAGCAGAGAGGTCTTGCATGCAAGGGAAGTCAAGTTGTTATCAGATTAAAATAGACTGTTGTAACAATAAGCTATTTTGTATAAGCCTCTTCACTTATACAAAGAGAATGCCTAAGCAAGTTACACACAAAAAAAGAGGAAGGAATCAAAACATACCAATCCAAAAACTAATGAAACACTGAAGACAGCAAGTGAGGACAAGAGAAAATAAGAATCACAAGAAAAATAGAAAATAGTTAACAAAAAGGCAATAGTAAACAACAAATAAACAACCTGATTTTATACCTCAAGGAACTAGAAAAGGAAGAACAAACTAAACCCAAAGTTACCAGAAGGAAGGAAATAATAAAGATCACAAAAGAAATAAAACAGAGAATAGAAAAAAAACAATTAAACTAAGAGTCCCTGTTTTGAAAAAATAAAATGAACACATTAGCTAGAGTAACTTAAAAAATAAAGAGAAGTAGAGGGAGTACTTCCCATCTCATACATCAGTCCAGCATCAACTATGATAGCAAATCCAGACAAAGATACCACAATATAAGAAAACCATAGTTTTCTCATGTCACTGACGAACATACATTCAAAAACCATCAATAAAATACTAGCAAACCAAATTCAACAACGCACTGAAAAGATTATACAACATGACAAAGCAAGATTAATCCCTGGGATGCAAAGATGGTTCAACATACACAAATCAATCAATGTGATACACCAAGTAAACACTATGAGCAGCAAAAAACGCCACATACATCATCATCTCAATATATGCATAAAAAGCATTTGACTAACTTAAAAATTCTCTCATGAAAAAAACTGTTAACAAAATAAATATAGAAGGAAATTTCCTCAACATAACAAAGACCATATATTAAAAAGCCACAGCTAAATTATAATCAATGGGAAAAAAACTAAAAGCTTTTCTTCTAAGATCAGGTATAAGGCAAGAATGGCCACTCTAGCCACTTCTATTCAATATAGTAGTGAAAGTACTTATACGAGCAATCAGATGATGAAAAGACATAAAAGGCATCCAAATTAGAGAGGAAGAAGTAAAATTACCCCTGTTTTATGCAGATGACATAATCCTATATGTAGAAAACCCTAAAGATGCTGAGAAAAACAAAACAAAACAAAAAAACTGTTAGAGCTTCTAAACAAATTCAGTAAAGTAGCAGGATACAAAATCAACATGCAAAAATCAGGTACATTTCTTTCCACCAATAACAATCTATCCGAAAAAGAAATTTTTAAAAATCTCATTTACCACATCAAAAGAACAAAATACTTAGGGATAAGTGCAACCAAGAAAGTAAAAAGCTGTACATGCAAAACTATTAACACTGAGAAAAGAAACTGAGGAAGACACAAGTAAATGGAAAGATATTCTATGTTTGAGGAATGAAAGAATTAATACTGTTAAAATATCCATACTACCTTCATAAGTCCGTTTTTGTTGCTTATTATAAAATACTTGGAACTGGGTAATTTATAAAGAAAAATGAAATTTATTGCTTACAGTTTCTGATGCTGGAAAGTCCAGTCCCATCTGGTAATGGTGGCAGTGACCCAAGGTCTCACATTGCAAGATGGAAGCAGAGAGAGCAGAGACAGAAAGAAAGACAGACTCTCCTCTTCTTTTAAAGCCCTCAGAACCACACCCATGACCACCATTTTTAATCCATTCACTAATGCACAGTCGTACAACCCAATCACCTGTTCAAGGCCCCACCTTACAAATACCATAATAGGATTTCCCACCCTCTTAACAGTCACAGTGGGGGCTAAGTTCCTAATACATAAAACTTGGGGGATACAACTAAAGCTTCAGGGAGTTTTGGGGGGACATAATTCAATCCACTACACCACCCAAAGCAATATACACAAGGGTACTTGTATTAGTCCATTTCTGTTGCTTATAACAGAAAATACCTGAAACTGGGTAATGTGTAAAGAAATATAATTTATATCTTACAGTTTCAGAGACTGAGAAGTCCAAAGTCCAGAGAACACATCTGGTGAGGGCCTGTTGGTGGGTGGTGACAGAAACACAGGGTATCACATGGTGGATAGGATCTTCACATGCTCTCCTTTTAAAGACATCAGTACCATGCCCATGACTACCATTAAACCATCAACTTATTACCAAGTGAATGGATCAATCTATTTACTAGTCATGGTCCTCAATCCAACCACCTCCTAAATGCCTTACTTTTCAGTTACCACAATAGGATTTCCCATTCTCTTAACACTGTCACAATGAAGATTAAGTCTCAATGAGCTTTAGGGGGACATATAATCCACAGCAGTACTTTAAAAAGTTCATAGAATTTTCATATTATCTTTTAATTCTATTTTTCCACATAAGTACCCTTGAATATTCAACACACTCCCTATCAAAATTCGCAGAAATAGAAATTTTTTTCACAGAAATAGAAAAAACATTTCCGAAATTTGTATGAAACCAAAAATGATACTTAGTAATAATCTTGAGAAAGAAAAAGTTGGAGGCATCACACTTCTTGATTTCAAATTATATTACAGGTGACTTCCGGTCAAGATGGCAGAATAGATGGTCCCCAGCATCACTCTCTCCAACAAATCAACTAATTTACAACTATAGAAAAGCAATGAAAGCCAAGCTGGGGCTGCTAGAGCTCAGGGGAAGAGGAGGAAAGACCTACAGAGTGCATGAAGATGGGAGAAGCCACGATGAGAGAAAGAAAAAAACACTCTGACCATTTGAAGCCCCAGCTGCTTCCAGGCTGGAGCTGCTTTGCACTTGGAGCAGGAACCGGCAAAAGCCGCAGCTGTGCCATTCGGATGAAGTTGCTTGGAAGCAGCAGGGGAGAAGAGGGCCTTGGTAGCCCCCAGCCAGCAAGACCACTATAGGGTGCCCATGGACCCACACAGGAGTGAGAAGCCACAACAACTGAAAAAAAGGAGCCACTCAGAAGCCGGTGAATCATTGCAAGGGACCAGAGCACGTCCCATCCAATGGGAAGTGTTTGCAGCATGGGCAGTGGGGGAGATGGGCCCACTGGGAAAACACTGGGACACAGCAAGGACAGCAGATCTGCACCCCAATCACTTAGGACCACTCAGAGGAGACTAGCCAGGAATATAGAATTGCAGGAATATAGAATATGGGGTGCAGTTTGGCCTAGATCAGAGTTTCTACACAACCCAGGTGCAATGGATCTCTCCAGAGCTGGAAGTACCTATAAAGCCAACCATTAAAACCTGTGCTGCACAAAAAGACTTCCCTAGGGAATCGGCAGCAAAACAGCAATTTAGCTCAACCACAGAGCTCAAGTGCTGGTCCCCATAGAAAGTTTCCCCATTTTAGAAGTAAGCAAAGGACAACAAATTAGTTCCAGTGCAGAGTTTAAGTGGTGGGAACAGCAAATAATCCAACACAGAACTGAAGGAAAAAAACAAAGTACCCATAATGAGAGACAGAGTTTGACATTAACTAGTAAACGTCTCATTTCACCAAAGAACACCTATGACTCCTAAAAGGACCAGAAGTCCCCTGGGCTACCAAGCCAGAAATGGGGGAGGGCCAGGGGCCTCAGCAATGCCCCCCTGACACTCCCAACCAATCCCGAGGCTGAGGGATGAGGGCCTCAGCCATGCCCCTCCCCAACACGAGCAGCCAGTCCAGCAATGACGATAAAGCTGCTGCAGGAAGTACTCCAGCCTCTCCCAACCCACAGCAGTGGGGGGCTGAGGGATTCAACCACACCCCCCAACATGTGCAGCCAGCCCAGTGATGACCACCAAGCCACAGTAAGAAGGGCTCTGGGTTCGTGAGCTGGGATGGTGGGGGCTGAAGGCTTTTGCTACACCCCCCTGACATTTGCATCCTGCCTGGCAATGACCAAGCCACCACTGGAAGCCCCAAGGTCTCCCCTGAGGGAATGAGGGGGGTGCCACAGGCCTCAATCCCACCCCTCTTCCTTCCTCCTTCTTCCATCCCATTTCCGTCCCCTTTCCCCTCTCCCCCTCCCTCCCAACAGCTCCAAAACAACATCCTAGAATGTAAAGAATAATATTAATAAAGTTACACTGAAAATATAAACAAATTTTAAAAAAGACATTACCTTTGGGAAAAATTATATTACAAAGCTATAGTAATCAAAACAGTATGATACTGGCATAAAAACACATAGACTAAGGAAACAGAAGAAAGAGCCCAGAAATAAACCCAAGTATATATGGTCAAAAATTTTTTGACAAGGCCACCAAGAAGACACTACAAGGAAAGGATAGTCTCTTCAATAAGTGGTGGTGAGAAAACTGAATAGCCACATGCAGAATAAAACTAGACCTTTATACACAAAAATCACAAAAATACACATACACAAATGAACTCATACACAATAATCAACTCAAAATATATTAAAGATGAAAATGTAAGACCTGAAACTGTAAAAATCCTAGAGGGGGGGGGGGGGGGGAAAAAACCCAAAGGAAAAGTTCCTTGATATTGATCTTGACAATAATTTTTTTCTTTTGCTATCACACCAACAGCTCAGGCAATAAAAGCAAAAATAAACAGATGGGACTACAACAAACTAAAAAATGTCTGCATAGCAAAGGAAATATTTAACAAAATAAAAAAGCAGCCTATGGTTGGGGAAAATATTTGCCAAGCATATAACTGATAAGGGGCTAATATCCAAAATGTATAAGGAACTCACACAACTCAATAGCAAGAAAACGAATAATCTGATTTTAAAAATGGGCAAAGAGGCATTCTTCCAAAGAAGAAAAAATGGCCTACAGGCATATGAAAACGTGCTCAACATCTCTATTCATAAGGGAAATGTAAATTAAAACCACAACAAAATATCACCTCACACCTTTTAGACAAGCTATTATCAAAAAGACAAAAGTGTTGGCCAGGATGTAGAGAAAACGGAACCCTTGTACACTGTTGGTGAGAATGTAAATTGGTACAGCCATTATTGAAAATAGTATGGAGGTTCTTCAAAAAATTAAAAATAGGACTACCTTATGACCCAGCATATCCTGTTCTGCACATATACCCAAAGGAAAGGAAATCCATACCTCCTAGAGATATCTGCCATGTTCATTGCAGCATTATTCACAATAGCCAAGATATGGCTACGTGTTCATCATGGATGAATGTATAAAGAAATCCTGGTGTGGTGAGGGATGTGTGGTGTGGGGTGTGTGTGTGAAGTGTGTGTGTGGCTGAGTGGGAGTGTGTGTATAAGGGTACTAAAAAAAGGTCATGGAAATTTAAATTTTTTGAAGTATGCTTATAAACACACACATGCACATACAGACACACATAAACACACACAATGAAATATTATTTGGCCTTGACAAAGGAGATCTTGGCATTTGCAACAAAATGAATGAAACTGGAGGCCATTTAGCTAAGTGAAATAAGCCAGACACAGAAAGAAAAACAGTGCACGATGTCATTTATATGGAGAATATAAATAGTTGAATACTCAGAAACAGAGAAAAGAATGGTGGTTACCAGGAACAAGGAGAGGAAGGAAATGGGGAGATGTATGTCAAAGGGTACAAACTTCTAGTTATCTAGGATGAATAAGTCTAGAAATCTACTGCACAGCATGAGGAGTATAGTTAAAATACTGTATAATATACTGAAAATTAGCTAAGAAAGTAGATTTTGGTGATCTTTTACACACAAAAAAAGGTAACTATGTGAGGTGATGGATATGCTAATTTGATTGACTACAGTGATCATTCACTATGTATATCAAAACATCATATTGTATACCTTAAATATATATAATAGCAAATAAATACATATATAAATAAACATACACAATACCATTTACGTTAATACCTATAAATATAAAATACTCAGGTATAAATATAATATGTACAAAATCTATATGAAGAAAATCACAGGGCTGGCTCATCAGCTCAGTTGGTTAAAGCACAGTGTTATAACACCAAGGTTAAGGATTCAGATCCCCATACCAGCCAGCTGCCAAGAAAGAAGAAAGAAAACCACAAAACTCTGATGAAAGAAATCAAAGAAGAACTAAATAAATAAGGAGATATTCCATGTTCATGGATAGGAAGACTCAATATTGTCAAGATGTCTATTCTTCCCAACTTATTTATAGATTCAATGTAATCTCAATGAAAATCTCAGCAACTTATTTTGTGTATATCAACAAAGTGTTTCTAAAGATTCTATGTGCAGATGTAAAAGACTTAGAATAGGCAACACAATTTTTAAGAACAATGTCAGCGAACAGACACTATCCAACTTCAAGACTTCTATAAAGCTATATTAAGACAGTGTGCTACTGGTGAAAGAACAAATAGATCAATGGAACAGAATAGAGAGCCCAGAATTAGACCCACATAAATATAGTCAACCGATCTTTGACAAAGGAGCAAAATCAATATAATGAGGCAAAGATAGTCTTTTCAACAAATGGTGCTGGAACAAGTGGACATCCACATGCTAAAAAATGAATCTAGACATAGACTTTACACCCTTCACAAAAACTAACTCAAAACGGATTATAAACTCAAATGTAAAATGCAAAATTATAAAAATCCTAAAAGATAACATAGAAAAAAAACCTAGATGACCCTGGGTCTAGGAATGACTTCTTAGATATGATACCAATGGCATGATCCATGAAAGAAAAAATTGATAAGCTGGACTTCATTAAAATTAAAAAATCCTGCTCTGCAAAAGACAGTTTGAAGACAATGAGAAGACATCACAGACTGGAAAAAAATACTTGCAAAAGACAGATATGAGAGACTGTTATCCAAAATATACAAAGAACTCTTAAAATTCAACAGGATAAACAACAATCCAATTTTAAAATGGGCCAAATTCCTTAACAGACACTCCATCAAAGAAGACATACAGATGGCAAATGAGCATATGAAAAGATGCTCCACATCATATGTTATCAGGAAAATACAAATTTAAAAAACAATGAAATACCTCTTAGAAATGCCAAAACCCAGAAAACTGACAATACCAAATGCTGACAAAGGAACACTCATTTATTGCTGGTGGGAATGCACAGCCACTTTGGAAGACAGTCCAGCAGTTTCTTACAAAATTAAACATGCTCTTACCTTATGATCCAGCAACCGTACTCCTTGGTATGTTCCCAAAGGAACTGAAAACTTACTTCCACACAAAAACCTGCACGGGATATGTATAGCAGCTTTATTCATGATTGCCAAAACTTGCAAACCACCAAAATGTCCTTCAGTAGATGAAGAGATAAACTGTGGGACATCCAGACAATAAAATATTATTCACAGCTAAAAGGAAATGAGCTATCAAGCCATGAAAGGACATGGAGGAATCTTAAAAGTACATTACTAAGTGAAAGAAGCCAATCTCAAAAGCTACTTACTGTATGATTCCAACTATATGACATTCTGGAAAAGAAATTGATATCAAGTGTAACTTTGTGTGTAAGCTTTGGTACATCAGCTAAAGATGTCATTTAAATGCATAAGACAAAAAACTTTAAAGTATATTCACTTTACCCGTCTCATACCATTCTTACCCCATAAAGACATACCAATCTTACCTTACTACAAAGACAACTTTCCAATACTCTCAGAAAATGACCGGCAGAAAATGCCAATCAGCAATAAAATGGTCATTTGTATTATAAAAATGTTGCTTTTCCATAGCCAAGTCTCAGATTGACGTCATAGTATCAGTGACACGCAAAGACCTCAAAAATATTTTTTACTTATAAGTATTTTAAAAGATATAGATACACTTTGGAAATCAGACTTAAGATTAATAATAAATGTATACCAAATTATTCACAAACGAAATATAATACCACCCTTACTTTAGTCATAAAAGTTATTTTCTACCTTAAAATACTCCTAAACAAAGAAGTATTGTTTATTTCCTTTCAAAGGAAATATTACTGGTAATAAAAGTATTCTACAATCAGGAAAAGGACAAATAAAAAAATTTAGTTGGCTTCCTTCTCTCAATTCTACTAATATAGTTCAAATTACTTAATTAAATTAATTCAATTTAAATCACCTACATTTGGGCACAAAAAGATTTAATTCAGATTCATTTATTTCAGAAGTTTTCTACTAACTTCCCTTTTTGCTAAAAAGAAAAAAAAGTCTAAAGGGCAAGAATATGAGCAGCTATATTTCTGATACTAGTTGGCACAGAGAAAGTACATTTGATGGCTTAAACAGTCTATCTTAAGGAATGTTTAGCTCAACATTATCAAAAATGATCAGAGTGGTACCATGCAGCTGTAATCTGAGTCATGTTTTACGAACAAGGGAATACAAACAAGACAAGCAACTGGAGCAACCTCATAGTCACTGATGCACATCTTTCTCCCTAAAGCTATGAAGGCCATTTTGTCAAGCAGGATGAAACAGAACAAAAGTGGCTCTGAAAGTAATGTTATAGGCATTCAGATGACTACATATAGATGTACAGCTAAAATTACCAATTAGTTTACCAATTGGCTGCAACAGATTCGATTGGTTTGTAATTAATTCTAGTTACTGGTGCACACAGCAGGATGGTTGGCGCCATCTTTTTGTCCTCCTGACACACAATACTAGTGCACAGGCCCTTGGGCCAAGGATATCAATACAGCCCTCCAAATCAGCTACAGGAATGAGCACAGTGGTGATGAAAAGGTGGAAACATGCATCACATGAGAAGGCAGTGATAAAGAGAAGACTTTATGGAAAAAAGAAGCTTTACCAAAATGGAAACAAGTTTTGAAAAGAATTATTTTTTAAGAACAACTTATCTAGTTTTTAATAAGCTACTAATGGAATAAATCATTCAAAAGGGAAGTCATCTGAAAGCAAATGGCAAGTAAATCATTTTCAAAACTGTCTAATAATAACATTCACAATCATCTTCAATCCCCAGTCACTCATTTCTTTCAAATCTCTCTCCTTAATTTTCAATATAAGCTATCTGGGAAAAGGATACATAATATATTCACCAAACAAAAACCTAAATAAATGAAAATCTGCTAATGAAAACCATTCTCCTATAATTTAATCCTTACCAGCATCTCTGTGGGTAAATAAAATTTGCAATTGCCTGGGTATTACTATACAAATATTTTACCACATGGCTAACTAACTTTTATCTCAACTCATTTGCAGTTGGCTTGACTAGATGCTTTTCTCTGATGGTATTTCCCACTATGAAAAATCAGAGATCTATTGCTGCTAAGAATAAGTAGACAAAGATGCTAAGCCTCAAAATCAACACACAAAAATTTAAATTCACTACAGACACCTGCATAGTTACCTGGAAACAACTGCTGAAGGCATTCTTTTGCCTGGAATATTCTCCCAGTACCAAATTATATGCTTATATTCAGGCTGGAGTGTCCTCAGGCCTCATCTAAACCAACCTCTTCACTTATAAACACAGAGGCTGAACAAGGTTTGGGGTTTTTTTTCCCCAAAGTCACACAACTAGCTTAGAGGAAACACTGGAAAGACTACGATCCCATAAGATATTCTATTCTCCTTTCAAGTGCCAGCACAAATACTACATGTGAAAATTCTCTTATGATCCTATAGACAGAAGTCACCTCTCCTATGAGCGTTATGAAGTATAATAACTAATGTCAATGCATATTAAAAACTCACAACTGCTATCAAATGAAAGTCATTACTCCTTCAAACCATGTACATTTGTAATAACACATATCATTTTCCAAGTTACTGTTCAAGAAAAACATGTTCCTGTCAAAATCTTCACCTTCACTGAGGTGCATGGAGGAGCAAAATTTATTTCAAAGGCATAAATCGACTCTCCTTTCTCATCAATCAAATCTCAAATTGTTCCAATAACCCAGAGGAATAATATAACAGAATTATAATCTTTGCTACTATGCCCAGTAATCTTATCACCAAGAACATCTGTTTTCTATGTTGCAGTCATTAGCTGGTAAATTTCTACCATTTCAAATTAACAGTAAAAAATAATTTTATTTTATTTATTTATTTATTTATTTATTTTTGGTCTTTGATAGTTTTAATTATTTAAACAATATTCTTATTAAAGGACTCTGGGTTAGAAATCTAACCAAATATTCAATTTTCTCAGCATATTTTAATTTAATTTTATTTTATCAACACACAATGTGGTTGATTATTGTGGTCCATTACCGAAACCTCCGTACCCCCTCTCTTTCCCCTCCCTCCCAACAACCTCATATATGTTCGCTTGTCGTAACAACTTCAAGGAATTGTGGTTTGTCTTCTTCCCTCCGCCCCCCCCAGTTTGTTTGTGTATGTATTTATTTATTTTTAGCTCCCACAAATAAGTGAGAACATGTGATATTTCTCTTTCTGTGCCTGACTTGTTTCACTTAATATAATTCTCTCTAGGTCCATCCATGTTGTTGCAAATGGCAGTATTTCATTCTTTTTTATAGCAGACTAGTATTCCATTGTGTAGATATACCACATTTTCCATATCCATTCATCTGATGATGGACACTGGGGCTGGTTCCAACTCTTAGCTATTGTAAATAGTGCTGAAATGAACATTGGAGAACAGGTATACCTTCGACTTGATGAGTTCCATTCCTCTGGGTATATTCCCAGCAGTGGGATAGCTGGGTCATATGGTAGATATATCTGCAATTGTTTGAGGTACCTCCATACCATTTTCCATAGAGGCTGCACCATTTTGCAGTCCCACCAACAATGTATGAGAATTCCTTTTTCTCTGCAACCTTGCCAGCATTTATCATTCACAGTCTTTTGGATGTTAGCCATCCTACCTGGGGTGAAATGGAATCTCAGTGTGGTTTTGATTTGCATGTCCCGAATGCTGAATGATGTTGAGCATTTTTTCATGTGTCTGTTGAGAAATGTATGTCTTCCTTTGAGAAATGCCTATTTAGCTCCCTTGTCCATTTCTTAATTGGGTTACTTGTTTTTTTGTTGTTGTTGTAAAGTTGCTTCAGTTGCTCGGATATTCTGGATATTAGTCCTTTGTTGGAAGTATATTTTGCAAATATTTTCTCCTACTCTGCTGGTTGTCTTTTAACTCTGTTAATTGTTTCTTTTGCTGTTCACAAGCTTTTTAGTTTGATATAATCCCATTTGTTTATTTTTCCTTTGTTGCCCATGCTTTTGGGATCATATTCATGAAGTCTGCTCCCAGTCCCACTTCCTAGAGTGTTTCTCCTATGTTTTCTTTAAGAAGTTTTATTGTTTCATGGTGTATATTTAATTCTTTAATCCATTTTGAGTTGATTTTAGTATATGATGAGAAGTACATGTTTAGTTTCATTCTCCTGCATATGGATATCCAGTTATGCCAGCACCATTTGCTGAAGAGGCAGTCTCTTCCCCAGTGTATAGGCTTGGTGCCTTTGTCAAAGATCAAGTGGCTGTAGGTGTGTGGGTTGATTTCTGGATTCTCTATTCTATTCCATTGATCACTGTGTCTGTTTTTATGCCAGTACCATGCTGTTTTAGTTATTATAGCTTTGTAGTATAGTTTAAAGTCAGGTAATGTTATGCCTCTACCTTCATTTTTTTTGCTCAGAATTGCTCTGGGATGTGTGGTCTTTTGTTATTCCATATATACGTCTGGATAGTTTTTTCCATTTCTGAGAAAAATGTAATGGGAATTTTGATGGGGATTGCACTGAATAGTGACCAAAAAAATAAAATACTTAGGAATAGAGTTAACCAAGAATGTGAAAAATCTCTATATTAAGAACTACAAACCACTGTTGAAAGAAATTAAAGAGGACAAAAGAAGATGGAAAGATATCCCATGCTCTTGGATTGGAAGAATCAACATTGTGAAAATGTCCACACTACCCAAAGTGATATACAAAAAATAATTTTAAAAATAAAAAAAAAAAGAATCTCAATTAAAAAGTGAAAGTATTTAACCTGAAATAACATTCACAGAATGAATGATGCTCCCCAGAGCATCAGTAAATTTCTTAGTCTTCACCTAAACATCAGAACTTGATTGTCACTCAATAAACATTATGGATTCCATGTTTTATCTTTTTTACCTTCCGCCTTGTTTTATTCAGTTATCTTACTTTACATATTATGGTATATTTAATTTTGTATGGGAATCACAGAAAGATAGAAAGTGCCTATTTCAATTGTGGAAGAAGTCATCTCAATAAAGGTTTGAGTCTGAGTTGCAGTTGAGCAGGTTAATAGGAGCTGAGACCTTCTATTGGAAGATACAGTCAGAATACCAGACAAAAGGGATTGAGTAAAACCTTGAGAGGGTTCATGAAGGAGGTAGTATCAGGTGAACAGGATTCAAGATGAGGCATCTCTAAACAGGTTGAAGCAATAAGTATGGTTAGAAAGGAAGTGAGGCTCTGGGAATCTGCCATGTTGCCAGAATCAACTGTGACCAGATTAGCAACATTGCTGAATGAAGCCTAGTAAAAACAATAAAGACAAAATCAGAGGCATTTCCAATTGGCCTCATTATCTTGACAGGATACTTCGACTATGCCTTTCCTGAGATAGCTATAAAGAATAGCCCTTTCTGGAGAGTGATGTTATCAAGATGGCAGAATAGATGATTCCCAACATCTTACCCTCCCACAGGTAACCAATTTACAACTATTAAAAAGCAAAGACTGTCACCCTGGAACCGCTGGAGCTGGGGGAAGAGAGGAGACCATTTGAGTTCATGAAGGTGCAAGAGGCAACAATGAGAGGGTGTGGGGAGGGCACCTATTGTTCTAAGCCAGCCTGGTATGGAGGAGGGGACTAGCTATTACACAGGAATCAAAGCCAAAAAAAGCATGACACCTTTCGTAAACGTGCTTGGAGTCTGCAGGGGAAGGGAAGGGTTTGGAGTACACCATATCAGCCCATAGGCATAAAGACCACTGGCAGGATTTCCCCAGGCCTGCATAGGAGCAAGCGGCCACAATTGACTGGAGAAAAAAGAGCCACCCAGAGGCCAGTGAGTTATCATGAGAGATGCATACACAGCCTGCCCATGGGAAGTGGATGGAGTGAAGAAGAAAAGCTGGCATGCCAGGGGAACACTACGAGGGAAAACAGTGTGGGCAGCTGGTCTCAGTGAAAATCAGTCAAGGCAATAGAACTGCAGGGTGTTCAATCTGCAGGAAAAACTCTGTCCCCAAGAGGAATTTCCACACAGCACAGACCTGGAAGTGAATAACAATCTGCACAAAAAGCCTTCCCAGAGAATAAGCAGCAAACAGTAGTCTCCTCAAATGCCCATGCATCAACATAAAAGCATAAATATGAAGAAAAAACAGACAAATATGTCACCATCAAATGAAACAAAGCACCAGGAATGGATGCAGAGGAACAACAGATCTATGAAATGTCTGACACGGAATTCAGAATAACCCTCTTAAGGATGTTCAGGGAGTCACAAGAAAATACAGATAGAAAATTAAATAATATCTGGAAAATAATTTAGGAGCAGAATGAGAAGCTTACAAAGGAATAGAATCAATTCAAAAAAATAGAATTTCTAGAAATAAAAAATACATTACCTGAATTGAAAAACTTGATAGAAAGCTCCTACAGCAGACTTAATCAAACAGATGAAAGAATCAGTGAGCTCAAAGATAAAACACATGAAATTATCCAATCAGAAGAGCAAAAAGAAAAAAGAATAACAAAAAATGAAACAGAAATACAACAAATAGGAGACTCCCTCAAGCATAATAACCTCTGCATAATTGGCATAGTCAAAGGAGAGAAAAAGGGAAGAGATACAGAAAGCATATTCAAGAAAATAATGGCTGAAAATTTCCCAAGTATGGAGAAAGATGATAGCATCCAGGTTCAGGAAGCTCAGAGGTCACCAATCAAATTCAATCCACGGAGGAAAACCCCAAGACATATCATAATTAAATTATCAAAAACCAAAGATAAAGAGAGAATAGTGAAAGCAGCAAGAGAAAAGAAACACATAACATTCAATGGAGCCCCAATACATCTCTAAGCAGATTTCTCAGTGGAAACCCTACAGGCCAAAAGAGAATGGAATGATATATTCAGAGTGCTGAAGGAAAAAGACTGTCAACCAAGAATTCTGTATCCAGCAAAACTAAACTTCAAATATGAAGGAGAAATAAAGTCTTTTCTACACAAACAAAAGCTAAGGGAATCCACCAACACTAGGCCTGCCTTACAAGAAATGCTAGAGGGAATTTTCCAGTCTGAAAGAAGACAGCTTTAAGGAGCAGCAAGAAAACATTTGAAAGTGTATAACTCATTAGTAAAGTAAGTTCACAGACAACCTCAGAATACTCCAGTATCATAATTGGAATGAATAAACCATTTACCTCCATAGTATAAAGACTACATGACAAACCTAACAAGACTAATATATACAACAACCATATAAGAGAAAGGCAATATTAAAAGATGTATCTTGAAACAACAAATTGTCAAAAAGTAAGGGGGAATGACTTCAAAGCATAGAGTTGGCTTTTTTTATTTTTTCCTGGATATCAAAATTGAGTGTTATTTGTCTAAAATAGTTTGTTATAACTATAACATGATTTTTGTAAGCCTCCTGGTAACCATAACACAAAAACTTAGAAGAGACAAACTAAAAATAAATAGCAAGAAAGCAAAATATAAAGCTAGAGAAAACCACTCAAACCAAAAAGGAAGAGAAGACCAGAAAAAAAGGAAAAAAGGATCAACAAAAGAACCAGGAAAAAAAAAAAAAACAGTGAAATGGCAGTAACAAGTCCCTATACATCAATAATAATCCTAAATGTAAATGGACTAAATGCCCAAGTTAAAAGACACATAATGGCTGAATGCCTTATAAAAGGAGAACCATCAATATGCTGCCTACAAGAAACTCACTTAACTGAAAAAGATACACACCAGCTATAAGTGAAGGGAAGGAAAAAGATATTTCATGTAAAGGAAAACCAAAAAAGAATAGGAGTAGCTATACTTAGATAAAATAGACTTCAAGCCAAGGAAAGTAAAAAAAAAAAGACAAGGAAGGTAATTATATAATGATAAAGGGATAAATTCAACAAGAGGATATAACAATTCTGAATATATAAACACCCAACTCCAGAGCACCCAGCTATATAAAGCAATTTTTATTGGATCTAACAGGAGAGATTGACCCAAATATAATAATAGCTGGGAAGTTTAATACCCCATTTTTAGCAAAGGACCAATCATCCAGACCGAAAATTAACCAGGAAACATCAGAATTAATATCTACTATAGGCCAACTTGACCTAATGGACATTTATAGAACATCTCATCCAACAGCTAAAGAATACACATTCTTCTCAGCAGCACATGGAACATTCTCTGAAATAGACCATATGTTAGGACACAAAACAAGTCTCAACAAATTGTAAAAAATCAAAATCATATCAACCACCTTATCAGACTACAATGGAATAAAACTAGAAATCAACAAAAAAGGGACACTAGAAACTGTATGAATACAAAGAAGTTAAACAACATGCTCCTAAACAATAAATGGGCCAAAGAAGAAATTAAGAAGGAAATTTAAAAATTCCTGGAGACAAATGAAAATGAAAACACAATAAACCAGAATCTATGGGATACAGCAAAGCAGTTCTGAGAGGGAAGTTTATAGCAATAAATAAATGCCTACATCAAAAAAGAAGACTCCAAATAAACAACTTAACATTACACCTCAAGGAACTAGAAAAACAAGAGCAAACCGAAACCAAACTCAGTAGGAGAGAGATAACAAAGATCAAAGGAATTAGAGATTTTAAAAAAATACAAAAGATCTATAAAACAAAGAGTTAGTTTTACAAAATGTAGACAAAAATTGATAAACCTTTAGCTACACTAATGAAGAAAAAAAGAGAAAATTCAAATAAAATCAGAAATGAAAAAGGAGACATTACAACTGATACCACAGAAATACAAAGGACAATAAGAGACTAGTATGTACAACTATATGCAAACAAACTGGAAAACCTAGAAGAAATGGATAAATTCCTGGACACATTCAACTTACCAAAGTTGAATCATGAAAAACTAGGAAACCTAAACAGACCAATAATGAGTAATGAGATTGAAACAGTAATAATAGGCCCTCCAACAAAGAAAAACCCCAGGACCAGATGGCTTTACTGCCAAATTCTACCAAACATTTAAAGAAGAACTAGCACCAATTCTTCTGAAACTCTTCCAAAAAGTTGAAGATGAGGGAATACTTCCAAACTCATTCTACAAAGCCAGCATTACCCTCATAACAAAACTGGAAAAACACACACACACACAAAAACTACAGACCAATATCCTTAATAAACACAGACACAAAGATCCTCAACAAAATACTAGCAAACAGAATCCAGCAACACATTAGCAAGATTATACACCATGATCAGGTGGGATTCATCCCAGGGATGCAAGGATGGCTCAACATGTGCAAATCTATAAATGTGATACATCACATTGACAGAATGAAGGGGGGAAAAAAAGCACATGATCATTTCAATAGACACAGAAAAAGCATTTGATAAAATCCAACACCCCTTCATAGTAAAAACACTCAACAAATTAGGTATAGAAGGAATGTACCGCAACACAATAAAAGCCATATATAACAAACACACAGCTAATATACTTAATGGACAAAAAGTGGAGGTTTTTTCCCTAAGAGATGGAACAAGACAAGGATGCCCACTTTTCTCACCTTTATTCAACATAGTATTAGAAGTTTTAGCCTATGCAATGAGGCAAGAGAAAGCAATGAAGGGTATCCAAATAGGAAAGGGGGAAATCACACTATCCCTATTTGCAGATGACATGATCCTATACACAGAAAATCCTAAAGACTGCACCAAAAAATTACTAGAACTAATAAATGAATTCAGTAAAGTGGCAGGGTACAAAATCAACACAAAAAATCAATAGGCTTCTTATACGCCAACAACGAAATAGCCAAAAAAGAAATCAAGAAAGTAATCCCATTCACAACAGCAAGCAAAAAAATGAAATACCTAGGAGTAAATTTAACCAAGGAGGTGAAAGACCTCTACAATGCAAAGTATAAAACATTGGTTAAAAAAAAAAAAAAATTGAAAACACAAGTAAATGGAAAGACATCCTATGTTCATGGGTCAGAAGAATTAACATCACCGAAATATCCATATTACCCAAAGCAATCTACACATTCAAAGCATTCTCCATCAAAATACTAATGACATTCTTCACAGAAATAGAAAAAACAACCTTAAAATTTGTATGGAACCACAAAAGACCCCGTATAGTGAAAGTAATCTTGAACAAAAAGAACAAAGTTGGAGGTGCCTGACTTCAAAATATAGTATAAAGCTATGGTAACCAAAACAGCATGGTACTGGCATAAAAGCAGAAAACTGAGCAATGGAGTAGAACAGAGATCCCGAAAATAAGCCCACACACTTAGCCAACTGATTTTCTACAAAGGTGCCAAGGATACACAATGTGGAAAGGACAGCCTCTTCAAATGGCAGTGGAAAAACTGGATATCTACATGCAGAAGATTGAAACTAGACCCCTATCTCTCACCACACACAAAATCAACTCAAAATGGATTAAAGACCTAAATTTAAGACCCAAAACCATGAAACTACTAGACAAAAACAAGGGAAACGCAACACGAAATGGGAGTGGGCAGTGCTTTTTTGAGCAAGACTAAAAAGGCACTGGCAACTAAAGCAAAAATACATGAATGAGACTACATCAAATTAAAAAGATTCTGCACAGCAAGGGACACTGTCAACAAAGTGAAGAGACAACTTACAGAATGGCAGAATGTGTTTGCCAATCACAAATCAGATAAGGGGCTAATATCCAGAATATATAAGGAACTTAAACGACTCAAAAAAACTAATAACCCAATTAAAAAATCGGCAAAGGACCTGAACAGATATTTCTCAAAAGAAGACCTACAAATGGTCAACAGGCACATGAAAAAATGCTCAACATCACTAATCACCAGGGAAATGCAAATCAAAACTACAATGAGATATCACCTCATTCCAGTTAGAATGGCTATTACCAACAAGACAAAAAATAACAAATACTGGCGAGGATGCAAAGAAAAAGGAACTCTCCTACATTGCTGGTGGGAGTGTAAATTGGTACAGCCACCGTGAAAAACAGTATAGAGGTTCCTCCGAGAACTAAAAATAGACCTTATGACCCAGCTATCTCACTTGTGGGTATATACCTAAAGGAAATGAAATCAATATATCAAAAAGACACCTATACTCTCATGTTCATCACAGCAGTATTCACAATAGCCAAGAAATGGAATCAACCTAAATGTCCATCAACAGATAAATGGATTTTAAAAACCCTGTAGTATATATTCACAATGGAATACTACTCAGCTATTCAAAAAACTGATATCCTATCATTTGCAGCAACATGGATGGACTATTTTAAGTGAAGTAAGTCAGGCACAAAAAGACAAATACTGCATGATATAATTCATATGTGGTATCTAAAAAAAAAAAAACGGAGAGGAGATTCTCATAGAAGTAGAGAGTAGAATAATGGTTACCAGGAGCAAGCAGGGAAGGGGGAGGAAAAATGGTGAACTAATGGGTATAACACTATGCTATCTACCCTAAGTGAATCATTGTACAGTATATGTATGTAATGAAACAGCACACTGTACACTGTACCCCACAAATATATACAAGTAAATGTCAAAATGTTTGGGTGGGGGGAAGAATAGCCCCTAACTTTTCAGGGAGGAGGTTAAATTTTCCAACTCTGTATCATCATCCCTCCATGATCCTTTCTCATCCAAATTAAGACAGCAGGGTTTAAGTAGAATAGCGGTTAAAACAGAATCTGTGGTTTATCTTTTTCAGATCACAATCAGCTTTAAGAATCTCATGAAGTTATGGAACCTATACTCAAACAATATACATGAAATAATTTTGCAATACCTTCAAATGATTCACACACATGGGTCCACGAACCCCAAGTTAAGAATCCCTATGGTAGAGGTTGAGTAAAAAATATCCTATCTAAATTTTTCCTTCAATCCTGATAGCTATTTTTCCCATATTTGTTTTTCAGAAACCTCTTAGTCCCTCAAATACATGTCCCATGAATAGAAGAAAACAACTGCACTCCAGAAACAGGTGTCATAACATGCCCATGCCTAAAACCACATCTCTTAGAAATCCCACATAATAGTTGCTTCCTTAATAACAGGAAATTCAAATTAAAAGAGAGTTTTCAGGACACAAATGAAAATTTCCTCAGATCCACAGTTATCTAATACCAATATGGATATACCCCAATATTTAAGATAATAACGTTCAAATTACTTATATCTCCCTAGACTTCATCTACAACTCATGTCAGAATGAAATGAGTAGAAGGCATACCTAGCGAGGTCCCCAAAATGCAATTATGTGCCAAATTATTTCAACAAAAAGAAATAAGGCGACGTTAAGTTTCTCCCTCTAGTTACTATTCTTGCACAAAACTGATTGAACAAACATCCACTTCCCAACATCCTATTTCCTCTCTTGCCATTTTTTCTTGCCATCTAAAAGCTATAAATTGCTGCTGAGATTAAGTCCTACAAAATCTCAGGACAAAGGCAATTTTATCCTGTTGCATTATCCCAGTTCCCAAATGAGACACTAAATCCTTTTACAGTAAAGTCTCCATTTGGAATTCCAAAACTTCCCAAATTCTGGGTAGTGATAGAATTTGGTGTGAATCCTGACAACTCAGCTTTCCTGAACTCCTCTGTAATGAGTGTACAGGCTACTTAGCACTGATTATAATAAGCCTGGAAAAGTAAGACCATACAGTAGGAAGTTTTAAAAGCCAAAATGAGTCTATTATTGATTCAGAAGACTATGGAGATAGAACCAATAAAAGTTTTACAACAGAAGAATAATATGATCAGAACGCACTTTAGAAAGATTAATGTCATTTGTAAGAACGGCCTTAAAAGGGAAAAAACTGGAGAGGGACATACACAAAAGGACAAGAAAATAGTTCACCAGAGAGTAATAAAAGTCTTAAAAAGGCATTGGCACTAGGAAAGAGGGATGGGGATTATAAATGAGAAAAAAAAAGCGATAGATGAATGTATAGAAACTTTGCAGTCAACAAAGAAGAGAACACAGGTGACTGTAATAATGGTGGTTTCATGAAGAGAAATTACAAATTAGGAAGAAACAGTTTAAAAGTGATGTATGGTATAAAATGGTATGATGTCTACTCATTGCAAGTAGGTTACTATAACTAGAAACTTAGCCCAAATAAATCAAGTTTGACTAACCTCAGTAGTAGGTATGACACAGTAATTACAGTCTCAAGTTATTGTTTTTCCAAATACCCAAAAGAAAAAAAAATCTATGCTCTATTGATGATAATGTATATGAGAATCTGGTATAAAGAACAAAGATTTATCAACCAGGAGATCATCAATTAAGTGTCATGTTAAATAGACTAAAAAAATGACAGCACATCTATCTCTCCAACTTAAACACTCATAAAACAATGTTTTGGGAAATGTTATAAACATAGGAAAAATTAATTCTTTAACCAATCAAACAGCAAACTTTCATTGTAAGCTTACAATGCATGAAACAGCAGAAAATAAATTGCTAGAATAAGGCTGGAAAGACCAGGTACAGACAGAAACAAAGATAGCTATTAACATAAGATAATGGTGAGATAACTGAAGCCTACTCCCATAAATGCATAGAGGACTTTTAGCCTGCTATCCCTGCTCTGAATCTCATGCTCTCTGTAACAAATTTCAATATGATAGCTAAGGCGTAAGAGGCAAATCAAAACAAAGGAGAAACGATTATAATATTAACATCAGACAAAATAGAACTCACAATAAAAAGCTTTAAATGACAATAGCGTCATTTCCATACTGAGAAAATGTTAAACTCAACAATGAAAATATAGCTCATATGATCCTTTATATAATAATAACAAGGCAGCAAAATGTATATAAAAAATTCTTAGAAATTCAAAGAGATATTCAATAAACTGCAGTAGTACAGGAGACTTAAGAATATCTCAGTATCTGATAGGTCAAGGAGATATATAGAACTAGTAAGTATTTGAGGATCTAAACAAACCTATCACTATCAATAGAAAATCTACATTACCCACTCCCTCCATGTCCAAGGAATATTTGAAAATACTTGGCTTCTCTACTTTCTACCTATCTATAAGGCTTCTCCTATAATCATTTACTTCCCCATCAGCTTAAGGTCCATGATCCATTACTCCAACTCTTCTCTTACTTCCTTCAATTTCTTTAGTCCACTGAAATTCCACTGCATCTGCCTGAAGAATACCAAGTTTAATCTATCTATCCTCCATCTTTGCACATTTTTAGCATGTGACTGGCTGCTAAGGATCACTGGGGAGATGGGGGAATCAACTAACCGTGAAGACTGGTGTCACTGAAATATGAATGCAGTCTCATGACCTCACACAGCCATTCAACACCTACTTATTAAGCATTTACTATGTTCCAGTGTTGGTACCAAGCACTGAAGATGGAATAAACGAGAGTGGTTTCTGTCCTCATAGAGATTAGTATCTAACAAGGGAGACAGATATTAAACAACTAAATATATAATTATTTAATTTCAATTATGATAAGTGTTTCTATGGAGAAGTAGATATAATGAGAGCTTATAATAGTCTGAAACATCAGTATAGGTTCCCCAGAGGAAGGGACACTTAAGACAAAAACTAAAGGGATGAGGGAGGTGAGGTGGTGTTGGGCAAGGAGAAGAAGCGAAGAATGTTCTGGGCAGAAAAATTAGAACATGGAAAGGCCTGAAAACATGAAAGTACATGGTATGTTTGAGAAATTTAAAGAAAGTTGATTTAAATGGGACAGAAGAGAGGAGAGAAAAGTGGCAAGAAATGAGGTATGAATAAAGTCTAAAGGTCATGTTAAGGGTTTTGATGTTAAAAGTAAATGGAAACTTTTGAAAAGCTATAATCAAAAAAATGAGAAAATCATATTTGTGCTTTTTTAGTATCATTCTGCCTACAGTGAGGAGAATGAGCTGGAAGGATACAAGGAGTCCTGTTAGAAGGCTTCAATTGTAATTCAAGCATTTTATAATGGCAGCTTGAACTAGGATGATAGCAGTAGAGAATGAGAGGAGTAGATGGATTGGAAAGACTTCGAAAGCAATTCTGAAAGAAGTTAATTCATTTTCATTGGACAGTAGCTTCATGAGGTGAAGGGAGGAACCAAGGATGTCTCCCAGGTTTCAAGCATGAACACCTGTATGGAGGCAGTATCTGCCATTCAGGGAAAAGAAACACACCTCCAGGTCTGGAGTGGGAGAAAGAGGTCATGAACTTAGTTTTACATACACCAGTTTAAAACGTTGTGAGATATCCAAGTGGAGAAGTCAACTAGACAAGTTGGACATACAGGTGAGAAAATCAGGAGAGGTGTAGGCTAGAATTATAAATTTAAGAATCAACAGCAAATTAATAGTAAATTAAGCCATGACCTGGAGAAAATTGCAGAGAGAGAAAGTATGAAACAGTGAGGGAAAAAAAAGTGGCCTAAAATGAGCCTCAATGACCCCTCAATAAAGATCAGGTGGAAAAGAAAAAGCCAATAAAGGGGATGCAGAAGTAGCACCCAACAAAGGAAGAGGAAAACTAGCAGAGATCATTCCATGAAAGCCAAAGGATAGAGTGCTGTTAACAAGACTGATCAACAGTGTGGAATACTGTTCAGAAATCACGGAAGGCACTGAAAAACATCCACAGGACTTAGCAATACAGAGGTGACCAGCAAACTTCATAAGAGCTTAGCAGAAGCTCTGATAGAAATGACACCAGGTTGAAATGGACTCATGAGTACAGGGGAGAAAATAAAATGGAGGCGGGGAATATAGAAAACTGTTCCAAGAAACTTGGCTAAGATGGGGAGGAGAAAAATTGGGGTTGGGAGAGTAAAGCAGAGAGAGAGGGTTTGGGGGGTTGTAACTGCATGGGTTTTGGTTTTTTGTTTTTTTTTGTTTTTTGCTGTTCTCTTTTGTTTTGAGGATGGAAGAGAATAAACGTGTTAAATGCTGATGAGGGAAAAAGGTAATAAGGAAAACTGAAGATACAGGAAAGAGAATTTCTCAACTGTGACCTTCAAGGTTGCCAGGCAATCCTGTGGTTTCTTTATACAGCTTTTTATTCTCTATCAGTTATTTTAGACCTTCTGCATTCTCTTTAAACCTCCAACCTCATACCTTCTACTTTTCAAAAATAAAAAGGGCAAAGAACCTATCAGATGGAATTTCAAATTCTTACCACAAATTTCCACCTTGGTACCATCTGTTTTTGTTCCTCTTGAATGCCAAATAGAAAAGGCTTTCTCTCAATTGCAGTCATTCTTGACCTCCGCAATATTCCTACTCCTCCCATGGCTGTAAGGACATTACTATTCTCCTGGTCTTTTTCCTACCTCTGTGATTATTCCTTCTCTGTCCCTGGACACATATTCCTCTTTCTCCATCTGTGACTTTCCTTTTTTCCAATTATAAAGTTTTTTTTTTTTTCTATTGTATATAATACCTTTCAAAGCATTTTTTCACATCACATTTTGATCCTCACTTAACTTGTTGAACTGAGAAGTCTCAACTCATTGAGATATAAACAGAGTCATTTCATGTTTTCCCCCAAAACTGCTCAGTTGAATCCTAAACCTGCTGAATACAATCAGTGAAATTCCAAAATTTACCAGTCACATTCATTCAATCATCAAACCATAGTTTTCAAATCCCTTCTATGGACAACCTGCCGCATTAGCGCAAGCGAGAATTATACAGCCTCTACCAGATGCCTATGGTGGGGAAAGGCATGGTTTATTCTAACTGGGTCTCTCCTCCTGTCCTCTCCCATATTCCCTCTCCCATTCTCCTACCTTTACAAACGCATGTCCTCTGCCATAAGTGGCAGCTGTGGGAACAGAGCGATATTCTACTTACAGGAGCTTACTAGACATTAGTGATGGGTCTGCTACAGTCATCAGCCAGTCCTTCTCCAGGGGTTCAAGTGATGCCAACTGCCAACAGAGTCAAGTGCTGCCAGGAAGAGGTGTGTCCATAGTCCTTCTCTGAGTTCAGTCTGAGGTCAATGGCTTCTACTCATCTTTGCAGTAGATGGTGTTTTCTACATAGACAGTATATGTGGTTCTCTAGAGTTTTGCATATACTCACCTAACCAAGTGTCCCCATAGGAAGCCCCTATGACTCCACCATCTTCATTTATGTCTAGGCTCCTTCCCTCACATAAACCATGAGACTCACTGAGGTCCTCTTTACTTGATCACTGAGAACTCCTTCGGAAGGATACTCTCCTGGAGTCCCTTCAAGCCCAGCTGGCACAGGCTATTCCACCAAGCCTATTGTGGTATGAAATCTCTAAGGCAACAGTCTCTATGTAAGGGTGTCCCCAAGCTTCCAGAGACACATGTCAAGTTCCCCCTATGTTGAAATGGGAAATAGGGACAGGAAAGCAAAATGTGTTCCCAGCATGCTTTTCCCCAAACTGTCTCAACACATTCCAAAGACACCAAAATTGGTCAGTAGAGCAAACATTTAGCCAGAGAAGAAGATGCCAGAATCCCTTCCTGCAGCCACACCCACAAACTTCACAACCAATTCTTTTAAGCCTCACTTCAAACTTTTGTGAGAACAAGTGAAGGGGATGGCCACCACTTCATTAACTGTGCACCTTCCAAAAGGCAATCTCCTCCCTGCCCACCCTCTAGCCCACTTTGTAAAGGGGCGAGGGAAATGTAAAAATTAATGATGGTTAGAGTATAGTTTTGTTAGAGCGTCAGATCTTAGTAGGTGATGCAGTGAAGTGGCTGATATCATAACAGTCATGTCTTCAAACTCAAAAAAATGAGAAATTTAGCTTCCTCTGACTACAGTGGTGGGGTCTGGTAAGCAGTCCTGGGCAAATAGGAAAGATACTTTTCACTATTATGGTACACTTATCATGTGAATTACATTACAGGTGTCATTCACTGCACTTTTACATACAAGACACAGAACTGAACTGTGGTTATTTAACTAAGACTAAAACACAAAAATCACAAATAGGGATAAATCCTTCAGTACATCAACAAAACAAGAGTTGAATCTACCTACAAAATGAAGAAAATCTCTGGGTTTTGTATCTCACAAAGGTACTACCAAATGAGATCATGGAAGGCAGTGCTTTGATGATAAGAATAGAGCAAAAGGAAAACAAAAAAGGAACACTGGTCACTATATACCGGCACGTACTTAGAGCAAATGTTAAACTGTATCATTTTGACATTATCAACTGTAAGTCCTAGATGGGGAGAGGGGTAAGATAGAGTATGAAAGTAACTTCTGACCTTCCAGATTTTATTTCTCAGCACAAGTCTTTCAGTATCTTGGCACAATACAAAGAAAGGAGAACAAATCTCTGTTCCTCTCACTTTGTTAAAACCTTCTCCATCCTTTTAATCTACAACATACACAACAGATTTCTATTACTGTTAAGCTTTCACAAAGCTTTGGATGAATGAATGACAGAAGCCAAAATAAAAGCCACACTTTCTTAATGCCAATTCTAGCTTCCTCAAACACAGTAGTAACAGACAGGTGCAAGAGTTTCTGCTTATCATAAAGAGATATGATTGCAACTAGTCAATCCCACTTCTCTAAAGAAGTATGAGGGGTCTTCAAAAAGTTCATGGAAGGATTCATATTATCTATTTTTTTTTTTTTCCTTATTTCTTTATGGAAAGATTTTCTTTTTTCCTCCCAGATTATCTTTGAAATACCTTCATTTACATTTTACAAACAAATTTGATTTCTTCAATCAGCCTTTGGTATTTTTAATTACAAAATCAAACAATCTGCTGATCTGATTGATCTCTAGGAATGACCTAGACATTCTCTAGGCCCACATGCTCATTTTATAAGAAACTATAACCCAAAACTAAGTCCAGCAGTGTCTTCTACCACAACACACTTACTCATTATACTCCAAGGATATGATTTTACTTTAAAATATTTTTCTTAAAACATAAGTTTTTACATGCTGATATTGCATGTATTTGGATTATTTCAACTACTATTCATTTCAAAACCTGCATCGTTGAAATATTTTTAAGAAAATCTAAAACCTACTTTGGCTGTTTCCAATTTAAGAGGAAACACAGCTGCTGTCTCAACATTTAAATTTTCTTCGACCTTTCATATATTTCAGAATCTAATGAATTCCAGGTTTTCAACCATGTTCACCATAAAAACATTAAGCTACCCCTTTAATATTTCTATGAAGATGTGTTATCCTGGTTTTTCTCAAAATAATTTTATTCAATAAAAAGTAATATAGTTTATAGTTATGATTTTCTAAAAGGCCAGGTTTTTGGGTAAATTTTTAGAGACAGAGTATGCTATGTATCTGTTTAATATCCTATTACAAACAGAAGGTTATCTAAAATTAGAAAACACACCTTACAATGACATCCCAATCCCACCCAGGATTGTTTATGCTTAGCAATCAATCTCACTTTTCCTTTACCAGAGTGAATTAGGAGAGTGATAAGTATCTCAATGGAAAGGGAGCAATGTCCAATTAAAGACATTAAACATGAAACCAAAGAATGTGAAAATCTCACTAGTGCCACCTATAGTACCAACAGAGAATGCAGATAAAAAAAGATTTCTAAAATAATTGTGTGTATGTGTGCGTGCGCGCGCGCACGCAGGTATCCGACCCTTTCATTTCTTACCTGGGATTATTTATCAAGACAGCTTTCTACCAAATCTTTCACAGGATATAAGAGTACATAATTAGTTAATTTTTTTACAAAAGCACTCTTCAATATCAAGACAACCTGAAGCATAATGCTGATTTTAGTGTACGGATCAAAAGAACAATTTCATTAGAGGTAATAAAATGAAAAGCATACAGAATTTATTAAAACTAGAAAAGATGAGGTAAATGATAAAATCAAATGCAGCAAAAATTGCAGAATCTGACTTCAAACAGATACAAAGCCTCAAACCAAACCTTACCTTACATTCCACCACACTCTGGTCTGATTCACAAGTTACATAGATTTCGTCTACTGCCCGGCGAAGATTGTCAAAAAGAAATGCCCAGTATCGAGCTCTTAGGTCAATTTTCCGAGGATGTCTTATTTTAGTGGGACTTTTATCAAAGTGCTTATCTCCTGTTGTAGATGATGTTAATTTACAGTCTACTGCAGTGTTCTGGTGAAATAAAACATGGGAAAATATAAATTAAAAGGCTTCTTCTGAGTATTGGATTTTTGTAGAAAGTACATTTTTCAACATAAATACTTAAAAACAAGATCTTCTTTTCAGCTTATATCACACTTTAGTTCATCAAAACAAGTTTCTCGCCTTAAACTAAAGGGGCAGGTTCATAAGGTTTATTTTTATTTCAGACATGTCTTACTGAAGATTAGGATGAGTTTAATGGTGAACAGATCCTTAGCAAAAAAAGGATCACTAAAGTTGCTCCTGATTTACTGGAACAAGTGTATAGCATATTTATATATATTCACAAATTATGAAGCACTATTTCCATGTTTTGAAGTTGCTTGCATATATTCTTTTCATTTAGAAATGCCTTATACTATAGTTATATTCAGCTATTTAACTTTATCTTAAACTACTTCCACTAAAAGTAAATTTTAATATATAGTCAGGCAATAATTTAATAGAAAAGAAAACTTAAATAACTAATGAAACCAAGAACCAGCTACAGACAGAGCAGACTCACCAAAAAAAAAGTAATTTTAGTGTTCACATGACCCATTCCTTCTGCAGTTGCTTAGGCAGACTTTGAAAATACAGAATTATAATCTATAGTCTTACAGACTGCACCACAGAAACATTTTACCAAAATCACGAGCAGCAGTTTACTGATATTAAGACCCAAATTCAAAACACAAACCTGAAGCTACTCACTATAAGTACAAAAGAGCTAGTTATCTCTATGTGGCTATCGAGAAAAACAGAGAGAGAGAGAGAGAGAGAGCACGCTTTTTTTTTCTTTGTCATTGTTGCTTTCTCTTTTTAATAGAAGAGTCCTAGAGTGGGGAACATCTGAAAGAGAGGCTAATACCCTCACTGCTTTCTTTCAGGCATTGCCTTCAACATAACAGTGATTCCTATATTTCATAAATCCTTTTCAGCCAATCTTTGGTTTATATATAGCAACATCACCATCAAAAAGCAAGCAAACAAAACACACACATACACACTTAAGAGGCTGAGATGAGATGCTCATCCTCCTTCCATAGACCCCCATCCAGACTATCACTGCCAAATTCAGCAAATAAAAATTAGCAAATATTTTATCTGATGGCCCTGGTCCAGGCCGAAATTCTTAATGAAGATAAGAAAGGCCATCTCTTTGCCCATATTCAAGCAATAAACTTAAGTAATTTTCAACAACCCACAAAACCTCTGTGCTTCAATTGCTCTCCAAGTTCTTTGTAGCCCTCCACAGTAAACAGTTTAATTACGGACTCCATCCCCAGCCCAGCCAAGTACAGGCCAACCAGAGAGGCGCCCCACCAGAGAGGCATGAGATCTGCAGAGACCACACGCCCCACGGTGCCAGCGCACGATCGAGCAGGTAGGCCTTGCCGCCACCCGACTCCATGCCCAGCCTGGTCAAGTGCATGCCAATCAGAGAGGCGGCCTGCTGAAGAGGCCCAAGATCTGCGGAGACCACGTGCCCCGTGGTGCCAGCGCATGAACCAGCACGTAGGCCTTGCCGTCGCCCGACTCCATCGCCAGCCAGGCTGAGTGCGTACCAACCAGAGAGGCGCCCTGCCAGAGAGACCCGAGATCTGTGGAGACCACATGCCCCGAGGTGCCAGCATGCAACTGAGCAGGTAGGCCTCACCACCGCCAGAATCCATCCCCAGCAGGGCCGAGAGCGCGCCGTCCAGAGAGGTGCATCCCCATAGAGGCCCAAAACCCAAAGTGACCACACATCAGAGGCACCAGTGGGTGACCAGAGCAGACACTGAGGCAGCCGTGCCAAATTGGCAGCCCCAGCAGCATCCTAGCCAGACAATAGTGTTGAACCAGTGGACCATGAAATACACTGCCACAATGACTAAACATCAAAGGAAAGATACCAGAAATATGAAAAATCAAGAAAGTATACCATCAAATGGTAATAACTCTCAAGCTCTAGATCCTATAGAACAAGAAGCCCTTGAAATGTCTGACAAGGAATTTCGAGTGATAATTCTAAGGAAACTAAATGAGATACAAGAAAACTCAGCTAAATAACACATGAAATGAGGAAAAGTATACAGGACCTCAAAGAAGAAATGTTCAAGGAAATCAATGCCCTGAAAAAGAATGTAGCAGAGCTTGCCGAGCTGAAGAGTTCATTCAATGAAATGAAAAACACAACAGAGTTTAACCAGCAGGCTTGCAGAAGCAGAAGAGAGAACTTCTGACCTTGCAGATGGGCTGTTTGAAATAACACAAGCAGACAAAAAAAAAAAAAGAATTAAAAACATTGAAGAAAATCTAAGAGAGATATCAGACAACCTTAAGCGCTCAAATATCTGAGTCATGAGTATTCCAGCAGGGAGGAAAAAGGAGATTGCACTGAAATTATATTCAAAAAATAGTGGCAGAAAACCTTCCATGTATAGGAAAAGACACAGATCTTCAGAGTCAGGAAGCTCAAAGATCCCCAACTATATTCAACCCAAAAATGTCTTCACCAAGACACATTATAGCCAAATTGGCAAAACTCAAAGACAAAGAGAGAATCTTAAAAGCTGCAAGAGAGAAGCATCAAATCACCTATAAGGGAGCCCCAATCAGACTAACATCAGACTTTTCATCACAAACCCTAAAAGCCAGAAAGGAATGGGATGATATATTCAAAATACTAAAAAACAGAGATTGCCAGCCAAGAATACTCTACCCCATAAGGCTATCCTTCCAAAATGAAGGGCAAATAGTATATTTCTCAGATAAACAAAAACTGTGGGAGTTCACTATCACATGACCACCCTTACAAGAAATTCTCAAGGGAGTACTGGGTTTGGTACCTGAAAAATAACTACCACTGCCATAAAAACTCAAGAAAAATCAAAACCCACTAGTAAAATAAAAATGGCAACAATGAAGAGAAAAAAAAAAAAGTTTATCTACAACCCAAGGAACCAACAAATACAGAAGACAAACAGTAAATCAGAAAGAAAGGAACAAAAGACACTTAAGACATCCAAACAAAACTCAATAAAATGCTGGGAGTAAATCAACACTTTTCAGTAACAATTCTTAATGTAAAAGGATTAAATTCCCCAATCGAAAGACATAGACTGGCTCACTGGATTAAAAAGGAGGACCCAACTATATGCTGCCTTCAAGAGACCCACCTCACCTATAAAGACTCACAAAAACTAAGAGTGAAAGGATGGAAAAAGACTTACCATGCAAATAGAAATGAAACACAAGCTGGAGTAGCTATTCTTTTATCTGATAAAATAGACTTTAAACTAAAAACCATAAAAAGAGATAATGAGGGCCACTACATAATGATAAAAGGATTGATCCATCAAGAAGACATAACACTCATAAATATATATGCACCCAATGTCAGAGCAGCCAGATTAATAAAGCAAACTCTATTAGACCTAAAAAATGAAATAGACACTAATACTATCATAGCAGGGGACCTGAATACCCCATTATCAATATTGGACAGATCATCTAGGCAAAGAATCAGCAGAGAAACACAAGATCTAAACAACACTCTAGACCAACTGGACTTGGCAGATATCTACAGAACATTCCATCCAACGACCTCAGAATATTCATTCTTCTCATCAACACATGGATCATTCTCCAGGATAGATCACATGTTAGGTCACAAATCAAGTCTCAACAAATTCAAAAAAATTGGAATTATCCCATGTATTTTTTCAAACCACAATGAATTACAATTAGAAATCAATAACAAATGAAATTCTGGAAACTATACAAACACATGGAAATTAAACAGCATTCTACTTAATGACATATGGGTCCAAGAAAAAATCCAACAGGATATCAAAAAAGTTATTGAAACTAATGAAAACAATGATACATCATACCAAAACCTGTGGGATACTGCAAAAGCGGTACTAAGGGGGAAATTTATCACATTAAATGCTTACTTCAGAAGAATGGAAAGATGGCAAGTGAACAACCTAATACTTCACCTTAAAGAATTAGAAAAACAAGAACAATCCAAACCCAAAGTTAGCAGATGGAAAGAAATGATTAAGATAAGAGCAGAATCAAATGAAATAGAAACACGAAAAACAATACAAAGGTTCAATGAATCAAAAAGTTGGTTTTTTGAAAAGATAAATAAAATTGACAAACCATTAGCATGGCTAACTAAAAAAAGAAGAAAGAAGACCAAAATAACAAAAATTAGAAATAAAAAAGGTGATATTACAACTGCTACCTCTGAAATACAAGGAATCATTAGAGACTACTATAAACAACTATATGCCAACAAATTTGAAAATCTGGAGGAAATGGATAAATTTCTGGACACACACAAACTACCAAAACTGAACCAAGAAGATGCAGAAAATCTGAACAGACCAATAACAATAAAAGAGATTGAAGCTGTTATCAGAAGGCTCCCAACAAAGAAAAGCCCAGGACCAGATGGATTCTCAGCAGAATTCTACCAAACATTCAAAGAGGAATTGACACCAATTCTCTACAAACTATTCCAAAAGATTGAAACAAAGGTAATTCTCCCAAACTCATTCTATGAAGCAAACAACACTCTGATACCAAAACCAGATAAAGATACAACTAAAAAAGAAAACTACAGGCCAATATCCTTGATGAATATAGATGCAAAAATCCTCAATAAAATACAAGCTAAAAGAATACAGCAACACATACACAAAATTATACACCATGATCAAGTGGGATTCATCCCAGGGACGCAAGGTTGGCTCAACATACGCGAATCAATAAATGTGATACACCATATTAATAAAATCAAACACAAGGACCATATGATCATCTCTATAAATGCTAAAAAAGCATTTGATAAAATTCAACACTGATTCATGATAAAGACTCTCTATAAGTTAGGTATAGATGGAAAGCATCTCAACATAATTAAAGCCATATATGATAAACCCACTGCCAATACCATCTTGAATGGGGAAAAGCTGAAAGCTTTTCCTTTAAGAACAGGCACTAGACAAGGATGCCCACTCTCACCACTCCTATTCAACACAGTGTTGGAAGTACTAGCCAGAGCAATCAGAGAGGAGAAGGAAATAAAGGGCATCCAGATTGGAAAAGATGAAGTCAAACTGTCCCTGTTTGCAGATGATATGATCCTATATATCAAACAGCCTAAAGCCTCTACAAAAAAACTCTTGGAGTTGATAAATGATTTCAGCACAGTAGCAGGATACAAAATCAACACACAAAAATCAGTAGCATTTCTATTCTCCAATAGTGAACATGCAGAATGAGAAATCAAGAAAGCTTGCCCATTTAAAATAGCCACCAAAAAAATAAAATGCTTAGGAATTGAGTTAACCAAGGATGTGAAAAATCTCTATAATGAGAACTACAAACCACTGCTGAGAGAAACTAAAGAGGACACAAGAAGATGGAAAGATATCCCATGCTCTTGGATTGGAACAACCAACATTGTGAAAATGTCCATACTACCCAAAGTGATATACGAATTCAATGCAATCCCCATCAAAATTCCAAAGACATTTTTCTCAGAAATGGAAAAAACTATCCAGACATTTACATGGAATAACAAAAGACCATGCATAGCCAAAGCAATTCTGAGCAAAAAAAAAAAAAAAAAAAAAAAACAACGGGAGACATAACACTACCTGACTTTAAACTATACTACAAAGCTAGTAAATAACCAAAACAGCATGGTACTGGCATAAAAACAGACACACTGATCAATGGAATAGAATAGAGAATCCAGAAATCAACCCACACACCTACAGCCATCTGGTCTTTGACAAAGGCACCAAGCCTATACAGTGGGGAAGAGACTGCCTCTTCAGCAAATGGTGCTGGGATAACTGGATATCCATAGGCAGGACAATGAAACTGAACATGTACTTCTCATCATATACTAAAATCAACTCAAAATGGATTAAAGAATTAAACATACACCGTGAAACAATAAAACTTCTTTAAAAAAAACATAGGAGAAACACTTCAGGAAGTAGGACTGGGCACAGACTTCATGAATACAACCCCAAAAGCATGGGCAACCAAAGAAAAAACAAACAAATGGGATTATATCAAACTAAAAAGATTGTGCACATCAAAAGAAACAATTAACAGAGTTAAAAGACAACCAACAGAGTGGGAGAAAATATTTGCAAAATATACTTCTGACAAAGGACTAATATCCAGAATATCCGAGCAACTGAAGCAACTTTACAATAAAAAAAACAAGTAACCCAATTTAGAAAATGGGCAAAAGAGCTAAATAGGCATTTCTCAAAGGAAGATATACAAATGGCCAACAGACACATGAAAAAATGCTCAACATCACTCAGCATTCGGGAAATGCAAATCAAAACTACACTGAGATTCCATCTCACCCCAGGTAGGATGGCTAACATCCAAAAGACTGTGAATGATAAATGCTGGCAAGGTTGCAGAGAAAGAAGAACTCTGAGACACTGTTGGTGGGACTGCAAAATGGTGCAGCCTCTATGGAAAATGGTATGGAGGTACCTCAAACAATTGCAGATAGATCTACCACATGACCCAGCTATCCCACTGCTGGGAATATACCCAGAGGAATGGAAATCATCAAGTCGAAGGTATACCTGTTCTCCAATGTTCATTGCAGCACTATTTACAATAGTTAAGAGTTGGAACCAGCCCCAATGTCCATCATCAGATGAGTGGATATGGAAAATGTGGTATATCTACACAATGGAATACTAGTCTGCTATAAAAAAGAATGAAATACTGCCATTTGCAACAACATGGATGGACCTAGAGAGAATTATATTAAGTGAAACAAGTCAGGCACAGAAAGAGAAATATCACATGTTCTCACTTATTTGTGGGGCCTAAAAATAAATAAATAAATACACAAACTGGTGGGGGGCAGGGAAGAAGACACAACAATTACAATTCCTTGAAGTTGATACGACAAGCAAATAGATATGAGGTTGTTGGGAGGGAGGGAGGTTTCGGTAATGGGCCACAATAATCAACCACATTGTATATTGACAAAATAAAATAAAATTTAAAAATAAATAAATAGATAGATAGATAGATAGATAGATAGTTTAATTACTATGGTAAATATTCCCTCCTTGGGCTAAACCAAATTCCAAATTCCATTCAACTAACATTTGCCTCAAGGCAAAGCTTTCTCTTACTTTTTTGATAACTGTGACAATAATAATTAATAATTTATAGAGGACTATATATATCATAAATCAACTTAACATAATCTCCTGACCCCCTTCACACACTTTTTAAAGTATATATTATTAGCTCCACTTTACAGGTTAGAAAATTGAGGTTCAGAAACTAAGTGATTTGTCCAAGGCCATATAGCCACAAGAGATCATCTTCTAGTTAGAGCTCTACAATTACACTGCTGGCCAAGGTCCAGTTCTGACAGCTCTTTACCAGATATTCCAGACCACCTCATTTCTCTTCCTTTACACTATCCTAAGTTAAAATTAACTTGAGAAGTTTCCTGAATTACACTTCCTCAAAAGGTTTTTTCTGCACTCATCAGCAAATGGCTAGTAGTTTCCTATGAACCTAGACTCTAATCTTATGAGATTATCAAAAATACTGTTCCTCATTTTCACCCATTTATAGATCTACCCTGTCATACGTCCATAAAATATGCATATGATTCAAATACTTTACCAGTCTTTCTTATAGCATAGAATGGGCAATACTGCTTTGGTGTTAAGATGTTTCTATTACTTGTGACAGCTCTAAGGCTTTTATTGACAAAGATCCCAGAAAGGCGGACACTACAGCTAGGTAATTCCATCTGAAAGGCAATATGCTACGTAAATTTAACAATTAACTTTAGAAAAAAATAGTAATACTTTATGTTTTCATGCTTATTTATATTTTTTAAAGGGATATTGAAAACATAGTATCATTTAGTCATCACAACAACGTGTAAAGGCAAAACAAATATTACTTATTCCTGTTTTGTAAATGACAAAATTGAGGCTCAGAAAGACTGAATTTCTTGACAAAGTCAGAAGGATCAATGACAGAACTGGAACCAGAACCTAGTCTTCCAACTTCTGCTCCAATATACACAAAGCATTTGGCATGCCATCTAGCACACAATAAGTACCCAAATAATATTAGTTATGACTATCATGACAAAGATAAAGAGAAGAAATATGCTCACAGAAAAAAGTGAATAAACTAATGGCAATAATTGCCAAATTTGTGAAGACAGGTAGAAGAGGCACATCAAATCGTAGACACTGATAAACCAGTAGAGAGGTTCAAAGTAGGTTCCTACCTACTACTGACAAAAAACAACAGCAGCAATAATAATAATTGCAGCAGCATCTAACATCCATGACATACTTGCTATGTGCCAAGCACTACACCAGGTGCTTTAGATTCAGTTATTCTTCATTTAATATTTGAAGCAATTTTATGTCATAGGTACTGTTATTATCTCCATTCCACAGAGGAGGAAACTGAGGTATAGCTAAATTAAATGATGAACCCACAGTGTCACACTAAGTTAAGTGACAAAGTCTGGATTCTTAATCAGGTAACTATCCCACTGCCTATGGCTCACTGTGTCTAACTTTCCCAAGACACTCAATAGAAGACAAAGCAATCTAAACTTGTGGGAAAAGTTAGATGCAACTGAATTCCATAAGATAACAGTGTTTGAACCACTGACTTTTGAAAGAAAAAGAAGAAGAAAAAAAGAAAGAAAGGGAAGGATAGGAAAACAGTGAGGAAGAAGTTGAGACTTCTGACTCATTCCTCTCTGGGGGCTCAATGACTGCCCTGAGAATCTGAAGAAACCTATGGACATATCCCTAGAAAGATGTATGCACATATAAAATTGAACATATATTTTCTTGATGTTCACCAGATTAAAAAGCTCTCTCCCTATATTGTGCAGGTATTTGAAATTATCTTAAGCACAAAAATAAAAATTTCTTTTTGGTGTCCACTCCTCCTGAGATAACATGTTCTTATATTTATAACTAAAGGAAAATTAAATAAATAACCCACTCAATTTATCAATTAGTGTACCTTAGTTTTTAATTTTTTTAATGTAATATGAACTACCAAATGTATAAACTGGTTTGTTTTTTAGTAAATTTTTTCTACCATAGTAGTAATACATGCTGAATTCAGAAAATATAAGAGAAAGAAACAGAGACACATAATGCCACCACTCAGAAACACCAATGCCAAAATTTACTCTATTTTATTCCTTTAAGTACTTATACATGGATTAAGTTAATGAATCGTCAGAATAAAGCCTAAAAGGTATATAGTATTATTAACTCCATTTTATACATGAAAGTAATATAACACCTAAGTACCCATTATACAGAAATTATAACTGTTTGCATTGTGTCATTTTTGTTTCAGATACTTTTAATACAATAAAACACCTCAAACAAAGTTTAAGTTCTCTTTGTCTCCTTCCCCCATCTCATTTCCTCTTCCTGTTTCCTACATGTCATGAATTTGGTATATATCTTTCCAGGCTATGTTTCTTTTACTACATACATATGAAATCATAAGTAGGTCTGGGGGAAAGATCAGTTCATTTTGGAAAGTATAAATTGGGGATACTTATTAATATCTAAGTAGACATAAATATCAAGTAGGCAACTGAAATGAATATACAAGCCTGGAATTAAAGAAAGCAGTTTAGGTTGGAGATGTAAAATTTGGAAGTCAATGGCATATATATAGTATCTGAAGCCAGGAAATTGTAGATCAGCAAGAAAGTGAAAGCAGATAGAGAAGAGCAAGGACAAGCCTTGGAACATTCTAATGTAAACTGGTCAGGTAGAAGAGAAAGAACCAGCAAAGAAGACTGAGAAGGAGCAACCAAGTAAAGAAATAGTATCCTGGAATAGAAGTGAAAAAAGTGTACCAAGAACCAAGATATCAAAAGTGTCAAATGCTGCTGATGGATCAACTAAGATAAAGACTGAGACATGGACACTGGATTTAACAACACACAAAGGTCACCACTAACTTTCTCAAGAGCTCTTTCAACAGAGAAGGGGTACAAAAGCTTAATTGGGATGGTTTCATTAAAGATGGAAGCTATAACACCATGATTGTATGCTGATGAGACTATTACAGCAAAGAGACAAAAACTGATGGTACAAGAAAGAGAGGGTACAATTACTGGAACAATGACTTTGAAAAAGTGAAAAGGCATGGGGGATCTAGTGCACAAATGGAGACAAGACTTAGGTACGAACATGATCTATTCATCCATAGCAAGAAATGCCAGACTGCATGGGTCAAGTTGGAGATAAATTGATAGATGTAGTTGTGGGAGGAAGTGAAAGTTCTCTTCTGTTCCCTTCTATTTTCTCACTGAAATAGAAAACAAGGCCATCATCTGAGAGCAAGGATGGAAGAGAATTGTTGAAGTCTTGAAGACAGATAAGGTAATGTGAAAAAGTCTTGAAGGATGGGAGAGTGAATAACTAGGAAAATGCAATGGGATTTGGGGACAGTACTACTTATGTGGGGTTAGCGGTCACAAATGTGAAGACAGCCTAGTTAACATGATCCATACTTTTCTCTAGCCATGTTTCATCTAGCATTTCTCTAGTGCATGAGATACAGAGCAGAACAGACACAAAGGTGGGTTTAATCATACATCAATAATCAAAGGGTTATTATGAGAACCAAATAAATTAATATTTGTAAAGTAGTTAGTACAAGCTAGGCACATAGTGAGTACTATATACACGTTTGTTAAATAAAAATATTACATTAAATTTTTCCATTTAGGTAAAATATATAATATTGAAATTTTGAAAATTCAATTTTATAATTTATAATACATTAAGGAATTGAAATTAAAAGTAAATAAATAAGTAAAAAGTTGTATACGCCGTACCTGTTTAGTACTTTTATGAGTGCCCTGAATTATCCTCTTAGATTTTCCACCAGTTTGACATTTAGGTTTTCCTTCAGGACAAGAAAAAATAAATAAATACATAGATTGACAAATAGATAATGTAAAGTTGAACTATAGGTAATTAGATAATATGAAAGTAAACTATACAAATCATTCAGGCATACTAACTACATAATCTCCTTCCAGAGAGCACAGAACAGTACGATCTATTCATGGTCAATATGAACTACTTACGTAGTAAAAGAAGCAAATTTCCAAAGTCTCAGAGACTGCTTTTATTGAATGGCTTTCTCAGAACTGGAATAAATCAACTTCTTAAATAAGTTAGACACTACGACAATTTTTTAAAAAGGTGAAGTTATTGGTACTCCTCAACTTATATACAGGTCTGGAAAATATTTTTTTGAATTCAAATTTTATTTCAATAATAAAATTAAGACCTTTTTTACCATATAAAACCCCAATATTTTATTTTAATTAATTTATCTGATTTATAAAATACAGTTTCATTTTGAAAAGGAACATTTTCAGTTCTTTGTATTTTTGCATCAGACACATATTGCTCACTTGTTCTTTTTTATAAGAAAGACACTCGCAGCTGTTTTATTATCACTGTATTCTTGACAGCAATTCAAAATAGGAATAAAATTCTAATGTGTAACAAAATAATTTTTCTTTCTGAAAGGTAATTTTGGGGTCAGGTCCCCTGAAGCAGTATAAGTGCAATGAGCCATAACACATAGGTACATATTAACAACTTGTCTGACATAAGTAGGACTTTCTAACTGTTCTACCAGGGATAAAGACAGACAAGCCAACACTAACCTACATAGCCTTTCATTCATCCTTTTTTATAGAAAATAATGTGCCAGCAGGTTTTTTAAAACATCCAGCAGAAAAACCAACTTGGACTCAGAAATAATACAAAGAAGAGAAGAACACTTTTTAAAAATAGAATTACTACCCTCAGGAACATTTGAGTATACACTGTAGTAATAAAACAAGAACTAGTTACTATTAAAAAAATAAACATTTTCCTGTAAGTGGCAAAGTTTTAACAATATAAATAATCCTTATGAAAAATTATGAATGTTAACATTCTTCTTTTGTCATCATTATAGATACTCAGAAAGTTCTAATTCTCTGTACTTATACTTTTATTATTTTGCAATAAGCACAAATGAGGCTTTAAAATTGTACTAGTCATTGTTTATGTAGTTATATGAAAAATCAGGTTATGTGTGATACATTATATTTTCTGTCATGTTTTTTGAATAGAAGCAAATTTAACAAAAACACCTTTGGACTATTTTGTGTTCTAAATAAAAAATGGTACTTGAAGTTGATACGACAAGCAAACAGAAAGGACATTGTTGGGGGGAGGGGGAGGGAGGAGGGAGGGAGGTTTTGGTGATGGGGAGCAATAATCAGCCACAATGTATATCAACAAAATAAAATTTAAAAAATAAATAAATAAAAATAAATAAATAAATAATGGAAAAATAAAATTTCATATAATTATATTTATAATACACAGACACCATAAAACATTTTTATGTTTTAAGTATTTACTTTTACAGTAAATAATGTTGATATGTATTTTTTAGCAAAGAAATGAAATCATAGTAAGCTCCTTATGGGAAGATTAGCTAGTAAGGAGCCAAATTGCAAAAGATAAATTCAATTTCACCCTCAATTTGATAGTTTCTGTGATTCAAAATAACTTCTCTCTAAAAATAGCTAACAAAGAAAAGCTACACGGAGGACTGGTCCAAGCAGACATTTTAAAATACTATAATGCCTCTATAATTAAAATAGTGTGGCACTCACACATGAATTACACACAGAATCGTGGAATACAATAGAGATACATGTGGAAATTCGATCTATTGGAAAAGGTGGAATCTCAAAAACTGGGGCAAAATAGACTTTATACTAAGTGATGTTGGGGAAACTTGTTAGCCACAAGGAAAAAAATAAAATCTGATCCATAAGTACACTATATGTAAGAATAAACTACAAATGAGTCAGAGATCTAAATGTAAAAAGATTAAATTAAGATAAAAAAATTTTAAAAGAATGTAAAATAAAATGTAAAAAAAAAAAGGAAAAATAAAATAAACAGTAAAGACTAAAACATGAGTGAATTGTTTAGCTTGAAACATCCTGTCGTGTATGGATATTCTCAAAGAATGATAAAAACATGTCAAAAAGAAACAGTAGCCAACACTAAGGTCACAGGTTCGGATCCCCATACCAGCCAGCCACAAAAGGAAAAAAAAAATGAAACAGGAGCCAACTTGAAGGGTCTCCCACTAGACAAACCTAGAAAAATATAAGCATCAAAACAGAGTAATAGATTATAACCCATCAAATACAATAAAAAGCCAGGAGTGCACACAAATTTAAATGTACAAATACATACATACATAAAAATAAAGGGGAGAAGAGAAAGCCCTTCCTTACATTAAAAGGCCAACAAATAAATGCAGAAGGAATAACGGAGTTAGCAAATCACCATTTTGTTACCACCAGATTAATAACTTAATAAGCTAAGAACTGTCAATGGAAGCTAAAAGTAGTGAATGAACTCTTTCAAAAGAAACAGGATATTTACATAGTTTCAAACTTACCACAAATTACTCATTAATTACAAAGGAAAAAACTAGTTACTTTGCCATGGAGAAATGTGGCAGACACCACCTTAACCAGCTGATTAAAGTTAACATCACAGTAACAAGACAGACATCACGAGGAGTCTCATATGATGCTGAAAAGGACACATCATTTCTATATATTCCTGCCAAAGTACATAGCTGATTCTAATCATGAAAAGACATCAGACAAACTCAGTTCTGAGGAATACTCTACAAGCCTTTTCAAAGTGAGATCTAGTTTAGCACACTCCAACTTCCTGTTTTCTCAATCCCTATCCTATCTTGTACATCCCCAGACACAGTGGCCTCGCACTGCCCAGAGCCATTAAAGGGAGGGAACTGAAGAGAGAAGGTATATTTTTCCTGTTCAAATAATAATAGTGAGAACTAAAGAAATAGCTTTTATTTTCTAAATCTTTACACTGAATTATATCTAATCATGGTAAATACAATGAATTTTTTAAAGCCTACTTTTTTATTTTTTTAAGAATTTAATAAGCAGGCTGGCCAATTAGCTCACTTGGTTGAAGTGTAGAGCTGATAACACCAAGGTCAATGATAACAAAACAAACTCAATTTGATCACTATCTGAAACAGCAAAACTAACAATAACACTTATAAAACCATTTGTGTATAAAAGCATTAAAAATTTATTTCTTATTTAAAATATACTAATTTGCCCAAGAGTTCTAATTGTAAACAATTTTTAGTCTATATACTATTTAGGACTAAATATATCCTTCTAATTTACAACGAAAAATGAAACTAGTTTTTTTAAATACATACCATCATCATCTTTGCTTTCTAGTGGGACACTCCATGCTATTAGGTTTCTTGCTGTACGACCCTCCTCTGCAACTATTCTCCTAACTTTGTCATGGCTATTGGAGCGCTGGAATGAAGCCTATGTAAAAAAAAGAGAATATTTATTAGACTATTAGATATCAGATTAGTCAACATATAGAATACATTTAGCAGATAAATTTATTATTTCTCATATGTTCTCAGAAAGGAAACACTTAAAATTAATTTGGGATTTGAAGGTAGAAAAGAAAGTTAAGTCATAATTCCTTTTTAGGTCAAAAAGACTAAATTATAAAACTTTAAAAATAAACAAGTTATTTCAAGAACAAATACAATATAAGGTTTGAAAAAGTGTCCTAAGGAGCACAAACAGCACTGTGTACCCATATCAGCACCACCATTTGCATATCAACAGGTCTGAGTATGAAAGAGACCAGTTTTTACAAACATGCTATATATTTCCCCTGAAAGCTCCCCACAGCATAAAATGTTTTAGAAAATCCTTTTTTTTTTAATTCCCTAGAGATAGTGCTAAAGTAAATTTCCCCTCAGTTGTTAGTCCATAATTTTATCTCCAAATTATTGAGATTTAAATAATAATAGACAAATTAAAATTGCAAATTTTAAAACTCAAACTACTGCATATAATGTGTGTAATTTCTTGCCTGCTCTAGCCCCACCCAGCTTGAAAGCAACACTAGCCTACATGTTCAGCTCCACCAAGACCCTGGACCAGGTGGGATCCAGGTCCAGTTAAAGCAAAAGAAACTGTTTCCCCACTAATGAATGCTATATGAAAATAGACTGTTTTTATAAGCCAAGTATCTACGAAAAGAAAGGTGTCTTCAAGCATCCATATGAGCAAGAAGATGTGCCCTCCTTACCTAACCCTTAACTCCATGTGGGCAATCTGCCTTTTTCTGAAACAAGTTCTCCACTGGGACCATCCCAAAATCCCAGTCCAATGAATGTATGTATTCATGCTCTCTTCTAGTTCTTGCCAGCCTAGACTTTTAGCATTCCTGGAATCCTTAGATAACAATACACTTAGTGGGCAATCGCTATGTGCTGAGCACTGTGTAAGACACTGAGGTGGATATAAAGAAATATAAGGTATTGTACTTTTCCTCAAAGAATCAACAATCCAAATGAGTGAATCAAACACATAAGAGCAAAAATAATGTATGAACTAAACAGTATGGTAGCTAATCTCCAAAAATGACCACCTTGCCCCCAGTAAATTACAACTGCTGGAGTTCATGCACTGTATGATCTCCTCCCATTGAATCTAGCACTGTGACCAAAAAAATAAGATGGAAGGAACACTGCATGCTATGGTCTAAATGTGTGCCCCCTCCAAAGATCATGTGGAAGCTTGATCTCCAATTTAGCAATGTTGAGAGGTGGGGCCTTTTAGGGGGTGATTGCATCATGAGGGCTCTGATGAATGGAGGACTAATCCATTCATGGACTAATGGGCTAACGGATAAGTGGGTTAGCACGAGAGTGGCAATAGCAGCTTTATAAGGTGAAAAAGGAGGATGCTAGGAGGACTCTTGCTTAGCCCCTCACCATGTGATACCTGGTGCTGCCAAAGGACTCTGTAGAGTCCCTACCAAGAAGAAGGCCCTCACCAGATGCACTCCTTGACCCTGGAATTCCCAGCCTCCATAACTTTAAGAAATAAATTACCCAGTTTCAGATATTCTAAGGAACAGAAAACAGATTAATACACACTGCATAACTTCTGAGACTAGGTTATATATAAGAAGCTTTGCAGTCTCCATCTGGGTCTCTTGGAATGCTCCCTCACAGGATAGTCACTCTTAAAACCTAGTCATCATGCCATGAGAAGCCCAAGCCACAAACAGAGAGACCACACATAGGCAGCACTCTGGCTGACAGTCCCCAGCCAAACTCCCAGCCAACAGCTATCATCTACTGCCACTGTGCAAATGAGCCATTTGGACATTCCAGCCCAGTTGAGCACCCCTATAACTGCTGTTGTCCCAGCGTCCCAGCTGACTTCACATCACAAGAACCACCCAGTTAACCCACAGAATGAGACAATAGGAACTATTATATGTATGCACACTAACCCACAATACATACATCTGGATCTATTTGTATCACAGATACTGTGATATCTCTGATCTCAATCCTACACAACTGGGTTCATTTTAGCCTTCCCCTTTCCTTATTTGAAACATCTTTCTCCAACAGTAAGAAACCTAGCTCTCATTATCTATATTTACTTATCTGTTTAATTCTAACATATACATAAAGTCATTTCAGAATTGGTAACCTATATCCCAGAGAGAAACATGTTTACCAACTAGATTAAAGCATTTCTGTACACTTCTTGTCTTCAGCCTTACAGTGTCCAAAGGACTGTTTTCCAGTATCATTAAATTAGTTCTCATCTTCACCCCCTTCAGTGTGGTTACCTTACTCACTTGTAATGTGTTACTATTTGTGTTCCATTTTGGGTTCTCCTCACCTACTAGTTGATTTTAATAGCTTGTTTATTTGGGGAACATGTGAAGAAAAAGCAACACATTATTCTCACATGAAGGAACTTATTAACGAGTACTATGACTTCAGGGGGAAAAAAAAGTCACTATACTCTAGAGCAGGAGTCAGCCAACTTTTTCTACAAAGGGTCAGATAATAAATATTTTTTATTTTAGGCTTTGCAGGCCATATGGTCTGACAATTATTCAATTCTGCTATTTTATGTGAAGCAGCCATAGACAATATGTAAACAAATGGGTGTGGCTATGTGGGAGAATTGTTAGATAGATATCATTTTCATTTTGAAGTAAATTCAAACTACAGAAAAGTTACAAATTAGCAAAGAATAACCAAAATACTCTCACACATTTTTTTCTGAAACATTTCAGAATTACAGTTATGACACCCTTGTTCGTAAATATTTCAATATGTACTTCCTATATGCAAGGATACTCTCCTATGTAACTACACTACATCTATCAAAATCAGGAAATTATCACTGACATAGAATTATTATCTAAATTACAGTAATTATTTAGATTTCACCTACTGCCCACTAATGTCTTTGATAGCATAAAATAGACAAAAAAATATAAGTCCAATTTTTCCAGAAGCTCTACAAACCCCAAGCAAAATAAATACAAAGAAAACCACACCTAAGCACATCATAGAAAAACTGATGATAAACTGAACCAGAAAAAAATCTTAAGAGCATACAGAGGAGAGGGAAAAAAACAACTCATTACTTTTAAATGAGCAGCAATAAGATTGACAGCTTTGTCTAGGAAGCAATAAAAGCAATAATTTATAATAAACTAATAAATCAATAACTTATTGCTTGTTTAGTGGAATAGAAAGGTCAAAATCCTGACTGAAGAGGTTCAAAAGAGAATGTGAGAGAGAAAATGGAGACAGTGAACATAAAAAACCTTTTCTTGAGTTTTGTGATAAAGGAGAACAAAGAAATAAACGAACAGAGTATTTTTAAGATAGGTAATAGTTTATTTTTATTTTGATGGGAATGATCCAGTAGAGAGAGAAATTGTGTCATGTTGGGAAAGAGGGAATACTACAGGTGCTAAATCTGTGAGTGACAAGAATTGGGTTTCAGTATACAAATGAATGAACTAATCAACCAATCCAAACTACTAGGAAAACAAGGACTGCTCTCTTCCACTCTAATGCTCTGTGATGAGAGGCTAACCAAAATTTTCCTCTCCAGAACTTTTAGCCTTTTACATCTTTACCATAAACACCTGTACCCACATTCCTTCATTCCTCTGGCCTTACCCTGGATATCCATGTGGCATCTATTTATCTGACTTAGTAAGCTTTCACTGTAACTCAATCTGTGACCACAGTCTAGCTCCATCCTGAGCCCTCTGGATTTGCAAAATTCTGGAATCATCTCTTCTCTACTTATTCCCATACTTTCCAGTAAATGTAACACCATAAAACCTCATCCTTTAGCTTAAACACATCTCCCAATGAGTATTAGTCTGTTCTATCCAACTTAACTGGCATCTATCATTTAGGTTACTTAAATATTGTTTTAACCAAAAGTATCACTGTTCCTTCCAGGCCAAATGAACAAGTTTAAATAGATGGCCTACTCTCAGCTCTATTTAAGATAATGCCTTTATGCAATCATGGAAAATCTTATAGGTACAGATATACATCAGGTCATAAAATTTGCTATTCCATAATTTATATTCTAACTCGAGTCTTCATAAAGTAATGAGTTTCCAAGAAATAAAATGGATGACACCAATAGCAATGTGTATTAACACTAGACCAGAAAACTTCAAATCTATTTTTCTTCTATAAACATTTCAGTTCTAACATAAATTTTACCAAGTTAGTTCTTTTGTACTTAGTACACATACACAGACACACGTTCAAAGAAAAAGCTACCAGCTCAAGACTTCTATTTTATTCTTAATTCCAGTACTTCATATGCAAAAACATTATAACTACTCATCTTACTACATCTGACTGAAAACCATTTTTCATTAAAGCACATATGTTTTCTGTAATATATGCTGAATGGACTCTCTTCAGTAAAGAACCATAAATTCTAATTATTTTTAATAATCCAATTCTTATAAAAATGTTAGTAATAACTTAAATGCAATAGTTTTAAACATTTTAATCTAAGTATCAGGGTTTGAAAAGCAAGAAATGAGTCTGAGATTCTTCATACATTATAAATGTCTATTTCAAACAGTATTTTTACCTGGATTCTTTTCTTACAGGAGACTTCAACAAAATATGTGTATTTTCATCCAAAGTCACAGTGTGCCCCCTAGTGCTGTATGGAGATTTTACAAAGGCTTATTCAAATACTTACCATTTAAATTAATTGCTTAATTGTTGGTCTTGAACGAAAGTTTTTCTGTTCAAATCATACAGTACATAATCTGAGAAAGCAAGTATTCAGAATGTTCACCCAAGAATCTATGTATTTCTGAGACTTGCTCCCAGACTGGGAAAAGAAACTTCTCTCTCTCTTACGTTAAAAAAAAAACTAATTTCTATTTTAATAACTTTCCTCATAATCTTGAAATAGTTACATAAAACTTTTATGTTTGTGCCTCCATAAAACTTTCTACTTTACACAAAATCTTCAAAATTCATTCACACTACTGCTTAGCCATAAAATGAAATTTCCATATCTTTTTTTAAATGGTTTTTCAGCTTTCCTAATAATTCAGTAAAAAACTTTTCTCTTAAATTCACATTACTAACATCCTTCATATTTTGGGTAGTGCGAAGACGAGATTACCAGTCAGTGAACACCAGGGATACATTAAAATTCTAAGAATGATAGCACTTACATATATTTTTACAAACCATGGAACTTACCTGAGAAACCATGTAACAGGCACAATTTCCCTAATATTACAGAATGATGAGCTGGAACGCTGTTCAGTAATTTATGGTAATTTTGTCAGTTATTACTGATAAGTAAAACCATACATGAAATGAGGCTGTCTGGACGATTACAAGGAGGAAAGCATTAATTTCTATCTTGTATGAGCTTGTTTTGGAATCTCTATTACAGCACATTGGCCTACAGCATATATAATATATCAAGTCTTACCAATTCTATCCCGTAAATATACCTTGAAAACATAAATTCACTAACACTACCCCAGTTTGAGCCATCATCTCAAACCTAAATTACTATAATAGCCTCTGTGACAGACTACTACATGTTCACCAAAACCACTTGCTATTTGTCCTATCACAAAACCAGACAACAGTCCCCCAGACTCTTGCAGATAGATTGCCTGTGTCTAAGATCTACATACTAGAATATAAGGAAAAATGAAGTAAGCTATTTCCAAGCATGGCTTATAAACACGGCTCATCACCATTTATGTGTTTTCTCTCAGTTCCCCCATTTACTGGCAAGATGCAGAGGATCTAGCACTGAGCTCTCTAAAGAATTATGGAGGCAAAAGATGAAAGCAGATTTACTTCCAGAATCACAACGTGGAAGATCACATGCTGAATGTCTGCATTGAACTATTAAGTGAACAAGAAATAAACTTCTAATTTTTTGGTTCCCCTTCTGGTTATAAAGGGCTAGATAATTCAGATGAACCATTCAGCTGAGAAAAATTAGAAAAGCCGAACAAAATATATTTTAAACCTCTGTTTAAAAGCACCAGAAAAAAAGCAGAAGTGAGCAATTACATGGCCAACGTTAGGGAAAAACAAGAACCTAAGAAGGTAAATTCAGCAATCAGGGCTGCTTTTCCCCCAAAGGTACCTGCCAAATCCAAGAGAGGTCTCCAAGGCAAAGAAGCTGAGCAAAGTTTGACAGACAGAAAAGTATGGGGACAAAATTTGTCCATGGCAACCCTAGGCTTTAGATTGGGACCCAAAAGAGCTTCAACCCAGGAGGAAGGGTGAATCAGAAATGGATTAGCCCTCACAATGGAGTCAGTTTTGAATCATCTCAGTCCCTGACTGCATTACCCACATCTTAGGAACCAAATTATCTGTTCAATTATTCACATATAATGTCCCACGCCCAATCAAAAGTCACCAGGCATACTAGAAAACAAGTCAAATGACTGAAAACCAAGAAAAATTATAGAAAACAGAAATATACCCACACACAATCCAAGTAACAGGGTTATCAGACAAATGTTTTAAGGCAACTCTAATTAATATGACCTACAATGTTAAAAGACAAGATTGAAATTTTCTGCAGAGAACTAGAAACTTTTTTAGGTTAGAATCAAATAGAAATTATAAAACTGAACAACAAAAAAAATTTAAAAACTGAAATTAAGAATTCAATGGATAGGTTTAACAAGAAACTAGTGAATTAGATTAGGCTAAAATACCCAGAATGGATAGGTTTAACAAGAAATTAGTGAATTAGATTACACTAAAATACCAAAAAAAATTTGAAAATAAAAAACTGAAAACAGCACAAGAGACACAGGAAATAAAAGAAAAAGTCAAACACAGGAGCAAAAACGCCAGTCTGAAGAAAAGAAAACAAAAAACAAAAGACCAACAACAAAAAACTAAAACAAAAATGGAATATAATATAAAGGCTGAGAACTTCCCAAAACTAACAAAAGAGATCATACCACAGAATTAAGAGGCAATATGAATAAAATGTTTCCATTTTTTTTTACATAAAATTTAAAATTTTTTAGTATAAAATTTTTAAACAGTAAGATAAAGTGAAAAAACAAATATTAGATATTATTGTAAAAAATGCTGACAAAGAAAACATTACTTATAGTCAAAAACACCTTCATAGTAGTCACAATAAAACTGACAAGTGACTTCCTATCAGAACTAATAAGTGCAAGAAGTCAATAAAAATAATACCTTCAAAGTGCTAAGAGTAAATAACTGCCACATAGAAATGTTTGAAAATATCCATTAAAAAACTAACTAAAAATGAAGACAATCAAAACAAACACTGATAACACAATTACCTCAGGAACAGTGGGATGATGGAATGGGAATGAGGATGGGGATTAGTGATCAATTACCTAATCCAAAGAGATGTTAGCCTTACCTACTACAATTTGCATTTTTGTGAGCAAAATATTTCATAGATTTCTTGATTGCTTAAAAGCTATAAAATGCATTTTTTGTTAAAAATACAAATTTTGAAGATTTTAAAAAAGGAGAAAATGAGATTCAAATGGATATTCTAGAAGGGAAATAAAATATTATTGAAGTTAAGAGCTCAGTGAGTGAGTTTAACCACAAATTAGATATAGAAGAAAGAATTACTGAACTGGAAAATATGACAATAGAAAATATGTACATGAAAGCACAGAGAAAAAAAAGAATATAAAAATACAAAACAGAAAATAAGAAAGATATGGGACACAGTGAATAAGTCTCAATAGTCTTTGAAGAAATTGATTCCAACAAAAGAAAATCCAGGCCCAGGTGGGTTTCACTGGTGAATTCTCCTAATCATTTAAGTAACAAATTACATTAAACTCTTCTAGAGAATAAAAAAAAAAACATTTCCCAACTCATTTTATGAGGACTGCATAACTCTGATATCAGAACCTAATAAGACGAATGCAAGAAAGGTAAATTACAGTTCTATATGTTTCAAGAGTAAAAATGTTAAAATCATATATAAATATACATATGCACATACATACTTGCAAATAGAATCCAGATAAGACATACAACCAAATTGAGTTTATTTCAGGTATGCAAGGCTGGTTTAACATTTTCAAATCAATAAATGTAATTTCCCATATTAACAGAATAAAGAAGAAAACCCTTATGTTCATCTCAACAGATGAAAAGAAAGCATGTAATAAAATTCAACACCCATCGATGATAAAAAAAATTCTTAGCAAACTACAGCAAACATTGTATTTAATGGTATAATATCGAAAGAGACAAGGATGCCTACCATCACCACTTCTATTCAACTTTGTACTGCAGGTCGTAGACTGTATAATAAGGTAAGAAAAAGAATAAGACAAAGAAAGTACAAGATAAACCTGGAGCAGCTTGTTACACTAGAAAATATAGAAATGCCCAAAGAATAATAGAGACATATCAAAAAGACATAAAAGCCAGCTTGAAGGAGCTTCCTTTGGCAAAATGTGGGACAATTTGAGCTTAAAAATAAATACTGATAGTAATAGATTACAACATTAAATAAAAGACTGAAGAGTCCAGACAGACAGATAAATAATTGAGAATAATATAGATCTTTTCTTCACAGTAGATCTTTAACTAATAAATGTTATCATCAATGGATTCTAAAACTAATGAGTGACAGTTTGATGAGGTACAGTATATTTACATAGCCTCAAAGTATTTCTCCACAAATTACTTATCAATCTCAAATGAGAAAACAGAAACTTTAAGGCAGAAAAGCCTGACAATACATTATATTAACCAAGTGATCAACGTTAACATGACCAACAGCAGGACAAATTCACATCATATGCCTCCTGATATGATACACTGAGAAGGACACGTCACCATTCATGTGATATTCTGCCAAAAGCGCAAAACCTGAATCTAATCATGAGGAAAGATCACCCAAATTGAGGGACATTTTTCAAAATAGAAGTTGTACATTCATACTCTTCAAAAATGGCAAAGTCAGGAAAGATAAAGAAAAGCTAAGGAATTGCTCCAGATTAAAGAAGACCAAAGAGACCTGACCGCTAAATGGATCAAGAAAAAATAACTATAAGAGACATTATTAAGATAGTGACAAACTTTGAACATCTAATGTGGATTACATAATAGTATTGTATCAATGTTAAATTTACAGATTTTGATAATTAAATTATGGTCATGTAAGAGAATGTCCTTGTTCTTAGGAAATACACACTGAAGTATTTAGGGATAAAGGAGTATGTTGGCTTCAAATACTCTCAAATAGTTCAGGAAAAACAGTAATATGCATATATGTTCATGTGTGTGCATGCATGTGTGTGTGTGTGGTAGGTATATATGTGCATATAGATTCATGTGTGTGTATTTATAGTTGCGTGAATGTTTTATACTTACAGAAAGAGAGAATATGATAAAGCAAAAGGGGCAAAATTAGGAGCTGGTAAATCTGGTGAAAGGATTCTTTGTACTTCTCTTGCAACCTTTCTTAAATTTGAAGTTATAGCAAAATAAAAGTTACCAAAAATAATGATGAAGGGGAATACTTTTGTGATCTTCAGATAGAGAAATATTTCTTAACGAGGCCACAAAAAGCTCTAATCATAAAAAAGAAAGACCTTAGGTCAAAAGAATGTCCACTGGGTCAATAGAAAAATGAGCAGGAAACTTGAGTAGGCACTTCACAAAAAATATCTAAATGGCCAATTACCACATGAAAAGGTACTCAGAATAAGCCATCAGAATTATAAAATTTAAATAATAAATAAATACTTTACTGAGTGTTGGTGAGGATTTGGGGCAACTCCTTTCATGTACTGCCAACAGGAAACTAAATGGGTATGACTGCTTTGGAAATCTAGTATTACCTACCAATACATAACCTGGCCTCAGTCTACCTCTCCAGCCTCATCGTCTAATACTGTTGTCCCATTTACCATGCTCCAACAGCACTGACTTTCATTCAGTTTCCCCTAGGCACCAAGCTCCTTCCTAATTAATTCAGGGAACTTATACAGAATTCTTTCTTCTATACGGAATGTTCTACTCCTCTAAAATGCACATTTATTGGCTTCCTCCCTAGCATTCATTTTCCACATCTTCCTTTCTTAATAGCCCAGTTTCTTTTGGGGTTCCATGTGGTTTTAGATAAGAACATTTCATCCCTAACTCCAGGATGCAGCACATGACTTTGCTTAAGCCAATCAGCATGTTCCACTCTCCTAGTCATAACGGATCCAGGGGTAAGCATGTGATCTAAGGTAATCAAAACTCATTGAATCTCAGATCTTTTCCTGGAATGTTAGAAAAAGAACTCTTTCCCTCAGGCCATATATTAGACAATATATGAGGGTACTTCAAAAAGTTCATGGAAAGACTCACTATTCTCTTTCAATTCTATTTTTCCATGAACTTTACAGCTCTGGAAACTACTGCTAACCAACTAGGGAACATAGAGTCTTAAAACAATGGCAACAGAACAGAAAACAGAGTAAATCAAAGAAAAGCAATCAAAAACTTGGTGCCATCGTTGAGCCACTGGATCAACTCTTGTCTGAAGCCAACTCTACCGGCTACTAAAAGCATCCTAAGATAGTGTTCCTCTTAGCCCAGCCAAGGCCTAATGATCTTTCAAGTCCCAACTTCAATGCCACTTTCTCAGTATAAGATTTCCTCAACCCTGAGAATACACCAGGACCCCTCTTATATACTCAAACCAACTTGCACTCCTTTGTAACTAGTATATATCACAATTATATTTTAAATCATATATAATGTGTTTACTCTGTCTTCCCACTAAACAGTAAGTTTCTGAAGGACTGGGTTTTGTTCACCTTTATTCCCACTGTCCAGCACAGTGCCTGTCACCTAAATAAATACATCATGAACAAATGAACAATTGGCATGATAGAGAAATCATGAATAAATGAACATCATTGGGAAATGAGATGTTCAACATAAATCAGTAACTAAAATTTGCCCTGCTAAGCACAAATTCTTTTTGTTTTTACTATTTTGAATAAAACTCTGAATCATACTTCCCTGGTCTCTGAAACAGTGGCTATAAAGCAACTAACTCTTTTTTGATAACTTCAGGTCACCACTATGAACACCAACTATCATACGATATTATAATATCACTATGCCCTCAGAAGCTATGGAAATACAAAGAATAGTTATCCTAAAATAAATGGGCCTAGACCAAAGTGTTTTTAAAGACTTTTTGAGTTCTTTACTTCCTAATGATTAAGCAGAACACAAAAGCGCAATTCTTAATTTTTTTCTCTTCTTCCCTATCAAGCTATTAGCTGTCAATTCTTATTTGCTAGAAATCACAGGAAATGTACTATTATGGCTCTGAATAAGGAACTCAAAAATTCTACAAGTACAGTAAATATACTTTCAGTGTGTGGACTATCTGTTGTCAATGATCATAGGCATTTTTCTTTTACTTTCAGGTTTTGGGCCACATTCCTTAGAGTCACAATTGGCAGATAAGCAATGCTTTACTACACCTTGCCTACTAGAGCTATTTAAAGATCAACAGGCAATATGCAGCTATAAAAAGGACTGAAGATCTCTAATACTCTAGGATACATTGCTAAGTTGAAAAAAAAAAAACCCCAAGGTATTAAAATATGCTATCTTTGGGTTCAAGAAAAAAATATGTTTCTTTTTGAAAATATAAACAATAAAGGATAAATCAAACACTAATAACATTTTATATTTTTATAATATTTTATAATATTTTAATTGTATTTCCATAAACACTAATAAAAATGATTTCCCACAACACCCATTGGAGGATTACTACCAAAAAAACAGAAAATAACAAAAGTTGGCAAGGATGTGGAGAAAATGGAACCTGTGTGCTGTTGGCGGGAATGTAAAATGGTACAGCATCTATGTTAAACACTATGGTAATTCCTCAAAAAATTGAAAACAGATTTACAGTATGACCCAGCAATTCCACTTCTCAATATATACCCAGAAGATTGAAAACAGGGTCTTAAAGAAATATTCATATACACATGTACATATCAGCATTATTGAATGGATAAAAAAAATTTGCTATATACACCCAAAATAATATTATTCACCCTTAAAAAGAAAGGAAATTCTGACATATGCTATAACATGGATGAATCTTGAAGACATTATGTTAAGTGAAATAAGCCAGTCACAAAGACAAATACTGTATGATTTCACTTCTGTGAGGTATGTAGTCAAAATCATAGGGATAGAAAGCAGAATGGTGCAGGGATTGAGGGTAAGGGGAAATGGGGAGTTATTGTTTAATGGACATAGAGCTTCAAAAGTTCTGGAAATGGACAGTAGTGAAGGCTGCATAACAATATGAATATACTTAATACCACTGAACTATACACTTAAAAATGGTTATGATGGTAAATGTCATATTATGCATGTTATGCATGTCATGTTAGCACAATAAAAATAATTGAAAAAAAAATTATTATCCACAAGGGAAGAAGAGAAGAAAAACTTATCTAAATGAATACTGTTTTATAGGTTGGGTTTTGAACCACGTTAATGTTGTATATAATATTAAAATGAAATTAAATAAAAAAGAAAAATCCCTAAAAACCAAAAAGAGCTGAGAACAGGGGAATAATTTTTTTCAAGATACAGACAGAAAAATCTGTCAACCTAGACTTCTATGCCCAGCAAGACCATCCTTCAAAATTAGGACAGGGAAAAAAATACAACTTCAGACAAACAAAAACAGAATTTACAATCAAAAAGCCCTCAAATATGAAAAATTAAAACCTCAGAACTAAGGGAGAGTATGGAGTGTGGAGGGATGAGATAAGAAAAGAGCACAGGGAGATGCGCTCCTGCCCTTATATCCAGAAGGGGCTCTGCCCTGAACCCCACACTTTAGAAGGTTCTACATATAAAAAATATCAAAACCCAAAGTTATTCAGTAACTGAGTGAACAGGAATTAACAGAGAGGGACTCACAAACTGAATTGGGTCCCCAATTCAGTGAAGGGAGGAAAAGAAAGGGGGCAAAACACAACCTCTGTGAGAGTAAGAATATCTGCTATTGTTTAAGATTGGCCATCCAAATTTCCCAAAGGAGGTTTCTAGGCAGACTAGGCTCCCCATATAACTGCATTCCATCCTCCTCCTCTGTTTCAGTAGTTTAAGTAGATACTTAGAACTGCCTGAAAATCTTGAGTTAGAAAAGTAAAGGGCGGGGAATGAGAACCTGTTTGCCTTGGCTCTCTGGAGAGTTTCACCACATCAGTCCCTAGATTCAGGAACTACCCTGGCCCAACTTCTGCCCTGCCTGGCTCAGGGAGAGCATGGCTCCTTTAAGAGATGGCTGGGCCCTGGGCAGAAAAGCAGCTCAGACTGTTAATATGGATTTATTTGTAACTTTTTAATATTAAGACATAAAAAAAAAAGAAAAAGCTGGCTTCCATTTGTATTCTTGCTCTAGATCCAACAAGTATTAGGAGCAATCCTGGGAAGTAGCAATGGCGATGGGCTCTCAGGTTGTACAGTACATTCACAGCTATTGACTTTATTACTTTGCTTTACAACAATGTGCTCCATAGAGTATCTTGTATGAAACAAATATTACATTTAAACAGATGATAAATGAAAAATAGGAAGAAGGAGAGAGGCCAAAACAAAGGCTAGTCTTGAAGGAGGCTTGATCACTTACCATCATTCTTTCTCTTTTATGCCAAGATTATTTACTGCATGATCCCATGGGGTGTGACTCCTACAATAAAAAATATATATTCTCTTAGTCATAACATTATCAGAAAATCATATTTACTCATAAAAGTTACAAATCTCATATCCACAAGTTCCTCATTAAACAAAAAAAGCATTCCTTCAGATTGCCTGTTTAGATATGATATAGCATTCTTTAAACACTCCAAGCTGACAATGCTCTGCAAAAAATAAAAATAAAATGGAAAAGAAACACTGTTAATTACATAAAAAGTCCAGGATATCCTAACCCAGAAGCATCAAATTTTTTTTTACTAAAACTCACAAACACACACACATTTTATATCTCGACCCACTTCACACATACATGTTTAACTGAAACAAAAGTTTCATGAAGTAATGTCTATTCCTATTGAATGAGATGTACTCTAATATTTTCCTCTCTATTCTATTTCATTTTTTATATGCTGTTTTCACTGAATTGACTCACTAAGGAGCCCCAACTCAGTATGGAAAAATCTGTGTAACCTCTCCTTAAGAATTTTCATAAACTGAAATGTTATCAGAATATCCTAATTACCAATTACATTGGTTTTACATAGACGAGACCCTACCTTTCAGGCAACCTATTTAATGTGGCCAAACTTTTACTCAAAGAAATACAAAGCAGAAAAACTATATAGAACACAAAGGGACAGAGAAATTGCTAGGAAAAAATGACCTAACCCTGTAAAAAGAGCTATTGAAAAAGAAAAGAAACCAGAAACTAAAACCAAACCTTCTTCTGGGACAAGAATCTAGGTCATTTACCCTTTGTGAAGTGAATTTGTTCCTTTAAAATGCAGCACCTCAAATACAAACATATATCCACACAAAAACTTATATACAAATGTTCAGAGCAGCATTATTCATAACAGCCAAAAAGTAGAAACAATTCAATGTCCATTAACTGATGAATAGATAAATAAAATGTGGTATATCTATACAATGGAATATTATTCAGCCATAAAAGGGAATAGAGTGCTGATACATGCTACGATGTAGATGAACTTTGAAAACATTATGCTATCGGAAAGAAGCCAGTTACAAAAGACCACACACTGTATGATTCCATTTATGTGAAATGTCCAGAACAGTCAAATCCATAGAGTCAACAAGTATATTAGTGGTTGCCCAAGGCTGGGAGGTTAGGGGGTAATGGGAATGACTGCTAATGAGTATGGAGGGTTTTTTTTGGGGGGGGGGGTGATAAAAATGTTCTAAAATTCTACAAAACAAAATTGTGCTATATATACAAAATAGAATAGTATTCAGCTATAAAAAGTGAAATCCTTTCACTTGCAGCAACATGGATGGAACTAGAGAACATCATGTTAAGTGAGGTAAGTCTGACACAGAAAGACCATTACCCGTAAAGTGCATGATATTACTCACTCATATATGGAAGGTAAAAAAAAAAAAAAAGTTCTCATAGAAATAGAGTAGAATAATGTTTACCAGCGACCAGAGACTGGAGGGTAGGGCGGATGAGGGTGAGAACTGTTGGACTATAGAGTACAAAGCTATGCTATCCACTCAAAATGAATTACTGTGCAATATATGCATGAGTTGAAATAACACACAGTACTCCACATATATGTACAATTAAAAATAAATAAATAAATGCAAATAAATCTCAAAAAAAAATGTTCTAAAATTCATTATGGTGATGACTGTACAACTCTGAATATACTAAAAACCATTTTTAAATGGGTGGATTGTACAGTCCAAAGTTATATCTCAGTAAAGCTGTTATATCTTTTAAAATGCAGTGCCTCTGTTCACAAACCCCTGATGCCTCTCTATCTCACTCAGAGTAAGAGCCAAAGTCCTCACAGTAGCCTACCACACACTAAATTTTCTAGCTTTCTATCCCTCTACTCCTCAGTGCTCATTCCACTCCAGTCACACTGGCCTCTTTATGTTCCCAAACATGCCAGACACACTCTAGCCTCAGGGCTTTATACTTCTTAAACCTCCATCTGGAACACTCACAATTAACTCCATCTTTGTTCAAATGTCACTTTCTTATTGAGGACTTCCCAAGCAACCTATCTAAAATGCAACCCTCCCAGACAAACAAAAGCTGTGGAAGTTCATCACCACAAGACTTACCGTACAAGAAATGCTAATGAGTGTTCTTCAAGTTGAAATGAAAGAACACTAACAACATGTAAACATATGAAAATAAAACTCACTAAAGGTAAAGGTAAGAATATAGCCAAATACAGTGTACTCTAATACTGTAATGGTGGTGCAAAAATCACTTTTAACTCTGTATAAAAGTCAAAAGATAATAGTATTAAAAGTAACTATAACTTTAAAAACTGGGGTGAGAAGTTACAATGTAGAGTTTTCACATGTGGTCAAAGTTAAGTTGTGATCATCCTAAAACAGCCTGTTACTATAAGATATTTTATGTAAGCCTTAAGAAAACCACACATACAAAAAAAAAAAAAAAAAATCATCATATCACAAAGGAAGGCAGCAAAAAAGGAAGAATAGAACAAAGGAATTACAAAACAGAAAACAATTAAAATGGTAGTAGTAAATCCTTACTTATCAATAACTGCTTTGAATGTAAATGGATTAAATTTTCCAATCAGAAGACACAAAATGGCCAAATGGATAAAAAAACAAGATCCAGCTATATGCTGCTACAAGAGACTCACTTTAGCTTTAAAGACACACATAGCTGAAAGTGAAGGGATGGAAAAAGATGTTCCACACAAATGGTAACCAAAAGAGAGCAGGCATGGCTATAATTTTACCAGAAAAAAATAGACTTTAAGTCAAAAACTGTCACAACAAAGAAGGTCATTACATAATAATAAAGAAATCAGTTAATCAAGAGGATATAACAAATGTAAATATATAAGCACCCAACATCAGAGTACCTAAATATATAGAGTAAACTTTAACAGAACTGAAGGGAAAAATAGATGGCAATACAATATTAGTAGGGGACTTCAATACCCCCACTTTCAACAAGGGATAGATCATCCAGACATAAAATCAACAAGGAAATAGTGGACATGAATAATAATATAGATAAAATGGTCCCAACAGACATATGCAGAACATTCCATCCAAAAGCAGCAGAATACACATTATTTTCCAGCACACATAGAACATTCTCTAGAATAGATCATATGTTAGGCCACAAAACAAGTCTTAATAAATTCAAGAAGATTTAAATGACATCAAGTATCTTTTCTGACCACAATGGCATGAAACTAGTGTGAAAGTTGGGAGTATCAAAATGGAGTCACTTGTATCAAACCCTAACAAAAATAAATAAAGCCAGAAGGTTATAAAAGAGATTCCTCATGCACACATGCCTATGATAAGAAATATTACAAAGACTCTTCGAAAGACTCTTACCTACATACATCTGTAACAAAACTTTTGCCAAGGACTTTCCAAACTGCAGCTTACTACATGAGACACAAGGACAACTAGCCAGGTACACAGGAACATTTGCATGACACACTGTCTCCACTAATGAACTGATGTCATCTCCTGCAATAAGCACTTGTAACCAGCTCTTTGTCTCAAAATAAATTATATGTTGTATTAGTCTATTTGTGTTGCTATAACAGAAATACCTGAGACTGGGTAATATATAAAGAAAAGAGGTTTATTTGGCTCATGATTCTGGACAGCAACATCTGATGTGGGCCTCAGGCTGCTTCTACTCATGGTAGAAAACAGCAGGCAGGCAGTGGTACAAGCAGATCACATAGTGAGAGGAAGCAAGAGAGAGGAGTTGCCAGGGTCTTTTAAACTACCAGCTCTCATGGGAACTAACTGAGCAAGAACTCACTCACTACCCCTCTTCCCCCAGGGAGAGCATTAATCCATTCATGAGGGATCCACCCCCATGACTCAAACAGCTTCCAGCACTGCCACATTGGGGATCAGATTTCCGCATGAGTTTTGGCGGGGACAACACATCCAAACTCCACCATATGTACTTCTCTCTTTTGTCTTTAAAACCTTCCCCTTGCCTCAACCACTCTGGATATGCCTATGGTACCCATAGTCCACATATCCCTTGTGCACTCCCAAATAAACACATTATCATTGAAGACTCTCTCATTGTTTGTTATTTAGGTTGATATTAGAAATCAGTAAGAGGAAGAAAATTGAAAAATTTCCAAAACTTAAATAACACACTCCTGAACAATCAATGGGTCAAAGAAGAAATCAAAAGGGAAATCAAGAAATATCTTGAGACAAATGAAAATGGAAATATAACATACCAAAACTTACAGGATGCAGCAAAAGCAGTTCTAAGAGGGAAGTTTAGAGCAATCAACACCTACATTAAGAAAGGAAATCTCAAATAAACAACCTAACTTTACACCTCAAGAAACCAGAAAAAGAACAAACTAAGCCCAAAGTTAGCAGAAAGAAGGAAATAATAAAGAACACAGCAGAAATAAGTGAAATAAAGACTAGAGAAACAATAAAAAAGATCATTTTTTGAAAAGGTAAATAAAACTGAAAAACATTTAGCTAGACTAAGGAAAAAAAGAGAGAAGGTTCAAATAAATGAAATTATAAATGAAAGAGGAGACATGACAACTGATACCAGAGAAATACAAAGAATCATAAAAGTCTACCAGCAACAACTGTACATCAACAAATTCAATAACTTAGGATAAATTCCTAGAAACATAAACCTACCAAGGTTGAATCATGAATAGAAAATCTGACCAGATAAATAACAAGGAGACTGAGTCAGTAATCAAAAAACTCTCAACAAAGAAAAGCCCAGGACATGATGGCTTCACTAGTGAATGCTACCAAACACTTAAAGGAGAATTAATGCCAATCCTTCTCAAACTCTTCCCAAAAACTGAAGAGGAGGAAACACTTCCAAACTCATTTTGTAAGGGCTGATATTGAAGATAGACATGGCCACTGTAAGAAAAGAAAATTACAGGTCAATATTTCTGATGAACATGGATGTAAAAATCCTCAATAAAATACTAGCAAAGCAAATTCAACAGCATATTAAAAGGATCACACACCATGATCAAATAGGATTTATCACTGGGATGCAAGAATGGTTCAACATATGCAAATTAATAAATGTGATACACCACATTAACATAATGAAGAATAAAAATCATATGATCATCTCATAAATGCAGAAAAAGCATCTGACAAAATCCAACATTCCTACATGATAAAAACTCAACAAGTTAGGTACAGAAGAAATATACCTCAACATAATAAAGGTCACATATGCCAAGCCCAAGGCTAACATCATACTCAACAGTGAAAAACTAAAAGCTTTTCCTCTCAGATCAAGAACAAGACAAGGATGTTCACTCTCACCAACTGTATTCAATATAATACTGGAAGTCCTAGCCAGAGCAATTAGTCAAGAAAAATAAATAAAAGATATTCAAATTGGAAAGGAAGAAGTAATTATTGTCTGTTTGCCAATGACATAATCATATACAGAAAACCCTAAAGACTCCACCAAAAAATTGTTACAACTAACAAACATATTCAGTAAAGTTGCAGTACATGAAATCAACATTTAAAAAATCAGTAGCATTTCTATACACTGATAATGAACTATCTATCCAAAAAAGAAATCAAGAAAATAATCCCATCTACAGTAGCATCAAAAACAGTAAAAAAAAAAAATTAGAAATAAATCTAACCAAAAACCTGAAATATGTGTGCACTAAAAACTATAAAACACTGATGAAACAAAGTGAAGACAACATAAATAAATAGATAGCCCATGTTCATGCACTAGAAGAATTAACATAATTAAAATATCTATACTACCCAAAACGATCTACAGATTCATTGTAATTCCTACAGAAATTCCAATGACATTTTTCACAGAAATCTACAATTTTTATGGAGCCACAAAAGACCCCAAATAGCCAAATAACCTTGAGCACAAAAGAACAAAACTGAAGACATCACACTACCTCATTTCAAAATATACTACAAATCTACAGTAATCAAAACAACATGGTACTGGCATTAAAACAAACATACACACCAATGGGACAGAACAGAGCCCAGAAATAAATCCAAGCATTTACCATGAACTAATTTTCACCAAAGGTGCTGAGAACACACAATGAGGAAAGGACAGTCTCTTCAATAAATGGTGTTGAGAAAACTGGATATCCACATGCAGAAGAACAAAATTGGACCCTTACCTAACACCATATACAAAAAAACTGTTTAGGGCCGACCCCATGGCGCACTCGGGACAGTGCAGCGCTGAGAGCGCGGCAGTGCTCCCGCCGCGGGTTCAGATCCTATATAAGGATGGCCAGTGCGCTCACTGGCTGAGCGCGGTGCAGCCGGTCACAAAAAAAGACAAAAAAAAAAAAAAAAAAAAAACTGTTTAAATACTTAAGACCTGAAACTGTAAAACTACTAGAAGAAAACATAGGGAAAAAGCTTCTTGATATTGGTCTGGGCAATGATTTTTTTTTTTTTAGATATGAACCCAAAAGCACAGGCAACAAAAGCAAAAATAGACAAATGGCATTGCATCACATAAAAAGCTTCTGCACAGCAAAAGAAACAGAAGAGTGAAGAGACAACCTAGGAATGGGAGAAGATATTTGTAAACAATATCTCTGATAAAAGGATAATATCCAAAATATATAAGAAACTCAAACAACTCAATAGCAAAAAAACAAAAACAAATAACCTGATTAAAAAATGGGCAAAGGATCTGAATAAACATTTCGCAAAAGAAGACATACAAATGGCCAACAGGTATATGAAAAATGCTCACTATCATTAATCATCAAGGACATGCAAATTAAAACCAAAATGAAATACCACCTCACACCCAAAAAGATGAAATATAACAAGTGTTGGCAAGGATGTGGAGAAAAGGGAACAACTGCATACTACTGGTGGGAATGCAAATTAGTACAGCCATTACGGAAAACAGTATGGAGGTTCCTCAAAACATCAAAAATAGAATAGCCGTATGATCCAGCAATCCCACTTCTGGGTTTATAACCAAAGGAAATGAAATCAATATATCAAAGAGTTATCAGTACTCCTATGTTTACTACAGCATTTCTCTCAGTAGCCAAGATATGGAATCAACGTAAGTGTCCATCAATGGATGAATAAAGAAAATGTGGTGTGTGTATCCACACAATGGAATACTACCCAGCCTTGAAAAAAGAAAACCTAGTCATTTGCAACAACACAGACGAATCTGGAGGACAATGCTAAGTGAAATAAGCCACATACAGAAAGACAAACACTGTATGATCTCACTTATATACAGGATCTAAAAAAAGTTGAACTCATAGAAACAGAAAGTAGAATGGTGGTTGCCAGGGCTTGGGGGAAATGGGGACATGTTGGTTCATTGGTACAAAGTTTCAGTTAGAGAGGATAAATGAGTTCTAGAGATCTATTGTACAGCACGGAGACTGCACTTAATAATAATATATTATATGCTTTAAAACTACTAAGACATTATGTTCTCACCAGAAAAAATAAGTCTGTGAGGTGATATGCTAATTAGCTTGATTTAACCATTTCACAATGTATACTCATATATATCAAAATGTGTTGTACATTATAAATATATACAATTTTTGTCAATTATACCTTAATAAAGCTAGGGGGAAAAGTTTGCAACCCATCTATCCTCATTCCCACCCACCAGCACTCCCCATCCTTCCTCCCCTCTGGAGCACTTATTATTTCATATTATTTACTTATTGGGTGTACTGTGTCCCTCTCCCTACAAAAACGTTGGTTTTGTTACCTCTATAGCCCAAGAACAAATAACAGTACCTGGCATAGAGTAGGCATTAACTAAATATTTATTTACTAATGAATGCAGCCCATGCTACAGAATCTTTGCTCACCTCATTCCTTTCCTCCCACCCTCTACCTGTTCAAAGTCTACCAATTCTTCAAGGCCAGCTCAAAGTTATTTTCATGAAGTGTACTCTTACATCCCCAGCTGATGCAGATCTTAATCTGAACTACCAGACCACTTCATCTATATCTTTTACCTTTAAAAATTGGGGGAAAGTGTGATATAGTAGAAAGAATATATACAGAGTAATTGGAGTCAGCCAAATCACTGGCTATGTGACCTCGAGAAGTCATTCAAGTGCTCTGACTATCAGAATTCTCATCCATAAAAATGAAGGCTAGTTGTTTACCAAAGAGAAGTAACAACATATTTTTCACACAAAGACCTATGTACAAATATTCATAGCAGCTTTATTCATAATAGCCCCAAATCAGAAACAACACAAATACCCATCAACAAGAGAATAATACAATACTACTCAGCAACAGAATGGAATAAACTACTGCTACACACAAAAACAGATAAATATCACAGACATGCTCAGAAAAAGAAACTGGACACAAAAGAATATATCCTCAGTGATTCCATTTATGTGAAGTTATAGAACATGTAAAACTAATCTTAGGTGAGAAATATCAAAAAAGGGTTGCCTTGGTTTGAGGGGAAAGGACTGGGAAGAAGCACAAGGGAACTATTTGGGAGTATGGAAATATTCTACATTTTGATTATGGTAGTGATTCACAGCTATAAATAAATTTTTAAGTACTTATAGACTTAAAGTAAGTGCACATTTTGTATGTAAATCATGCCTCAATAAAACTGATTCAAAGAGTCACATAGTGGGCCGAGCCCATGGCGCACTTGGTAGAGTGCTGCGCTGGCAGCGCGGCAACGCTCCCGCTGCGGGTTCGGATCCTATATAGGACTGACCAGTGCACTCACTGGCTGAGCGCCGGTCACGAAAAAAACGACAAAAAAAAAAAAAAAAAAAGTTGCTAAGAACTTCTGAAGAGAAAAACACAGGTAAAATAAGAGTCACATAGCTTAAGGAGAAAATGAAGACCATCCCTAACTTAGGAGATTAAGAGATCAGATGAGATAAAGATATGCTGAAATAAACATGGCATAGTGGGAAAGAATACACACAAAAGTGAGACTGAATCCCAATTTAGCCACTTATTATAGTTACTAGTTGTATAACTTTAGACAAGTCATTGTACCCTCAGAACCTCAGTTTTCTCTTCTGCAATATGAGGATAATATCTACTTACACAGTTAAAAGGTAGAATGCTAGAGTTCAAATTTCTACCAGTTAACACAATATCTGACACATAATAAGTACCCAAATAATTTCTGAAATATATAAAATATATAAAACCCAGCACACAATAGATGCTCAATGTTATCCTCTTTTCCCCACTTCCTTTAGATGACAGTTTTCTTCTTTATTACATTTTAAGATCCTGAAGCCCAGGACCAATATCTGAATGATCTTCTCTTCTTCCCACTTAAAACAGTCCTTCACAGATGGTGAGCACTCAATAAAGATTTTGAAGGAAAGTAAGGACAAATGTTGGATGGCTCATTGGTTAAGCAGAATAACCTTGTGTGAGGAAAGTGGAGTTGGTTTGGTCAGGCCCTCTGGCCTCATACCTGGCTGGGTATGATTCAGCACATCCTCTGTGAACAAGTTACGTAGGAGTAGTTAGTGCGCATGTGTGCCCACGTACCCCTTGGCTCGCTGCCACTTTTGTATATGCTTTTGGTATGGAAGGCAGCGGCTCTAAACTGCTGGTCAGCAGAGCTCACATCTAAAAATAAAGCATGTCCACTTTGCTGGGGGCTGCTTGGTTTTTCTTTTGACTACCTACCTCAGGACCTGCACAGGATGGGGTAGAGGGGTTTGTGATCCAGCATGTCAGCTGGCATAGTCGGCAGGATTCAGAGCAGGTAAGGGAGCCACTAGCCCTTTGGGAGGGGGAAGAAATGTGGCTATCCTCGAGTATGTGGTAGCCAGTGGCCACTTTCCTGTTGACCGGGATCTGGCTGTTGCTCACTGTACTATGAGTCAACACGGACCAGGCACTCCATGAAGTGGCACGGCTTCGAGATTTGCAGCAGAAAGCAGACTTGTTGGAAGCGCATGTACTTGTTCTGGAGGCTGAAATACAGCAACAGGACACTCCTGCTTTCAACACTGGGGACAATGACAAACCTGATGGTAAGTTAGGGGAGACTATGCATCCGCTGGCACGACCTGTTGTGCATCAGAAACTAAAGCATGAGCAGCCCATAGGACAAGGTAGGCAATCCACAAGTGACCCAATTCACTACTTATGTCCCCTACACTCAAGCTGAGTTAGTGGACCTGGGGAAACAGTTCCGCCAGAAACAGGGCAAACCCCTAGCTGCTTGGCTTTTGCAGCTGTGGGACCTAGGGGTGGATGGTATGATGTGTTCTGGTGAAGAGATGGAAAAGCTGGTGTCAATCACCATGCATCTGTCCCCGAGGCAGTGGTTACAGAATAGCCGCAGATACGCACAGGGACAAGGCAACCACTCCTTGATGGAACAGGTGAATGCAGCTATCTGGACTGTGTGGATGAGCGCTGGAGAACTGCCTGAAACCGTCAGTAAGTGGCAAACGTATGTCGAGCTGGTCCAAGTGATTCGGGAGCCAGGGATGCAACAGTCCATGTTTAATGTGAACACCCATGGCCCAGACAATGAACGCTTCACAGGGAGCATGAGGGATACAGTGTTACAGAACGCTCCATAAACGTGCTTTGGGTCACTGGTGGTTACACTGGTCCCATACATTCGTCATCCTATAGATGAAGTGACAACCATGATGGCCAGTCTGGGCAAAGCAGAAGAGAGGAGACAAATAAAAGGGGTCCAGAAGGTGGTGAAGACTAAATCCTCAAGAAATGCTCAGGATTTTACCCTGAAGGGACCAAGCAAGACCAGCCATATGCAGATGTGGTTTGACTTGCTTACAGCAGGAATTGACAGAGAAAAAACTGACCAGCAACCAAATGCACTATTGTTTGCCTTGTGGCGACAATTGCGCCCCAAATAGCATTTCATTAAACATCTAGAAACAGGTGGCAAAGTACACCCAGTGTATTTGACGGATTTTACGGCTACTTCTGTCGAGGTGGATGGACTGTTCTCTCTTGGCTAAGAACCAGGCCAAGGTGCTTGTCTTTTGGGGACAGATGAGGACCAGAGGCCTCACAATGAACTGGCAATACATTGGTCAGGGATAAATGTGCAGCATGTATTGGCACTGGTGGATACTGGTGCAGAACAAAGCCTGATACATGGCAACTCAGATAAGTTTCCAGTGGCCACAGTGAATGTTGATGGCTATGGAAGACATTCTGTTACAGACAATGTTGTGTCTTTGCTGCTGAGCACTGAATGATTGCCCCCTCGTATGTATACTCTGTATGCATCCCCTGTAGCTAAATACATATAGATGAAAGTACATCTTGGGTATAATGTACTTTATGGGCAAACGATGGTTGGAGAATCCAGCTGTGGATACAGACAATGAAGCCTGTGCTGCGGGGACATGTCAAGCATGATCCACAGGTGTTACCCAAGCCAAGGTGTGTGGTCAATGTAAAACACTATTGCCTGCTGGGAGGACATGCAGAGATAGGTGCCACTGTCTTGGAGTTGGAGAAGGTTGACATCATTCATCCTGCACCTGATCCTTTTAATGCCCCAGTATGGCCAGTGAAAAAAACCAGATGGTACCTGGAGGATGACTGTGGACTATCAAGAACTGAACAAAGTAGTGCCTCCTTTGCATGCAGCTGTGCCTTCAGTTCACTTGATGGATCATCTCACTACTCAGCCAAGAACTTATCATTATGTACTGGACCGTGCAAATGCTTTTTTCCCTATTCCGATCTCAGCGGATAGCCAAGATCAATTTGCCTTCAGCTGGGAAGGGAGTCAATGGGCTTTTCAAGTGTAGCCCCAAGGATACCTGTATAGCCCAATTATCTGTCATGGTTTAGTGGCTGGGAACCTAGCCAAGTGGACTAGGCCCAGCACAGTTACAAGGTTTCATTATATAGATGATGTCTTACTAGCCTCTGATTGTCTTGCATATTTAACCAAGGCAGCTCCAATGCTGCTGCTAGGTCATGTGGCAAGAGTTATGGGAATTAGGACATGGAAAGGAAGTAAGTCTTTTCCATGTCACAGGATATTTCCCCTTAGCCAGTCCAGGCAATGAAGCTGATGCACTGGCTAAGGTAAAATGGCTAGAGAGAGCTCCAGCAGCTGATGTAGCTGGGTGGCTATACTGAAGAATGCAGCATGCTGGCTGCAAGACCATGTGGTCGATGGCTCACCAGGTGCTGCATAAACCCGAGAAAGAATGCCCCTGCTGGGCAGATGTACCTTTGATGGCTTGCTAGGTGCTGCAGGCAGATAGGCAGAAAACTCGAGAGGAGGATGCTCCTAACATGGTGGCAGGTGGATTTTGTGGAATCACTGCCAAAGTCAGAGAACTACAGGTATATCTTCACAACCATTGATACGGCTACTGGTCTTCTGTTTGTATGGTCTAGTAAGGCCCTAGACCAGGTAAGCACTATTAAAGTGTTGAATAGCCTTATGGCCATGTATGGCCGGCCCCTGGTCATAGAGAGTGATAATGGAACCCACTTTACTGGACATGAAGTACAGAAGTGGGCTTCCCAGTTGTCCATTCAGTGGAAGTTACATGTGCCGTATCATCCCCAGGCAGTGAGAATGACTGAACAGTACAACTGTCTTCTGAAAAAGGGACTGATGCTATCCACACAACCCCCATCCATGAAGGGGTGGACACAGCGGTTATGGCCAACAGTCAGGATCTTAAATGAGAGACCCCGCAAGGGCAGGGCCTCTCCAGTGGAGGCTCTGTTGCATAGAGCCGCAGCACCTGTTCCTGCAACCATTCTTTCCAGGATGGTAAGCTAGCAGGTATTCTTCCAGAGGGACAAGAACTCCTTCTACTGGTGCCAATAACCTTTTTGTCTTTTCACCCATAGTACTGTGGCTGCAGGCATCAGTGCTGACTGGACACAGACATATGTTCCTATGGCCAATGTGTCGGCTCGCTGAATATGCAGCGAGTGTAATTCTTACCAGTGTGGCTGCAGGATTCCCGTGGAAAATCACCCCAATGACAATAACTAACCAGACATGTGTATGGGTGGAGTTTTTGTGGCTAATAGTTGAAAGGATAGAGCTATGGGGATAAGCCTCAAGGTGTACTGAATGTACAATAAGTACAGAGGCTATATGGATGCAGGGGTCAGCCATCCTCGCTAAGGGAACATTGCAGAAGATCTTCAACTCATAGATTGCATGGCAAGGGACCCTGAAGGGGTGGAGTGTGAGGAAAGTGGAGTTGGTTTGGTCAAGCCCTCTCGCCTCATATCCAGCTGGGTATGATTCAGCACATACTTTGCAAACAAGTGACATAGGAGAAGAGTTAGTGTGCTTGCACACCCGTGTACCCCTTGGCTCATTGCCGCTTTTGTGTACAATTTTGGTATGGGAAGCAGCAGCTCTAAACCGCTGGTTGGCAAAGCTCACGTCTAAAAATAAAGCATGTCCACTTTGCTGGTGTCTGCTCAGTTTTTCTTTCGACTACCTGGCTCAGGACCTGCATAGGACAGATAGAAGGGTTTGTGATCCAGCCTGACACCTCTTTTGGTAATTCCAGAATTAATTAGTAAAGCTGTGTACTCTATTAGCCTTTCCAATAAAGATAGTTGTTCACTAGGCTTTTTTATGGCAGACACAAAATTTTATATACCCTATGATTAAAGCTGTGAGGCAGGGGGGTGGACTACTATATGTACTGGAAAAAGAGATTGGAAATACACAGGAAGCGGTGTGAGATAAAAAGCATAAGCTCTGAACTCGGACCCAAATTGATATCCCAAGACTGATACTTACAGACTATGCATCCTTTAGGCAAGTTATCTAACATTTTTTGAACCTCAGGGTTCACAGCTATAAAATGGGGGTAAAAATATCTACCTTGTAGAATCATTTTTAAAATCAAAGAAATTATATGCGAAGAACTTGATGGCACAGAACCAGTACTCAATAACTGGTAACTATACACTCCAGGGATTGAAGGTAATTTTTTCTTTGCTATTTTTCCTGATTTTCTGAAATATGATTGCACTGCACTTACAACTTTTAAAAATTGCAATGATTTAAATTTAAATGTACTTTCAAATTACAGATTAAATTCAGCTTGGACTTTAAAGTTTTCAACCCAGAGATCACAAATTCTTATTACCAGAACTTTTTATCCCCAAGGGGGAAAAAAAGGAAGAAAAGTTCAAGACTGAATCATCATCTCTTAAGTCCTAATTTATTCCAAATCCTTACACAACTGTGTCTTGTGCACTACTATTTAATTTGGCACCTGACAAGAGTATTGTCTCTGCCTCTGCTGGAAGTCAGTGGTACATAAGATGCATGATTTTTTTTTTTAAGCTAAATTCAAGACATGTGTACCTGGGCAAACAGGTACTACAAAGAGTAAATTAATAAACATAAGTAGGGGATGTTTCACAGTAATGTATTTAAATACCACAAGGATTTCTGGGAAGTAATCCACGTAATGATATGAATAAAAAGCCAATACAGAGAGAGTGCTAAAGGGAGATCAAGAACACACGTCAGGTTAAGTAGCAGCACTATGTCAGGTTAAAAAAGTTATGTCCACATTTCTCCAGAAAAGATATACAAATAGCCAATAAGCACATGACAGGATATTAAAATCACTAGTCATTAGGGAAATACAAATCAAAACCACTATGAGATACCACTTTACACCCACCAAGACATCTATAGTCAAAAAGACAGACAAAACAAGTGTTGGAGAAACAGCAGTATTATTCATAATAGCCAAAAATTAGATGAATAGATAAATAAAATGTGGTATATCCATACAATATTATATTATTCAGCCATAAAAAGGAATGAAGTGCTGATACATGTTGCAAGATGGACAAACCTTGAAAACATTATGCTAAATGGAAGAAGCCAGACACAAAAGACTACATATTTTACGATTCCATTAGTGTAAAATATCCTGACTAGGCAAATCCAGTGACAGAAAGTAGATTAGTGGTCAGCTGGGGCAGGGGATAGGATGGGGAAGAGAAGAGGAAGACCAGGAATGAGGAATGACTGTTAATGGTTATGGGATTTTATATTGGGGTGTTGAAAATGTTCTAACATTGATTATAGTGATGAATACACAACTCTGAACATATTAAAAACCACTGAAGTGTATATTTTAAATAAGTATACTTTATGGTATGTAAAATATATCACAATAAAGTTATTTTTAAAAAAAAGAAAGCTGCCTTTATGGAAAATGGTTTGGAGTTTCCTCAAACAATTACAGATAGATCTACCATATGACCCAGCTATTCGACTGCTGGGAATATACCCAAAGGAATGGAAATCATCATGTCAAAGGGATATCTGTACGCCAATGTTTACTGCAACACTATTTACAATAGCCAAGAGTTGGAACCAGCCCAAATGTCCAAAATCAGATGAGTGGAAATAGAATATGTGGTATATCTACACAATGGAATACTACTCTGCTATAAAAAAGAATGAAATACTACCATTCACAGCAACATGGATGGACTTGGAAAAAATTATATTAAGTGAAATAAGTCAGGCACAGAAACAGAAATACTACATGTTCTCATTTATTTGTGGGAGCTAAAAAGAAATAAATAAATACACAAAAAAACAGGGGGGCAGGGAAGAAAACACAACAATCACAATTCCTTGAACTTGTTAGGACAAGTGAACAGATATGATGTTGACAGAGGGTGGAGAGGGACGGGGGGAGGAAGGATTCAGTAAAGGGACACGAAAATCAACTACATTGTATATTGATAAAATAAAACTAAATTTAAAAACTAAATAAATAAATAATAAAAATTTTAAAAAGCTATGTCCTAATTCAGAATTTCCAAAATTTCAATCATTCAGTTACTACACCCTCATGATATTTGCATAACTACATACCAGCCACACTATTATTTAAATAGCTTTTTTCTTTAAATAGAATCACATTTAAATTATAAAAGAAAATTTGTATCACTATTAGAAACGTAAACTCAGTTAATATAAAAGAAATATAGATAAGGCAAAATGCTGACAGTGATGCCCAAATAAATAATATTTGAGAAACTCGGGGCTTCAGCAAAACAATGGCCAAGCAGAAAATGGAGCACAAAAAAGCAAAACAAGTCAGTAAGCAGGGAATCAACACTAGGACTGACTAGACACAAGGTTTTTGAGCAAGCTAGTTCTTGTGGTTAACTGAAGTCTCACTTGTCTTATGCTGACCTGCAATCCCAAAATATCTGTAGAGACACCTGGGAGTCCTAGAGATGGAAATGTGAAGATTGGCTCAAGTGCTAGGAAAGGCATTCCTCTATTTTCTTTATCTGAGTTTAGGTATATGGGTTGTAAAAGGGCACAGAGTAAATAGCAAGCCCGAGGTAGTAAGAAGCCTGCTGGTAGCACTACTCTAAAAAATGAGGGATCATCTAACTGAAGCCAGGAAAATACATCTATGAATTGTTCCCATACTTGCCAATAAAGTATAGAAAAACTGAGGTTGCAATCATTGTTCCTCTCCAATGTTCACAAAATCTCTCACCCATGTTTTTGCGTTTTCTCATGTTTAAGAAAATCTGAGTATTTGCCTTTCTGATTCTGGGGCTTTAAAAATGTTGTGGTAGGCATACTCTAACACTATCAGTAATTTTTCATGTCTTTGCTAAGTGGAAAATAAGTGTATTATGGTAAAAATTAGTATTTTAAAAAGTAATATAGGCATTTTATAAGTCCAAGTTGCTTAAAGAGGTTTTCAGTTCTGATTACTTCTACATATACTGCCATGAATACATCAACCAGGAGGCATTTTCTCCCCTGCACATAACATGCCCCATTGAAAACACCAAAAACTATCGCTTTTCCAATACTATATCAAAAGCAGGCCTAACACATACTGAAACCTTTACAAATGAAATACAATGTTTGAGACTTGCTTCAAAACAATTTGGGGGAATAGCTTTATGAGACAATGTTGTCCGTGTGTAGATAATTGTTGAAATAGAGAAACAGGTACACAAGCAATTCATTATACTATTCTATTTTTGCATATATTTCCAAAACATATAATGAACTCACTACTTTGAGAGGTTATCACTAAAAAGTAGTAATTATTTTGGCAAAATTTCATGAAATCTTTAGTGTTTCATGACACCGAGGGAAAAGTTTTTCCATAAATCATTTCCTTCTAATAATTCTTTAAGGCTGGCTCCACCACTGGACTGTAGATCTTTTCACTGCTTAAGTTCCAAAAGATCTAACGCCAATCAGTGAAAGCCGAACATGTTTGTAAAAACAGTTACCATCAGCAGAAAATGCAAACAGAATTTTATTAATAAGTTAGTTTAATTTTGTTATACAAGCCATTTGCAGTTTTCATTTCTACCATTTCATAAATGCCAATTCCACAATGGATATCAATCAGATTGCACTGAGATAGGAGTTGCTCAGTCTCCCTGGGCTCAGGTTTCAGGCCACTCCCCTAAGACTCAAGCTCCGCCTCTAAGTCCTAAGCTACAGTGGCCTGTAGCACCCATTTTTCAGCACCAACACATGGAGATTGAGACTACAGGAGGTAGACTTAAGCAAATCCAGTGGCTGAGCATGGTCATTAGAGAGGAGTTTATCCAGACTTATATAATTCTAATGGCCAAGCATGCTTGATAAAGTGTAATTTATCTTTTGAATAACCTTCCACTGGACACTGGAGGCACTAGAGAGCACAGAATACATTTGAATATATTCAATGCACATGATGGAATTTGACTAATTAGCATGCTCAAAAGAGACCAATTGAGCATGTGCAGGACTAGATTACATAACTGGGAACCACACCCCTTTCACCAAATATTCATTAGATAATATAAATATGTATAGACAGCAAAACTATGAAGTTGATAGAAGGCAAGGCTCTTGCTCACTCTCTTTGGGGCCAGCCCACACTTCACCTGAAGTGTGTATTTCTTACTTTTTGTATCAGACTTGCTTTTGGCAGGCTGCCGTTCACTCTACAGCCAGCCTGTACTTTGTGAATGTATATTTCTTACTTTTGTATTAAACTTGGTGTGGATCCTGCTCAGTCTCTGGAGCTAGGCCCCACTTTCTCTGTGAAATCTGTATCTATTATTCATTACATTAAACCTGTTCTCACTTTCTACTGTGACTCTGCTCTTGAGTTCTTTACTATGGCAGAGTCAAGAACATGGTAAGAGAACAGGGTGGGTTAAGGCTAGCTATCGGGCCTCCCCATACCCTCTCCTCAGGTATCAGCACCATTAGAGAATTCTGTTAAACTCCACACTAAATAACACCACTGCTTTTTAAGCATTTAAAGAATGTTCATATGTGACTCCCAAAGAATTTTTGCTTTCTCCTTTGAAATACGTTGGGTTGCAGTCGGTTAAGAAGATGAAAGAAAAGACAGATTCTCAAGTCCCTTCAACTTATTTATCTTTAAAACATTCTTGTAAAGTAGTTAAATGAAAGCATTAATAAAGTCTTAATAGCAAACCAATCTTAATTTAGTGATTCTTAAGTACTTATGAAGCACACAGGACAAACATTTTTAAAGTCTATATTTAAAACACTATATCCTTTGGACCCCAGTCACCAAAATTATTTAAAATTAATTATTATTAATAATAATATAATATATATTATATATATTATATATTAATAATATTAATTATTTAAAACCACATTTGTATAGCTCTGTTTACGATGCTTCCATAGTTGTTTGACCTTAACAACCAGGTGGTTAACCACAGTGCTACAGTCTGACTGTGTGTCCCCAAAACTTGTATGTTGAAATCCTAGTTCCCAAGGTGATGGTATTAGTAGGTGGGGCTTTTGGAAGATGCTTAGCTCATCAGGACAAGGCCCTCATGAATGGGATTAATGCCCTATAAGAGGTTTGAGATGGACCCCTCACCTCTTCCACCATGTCAGGACACAGCTAGAAGGTGCCATCTATGAACCAAAAGCAGGTCATCTTGATCTTGGACATCCCAGGTTCCAAAACTGTGAGAAACAAATTTCTGTTGTCTAATACTTAGCCACCAAGTCTAAGTATTTTGTTATAGCAGCCCAAACGGACTAAGACACATAGAAATTTTTTTAAATGCAGTTCTAAAGAGTGAAGAGAAAGAAGGAGAGGAGCAAGCATCTGTTGAGGGAGTAGTTCTAAATGTTCTACAGAGACCTCATTTATAGCTATCAACAAATTTACGAAGTGGATAGTATCCCTATTTTAAAGATGAGGAAACTAAGGCTCAGAAACATTGCCAAAAGAAAAGTGATGGAGCTGGAATTCAAACTCAGATCAGTATGCCTTCAGAGCCATCATCAGATCAGTCTGCCTTTACAGTTTAACAGAATTATCTCTAAAGGTGCTGATCACACTTCCTCCCACAAAGACAACTTTCCAAATCACATCAAAAATTCACTTTGATTACGTGGTATAAACCAATCTTCCCCCAACACATTTTGAGGAAAAGTCAGAAAAAATACAAGGGACAGAACACCAATAGAGGCCAGAATGAGATAGTGGTCAGACTACCAACCTTAAGTCAGAAAACTTAAACCCAGATCTACCACTCACCAGCAGGTGATCTGGTGCAAGTAATCAACTCTTTGAGCCAGTTTCCCCATTCAAAAATATGCATATTCCATCCTTATACCTCAGATCATTTGAGAATGAAAAGTTAATGTTGATAAATCAACCTGTAAACTAAAACTTTAATACATAAAATTACTATCTATTCAGTAAAATGACCACAAAGAATAACTATTTTCTTGGAAAATAATGTGGCACAAATAGAATGAAATATACAGTCCACCAGCAACAGGAAGCGGCTTTCAGGCATGTGGCCCCATCTCGGCGGGAGCCACTTGACTGCAGCAGGTGCTGCTTGGAGAACCAATTTTCTGCCTGCTTTCTAACAATCTCATCGCTCACTGGTGCCATTCCTGACGCTAGCCTGTTTCCGTGAATGCGACTGGAAAACGGTGGGGGGCGGGGGGAGGCGGTAAGGAAGTGCTGGGAACAGAGCAGGAGGCTGGGTCCTGCTACTCCCAGGTGTGAGGCCTTGGTTACACTCTTCACCCCTCCAGGCCTCGGTGTCTGCATTTGTAAGATGAGAGGCCATCCTTGCCCTGCCGCCTGGGTAGACCTAAGACCAGCGTCACCGCGCAGGGAAAGCATGGCAAACCCAGCTGAGGATGTGAAGACGATCAACTGTCAAATGAAAAGAGGAGAGGGGGGCTCCTCTGAGGGTCCCTTGCAGTACGGACACGCTCGACCGGGGCCGCCCCCACCCCCAAGAGGTGGTGAGGCAGCCCCCTACCCATACCTCGGCCTGCGTGGGGTCCCACGTCCCTCAAACCCCAGCTGAGCCGCAAGGCAAGCGGTCGCCCTCCATGACAGGTCCGGAGCCTGACCCCTCCCGCCCCCAGGTTTCCTCAGGAGACCCTAGGGCCCTCCCAAGCGGCAGCGGCTCCCCTCCCCCAGCAACTATCCCTGCCCGCACTCTCAGGTGAGGGGAGGAGGTGAAAGGGCGTATCCCGCCGCCATTTTGTCCCTTTGGCCCCCTCACCGCATTCAGCCAGCCCGCGCCCCTGCCCGGGCCCGTCCGGGCCTGCACGACGCGCGCCCCTCGCGGACACTCACCCGGGCCGCCTTGCGCAGTTCGGGGCGGTTCCGAGCGTCCCGCCGAGAAAGGGGCGGGGCGGGGCGGGGCGACCTCGGAAGGGCGGGGCGGGGCAGCTGCCGGGCGCACCACGTGACTCGCGGCCGCGCTGTTCCCGGCTCCACGCTCCGGGGCGCCGGCGCGCAGGCGCAACCCAGTTCGCGCAGATAGGGTGCCTAGGCGGGAGGTGGTGGTATGGGTTTCGTTCGTTGTCCGGGAGCGGCTGCTATTTCGAAGCTATTTCCCTTTCTAGGCTGCGTTTGCACAGCCGCTTTTGGTCACACAGACCTCTTTTTCGGATTCAGTGTCTTCCCTCCGCCTACTTTATCACCACAGTCAGTCCACAGATTAAGGATCTAAGGGTTCCCCTGTCAAAAATCTGCATGTGAAAGCGCTTCACAAATGCATGTGGGACCACGCCAAACACAGCTCAGCCACCGCCGTAAGGCTTTATTTGTACCCTCTTCTGTGCCCGGCTTGGAAGGCTCGAAGTACAAAGACCTAAATATATGTTTAATCTACTTCAAAAACAGCTGAATACAGGATGAATTAATACTTTAACGATATTTAAATCGCAGTCCTGAACAAAATAGAAGAAACAACACAGACCATAATTATCAAACGAATATTCCCCATCACTTTTCATCCAGCTGGAAAACTCAAGGCAGAAGTCATGGAATCCAATGGAGTCTACCTCACAATTAGACTATAAGTGCTGTGAAGGCAAGGACCATATTGTTGGCTATGTTCTGGCTCCTCTTCCCTCTTGCCTTCTTAGAAAACTCGTTCATTTATTCGACAAATGTTTATTGAATACCTACCATATGTCAGATGGTATTCTAGAAGCTTGGGGTTAATAAATGAACAAAATAGGCAAAAATTCCTTTAAAAAAAAAAAAAACCCTGTGCTTTCTTGGAGCAGGGTGGAGACAGTAAATAAATAATAAACAAAATAAGTAAATGGTGTAAGAAAGTGATAAGCACTACAAAAAAAAAAATGAATAGGATAACGGGGCTAGAAAAGGGAACATACTACAATTTCATAAAGAGTGTTAGGGCCTTATTCCTCTTATCAAGTAACCCCTCTCCCTTTCAATCCCATAAGCATTTATGTAACCTCAAGTCTCTCCAATCTTGAAGTCTCCTACCCACTTCAACCTCTTCTTTCTTTCTCCTCCTTTCAGACCAGCCGTTTGGAGCTACATTTCTCTAATTATCTAAACAAGGATGTCTCCAATTCCTCAACTACTATTCAGACTTACTTCACTCTGGTTTCTGCACCACCACCCCATGGAAAACCATTCTTTCCAAAGTCACTAGGGATTTCTGTACCGCAAATCCTGTGGACATTATCATCATGACCCAACTTTATATCTCTTCTTGACACTCCTTCCTTCTGGAAATACACTTTTTTTTTTTTTTTTTTTTTTTGCCTTCCATTTTTACTCTCTTGATCTCACTTCTACATCTCTAACCATTCCCTCTCCATCTCCTTTGAAGTGTCCCCTTATTTCTCCCATCCCTTAAATGTTGGTAACCCTCAGGGATAGATGCAAGCCCTCTCACTTTTCCCATTGGGCAATCTCCTACGTGATCACTACTTTTTACATATAACTTCAGTTAACAACTTTGTGTTACTAATTTCCCAGTAAATATCTCCAGCCCTGAATTCTGCCCATGAGATCCAGGTCCACATCATTAACTACCTACCTGTCATCTCGACTTGAATTTCTCAAAATCAATATGGCAAAAATAAAATCCATTCATCTTTCTTATATACAAATAAAACAGCTTTAATGAGATAATTTACACACCATAAAATTCACCCACTTAAAGTGCATAAATCAATGGTTTTTAGTATATTCACAGAGTTGCACAACCATCACTATGATCAAAAAGAAACCCTGTACTCATTAATGGTTTCTCCCCCATTGCCCTTCAACTCCCTCAGCCATAGGCAAGCACTGATCTACTTTCTGCATACATAGATTTGCCTGTTCTGGACATTTCATATAAGGGGGTATTTTTGTGACTGACTTCCTTCACTTAGCATAATATTTTCAAGGTTCGTCCACATTGTACCATGTATCAACACTTCATTCATTTTTATGGCTGAATAATATTCTATTGTATGGAATATATACCACCTTTTATTTCTCCATTCATCAGTTAAAGTACATTTAAGTTATCTCCACATTTTGGCTTTTATGAATAATGCTGCTATGAACATTCCTGTACAAATTTTTCTAGGGACATATGTTTTCATTTGTCTTGCATATATACCAAGAAGTGGAATTGTTGGGTCATATGATAACTATATGTCTAACTTTTTCAGGAACTGCCAGTTTACCAAACCAGCTGCACCATTTTTCACATTCCCACTGGCAGTGTATGAGGGTTTCAGTTTCTCCATGTCCTCTGCAATACTTGTTATTGTCTGTCTTTTTGATTACAGCAATCCTAGTGAGTGTAAGGTGGTATCTCATTGTACTTTTGACTTGCATTTCCCTGACAGCATCTTTTCTTGTGCTTGTTACCCATTTTTGTATCATCTTTGGAGAAATGTCTGTTCATATCCTTTGACCATTTTTTAATTCGGTTACCACTCATGTTCTTTTGCCACAAAATCTGTTCCTATTACTGTTCTGCCAAATATTCTGGTGCCCCTCCATGACAAGTCCCTTGCTTGACCCCACTGATGGCAGACTTGAACATGTGACTTGCTTTGGCCAATAAAATGTAAGCAGGAATGTCTATTCCAAGCAGAAGCTTTAAGAGCCCCATATAGCAGTGGTTCTCAACCAGAGGCGATTTTGTCCCTTATGGGACATTTGACAGGCAATGTCTAGAAACACTTTTGGTGTCACTAGGGGTGGGTAGGCTAGTGGCTTCTGGCATCTACTGGGTCAGGGCCAAGGATGCTTTTAAACATCCTGCAATGCACAAGACAGCTCCCCACAACCAAGAATTGTGAAGCCTAAAATATCAAGATTGAGGTAGAGAATCCCTGCTATAATTTATAATGAAAGACAAGTTTATGCACCTTGTATAACCTAACACTAGGAAAGAGGCACATATACCACATTTGGGTATATTTTTCTGACCCATTTACCAAGAAACCTGTGTTCTCAGAAGATGAGAAGGCTCTGCAGGAGGTCCAGGGTGCTGTTCAAGCTACCTTGCTACTCAAGCCTAATAACCAGAAGATCCAAAGTGTCTGTGGCAAGTAAGGATGTTGTATGGACCCTTCGCCAAACCCCAAAAGGGATCCAAAGCACAAAATCCCAGAATTTCGACACAATTCCATACTGTCTTCTGCTGAAAGCACTGGGTTCTAACAGAGACTGGGTCTTGATGACATCAAGATCGATATGATCTGAGCTGCCCATTGTGAACTGCCATAAGATTGGGCATGCATACCAACAATCTCTCATCAATTAGAAGTGGTTTACAAAAGATTAGGCTTATGTAGGTTAGAAAGACACAAGAAAGTTACATGGACAGGTGCCTCAGACTCTAGGGTCTCATAAGGAATTCCCTATTACGAGCTGTTGGGGGAAGAAAAACTTAGGCCTGGCTTACAGATAAGTCTGCACGATATGTTGGCATCAGCTGGAAATGGACTGCTGCAATATTATGATTCCATTCAGAAGTGACTCTGAAAGAAAATGATGGAAGGCAATCCTCTCAGTGGAGAAAACTTTGGGCAATACATCTAGATGTCTGTTTTACCTGGAAGGAGACATTGCCCGAGGTACATATCTACTCTGGCTCATGGGGAGTAGCTAATGGTTTTACCTGTTGCTCAGAGACTTGGAAAGAATAATGTTGGAATATAGGTAACAAGGAAATCTGAGGGAAAAAATATATGGAAGAACCTCTCAAAATTGATATGTTGTTGTTACATGAAGATTTTTGTGTCTCGTGTGAATAAAAAGCTCTCGATAATCAGGTGGACAAGAAGACCCATTCTGTGGATGTTGGTCGATCTCTTTATTCAGCCACACCTGTCCTTGTTCAGTGAGTCCATATATTACTAGCCATGAAGCAGAGATGAAGCTATGTACAGGATCAGCAACATAGCCTTTCCCCTCCAAAGCAGAAAGCCCAGCCTGCCAATATCGGAGGCCAACATTGAGCCCCTGATATGGCACCATTCCTCAGGACGCTGGGTACATGTTGCACTTCTTCCATCACGGAGAGGCAGAGATTTGTACTCACTGGAATAGACACTTTTTTCTCTTTCCCTACCCAGCATCACCATCTGTGAATTTTTGGAATGTCATGATTCTATAATTCACTATCATGACATCCTATGGAAGATCGCTTCTCACCAAGGATTTCATTTGAAAGCAAGAGGAACGGGCTTATGTTCTTGGAATTCATTAATCTTATCTCATAATCCATCATCTGAGAACAAGTGACCTGGTAGATTGGTAGAATGGCCTATGAAGTCATAATTGTAACACCACCTGTGAGACAATGACCACGAGATCAAGTGCTATCCTACAGGGTGGAGTACATTGAACGAGTGACCGACAGATGGTGCTGTTTCTCTTACAGCCAAAATACCCAGGTACTGGAAACTATTACATCTGACAAAATTTAGTTTCCTTTCTCCACACCCTTAGACTCTTCTGGTTTAGAGATCTTGGTTCCTGTCTTAGTTTGGGTTCCTGCCCTAAGACAAGGTCTTGGGTGCAGGTAGTTTATCTGAGAGGTGATCTGAGTAAGCACAAGCAGGAAAAAAGAAAAGTGAATCAGAGAAGGGAGAAAAGCAATATGGTGTGTGTAATGATGAGCAGGTGACCAATGTGGGCAACTGAAAATCTCACCAAGAACCCTCTGAAAAACAGTGTGGAACAAACTTTAGAATTGTCCTGTTGGAGGATGGGAAGGCAAGACATGTACCCACCAACTCCATTTCTCAGGACATTAACTCCCTCGCATTTCTAGGCTGCACTTTCCTTTGGCAGAATGCTAGAGAAAGCCCACATGAAGAGAAGAGAGAAGGGGCAAAGCTGGTACTGTGTAGGGAACTCTTTATTGCAGCTCCAGGTGAACTCAGGTCAGCCACGGGGCAGAGACAGATGCATCTACCTCATCTGCTACAGATCCCAAGGGAGGTATGCTTTCATTGTTGGGTACACAATAATGGTCCCATTGAATAAGAAGTTGAAACTTCCACCTATTTTGGGGTCCTCATGCCACAGAACCAACAGCCACAAGAGGGATTACAATACTGGATGGGGTGATCAGTCCCAATTAACAAAGAGAATCTGTAGTTGCCGCTACACAATGAGAGCAGGGAAGACTGTACGTAGAACCCAGGGGAAATCACTGAAACACCATTTTGTTCTTCCATCTCCAATAGAAAAAGATAAAAGAAAAGATGAGATCCAATACAGGCAAGACTGCTACGGACTCAGATCTTTCATTCATTTGGTCACTATCCAGATAAAGCACCACAACCAACCAAATCGTTGACTAAGGACAATGGGAGTATAGAATGAACAGTGAAAGAAGGAAGTGATGAGTATCAACTATGCCCTTATGACTAGTTATAGAAATGGCTGTGACAGCTATGTGCACTTTTGTTGTGTATTTATCACTATTAACCCATTATTTCTTTTTTCCCCTTTCTGCACTATTTGTACAAAGAGAGTCACCAGACCATGAGAAGCCATGGTTTGAGGGGGAAGACTGAATTCTCTTGGACTTCAAGATGGCAATGGAGACTAGTTTCACACATGGACATGTCAGTTTCCTATATTTTTGTAGGACTGCATTGTCCTACCAAGGCATCCAAAATAGATACCATTTCTTATCATCAGGTCTGGTTAACAAGATATCATGAGTATAGTGGTCCAATGTGATGTTCCATGGAATGTCCATATGACTTGGGTCCCTTTGGATTTGGGCAAGACTGGGAATGTATAAATGTCCTCCATCTCATATGAAGGCAAACTGCTTCTGTTCCTAATTCCTGATGGGTATTTAAAAGAAAGCATCTGCCAAATTAGCATCTTCATATCATATACAAGCAATAATATTAATTGTTTTTCTAGTAATGATAGCACACTTAGCACAGCATCTACACTTGGGGAGACTACCTGATTAAGTTTGCAGTAGTCAACTCTCATCTACCATAATCCATTGGGTTTAAAAAAAAATTTTTTTGGTGAAATAAGAGGGTACTTCAAAGAGTTCATTGAAAAATGCAATTAAAAGATAATACAAATCCTTCCATGAACTATTTGAAATATCCTCATGTATTTCACATACCGTATAATTCACTATTTTTTAATTAAAAATTTTTTTAAATTAATTTTTCTTTCATTTTTGTTTCTTAAATTTTTATTGAATCAAAATTGATTATACATATTTTGGGGGTTCAACATTGAAGTATGTTGATCAAATCAATATTACTAGCATATATATTGTTACAAGTCGTAATTATTCTTTATACCCCTTGCCCAAACTCTCCCCATCCCCCTCTCTCTCCTCCCTCCCCCCTCTAATTACCCTAGATTTCGTCTCTCCTTCTGAAAGAATAATGGTTACTCCGTTGCTTTGTTGCCTAGATGATCTGTCCAATGCTGAGAGGTGTGATCAGGTCCCCCAATATTGTAATAGAGCAGATGCTTCTTCTGTCACTCTGGAATGGGCTTTGTGGAGAGAGACATCCTCTTCTTTTCTTTATCTGTGCTGGTGACTCTCCGTGTGTCAATGCACTCCAGTGGCTGGTAGACCATCTGAGTGTTAAATTAATTTTTCTTATGGTGGAAAAATATACATACCATAAAATTTAGCATTTTACTATTCTTAAGTGTATGATTCAGTGGCATTAAATACACGCACATTGTTTTGCCACATTACCACTACCAATTTCCAAGACTTTTTTATCATCCCAAATAGAAACTCTACCCATTAAACCATAATTACCCATCCCCCTCCCCCGGTCTCTATGAATTTAACTATTATAGGTACCTCATATAAGTGGAACCATACAATGTCTGTCTTTTTGTGTCTGGCCTATTTCACTTAGCATAATGTCTTCAAGGCTAATCCATGTTGTAGCATGTATCAGAATTTTATTCCTTTTTAAGACTGAATAGTATCCCATTATATGTATATACCACAGTTTGTTTATCCATTTATCTGCTGATGGACATTTATGTTGTTCCACCTTTTGGCTATTGTGAATAATGCTGCTATGAACATTGGATACCTGCTTTCAATTCTTTTAGGTATATACCTAGAAGTGAAATTGCTGGATCATATAGTAACTATCTATTTAACTTTCTGAGGAAGTGCTAAACTATTTGCCACAGTAGATGCACCATTTTACATTCCCACCAGCAATGCAAAAGGGTTCAAATTTCTTCACATCTTCACCAACACTTATTTTCTATTTTTTTGATATTAGCTATCCCGAGTGTGAAGAGGTATCTCATTGTGCTTTTGATTTGCATTTCCCTAATAATTATTAGTGATGTTGAACACTTTTCATGTGCTTATTGGCCATTAGTATATCTTCTTTGGAAAAACGTCTATTCAAGTCCTTTATCCATTTTTGAATTGAGTTGTTTTGGCTTCTTTATTGCTGAATTGTAGGAGTTCTTTATATATTCTGGATAGTAATCTCTTATGAGATATATGACTTGCAAATATTTTCTCCCATTCTGCAGGTTATCTTTTTACTTTCTGGACAAAAGTTTGATATAAATGTTGTACATTTTGATGAAATCTAATTGATCTATTTTTTTCTTAAGTTTCCTGTGTTTTGGGTGTGATATCTAAGAAACTTTTGCCCAACCTGAGATCACAAAGATTTACATGTATGCGGGCTTTTTTAGAGTTTTACAGGTTTAGCTCTTCCATTTAGGTCTTTGATCTATTTTGAGTTAAGTTTTGTACAAGGTGTGAGTTGGAAATCCAAATTTATTCTTTTGAGTGGATTCAGTCATGTGGATATCAAGTTTCTCAAGAACCATTTGTTGAAAAGACTATCCTTCCCCATTGAATGGTCTTGGTACCATGTCAAAAAGTTAATCACAGGTGTGTGGATTTATTTCTGGGCTCTCAATTCTAGTCTATTGATCTATATGTCTGTACTTATGCCGGTACCATATTGTGGATCCACTGGACTTTAGTAGGAGCCAGAATAGTAAAATCAAGAGTGTGCATAGTAAGGACAACCACCCCTGCCTCCTTTAAATCTTTGAAGATGGTACTTATTTCTGCTACTCCTTTCATAAGCATGTATGAGAAGTGTAGTTGCTCTAATTCATTTGATATTTTGGTCTTTTAAAGTTTAGCCACTCTGGTGATATGTAATGGTATCTCATTGTGACTTTATTTGCATTTTCCTTTTGACTAATGAGACTGAGCACCTTTTCATATGCTTATTGGACATTTGAGTATCCTCTTTTTCTGAAGGGTATTGTCTATCTTATTGATTTGTGGGAGTTCAATATATACGGTATTCTGACTAAATTTTCTGTCAATTATATGTATCGCAAATATCTTTTTCTACTCCTTGGCTACCTTTACACACTCTTAATGATGTGTTTTGAAACAGATATGCCTAATTTTACATTGTCAAATTTGTGAGTCTTGGGCTGGTCCATTAGCTCAGCTGGTTAGAGTGTGGCTTTGTAACATCATAGGTCAAGGGTTCAGATCCCTGTACTGGCCAGTGCTGAAAAAAAATTGTGAATCTTTTTCTGCATGGTTCATATTTCTTGTGTTTTGTTTAATAATTTTTGCCTACCCCAAGGCCTTAAAAATATTTTCCTATGTGCACTTCTAGGAGTTTTGTTATTATAATTATAATATTTAGATCTACAGATGCTCCTTGATTTACAGTGGTTATGTCCCCATAAATTAAACATCCCAATAAATTTATGTCCCATCATAAATTGAAGACATTATAAGTAAAAATGGATTTAATACACCTAACCTACTGAACATCATAGCTTAGCCTAGCCTACCTTAATCATGTTCAGAACACTTACATTAGCCTGCAGTTGGGCAAAATAATCTAATGCAAAGCCTATTTTATAATAAAGTGTTAAATATCTCATGTGATTTATTGAATACTGTACTCAAAGTAAAACTGAGTGGTCATATGGGTACTCAAAGTACAGTTGCTACTAACATATGTTGCTTTTTTACCATTATAAGTCAAAAAATTGAAAGTCAAGTCATCATAGGTCAGGACCATCTGTACATCCCACCTCAAATTATTTGTCTGAAATAAGGATCAGTTATCTTTTCCCATATGATTATTTAATTGACCCAGTAACATTTATTGGAAAGACTGTCTTCATCACACTGCTCTGGAGTGCCAACTTTGTCATAAATCAAGTGGGCATATATGTGTGGGTTTGTTTCTAGACACTGTTCTGTGCTGATACCACACTGTTTTAATTACTGTAACTTTGTAATAAGTCCAATATCCAGTTGTGCAAATCTTCCTATGTTCTTCTTCAAGATTGAGTTGGCTATTTTTGGCCCTTTTCATTTCTATGTGAATATTATAATCAGTTGTCAATTCCACAAAATAAACTGCTGAAACTTTGATGGGGATTACATTAAATAGATAGGTCAATTTGGAGAGATGTGTCTTTACAACATTGAATCTTCTAATCCTTGAACACAATATATCTTTTGGGTTTTTAATGTCTTTCATTTCTCTTTCAGAAGATAACTTGGGAGAATATCTTCATAGACTGGTAGGCAAAATTCCTAAACACAAAACATTAACTCTCGAAAATTTTTTAAATTTTCTGTGTAGAGAATTTGCACATCTTTCATTATAGTCATGCTAGATATGTGATTTTTTTAAAGACTATTGCAAATAGCACTGTTTTTTAATTTCGCTTTCTAACCTTGGTTGCTGGAATATAGAAATTAAATTGGTTGACCTTATGTGTAGTAATATGGCTAAATTTACTAATTTAATTACAATAGATTATCTATAGATTCCTTTGGATTTCCTGCATACAAAACAATGTCATTTGGAAATATTGACAGTTGTATTTTTTCCTTTCTAATACTTATACCTTTTATCTCACATTATTGTTTTCTTTCACTAGATAAGATGTCTAGAAAAATATTAAATAGAAGTAGAAATAGTGAGCATTCTTGTCTCTTTACTGGTCCCAGTGGGGAAGCATTCACTATTTTACTTTTAGGAATAGTGGATTTGTAAATATTTTTTTCTCAGGTTAAAAAAGCACTGAAAGAATATAACTGCCAACCCACAATTTTATATCAAGTTCAATATACTTCAAAATGAAGTTGATATAAAGATATTTCAGACAAAGAAAAATGAGGAAAATTAATCTGCAGCAGACCCACTCTAAAGGAAATACTAAGAGTTTTTTAAGCAGAGGAAAAAGATTCCAGATATAAGCATAAAGACGTTAGTAAAAATGGAATGTAATGAAAAGCATAAATGTGGAGTATACCAATATTAATGAAGCAAATGTATTTCACAGGGCCTCCAGAGTGCTGCAGTTTCAGGTTTAGCCTAGCTTCTTAAAAGTACATATAGAGGTGTTGACCTTGCAGAGGACAGGAAACTTTCCCCAGGCTGGTCTCTGTTGTAAGATAGAGAATTGCAACACAGCAAGGTTGCTGGCTCAAGGACAGACAAGTTACTGATTGATATGTAAAGATACTGAGAAATTGCTGTAGGGAAAAACAGTGTTTGCTAAGATCAAGCCTTTATTGGTGGATTGACTTAACTGTTTGCAAATTGCATTATGGAATGTCACTTTGCTTGTTTTACTGAATGTTACCAGCCTCTATAGTTAAACTCGTTAAACTGTAATTAGACATAACCCCACCTATGTTCTTTTCCTGTAATTTCCTGGTCTGGAGAATAAATGCAGGGTGAGAACCCTAGTTTGTGGTTAATTTCCCAAAATGGAGGACTGCCTCTCTCTTGAGGGTTCTGGTAGATTAACCCCATTGGGGCTTCTCACTGCTCAGAAGAGATGTGCTTTGAATAATCCTTTGTGGCTCCGTCACCCAGGAAGAGAGGGATGACAAATCCATCGGAGGTAAAGCAACACGTAAATATGTGGAAAATTCTAAGTGAATATTGATTGTATGAAATAATAATGATAATATCCAGTGGGGTTTAATATATAGAAAGAATTAAAATACATGAAAACAATGACAGAAAGGCATGTAGTGGGTGATAAATGTAATTAAAGGCTCCAAGATTCTTGCATTATTCAGGATAAAAGTTCTAATTTATATCAGAGAAATTTTCACAAATCAAGGATGCATGTTATAATTTCTTAGGTAATACTAAAAGAATGGTAAAGATTGTATAACTAACAAGCTAATAGAGGAAAAAACAGAACAATAAAAAGAAAAGGAATTAATTAAAAATAATGCAAGAAAACACAGAAAATGAAACATAGAGCAGGTTGGATAATTAGAAAATAAAGAGTAAGATGATGGGTCTAAATCCAAATCTGTCAGTGACTATATCAAATATAAATGAAATAAATTCTCCAATTAAAAGACAAAGATTTAGGGCTGGCCAGTTAGTTCAGCTGGTTAGAGTGCAGCTTTATAACACCAAGGTCACAGGTGCAGATTCCCATACTAGCCAGCCGCCAAAACAAAACAAAAAAAGGCAATGATCTTTATTTTAGGATTTTAAAACTCCAACTATATGCTACTTTCAAGAAATAAACGTAAGGGCCAGCTGGTTAGCGTGTGGTGCTGATAACACCAAGGTCCAGGGTTCAATGCCTGTACTGCAAGCCATAAAAAAAAAAAAAAAGAAAGAAAGAAAGATGAAAAACAGTGAGGTTGAAAGTAAATGAAAAATGAATAGAAAAAGTTAGAGCTGCAAACAGTAACCAAAAGAATCCTGATGTAGTTATACTAACATCAGACAAGGCAGTGTTTATGAAAAAAAGCTCTACTAAAGATAAAGAAAACACATCTTAATGATAAAACATCAGCCCCCTAGGAACTATACAGTAATCATAACTTTGTATGTCCTTAATAAAATAGCCTTAAAATATATATATGACAAAAACTGACAAACCTTTAAAAATTACAGAATTTTACAACCATAGTGGGAGATTATAACACATATCTCTCAGTAATTGATAATAACAAGCAGACAAAATATCAGTATAGATATCAAAGACCTGTATTATATAATTTACAAATGTCACTAATTGATTTATATAGAAAATTTCAATCAACAACTTCAGAATACAGATTTTTTCCCAGTACATGTGGATAAGAACCCTTTCGAAGAGTGTATGGACAGAAGCAGTGTAGGTCTGGCCTCTCTAGCAGAATAAATAACAGACACAATTTCCATTTCTATCCCCGCTGTGCATTCATGTTCTAATAACACTCTCCTATTAAGTGAGGGCCAGGTGGAAGTTTGTTTAGCCAGAGCATGTGGAGTACCTCTCACTTTGGGTGTGATAAGTAAAATATGAGAGTGGCGATCAGGAATCATATTTTGTAGGAAACTCAAAGGTCTAGCTTTCGTACTTAATTCCAAAATAGATTGCTTGTTCCCAGTGGTCAGTTGGATCCGGGTGAAGCAGTATTTGTAGTGGGAAGTAAAGACACACAACCAAGAAGGTGGAAGATGAGGAAAAGTGGAAAAGCATATCAGGCAAAAGTGAATTGATATGGAGAAACTCCTGAGATGGAATGTATATATTTGCTGAGGGTTTTTAGGGGATTCCCAGGCCTTCTATGTCATTCTGGACTATATTCCTCTGCTTTCTTGAGCTATTTCATTGTCAGTAGTAGCTTCCTTTGTATCCTGTTTTTGCATATGACATATCTGCCTGATATGGTTTAGATGCTTTTGTCCCCTCCAAGATTCATGTTGAAACTTAATCCCTTATGCAATAGTATTAAGAGGTGTGGTCTTTAGGAGGTGACTGAGTTTCTTATAAAATGATTGGCAGAGGAAGTTCATCCTTTTGCCCTTCTGACCCTCCTTCCTTGTGAGGACACAGTATTCCTCCCCTCCAGAGGATACACAACAAGGCACCAACTTGGAAAAAGAGAGCAGCCCTCATCAGACACCAATCCTGAGAGTGTCTTGATCTTGGACTTCCCAGCCTGCAGAGCTGTGAAAAATAAATTTCTGTTCTTTACAAATTACCCATTCTCAGGTATTTTGATACAGCAGCACAGACTAAGATGCTGCCTTTAAAAGTATATATACTGCACACAGGAAAACTCTAGAAAGTTATATACCCATGTTAACAGCCGTTATTTATCAGAAGGGGATTTGTGATCTTTTTTTTCTTTTTTTTTCTTATTTGTGTATACAGATTTTCCTAAAATGAACAAGTAAGCAGGCATTACTTTGTACCTCCTTTTTTTCTGCACTACATTGTAGTACAAACTTTTTTATTTTTAAAAATGGAAACGAACCTCAAAAGCCCACAGACCTGAGTTTGATCATGAATCCAAAGCACGAAAGCCCGAATTACTCACAAGCCCTTGAACACTGTCTGTGATTGAGTTGTAATCAGAGCAAATGCATTTTCTCTTTGTCAGTCGGATCTGTGAACTTGTAAAGCTTGAATGCACAATGTGACTATAAAGCAATGCCTGAGTTTTCTTCCTACAAACACCCCAGGATTTGTGCATTCAGGGAGTGCTGTCTTTCAAAGTTTCTGCTACTATTGGTTTTGGATTTCCACCTATGAAATTGTCTTCAGAGCATTTTTAGCAATGCACAAAGTAATCAATTTCATTGTAATCCATAAGAAACTCTTGCTTAAGCCACAGTCTTACTTGTTTTTTTTTTGCTCCTTCTCTCATTGCCTTCTTTACCTAAATTTCATCCCCTCCTTTTTTGTTTTCTTTATTTTTACTGCTAATGTGTTTGACTAAGACTTCAAGGACCCATTGTTGAAAACCTGGGGAAAAGAATGTGGGAAATGGTTCTGAGGCTTAATAAAGTGTGGGACTTGGGGAGCGAGCAAGAAGGGGACTGAACAGTTTGAATGTGAGACCCAAAATTAAGGTATCCATATATTTTGTCACCCCATTCTGGGATAATTTTGAGTGTGAAAGGGGTATGATTAAAAATCATTCAGGTCACTAGGATGTATGCTCACCCTATGGGTATAGGGAGCAAGTCAGGGAAGGCACTGTGATTAATATCTTTCTACTTGTGCTGCCTTTAGGACAAGAGATGCACTGGTGTAACTGGCCAAGGGCAATAAATGTGAATTGCCGGAAGTAGAGGATGGCTTCTACTCGTATTTGAGGGTGGAGCTGTCATTACATTTGATCATGGGGACAGATCCATGTTTAATTTAGGAAAATTTTATTCAGTGAAAAACAGTTACTTTGAACTTTTTGGAAGTAATTCTAATAGGTTAGTAAGATTTTATGACTACTTACACACTTTTGGATACTCCTTAGAATTAAAATATTATCTAGGTATTATAAAATATCCAACCACCTACATATTTTCCTTCATCCTCTAGGACTCCACCAGAACCCTGGAATTTTCACATCTTCTCCCCTCAAAAGACTGACAAAAGATTAAACAACCAACAAAATCTAATTGTGTGATCATTCAGTCTAAGTTGCTCCCCCATTCGCTGCCCTATAGTCTGTTCCTTTGTATTGTGTTCTCCATCTGTGCAAAGCTGCAAACTCATTGTGTTTGTTAGCTTTTACACTTAAGTTGTTTCTTGTGCCAAATCTCATTCATTCTGGTGGAAATCAGCCTGTAACACAAGTGTTCACACCATATATGTTAAGTACTGCTTTGTTTTTTAAGCCACTGCTCATTGTAACACACATCTTAACAAACCCCAAAAGTAAGAGATCTACAAATTCCTTCTTTGAATAGTTTCAAAGCTAACTCTACTACCTATCATACATACTCCTAAAAGAATACTGGTATAGCTGAATTCATTAATTCCACAAAAATGTATTGAATTCCTCTTATTAGGAGCACTAGGAGAAATCACACAGTTCCTGACCTCAAGGCTCCCATAGCCTTGTAGCAATGCCAACAAACCGTCACAGTGAACTATGCCAAATACTGTAGCATAGGAACATACACAGAATGATGATGGAACAAAGAGATCTAAAAGATCAACAATTTTGTTTGGCAGGGAGTTAGAAAAGGCCCCCTTCAGGAAAGAGTTGTGCTAGGTCTGGAAGGTTGGATGGGAATTTTCTAGAGGAAAAAGAAAAATAAAATTTTTTGAGCCCCCTTCAATGGGTCAGATTCCTTGCAGAGAATATTTAATTTACTCCTCACACCAAACTTATCACATAGTTTTTATTATTCCATAAGTCATTTGTTCAAGGTTACATAGCACATAGCTGGTGAGCTAAGGAGACTAAAAGTTCGGTCCTCATGTGTCTGATCCAAAGTTGTCTGTGTTCTTTCCATGGAACCATATTGCTTCCCAGCAAGGAAGAAGAATACATTACCAGTAACTTTAAATGCTGTATGATGCCATCTACATAGAGTTCAAGAACAGACAAAACTTGTCTACAATGAGAGAGATCAGAATTGTAGCTACTTACAGCAGGGGTGATGTTTGGGAAGCAGGAGATAGATTTTGGGGTGCTGGGCAGGTTTCACAGGTGTATATATGCCTAAAAAAATCATTGAACTGTATACTTAAGATTTGTGTACTGTACTGTATGTAAATTATACTTCAATAAAAATGTAAATAGAACTGAATTTGTTATGTGCTATGGGCTTTTACAGGACAAGAAAATTGATCTCTGGATTCTCATAATGCTTTCTTTTTTTGACAGCCTTCTTATTTTAGATACTTAATTTTTCTGAATAGAATTAATTTATTACAAGTAATGACAATGGATCTTGCCTCTCAAGAGTGTAGATCTTCACTATAACCTGCTTTCAAACAATCCTAATTAATAAAATCACGGACTTTAAGAGATGAAGTGTTGCTTAGAGACTTCTTCAGACTCAACTTTCTCTGCCACATGGATCCTTTTGAAACCGTGATGAAAGCAAAGCTGTAGACTTCCTTCCCAGAAATGTACATATGTACGACATTTTACATAACACACCACTGAGACCCAGCTAGGAATCCACTTAGGAACCCAAAGATCTCAAATTAAGTTCCCCTGAGCTAACCTAATCCTTTTCCTCCAGATGAAAAAAGTAGGCCCAGGGAGGGATTACAGCCTGTTTAGGGGCTAAAGGAAGACAAAATTCAGGCCTTCTCATGCTTAGACATTTATGCAGTTTACCCCTTGCCTCTATAGATGCCATTAAATTCCCTTTGCTCCCAAACCTTTAACTATGGAGCCCTTCAGTTTAGAACTCCCATAATACCTTGTGTCCTACCCTTTGTAATTGCAGTCACATCAGAAGCTGGTCAAAGTTTACCTTTTACTTCTTGGAGAACAATAGGTATGAAGCTGAGTCCCTTATATTAAATGGGGACATTTACCTTTTTTCTTTCTTTCTCCAGACTACCTCAAAACCAGAACTGAAATTAAAGTTAACCTACTGATAAAGGTTTTTGTTTTCTTTTCAGTTTGTTTTAATAAAATCAACTCTGATATATTGCCTATATCCATACTCTGAAATTTAAAACTTTGTTCTGCATTGATCTTTGTAACACTGGAAAGATGGAACTTACTCTTGGCTTTGTAAAACTTTTCAGTGGTCTCTAACCAAACAATAAAATTCCAACCTGACCCAGGAAATTTGTGCAACTTGTACCCACTAAGTTTTTCAGTTCAGCAAGAACACGATTCTTGCTCCCAATCCAAATAAAAAATAAGAAGTGAAAGAAGACCCAGAAAGCCTTTTCTTCTGTGTGAAAAGGCCTGATCCTAACTGAAGCAATCAATAAAGAAAAGGGTTCAAGCTGCAGCCTACAGATTTCTTTGGGCTTAATGTGCTTGGGATGAGGTAGAGAAATTACACACACCTATAAATGGACTTGGAATAGAAACCACGCCTATGTGCATTTAATCCGTAAAGGTTTTGCTAGGTACTTGCTAAACTATTCCCTCTGCGCAATAATCTTTTGTTTTTTTACCTGCGTGGAGCAAAGCTCGCGTTTAGTGAACACTTCACCATAACTGCCAGCTACTATTCTAAACGCATTACATTATTTAACTTAATCTTATCAACAACTCTTTAAGGTAGTCTTATTACTAATGCCCATTTTATAAGTGAGCAAACAAGTTTTCAGGGGCCAGGTAACTTGGCCAAGGTCACAAAACTTGTAAATCGAGAAATTAAGCACCAGACACAAACATCTGGCCATTGTTCCTGGGTTTGTACACCCTACTCTGGTAAAATAAGTAAGTAGAGATACATTGAAAACTGGGAAATGGATACTGTTGGTCGGTTCCTCAGGCAAAGATTTTTCTAGATATTGTACTATTTTCACCGAAATCTACAGCCTCTCTCATCGATGGAAACCAGGACCGACACATGGAGTGGATAGAGAGTTTCCGGCAGGAACAAAGCTGACTGGAAAAGACAGGGCGGGGATGGGATTGCGAGCGGGATTGTTTTTCGGAAGGTGTCGTAGAGAGAAGAAAGCGCCCGTGGGGGTCAGCCCGCGGCCCTCGCCGGCCTGCTGGCCCTAGTGCGCCGGCTGCGAACCGCCACTTCGCTCCGGCCCGCCCCCAGCGCAGCGCAGTCCATTCAGCGGCGAGGCCTGGAGCCCCGCCCCTCCGCCGCGGCCATATATAACTCGGAGGGGCGCGTCTGCCCAACGCAGCTGTCGTCTAGGTTTCGGGCGGTGAGATCCGAAGCTGTAGTGGCTGCCACCGCCCCTCTAGTCCCGTCAACGTACGTCGCGTCGTCTCTCCGTAGCCGCCCGCTGAGCGCCGCCGCCCGCCGAGCACCGCCGCCCGCCTAGGCCCCCCACCCGTCTCCCTCCTCGAGTCTCTCAGTGTCCTCGGCAGGCCGGCGCGATGCGGCTGGGCCCGAGGCCCGCGACGCTGGGGCTGCTGCTACTGTGCACCGCGGCGGCTGGGGCCGGCAAGGCCGAGGAGCTGCACTACCCGCAGGGCGAGCACCGCACCGACTACGACCGCGAGGCGCTGTTGGGCGCCCAGGTGAGGAGGCCAGGCCGGGGGCTGGGAAGGCCGGGCCTGCACCGCCGCCGCCGCGGGCTTTGTCCCGGGACAAAGGGGGGCGGCTGGGCGAGGCCTGGCCGGGGCGGTCTGACAATGGGGGCCGGGCGGAGCGGCGCTCGTTTTCTGGGGGACCCCGGAGCCTGTGATGCCTGAGGAAATAGCGCCGTCCTAGGCTGGATCCCTTCTATCTTCCGCACATCGGTCAGGATGACTGAGGATGTGTAGGAGGTAGCGGTCCTGGAGAGCAGGTGTGGGTCACCCTGAGACCCGTCGGCAAGGGAGGCTTTTAGTAGCCCTGTTTTTCTCCACTATGTTGCCCCACTGATGGTGATGCTTGACCCTCCTGTGTATCGCTTCCCCCCAAAGGAAGAAGTCGATGAATATGCTAAACTCAGCCACGAAGAGCAGCAAAAAAGACTGCAGTCGATCATAAAGAAAATTGATTTGGACTCAGATGGCTTTCTCACCGAAAGTAAGGACTGTCCTACGCAACTAACAATGGAAAACCCCCTTTGTAGGAGACAAACACAAACATTTTAAGCAGGGGTGTCTGCTGGGCGTAGATTGCTAGTGTTCCAACAAGTTAGAGGTACGGTGAGAGGGTAAAAAATGATATGGAGAGGTTTTATACCTTGAAATCTTCAGACATAGGATACCAAGTAAAATTCAGTGCTTTCTCTAGTAATATATAAACATCATTGACCCTGTTAGGTATGTACAAGTCATACCTTTTGACACCCTCTTCCTCACATGACTTTTTGTCAGTGTCAACAATATGATTCATGTTAGAGAAATATGCCCAAAAACTTTAAGGCATTAAATGATTTATTGCTTTTTTGATATATGCTTCATTAGAATTTTCTTCTTTTTATAAGCAAGTAAAAAAAGACCTATTGAATGTGAATTGTTTATTACAGCATTATAACAAAATGTTAGCGCTGGTAGGGCCTTAGAATCTTGTCCACCTCTCTTTGTAGAGACGAAGAAACTGAAGCCCAGAGGGGTAAGTGCCTTTTTCTATTAAGTGGCAAAGCCAGGACTAGAACCCGAGTGTCCTGCTTTTAATTCAGTTTTTAATATCCTTCAGTTAAAAAAAAATCTGAGTGCTCTTAGGTAGGTTCCCTAGTCAGAAATGAAATGCACAGACTGTTAAAAGAATGTTCTAATAAATTGCTGTGCAACTCTCTGCCCATTGTTTAATTCAGTTGATGAACCCTATCAGCATTCCAAGTTGATCTTCAAAAAAATTCAGAAGGTTTCACTGTGACTGTGTTAGCTATTTTGTTATAACTCTCATTTAAATGCTGTTCAGCATCCAAGGAATGACGTTGCTGGAGAGAATTGCAAACTGACAAGTTTAAGATGTGCTGTCAATGAAATATTCACATCAGTGCCCTTAGGAATATTAGGGCTTTGTTCTTTCTACTTACAATAAACAGTAATGACAACAAAACCTTTGGACTCTTAATTATCCAATGTAAGAATAGGTCTATCTTTGTATATACTAGAGTACACACAGACAGATTGATTTGGAAGGTTATGTGGTGCCTGTCTGTCAGGGCCTAGATGTGTTCAAATATTTAAAAGTAAACTTTTTAAAAATTTAAAGTTAGAACTTAGTTTCATAAATGAAAAACACTTTTTTCTAAGATATTTATATTAAATAGGTAGTTACTCAAATATTTGTGCTTTCTTAGAGATCAGTGTTAGTTAGCAAAGGTTATCTGCAATTTTTGGGATAATATTTTTAAAAAGTAATGTGCTATTTTGGCCAATCAACAAATGTTTATTGAGCCCGGCACTCTCTAGGCATTTGGCATATATCAGTGAACAGAACAAAGACTTACATTCTGTTTAGATCACACATTATAATATTTTTACATTCTATATTGCTCTCCCCACCTCCTACCCCTTTCTCTATCAATACAACTGGGCCCATTCTCACTCAGTATTTGCAAACATTGAAGTTTTTTTATTTTTAGAGAAGGTTTAGAAATCTTCACTCTTAAGTATCAGAATTACTGTCACATTCATTATGTTCTGGGAAATTGCCATAGGTGAACTCAGTTCATGGATTCAGATGTCTTTTAAACATTATGCTATGCAAGAAGCAAAACAACAGTTTGTCGAATATGATAAAAATAGTGATGGTACTGTGACATGGGATGAATACAACATTCAGATGTATGATCGTGTGATCGACTTTGATGAGAACACTGCTCTGGATGATGCAGAAGAAGAGTCGTTTAGGCAGGTGGGTATATGTGCACACTGTTTTCCTGCATGAATGAGCACAAGAGAGCCTGAAGTCATAGAGTAGATTGCCTTGTTCTCTAGGTAATCACTTGTTCCACTTCGGTGGGCATTTTGATGGTTTCCTTCCTAGCCAGATTTAGGACTCGTATCCTGGACTACCTAAATTATCCTTGTATCTGTTTTCCTCGGCTGTATTATTTGTCCTCATTTCCAGAGTTGCTCTTTAATGTATTTTGAATATGTATCTCAGTATCTTACTTTTAACATCACCGAATGGCCTGTTCCCATTTTAAACATGAGGTTTATATAGTCACTCACTTTAAAAATTATTTTTAATTGAGGTAAGATACATATGACAAATATACCATTTTAACAATTTTTAGGTGTACCGTTCAGTAGTGTTAAGTACATTCATATTGTGCAAACAATCTCCTGAATTCTTTTCATCTTGCAAAACTGAAACTCTATACCCATTAAACGGTAACTCCCCATTCCCTCCTTCTACCAAGCCCTTGACAACCACCGTTCTACTCTCAGTCTCTATGAATGTGACTACTATAGGTACGTCACCTAAGTAGAATCATACAGTATTTGTCTTTTTGTGACTGGCTTATTTTACTTAACATAGTGTCCTCGAGGTTTGTCCATATTGTAGCATGTGTCAGAATATCATTCCTTTTTAGGGCTGAAAAATATCCTATTGTATGTATACACCAAATTTTGTTTATCCGTTCATCTGTCAATGGACACTTGGGTTGCTTCAGTCTTTTGGCTATTATGCTAATCCTTCTATGAACATGGTATCCAAATCTCTCCTTGAGATCCTGCTTTTGATTCTTTTGGGTATATACCCAGAAGCGGGATTGCTGGATCATATGGTAATTATATTTTTAACGTTTTTGAGGAACTGCAATACTGTTTTCCATAGCAGTTACACTATTTAAAATAACTCATTTTTGAAAATTCAGTATTGCTGTGAGTTTTGTTGTGTCTCATGGTTTAATTTGTCAAAATATATGCTTCTTAATGAAGCAGAGCTGATGAAGACAATTTTTATTTAGGAATTAGTAGGAACTTTTCAAGACTTATAGGAAGTCTATTAAAGTAAAAGTCATTCAATACAAATGACTGTAAGCTTGAGAAATTGCTATTTAAAATTACTTTTGTATTTCAAAAGTAATTTTAAATATTTTTTTATGTAAAAAAAATAAAAATAAAACCAAACACCTAGTTGCAAACTGTATGTCCCAAAACATTAGTCAAGAATGCTTGGAAAACATTTGAGCCTCTTGTTTCTTAACTAAATTCCACTTAAGTATGCACCTTTTAATTTTTATTGTGACCGTAATTTATCCTGTACATCTGTTTATTTTAGAATCATATCTGGCCACTCTAACTCCATAGGCTACCACTAACCCTAAGGTGGTTGATTCTCTGCTAATGATTATGCATATGCTATGCACATACCACCAGTGTGGAGGTTAAGAGCTCTACCCTCAGAGCCAGTCTGCCTGGCTTCACATCCAGTTCTACTGCTTAACAGTTGTGTAACTTTGGGTGAGTTATGTGCCTCAATTTCCTCATCTCTAAAAATGGCGATAATAATCGTATGGAAAAATAGTAATAAATAGTAGCAGTTGGACTGGTGAGCAGTTCTGTTTTGATTTAAAAGAATGTTGTTGAAGAAAGTGTACAATTCACCTAAGTTTATATTTAATATCTCTAATCAACTTTTAAAAATTGCTTAGGCATTTATTAACTGTATCAGTTTTAGATTAATTAAGGAGAAATGTATTTTTGCTTTTTTTTCCCCTCCTTATTTGGGTCTTCATTTTACAGTGACTAAAGAGAGCCTAAATCAGTCTTTTCACTACTTGTTAATGCTAATGAGAAAACAAATGGTGATGATGGGATTTGAGATATCTTTCTACTAGGTATCCTCCTTTACTATAGAAATGAACTTACCTTAAAAGCATTATTAGATTTCTGGGACTTTTCTAAAACCAAACTGTGGTATGATATGACTTCCCTGCCAAGGATCAACAGAGAAGTTAAAAACAGTCTTTTAAAATCTTACTAGAATTAAGGGGCCGGCCCGTGGCTCACTTGGGCGAGTATGGTGCAGATAACACCAAGGCCACGGGTTTGGATCCCTGTATAGGGATGGCTGGTTAGCTCACTTGGGAGAGTGTGGTGCTGACAACACCAAGTCAAGGGTTAAGATCCTCTTACCAGTCATCTTTTTTTTTTTTTTTTAATCTTACTAGAATTCGATTTTAATTGTATTTTTTATGTTATTTTATTTTTTGGCATCCAAAAGATTTGATTACTATTCCATCAAAAAATAAGGAGTATATGTGTGTTTTGTTTATTCTTGGGAGGAGGCAGAATAATAGATGATGGTGTTGAGAAATCTTAACTTTGAAGAGATACATGACTCATTAATATAAACTTTATGAACAGCTCTTCTTTTAAAAAAAGTCTGGTTCTAATGCTGTGTTCTCCGCCAGGTACTCAGTACATGTTGATTATGACTTTACTCTTTAAGAATGGATTAGATGGATCTTAATAGCCTATACAAATTGATGGATCCCTAAAATAAACACTTTTCAGTGGGAATGGTATTGGTTATTTTTTGACAGCACAGGTTATTCTGTGTCTCTACCTTCATGGAGTTCTAATCATACTTTGTTAGAATTTGGTATAAATAACCTCCTAAAAATCGATGTGGGTGTAAAGATGAACCCAGAAACTGCATTTTCTTTGAAATGAAAAATAAAGGATGAAGAATGAATCAGTCTAAAAGTTATAGACTAAATATTATGCCATTAATAAAATCATAATAAGTAATCTAAATTTGAATAAAATAAAATTTTCTACCTGGAAGTCTATTAAAAAACAAAAAATGAACTTGATACCTGAATTTTATCTTATATTTAACTATTTTCCATATAGAGAATAGAGACAACCTGGAGAAATGACCCTTTAAGTCTGTGAAATGCCTGAAAAAGCATTTCTTTATAATATGATGAACAATTATAGTTAGCACGTTCAAACAGGATAATTAAACTTTGGGGACCTACCTGACAAAAGTTCAGTTGCTCTAACTTCCAAAGTCATCTGCTGAATGTGCATGTATAAGCACTATTTATTTATATACAATATTACACTCAGCTAATCAGAATTTTTAAGACATAAACTTTTGTTTTAATATCACAGATTATATATTTCCTCATGTAAAATCGTTAGTCTACCAAAAGATGGCAGTTTTGTTCCTCACAAGTTTATATTACAATACAAAAATAAATGATTATGTTAGTTTCTTTTTATTACTGTACGTAACACTTTCTGCCTTTTACTAGAATACAAAGTTTTTTACAGAAGATAAAAAGCATTGAGGTTTTATGAAACTGACCATCTTTTTGTTGTTATTTTTTAGAAATTTGTCACTTTGAAAAAAGCCTTTCTGCATATTGGCTTATTTAATTTAATATGAGCTACTCTTAAATTGTGTTCTTCAAATGGCCATGAAATGTGAGCCACAAAAAAAAACCCTGCATTTTTTAAAAAAGAAATCTCAGCTTGTTAAAAGAGATCCTTTCTTTCCATAGGCAAATTTGGCCAAATTTAGCTCCCTCTGCTGAAACATGGACCTTTTTGTTCCAAATCGAAGGGTTCTTTCACAAGGAAATCTAAGCAGTTGGTATTCTGAATAGATGTTTATTCAAAAGGAACTTGATTGACTCAACAAATTACCTCAAATTCTTGTTTGTCTGCTTTTCCCCATGTTAAACATAAACATAAAATGCAAATTATTTGGTCTAGTTGTTTAAAATTATGAAATACTAAATTAAAAGCAGCTATTTGGAAACAAGTTATTATTTTTTCTTTTCTGTTATGAGTGGGTGAGTATAACTGGCTTGTGGATTCTAGATGTTTATAAGACAAATTCTTTGGGGAAAGATGTGAGCCTCTCCACTGTAAATCAGTAATTGTAAAAGAACTAGTGTTTAGATAAATGACTGTTGCCTAACCTATATTCTATAAAATTGAAAAGAGCATTTCTTTTCAACAGCGAAACACATAAATTAAAAGCTTCTAAAATATTTGAAATCGTGCTTTTTTTAAAAATGTGCAGTTTAATACATATTAACATATAGGAAGCTATTCCCAGAAATTCTCAAAGTAGAAATTATGTGGGATTAGCAGTATAGTACCATTGGCTTCCAGGGCTCTTGGTTACAAAATTAACTAATTTTATTAGGCAGCCTCCCTAATAGCTGCTGAATCACTTTACTACTTGACCATACGTTAAAAAAAAAAAAAAAAAAAAAAAAGGAAGATTGGAGAAAAAGTAGAAAAGAGTGTGTATGTGTTTGTTTAACCTCAAAATAGGACTCATTTAAGCTTTTGATTATATCTGAAGATACAAAATTAACACTATAGAGAGCCTACTAACAATAGACTTCCAAATATTAAATACATGTAATATAGTACAAGATGCTCAGCATAAGAGGACTATTTTTCTGAGTCACGTTAATGTCTTTTTGAAAAGTCATTTTAAAAAAGCCCTACCAAGATTTAATACATGGTCCAAAGTTATTGTTGTGGGGGCATTCAAAAAAAGTATTGAGATTAATTATTAAAGGAGACAGTATAGTACTATAAGAAAGAACAGGGAGTATCCAAGTTCAATATTTTTTAGCTGTATTTCTGACTTTCATCAAATCATTTAGTCTCAGTTTTTCTATTACTCACAGTAATATACAACACTTAATAAATTCTTAAGGTTTACTAATTGCATGTTAGGGATTCTCATCCCAATTGCTTAATAGAGATTTTTATCCTAATTTTATAGATGAGGAAACCAGAGATGTTAAACAGTTTGCCCTGAATACCATAGCTAGTAAGTAGCATTGCTGGAATTCAGGTCTGGCTCTGACTCTAGAGCTTGTGTCTTCATACTGTCTCTAATAAATGTTTATTTGCCCAACCTAACTTTAAAGGATGATGTGAAGATAAATGAGGTAATGTGTGAGAATGTACTTTGAAGTACACATAGTTTTCAGTTTTTGATGTGTTTTTAATGGTGTTATGGTACTAATGAGACCTTTAAACATGTTCAAAATTTTTAATTTTCAAAGCTTCATTTAAAGGACAAGAAGCGATTTGAAAAAGCTAACCAAGATTTGGGTCCTGGTTTGAGTCTTGAAGAATTTATTGCTTTTGAGCATCCTGAAGAAGTTGATTATATGACGGTAAGGAAAAAAAGTTTTAAAAGAATTGAGTGACCAAAACCTTACTAAGTCATTAAAATGAATCGTATAACAACCAGAAATTTAAGAGACAGGAAGGTCCAAAATTCATACCACTTAAGATTAGGAGTGGTAAGGAAGGTTTCTGTTGGTAGTTAGGTTGTTTATTGGGAGGGAGAAGATGAAGTACTTGAATTTTTAAATCTCTGTACTATATATGAGCAGCAGTCTTTCTCTGGCTATTTTATCTCTCATAACCACACTACCTTCAGTCCCTTCCTTATCCTTTTGTAGCCTTCAGACTTTTCTCGGTTTTTCAGTGTTAATAACATTAGAACTTCCATTTTGTTTACAATATCACCAGTGGAAGCTTTTGGCCTGGAAAAACATACCATGTTTGGATCCCATTTCATAGGAGGGCGGGGGGGTGATGCTGCTAATGACTATTAATGTTTTTGCAACTTTAGGAATAATGAGTCCTCTCATCCCTTTGGTACCTGAAAGAATTACATGTACCAGCTCTTCAGAACTTTTGTTGAATTCTAGGTTTAATTCAACAAACATTGATCAAGTCCTTACTAGTACTTGGCAAGCTTCTTGAGAACAGAAGCCGCCATCACATTGGAGAGTAAAGATTAATGTAACAAATAGCTTTTAAAAAGAGAGACTAAACATTTATAGTGAGATCAGTTGCATGGCATCAGCAACTGGGAACCAGCATCTAGGGAACCAGCTGTGCCACTTGGTTCCCCGGATATTTCAGAGAGGGAAGATGTAGCTTTTTGTTTAATGGGTCATGGTCAGAATGTGCTGCCTTGAATAACAAGGCTACAAATACATTTTTCTCCATAACTCAGTGGCAGGACACTGCCTAAGTACCACTTGTCTTGCCATTGTGAGACTTCTAATCAATCACTTGGCACAAAATACATGACTTCGTTTTAGACCACTGCTGGGCATAATTTAAGCGCCAGAATTAAGTTGGACAAACTAACTGAAGCCTAGAATTGAGGCAGGCAGAGGGTGCTGGATCTTTATTCTCTGGAAGATAGGGAACAATTAAAGACTGAAGAGGAGACCATTGAAAGAAATGAAATAATTTAGGCATTTTATGATATGGCTCGAGTATGATATGGCAATGGAATGAAATAGATTTGAGCAACATTTCGAAGAAGGCATAAACAGGAATCTTGACTTACTAAATAAGTATTAAGGGAAGGTAAGAGTCAGAGATGATGCTGAGGTTTTGAGCTTGTGTAACATTTGATAACACCCTTTCACAGAATGGGGTGTATCAGAATGGGCTCTCCTTGATTGTGCCTTTTGTGCTGTTTTGGAGTTAATGGCAACACATAAGATATGTGACCATAAAGTGATGTCAAATTCAGAGCAGCTTCATTCATTCCTATTTACCTTTGTTGTTTCTGTGTATCCATTTTCCCCTTTAAGGGTATATTTGATATAGGAAAAGGCAAGGGCACAAGATTAACTCTGTGATTCTACTTTGGATTAAAAGTCAGAATTTAACTTTAAAGATATTTGCATTGATGTAGTTCTGAAAATTCTTTTAACCATGGCAGCATTATTGAAGTAAGTATTGTTTCCCAAGAGGATTACTTGAGTGGAGGAATAATCATTTTGATCAGTGGTTTTTAACTTTTATTGGATCACAGATTCCCTTAAGAATATGATACAAAATATGGACTCTGACTCAGAAAAATTACAAACAAAATATTGGATTATTAGATTATCATTTCAGGGGATTCTCAGGTCCTCCCTCTAAAACTAATCTTTGGATTCCTAGATTAAGATCCCCTGTTTTCTATAGATAATATTCTACATATAATATATGTAATATTTGATTTTAAGAAACAACAACTTGATTTAGGGGCTGTGTCATACAGATGTAGAGGAAGCCCCTGGATTTGTCTAGGATTGGAGACTTTTGAAAATATATTTCGTTACAGTTGTGATGCTGGAATCCAGATTGAATGGTGTTAGGGAGGCAACAGGTAGTGAGGAAATGAGAGTAGTAGATGTAACCTCTGAGAGGCCAGGCAGGGAAGAAAAGAACCAGTATGGTAGTTAAAGAGTGCAACAAAAAAAGCAATTAAAGGTGACGATGCAGTGCCGGTAAATAAGGAAGTATTTCTGAAGACTTCTATCATGTTTGGAAAAATAGGAGGGCTTTGCCAAGAGAATGTTGCGGAGGGTTGCCGTGAGGCTGAAAGAAAGTGGAGATAAAGGTTTGAAAAAAGCTGTAGAGAGCGTGTTAAGGAAACTGAGGCAGAGGCAGATTTCCATGTTGCATTAAGGCTCACTGAAATGACAAAAATTAATTTATAAGAACTAGGTTTATATTTTTGAATATTCTTTCTTTGTAGACTTTTTGGTTCTGGAGGAAAGGAGAAAGTGATGTGGGTCTGATGAGCAGGATGGGGATGTGCATAATAAGAAAAGGGCACAGGAGGAGATAAGCAGGTAATGAGAGAAGTATTGATGCAGCTGGCCATTGACAGGTCATTAAACTAGAAAGGGTCTACCCTTGGGGTCAGGGAGAAGGATTGGTGGTTTGGTAAGAAGCCTTGATAAGAGGGAGGACCAGATTTGGAGGCAGTTTGGTGTGAATGGTGGTAGATTTGGTGGAAGGGGAAGCAAGGAGGTTGAGGTTTATGGGGGACTGACACATTGTTATTCTGGAGGTAGAATAACAGTTTTGTGCAAAGAGATCTAAGGTAGGGGATCTTTGGGGGTTGTTGATGGATTGGAGGGCAAATGGAGTTAAAGAAGACAAGGGTAGTAAGATGTCATTCTTGAGAGGGAGGGGAATGTGCAGAAAATTAGGAGCATGAGTTTAGTGCTGAGGTTTAGGAAAGTAAAAGTGGAGTTCTTCACAATATCAGAACTCTAAGGATGTTGAATTTAAAGCTACTTAGTACTTGGGGTTTTATTCTTGCTTCTAAATTCTACTTTTTAGAAAGATTGTCCTGAAAGTATGGACAATCAAAATGATTGTTCCTAAAGAAGGTCTGTAATAGGATTGATTCAGATGGTTGTGAGATTGAAAATTTTGTGACTAATTTTTTCTTTTGATGGACATGCAATAGGAGTTTGTCATTCAAGAAGCTTTAGAAGAACATGACAAAAATGGTGATGGATTTGTTAGTTTGGAAGAATTTCTTGGTGATTACAGGCGGGATCCAAGTAAGTCACCTGGGTAATGTGGAAGGAGGGGAAAAAATAGAATTAAAGAAGAGAGAAATTAAAAGACAACCTTACTCATTGAGCGCTGTTTTGAAAAGAAAATGTAACAAGAGGAACTATGCTAAATTATACTTGTTCTGCTAAGTTAACTGTAAAACAAGTTCAACAAATGGGCTTATAGCTTTTCTGAGAATGTCTTCTTGCTCACTTTTACTTCCATGTTTAGATTCAAACATTTTTCTTCTTTTCAAAGTAATGTTATGTTAATTATCAATTCAAATGGTAAAGGAAGTAAAGGTTGATATTTTTAAACAAAATCCTGAACGTTTGCATGTAGATCTTAAAAGAGAAAGAAACATAAAATACTATAAGTACTGGTGTAAACTGTAGAAGGTGACTTGAGTTTGCCTTTTTGTAAGCAACTGGTTTTTTTTGTTTTGCTTTGTTTTTTTTTTAAGAGTTTTTGCTTAAAAGCATCAAGCAATGCCGTTTTAAAATTGGTCACCAGTTTAAATGTCACTTTAAAGTTAGTTACACATGGCATTACTTTGTGAGAACACATCGGGAACTTTATATAGTCACATGATGTACATAAAAACATTACCCAGCTCACATTTGGGAAAACTAGATATCAGAACAAGTAGCAGCAGTTAACAAAATTATTAGTTTGTGATCATGTGCAATGACTTTAAAACTATGAGTTGTTTAGACTTATGTGTCGCTTTTGAAAATTACTATATATTTCTACTTGTTTCAAGACTTTTTCAGTTAAGTAGTTCTGTTTTCATTGAGCCTCCTTTGTGTAGTAAACTTTAAATTCACTTCCTTTATTCTAGGGATTTACCAAACTTCTTATTAGATACATATGATATTCTTGTGTATGTATATTTGTGTTTTTTTTATGTTAAGCTGCAAATGAAGATCCAGAATGGATACTTGTTGAGAAAGACAGATTCGTCAATGATTATGACAAAGATAACGATGGCAGGCTTGATCCGCAAGAGCTGTTATCTTGGGTAGTACCCAATAATCAGGGCATTGCACAAGAAGAAGTAAGTGTTACAGAATGACTATTCCATGTCCCTCTCCCCACAGTTTGGTGCTATTGATAGAAGAAGTAGTTCGAAATCTTAAGCCAAAGATAGAAGTAATGGAGTTATTTAGGATTGATGCATTGCTATGTTTTAAATTTACGAACTGTTTTAGATTGTCAGGAAGAAGTTAAGATTGTATCAAGTATAAATTTGATAGTACAGTGAATAGAATAATAGTTTGTATTTACCTATAGAGGTTCCAAGTGAGTTATAATAGTTTAGCTTTTCCTCGAGATACCCTGGATTGGATTTGAGTGGAGAGGAGGCAGACCTCAGTAGAAATTAAGAAAGGAGAAAAGCAGTAGACAGACCCAGTTACAATGTGTAATATTTTTAGATACTTAGATATTAATGAGTACTTGGCACACCTGAATGGTTTTGACAAGTCAAATCACATTAAAATGTGAACATCTTGCTGAAAATACTACAGTTGAGACCTCTCTGTTTTATTTTAAAGGCTCTTCATCTCATTGATGAAATGGATTTGAATGGTGACAAAAAGCTCTCTGAAGAAGAGATTCTGGAAAATGAGGACTTGTTTCTTGCCAGTGAAGCCACAGATTACGGCAGACAGCTCCATGATGATTATTTCTATCATGATGAGCTTTAATCCCTGAGTATGTCTGAGTAGAGTACTGGGTCCTTTTATAATTTGTTACCAGCTTTACTTTTGTGATAAAATATTGATGTTGTATTTTACACTCTTAAATCTTACCACAGTCAAAATTATCTTAATGTAGATATAATTTTGGCCTTTTAGAAGAAAAACAAAACAAAAACCTAATATTTATTTCAAAACACATTGAAGAAATAAAGAATTAATATTGTGCCATATGACAACAAAGTCTTTCCTAAATACTTCATCTGTTCAGTACTGTATTGTGGAATATTTGAGTTCTATTTCTGTACTTGAAAAAATGGAAGATTTTAGAGATGTCTGAACAATGTTATTTAAGTAGTATGTAACGGAGAGTTTTGTTCTAAGTAGATTTAATTTGGGAACTTACAGAATGGACAGTGTTTTAGGTTTAGCATTTTGTTTTAAAACCTTTAAAGGAACCTTTGGAAGGACTTATACCTCACATATTAATGTTGAGAAGTTCTGCTTAATTTTAAAATGGTTTCTATAAAGGGTTTTATTGTATGAAATAGAACTTTATATTTTTGCATATGTATAGATAGTAATTATATTTAATGTATAACTATAGCATTATGATGAGTGGCATTTGACATTGTCCAGAACCCTTTTCATTTTTGACTGATTAAAAATGAAATGTCCTATCTTTTTTATATGTTTGTTTGTTTTTCTTTAATTTCATGGATAAACCTTGAATCTGGCACAGGTTTTGTTGTATTATATATTATATTGCTTCATCTGTTCCTTTATTTGGGTAGGGAATGTTCTCAAAACTGTTGAAGTATTATTTCTTTATATTCTTATTTTGCTTTTTTTTTTTTAATAAAAGAATAATGTTATAATTGAATGTACACCTAACACATCTCAATTGCTCTTGAAGCAAATGTGGTTTTTCTATTGGAGGCTTGAAATAATCTTAAAAGTTATGCAGGTTGGAATTACCAGTAGAGCTAGTTAGTTATCTCCAATAGAGCTTAATATCAGTTATACTGAAATTAAAATCATACTTCATAAGCATTTGTCCACACCTAAATGGTTAATTTTAACCTTATTCAGGTCAACTTACTCACCTTTGGTGAGAGTGGGGTAGGGAAAAGTGAGAAGCTGAGGAATTAATTTTTTCCTAGTTCTGACCCACAGATAATTGTCCTTTCTTTTTTCTTACATTACTTTTATTTGTGGGTGAAGAGGTCAGCTATATATTCGGTTGATCTTTTTTCATGCTAAAATTGTCTCTTATATAGCGCACACAGCATTCTGGGTAGTCAACAAGTACTTAGGAGTATTTGAGAAGATCTGAAGCTCTTTTCTGATAGAATCGACAGTACCTATATACCTCTCTACTGCCCCATCTTTGCTGATGTGAAGAGTGGATGCAGATTGTAAATTTTCACACCTTAGTGATGGCTTGCTTACCTCTGGTATCTGCAATACATGGTTTTCATCTAAACCTACAACATCTATCTGGCTATAGCAGCTTAATAATTAAAGGTATACCTGTCATGTGTCAGCCTCACTGAAATTGGGGTTTGGAATAATCAGTTTGATCAGCATGTTATCTATTTGTTTTTCTTGCTAGATTCTCCGAAATCTATGCCAGAATTATTAGATCATCAGATATGAATTTTATTTCAATTCTTAGCAGAAATTCTCTTACTGAGTTATTCTGCATTCAGCCTTGATATCATGCAGATATAAGAATTTTGGTGATGTTATTAATATTTACCAATATCTGTACCACTTTCCTTTCTGGTATAAAGAAAAATACACTTTCCAGCCCTATTGTAGGTAGGCAGTGGCTAGTTCTAACCAGTTAGATGTGAGCGGAAGTAGTGTGTGTCACTCCCAGTCTAGGTCAGTGACAAACCCCTTTTACCATGGCATTGTAGGGGAGGCCTCAGTTGAAATGGTAGAGCTATTAAAGTATCCTTGATTGCTCGTGACCACATGGAGGTCAGCTGGATCAACAGTGGACTTTGTATGATCCAAAAAATAAACTTTATTATGTTAAGCCACTGAGATTTGGGTGTGTTTCTTGTTTTCAACAGCAGAGCCCATACTATCCTGAGTTACCATCAAACAAATGGCTTTTATAAGCATGCAGAGGAAAAGAATCATCTGCTTGAAGAGTTTCTATATCTTCTACTAAATCAAAATAGAAAACTATTTTTAGGGCTTTTATTTGGATTTTAATTTTAAATAAACCACTTTAAAAATAATGCTTTTATTTTGATTTTAATAGAATTAGCATAATTTGAATTTATCCTTGAGCATGAGAGTAAAAATAGTATGAGGCCTTCTGAATTATTGGCTGATTCTGGCTGAAGGACTTAATCACTTTCACTATTTAACTTCAGGTACTACTTCAAAATGGAAAAGTTGGTGGGATTTGCAGACATCAGTTCATATGTGGTTCTGATTGGGCAAATTTGCAGGACAGAAAATGACTGTCTATTTTGTGATAAGAACTTAAAGGAAGCCAGGACATTCAGAGTAAAAGCCAGCATGACATGTTTGCCTTAGCTCTTTCCATTGCACTTTTTAAAAATAGACTATTTGGAGGAGTTGTGTTCAAAGCAAAACTGAGCAGAAATTACAGAGTTTGCATATACCCCCACCTTGCCACATGCACAACCTCCCCCACTATCAACATCTTCCACCAGAGTGGTACATTTGTTAAAATCAGTGAACCTACTCTAACATATCCTTATCACCCAAGTCCATGCATTCTACATTAGAGTTCACTCTTGATGGTGTACATTCTATGAGTTTGGATAAATGTGCAATGACATGTATACACATTGTGGTATCATACAGAATAGTTTCATTGCCCTAAAAAATCTGTGCTCCACCTATTCATCCCTCCCTCCCCCTTGACCCCTGGCAACCATTGATGTTTTTATTGTCTAGGTTTTATTATTTTTAAAAAATTTTATAGTGGTGAAATACACATAAAATTTATCATCTTAAACTATTTTTAAATGTACGGTTCAGTGGTATTAAGTACATTCACAATGTGCTACCATCACCACCACTCATCTCCATAATTCTTCATTGTTTAAAATTGAAACTATACCCATTAAACAACTCCGCATTCTCTCTTCCCTGCAGCACCTGGTAACCACCATTCTTCTTTCTGTCTCTATGAATTTGACTACTCCAGGTACTTCATCTGATTAGAATCATACGGTATTTGTTTTTTGTGACTGACTGACTTCATTTAGCATAATGTCCACAAGGTTCATCCATGTTGTAGTATTTTGCAGAATTTCCTTCCTTTTTAAGGCTGAATAATATTCAGTTTTATGACTATACCACATTTTGCTTATCCATTCATCTGTTGATGGACACTTGAGTTGCTTCCCCTTTGCAGCTATTGTGAATAATGCTGCTGTTAACATGGATGCAGAAATATCTCGTCGAGGCTCTGCTTTAAATTCTTTTGGGTATATGTCCAGAAGTAGAATTGCCGGATCATACGGTAATTCTATTTTTAATTTTTTGAGGCATCACTAAAGTGTTTTCCACCATGACCATGGCTACACCATTTTACTTTCCCACCAATAATCCACAAAAGTTCCAGTTTCTCCACATCCTCATCAACACTTGTTATTTTCTGGTTTTTGATAGTAGCCATCCTGATAGGTGTGAGGTGGTATCTCATTGTGGCTTTGATTTGCATTTCCCTAATAATTCTGTCTCTATAGTTTTGCCTTTTCCAGAATATTCTTTTACTATTTTAAATGTAAGGATAAATTTATGGTATTGTTTCTCTAAGATTTTTGTGTCATAGCATTTCCTTTTAAGTGAGAAATTTCTACCTAAGCTTATAGGATCTTTTCCACTTTGAAAAATGGTTTAGGAAAGTCAGAGTCAGAGTTTTTAGACAAGTGTAACAACAATTTGCTTCATGTCAACAGTGAGTTTTTCTCAAATAAGTATTTGGCCAGATTTTCTAGCTGCCATGAAATTTTTTATTACTAATATCAGTGAGTAACATAATTACCTAAGGGCCTCCAGAGCAGCTACTAACATGTCTCCATTTTATGGGGAAAAAAAGACTCAAACCAAGTACAAAGAAAAACAAGTACTGTAAAATATCTAGATTTTGCCATATCTTTATTTCAAATTAATCAGACAGTTCATGAGCTATAGAAAGGAAAACATTTGAGTTTATAAAACGATTTAAAAGTGGCTAAAGGGATTTTTTAAAATCTCATAGTTTATAATCTTGGTTTCTCACACCTTAAAAAAAAAACAAACTACTTTTCTTCTCTGTTCTACAGAGATACTTTTCTTCTGAAACTAGTTTCCAGTGAGCAGAAGGTATCACTATTTTTCTCCATTATTATACCATTAGCCATGGTTGGTAACAAATAAAAAGACCATCCCATTACAATGATACACTTTAAAAGCATAAATTGAGGTCTTTTTTGTGCCAGCTGCTAGCCTGTGAACTAATGCTTTGTTGTTCTGTGTACAACAAATGGTGTCATGCAAGTGACTTATTTTGTAAGAGTGCTCCGTAATGAAAAACGATTAAAGTTAATTATGGACTGCCTTCATGGTGGTAAGGAAAGGAAGTTCAGGTAAGCCGAGGCTGAGCTACGACTGAGCTATTTACAGTTATTTTACCTTACTGTCATATAGCAATTAGTTTTTGGTCTTTGCTTCCTCAGTTCTTCCACTTTATCATCCCAAATAACTAAGCAAAACCCTCCTAAATTCCCAAACAACCCACCAAAGCAAATCAGTAATTACTGGCAGCTTAGAGAAAGAGATGAGAATGATTTGCATAGTGCCACCCTCCTTCTGCTGAATTTAATGACATGAGAAACATCTAATTTACTTATAAAATGTCGTGGCAAAAATAAAAAGTGTAGAAGTTTATCTAGAAATCAATGTATTACCCTACATTAAAGTTTTAAAAAATGTAATGCGAGCTCCTTATGGGCTGCAGCTGTGTCTTCTCCATTGTATTTCCTCTGCCCAGTATGTGATTAGCACATAGTAGTTACTGAATGAATTTACTAATGAAATGACACAAGATGAGTGATGAGAGAGAGCTGACGTAATATCAGTTTATTTCAGTAACTGTATTTTTTTTCTCTCTCTCTCTCTTTGTCTGTTCTTGCCTGTGGTCTCTATACGAGGGTACTTCAAAAAGTTTGTGGAAAAATAGAATTAAAATATAATCTGAATTTTTCCATGAACTTTTGGAAGACCCCTCATATTCCTTATCTCTGAGTATTTAAATGTATTTATTTTAAAGTATATTTGAGATTATTCTGTTAGTTCTGATGGTGGTCCCTTTTGTTAGTCTGCTGACTCTCCTCATGTGGTTTGCAAATTTTGACTGAATTCATCTTAGTGAGTTGTTTTCAGGGGAATTGGGTTTGTCCCAGGTTGTGGAAATGTCCTTCTGTAGCATGATTTCCAATTTGCCCCTGTGTTAAGCCCTGTGGGTTTTATCAGTTCTGGACAGGTTGAGCAGAAATTGGATCCCACACATCAGGGGAAGTATGAAGTGGGGGAGACCCTTGAAAGGCCTATTTAAGAACCTAAGTGTACAATAGCCAAGACTGTGTGGTACTGGCATAAGGACAGGCATATAAATCAATGGAATAGAATGGAGAGTCCAGAAATAAAATCTCATGTTTATTGATAACGGTTCCAAGACATTTCCATGGGGAAAAAATAATCTCTTCAACAAATGGTGCTGGGACAACTTAGCTACATGCAAAAGAATGAAGTTGGATCCCTTCCTCAAACCTGTTGGGGTTATAGACACATCACCCCAAAATATGACTGTAGGAGACCAGAATATACAACCCCCAAATATCCTTCCTTGGCATATCTTGAGCTGGTTATTCTGAGAAACTACAAAGACAGGAGTAGCTCTGAAAAGCTGTCCTTTTGTAAAATAAATTTACATCCATAAAGGAAATCTACATTAGTAAAGCATCTGTATCAGGAAGAGGGCTGCTCCAGACAATTTTATTATCCTAACTTTTTATCATATTAACAAGACAACCTTTATTCACATAAATCTCCTCCCTCACCCTCCCATAACTTCTGTCACCACACTCCTCTCACAACCCTCCCCAGAAGCCCCAAGCTCCTCTTCCTTTCTGTAGCTCATGGTGCTAGTCATCTTACCCCTTCTTTGAGTGTCATATTTTGTGGTACTCCTATGTGAATGCATGTAATTAAATATGGCTTTTGTCTTCTTAATTTGCCTTATGACAATTTAGTTTGTAGCCCAGCCAAAGAACCTAAAAGGGTAAAGGGAAGCCATTTTACCCCCTTCTACATGCCATACACAAACATTTACTCAAAATCGATCATAGACCTAAATGTAAGAGCTAAAACTATAAAACTCTCAGAAGAAAATGCTGGAGCAAATCTTTGTGACCTTGGGTTGGACAAAGTCTTAGATATGACAGCAAAAGCACAAGTGACAAAAGAAAAAATAAATAAATAGGACTTCATCAAAATTCAAAACTTTTGTCCTTCAAAGACACCATCAAGAAAGTGGAAAGACAACCCTCAGAATGAGAGAAGATATTTGCAAATTATATACCTGATCTATAACTTATATTTATAAATCAAGAATATATAAAGAATTCTTACAACTAAATACTTAAAAAGCAAAATAAAACCACTGATCACCCAACTAAAATATGGGCAAATTGTCTAAATAGACACTTATCCAAAGAAGATAAACAAATGACCAGTAAACATGAAAAGATGCTCATTAGAGAAATGTAAATCAAAACCATATGACTTTAGCATATGACCAAGCAATTCCACTCCCAGGTATACACTCAGGGGAAATGAAAACATATATCCACACAAAAATGTGTCCAAGAATGTTCATACCAGCACTATTCATTATAGCCAAAAAAAAAATGGAATCAGCCTAGATGTTCATCAATGGATAAATAAAATGCGGTATATCTATTCAATGGAATGTTATTCATCCACAAAAAGGAATGTAGTACTGATACATGCTACAACTTGGATAAACCTTGAGAACATAAGTGAAAATAGCTGGTCACAAAAGACCACATCTTTCCCTTTATGTAAAATACAGAGAAACAGAAAGAAGATTAGTGTTTACCTAGGCTGAGGATAGGAGTGTGAAGTGTGTTGGCTAATGAGCGCCTGATTTCTTTTTAGGGTGATGAAAGTGTCCTAAAATTAGATTGTGGTGATACTTGCACAACTTGCTGAATGTACTAAAAATAATGTACTCCTTTAATGGGTGAATTTTATGGTATGTTAATTATAACATAATAAACCCATTTTAAAAAAAAGAAAAGAAACTCATATGAGTTCCCCCCAGAGAGCTGCTCCACAGAAGGCTTCACTAATCTGTTGTTGTGAGCCAAGGATAATGACAACCACCTGAGAGTGGAGTGCATCCTCACCAAAGACATACCAACCACCCCCTCCCCCGACACCGCTGCCCCCTCCCCCACCAGAAAGGGGGACCAGTGGACTATGCAACTACCCCACCCCCTCTGCAGTCCCCTGAAACTTTGTGCTCAATGGGAGCACCCTTGGGGGTATTTTGAGATCATTTAAAGAGTAAGGTCAGGGATCCTGGGTATGCTGCAATTTGTGGGACAGTCCTGTACAAAAAGAAATAATTGTCCCGCATGATTTTAGAATGCTCTGGTGGACATTTGTGTAGGTGAAAGACCTGCTTATGATCACTGCCTTCCACATTTGTACCTAGCCCACTCACAGTGCAAACATCCGACTACAGTACTTCAACATGTCTTCTGGTATAGTTATGCCCAAATTTGTATATACTGAAATAATACTTTTTTTTTTTTGTCTTTGTTGTGACCGCTAAGGGGATCAACCCTTGGTTTGGTGTCGCCCGCACCGCGCTCAGCCAGTGAGCGCACCGGCCATCCCTATATAGGATCCGAACCCGTGGCGGGAGCTGCGTTCCCAAGCGCTGCACTCTCCCGAGCGCGCCACGGGGCCGGTCCGAAATAATACTCTTTTAATATACATGACTTTCCTTTTGTTTCTCCCTCCTATTGCAGTTAGAGCATTATACTGTGTATCAGTCAGGGCCCCCAGGAAACAGATGGTACAATACTTGGAGAGGGAAGGCATGTTTAAGGGGCCCAACACGGGTTGGTGATATGCCCTAGGGCATGCAATGGCAGTACTGCCCCTTGGCCTGAAGGGGCTGGGACAGGTATGGTGTTGGTTAACTCCAGCCCTCTCCCTACCCACTTGAGCTGTAACCACAGAGATATGTTAGTACTGTTGGTACCTCAGTGGAGCATGGAATAAAGACCCTCATCTCTTTCCTCCTGCTGTTGTATCCCCTGTTGGTCCTAATGCAACAGGAAGCCAGAGATCCAGGGACCCCAGGACCCCAGGGGATGCCATCTGTGAGGTAAGCCTCTCTGGGTCCAGAGCATGTCCTAGGAGAATGGAGAAGAGATGGGAGAGGGAAGGGAATCAGTATATATTGATCTTTGGGTGTGTGTGTGTGACCGGTAAGGGGAACGTAACCCTTGGCTTGGTGTCGCGCGCACCGCGCTCAGCCAGTGAGCGCACCGGCTATCCCTAGATAGGATCCGAACCCGCGGCCTCGGCACTCCCAGCGCCGCACCCTCCCGAGTGAGTAACGGGTTCGGCCCTATATTGATCTTTTAAAAATGTTATATGTAGGTAAGTTATACTGATATGAATTTCTTTTCAAGATTAGCAAAGCAGATGTTACAACATAATTATCACAACAAGGGCGCATTCGGTCTGTTTAGTATTAAAAATAATTTCCTAGAACCACCAGTACCTCTAGGGAAGAAAGGAAATAGTTTTTAAATAGAGACTAGTCTAAAAATGAAAAAGATTGTGTCTTAAACACTATGTCCTAAATAATGAAGTAAGGGAGCTGTAGTCACAAAAATGACAGCAAGTTGAGGAATCTGACCAAGATATCCTTAAGGATCCCACTTCCCAGCAGGAAAGATGGGTTTAACCTAACCATTGTTGGGGGGCCAATAATTTCCTAAATGTATAAGTTACCCCAAATTGCTTGCATAATGTTGAAGAACAAAAGTCTCTGTGGACTTAGTAATACACATACATTATATTTAACATTATTAAATCATGTATAATTATGGTTTTGGGAGAAAACCTCTAGCTGATTGAAAAAACAATTATTTTTCTGATCTCAGAAGTAAACATGTAAAACATGCAGAATAGGGCCGGCCCATGGCTCACGTGGGAGAGTGTGGTTCTAACACCAAGGCCACGGGTTCGGATCCCTAATAGGGATAGCTGGTTAGCTCACTTGGGAGAGCGTGGTGCTGACAACACCAAGTCAGGAGGTAAGGTCCCCTTACCGGTCATCTTAATTAATTAATTAATAAACAAACATGCAGAATGAATGAAGTGGTCTCCACCAATAGCTCACTGCTCTCACGGTTGCCTGCTCTTTGCTTTAGTCCTTTCTTTCTCTGCTCCTCATTTGTTGCCTAAATCACCAACAATAAAAGATAGTTCTTCTGGGTTTGTTTCTCATCCCTACTGTGAGCTCCCTGAGGCAGGGACTGTGTTAACTTCTTCATGTTCCCTTCAGTTTCTGTCAGACATTTACTAGGGACTAAATGTTTTCTTTGGTTGATTGCTTTTTTTTTCAATCTGTGGGGCTTTAATCAGTGATTCTCAAACTTGGGGCACATAAATGATCATCTGAAGAGCTTTTCAAAAACCTGATGCCTCAGCCCCATCCCTAGAGATTCTGATTCAGGTGGTCCAAGGTGGCCCAGGTGATTCTAATATGCAGCTAAGGCCGAAAAGCCTGGTCTAGTTCAGGGTTTCTCAGCCTTGGCATTGTTGGCATTTTGGGCTGAATAATTCTTGGTTGGGAGGAGAGGGCTGTTTTGTGCATAGCAGGATGCTTAGCAGCATCGCTGGCCTCTACTCGTGAGATGCCAGTGACAACCCTCCACCCCAGTTGTAACAGACAAAAATGTCTCCTGACATTGCCTAAATGTCCCCTGGGGGACAAAATCACCCCCTGTTTAGAACCTCTGGTCTAGTTATTCTGAGTTGCTTTAAGAGCCTAGTTTTGAAAGCCCATAATTTTGTTTTCTGTGTCTGCTCTCACAGGAAGCTGCAGAACAGTGTCTGGGAAAAGCACTAGGCTGGTGTCCGAAGTGCTGACTGCCAACTTGGGCCATTCAAGAGTGGAACAATCCCGGCAGCTCTCTCACCTTCCCTGGGTCTGTTACTTCAGCAGAGGGCTAAGGAAGAGATCAAACTAGTGGATCTTTAAATTTCCTTCCAGCTCTGACACTTTGTCTTTGCCTGCTTTCCCTAGCAACTAGATGGAATTAGAGTGTGTTTTATATTTGATCCATTTATTGAAAAGAATTTTGCTTCTCACTTAATTAAGAAAAAGGTAATTAAACAGCTTTATGGTTGTGACTTTATTGACTCTCCACCTCCACGTCAATACGTTTCCTTTGCACCCTCGCCCCCGCCCTAACGTCCCAGGAGACAAACTAAAAGTAAGGCATAACATTGTTTTCATTCCTAAATTACATAACCAATTTCAATGTGGAATATGATTTAAACAGACAGGAAGAAACACTGCCTTTTTATGAGAAGAATTTAAAAGTGGAGATGATGGATTTAACAATTTAACTTTCAAAGACAAAAAAATATGTGTAGGAATTTTAAAGTGTAGATGTTATTTTTAAAAAGCGTAATGCTAGTGTTAAACGAACTTACATGAACTATTTCCAGTTTGGGGTGTATGATTTCAAATGAATCTGCAATAATCCAAACGGACTCCTTCTTTCCTTTCTTACTACTTTCCTTCCTCCCAATATCATTTATTGAGCTCTTCATGGATGAAACGTCATGTCTGGGTAGCCGCATTGCCCATAGGTTATAATGTGAATAGAGCACCCTGGAGCTGTGCAAATGGTGGCCCTGCACTGGTACAAAAATGGCTAAGACTGGTGCCTTGCCCTTTAACAGCCAACAGTCCAATCAGAGAAACAGACCTGTGTAAGACTACCTGTAAAGGAGGCAGGGAGCATCATTTAGACATTCAAATTAGTCTCAGTGAAATTCTTCACCCTCCCAACCAAAATCCTTGGAGTTCTTGACTTCTTTCTTTCTCTCACTCCTTTTCCAATCTAGTCTCTTCTCACCATCTGTGCTGCAGCTACCTAGGTCATCTCCTACCTGCGTTCATGCAATTGTCTCTTCCCCCACCCTCCACCCCCTTCTCTATTATCCTCTCCAGGGTGCCAGAAAATAGAATGCCCTCCCCACCTTTTCCAACTAACTCAGAGCAAAAGCCGAAGTCCTTACAATAGTTATACGGTTCTATAGGATAATTTGCTACTATTTTCCCCTTATTTATTCCTCTCCCTCCACACTGAACACCATTATAGTTCCTCAAGCACAGCAGAAATGTTCCTACCTCAGGACTTTTGCACTAGCTATTCCCTCTCCCAAGGATGCTTCTTCCCCCAGATAGCCATAGGGTAACTCCTTTACAACCTTCAGATCATGGTAAGAGGTTACCAGCTTAACACAGCTACCCTTGATCCCCTATTAAATACTGCAAACTGCTACCCACATACTGACTCCCCCTCCCCTAAGCCCTGCTCTTATTTTTTTCCCATAGTACTTATCACGTTCAAACATATTATATCACGTTCAACAAAATTATACTATATAATTTATTTAATGCTTATTCTCTTTTGTCGTTCCCTCCACTAGAATGTAAGAAGATCCAGGAAGGCAGGGCTCTTTGTTTTCTTCTTTCATGTTTTCTAAGTTCTATGACTGGAACATACAGGTGCTCACAAAACACTTGTTAAACCAGTGAATAAATGAATGATTGAAGCCTCCTGGTCTCCCACTGCACTGTCACACCTCTAGCACAACACTTACTTGATCTGCCTCTCCCATAAGCTGGAAAGCCTGACTTTGGGCAAGCTCCTTAGCTTCTCTGAATCTGTTTATTACTGTTAAATGAGATTGATGAGTAACTGTATTTACCTAATAGGGTCAATGTGTGCATTAAATGAGTTCTCAACTGAAGAGAACAGTGTCTGGCACAAAAAGTCCTCAGTAAATATTAACTGTTAATCCTATTGTTATTAAAGCTGTTGCCCAGGGACAGAACAAGGGTTCAGTGTGTGTTGACTGAATGAATGAATGATTGAATGAGTCCCTAGCTGCGTGACTAACAGAGGCAGGAAGGGGCCTGGGAGAATAGCAGGTCAGACTGGGCTGAAATTCAAAAATGGGCAAGGACAGCTGGAAAGGCAGGTCAAGCCAGGACAGAGGCTCTGTGTCACACACCCCTCCCCCCATGAGGCATTTGACTTGATCCTTGAGCTATAGGAGAGAAAGGATGACTGGATCTGTAGTTTGGAAAGTGTGTGGAGAATGGATTATTAGCAAGATCAGAAGGGAAAGAGAGGAGGCTGGGAGATCAGGAGGGTGCAGAGTCATCTGGAAAGGATAATGAGCCTTTGGGTAAGGCAACTGTAGTAGGAACAGATGGCAGAGACATTTTGGCAGCAGAATCATCAACAGAGCTAGTCTGACATATCATTAAAAAGCAAACCCCATATCATCTCCTTCATAGCAAGCTCAGGAAGGCAATCTACATTTATGCTCTGTCAGGTAGCAAAAATATGATTAATATGTATTATATTGATTCTTACCTACCATTAATTTCTAAATGAACGTTAATAGTTTATTAACAGACTCTGTTGGCTTATTCAATAGAAAAGCAGACTGTTTTTCTCATGGGAGAATGTTTAGACTAGAAAAAATAAAAGGAAATTCTTTCCTTGCTAGGTAATAATGGAGAGATGAAGCAAGCATGGCCAAAGTACAATGTGAAGGAAAGCTCTGTGTAAAGCTACACGACTGCGCCAGTTGTCGAGTAAGGCAAATCATAACCAAAGGCAAATCATAACTAAAGCCAAATCTTTCATTATTTTAGTTATACTGTTTCCATTTGTATTGTCATGGCTAGGGCTTAGACCTTTCAAACCCATTGTACAGACTGGGTCACCAGACCCCTCACACGCAGGTCCACACTAGGTAACTGGGAAAGATCCCGAGAGCCATTGCAGACGACATGAGCTCAGCCAGCAGCAGCAGCAGCGGCCTCCAGCAGCTGCGGTCTCCAGCAGCTGCGGTGGCCACCTCTCTGAGGGTCTCAGGGACACTGGCAGCAACAGCTGGCAGCAACAGCCTCCAGCAGCAGTAATGGCCTCCCCGTGGCCCCACCAGGGGCATCCCAGGGATGGGGGGCACGGTGGATCAGAGCCACTCGTCCTTTATACTTATGTCCATAACCCAGACACCCGGGTGCAGATACGCAATTACATTAGACACTAACCAAGGAACACCTGGGCGCACGTGCATATTTACATCAAATGCTTGGCAAGATTCTGAACATCTGAGGGGTGCTGCCATTTTCCTCTATTTTCTCAACACTCTGGAACCGCTGTCATAAAACACTTCTCATCAACCTCAATAGGTCCCGTAGCAGTTTCTCTTAAAAGTTAAAGTTTTCTTAAAGGTGAAAGGAAACACACACATTCTGATTAAAGCCCATCTAAGCTCTGACAGGAGCTGATGATGGTTTGAAAATTTTGGCATTTGAAGATCTCAATAAAGTGACTTTCTAAGCAACAAAAGGGCAAACCTTTGCTAAGGCTGCAAGGGGAGATGAATTCTGCAGCTGGGGTTAAGATGCAGAGACTCAGGCTTATTTTCTACATAGACTGGCCACCAATTGACAGCTCCTGCCCCTCACACTTAATTGCCTTCCCTCTTCCAGAGAATTTCACAGTTTGTTGTCAGTCTTTGATGCTCGGGTGGTGTTAAATATTTTAAAACCAAGGAAAATTCCCAAATTGTAACACCTCTTTGTCCTGATGACAGCCCAGCTCTAACTTCTTCCTTTTTAGCATGCTCCAGGATTGCAAAATCAGGTGGTTGTTCTTTTTATTTTGAAGTAGTTCTCATCCCTTAGAAGCTCCAGGACCTATATTTCTCAGAATTTTGAAATTTGCCTTTGAAGGTTTCTAGGACTTGTCTGCAGGCACTCAAGCACACACAGGTGTTTTAAATGTGTGTCGAGCTATGCTTGGTAGTTCTCTGATTATTGCCACCTCCAAGATGAAATGGCTGTTTTCTTGTCCATTCTTTCTTAGTGGCCAAATCTGGGTCCAGAGGAGGTTTCCTGTGCTCGCTGAGATGAACGGTCATCAGAACAAAGCTGGATATGTCAGCTGCTCTGCTTCCAGCCAGTGGAGACTCCATCTGGGGGAGCTGCCATGGGTGAGGGAGGAGGTGTCTGCAGAAGAAGCCAGGCCAGCTCAGGCAGCTGCAGAGCATTCGGGTGCAGATTCGGGTGCAGATGCAGATCCAGGTGCCGGTGTGGATCCAGCTACACACTTTCCTACTGGCTCTTAGGAACACTTCCATTCTTTGAAACTTTGCTTTCTTTGAGGTGTTTCTCCATGGTCATTTAATCCAGGAGTTCTCAAAGTGTAGTCCTGAGACCAGCATCAACAGCATCATGTGGGAATGGGGTAGAAATGCAAATTCTCAGGCCCTACCCCAGACCTCCTAAATCAGAAACTCTAGGGCAAGCCCAGAAGTGTGTGTTTTAACAAGTCCTCTGGGTGATTCTTACGCACGTTTCAGAACCATCAATTTCAATGTCTGTTTCTACTGGTGTGGTTCATCAAATCACTTTACTTATGGTTTAGTCTTTAATCTTTGTTTGGCAAATGTTAGCATCCAGAAGTCTCTTCATTGTAAAGCTGCTGTGACCCTGTCACAACAGGAGGAGAGGATGGAGGAGAGAGTGTGGCAGAAACCTCAGGAGGAAATATCGAAGCTGCTGGGGCCTGCCTTGCAGCTTCACACCTCTAAGTAGGGTGAGAACTCACAAATGGAAAAAAACACAAAAACCAAAACCATTTGCTGTAAAGAGAAAAAACAGCTACTATTTTGAATCAGTAGCAGAGCAAATTGAGGTGATATTCATAAAACATTTTTACTTTTGACAGGAGAAGAAGCCCTTTAGGGCAGGTAATGGTCTGTTAAATATCAAAGGACCAGACTAAGGACCTGAGCACCTTTAATATGGAGAAGAGATGAGGAGGGGAGACGGAGGAGGGATGTGGGCTCCTCCTTAACTGGCCACAACCCCATCATGGGGAAGAAGACCAGGAACGGGACCAATACAGAGGACCATGGGGAGGCATTTGGCGGCTCCTTTTGATGATGAGAGCTGCCCAGTAATGGGATGGCATCTTAGGAGTGATAGGAAGCCTCCTGGCACTGGGAGAATGTAAGTCTGGATGGCAAGTGACAGAGATGCTATAGTAAAGTCAATTCTTGTAGCAGGCAAGAAACTGCATTAGGATTCAACATTTTGCAGACTTTAAAAAAATTTTTAAGCAGAACTCTCTCTTCAAGTGTGATAACAAACATGGTACCTCAATTTATAGAACAGATCAAAGAGGGGCCTCTTTGGGGATCCCTGGGCTACGGATCCCAAAGCCTGCCCATGTGGCCTCTCCCTTATCCCCAGGACACCTCTTTGAAATATCCTAGGTGGGTACCAAGGTCTCTTCCAACATGAGCTTCTCTGATTCTGTGGTTCTTTGACAACGTCTCAAACCAGAGCTTCTGCTCTCCCTCCTCCCCAGGCGAAGGCTTCCTTGGATGTGATGTCTCTAAGCTGGCAATGTTTGAAGGGGATGGGAAACACCTCAGTGTGCACTCTGCTTCAGTCACACACCTTGCATGCCCCTTTCCAGGGATGGTGCACAGTGAGGGCTTTCCATGCTGAGGCTGAGGGTCACAGTGGCAGCAGAGGACAGAGGCTGTGATTTGAGCTTAACTGAGCAGGATGTGCCAGCCTCTCGCCACCTTTAGTGCAGACAGGGCAAAAAGCAAGCAGGCTCTTCTGTGCTGTGGGAAACCCGTCTTGGAGGTAACCAGAAGGCTGTGTGAGCCTGCCATGCTGGGGTCTCAGAAGTGACCAAGGGGGACCTCCTCAACTCTGAAGGGGCCAAATCTGTGATGGCCCAGGGACCTGCCACAGAGGGCCACCAGCTAGGGCCCTTCCTTCTCTGTCCAACACTTGTTGGCTCTGCGTCTATTTTTTCCAACAGAATCAGAGTTTCTGTCATATAATTCTTGGACTACTTAGGTTTCTGGATTATGAAGTCTGGTGTTTTTTTTTTTTTTTTCCACAGTGATGATAGCTCTAGTCTCATAAACATCTAAGAGGTAGAAGATATCTCCCTTCAGAAGGGCAACATAAAGAAAAACACCAAAGAGATTTCATTACAGTACAGCTGCTTCTCTGGTTAGCAGGAGGCACGGCTGTGACCTGGAATTGTTTTTGTTTATTTAAAAGGAAAGACAATCATTCCCTCATTCAGCAGACCTTTCCCGAGCACATAGAGCTGTTCGGCTTCTGCTGGGCAGTGGAGATATCAAGTCAGCCCCAGCTCTGAAGGTGCCGTCAGTTGAGGGTGTAGGGGCCAAGGGAAAACATCCCCTTCAACCCCCTAAAAAATCACCTGGTAAACAGATTAATATGAAGAAAATATATAACGGATTGTATTTGATCATAGCTTTACATGACACAGGAGCCTTCAGAATGAAGACCCAAAGACATAGGGAAAATTGTCCATATTTATGCTTAGGTTCTACGAAGCAGGCACAGCCATGTAGAAATGTGATTATGAAACAGAGTAAGGCTAGACCTGTGAACCAAGCTGACTCCATTTTCCCTGCAGAGGACATTTTGTTACTTTTCCACTCCTCAGTCATGAGACCCCCAGGGCAAATGATTATCCCTTGGTCAGCCCTAATAAAATAGACTGAGATAAGAGAAGAAACAGATATTCACTGAGTTGCAAAACCCCTCCCCAAGGCTTGTTTACTGTAACTATAAAAATTAAGTTACAGATTAACCTTAAGACCCTTTTAGGAATTTGTGCATGTGCACAAAGCTTCAAGGTGACCGCTGCAACGACCCTCCTGGGGTGATGATGATAAACACTGCCACCATCTTGGACATACTGAGGAGGTGCAAGGTCCAAAGCTGTCAACGAGCATGCACCCATGATGCAGCCAGGAAGAACAGAACGGACCACCTCCAGTGACTCTGGCCTGTACCTCTTAACTCCTTTCCCTATAAAAGACCCTGAATAGCTCCCCTCTGGGGGCTACCTTTACTGTAGCTACCCCTCTTATGAATAAGTCTGTCTCCTCTTTTAATAAAGCATTGCTTGCTTTACTGCTGGGTACACTGTTCATTTCTATGACTTTGGAACCCAAGAGCGTAATTCAGTCACCAGCGAAAACGGGAAAGCTTTGGGCACCAGTGAAGACTCCAGCTGCAAGAGGCCAGTGGCCACTGGGACTCTTTTGCTACCATGTCTCTGCTGCTGGTAAGTATCTCCTGGAGTCCCCGGCCGAAATTCTGACAAGGCAACGTTTTATTTTCTTCTACTCTCCTCCCCCCTCCCAACCCCTTTTCTTCCTCTTTAAAGTGACTGCCAGACAACTACAGCTTAAACTCCTCTTAGCCTGTGAGAAGCTGCTCCCTCTGGCCTGCGGCAGCTTGCCCTGACAGGTCACTAGCAGAGGTGGGAAGGCTAGTCCTACACTGTGAAGATCTTGCTCGAACAGATTCCCCCTGACAGGGGAATCATGAGAGTGGTGGGATTCATTCCCACGCTGCACAGTGACTGGATGCCCAGAAGCCACTAAAATTCTCTCTACCTTTCTCTAATTTTCTGAGCCCTCTTCTGCTGTTTGGTTGGATTGTATCCACTACTATATAGGTGCACCCTGGAGGGCTCCCGGCTGTGCTTTGTTTCTGATTTTCTGAGCCCTCTTCTGCTGTTCTCTATAGGTGCACCCTGTAGTGCTCTCAGCTATGCTTTCTCTGATTTAAATCTAGTCAGTACTTTTCTTCTTTGTGCCGACAACAGTGGGGAGAACTGCTTTTATCAATTACTGTGTTAGTGGAATAGGTTGGCCCTGCCAATTGGGACTAGGATAAACTGGACCTTGTTGCTCCTCTTTTCTCTGTTTGCTTGGTTAGATATTTACCTGAGTGCCAGTATCTGAATAAACCTTCCAATCCTTGTACCAACTTTTGGGCTTTCAAGTCATTGGTTTAGAGAGAGCCTGGTCTGTTGGTAACAATTAGACAAGAAAAGTATGATCTAATGCTAATAGACTAAGTGGAGAAACCCAGCAAGGCCTGTCTGTTCAGATTCTTCTTGGCGGCTCTGTACAGTACTCCTTCCTCCAGGGTATGGGGCAGGACCCTTTCTGAAATGGGTGTCTTAGGACCTACAATCAGTCAAGGTAGATCAGGGAATTTCTTTATGCCCAACTCCAAGACAGAAAAACAGATTAGGAGAGATGGGGGAAAGGGGGTGAAGATTAGAATCAATCTATGACCAGCCTTGGGGAAGAGGGATTCTAGTTTCTATGGGTTGCCTCAGGGGAGAATGAGGCTAAGAGACATGAGGGCAGGAGAAGGTCAGAGGGAAACTTTGCTTTTGAAGCTGCTTCTGAGGCCTTCACTTTGGGATATTGCTTTCTGGGCCCCAGCAAGGGGAAGAAGGATATAAAATCATAGTCCAGGCATTCATGCATTGACAACAATTTCTTTACACAGGCTGCTAATAGTTAGCCAGGTGAAGAAAAGGAAAAAAAGCCTTCTAAGCAGAGAGTAGAGCATATTTAGGCAGCACAGACAGGGAAGCGTGGAGCTGTCCGCCTGGGTGGAGAGGGGCAGAAGTGGGTTGATGCACGGACCGGGAGTCTGGTAGGGCTCTGTCTGCTGAGCTGAGGAGCTTGGACTTTATCCTACAAGTGATTGGGATCCCCTGGTGGGTTTTAAGCAGGGAAGAGTCATGACCACGTTGGTATATTAGAAAGACTCCACTGTGAAATGATAGAATGTCTGAGATTCGCATCCAAATAAACTCAGACCAAAATACTAAAGGCAATTAATTGCAGGACTATTTTGTAATGGGAAACAGGCCAAATGTCTATCAACAGGCTGGTGGAATAAACTATGGTACGTCCATGCAAAGAAGTACTAGGCAGCTGAAGAAGAAATGAGAAATATCTCCATATAAGATATATTAAGTAAAAAAAGGAATGTGTGTATAATATGTACCTAAGGAAGGCAGGGATACAAATAAGTAAACATATAAAAGTATCTGTTTATGTTAAAAACAGACAAGTTATGGAAGGATAAACCAATGAAAAGTGGTAACCTGTAGGGAAGGAGGGAATCAGGTGGAAGAAATGGGGAAGGAAGCTGGACTTATTTGAATATACCTTGTTTTGTATATGCAAATTTAGAATCAAGTAAATATTTCATGTAAGTAAAAAAAAAAAAAAAATTAAATAGAAAAGGAATCCCTAAAAAGAAAAAAAGAAACAGGTGAACATAAATGTGCATCTGGCTGGTGGAGTAAGCTCACAGAGGAACTGTTTCAACTACAGTAATTTGCCTGTATATCCCTACAGGGATATAACCTACAGACAAAAAGAACTGCGAATACATAAACAAAAAAATCTTAAACTGTTTCCAGCCATCATTTGGCTGGTGGGAGAACTGGTACTTGTGTTCTGAGACTGTTCGTGTGCGACGTGGGATGAAGTAAATGAGAAGTTATGTGAAATTCTAATTCTAGAATTCCTGGTGTCTCTGAGAAATGAGTTTTGTTTTGGTTTGGTTTTTGTGGCAGCCGGCTGGTATGGAGATCTGAACCCTTGACCTTGGTGTTACCGGGCTTCACTCTAACCAGCTGAGCTAACCGGCCAGCCCCGAAGTGAGATTCTTGACATGGGAGAAAGTAGATACAGGTGGAACAAAGAAAAGGTTGTGCAAAACCCTTGTAGCCCTGAATTTGAATTGAAAGTATCAATATGAACTTATGACGTGTATTATCTTTAAAACGAACAAAAAACATATTTCCTAGCTTTGGCCTCTGAAGAGACGTAGGAACAATAACCAATCCAGTAGAATGAACACTCCCAGTGCTCAGATTGTGGTCTCGAACCATTTCCCAATTAAAAAACTAGGGTTCCTTGAAAAATCGGTTGATTCCCGGTCTGGGACAGGAAATGAACAAGAGAGGCCTGCAACAGCAGTTATGCTGATGGGAAGGAAGTCCCGCCAGGCTCCAAAGGACTCAGGAGTCAACCTGAAGAGGCTGCCTCTGGCCAAAGATGGGACAATTTTATCATCAATAAAGATAAAACTGCAATGGATTGAAGCACATCGAATATGTTGAATTCCATGAGTTCATAATGGTCCTAAAACAAATCTGGTCACCTTTGGAGTATTCAGTGTTTTGAAAACTGTTAAAGAGAAATAATTGACCATTTATCCTGCCTTTCCTTTACGAACTCCACGACTGGGTAACCAAACAATAGATGAGGAGAAATTTCTCTTTACAGAAGGAATTCAGTTCATACCAAGGAATGAAAAGCCATGAAGGAAACTTAAATGCATGTTATTAAGTGAAAGAAGCCAATCTGAAAATGCTACAGGCTGTATATTCCAACTAGCTGACGTTCTGGAAAAAGCAAAATGATGAAGACTAAGAAGATAAGTGGTTGCCAGGTGTTGGGGGAAGGAGAGATGAATAGGCGAAGCTAGAGGATTTTTAAGGCAGTGAAACTGCTCTGTGTGATACTACAATTGTAGATATATGTCATTATACATTTGTCAAAATACATAGAATGAACAACACCAAGAGTGAACCCTAATGTAAACTATGGACTTTGGGTGATAGCAAAATGTCACTGCAGCTTCGTTGATTGCAACAAATGTACGACTTTGGTGCTGGTTGTCCATAGTGAGGGAGGATAGTTGGGAGGGGGGCATGTGGGAACTCTATACTTCCCACTCAATTTTTCTGTGAAACTGAAACTGCTCTAAAAAAAAAAGAAGTCTATAAAAAAAAGAAAGAAAAAAAGTAATTCAGCTCATAAATCAAGAAGGAATGATAGAATTGGAATATCACAATTTGGCACCTCCTAATTAATGGGTAGTGGCACTGATCAGCCGTATCTGCTAACATCACAGATAGAGACAACCAGACATCACAGGCCTCCTGTTAAGTGTTCTTGCCACAGAATTCAACCTGAATCTAGATATAAATGGTAATTTACTGGAAATACAGGGGACAGAAGAAAATATTAAAGGACATCTTGGGGATGCAATCAGTGAAATCTATACTGTGGGAACCTCTACAGGATAAATGATCTAGTTTCTTGAACAAGTAAGTTGCAAAGAAAAAAAAAAAAAGAGAGATGTAAAGAAAACTGATTGTTAAAAGAAACCTAAGATACATATCAACAATCACAATCTGTGGAACTTATTTAAATCAAGATTCAAATAACATAAAAAAAAAAAATTTGTGACATTTAAAAGAAAATTGTGTAGTATTTTCATAGCCGTGTAGAAAAAAAAAAAGATAATTGGAGATTTAAACACTGGATATTTGATGATATTAAAATTACTGTCCATTTTCTTTTAGGTGTGATGTTGTGGTTATGGTTTATTTTTCCCCAAGAGTTCATAGGGAAGGAGAAATATCAGCATTTCTTAAAACTCTTTAAAATCATCTTCCTTCACCAGTCTTCTCTCTGCTTAGAATAAGCATGTTATTCCAAACTCAGGGCCAAGGCAATGTGAAGATGAAAAATAATTTGGGGGACAAAAATATATTGTGAATAGCATGAATATTTGTATTCCCACTTAGGTATACTATTCCGAATTCAATTTATAGAATTTTCAAGTACATTTTTAAAAAGTACTGAATTATTGAAAATACCACCAAAATACCTTCCAATTGTGTGAATATGCAAAAGTTGCAAATTAGAAAGCACTTAATGTAGGAGAGATATTACACAGTCATGTTGGTCTATGAAGTTAGTGCTTAGATTTTAGATAAAAATATATTCCCCTAGTTTCCTAAAAATAAGCAAAGTATCTTAAGTCTTTCACATACAGGTGCTAGAGTCATGTGTTCGTTTTATTAACACCAGTGACAATAACTCGGTACTAAAAATAAGCATGCATCTATGCGTGTATTTTTAATATATGGAAATGACCTTGTGCTACAAAATCCCGTCCGGTTTCCTACTTTGCTCACTAAGCACTGATTGTAAGACACGTCCGTATTGCAGTGTGTAGTGTGCCGGCCACGTTTTACTCATCCACTCCCCCACAGATGGACCCAGGCTGTCTCTCCCTCCCCCATCCCAGGCACAGGAACAGAATTTTCCAGTAATAAGACTGATAGGGTGGTTTTAGTCTAGAAAGCTGCTAGCACAGCACATGACAAAACCCCTGTCCTGTGGCTGAAAGAGACGTTCTAGAAGTCTGAAGAGCCACAATGCCTCCCATCCTTCCTGTAGCTCCAGGATTAACTCTCAAAATGACAGGATTTGGGGTAAGAAGGTTAGAGTTTAGGAGCAGCCATTCCCCATTCCTCTGCTCCAGGAGAAGTCATCCTGGGGCTCAGTTAAGAGGCCCAACATCTTTGAAAAATTTATTAAGTCCCAAACGTTGAGCTTGCCCCTTCCGCGCGGTTCAGGGTAGAGGACAGCCACCTCTTATCTCAAGACCGAGGAGACCTGGGGAAGGACAGGCAGGCAGAAGACTTGAGCAGACACCCTGGAATCAGGTGGAGACTATTTGATCTCAGCACCTGCCTCTGCACCTGGAGCGGGTCTGTGGCGAGCAGCTTCACCAACTGTTGGACGGAAGCCACCATAGGAAGCTAAGGCTTCTTGCTCTAAATACAATTCAGAAATGCCCTGGTTGGCTCTTCAAGCCCTGAAAGAGAGTCTAGGGGGGCTCTTGCTGATTTCTGTCGCCCCACCCTACTGGCCTCCAGGGGTCGCTGTTCCTCCAACGTCCGAGGGTCTGAGCCTGAACCAAGGGCAGCTCCCAGGTGACAGCTTGGTGGGGGCTGGCAGGGATGGTAAGGACCACTCACACAAAAGGTTGGGGAAGAATGAAGGCAAACTGGCTCAGGCAGAACCCAAACCTAGACTTCTTCTTTGGGGTATAGCTTGGCTGTCTCCTGCCTTGCTCCACTAGTGGCCACCTTTCTCCTATTGCTCCATGAGTCCTTGCTATTCATCCAGATCCTTCCAAATACAGACCAAAAGAGACTGAGCTATCCTCCCACCCTGCCTGGCCCTGAAGTTCTATTTCCTGCCTCCTCCTCCCTAGCAGGGGAGCAGAGGGTTTCCCTGGTAGGCCCCCTGAATGGCCCCATCTCACAGGAAGACGCAGCCACACCTTCTGTATTTAATAGACACCACACACGGGAAGTAGAGGAAGGGTGCGGAGGGGGAGGGCTTTTCTTTGCCCTCTGGACCCTTGTCCCACAGACATGGATGTGATGGTTAAGTACAGCCTGGGACATGGCCAGTGAGATCGGGGCAGGAGAGTGGGGAGGCGAGTGCCACTAGGGCAGCCTGGAGTGGGGTTGGTGGCAGACCCTTAGGAAACAAGCACGACTTTTGCCTGGGGAAAGAACAGTCACCATGAGGGTAGTATTTACTCATTCATTCCTCGACTGTTGTTTGAGCCTCTCTGTGTGTTAGCCACTGTGCCAGTTGCGGGATGCACTTGTGAGCAAGTCATGTGTGGGTCCTGCTGTGAAGGAGCTGACACTGGAGGGCAGAAGAGACAAACGAACAACAAGGAAGCGAATACATCATTAGAAATTGCACTAAGAACAGTGAGGGAAACCAGGAGGGTGCCACCAAGATAGAGGATGAGGGGAGGAGGGAGCTACTTCAGACATGGTGAGCTGAAAAGGAGGCATGGAGAAGACACTTGTCCTAAGGCTGACACACTGAATCATGGAGGTTCCCCTGCTCAGCATCCCTGTCCCTCTTCTACAGCATCCTCACTTCCTTCCTCTAGCTTGATCCATGTGGGCACCTGGAGTGGACATGTGACCCAGCCCTGGACAATCAGAGAGCCCCACCCCACCCTGGCCCCAGCAACCGGTTCAGAGACAGGCACGTGACCCAAATCAAGCTAACTCAGGCTTGAATTGTAAACTGGCAGCACCTTTGCACAAGAAGCATATTCCTTTGCAATTTGAGGATGAGAAACTAGGATGTGAGCCTGGAGCGGTCAGGGGCAGCCCCATGGAAAAAGCCTGCCTGAGAAGACAGCCAACCTCGACGAAAGCAGAGCTGAGAAATGGAGGGAAAGAGAAAGAAAATGAAGGGGGTTGAGGGGGAGGAGAGGTCCATTGATCAAGCCCTAATGCTGTTTTTGATTCCCACATCTGCAGGAGGGGAGGGGAGGATAAACATCAGCATTTCTCAAAACTCAAAACTTTAAAACCATCCTCCACTCTCTGCCCCCGACTCTATACAAAGCTGCAGGGGGTGACGGCAACGGTGCAGGACCTACTTGGAGCTCTGCCTTGGCAGGTCCTGCGTGAACGGTAGACTCCTAACATCTTTTTTCATCTTCCCCTTTGGGCATCAGCCAAAACTCTGAGATAACAGAAAAGCCCCATCTAATATCTTGTTACGTGAGTTTTGCTAGTCCCTTTCTACAAATGAGAAAAATGAGGCTCAGAGAGGTTAAGTAGCCTACTAAGAACACACAGCTGGTCAGAGACACAGCTGAATTCACACCCAGGTTTATCTGGCTTCAAATCTCCTTCTCCGGTTCTACTACCCCAGCGTGGGGGTGGTGTGGCCCAGCAGGCAGGGCCAACAAGAGGGGTGGGGGGCAGATGCAGGCCCACTCGGGAGGCCAGGTGGCTCTTGGCATCGGGGTAGCTTCGCCTGGGGTTCAGGTTCCTGACTCTAGCTCTGGCAGGCTAGGGGCAGGGCAGAGTCCCACATCGAGAGGAAGTGGCATTTACGGGGTCTGAAAGGTATAGGCCAAGGTCTATGGGCTGAGTGTCCTGGTGTGCCAGGCACCATGCTATTGTGTTTCACCCAGAGAGGAAGCTGACTGCCAGCCAGAGCTGGTGAGACCTTCTGCTGGCTGCCTCATCTTCCTTTCTTGGGTCAGCACTGACCCCTGGGTTGGGGTAGGCTGAGGCTGGCCAGCAGGGAGCCCTGGCTGTTGGCGCAGAATAAGGCGGTGCCAGGAGCCAGCCCCCTAACCTCATCAGTCCTTCCCTTTCCATCGTCCTGGCCTGGCTGTGGCCCAGCCTCACCTGCCTCCAGTCTTACCCCACCCACCTATCCACCAGGGCTGCCATTGTTTCCCTGATTTTTCCCTGTTTTGCTGCCAAGTCAGTGGTCTTAAGATGTGCTTTGTAATGGCACCCATTATCTACAGAGGCTCTTTGAATCTTCTTGGCCTGGCATTTAAAATTGTTCTAAATTGTGGCCTTACTGACCTTTTTCAGCCTTATTTCTCCTTTCTTGCAGTTGTGCACCTGCATGTTTGTCAAACTGTGCATGCTCATGCCTGCTGCCACTCCCACCCTCCCTTCTCCATCTAGTTAATAAAACAACACCCTCATTCGGTCAGTCAACCTTTCATTCAACAGACATTTCAGGTGTCCCACTCTGTGCCAGCCATTCCTGGGCAGCTGCTCTGCCCTGCTGTTCTGACAACTCATCCTCCTGTGCTGTGATCTCCTAACCCTCTTTTATTAACTCCTGCCTGAGACTTTATCCTTCTTCTCCTGCTCCAGTGAACTGTAAACCCTTCAAGGGCAGAGACTGTATGTTGCCCATTCCATAGCCCCATGGTGCTCTGCCTGTGGCAGGGATCAATAAATGTGTCACACAACTGGGACAAACACAGGCTCTGGAGGGAAAGCACTAAATAGTGGCTTAGGAGGCTAGAACTTAGTCCCAGCTCTGCCACTTAACTGCTGCGTGGTGTGTGGAAACTTACTGTCTCTCTGGGCCTCAGGATCCCCACCTGTAAAATGGGGCTACTATCCTTGCCCTGGCTACCTCACTGGGCTAAGGAGGGTGGAAGACTCCGTGCAGGTGTGGGCTATTATTACGATGGTTTCCCCTGCAGGCAGGATGTGTACTGGGGGCAGGGGGAGATGATTGTGTTTCTTGGAACCTCTTGACTGGAAGAGCTGAGTAAAGCCAGCATGAGGCCCCTCCACGACCCTCAGATGCCAGCCCAGGGGGTTAAGGGAGGCAGCAATGGCCAGCAACCTCATGCACACACCTATGTGAGGTGTAGGTGAGGTGTTCCTATGCCCCTGGGCTTTCTGCTAGCGTCAAAGAGGAACAAGAGCTCTTCTCCAGCCTGTGACCACCTGTAAGGGGGCTGGTGGACATCACCTCACTTGGCCAGCTTGCAGTCCTATATTCCCCAAGGCTCCAGGCTGCCTTCAGTGACTCACGGAGGTGGGAGGAGGTATGAGTTGGGATGTTTTGTCATCAAGGACTATCTGAGTGGAAAGAGTTAGCTGATCCCTCTGAGAACCAGCAGCCTCATTACCTAGAGAGCAAACCAAGGCTCATACAGATTAAGGGACTTGCCCAAGGTCACTTCTGCAGTCTTGTCTCTAAGACTAGAGTGTGGATTTTGGAGACAGAGAGGTTTGAATCCCAGCTCTGCCACTTACTAACTATAAGAGCTTGAGCAAATTACAACCCCTGAGTCTTAGTTTCAGTAAATGTTAATGGAGGATTACAATCCTAGTGTTTTTATTGCTGTGAGGATTAGAGGAGATGATCTGTATAAAGTGCCTGTTCCTGGGCGGCTGATCAGGCATCCAGCTCCATGCACCGGGGCACAGGATGATGAGGATGCTTGCTTTGAGATGTCCTGAGTGCTCAGGGGAAGTGCCCTCTTGTCTCTCAGGTGACAATGTTGCCAAAGGCTTTGGGAAAGAATCCTGGGGTGGCAGGAGGAGGGAGGGAAAGAACCCAGTGGGCTCTGGACTTGGGCAGAAGGCAGCAAGCTCTACTAAGATCCCACCAGTCAAGAGGCTCTGATTCCAAGGAAATGAGTGGCTTGGGGCCTGGACCCAACCTTCCCGACCCTTCCTTCGTTCATTTGCTCATTCATTCCACAGATGTGGATTGAGCGTCCACTTAGGGCCAGATTCTGTCCTGAATGCTGCTCAGTCAGAGAGGACTAAGACCCAATTGCTCCCACCTCAAACGCTCACAATGTGTGGGGAGAGAGACCAAGTATCGCTGCTGGAGCTGTGTGCACAAAGCAGAGGAAACCCTGAGGAAGTGGAGCTGCTGTAGACTCATATTTCCTTTTTTAAAATTAATTAATTATTATTATTGTTTTACATTCTAAGATGTTGTTGTGGACCTGTTGGGAGGGAGAGGAAGGTGGGAAAGGGTAGAAGGACAAGGTGGAAGGAGGGGGTGTGTGGTCAAGGCCCATGGCACCCCCCTCATTCTGGCAGGGGAGCCCAGGGGGCTTTCTGCAGTGGCTGGGTAGTGGCTGGGTAGTGGCTGGGCTGGACATAGACTTTGGGGGGGGGCATGGCTGAGGCCTTTGGCCCCTATCACCACAGCTTGGGAGCCTGGGGTGCTTTTGGCAGTGGCCTGGTGGTCATTGCTGGACTGGAAACAGACATGGCAGGGGGTTGTGGCTGAGGCCCTTGGCCCTACCCCAACCCTGGCTTGGGAGCCTGGTGGGCTTCTGGTCCTTCTAGGTTTTTTTTTTTTTTTTTTTTTAAAAGATGACAGGTAAGGGGATCTTAACCCTTGACTTGGTGTTGTGAGCACCACGCTCAGCCAGTGAGCGAACCGGCCATCTGTATGTGGGATCCGAACCCGGGGCCTTGGTGTTCTCAGCACCACACTCTCCCGAGTGAGCCACGGGCCGGCCCCCTTCTAGGTTTTATAGGTGTTCTTTGGTGGTGTTAGGCCTTTACTGGTTAATATCAGAACTTTGGTCTGTGGGTTTTTTGTTTTTTCTTTCGGTTCTGTGTTGGATTATTTGCTGTTCACACCACATAAACTCTGCACTGGAACTAATTTGTTGTCCTTTGGTTACTTCTAAAATGGGGGAACTTCCTGTAGGAACCAGCATTTGAGCCCTGTGGCTGAGCTAAATTGCTGCTTTGCTGCTGATTCTCTGGGGAAGGCTTTTTGTGCAGCTCAGGTTTTAATTGTTGACCTTGTGTGTCCTTCCGGATCTTGTGAGGTCCGGTACACCTGGGTTATGTGGAAACTCTGGTCTGGGCCCGAGTCTTTTCAGCAAACTGCTCCCCCTGCAGTTCCATATTCCTAACCAGTCTCCACTGAGTGGTCCTTTGCTGATTGGAGGGTAGATCAGCTGTCCTTGCTGTGACCCAATGTTCCGCCAGTGGGCCAGTCTCCCCCACCCCCTGCACTCCAAACACTTCCCATGGGATGGAACTTTATACTCCTGCCTCAGTCGCCAGATGGGGGCTGCCTCAGGTAAGATGAGGTAAGGTAAGGTGAGGTGAGGTGAGGGTGTAAGCTCAGGTGAGGCGGCCCTCTGTAGCTGAGGCAGGCTCTGAAGGAACTGACAGCTGAGACTGCTGACCTCTCTCCCTGCAACTGGGCAGTAGGTCCTTCCTTAAAGGGAGATCTGGGCTGTGCAACTCCATGTCTATAACACCTTGGGCAGTGAACCAGCTGCTCAACTGTTCATGACAGCCTTGCAGGAGAGAAACTTTAGAAGATACCAACCTGTGCCTTGTCCAGATGCTTTGAAAAATGTCGATAGGATAGGGAAAAGAAAATTAAATAGTAGATAATTGTGTTTGCACCAAAGGAGTCCCAGAGAGGAGAGTCAGAGTCAGATTCTCTGAGCCCACTAGTTCCTGATTTTCTGGCCTGGCGGTTTTGAAATGTCCAGCTTGTCATATCTCACCACTTCCTTCCCTTCCCCCTGCGCTGGCTCTTGGGCCTAGTAATATGCTTTCTGCTGGGTGAAAGTGTCAGGTCATTCTTTAGTTGTATTTAAGGCAAAGAACAGCATTTCTCCTCTTTTCCTATTTCTGTGTGATTTGGGCCATAAGTACTGAAGTCCAGGAGTGAGGAGGCGGCCCTAAAAGGAGACATGAGCTGAGTCCTCAAGGGAAGGGACCTCTGGCTCCAAGGCCTTCAGTGCCCTGCCAGTGCCTTTAGCTTGAAGTCCAACCCCTTAGTTGGGCATGTCATACCTACATGAGCTCACCCACTTCCTCCCAGCCTGGCACAGAGTGGGGACTCAGTGAATGTGGAGGAACAAATACAAATGTTTATTATTATTAATAGTGATGGTAACAATAATAACAAAAGGACTCATGTTTCCCTAGGCTCCTCCAAACTATGGGCACTCTTAGGGGCTCAGTATCAGCAATAACCCAAAGTTTCTTGGCTCATCTGCTCATATAAAACCTCAACTCTCTCCTTAAAGTCTACTCTTTCTGGGAGATGAGGTAAAGAATGAGTTAAGGACAAAAGCTCTGGGCTCACAACAGAAGGGGACCAGGCATCCTTGGAGAAAGGTTGATCCTAGAGCTAGGGGCAGGTAATTTACAGGAAGAGCTGGAAAGTAAGAAAGTACTCAATAAATAATGTGGCCATATCGAAAGGAAACAGAAAGCACCTGAAGAAGCTCACACTGGCCAGATCTGTGACAATCTAACATCATAATAAATAATAATAGTAACAGATTATAATCACTGGATGAAATAGAAAGTTCCAAGTTCACACTAATGTAAGTAAATGAATAAATAAAAGAGAGAAGGGAATACTCTTCCTTACAGTATGACAAACGTAGATGGAATGATGGAATTAGAAAATCATGAGTGGATGCTAAAACTAGAGGGTGAAAATGTGATAAGGAACAGGATCTACTACATATTTACATAGCCTCAAAGGATTTTCCTACAAGTAACTTATTAATCATAAAGAGAAAAACAGTAACTTTGTGAATGAAGAAAACTGGTGGACACCACCTTAATCAAGTGATCAAAGTTAACATCACCAATAACGGGACAGATCAACATCACATGCTGTATTAATCCACTTGTGTTGCTAAAACAGAAATACCTGAGACTGGGTAAGTTATAAAGAACAGAGGTTTATTTGGCTCATGATTCTGGGACAGCTGCATCTGGTGTGGGCCTCAGGCTACTTCTATTCATGGCAGAAAGTGGCAGGCAGCCGGGGGGTACAAGCAGATCACATGGTGAGAGGAAGCAAGAGAGAGAGGGGAGAAGTGGCAGGGTCCTATAAACAACCAGCTCTTGAGGAAACTAATAGAGCAAGATTTCATTCAGGCCCTCCTCCCCCAGGGAGAGCATTAACCCATTCATGAGGGATCTGCCCTCATGACTCAAACAGCTTGCAACACTGCCACATTTGGGATCAGATTTCCACATGAGTTTTGGTGGGGAAACACATCCAAACTCTATCACATGCCTCCTGATCTGATGCACTGAGGAGGACATGGCATCATGTATGTGGTATTCCTGCCAAAAATGCATCATCTGAATCTAATCATGAGGAAAGGACTAGACACAAACCCAGACTGAGAGACATTCTACAAAATGGCCTGCAATCTTCCAAATCTTCAAGGTCATGAAAGTCAAGGAAAGACTGGGGAACTGTCACAGATTGAAGGAGACCAGGAGAAAAAAATAGCTTTAAAGGACATTAGAATTCATGGAGTTAAATTTGAATATGGAGTGCAGATTGCATTATAGCATTGCATGGATGTTAAATCTCTTAATTTTGAAAACTCTACTGCTGTTATGTAATAAAATATCCTTGTTCTTAGGAAATATACCCTTGAAGTATTTCTTAGGAATATACCTTAGAAGGGGTACCGGGTTTCCAACTTACCCAAATAATATTAAAAAATTAATATGCATACATTAAAAATAGAGAGAAAAACAACAATAAAGCAATTGAGGTAAAATTTAAACAATCCAATGAAGCTGGGTAAAGGGAAAAGGAGTCTTTGTATTCTTTTCTCTAAGTTTAAAATTATATCAAAATAATTTACCAAAAAAATGAGAAAATGTACCATTTATAGATGACCTCAGGAGGGTGCTCAGAGGGCTGGGCTTGGGAGGGGGTTAGGGAGATGGGCACCTGTACCCTGAGAAAGCGGCATCTCATGGGTCTGATGAGTCTGTTGCTGCTCTGGCTCCCAGCTGCTCCTCAGCTTGGTCTGCTATTTGAAGTCCTGGGAATGAGCTGTCAGTGGCAACACTGCCAGGTCTAAAAGTGCAATCAGCACCATGCATTGTGAGCCTACTGTGGGCAGGATGTAGGCTAGGTGCCTTTTCATGTTACCAAACACCAGTGTAGGCATGTTATAAACATCTTATTTACGCTTTAGTGAAACCCTGTTAAATGCATAGGCTCATCATCCCTGTTTTCCAGATGAGGAAACTGTCTTAGCAAGGTGAGGCTGGAGCTCCTCTGACTCCAGGTCAGGTGCTCAGCCTCCCCCCAGCCCCCTGCTCCAGTTCCTGGACATGCCCAGGACTTCCTGGCTCCATGTCTTGGCACATGCTGTTCCCCTTGCCTGCATACGGGCCCCTCCTCATATCTCTGCTTATTGATTTTCTGGCCCAGCCAAGACTGAAGTCAAGGTCTCCTGCCTCTGAATCCCAGGATCTTGGTGGTGATTAAATACCAACTGGGCTAAAATCAGGCTTTGCCTTATTGTGAACAAGTTATTTTCCAACTAAATTAAAACCAACCCAACTGGGGAAAGGATGTTGAAGAACCATTTTGAAGCTCTTTGGAGAGACACCTGCCATAATGGGAAAAACAAAACAAGCTAGAAAGGGAGAACAGTTGGGGGTGGTTACACCCTGCCTGCCCTGTCAGTCGGATCAGTTGTTCTGCTGCATATTGGGCCTCAGTTTCCTCATCTGTAAAAAGAGGCAAGAGTTCTGATTTAAGGGTGTATGTGTGACTCACTTATGAAACCTAAAAACTATGCAGACTCCCTGTTCCCCACACAGTCAGTAGGTCTAGGTGGGGACCTGGTCTTCTGTTTTTTCACAAAGTCCCACAGGGCTTCTTTCCACCATTTGAGAACCTCCAGATGGTCTCTGCCCTCTCACCAGTGGGCTGGTGGCAATCCTTGGGACTTACTGAAGGAGCCCCTGCCTGACGTCTGCTGGGCCTGGTTCCAGTTACTGAGCCAGCTAACTTCCTGCCTCTTTGATTGCTTTTGAGAATCCTGACCAGCCCCGCTTCTGAAGACTGATAATGCTTGGAAACTCAGAGTCACACTCTTGCGGCTGCAAGTTAGTAAATCTGAAAGCTCTTTGTCAACTCAAAATAGCTGCCTAAGTAGGAAGAAGCCTTATTTTTTTGCAACTGCTTTCCTTGGGGCAAACTGAAGAACAGAATCTTTATCACATCCTGGGGGCCGGGGCCACACCCTCAGGCCTGCTGAGGGCTCTGGGGCAAGGATGTTTCCTGGCATCAGAGGAGCAGAGCCTCCATCTGAGAGCCCCACCCCCATGGCCCAGGCACCACACTTCCTCCTCAGCTGGGGACTTCCTTTCTTTCCCCTTCCTCCTCATCCTGCTTCTGCCCCAGGCCCCAGGCCCTCACCTCCAGCCCCACACTCTGGGGAGGAAAGACCCCATTTAGCGATGGGACCCCAACAAGTTAACTGCCTCTCTGAGCCTCAGTTTCTGTATCTGTTGAATGGGGCCTCACATGTGGTTGTTGGGAGGATTAAGTGAGATATTAGGTGTGCAAAGTGCTTAGCACAGGGCCTGATGCAGTGAGACCCCAATAGACTACTAACTGTTATTCTGAACTCCCTTCCCATCTGATCTCACTGGTGAACACCTTCTCATTAATCGAGACCCAGCTCCCCTCCTGTGGGAGGACTTCCTAGGCCCCAGATCCTCACCTCTCCCTCCTTGTGCACATACTGCTGTCTGTCTCTTAGCACAGTTTCCCTTCCTGGGCTGCCTCCCCCCTCAAACTGGCAGGAGCCATGCCTTGTTCATTTTCACATCCCCGGACAGGAAGACTCAGTAAGTGCTGGTGGGTGCACTGCAGTGGGGCTTGTTCCATTCTGGGGCAGGGTGGGTGGCGTTGACAGTTGGGGCTCCAGCAGAGTGGACATATGCCTCTGGCATGAGGGACCCTGCAGTCATTTGCCCCAGGAACAGTGGACTACCAGAGCCAGGTACTGAAACATCCCGATTCTGCTATGGCGTGCATGGGCAACCTGACAGCTGTGGGCAGCATCGTGGCAGTGCACTCACCTGAGGGCTACACAGCCAGCTCATGAATGCCTGTCTAGCCACAACCCACTGGCGGGTCCAGGAGAGATCCCTCCAGGAAGGAGATGCACTGTGTCTTGTCCTACCTACAGAAAGGCAGATATTATCGAGACAGCATGGGAGCAATGTAAGGGATAAAACAAATGCCCCTTGGACCAGTGGCAATGCCATTTCCAAATGAAATCCATGGCAATGACCTTCTGGCTCCCTGGATGTCACCAAGTGAGCTTTCAGATACTCCTCTCCAGCTCCCACCCCTTCTTAGAAGCCTCCAGCTCTTGCTTCAGATCCTTCCTGGATTACAAATTAGAATCCTAAACCCCCTTGAGTGGAGCACCAGCCTCCAGCCTGGCATCAGCTTTATCTCCAAGGGCTGTTTCCCTGACAACATCTTCTCTTTCGGTGTCTGAGAACTTGGCTAAACTTCCTTCAAACCAGTATTTATTTGCTTTCAGTCTTGTATGCATTTTGTGCATCATGCCATCCATGCATTGGTCAGGGAAGACTATCCTGAAAAGGTGACCCTTGATAAGACAGCCAAGGGATGAGGAGTAGTTAGCTGGGCCAAGGCAGGGGCTGGGATGGGGCTGGAAGAACCTTCCAGGCATAGGAGAGAACATGTGCAAAGGACCTGGGGTAGAAGAGAATGAGGCAAGACAGAGGAATTGAAAGGAGGCCCAGGAAGCAGTACCAGAAATTGAGAGAGGAGTAGTGTGAGTTGAAATTTTGAAGAGTAGGCTGGTGCTAGATCATGCAGGGTCTGTAGGCTATGGAAGGATAGACATTGTCTATTGTCCTGAGAACAATGGGAAATCATAGAAAAGTGACAGGGGGAAAGTGACATGACTGAATTTGGGTTTGAAAATGTTACTATGCTGTGTGGAAAACAGATAGTAGTGAGCAGTGCTGGCTTCATGAATGTGCAGCCAGTGCAGCTGCTCAGGGCCCTGTTGCTCAGAAGGGAGCTGCACTTGGAGTTTAACGCTCTGAGATTGTTGTCTTGATATTCTTAATTCTTTGAAATTGTGTTTTTTAAGTGTCATTTGATAGGACAATGAAGCATGCATCAAGGGCTTGGAGCCTTGGCTTGTGTGGTCCTGCCTCCCACTGCCCCTCCTGGATTGGTTCTCAGACTCCACCTCCAGTCCTGCCTAGCAGGGACCTGAGTGCAGGCATGGGGAGATTCAGGGCTGAGGTCATGACCGGTAGCATCTCACAATGGGGCATGGCAGTGCTGTCCCTGCTCGAGGCTGACAACTCATGGCACATTCAGCAGGTGACTCAGAGGGGTGTCTCTCACTCACTTCTGACCCAGGTGCCTAGTGCATCCTGGCATGGAGTTAGCAATACCCTTGGGGACTGCCTGTCTCCCCTGGGTTGGGGAGGCAGGGCCATGGAAGATAGGGATGCCTGGCTCGACTTCCCCACCCCCAGCTGGGGAAGGCAGGTCAGTCCGGTGGCTGGTAGCAGTTAGCGGGTTTCAGCAGAAGGAGAAACCCCAGCAGTTAAGGGGTTTCATGTATAACTGAGTCAAGAGTTGGGGGGGTTGTTCCACAAATATTCCCATGCCGCAGGAAGGGTAACATTAAATAGGTTGAGAAAGAGACTGCAGGAAAGGAAAAAGTTTTATGTTTTAATAAGAGGTCTCACATTTAATTTTGCACTGGCTCCACAAATGATGTAGCTGGCCCTGGTAGTGAGCAAACACTTAGATCAAGCATGTGAAATTGGTGCAGGCCCTGCAGGTATTAATACTCCCTAAATGGTGGCTAGTTATTAGTGTTTTGTTGTTTATGTGACTCAAAAGGATGGATGAGGTGGATTCAGGAGCTGAGCCCTGCTGGGTGGCTGGCTGTGACAACCAATGTTGTAACAACTGATTTTGTATTTTATTCTCAATCCTTGGACTTACTCCTTCTTGAATTCTTCAAGCAGATGTGTTCAAATACTATGCAAAACAGGCTGGGGCTCTGCTTGTGGGGGACTCCCCCTTTTAAAAAAGGAGCCACAGCCTGGCCTGAGGAACAGCTGCCCAGACCTCGAGGCAAATGTTTTGTAGCAGCTGAAACAGTCACTAAAAAACCCTGATTTTCAGGACTGGATTCCTCTCCAGGGGAGAGGGGCGCTGTGAGGGAGGGGTCCCCCAGTACAGTTCCCTTTTCTGAGGGGCTCTCAGATGTCTCGGTCTTGCTCCTCCACCTCCCTGACGTCCCACCAATCCACCTACTCCCACCCTGGTTGCTCTATCCAGGCCTCATCCCTCTCTCAGAGTTACCACGACATCCTCTTCTGGTCTCACTCCAAGCCACTCCCCATGGAGAGAGATCTTTCTAGAACTTGTTAGTCTATGGGCCCCTCAGGTTAGAGCTCAGGTCTGCCTCCCCTCTGGGCCCCAGTTCCAACAGGGCCTGGCAGGAGTTGGTGCCCAGCAGTATCTGTGGACCTGGACTAAGGAGAAGGTTGTGTGGTCATGGCGGTTGCTCCCAGCATCCATAACACCCAGTCAAGGGATCCCATTTCCATGGCCAGTGTGGCTAGTGATGGTGAAGTATGAGCATGTGACCCACTTCTGGCCAATGAGACACGAGGGGCAATCCCCTGGGAGGCTGTGGGGAGGGACTTTGAGAAAATAAGGCACAAGGACAGGTGTCCCTTTTCTTCCTCTTGATGTGGCTGTGTCAGGAATTGTAGACTAGAACTGCTGCAGGCTCTTGGCTACCAGCCCAAGGAGGAAGACAGTAAATGAAGGAGAAACTCATCTTCAACTGATGCAAATAACACAGTGACTACAAAAGAAGATATGTCAAGGCTGGGCTCTCATCCCAATAGTAACATTGGCCCCAACAGCCTCCTGCGGCTCAGTTTTTCCATCTATCCATTGAGAGGTTCTTAAGGCAGAACCAGAGAAAGGCAGGATGAGACTCTTTTTTAATAGAGGGCCATTGGTAAAAGATAACTGTGAATGTTAAGAGCATGTGCTTCAGCATCAGACAGGCTGGGACCAAAGCCCCGCCCTCCACTTACTGACTGTGAGACCTTGGGTGAGCTGCATAAACTCCTTAATCACCAGCCTGCTCATCTGTAAAGGGGGATAATGATAGTGTGTACCCCACAGGATGGCATGAGGACTAAGTAAGCTGGTTTGTGTAAGAAGCTTAATGATGCACCGGCACTTGGTAAGTGCTCCAAAGGCAGATTGGCTGTTCTCGACGCCCAACCTTAGGAGCTGCCAAAGGTAATGGTGGGATGGGGCGGGGAGAGAGAAAGACCTCTCTCTACTGGAGAACTCCAGAAACTCTCCAGATGTTCCTCTCCTTAATTCCTTCCCCAGTTGCTCCAGCCCACAGTCAGCATGGCCATCTGTCCAGGGCTGCACTGGCTGGACCAGCACAATTGGGAAAGGAAAGCTTCATGTGTGGGAGACTTGAGGTTGGTCTTGAGGGATGGGAGGATTTGCCCAGGTGAGGAAGATCAAGAAGGGAGGAGGGGAACAGAGGAGCACAGGTGTGGAGGCAGGAGGGAGTGGGTGCCTCTGGGGACAGGGAAAGGCCTGACTGGAGCAGGAGTTTGTGGGAGGTGATGGGAAGAAGACCTGGAGAGGCAGGGAAGGGAGCCCAGCTGTGAAGTTTTCTGCCAAGAAGAGGGTAGGAGCTTTCCTTTAACAGAGGACTTCTAGTCTGCCTCCAGAACTAGAGGCATCACCCCATTTTATGGATGGAGAAACTGAGCTCAGGGAGGCTGAGTCAGTGCTGTTAGAGGTGGTGATGCCATTGGGATGAGTGGCCTGGGCTGCACAGTGGCCTTGATTTCCATGCCCTATTCTTTTCCCCAACTTCACACTCCAAGTCAGGGCAGCCTTTGAAGTTCAACGTGATTTTACACCATTAGCTGTCTTCAGCTGTAAGTAACAGAAAACCTGTCTGGGGTGCCTTAAATGCTAAACATGTGTATTAGCTCAAGTTCAAGGATTCTGGAAGCAAGGGGCTTCCTGGGGCAGTCCCATTGCTCTGCAGTTCTCCCTGATGTGTTCTCTCTTGGGTCGCTATTTCACAGCTTGGCTGTGCCCCACCTCTCTAAACCCTGGGCATGCATAACTGGCCCTTGGAAACTTAGCTATTTCTTCTGCAGCAGCTCTCATCTATCTTATCACCCCCAGTCAAATGTAAGGCAGATGTCAGTGAGGGTGGTGATTTGTGGACAAGCCCTGACTCATCCCTTTCTGCCAGCCACCCTGGGCTCAGGACTCCCTGCTGGCATCTTCTGCTGAGTGGGCAGGCCCTGGCTCCTCAGGGCTGTGTCTGGGGCTCTAGCATGGGGCTTTTCCTAAGGTGGTACCAGACAATGCCCCTAGCACCTGTCCTGCCAAACTGGAAATCCCAGAAATGTTCTTGACACCATGTCCTTTCCAAAGACTGAGGATGGCAAATGGAGAAACTGAGGCTCAGAGAACTAAAAAGTTGATTGGGGTCCCTCAGCCACTGAAGTGTAGAGCCCAAATTAGACAAAAACTGGGGCCTCAATCTGAGTTTCCGAACTGCCACCTCTGTATCTTTATAATCCTGTCTCTTAGTATGATCACATTCATCGAGCCTGAAGACTACATCCTCGAGGCTGGGGTTGGAGGTGTTCCCTTCCCCAGAGAGTGTCTAATCTGGACACTTGTGGTGGTGGTGGGGGCAATGCCCATGAGGCCTCAGGCTGTTCTCCTTTGGCTAGTTACCCACTCACCCAACCTCTGTGCTCCCACAGCCCCCAGAGCACAGCAGTGTCTGCCCCCTGATGGGAGCTCCTTGAGGGCAGGACCAGGGCACCAAGCAGCGAGCGTTTGATGAATGGTAGATGTCCTAGGCCTGTATGAGCTGCTCCAGAATGGTTTACTGGTGAGGGGTGGAGGGTCTAGCATCTCTGGGCCTGGGCTGGAGGGGGCTGGGCTGGTGGGCCATAGCACCTGGGGTTCCTGGGCCCCTCCTTGCCCATACCATCACTGGGCCTCAAGCTCCCTAAGTTTATGGCCTCTGGGAAGAAACTGAGCCAGGGCACGGGGAGGAGACAGGCAGCAGGATGGCAGGTGGCAGGGAGGGCTGCACAGGGGAGCACAGCAGCTCTACTTCCTGTGGGCGAGGGCCCTCGTGCCTGCCCCGGGGGAGGTTGCACAAACCTTCCTGCACAAGCCACAGCCTCCCTGCCCTCCTGGCTCTGGTGCCAGCCTGCTCTCACACCAGCCTCCCACTGGGGCTGGCATCCACAGCCATCCCTGCCCTAGGTCCCAGACTGTGTCCTCCATCACTTCAGGGCTGGCCAGGGGCTGGGCTGGGCCTGACACCGCCTGCCCTCCCATCACCAAGCCCCGCTCCTTCCTCATTTTGCTGCTGATTCTAGCCCCAAACAAAACAGGTTAAGCCCTCCTTTTCCTCCCTCGGGCAGCTCGCCTTTGGCCCGCGGCTGCCTTCTGAGCGCTCCAGACGGCGCCGGCAAGGGGGGGCCTGGGACGGTGCTGCTGGCTCCTGGCCCTCGGCAGCCCGGCCTGTGGCAGGAGAGCGAGCTCTGCCTCGGCAGACGCCTGGGGATGATGCCACAGCTGCAGTTCAAAGATGCCTTTTGGGTGAGTGGAAACGGCGAGGGGCGTCGAACAAGCCGGGGGGCCCAGTCAGGTGGGAATTTCCCATGGTAATTGATGGGGATGTAGCCCCAAGAGGGGGGTTTTCTCATAGAAATAGTGGTTGAGTTTTGGTCTTAACTGTCGTGGAGGTGGCCTGGGCCACCGTCCCTGCTGAGTTGGAAGACCAAGGAGGTCCTCAGCCTGGGGTGCTGATCTCTGTAAATGTCAACGCGTGGGCAGGGGTCTCTCCTGTGCTCCCAGGGCTGCTTTCCCCTCTGGGAGACCCCTCTCTCCATCCTCAGAAGAGTAATATGTGGGTGGGGGCTTGAGGAGGCCAAGTGGGGCACAGGAGAGGTCACAGGATTGGGGACAAGAAAGAAAAACCTGGATCAGGTTTTGGCTTTGTTGCTTAGAGGCTGGGCAAGCCGTTTTATGTGTCTGAGCCTCAGTCTCTCCACCTATATAGTGGAGATAAATAAAAATAAACATACCAGCTGGATGGGAGGGTTAAGTGAGGCGATCTAATGCATTAAAGCCCCAGCACCTTGCGGACACACCAAATGGTAATTCTCTTCCTCTCACCCAACCCCTTGTCCTTTGCAGACCTCGGGGGTCCTCCAAGGAGGCAGACAGGCAGGCGATTCTTTGCTCACTTTCTTAAATTCATCACAGGCATAAAGCAAGTCCCTTTCCCCATGAAGTAAGGGCACCCGGCCAGTGGTGGAGGTAAAGTGGCTTGGCCCAGGCCGCATAGCCGGCAAGCCCAGTTTGGAGCCTGGATCCCCTCAGCTTTTTTCCAGCTGCCCTTCAACCTTCTCCTCTCTCCTCAAGATCTGGCTGTCGCCAGTGGCTTTGGGGAAAAGCAGAGACCTCTCTGGTTAGAGCTGGGAAATATGGCTGTCCCAAGGTGCCACCTCCAATCCCACAGAGGCTCTGCCCCTCCCCTCAGCTGGTTCAGCCCCAGCCCGACAGCCTGGCCCTTCCTGGGCCCTTTCCTGGGGCCACAGCCAGGAGGATGAGGGCTCATGGGCCAGGCCTTCCTTCTCTTCCAGGCCAGCTCTGCTTAGGGCCTGTGGCTAGTATGTGAATGACATGCTTCCCCTGCCCTGACCACACAGTGGGCAGAGGACCCTGCTTGGGGAGGGTGCCCTGTGCCTCTCTGGGCCTTGGTTTCCCCATCTCTACAAAGAGGGGGCATGACCAGCCCAGAAAAGCCGATGGAGGCAGAGCTGGCTAGACCCAGGATGCTTACAGCCCAGGCTGGTGGCTGGAGCCCCAGGAGGAGGGAGGGGTGTGAGTCACCACATCACTGCCCTGACTTGGAGTGTGAAGTTGGAGGAAGGGGTAGGACCTGGAAATCCAGGCGGTTCTGTAGCCCTGGGTAGACCAGGAGATCCTGACCATTTTACCTCCAGGACCTTTGTGTCAGTCCAGAGTCCCTGGGCCCACCTTCCCTAGGGCAGAGCAGCAGCAAGGAGCAGCCCCATGGCAGGATCTGGGCAGGGGGGATGGTACACAAGGGAGCAGGGCGGGGCAGCAGCAGAAGCCAGCAACCAGCCCACCGGTGGCAGCTTCCCGCGCAGCATCTGCCCCCACGCTTGCGCTTGCTGCACCTATGGGCTGCAACGGGCATCATGGCCTCCAGGTGCCTCCTCTGCTTTGTGGCTGGCCCGCTGGGCCTGGGCCCAGGATACAGCTTCCCTAGGGAAGGCCAGAGCAGGGAGGGGGAGTGAAGCAGCCAGTGGGAGGCTCTTATGCTGAGCCTGGGCAGGAACCCCAGATGGTCACTGTCAGCAGCACCTGCCCCAGGGCCTGGGTTCTAATGCCTCTCCTAATGCTAAGCTCTGCCCAGTACCTGATAACAACTAACACTGAGCACTGAAGATACGCCAGGCATATATATATATATATATATATATATATATATATATATATATATATATATATATATAATCTCAGGGCTGTATGTATATTCACTCATTTAATTCTCACAACAATCAGTGAAGTAGATGCTGTTGTTATCTCTATTATTCAGATGAGGAAATTGAGTCACAGAGAGCTTAAGGGACTTGCCCAAGGTCACACAGCTGGGGTTAAACCCTGGCAGGCTGGCTCCTGCCTGTGTTGCCCAGAACACTGCATCATCTGTCTACCTGGCACATCACTGGGTCTTTGGACCTCGTGGTTCATATCAGGGAAATAGAGGGGAAAATTCTGTCTTCTTATCTCCCAGAGGGGTGAGAAGACCAGATGAGGTGGGTAGAACAGTGTCTTGAAGCTAATTTACAGACAGATCTGTAAAACAAAAAAGGCACATTGCTGGCTTCAGCGGGTATGTTAGGAACAGAGCCCGCTTACTTGGCTCCTCTTCCTGGCTTTCCCCTCCCCAGCCCAAGGCACTGCTGTTAAACCCTGTAGCCTGAAGCACAGTTTGAAAATGATGGGTCTTTAAATAGTGGAAAGAAACCCCTGGGCTAGAAAGATCATATTTAATGTCACAGCACTTCAGTTTTCTGGCAACCTCACCTATCCAGAACACAGGTGAGAGGTGGGCCTGTTTCTGGCATTGGCTCACAGGAAGGAGGAAAGCAAACATGGTTTCTGAGGAACCACAGAGAGTGTCACTAAGAGCTTCCATTAAAGTTCATATACTTTACTTATAGGAGATGCCCCATAGCATTTAGTCAGGGCCTATGAACTCTAATTTTACCCACAATGTTAACAAGCTTGATCATGGGGTCTTTTAACCTGTAGATGTAGCAATTAGTTGGGGTCTGCCCAGGACCTCATGGATAAATATTGATGATGGATAAATATTGGTGAACCTGGACTGTCAGAGGCAGTTGCACAGATGGCTAGTAGCCTGATGCAAGGAAGGAGAAAGAAAACTTATAAAAAGAGGAGGTAACGGCTCAGCAGTGGTAAGTACATTCAGCATGAGCAGACACAGTCCTGTCCCTCAGTAGGCCTATATTTGCAATTCTGTCTGTGTGGCCACACAGTGTAAATTTATAGCCTGCTTTCAGCCGCTTCAGAGCATTCAGATGCAGGCCGCTGTGGGAGCAAGGCAGAGTGGGCTAGCTACAGTGGGAAGGAGGGATAATTTGATATCTGTTCTACACTCACATGAGAGAGAGCATCACCACTTTGCAGGAAGTTTGTGGCTGAGCCTCAGAGTGGGACCTGTCAGTGAGACAAGGTTGAGTCTAAAAATATCAGGTGTCTGAGTTGAGAGGGTCTTAAATCTCATTAGCCTGTCCCAGCACTGAGTCAAAGGGATGCGGAAGCCCAGAGAAGCCAGGGTCCTGTTCCCACCCCTGGCTCACCAGCGGCTCTGCTCCTAGTGGGCAGCCAAACTACTGCAAGAAACATCTGTCTGTATCCTCAGCACAGCGTTGGCAGGTGGGATATGTGCTAAGTAAATGTTTACAGAATAAGTTAATAGACAGTGAATGTCTCCATGGTCCACCTGCCTTCCTGAGCCCGTTTTCTCCTTCATTTCACTTTAGCTATATTATACCATTATTTTTTGAGCAGAGTCTCTACTAGGTGGTCCAGACTGACCCTGGCTTCACCACCCCCATCCAATCAGATGCATGAGACTGGGCTGGCTGGTTAGCTCAGTTAGTTGTAGCTCAACCTTATAATATCAAGATCACGGTTCAGATCCCCATACCGGCCAGCCGCCGAAAAAAAAGTCACAGTCCGGAGCCGGAGTTGGAGCCAGGCAGGGGTGCACCAGGGGGAGCAGTGTCTGAGCCGTGCCTTCCCGTCCTAGCCTTCCCCACTGCCCCCCATGACCTGTACAGTCAATGGCCTCTGCAAAGATGTTACTGGATAGTGTTACCGCCTTTGGGGTAGTTAAAAGGAAAAGTAAGGGCTTCATCCACCATTTGGGTGGGAACCACCAAGTGGCTATGGGGAGAACAGGATTGTTCTGACATGTGATCATATCTCTCTCTTTGAGGCTGGGCTCTAGCTTCATCTGGAAACCTCCCTGCCAAGCTGGGAGGAACCGAGCCTCCCCAAGCCCATTTAACAGGTGACAGCACCACTGCTGGCTGGAGAGAGTGAGTCACCAGGGCCTCAAAGTGGGACTGAGGCTGGGCTGGGCCCCTTCCCTATGTGTCTGCTCAGCTGCTCCTGCCTCTTCCCCTTCCCAGTTCTGAGACTCTGAGCTTCCCCATTTAGGACGCTACTGAGAAGGGGACTGAGGGACCCCACTTTGGCCTGTCCTAAAGCTGTTTGTCACTCATGCCCACCCCAGGACCTGTCAACCATGGCCCCAGGGGTATCAGAAGAGGCTGACATTTGCTGAGCACATGTTCTGTCCTAGGCAGTTAAAGCTGTGTAAATACCGTCTAAAGAAGCAAAATCACTTAATTAAGGAAAGTGGGAAAATGGAGAACAACAGGGAAAGAAAGCACCCTTTGTCTCATCGCACAGAGACAACTGCTGGTGCTTGGCTGTTTCCATAGACTGTTTTACAGGTGCAAGAATATTGTGTATACAACTTTGTATTCTCCCTCCCTTTTTTTTCTGGCACTTAAAATTTTATTTTAAACTGTGGTAGAATATACCTAACATAAAGTTAATCATCTTCACCATTTTTAAGTGGACAGTTCAGTAGTGTTCACACTGCTGTGCGGCCTTCCCCCGTTTCTAGCATAACTCCTCTGTGAATGCTTGTGGATGTGGATGTGGGTTCCTTGTCTTCAACATCACCATTGTTAATGACTGCACAGTGCTGCAGCCTTTGGATTTGGTGGACATGCTAGGATTCATTTATCCCCTGTTGTTGGACATTTAGGTTACTGTCAATTATTTCCTACAATGGGTAGATCTTTGAATATAAAGGTTTTTCACTCGAGGATCATTTCTTTGGGTAGTTTCCCAGCAGAGGAGGCACTTCTGGATGGAGGAGTAGGGCCAATTCTCTAGTTGTTGGCATGAGCATCCACTGTGCAGTCCCTCATAGTCCTCTGGTTGGGCAGGAGTTTTTTACACAGAAGGAGAGACCAGAATGAACTGGAAGGGACAGGGCTTGTGAGTGAGACCCTGCCAGGAACTGGAACCTGCTCCAACTTTGGGGGGTATTTGCAGCAGGGCAGACCCTTGTGGCCTTGAAGGCCAGTGGCTGAAGAGTGGTACTCTGGAGCAACTGGACCCTTAGATGGCACAGGAGGTGGGCAAGGGAGGCCCTGGCTGTCCTGCTTTGGCTGCCACCAATTGCCTTCCCTGCACACCCCTGGCCGCAGCTGTCAGGAGCAGTGAAGACAGACACACTCTCTGTACTGATTGGGAAAGCTCTTTAAGACGTGGTGTTATGTGTAAAGAGCATAGAGCCAAATGGTGTGTCTGGTATGCAACCCGTTCTGAAAAGTGGGAGAAATAAGCATTTATACTGGCATGGGCTTGTCTTAGCAATAAGGATCTCTGGAAGGAGACATAGGGAACTAATGAAAGTGGTTACCTGTTGGGAGAATGAGAGAAAAGAAATCAATGTGGGACAGGGCAGGGCAGCTGTGAGCGTTTTCATGATACAAATTTTTATACTATTTAATTTTTGAAACGTGAATGTGTTATTTTAAAAAATTAAACAATTAAAACTGAAAAAGAAGACATTAAGTCCAAGTTCCATGAGCATTTTTTCCTCTGAGTCCCAGTTATTTAAATCATCCCCCGAGGAGTGGTCACAGTACCTGTATGATGAGTGTCTGTTACATGCCAGGCACTGCAATAGCCACTCCACAGGTGTCCTCAGACCCAGGCAGGGACTCTCACCCAGGACCATCCCTCTCCACTTTTCTCTGCCCCTCAATTCTGAGGAGATGGGCTAGTTCATTCTTGGTTTAACCATAGTTCATGTAAGATGAAAAGGTGGCCCCTGCATGTTAATAGTGGTTTCTATGGATGTGGAAGCAGGGTGATTTTTCTCTCCATCCCTCTCCTTATTTTCTGCATGTAAATAAGAGATTACTTACATCATCAAAAGGAAAATATTTTAAAACAAACTAAGCAATTCCTGCTTTAAAAGCTGAGATGATGTTTTTAGGCCAAATTTGTGGTTTGACAGCAGGACTTCTTCCACATGCTCTGAGCACAGTTTGTGGTACGTGGGCCCCTGGAGATGGAGAACTTGGTTCATTGGTGCCCATTCCATAGGACATGGCTAGCCCTCTGAAGGTGTCAGGAGATTGCAGAGGTTGTGGTCATGCTTGCTGTGCTTTCACCATGCCTGCTGATGGTTACCTCCAGAATTTACTGTCTGCAGCGTTCTGGGTCAAGAATTCAACCCCACCTTTGATTTTGTTCTTAGTGGAAAACAAAATCTGGTTCTTGATGACCCACTTTGTGCTTCAGTCCCCAGGAGCTCACACACTTTTCCTGGCTGCTCCTGGTGTTGACATAGACTTGGGCCAGCCCCTGGGATGGAGAAGTAGTTCCTTCCTTGGGCTTTGAAGGGTGGGTAAGAATTTGGGAGACAACAGGAGGGCAATCAGCATTTCAGGTTAAGGTATGGGATGGGCAAAGGTGTTTAAGGGGGAGTAGATTTGGAAGATGGTTTTCTGGCTCAGAGCATTGTGCAAGGTGACTGATAGGAAGGGAGAGCCCGAGCTGGATTGTGAAAGGTCCCTGCCCTAAGTGGCAGCAGAGATACTTTCTTCTGCCTCTTCGCACCCTCTGCAGTGGTAGCTGTTCCTCTTCTGCAAAAAAACCTGGAGATTGCAAGCCGTGGGCGGGATGCCCTCCCACCTCACCCAAGCGTGGCTGATGCTGCAAACCACACGGTGGGGGGAACTTGGTGTGGAAACTGAAACTGCCTCAGCCTCAAGCTAGAGAGAGTGGCACCCTGTGCCGTCCACACCAGGGATCCTCTCTGGGCTGGTTCTGGAAGGTCCCTCCCTCCCAGGCTCAGTCACTCCCCATCTTCCAGAAGAAAACAGGCTTCTTTGAAAGCCCCTGAATGGCTGCCACCCTCACTTGCTGGGTGGCCTTGGAGAATCATTTCTCCTTTCTAAACCTCAGTTTTCTCATCTGTAGGATGTTAGTGTGATGCTCACCTAAGATAAAGGTCTTAAGGTTGGGGGGTTGCTCAGGACAGTGTTAAGGGACCACCTCCTCCTGCTCACCATGGCGAGTTAGCAGACCAGGATTGGTTCTGAGGGACCAGAGTTACAATTGGATATGCTGCCACAGAGTGAGCCTCTATGTGGATCTTCCCATTTCCAGAATGCCTTCTTAGCTCTGTATCCCACCTGCAGAGAGTCATTCCTTTGGGTTCAAGTAACAAGATGATCTATGTTATCTCATTTCCGACACCAGTCCTGTGAGGTTGGTATTCTTATTCCTGCTTTACAGAGAGGAAATTGAGACTTGTACAGAGGATGTGGGGCTGGGGGATGCCATGCGGATGGACTTTGGGACTGGGCTGGGCCTGGCTACTATCTTCCTAGGCCTGTGTCTGAGAGCCCTTAGGGTGAGTGGGAGGGTGTGAGGTTTGCTGAGGCCCAGCACCCTGAACAACTGGTGATGGAGCAGGCAGGCAGGTGACAGTTCCTTCCACTGGTGTTGACAGGCCATCCACCATTGGCCAACAGGAAGTGCCAGCTAGAGCCCCAGAGACTAGTAGCCAGTGTGGGGATAGGGTAGCCAGATGGAACTCAGGGCTTCCCAGCTATGGAAGCAAAAATGGAAGACTGAGTCATACTTGGGGGAGCGGGGGAAGAGTGAGTGATGGCCTGAGGCAGGAGTGAGCTTGATATATTCAGAGGACAGGGAGTCAGTGTGGCTGGAGAGAGTGTCCAAGGCAGAGAGTAGTTCGAGATAAGGTCAGAAATGGAGGAGGGTGACAGATCTTGTAGACTGTCATTTCAGAAATCCCCATGCCTAGGCCATGCCCTGGGCCAATTACATCCAAATTTTTGGGGTGAGACCTGGATATCAATATTTTTCAAAGTTCCCCAGTGCCTCCAACATGTGGCCAGGGTTGAGAACCACTGGTGTAGACAACTGTGGTGGATTAATATCTGTTGCTGATAGTGGGCGCACATCTGGCTTTTACCATTCACGCCACCTCATTTTACTCGCCTGAGAGAGTAGAGCTTAGAGAGTTTTTTTGATGGTAAATATACGTAACATAAAATTGACCATTTTACCCATTTTTAAGTGTACAGTTCAGCGGCATTAAGTACATTCACTATTTTCACTGTCTCATCATCCCAGAGAGAAACTGTACCCACTAAATAATAATTCTTGGAGCTTCTGGATAGCTTGAATACGTGGAAGTTTCTGGAGGGTGGTGCTCCCAGGGAGGGCATGGAAGCTCAGCACCCCTTCGCCCATACCTTGCTCAGTGCATCTCTTCACCTGTATCCTTTGTAATAGCCTTTATAATAAACTGGTAAATGCATCCGTTTCAAATGTCAAGGAATCCAAAGCTTCTGAAAAACCGTTTGTAGTTGCTAGTCTCTGGGTTGGCCTTTTTAGTGATCAATTATCGGGCAAATTAGCAAAGAGTCACTTCCAAGATATTAAGAATGAGAGTGGAGATGTTGAAGATGTGGTATATCCAACAAAAACTGCAAGAGTTGCATACGTAATATTCAAAGAAAAAAAGTTGCAGAGAATGTCATTAGACAAAAGAAACACCATCTGGCAAAGAAGGCTGGTTGTGCTCTCGTAGTCTCTCATTTTAGTACAAATTTCTTCAGCTCTGTAAATGCTATCCTTGATCTTTCTGTTTTTTGGAGTCAAGTTACTCTAGAAAATCTGGTAATAGACTTAAAAAAGAAAATCCAAACATTAAGCTTCGGTCCTTTGGAACTCAATGGAAGAATCTCCATGGAAGGACCATTTCTGTCTATCAAGAAGCTCAAAGAATCTTTGCTATTAAAAGCAAGTTCTCTTTTAGGAAACAAACAAACAAACAAACAAACAAAAAAAAAACCCAGGAGTTTTACCAGTGGAGGGAGAAAGTAGAACAAAGCCCAAAAAGGAGTCTACAGAGAAGCAAATAACTCTTTGGAGTCACTCAGGACATTAGTACCTGAGACTACCGGGAGTGGAGAAAACATTTGTGCTCAACACAGATATTTTCCTTTATCCAAAACAAAAGTGTGGATTTTATGAAAGCACACTGAACAAATTCCATATTCTAAATCACGAGAGAGTGGATGGTGAAATCACCACAATTTGTCTAAAAAATGCTCAAGTTGGTTCTCAGCCAAACAATGCAAAGCATGAGAAAGAGTTTCGCCTTGAGCTTAGAAAAGAGACATTTATTTTGGGACAAAGGGAAATAGAGAGAAAACAAATATTGAATGAGCATGGTGAAAAACTATGTTCGAGATACCTAAGGGTTCTGATTAACTTTTACAGGACACTGATTGACATTATAGGATTTCCTTCTGACACTTACCTTTTTTTAAAAAAAAAGGTCATGAAATGAACACGGCAGGTCAGTTCATTAAAATCTCAGCGATAGCAATGGCTGCTTTCCCTTCCTGAGAGTGACTATGCCATGCTGCATGCTAGCTTTACACGTTACCTCATTTAATCCTTATGACCAATCCTTCATCACAAGCATTACAATCCTCATGTTATAGGGGAAGAAATAGGATCTGGAGACGTCAAAACACTTGTCCAAAGTTATCCTGCTGACAAGGAACAGGGCTGGGCCTTAACCCAGTCTACGTGATTACAAAGATAATATCTAAAGTACGCAACTATGGAAAAACAACTCACTAAACGTTGAAGGAATCTCACTTTCTCTGCAACTCCAAATTATTAGAAAAAGAAGTAGCTTTAATTCTAACATATGAGAAGTTTGGATGATTATTATTACGCCACTGGCAATTTCTTAACATTACAAATTTTGTGTTTACTCCTTATAGAATTAGAAGGCTGGCAAAAATCACTCTGGACACTAGATAGAAAGTATTTCTAATGCAGGTAACTGTTACTTTACTAAATTCCATTGTTACAAAGCCACTGGACACATGGAACATTTTTACTGCTACTTATGAGTATTTAGCCTAAGTGCTTACATAAAATACTGATTCTCCAGTTATGAAGAATTTTGAAAGAAATCTGTAAGATCTTGTTCCTCAAATGCTGTTATTTTAACATTATGATTATGAAATAAAGGTGGAAAACAAACAAACAATAATTCTCCACCCCTTTTTCCCATCCCCTATTCTACCTCTGTTCTACCTTCCATCTCTATGAATTTACCTGTTCTAGGTGCCTCATACAAGTAGAAGCATAGGATATTTGTCCTTTTGTGTCTGGCTTATTTAACATAGCCTAGTCTTCAAGAATCATCCATGCTGTAGCGCATATCAGAATTTCTTTCCTTTTTATGGCAAAACAATATTCTATTCTCAATATATACCTCATTTTGTATATCCATTCATCCATTGATGGACACTTGGGCCATCTACTCCTTTTGGCTATTGTGAATAATGCTTCTACGAACATGGTGTACAAGTATCTGTTTAAAACTCCACTTTCAGCTCTTTGGGGTATATACCTAGGAGTGGAATTGCTGGATCATATGGTAATCCTATGTTTAACTTTCTAAGTTACTGCCAGACTGTTTTCCACTTTTACATTCCCATCAGCAATGGAAAAGGAAAAGGGTTCCAGTTTCTTCACATTTTTGCCAATATTTATTAATTTCTGGGATTTGTTTGTTTGTTTATCATAGTCATCCAAGTGGTATCTCATTGTGGTTTTAATTTGCATTTCCCTAATGTCTAATGGCATCAAGCATCTTCATGGGCTGATTGGCCATTCGTGCATCTTCTTTGGAGAAATGTCTGTTCAAGGTCTTTGCCCATTTTTATTTTCTTAAATTTTTTAAATTTTAATGTTTTTATTTTATTTTATTTTATTTTTTGTCACCATCTATCTTTGCCCATTTTTATTTTATTGTTTTGAGTTTGACTTTTTAATTTTTTAATTTTTAGTTGTTATGCCATATTGTATTTATTTGTATTATTATTATCATTATTTTATTTTATTTTATTGTACATTGTGTGAGTGTCAAATCAGGGTAGTTATCTTATTCATCATTCCAGGATGTAATCATTCTTTGTGTCCATTAACCAATCTTTGCCCGTTTTTAAATTGGGTTGTTTGTCTTTTTGTTGTTGAGTTGTGGGGGTTCCTTATATGTTCTAGATATTCATCCCTTATCAGGAAAATATGATCTGCAAATATTTTCTCCCATTCTATGAATTGTATTACTCTCTTAATACTGTCTTTTGATGCACAAAAGTTTTTCATTTTGATGAAGTTCAATTTATCTATCTTTTTATTTTGCTGCTGGTACTTTTAATGGCATATCCAAGAAATCATTGCCAAATTCAGTGTCATGAAGCTTTCCCCCTATGTTTTCTTTTAAGAATTTTATAGTTTTAGCTTTCACATTTAGGTCATTGGTCCATTTTGAGTTAATTTTTGTTTATTAGTGTTAGGTAAGCGTTAACTTCATTCTTTTGGATGTGGTTATCCAGTTTTCCCAGAACCATTTGTTGAAAAGACTGTCCTTTCCTCATTGAATGGTCTTGCTACCCTTGTCAAAAATCAATTGGCCATAAATGTGAGGGTTTATTTCTGAGCTCACTATTCTATTCCATTTGTTCTATATGTCTGTCCTTTCTCCTTTCTTCTTCTTCTTTTTCTTTTTTTGGAGGCTGACTGGTACAGGGATCCAAACTATATGTCTGTCCTTATGAAAGTACCATACTGTTTTGATCACTGTAGCTTTGTTTTGTTTCAAAACTTTGAAGCTTTGAAATCAAGAAGTTTGGATCTTCCAACTTTGATCTTTTTTTCCAAGATTATTTTGGCTATTAGGGGTCCTACATAAAGCTGTGTATTAGTCTGTTTCTGTTGCTTATAACAGAAATACCCCAAACTGGGTAATTTATTAGAAAATGAAATGTATTGCTTACAGTTTTAGAGGCTCGGAAGTCCACAGTCCAGGGAACACATCTGGTGAGGGTCTTTTTTGGTGGCAACTTCAGCAACAGAGGGTATCACATTGCAAGAAAGGCAGAAGCAAGAGACAGCTTCTTACCCACTCTTCTTTTAAAGCCATCAGAACCACGCCTTTGACCACCATTAAACCATCAATGGATTAATCCATTCACTAGGGCATGGTCCTCACAATCTAACCACCTTTCAATCACCATAATAGGATTTCCCACCCTTTTAACACTGTCACAGAGGGGTTTAAGTCTCAATGAGCTTTGGAGGGGACACCCAATCCATGGCAAGGTGCTTTTATTGTTTCCATTTTATAGGTGAGGAAACCAATATTTGGGCCTTCCTGAAGTTGTCTAGACTGGACTGGCCACCAGTCTATGACAAATCACTTATTCACTCACCCTGGGCACACTTGGGGAGACACCCTGTCTTAAAGAGGCCCCCCCCCAGGGTGGTGGGCTTCTTCCTGTCATTGCCCTGCCTCCTGGCCCCATGGGAAGACCCATGACTTCTGAGCTTCCTTGAGGCCTCTCTGCTCTCACTCTTCTTCCAGGAGAGTCTGGAGGGAAGGCCTGCAGAGCTGTCACCCACTTCCTCAATGGATCATAGGAAGGCCCTGTGGGAATTGACGTCCACGCTGGCCTTGCCCTGCCTGGATGAGGAGCCTGAAAATCAGGCCAACTGGCTCTGCACTTCATGGACCTCATCCCTAAAGCAGAAGGGGCCCCCTTCTCAGTATCTCCTGAACGTTTGCCCTAGTCCTGGATGAACTCTGAGCCCACTTTCCCAGGCATGGGGTGGTAGGAAGGCCCAGGAGGACGGCTGGGAGTGGTGAGCAGGGGGATCAACACAGAAGTCTGGATCGGAGTCCCTGGAGCTATCGTGAATACCAAACATAGCCTGGCATGGGGTGTGGGGTCTGCATGGCGCAGGGCAGTACAGAGAGTAGGTGCTGTGTTGGCAGCACCTGCAATGGTCTGCACTTTTTAGCAGAGGAGGATGGAAATTGACCCTGGAACCAAAGAAATAGGTGTGGATGATGCCAGGGCCAGAAGAAGACCAGTGGCTGAGACTGGGCCTCAGCTCAGGACAGGAGCCACTATGAGACTGCTGGAATTTTATCCCAGTCCTCAGATAAGTCCCAACCTTAGAGGGAAGGAGCTTGGACTCCAGCCTCCAGCAGTCTCTGTTTGAGTCCTATCACTGTGTAGTCTGAGAGGGAAACATTAAACAGTGAACAGTCTCAGAGAGAACAGGGCTCCCTCAGGCAGCCCAGTGGCATCTTACTCTGTTTAGAGAAGAGGTATTTTCCCCCAGCTGGCTCTATGCAAAATGCACACGGGCTGGGTTGGGCAGGGCAAAGCAACTTCCCAGTCTCCAACACAGAACCCTTTCCCTGGCGGGCGCAATCTTTGCCTCACTCTGACCTTAGAACCCAACACCCTGCTTCAATGCTACTGTATTCACGGGGTGACCCTGGCAAGTTCCTCAACACTCTCAGCCTCTGGTTCCTTGTCTATAAGCATTGCAGTATTAAATTGACCTCTGTAGTTAGAGGATTGAGAGGTGGAGACGTGTGTGTTCATGGCCTACACGAGGAGCTCCATGTGCAGACCCCCTACAGGTGCGGCAGCCCAGCCAGCACCCAGGCTCAGAGGACATCTCAGCCAGAGGCCAGAGTTGGGGCAGGGGCTGGGGATGGGGTGGGATTCCCCTAGGCCCATCCGCGTATCTTGAGCAAGCCCCGAGCCCAGGGGAGGCTGCCAGTCCTCACACCTGCAGCAATTCACAGCCACAAAACAGGACACTGCACATCAGCCCTGTGAGGGTGCAGGGTCCATGGGTTCATGCCAGTTTACAGATGAAATAACTGAGTCCAGAGATTGGGAGCAACGAGTTCAGATAAGTGTCACCGCTGAGATTCAAATCTAGTTCTTTTTTATTTCCTTTCTTAGTTTACTCTTAGTAGATATGTACTAGTCACCATGGCCACTATTTTCCAGGAGCTCATTACATGTCAGGTGCCCGTTGCTAGGATCCTACGTGTATTATTTCATGTAGTCTTCAAAGCCCCTGGAAGGGGGGGGGGGTTGATGTGTTCATCCTAATTTTACAGAGGAGGGAATCTGTGCTCAGGAGGGTCAAGGTCACACAGTCTGTGGATGGGGAAGTATCCAGAACCAGAGCCTTGGACTCCCTCTCAGGGAGTGGGACATCCCCAGGCAAGCATAGGTGGTGTGGAAGGGGTGATACCTGGAGAAGGGTATGTGTGGGGACAATGCCTGGACCATCGGTGCCTGGCTCCAGTCCCTGGCTGGTCACCCACAGGCTGGAGCCTGTGTTGCAAGGAGCCCCATGCGGGCTGGCCCCAGGCAGGCCATGGACAATGCCTGTCCTTCCTGTGAAGACAAGCTGGACGCCTCATGGCTTGCTGCAGGGGTCAGTGTCTCCTCCACGGCTCAGGGTCTGGGGTGGCTCAGCTCCTTCCTTCCCTACATCAGCCACCCCTTGTGTCCTGCCACTTCCCTTTCCCGCCTGCCCCCACCCTCAGCATCTGTCCCCTCACCTGCTGTGAGATCCTAGTGAGCAACCCGACTGCCAAATCAGCTTGGCATGGGCGGCCAGAACTGTGTGACCTGAGCAAGTCACTAACCTTGTCAAGCCTCAGTCCTCATCTGTAATACGGGGTAATAACAGCACAGTCCTGGCTTACAGGGTTGTCTGATGATTAGAGGTGATCACGTAGCAAGGCATTGGCCTTGTGCCTGTCAGCACCACACCAGGCACCCCCAGCCACTGGCCCCCTTCCCCTGAACTTGAAGCCTGGCTCTGGTTCCCCGTGACCTCTGGGAAGGTCCCACCTCGCTCCGCCTGACTCGGCCGGCCTCATGCTGCTTCGTCAGACACCAGCTCCAGCTCCCCTCACATCTCCCACTGCTGCCTCGACGCCGGCTTGTACAGCGACTTACAGCTCCAGATATCAGATGTCCGGGCTCCTAAACTGGAGGGCTGCTCCCCACCTCCCAGCCTCTGCCCTGCCTTGTGTTGTCTCCCTGTCCCATCCCTTGTCTCTGACTTTTCTACACATTTTAGTTCCATAAAGCAGGAGGAAGAAGTGGGGGATCAAGCTGGGCTTTTAAGACTTGAGAAAGCGGGAAGGGAAGTGGGCAGTGGAGACCTTCCTGTCCTCATAATTGAGGAAGCCTATTTAAAAGAACGAGGCGTTCAAGCCAGATAGGCCTTGGTCAAAAGCCAGGCTGCCCACACAATTAGAGAGTGTAACCTCCTTCATCCTTCTTTCCTCATCTTCTTGACAGACAGGAGACACCTTGTGGTCAGTAGCACTGAGATGAGAGGGCAAGCGCGTGCGTGGTGGGTCCTCTGCCAGCACTCGTGTTGTCCCCATCAGTGGGATTCCTGGGAACCCCTGAAAACTCACAGGGCTCTGATGGGGTCCCTGGAGGCTGCAGGTGACCCACCATGCACAGGCCTGTGGACTCCCCAACCCGGTGGAGGCCAGCAGAGGCCCAGGCCCAGGAGCCCAGACATCTCAGGGGCCCGGCCAGCTGGGCTGCTCGGCTGTTCAGGTGAGGGACCCTATAAGGCCCAGGAGAAGCCTCAGAATGGGACTCGGTGGAGAGCTGGGGAGCTCTGGAAACTCACTTCTTATCTCAAGCTCCTGTCAGCTCAGCTGAACAAAGAGTAGCTCTTCTAATCACATTAAACTGCTTTTGTTCTCTAAAAAGTACAAGTTGGTCCTTCCTTTCTTGGCCCTGTCTCTCTAACATCTATCCTGAGCCATCTCAGAAAAGCTGTAAACCATCTCACATTTATCTGCTTATACATAGACCACTCCAACACTTGGGTCAGGGGACACCTAGGCACAAAGCATCCCTTTAACACATCATCTGAGGCTTGAGTTCTTTGAGGAATCCCTGACCTGCTTACAGACCTCTTGTGATGGGGTGCTCTCTGCCTATCGAAGCCTCTGTTCCATATCTTGAGCCACTCAGGTTCTGGGGACGGCCTTCCTTATTTTGACCTGGAGTTGACCTCCCTGTCTCTGCCCCCATGAGTCCTGGCTCAGGCCTCTGGAGATGCCAACCACTGATGCTCCCTCTACTCCTGATGGCCCCGTGGAGATCTGTGAGACAGTGTTCCCCAACAGTTCCTCAAGGGCCTCAGCTTGGGACCCTCTCCTTACTCAACCCTCCTCCCAGATACTCCAGGTAAGCAACTGGCTTGCTTAGTGAAGTCTCCAGTCATGCATCCATCCATCGATCTATCCACCCATCGATTCATTCACCCATCGACCCATCCATCCACCCACCCATCCATCCATCCATCCACCCACCCATCCATCTATCCATCCACCCATCCACCCACCTATCCACCCACCTATCCACCCATCCACCCATCCACCCATCCACCCATCCATCCATCCATCCATCCATCCATCCACCTGCCCATCCTTCCATCCATCCATCCATCCATCCATCTATCCAAAGCATACCTGAGTGTTTGGTCCTTTGCCTTCCTCAATTTGCCAACCAATGATGGTAGAGATGAGCCCCACTGTGGGCTAGGAACTGTGGGGCAGTGGAAAGAGCCTGGCTGCTACCCACTGGCTGTTCCTCCCTGAGGCTTAGTTTCCTTACCTATACAATGGGACAATAATACCTGCCCCAGGGGACTGTTGTAAAAAGAAGGGACAGTCTGTCTCATTTAAAAGTGCTGGGTAATGAGTCATTGAATCAGGCAAGCAGATGGTATGGTCCCCTCCATGGGGCACCTCGGAAGGAGCAGTCATAAAGCCATGTCCTCTGAGGGCCTCACTGAGTGCTGAGCATTGCTGTGCACAGGCACTGAGCACCGGGACCCAGTGGGGACCCAGACAGACCTAATTTCTGCCTCCGTGGAGCTTGCCTTTTTGAGAGTTCAGCACTGTCTACCTTAAGTTTCCTAACAATTCTCACTGCTTCGTGTCTTGGTCGACAGAAGACAAGCAACAGGCAACTCATTGCTAGTAAACTGGCAACGGCAGGCACGCTGACTGCAGAAGTCCTTGCTGTTAAGCTGACACGAGGGAGAGGAGGGCAAAAGCAGCCCCAGCACTGTGTTCCCTGGTGGTTGTTCAAAAGAGCTGGCCGTGGCTCCTGAGGCTTCCGCCATGACAGGGGGTGAGGCTAGTCTCTTTGTTCTGTTTCTTCTCCCACCAATAAAAGATGATGGTTGAAAAAAAGGTGTAGGACTGGCCGGTTAGCTCAGTTGGTTAGAGCACGACCTTATAATACCGAGGTCACAGGTTCAGATCCCGCTACTGGCCGCCTGCCTAAATACGTAAAAGTGAAGAGCCTATCAACCCGAGAGCATGTCAGACATTAGAAAGATATTCAACAAGAATGGTTTGGCTTTCACAAAACGGTTTTTGAACTTGGTAGGGTAGAAACAGAAAACTTAATTTTTCTCCCTTCTGTCTTCCAAAGCCACTGTTAGACCTCACTCCCCCACCCCGGGCACATGCAAGAACTGTTCCAGTCATTTCCAGGTATAACCCAGTCCAGCCCAACCTAATAATCAGAATTTCACTCTTTCCTTCAACTTTAACCTCCCCAGGCTCCTGCCTTGGGGAAAGAGAACAGGGTCTGTCTTCACTTGCCGTGTTGTGCCCACGCTGCCCTGCCAGCTGCTTCTGGTGTCTCCATGGACGGGGCAGGATGCGGGAGCAGTAACTCTAAAGTGGCGGAGGTCTCATTTCCCTGGCACTGTAATAATTGGTGACGGTACCCCAGGTGTCAGATGCACACAGGCCAGCTCTCTCTCCCGGGCACCCGGCCAGGTTCTTTGGTGACCCTGTTCCTGCTGGAATGTCTCACTACTCTGTTCCCTGCCGTAGTCCGTTTCTGATCCATCCCAGTTGCACCCAACAGCACACTCCACAGAGCTGCTTTTTTGGGCTCCTGTTTCCCTGTTGGGCAGTTCTCATGGACAGAGAGTTACATGGCATCTTTTCCCGGCTATGTTCCATAGCCCCTTATTGGCTCCCTGGTAAAATTTCAATGCCGATTCTTGGACATGGCAGATGGAAACTGGGGCTAAAACCCAGGCTTCTCCCTCCAAGGTTAGAGGTTTAGGTATCCTCTGATATACTTTGTATTCTGGAATTTCATACAAGGGAGCATTTGAAAAAGGTTCTGCTTTCTTTTAAATGGACCCTCAGGTGGAGGAAAGTGTGGGGGCCAATGGGGAGGAAATGTCAAGATGGCTCATTTTTCCCAGCTTGGCCATAGCTGAGGGGAGATTCTGTCTGGTGGGGAGGTGGCAGGCAGGTGGGAGGGGACAGGGCATGGGGAGCTACCACTTCCTGAACAGCCACTGAGTGATAGACCCAGTGCTTGGGGCTTTACAGGGAAATGATGTAATGGGAGGTTAAGAGCCAAGATCCTGGCCTGGGCGACCCGGGTTCAAATCCTGGCTGTGCCCTGTGGGTCCTTGGGCAGGTTAGGTAACCTCTCCAGGCTCTATTTTCCTCATCTGTAAAGCGGGGGTCAGGATAATTAGCCCAGCACCCACCTCAGGGTGAGCTCTGATCTGTGTCCAGTGTCCTCCTCTGTGTGCATGATTTCATTTGCTTCCTCAGATCAATATGTGGTGAGAACTATCAGTTGTCATAGGGAAGGAGGCAGAGGCTGAGAAGGGCTGGGGTCACAGTGGGGATGTGAACCCACATCAAGCCTGTTGAGCTCCTTGCAGTCTCTCGAATGGGACTGGGCACGCTCTCTGACCTGCAGCCTACCCTCATGGGGCTGTGCCCTAGGGGGCGGGCTGTCAAGGCCAGCAGAGAGGTCTCCCTCCTGCCCACCTCCACAATGAGGAAACCAGGTCCCACAAAAGGAAATGGCTTGCTTGGGGCCCTAATCTCTGTGGCCTAGCCCCTGCAGCCACCAAGAGTGATGTGGCAGGAAAGGAGGAAGTGGCAGTGGGAATAGAGGCTGCTTCTCTACCCAACTAGTGGAGGCATGGTCACAGCTGGGCATGTCTGGGCCAGCTCACAGGACTGAACAGTGGCTCGCACCCACAGAAGGAAGCCACTGGGCTGTCCCCGGGCAGAACAGGGCACCCAGACCTTCCCTACCCTGCCTCGATGCTGAGACAGAATAGGCTTCCTCCTGCCCTGAGTTTTCCTGAGCACCTCCCCCTGGGGCCTCGGGAGGTACCTGGAGCCCAGACCGGCCATGCACCATGGATGGCAAGGTCTGGGTCCCACATCTGGCTTGAGTGGGCCTCCTGGCACCCTTAGCCAGGATGGATTGCCCTAGGTGCCCGTGGCGGGGACGTGGCTTCTGGCCATTTGCTGGTGGTCTGGTGCGTCTGCAGAGCCGATGACCTTTCTCCCGGGCAGCGCTCCTCTGACCAGCTGGGCACACAGCTGGCCTCTGTGAAGCCATGGAAATCGGATGATAGCCAAAACACAGCTCTGATTTGAGACGGAGAAAATTTGAGTAATCATTTTCAAAAGATATTTTTTACAATCATTTTTTGATGTTGAAAATGGAAAGCTGTTATTGGGCTGTCTACTGAATGACTGATGTGGTATATGGCTTTGGGGACAGGCCGACTTGGGTTCAAATCCCAAATTCTGCCTTTTGCCAGTTGGGTGACCTTGGGCAGTCACTGCCTCTCTCTGGGCCTCCACATCACCATCTTTACCTCCTTGGGTCTGTGGCGTTACCAGTAAAATAACAGTTCTTGGTGCAGTATATGCAGTAAATGGAGATTTGACAAAGGGCAAGGCCCGGGCAGGACTCAGGTGACAGAGGCTGAGGTGGACAGGAGGAGGCAAGAGAGGAGATGAGAGGTGGGAGGGCCTCCTGGGGGTAACTCTGGTGCTGGGCCTTAGATGGTGGACAGAATTAATTGACAGAATGATTGGTTCGTTCTTTTCCCCAACAGCATACTGAGGCTGACTCTCCCAGCTCTGAGCAGTGAGTCAGAACCCATCCCCTAGAGGAGGAGGCCGGGGTAGGAGTGACGGAGGAGGACGCAGGCTGGGGGATGGGGTGCAGGGCCAGGATGCATAGATAGCAGCCCCCGAGGAGTTGGGCACTTCCTCGGAACAACCTAGTCACACCTAGTCTCTTGTGACCATGGCTCACTCAGCGCAGCCCCAGCTAGTGCTGCTGTGACTCTGAGCAGGGGCTGGACACTTTGGGGACTTGACCTCCTGGAGAACCAGCCTGCAGGGCCCCTCGCTGCTTCCACCTCCTCCAGATGGCCAGCGTAGGTTTGGTTTTGCTTCTCTTTCCACTCTGGGGGCCTCACTAAGGATAGAAAGGATCACCTGAAGGGTCAGGGCTGGGTGTGGGGCTGCACTCCTGGCCCAGCAACATCAGCCCGGACATGGGAGCAGATGCCTGCCCCAGGACAGGCCTGTGGAAGGTTGGGGGGACACTTCCTCCTGCTGGGGCCCTGCGTGGCCAGCCAGAGCCCAGACACCCTGCTTGTCACCCTGTGGGCAGCTGAGCCTGGGCCAGGTCCTCCTCAGGAATTTCTAGGGATGCTTAGGGAGCAGGGTATGAGCTTAGGGCCCTAAGTGTCCTACAGGCCTGGAGTGTCCACTGTTCTGTTTGCTGTGGGTGGGCTGGAGTGTGGGGTCAGTTGGGACAACGTGTGCCATCTCTGTCCTTCCCCCATGTCTGATTCCCCTTAAACCCTGAAGGATAACACCTTCGCTTTCCAGAGCTAGGCTCAAATGTCTCTTCCTGCAGGAAGCTCTCCTTGATTTGACTCCACCCCCCACTCCCCATGGACCCATAAGGTGGCATTTGAGGGAAGGCAAGGGGACAGGGGAAGGGGGAAGGAGCACCATGTTTTGACTGAGACAGGTTAAGTGTGCGTGGCCTTGGGAGCGACCACGGCTCTCTGAGCTCTGTGGAAGGGATGGGATATGTGCAGTCAGGGAAGCAGGGGCTCCTTTCCCCAGTCTCTGAGGGGTCTGTAGGGACAGAAAAGAAGACAGACTAGGGCTTGCCTGGTTTGCGATTGCCTGGCCAAGCACCTGGGGGGTTGATGCCTCCTACCAGGCCCCAACACCTTCCCCTGGAGTAAGCCACACGTGCAGGGCCAGGAGAGCTGGGAGTAGACAGCCTGGCCCTGGAACCTGCTCCATAGGCCTGCGGGTGTCCTGGGAGACCTCTGTCCCCTCATAGTCCTTGCATACTACCTCTCTCCCCACTTCTCACACCAGCAGCTCAAACGCACACCCAGAATCCACTCCAGGGGTGAGAATCGGGTTGGTTAGGAATACCAGGACTGACTGGGTGAGTGCTGGGCAGCAGAGGGCAGCTGTTCCTGGAATTCTCCAGACGCCTCTCCCCCACTCTGGTTAAGAGGTGCACCTAGGGTAACCTAGAGTGTGCCAGGTCCTGACTGAAGTCAGTTTCAACGCCTGCCTCATTGGGTCAGTGTGAGAGGATTAGCTGAGCCACAGCCCAGTGTAGCATCTGGCACACGGCTGGTGCCCAGGAAACGGCAATTGCTGTGGCAACGCAGAGGTGAAGGGCAGTGATTCAAGCCAGACAGCCTGTGTTTAAGGCTAGGCCTGCCACTTTCAAGCTATGTCACCTGGGCAAGGTCTCATGTCACCCCATGTGCCTCCATTTCTTCACTTAGCTGACATAATAAGGTTATTGAGAAGGTGACAGGAATGGTGCCAGGTGCCCTGTGAGTGAATGAATTTCAGGGCTTGCTGTCATCATGGGGGCATCCACTGTCTTGTGTTGGAGTTGATTTGTCCTGGACTGTGAGCTCTGAGGCCAGGCATGGCATCCCCAGCCCAGTCAGCAGGCAGCGTTCATTCACACACCTGTTACCTCCACAAATGTGGAGGGGGACCTCTCATGTGCCTGTGTGGAGCCACACAGGAATCCCAAGAGCTTGACCTCAAATGGGACAGAAGGAAGCAGGAGAGAGGCTGTTCCTGGAGGTAGTGGTCCTCCCCCAGCTGTGCTCAGTACTGCCCCGTCTTCATACATCCCTCTGTCCTGCATTACAGTGCAGGGACTTCACGGCCCACACGGGCTACGAGGTGCTGCTGCAGCGGCTGCTGGACGGCAGGAAGATGTGCAAGGACATGGAGGAGCTGCTGAGGCAGAGGTGAGCCACGGGGCAGGCTGCAGGGAGGCAAGGGGGCCCCCTCCCTGCTTAGCTACCATCAGAGCACCCCCTGCTTTAAAAAGTCAGGAGTAAGGCTCTCTTGCTTTCTTCCAGACCTGGACCTCCCCCCAAAGTGGGCAAATCCTTTGATGTCCTTTCAAATGTGCCTGTATTTGGCCAACATTTATTTCCAGGAAGGGTAGGGTTTTAACTTTTTCAAGGAGCCATGCCTACCCCCAAGGGCTGACAGGTGGACCCTGAGGTTCTGCCACAGATGTGTTAGGGCCCTGCAGCCAGCAGGCCTGGAGGCGATGCAGCACCCACGCTTGTTCTTGCAGGGCCCAGGCAGAGGAGCGGTACGGAAAGGAGCTGGTGCAGATCGCCCGGAAGGCAGGTGGCCAGACTGAGATCCAGTAAGAGCTCTGGGCCCTGGGGCTCACTCTTCTCCTTTGTTGGCCCTTTCTGGACCTTTAGTTAGGGTTTAGGGCTTTCTGGCATGGGGTAGGCTGGACAGGGCCAGGGAGGGTCGGTATTGGTCATAGGATGGGGGTGTTGGGACCCTCCTTGGTGCTTGGTTATTGGGCATTCTGGGCAAGGTCAGGTTCTGTGTAGGGGAAAAAAATCCAAGGGTCTGAGTGCTGGAAAGGGCTGGGCAGGGCAGGCAGGATGCCCCTGGTCTGCAGGCACTTGCAGTTCAGCCTGCTCCAGATGGGCTGGCCTCCATCCAAGTCCTGAGGTGCAGGCAACAGGCCCCTCCACTGGCTGCCTGAGCCTCCTGCAGTACTGACTTAGCCTGGGCTTCAAGGACAGAGATGTGGCCAGAGAGGGAGGCCAGGAGGGGACACACCTGGGTTCCAGTGCCAGCTCCTCACCCACCAGCTGTGTGACCTCATGCTGGTTACTGACCCTCTCTGTATCTCCATTCCCTGATCAGTGATGGGATAATAACACAACCTTCCTCAGAGGATTAGGTGGGCCCAGGGGCTCAGCTTGGGCCTGCTCAGAAGGGAGGCCAGCAGGGGAATTGCTGTTATGGAGGCACTGGAGCCCTGGAGGGGACAGATGCAGGGAGGGCGACTGATTCCAGGGCAGCTGAGGAGAACTTTCTAACAGTGGAGCGGAGGGGCTGCTTTGGGAAAATGCAGTCTCCCCCTGGGTGTGGACAGAGCCAAGCTGAGGATAGGTCAGGGTGCTGGAGTCCAGGTTCTGAAGAGGCTCTGAGTCCATCTCCTCCTACCTGGGGGCCCTGAGGCCTGACCCTGCAGGTGCCATACTAACCCCTTCCCCTCTCACCTGCTCCCCTGGAGGTCAAGCCTGTGCCATGCCTGGTGCTGACCAAGAGTGAGTTCTGGATATACAGCACTCTCTAGCTCTTGTAAAGACACAGGGCACCCTGGTGGTTCCTGCTTCCAACCAGAAGCCAGAAAAACATGGGAAGAGCTTGAGGAAGGTTTAAAAGTGGTGTGAGCCAGAGGAGATTAATGCCCAATGCCCAAAGGGTCATGTGTTAGATCACAGAGTGTGCACACAGCCCTGGGAATAAGCAAGCACAAGCTCTAGTCCCTGCTCGGCCTTTGTGAGCTGTGTGACTGTGGGCAAGTTGGTTAACCTCTCTGATTTTGTTTCTTACCTGCCCACTCCAGTGGTCTGTTGTGCAGATAAACAAACACACGGTCTGAGGTTCTCCCAAGGGCAGGACTGAGGGCTGGATGTAGGCTGGGCCCAGGGGAGGGCTCAGGGCACAGTAAAGAATGCGTGGACGTCTTCCCCGGGGAACAGTACCTAGGGCTGTCCAGTGGAACTGAGGGAGATACCCAGCCAGGGGAGGTGTGGGCTGTGTGGGGCTGGGAGAGCCCATGCTTGCCTCTTGGCCTCCCAGGCCAGCTGGAAAACAAGAACTTTCCCAGAAAGAGAGGGGACCTCATGGGGGAGGGCTCAGGCAGTCAGAACTGGAGAGGTGGTCCAGGCAGGGCAGGCTGGGAAGCAGGCTGGGGCAGGGCTGTGTGAGGCACACTCAGGGGGCTGTGAGTGACAGGGACTTACAGCAGGGCAGGAGAAGCCACTAACAAAGAGAATCAAATGGAGGAGGGAGCTGGGTGGGCTGTGGGAAGGGGGGAGGTACGCAATATCTCACTGCACTTTTAGAAATTTGAAGTGGCCAGGCTGAGGGTCGGGGTGGCCCTGATTCCCTGCATGGTTATGGAAGGCGGAGTGGGCAGGGTCTGCCCTGACTTATTTACTGTGTGACCCTGGGATGCTCGCTTCCCCTCTCTGAGTCCCAGGTCCCTGCTTGGAGAAGGGGATGGCCACCCCTGAGAGGTGCTCTGGGCAGTCCAATGACAAGCAGAGAGTGCCAAGGCTCTAGAATGCTCAATACACAGGGGGGCTTTACAATCTCAAAGGCCCCTCAGATCCCACTCCTCCATACATCAGGTAAATTGGAGTCACCAGCTTGGTTAGGGGCTGAGACACCTGACTGGGAAGCCTTGACCACTTCCTCTGGGACCCAGCCCCTCCTTGGCCCTTGGAAAAAACTTCACAGGGAGCTGGAAGCTGGGAGTCCCTGGAGGGGGAGCCCCAAGCTGAGGGTGGGGAGCAGGGTCAGACTCTGCCTTGCTGCAAAGAGGAACAGGAGCCTGGGCTGGGAAGTCAGGCCCCAAGACTCAGCCAAAGCAGCAGCAGGAAAAGCAGAAACAAACCCCCCAGGTGCTGAGCAGTCCAGCCACAAAGGGGCCCAGAGCTAGTGGGAAGGTGTATGAGAAACCAGCACTGGCCCCTGCTCACCATCAGGCTGGGCAGCCAGTGGAGCAAGGCACAGCTAGGTGCCGTGGGCGGGGAGGGTGTCCCAAGAGAGAGGAAGGGAGGGGCAGGCAGAGGAAGGGCCAGAGGACTGGCATGGACAAGCTTGGAGGTGGGGAAATGCAGGGCACATTTCGAGCCAGTGAATGGCAGGGGCAGGAGCTAAACCCAACCCAGCTCACCTGCTGCCTCCCTTAGAGCCCTGCCCCATGCGGCTCCCAACTCAGTTTGCTGTACACAGTGGGTGCTCAGTAAGTGTTGCTGTTGACCCACGTGGAATATGCTGGGGTTAGTGAGGCCACTCAGTGTTTCTTTCTTTAACTGTGGGCCAAGCGTCCACATTCACCCATTTAGTCAGCAAGCGTTTATTGAGCACCTGCTCTATGTGCCATGCTCTAGGCTGAGTCAGGGGGATTCAAGAATTAAAAATACTACAAAATGAAGGGCCCCACTGTCCTGGAGCCAGAGTCTCGCACACTGAGGGTGACTTACTTCTCTTCCTGACTCCTTTGCATCAGAGCCTCCCTTAAGGACCGTCTCGTGCCCCACTCTCTCCCGGAAGCCCTCCCAGACACTCCACCTTGCCCACTGTCAGGGTCTTGGCTTAGACCTCCCCACACCAACCTGGAGGGCTCTTCGCAGGAAGTGGGAGTGGTGGCCATGGCACCTGCGTCGGTTTCATCTCAGAGACTGATGCGGGGTAGGTTGTGTCTTGGCCTTTGGGAAAGGTGGCCTGGCTATTCAGCGTGGGGGCTGGTGGCCCACCCTCCAGGACCCATTTCTGGGTGGGGGGAAGGCTCCAGTCTCCCCAGGGCCTACAATGCCCCCCAGGTCTGTGGGATGCTCATTCTCAGCCCCTTGATTGGAAAGGCTGGGAGGGGGTGAACAGGAAGACAGAAGCCAGGGGTCAAGTGACCCCACACACAGCCCAGCCAGCACTGAGAGGGTGGAGCGGTCAGCCTTCCCCACCTCTGCTGCCTAAAGATGCCGCATTTCCGCGTTGTCCCTGACCTCAGACCAGCCAGGGGCCTCCCTCAGGCCCAGGGGCTCGGGCCATATAAACTAAAGGGAGTTATCCACACCTTAAAATGAGTTTTGGTGTGTGCCTGTGGGGCAGTGGCAACGGAAGACCCTCTCCCCAAGCTCCGGGGTCCCCACAGCCCTGTCAATGCATTTTGAAGGCAGCGTCAGGCGTTTGCGGGGCTCCTCCACGCTGCTGAGCCACACACATGCCCCGCAGAAAGGTCACCTTGCCCCCCCTGCCCCGCCGCGGGCCTTGCTCCGGCTGTGGCCCCCGGTCCTCCCCTGTCCAGTCCTTCCCATCCCTCAAGGTCTGCCTGAAACGCCACCTCCCCCACAAAGCTGTCACCGCCTCCTCTTGCTCGTCCTGCCCCAGGTAGGAGGGTGCTAGGGGTGTCACCCGCTCCGGAAGCCACGCGGGGCAGGGGTTCGGGAAACAGAGGGGATCCGGGCGGCAGGGCCGGGCCAGCTCCCTGCGAGCCCCTGCGGTTGCCCATGAGCAAGGACGGCCCCCAAGGGCACAGGCTTGAATCCTCACGTCCCCATCTCACCCCCGCTCGTCAGGAACCTGAAACGCTGTGGTTTTCCTGTCAGAAGAGAGGTTTTTTCATGACCTCTCTTCCTGTGAGCTCAGAGAGAATGAAACTTCACTGAGGATGTTCACGGAGAGAGGCGGGCCCTGTTCCCATCAGGGGTCCCCAGACAGCATTCTCTATGGGCCCCGCCTCCAGCACAGGGAGGTGACAGGGCCCACTCCTGTCAACTGGGAGGCATGAGCCCCCTGGCCCGCAGGTAGGCAGGGGATGGGGAGGCCACCGCAGGGACTTGAGGTGGCGCATGCGATGTGGTGGGGAGAGTACAAGGGAGACATTCACACTGGAAATCCAGACCATGCTTGAGAGCAGAATTTCAGGCCGAGCTTCCTGGGAGCCAAGTCAAAAGGGCAATGGCCTGAGTTACATATGAGGGCGCTGGTGATGGATGACAGGAGGCAGAGGCCTGCACGGCAGCCCCATCCTTGTCTCAGGAGACCTTGATGACAGTTTCGCTGCACAGCAAGGTGAAGGAAATAGGAGTGATGGGAAAGCTAAGAGAAACCATCTTTTCCAGGTCTCATGAGGCAGCGAAAGACTTTGGAGGGTCCCCAGATCCCCCACAGATCAGAATTTAAGGCCATTCACCTCGGGAGCATCTTTGACTACCCACAGTGGGCTGCCTTGGGTCCCAGGCAAAGTTGGGGTCCTCCCCTCACCCACAGAGCTGAGGCTGCCTTCTTGTGAGTCTGGGGCCAAGAAAGGGAGGAGTGTCCTGGGCTCTGTGAGGGAGCCAAACTGTGATGGCCTGAAAGTGTCAGCACTGGGAACAGCCCAGAGGGGAGCAGAGGGGCACCTGGAGTGGTCAGAGCCTGCAGGCATGCACAGCTGTCCCAGACAGAGCGAGCACCCACATCTATACAGCCCCCAAGGCCCAGCCGGGCTCACAGGGACAAACAGGAGTTCAAGGTGAGCATGGACTGTCACCATCAGGACTGTCCCCAGGGTGATGACAGAGGCTGAATGTCCACCTGGCAATGCTGTGGGTTCAGGCAGGGCTCCCAACATCCATTCTAGGGCAGACAGAAGGGACAGCTGCTTCCAGATTCCTTACAGCACCCAGGCCTGCATCCATGGGCCCAGGACATGGGGCACAGGTGGGTTTAGGGTTGAGAAAGGCTTGTCTATGAGGCTGGGGACAATGGGCATTGCCTGTGTGCTCCCTGGTTCACAGTTCAGTGGGGAGACAGTCAATGGGTCAACCCAAAGGAACATCAGGGACAAGTGCTCAGAAGGGGCAGAAGAGGATGCCAGGCAACGATGCTGCAAGGGGGATTGGTACTTGCAAAAGCCCTGAGGCCAGAAGGAACATGGCATATAAAGGAACTGGTAAGTGGCCAGGTGGCTGAAGGGAGGGGCAGGGCTAACAGAAAGGAAGTGAGGTGGAGGGATGGAGGGAACGGGGCAGGGGCTAGGGTGGTGGCAGCCAGAGGTGGGGAGACATGAGATTCAGGAGATAAAATAGAAGGCGGTGGCAAGGACAGGGAGAGGTCAGAGCAAGGATGCTTGCTGGTTTCTGGTGTATATAACTGAGTGGACAGCGGGGTCTCTGCTGAGAGGGGAGCCCTGCAGAGGAACAGGTTTATGGGGCAGGCATTGAGTCGGGTTCTGGACATTCTGAGTGAGTTTGAAGCGTCTGTGAGATGTGAGATCCAAATGGGTCTGGGCGGGATGTGGTCATGAAGGAGTCGGGGGCCCGAGCATGGTGTGTGTGAAGGTTGGGGAGGCAGGAGGGGCCACGCTGAGCCCAGGGGGCTCTAACCATGAGCGAGGAGACCCAGCCAAGAGACGAGCACGTCGGGAAGGAGAGGGGTTGGAGGTGTAACCGCTGACGAGGAGTCAGAGAAGAGTCCTGATCCCCCAAGGGAAGGTGGGGTCACCACAGCAGTCGGTCCTCTCCTTCCTTGACCAGGTTGCACCTGGTTCTGCCTCTTACCAGCTTTGTGGCCAGGGAGCAGTTTCCGCACCTCTCTGATCTTCATTTTTCTCATCTGTAAAATGGGGATAACCAAGCACCTTTGCTTGCAGAGTTGTGGGGAGTAAATAATGTGGGGCAGCGGTCCTCACATTTGAATGTACTTGAAACCACAGACCATGCTCTGGGATCCACTAGATTAGAGCCAGTGGCCTGGCAGTACCTAGGAACCCACAGTTCTCCCCCAGGCCTGGATCCTTGTGAGTCCTGACAGCTTGCTGCTCCTCCTTGGCCTCAGTTTCCCTAACTGCCCAGTGAAAGGAGGGAACCTCCAGGAAAGCAGGCAGGTGGGCAGGAGCCTGCGCTGCCTTCGCCGCCTGGATGTCCTGGACGGGTGCCATGTGGCCTTGTTGCCACCAGGGGGCAGGCGAGCTGCTCCATAGAGAGGCAGCGGGGACAGCTGGCTGGGCCGAGGGCGGCCCCAGGATGCGGTTGAGACAAGACCCCTTGTCGCTGCCTCTGTGTGACCCCAGTAAGCTTGATATGCTCTGGGCTCAGTTTCCCTATCTGCCTTGATTGACTGCAGCTCCTCAGGCATCCTGGGCAGGAGGAGACACAGCATGTTGACCTCCTTGGTTAAAGGAATATGAACAGTCTCGCCCTTGGGGCCAATCTGCAGGCACCACAAACACATCTCTTTGTGCCCTTGGAGACCGAGCACCTGTGGGCCCAGGCTGGGGGCACCGCAGGCATGGACACCTCTCACACATGTGCTCCTGAGTGTGAATCTGCTCCTCATGCCCAAGGGGCTGTGTTCGGGAGTGGCAAAGGAGCCCACCCACAGGGCTGCTCAACAGGGGACCCCCTATCTGAAGGCAAATCCAGTGGGGGTTCTGATAAGATGGAACACTTTTAGGTGGAGCAGGTTGGGGGGACAGCTCAGGTCAGGTTGCAGGGGCCTGGGGACCCCCAGGATGGGTCGGGGTGTGCACCACCATGTATCAGGGGAGGGTTGCACAACAGTGACAACCTTTGTAAAGCACCCACTTTGCACCAGGTCCTGATAGAGGTGCTTTCTACATGTCAACTCATTTTCTCTCACCATCTTCCTGTTTGTGCTATTAGCATCCATATTTTTCAGAAGGGGGAACTGAGAAAGGTGACCTAACTTGTTCACAGTCACACAGCAAGTGAATGGCAGAGCCTTGGATTGAACCCAGGCCAGCTGGCCCCAGGGTCTGCTTCTAATGCATGTGGGATTCCAGAGCAGGAAGAAGCCCCTGCCCAGGCCCTGCTGTTGTCCTAGGCTGGGCTTCCATGCCACCTCCCACCTCCCCCTTAGGGCTTAGTCCTCTGAGAGGCACCCCTTGGTCCTGTTTCTGCTCCGGGACCCCTCTGCCTCATGGTGTCCCATTACCATTCAGCAGACAGGACTGGGTCCTCAATTCCACTTGTGGCTTTGAGGGAGAACCCCCTCAGTAGGGTTGCCTGATAAAATACAGGATGCTCAGTTAAATTTGAATTTCAGATAAACAGCAAATACTATAAAAATGGAAGTATGTTCCAAATATAACATGGCATACTTATACTCAAAAAATATTCATTGTTTATCTAAAATTCAAATTGAACTGGGTGTCCCATATTTTTATTTGCTCAGTCTGGTACCTCTATACCTCAGGTGCCATCCCTGACTCCCATGCCGGGTGCCAGCCTCTCTCCTTCCCTCTCTCCCTGGTGCCCACCCTGGGGCCCTCCCTGGAGCAGACAATGCCCACATCTCTCGCTTCCTGGGTCCCTCCCGCATTGTGGCTCCAGCCTCTCATTTAGCTTCCTCCAAACATCCTCCAGGAGCCCTGCTGAAAGCCGGGTCTGCACGCTGCCCTCCCCTGCTTCAAACTCATCCTGGGGGCTTTGGGTACCTGAAGAGGAGGCGACAGGGCTGTGATTATGGAGGAGAGGGGTTCAAAGGAGAGAAGGAGCATCCTCAAGACAGTCCCCTCTTCTCTATGAATGCAGCCAGGAGCAAAGGTGGGGCCATGGATACCTCCCTCTTCTGCCACAGCGGGGAGGTTTGATTGCTTTATAATTCCCAAAGACAGAGCTTTGCCTCCCAGAAATCCCTGTTCAGGGCCCGAGTGTATGGTCACCATCTGGTTAGAGGGTCCCTTGGTTTCAGAGCAGTGAGTGTGAGCGACCCGGGGTCTTCCCACCAAAATAAAAGTCCCTCGGGCCAGCCAGGACTTCAGGTTGGTGCAGTGCTCTCCTCCTACTGACCTGGGCCTTTCTGTTTTGCAGCTCCCTGAGGGCCTCCTTTGATTCCTTGAAGCAGCGTAAGTCCCCGACTGCCCCCCACCCTAAGCTGCAGGGTGACAGGATCTCCTGGGAAAACTCATACCCCCATAGAGGAGGTGGATGGATTCTGGCCAGGAGGGGTGAGCTCAGGCTGTGGCCCCGCTTTGCATAGGCTGCGAGGCTGGTGGAGGATTTGGGGGTGACAGAAGACAAGGTGTGGAGGCTGGGGCTCGTCTGGTCCAGGCAGGGGTGTTTTGTGGGTGGCTGAGGCCCATCAGTTCTGGTGTTGGGGACTGACATCCATGCTCTGACCCCAGAGATGGAGAACGTGGGCAGCTCACACATCCAGCTAGCCCTGACTCTGCGCGAGGAGCTGCGGAGCCTCGAGGAGTTCCGCGAGAGGCAGAAGGAGCAGAGGAAGAAGGTGAGGTGGGGGTGGGGGTGGACAGCAGCGTCCCCATTGCTTCCCCGAGTGGGAGGTGACCATCATCAGTCACCGTGGTGGGGAGATCGACCCTCCTGATGGAGCCGAGGGGGGGCAGCACCCCTGTCTTTGGGGGTTGAACGTGGTTTGAAGGAGGAGGGGGAGCATATGGACAAAGGTCTGGCTGCTGGAACCACAGAATCAGCTCAGCCCGAGACCCCAAGGGCCTTCTACTGAGCGGCCTCATGCCAGGGAAGAGGGAAAGACATTGGTCTTTTTGATTCTCCTATGACAACAGACTGTAGAGGGCCATTGGCAAGTTGGGGGTGTCCAGGGGCGGCAACCTGAGTTGGGCGGCGATCGCTAGAAACTGGTCTCAAGCCCAAGGATCAGGGCCATTTGTCCCGGAGAAAGGCAGACTTGGGGGCTGTCACTCAGCAGGGTTGCCCAAGGCTGAGGGTGCAGAAACACTGTGGGGGGCGGGGGCGCAGGCACGGCTTTGTCTCCAGAGGTGCTTCTCACCTATGTGTAGGGCATGGCTGGCCCTCGATGGAGCGGCTGTGTGGAAAGGAAGCGAGATCCCCACTGTGGGAGGTGCACACAGAGGCTGGAGGATACTTGTTGGGGGCTGCAGGGTGGGGGTGCAGGGCGGGGGCCCTCCCAAGCCTGGGGGATGGGGGCTCAGCTTCTCAGGGCCTTAGTGATGAGGGTGTGTCCTGGATAGGGCGGGAGAGCCAGTGCACAGGAAGGCTTCGGGCTTGCAGGGGAGGGATCGTGGTAAGGTGTCTGAAGAACTGAAAGTGGAAAACACACAAGTGAGCTGTGAAGGAGAAGATTCCAGCTCAAGGCTCGGGCCAGGCTGGGCCTGGGTGTCCTGGCCAAGCCACTTCCCCGTCTGTGTTTCAGTTTCCCTCTTGTAGGATGGATACTTAAGCCCACCTCCCAAGCTTCAAACCAGAGCCAGACCCCATCAGTCTTCACAGCCAGGGTTCCAGCCCTGTTTAGTGGCTCTGATGGCAGAAATTTACATGGCTGCACACCCTGTCTGCCCACCCAGCCAGCTGGGGTCACAGGCTTTCATGATCCTAAATTTGTCTCCCTGAACAGACAGAGGGTCCCCAAAAGCTATCCCCAGAAGCTGTCCCAGCCTTGAAATGCAGGAGCAGGTGACCTGAGCTGGGATTTGCCTCCCGAGCTGCAACAGGGCAGCCTGGGCTCAGCTATTTTGAGCTCTCCTGTGGTCAGAGGGGCTGTGATGTCTGTGGAAGCTGTTTTGGACAAAGCGACTCCTTCCTCAGAGCAGCAAGGGCTCTGCCCCTGCAGGCAGAGAATTATAATGTAGTGTGCATGCATGTGCGTGTGCAGGAGAGTGTGGGCACACGTGTCTCCTCATCTGGCCTGTGCACGTGCATGTTTTTCAGTGTCTGTGTGTGTCTGCACCTCTGTGACTGGGTGGCTTACTGAGGTCTCCCAGCTGGCACAGACCCCCCCCCCCGAGAGCCCAGGCACAAACTGGCTCCAGTCCCAATGCCCGGGGCATTTCATCTCCAGTTCCTCTCCTAAATTATAACCCATTCTCTGTCCTGGCTGTTCCATCTTCTTATCTGCACAAGAGGCCTGGGAGGAGAATGTGGGCCTCTGTGCCTATGGCCATGAGCATGTGGGGGTGTGTGTGCATTTGTGTGAATGGGCCCGTGCTTGCGCGTGGGTGAGCAGCTGGGAGCCTGGGGGCCTGTTAGTGTGTACTTCCGAGTGTGTTCACGTGAACTCTGCGTGAATGTGTGCGCGAGGGTGTGCACACGGGCTGTGAGCAACTGTGATGTATACAGAGGCTGTGAATGAAGGACTCTGTGTGTGTGCACGCACGTGTGTGTGTTTTTAGGGGTGTGTGTGTAGTTGGGAATTCCCGGGCTGGAGGCCAGGTCCTGGCTGGGGTCTGCTGCAAGAACACATGGGCTTACCCACGCCCTGGGCTTCCCTTCAGCCTTCCGTTCCGAGGGTACTTGTGAAGGAGCAGGCATGCCGGTGGGGAGCATCCTGTCACCCCCACCTCAGAGTCAGGAGGGGATGCTGTGCCTCATCCCAGGGACACCCCGTCCTCTTGGCCTAGGGGAGCGTCCTGAGGCCACGGCCCCCAGCTCAGAGCCTCGTGTCCCCTGCAGTACGAGGCCATCATGGACCGTGTCCAGAAGAGCAAGCTGTCGCTCTACAAGAAGGCCATGGAGGTGAGTGTGAGGGTCCAGGACCACAGCCCCTCCTGCTGTCCTCCTGGTGAGGGACAGCAGGGCTCAGGGTGTGGTCCCCAGGAGCCCTGGCTGGGCATCTGGGACAGGCTTGCCTCAGGCCTCTGCCCAGCATCATGCACAAGCCTGCTGTGTGCTGGGGCTGTGTTGGACACCAAAGCCCCCAGTGGATCTGCCCAGGACCCACCCTTGGGGGCTCCTGACTGAAGGGCAGGCAGACAGTTGCACTCAGTGTCCCCTGGGGTGATCCATGCTGTCATTTGAGGACTCTGGGGGTGGAGGGAGGAGGGACCCCTTAGGGCATCCCATAGGACACTGGCAAGAGGGGGAAAAGTGTTCCATAAGAGGGGCAGCGTGTGCAAAGGCCTGAGGCTGTGTGGCATTGTCAGGGACCATGCCCCCAAAGAGGCCAGAACCCTGGCAGCGCTATGCTGTCCCCACTGAGAAGGGGCCCGGAAACGAGATTGCCAGCAGCCCCCACCCCTTCTCCATCTCCTTTCTGGATCTCCAAGGCCCTGTCCCTGGGGAGGATGTCCCCACTCCACCCACAGACAGGGAAAAGGGAGGCTGGGCTCAGGGAGCCTCAGTCTGGGGGGTCGCAGCGTAGCAATGTGTGGTCCCCAAGTCACACCCCTCCATACCCCCAGTCCAAGAAGACATATGAACAGAAGTGCCGAGATGCAGATGACGCTGAGCAGGCCTTTGAGCGTATTAGCACCAATGGCCAACAGAAGCAGGTGGAGAAGGTACGTGGGCCACTGGGGCCATGGGGTAAGCCCCAGGGCTGGGGCAGGGTGGGAGGCAGGGAAGGTGCACCACAGACACCTCCCAGGCAAGGTCTGCATCTGGGACACGCTAGCTGTTCACCCCTCTCTGACCCTCAGTCTTCCATCTGTGAAATGAGTTTCCTAGACTCTCAGGACATGGACAGGGTCAGTTTGATCCCCTTTGCCATCTCCAGGCCACACAAGGACCCTCAGAGCAGGCCCACTGTGGTCCAGGCCCAGAGCTCACAGGGCAGTGAGAGCAGACGCTAACCCTCACACAACCCTTGAAGAGGGGCTCAGTAGGCCCATGTCACAGAAAGGAAACTGAGGCCCAGAGACGGTAAGTGACTTGTCCAAGGTCACAAAGCCAGGATGCAGCAGAGAAGGGATCCAAGCCCAGGTGGTCCAGAGCCCAAGCTCTTGACTGCTCTGGCCTCTGGGCCATGGTGGGAGTGTCAGAGCCACCAGGGCCCAAGAACATGTTGCCCATTGCACAGATGGGAAAGCTGAGGCCCAGAGAGGGCAGGGACCTGGGGGTGAGTTGGGAGCAGCATGTCAGGGGCCAGAGCCCAAGTGCCAGCCAGTGGGTTCACAGTGGCCACACGGGCTGCATCTGGCTCTGGTCCACATTCTCCCTCCGGGTCTTGACAGCTGCTTTTCCAGTGTCTCTTCATGGGCTGGAGAGCCAGTGAATGATGGAATTTGTTCACAGTTGGCTCCTGATTGTCTCGCTGGGTGGCTGGAGGGGGTGTGACAGTCACTTCAGAATAGCCCAGGGAGGCTGGGAGCCCGAGGGCTGAGGCCAGGTGGGCTCTGGTCTCCAGGACAGGGGCTCAGCCCTGCTGTCCCTCTGTCTCCTCAGAGCCAGAACAAAGCCAAGCAGTGCAAGGACTCGGCCACGGAGGCAGGTAGGTGGGTCCCGGCCACCTCCCAGACCAGGCGTGGTGGCCTGGACAGGGCTTCTTCCCACCACGTCCTTCCCTCACCCTGGGGACACACCCCCACCTGACTGCACAGTCACACGCTGTCCCCTCTCATTCTACATGTGGGCAACGAAAATAAACACGTGTAGCTGTCCCGCTGCAGAGGCCACTCTTGGTGCTGTGCACGTTTAATCCACACCACACTCCTATGAGCTGGCTGCTGCTATTATCCCTTTTTAACAGATGAAGAAACTGAGGCACAAGGAGGTTAAGTAGCTTGTCCAAGGTCACACAGCCAGTAAGTGGTGTTGATGGCATTTGAATGAGCCCAGGCCACCTGACCCCAGAGCCCAGGATTTGCACGACCACGTCCATGGCAGAGACCCACTCATCTCTCTGTGTGTCTCTGTCTCTGTCTCTCTCTCACACACACACACACACACACACACACACACACACACACACACGCAGGCTTCTCTGGGCCTCTCCTTCTGACACCAGAATCCCCCCAATCTCCTCACCCCTTCTGACACACCTCCTAGGACAGAGAGCTCACCCCTCCTCCCTTCCCCTGGGAAGCCTCTCTCCCTTCTGCTCTGCCTTTTCCAGGACCTGGCCACTCTCTTGGCTGGGGGACAGAGGTCATGACCCAAGCCTGCTGGGCTTGTAGCCCAACAGCTCCTGACGCTCCCCTCCACCCCGCCTCCAGTGCATGGCCACCCTCTCTGGGCCTCGGTTTTCCATCTGGAAAGTGAAGGGGTGGGGCCCAGGGATGGCAAGAGGTGTGGACTGTAAATTTGTGTGTATGAGGCTCCACTCTGGCCCTCAGGCAGCTCAGAGCATAGTGGGGGAGCAAAGTCACCCCGAAAACAACAGTACCAGAGTGGGCAGCCCTAATAAGCCTTTGATGAGGCCCTACCAGCAGCCAGGGCAGGTCCCTCTGGGGGCAGTGGGGCTCCGAGGACTTGGGGGAGGAGGGCCTTCCAGGAGGGGGCGCTGCAGGAGCAAAGGGGGAAGGAGCTTGTGACATGGGGGTAATAGGGGGTGTCTAGGCCGCTTGGCCTCCCTGAGGGCCTCCTGTGCTTCCAGAGCGGGTGTACAAGCAAAACATCGAGCAGCTGGAGAAGGTGCGGGGCGAGTGGGAGCAGGAGCACCGGACCACCTGTGAGGTGAGTGAGCTGAGCCTTACTTTCCCCAGCTGCAAAGCGGGAGACACCCACCCCTGCTCTAGCTGCTTCAGGGGGGACAGATGAGGCAGTGGGTCGGGGAGGTACCATCCATCCATCCGTCCATCCATCCCACATACACACCTTCACTCGCTCGCCAGGCCCTGTGCTGGGTCCTGCCCCTGGGTGCTCACTGCCTGGCTTTGTGCCCTGGGTCCCTTTGTTGCAGGCAGTCATTCTTCAACCCTTTTTGCTGAAGCTGAGACTGAGGCTCAGACAAAACCCACAGCTTCTTGAGCCCTGCTGATGGACAGGGCCGGCGAGACAGGGCTCAGGATCCAGGTCCAGTGCTCCTCTCACCACCCCCACTGGGCCTCTTCCAGTGGGAGGTGGGGCCTGGAGGGGGCTGGGGGCAGGAATCCCCCAGGCAGCTCAACTTCCTCCCTGGCAGCCTCAGGGCTGGCACAGAAGTGAGAGTGGGGACCTACAGGGAAGTCTTTCCTTTAGACGTGGCTTCCAGCAGAGCTGTGAGTGGGGCCAGGTGGCCTAGCTCTGCAGCCCCTCCTCACTTCTCACCTCCCTCCCACCCCCCAGGCCTTCCAGCTGCAAGAGTTTGACAGGCTGACCATTCTCCGCAACTCTCTGTGGGTGCACTGCAATCAGCTGTCTATGCAGTGCGTCAAGGACGATGAGGTGGGGGCTGAGGGCGTTGGGGCATGTGGGGGGTAAGGAGAGGGCCACCTCTGAGCAACAGCATGCTCAGGTCCATCTGTGCCAGTCAGAAAACACCTAGTCCTCTGTGGTCCAAGCCCTGGCCCCAGGGGTCTCAGACCTGAGTAGCTCAGCCTCTGCTCCCAGCACCCCGGGGACAGGGAGCTCAGTACTGCATAGGGCTGCCAGTCTCTCTGCCCAGTAGACTGTGTTTCTGTGGTTACCCTGGCATCTGCCTTCTCCTCCCCACCCTCTGCCCCCACTCCCTCCAAAGACCCTGGCTCTGCTCCCTCTGCTGGAGCAGGGAGGGTAGGTGGACACAGCCCTTCAGAGGTCTGCTGCAGGCATGGTGCTTGTAGCAGCCAAAGTCTAGTCTCTTTTTAGCCCCGCACATCTCCAAGATATCCTGGTTCCCTTTACTGAGCCCAACATGCTGGGTGGAATACGGTGGGTCCTCCCCAGCAGAAAGGGGCCACCCTCTCCCCCCAGGGCCCTGACCTCTGTCAGTGCAGCCATAGAGCCAAGAGCGCTCTCAGGCAGCCCCGGTTCCCTGATGCCCGCTGCTGCTCCTTGCCTGACCCCTCCTGCTCATGGCTGTGGGGTTTTGACTTTTTCTTTTTTTTTTTTTTCTTTTTTTTTGCCCACCTGGTGCCTCCTCCTAGCAGTGGAAGGAGTGTTGGCTCCAGATCCACTCATGCTGGATCCAAAGTCCAGCTATACTGCATTCTTCCTCTGTGACCTTGGGCAAGTCACTCTCCTCCTCTGAGTTTCCTCATTTATAAAAAGGGAAAACCGTGTGTACCTCAGAGGATGTCGTGAGTTAAGTCCCTTCCATTGGGCCTTGTGCACAGTAGGTGTTCAGGAAACAGAGGCAGCTGCCCGCCAGGGCTCTGATCCCTCAGGCAGGCCTGGGGCAGTCACACCCCGAGCTCCCTGACTACAGTCTGGGAGCTGAGCACAAAAGGCGTGTGAGGAGGCCAGTGGGGCAGGGGCCCTGGCCGGAGCTGAGTCCACGGGGGCAGGGCTTTGACCAGGGCAGGCATCAAGCTGAAGCCGGCCCTGCTGCCTCTGCTCTTTCCCACCCCCAGCTCTATGAAGAAGTGCGGCTGACGCTGGAAGGCTGCAGCATAGATGCCGACATCGATGGCTTCATCCAGGCCAAGAGCACGGGCACCGAGCCCCCAGGTGAGGCCCCGCCCGCAGGCAGCGCGGCCTCTGGGTCCAGGCCCATCTGGCCCTATTCTCTGAGCCTCAAATGCCATGACAGGGCTGGGGGAGCTCAGAGCTCCCTTCTGGGTGGAGTCTTGGCCAGACCCGAGGGAGGAGCGGGGGACAGTGTAGTCCCATGGCTGGGTCCCTGGCCTGCTGCCTCCCCAGAGGCTAAGAACTCTCTGGCACTCAGAGGGAAGGGGTGAGGATGGGGGATTAGAGGTGGGAACCTCCCACAGCCCCCACCCCCAGCCTGTTTGGTCCCACTAAATCATGAGTCCAGAATATTCAGTCTTGGTTGTACCCACACTGGGGTCTCTCATGGAGTGAGAGAGGCCTCTCCCCAAGCACCAGGCCAGGGCCAGAATGAGAAAGTGGGGCCCCAGTCCAGGTCTCTGAACAGGGATAGGTTGGGGTATAAGGGGGCTCAGGTCCTGCCTGCCCTGTCCTTGGCTGCCCTGGGCATCACGGGCTTGCTATCCGCAGCTCCGGTGCCCTACCAGAACTACTACGACCGAGAGGTCACCTTGTCTTCCGGCAGCCCTGGCATACAGCCGTCCTGTGGCATGATAAAGAGGTAAGGCACCTGATGACCCTCTCAGGCCGGGACACAAAAGCTGGAGCAATAGTTGGGGGCAGGAAGTGGTCCAGCCTCTCCTCCTGCAACTGGCTCATCCACACCTATTTATTGAGCACCTACTGTATGTCTGGTGTCCTGTTTAGGTGCTGTATACTCTGCAGGCAAGACAGGCTCAATCCAGCCTCATGGAACCCTCAGCCTGAGGGGATCCAGCATTAAACAAATAATCACTCCCCAATTACTCACTGGTGACTGTGCTCAGAACTGTGGGGAGGCTGCCACGCCGGCTTCCTTGTCCCCTGGGCCTTGCTACTAGCCTGGGTTGGTGCCCTGGACTGCCAGGCTGCAGTGGGATGCTCTCCAACAGGCATGGGATCCGGGATATAGGAGCAGTGGCCCACAGCCAGTCTACTTGCAGAATTCTCCAGGCTGTTCCAGGGCCCCTTCTCTGGCCTGTCTGATTAAATGACAAGGTCCCAGTGCCATGCCTCAGTGTGTGAGTGACCTGGGCAAGTTGCCCACCCTCTTTAGGTCCAGGGCCCATGAGTGTTGGAGTCAGACTCAGAACTCAAGAACTCTCCTGTTCAGGCCTTGGGGGAGCCCCCCAGTAGCCAGGTTTCTGAGGGGCCATGTGCTCAGTCTCTGAGCATCTATGGGCATCTATGGGTTTCATGTATGCCTGTGCCCCTGTGTCCACCCCAAGGCCTCCATGGCCTCCTCTCTCCACCAACCTTCAACAGAGGGCCCTGCCTTTGGGAGGTGGGGGATGGTGGGGAGGGGTTGATGTAGTGCCTGGCCCTCCCAAGGACCAGCTCATTTCCAAGCCTCAGGAGCCCCTGGAGCCTCCTACTCCGGCAAGCAGAGGCTCGTGGGAATCACCCGTGCTCAGAGAGGACTGCACACACACCCCTCTGAGAAACGTGGGGAAGCTGTGACCTGGGAGGAGGCACATCCACACCCTCACAATGGGACAAAAACTAGGGGGACTCAGGCCTCCCTCCACCCAGGTGAAGACCTGGATTCCAGCATAGGTGGTCATTTAAGCAACTGGATGAAAGAACTCACTTGGGACAGTATCAAGAAAGGGCTGTCCTGAAGAGGACTGTGAGAGAGAGAGAGAGAGATTCCATAGAGCGGAGGGAAGCCAGGCTGCTGGTCAGGGGCCATGATGGGGAAGCCACAAGCCGGGCAGGGTTGGGGAGGGGCAGGTGTTAGAAGCATAGACACCTCTGGGGAAAGGGGGCCGTGGGGCAGGACAGCACGGCGGCCCAACAAGCCCTCTGCCCTTCCTAGGGCCCTGCAGCTCCGCCCCTGCGCCCCCAGCTTTGACCCAGCGGGGCTGGCGCCCGGGACTGCACCTGTGCTCGCGCCAGCCCTTCCCGTGTGTCCGCGTGCTGCCACCCTGGGGTCTCGGCTCCCTGCCCCTCCCGTCCCACGTCGCATCACGGGCAGCCTCCCACAGGCCCGAGTCACGGCCGGCCCTTGTCTGGCACTCAAGGCCGCTCGGGGTCCCTGCTCTGCATCTGTGCACCCCTCTCCCGTTCACCGGCAACGACTTGCCCCCCAGCCTCACCTGCTGAAGCTTCACTCGGCCTTCAAGACTTAGCTCAGTCCCACCAGGACCCCCTCTCCCAGGCAGCGCAGTAGCCTCCGCCTCCGCCTCCGCCGGGTTGGCCTGTTACTGTTACTGTCTGCTTCGTGGGTGCCCGCAGCGTGTCTCATGCTGTTCCATTTTTCTCTCTTATTCAACAAACCTTCATGACCCCGGCTCAGTGCAGGCCTGAGCCAGGCCAGGGGCAGGGGTGAATGAGCGGAACCCACGCGGACCCGGGACCCCCCTTGGCTGGCCGGTCCCCGCGGCTGCAGGGAGGAGGCCAGCTCGCTCGCACGCGGCGGGAGGGAGGGGCCCGAGAGTCTTCCGTGTGGCTGCAGCGCGGAGGTCTCAGGCCCGCGAGGGGGCGCTGCAGGGCGCAGGTGCTGAGATGGTCTACAGGGAAGTGGGAGGGTGCTGCCGGGGAAGGAAGGGCCACTGGGACCACACTTTAGGGAGCCCTCCTGCCTGAGGGGCACCCCATAAATCACGTCCATGCCTGGAAGCTAGGGGTTCCTGGCAGAGGCCCTGGAGCCCCTAGAGTTCGCCCTGCCTAGTCTTCCCTTCTGTCGGCGCCCGAGGGACCTTGAGTGTCGGGCGAGGGGACCCACCCTCTTTTCTGTCTGCCTCCAGGTTCTCCGGGCTGCTGCATGGAAGTCCCAAGACCGCACCGTTGGCAACTCCTGCTGGTAACTGGGGGTGATGGGGGGCCCCCAAACACACTGTGGTCCCAGGGGAAGGAGAGGACTCCTGCATGGCACAGATGGGGCAGTGTCCTCCAACACCAAGGGGGCGGGGAGGGGAGAGGCAGGGCCAAGCCGTTAGAAACTCCACCCAGCAGGGCCTCCACAGGCCAATGTCCTCAGAGAGGGGCGAGGCCCAGGCCTCACCCTGCTCTCAGCCTCCACAGAGACCCTGACCCCCACCTCCGAGCGGAATGAGGGCGTCTACGCGGCCATCGCAGCGCAGGAGACGCCGGGAAAGCCCTCCGCGCCAGCCCGGGACTACCGCGCGCTCTATGACTACACGGCGCAGGTGAGGCTGTGTGCGCAGGTGGGCACGTACGCCTGGGGATGTGCAGGGGTACAGCACTTAGACAACACCCAGCGCTTAGGGGCGGCTCCGCGCATCCGCTGAATGAACGCTGGTGAACAGGTACAGAAGCGGGTCTGCTCGAGTCTATGCGGGCACCCATGCGGGGCATGTGCGACTGTGCTGTCCCCCGCAGGCTGGGAAGCGCGGGTGCCCGTGTGTGCGCGCGCACAGGTGCCCACGTGCAGGCAGGTCGGCAGAGCCTGGGGCTACCCGCAGGCAATGGTTTGGGGTCTGGCTCTGCACCCTTGGGTCAGGTCCTTGTTCTCCTGGCCATTGGTGCTGAGAACCATCAGGGCCAGAACGAATGCTTCAGCCGTGTTGGGATTGACTTTCTGATGCCCACGGGAAGAGGGTGGGTCAAGGCAGCCACAGGGCAGCTGAGCCGAGATCCTTGGAGAGTCCATTAAGCTCCCTGCTTTGATGGACCCCACATCCACCTAGACCGAGGCCAAACATCCCTACGCGACTAGGCAGGCAGGGTGTGGCTGCTCTGACCGAGGCCACGGCTCAGGGATGCAGGCTCCCAAAGCTTAGTCCCAGGCAGGGCAGTCAGGCCAGAAGAATGAAGGGTGCTTGCATGACAAGGACTAGCTGGGGCTGGGGACACTCTGGGGTCACCAGCAGTTGGGAGGGGGAGGGCACACTGCACGTGAGCCTTGGAGTGACAGCATGCCCTTGGGCTTGTACGGAACAACCCTGACCCCCAAGGTGCCCTTGTCACTGTATCTGGAGCAGAGTGGGAGAAGGGAAAGCCCAGGTTGGGGGAGGCCTACAATGACAAACAGAGGGACATAGGAGGCCAATTCCCTTGGGGTACCACACATCCTATACATCTTCAAGGGCTGCCCCAGGAGACATGGGCATGTCTCAGCTGGCCCTGCCCACCCTGGGAGGCAAGCTGGCATTTACTGCTGGGGTGGAGGGAACGCCAGGCCAGAGCCCTCCCAGCAGGTCCCTCAGCCTCAAGCAACTTTCCATCTCTTGCCCAGAATTCTGACGAGCTAGACATCTCTGCGGGGGACATCTTGGAGGTCATCCTGGAAGGGGAGGATGGTTGGTGGACAGTGGAACGGAATGGGCAGCGTGGCTTTGTCCCTGGGTCCTACCTGGAGAAGCTCTGAAGAAGGGACAGCAGCCCCCACGTGGACCTGCCTGGCCTGTGGAGCCAGCAGTGCCCCACCACCAACCAGGCCTTGCTGGGGCACCAGAACTGAGCCTGCCGCCCCCTCTTACCCTCCGGGATGGGATGGGTGCTGGTTGCTCCCAGAGGAGCCTTTCCCCCAGGGAATAAAAGTGCATACTTTTCTCTCTGGTCTGCTGAGGTCCCTTTCTCTCTTTCTCCTGCCCCAGTATCCAAGTACTCGATCCAGAGGCAGCAAAGGAGAGAGAGGCGGAGTCTGAGAGAGGAAAGCTCCCCTACTCTCAGACAAATCTCCAGCTCTAGTCACTGAGGCCCAATTCCATCCCAAGTTCTGCTGGGGACAGAGGAGGTGGCCCGACCCCATCGCTGGGAACTCCCACTGTCAGGGAGAAACACTTATCCCTAGGCAAACAGGGGAAGGTTGCAGGGGTAAGGGAGGATGGGGCAGGTGCGAGAAGGCGCTCAGAAGGGCTGGGGCAGAGAGCTCAGGCTTCCCAGGCACAGAGGGACTGGAGTGGGGCTTGGACTGGCAGCAGCAGGCAGGACAGGGTGAGTGTGTGAGCACAGGGAGGAGGTGGGAACACAAGTTTAGAACAGGAAGCAGGTGACGGGTCTGTTGGGGGCAGAGGGGCCATGGTGAGGAAGACAGACTGAGAAACTTGTGGTTGGAAGTGGTCCCCATGGCCTCCTGTCCCACCCCCTGCTGTGGCCTGGGGAAGCCACCGCTGCCTGTGATGCTGCCTCTCAAATGCGGCACACCCTGCCTAGGCTCCAGCCATGCCAAGGCTCTGGGCATGGGTGTGGGGGACAGGGCCACTGGGACCTGGCAGCTCCTCAGTCCTGGGCCTCTCCGGGGTGAATGGCTGAGCTGGCCCACCTCACACTCACCTGCAGGCTCCCCAACACTCTGCCAGCACAACAGGCCAGCAGCCCACCCTGCCTTGGGGCCAGACCCAGGGACTACAAGGGATGGGGTGGGGACACGCTGGTTCTCCTCCACTGGGCACACTCTGAGATAAAGTGGTGAAAGGTGTTCCTGCTCCCCGTAGACCATCTTTCTCCGGCACTGTTAATTACTTCACTTATACTCATTCATACACCTTTGTGGACTGTTTGCTATGGACACAGATCTGGCCAGGCTGAGGGAAGGTAAGACGCATAAAGCCTCAGTCTCTTGCTTTCTTCAAGGAGCTTTTGACCTGAAAGTTGGACAGTACAGGACATGTCCAAAGGTGCATGGCTGTCACAGAGGCTTCTGGGGACAGGTGGCCATGAACAAGCAAAAAACACGGGATTCCTTCTGCTCCTTCCTGCCTTTGGTAGCTTGACTGTGGGCAGGGAGAGGATTCATGCATGTGACAGAGAAGGGAGGGCAGTCATCGGAATTCCCCAGGATTTAAACTAAACAAAACTTGGGAGAATCTAATCCCACCTCCTGCACGATGTCCTCCCCGCCACTCCTGGGCACTGGGCACCCCAGTCGGCTTCAACATCTCTGGTGACATCCCTATCATTCCCACCAAAGAAGCCCATTGTGAACTTCCCACTGGTCCTGGCTCTGCCTGGCTGGCCACCCACCTGGCAGCAAGTAAACGGAGGACTATCCCACATGCGCAGGCAGATAGCAGATGCCACAGTGGCAAAAATGAGGCCTTTGACCAAGTCCTGCCCTAGGCAGAGGGCAAGAAAGGGGCTGGTAAAAGGGGGCTGCTCTGGCATTTAATGCAGACACCCATCTTTATACCCTCAACTTCGTCACTTGAACAAAGCAGTGGGTTTAGTTAAATGACTGCTGGAAGAGGGGAGTGCCTCCAGATTGTGGCCTCACCCACATCTCAGGTGTGTGGCACTTCACAGGTCTGCAGTGCAGTGAGAGGGTATTTCACCACCCAAGTGATGGGCCCAAGTGGAGGTGCACAGGCATGAGGTGGCCCCGGGGTGCAGGTGCAGAACCCCAGATGCAGAGCTGAGGACCAGGCTGCCATCCGCTGCATGTCGCCCATCACTGCTTCCCAGAAGAGAGGGTGTGGCAGACGGAGTGGGAAAAGGCTTTGGGCCTCTGGAAAAAAAATCAGACTGATGCTTAAGCCCTTCCTGAAATATCATTTTCCTTCATAAAGCAAGTCCTATAAGAGAGGTGACCAAATGCCCACACCTGGCCCTGACCCATCTGAGGTGTACAACTAGGGATGTCTGGAGGGAAAATGCAATCTGGTGCTTGGTCTTATATTCCCCAGAAGGAGAGAGAAGCCAGTGAGTAGACTTGGCAATGAAAAAGCTTGCCTGGGCCAGAAATTTTGCCCAGGACACACACCTCAAGCCCTGCCAGGTCCAGCCAGGTCCCAGGACTGCCAGGCAACCCCACAGTAATTCAACTGAGAGATGTTGATAACTTTTGTATGACTGGCACTGTATTTGATAATGGGGGATGGGGGGTTGAGAAAATTGATGCTAAGATAAAGGGTACCCTCAGTGCTCACACACCCCAAAAGGGGGAGACAGACACTTTCTAACCCTCTGACACAGGCAGACAAGGAGAAGGGCAAGAGCCAGGAGTGGGTTGCTCAACACACAGAGCAGGGTGGCTTGTCTGGGGGGTGGCAACAGGGCTGGAGAGCAATTCTGGAAGAATATGGGAAGGGGCTTGGCAACTTATAGGATGTGAGATGCGGTGGGAAGAGTGGAAAGGGAGGAGATGAGGAGTGATTGCTGAGCTGAGCCCTGAAGATGGGCAGGTCTGCCCCAAGGGGAGGAGGAGGGGAAGGAGGGGGAGCAGCAGGGACAAAGCCTGAGCAAGGGCCCAGGAGAGGCAGGACAGCCATCAGACTGATCACTGGGGTCAGATCACATATGGGCAGCAAAGAGGATAGAAAAGAATAGTTAGGTATCAGTGCTTTATTTATTCCTTGAAAATACCTTGTCATCTTGATTGAGCATTCCATTCCACTGCAAAGATTTTTTAAAAAACCTTTGGCCTAGATATTTATCTTCATCTCTGACAGGTGCTGCAGTGTCTGTGGGTCCCGCAGGGTGATGGGTAACAACTGTTAGATAACAGAGCCTATGCTCCAGTCGTTCAGGCGGCCAGAGAACAGAACCGAAAGCCACTCTTAGGTCACAATTTATACCAGGGAAAAAAACCCACAAATGAGTCTAAGTCAGATTCATCGCCTCTGCCGCTTTCTCCACTTTCTTGCACACAGGTCACAACCTCAGTTGCCGGGAACCAAGTGCATGGAGGATGGCCTTCCCAGCAGAGGAGATGGCACCAGATAAAGAGGGAGTTGGCATGTGTGTAATTGGGTGTATAAATAACTGCAGCCTCTTCCTGACAGAGGGCCGCTCAAAGACAACAAGGAGCAGGAGGGGAAGCATGGCCTCTGAATCACAATGGCAGGGTCTGAATGCAGGCTTGCACTTCCTTGACTGGGCTTAGGCAAGTCCCAATTTCTCTGGGCCTCAGTTTCCTTATGAGTAATATGGGTGCAATATGCCCCTATGCAAGTTGCTAAGCCGATAATGTTCAAATTAAATAATGGTTAAGTGTTAATTAAAAGCAAAGGATTACCAATTCAAACAAAAAGGCCCACAACCTCCAATCTTGGCTATACTCAACAGCAGCCTTGAGCTTAGCATCATCATCCCCACTCAGCACGCCCCCACTCAGCTGTGGTTACACCAGTGAGTCTCCCCAATTTCAACGTCAACGAAGAAAAACAAGCCACCATTTGGACAAACTGGATGCACACACCACTGGTGTCCAACACCCAATTCCAACCACTCTTGCACAGCCATTCCTAGGCTGGGTGACCTCAATTTAAGGGTTGCCTGTTCAGCTTGGTCTGCTTGATATAATCCCTGGCATGTGAGGCAGCAGCACAAGTCCAGAACAAGGTCACCACCAGCAAGCAGGCTCACTGCCCTCAGCACCCTCAGACTATCAGTACCACAGGGACACGGCTCAACAGAGCCCCCTTAGGGCCAAACGGAGGGGAAAGGGGCCCCCACTCCATTTTGAGCTCTGCTGGGTAGTTTACATATCAGGCTAGCAGTGGTTCTCAACCCTGGCTACACTATGCAATCAGCTGAGCAGCTTTCAAAATGCTGATGTTTCTAAGGTCCCACCTTAGAAAAACTGAAACTGAATCTCTGCAAGCTGAGCTTGAGCATAAATATTTCAAACGTTCTCCTCGTGATGCCAATATGCAGCCAGGGTTGAGAACCTCCTGGCTAAAGGGTTCTTCAGCTAAAAAAAAAAAAAAAAAAAAAAAGTTTGAAAGCTACATTTTTTTTTTTTAAAGATGACTGGTAAGGGGATCTTAACCCTTGACTTGGTGGTGTCAGCACCACGCTCTCCCAAGTGAGCCACGGGCTGGTCTTGAAAGCTACATTCTTACGGCACCATCTCTGACCACTATGTGCCTGATGCTGGGGATGCAAAGATAAACATGTCTCTTTTCCACCCTGTATTATAGGTTCCACATCTATCTTGCTTTCTTCACTGGATAAACTCAGGATAGCAGGATCTCTGTGTGAGTCAACTTCCCCCACAACTGGCAATGCATCCAGCACTGTCCAAAAAGGTATTCAGTCAGCACTTTGGAGGTGTCTCAGGAGATCTGAGTCACTGCAATAAAAAGCCATGCAGAACACACAAATTATTTCCAAGAACTGCAAGGACGCTGGATATAAGATCAATACACCCAAAAAGTAGGTGCTCCTACATACCAACGACAACGAATTAAGAAATGTATCAGGAAAATTACTCCATTCACAATAGCAACAGACATTAAATTTCACAGAAAGTTTTTGAAGTAAATTGTTAAGATTTATAAGAACAACAAAAAAAAAAACCCTATCAAACTGGGCAGAGGACAAAAACTGAAAATTCAGGCGATACAAATGGCTGAAATACCTTTGAAAACATCTTGGGCCCAGCTAACAGCCAAATACATATTTTTATCTATCAGATTAGAAGCAAAGAGAGGGCTGACAATACCCAAAGCGTCGACAAGGTGCAGGGAAATGCATTTTCATACACTTCTAGGGGAAATATAAACAGATGTAACCCTTCAGGAGAGCAACTGGATGAATCTATGAAAATTTTAAATGTGACTTTCGATCCAGAGTAAATCCACTACTGAGGCTTTACCATGCAAAAACGCAGGGTGGGGTGATGAAAATTCTTTGGAACTAGAAAGAGGTGGTGGCTGCACAACACTGTGAATGTACTTAATGCCTCTGTATTGTTCACTTTCAAATGGTGGATTTTATACCATGTGAATTTCACCTTAATAAAACTTTTTTAACTAAAAAAAATTTCAAATGCTGCCAGTATGCATATGGAAGTCCTTACTGCAGCAAGGTTGGAAGCAGCCTTAAAGTCATCCACTCATTGTACATTGGCTAATCATGTTATTAATTTAGCTGTGCAGCTAAGAAAAAGGAATGACAGTCTATAGTATGACATGGAAAGAGCACCATACTATGTTGTGAAGAGATAAAGAGGGCCTAGTAGAATAAAATTCATATAACAGCAAAAAGCAAAATGAAAACCCACCACTGTCTGTTTCTGTATTTATAGACAAGAGTCTGGATTCACACCACTGCTAAACTTGCTTACCTGTGGGTACCTTATTCTTTACAGATGTCTGTATTTATATATTTTTTAAAGCACCAATTACTTTTGTTTAAAAACAAAACTAATTTTTAAAAGGCAGTAAGACAAGTTCCATCAACCAATAGGACAAGAAGCAAAGCCACTCCAGCAGCAATGAGCACACCTAGTGCCAAGGACCAGGGCTCAGTCACAGAGAATACAAGATGAGCCTGGGACATCTTATTATGCCAGAAATCACAGGAATGCTTCAAAACACTGTCAGGACATAGGAGGCAACTTGAAGGGGCTCCCACTGGCCAAATCTGGAACTATTTGAGAAACTCCCCTGCAAAGGACAATGATGAATTATAGTTGAAAAAAAATGGGAATCCATCAGTCCATTATGGATATAAACGGACATATAAAAATAACGATGGGAGGGTGGGTTGGCTGGTAAATGAGGAAGGAGTGCTGGACTGGAAAAACAGCATTTGGCAATCATCATAGTAAAGATTGAATCAGGCCAGAATCAGCAATACTTGCTAAATCTGTACAGAAGTTTGATGAGAAGAATATTTATATGGGCTATATTATGTCTCCAGAGACTGTTTATTAGTTGAAAGGGGAAAAATAGTAACTGTGCCATGGAGAGAGTGGACAACACCTTGAACAGATATACCACGTATTAATTTACTGCCTTTTAGCTCCAAACTCACCCTTCCTTGTCACGCTGAATAAAGCAGGGACTCTGCAAACTACATTTCCCCTCTGCCGGCTGGCCAGCACGAGGCTCCGAAGGGCTGGCAAGGCTGCAGAAGGAGGGAGGACTTTTCCTCCTTCGCTTTCTTTGGTCTGGCACGGGTCCCAGCAGCATTCTCCACAGCGGCAGTTCTCTGCTGGCACAGCTCCACGGTGCGCACCTCCGGTCAGTTTTCTGTTCAGTGCGGGGCAGGCAGTGTGTCCCTAGGGCAACCATAGCCGCCCCTCAGAGGCCTCTCAGCCTTGGGGGAATTTCCTCTGGGTTTCTAAGTTCTTCCTTACCCTCTCTTCCCTCGGCCCTAGGGATGGTAGTTGTTTTCTGCTGTCTCAGTCTTCTTTTTACCCCTTTTAGTAGTTAACCACCTTTTTACACAGCTAGCATTTATATTAAAATTTTCCTGCTCACATTTTCCTCTTATAGGACCAGGTGATCAAAATTAACATCACCACTGAGGGGCGGGCAGACATTGTGTGCCTCCCGACATGATGCCCTGAGAGGCCACACAACACAGGCAGTGTTCCAGCCACCTGGACTGCAACGCCAAGCTGAATCGAGAGGAAATATCAGATAGACAAAAATGAGCAGCCTCATTTAAAAGACGGGACTGTATTCTCCCAAAATGTCAATGTCGTAAGAGACAAAACTATGGAAATGCTCCAGTTAAAGGAGAACAAAGAGACATGACAACTAAGTATGATACCCGATCCCAGACTGACTCCACAACTGCAGACAGAAAAAATGCTGTAAAGGACACTGAGGTCAAGTGGAATACAAACAGTAGATTATCTTATCAGTGCTAAATGTACTGAAGTTGATAACTATACTGTGGTTGTCAGAAAATATCCTTATTCTTAGGAAATATCCACTGAAGTATTAGGGGTAAAAGGCCATGATGTATGTGTAGCAATTGAGTGCACATTTGAGAACACAGATGACAAATCAAATGGGACAAAACGTTAACAAGCATATCTGGGTAAAGGATATTTGGGTCATAGATGTACAATTCTTATTCTAATAACTTTTCTGTAGATTTGAAATTATTTCCAAATAAAATTTTTAAAAAATTTTTTTTAAATGGCAATAGGATATAGCAGTGGTTCTCAACCATGGCTGCACCCTGGAAGCACCCAACTGGGACCCACGCATCTGTAGTTCTCAGTTCCCCAGGTGCTTCCAATGTGCAGACAGGGTAAGAAACACTAGCATAGTGTGAGAACTCATTCATTAAATTTTGGACATGAGGAGTGACTCTTTTGTCCTCTGAAGAGTAAGTGCTGGGGAACAGGGTCTCTGGGTAATGCAGACTCCTAGTCTCAGCTTCATGTGGAATAGTAGAGACACTGGAGATGCTAAACAGGTAGAAGTTGAATTTGCATGGCCCTGGCCAACATGAACAGGATTCCTCTTCTAGTGGGTCCCAGGCAAGGGAAAAAAGCATTTCCAGGATGACTGTGCCAGGAATTAAACAATTTAAAGCTGGCGCGAGCTAGAATGGTTAACTGGCCCCAGGGCTATGCCCCATCCCCATCTTTTTGATTTCACTTTAATATGGCAGATCTTGGTCCACGTGGCAGAGCAGAGGGGAAGAAGCTGCTCTCTCAGCAGGCAAGCAGAGGAAGGGTGTGTGGAATCCACCTCTCAAGTAAGTTCAAGGAGTGGGTTACCAACTGGCACATTTCTCCCAGAGCATTCCTGCTCTAGAGGCCTAGTTCTGTTGTGCAGAAAGAGTGGTGGGCATCCAACATCACAGTCTAAATATTGGTCACCTCAGCTCCAACCTGTGACAGGAGAGCCACAGAATGATGCATATCAAAATTGGTAAAGGGCCACGAAAATCAATTACATTGTACAATGTTGAATATACTAATTATCACGATTTGAGCGTCACATATTGCACACAGGTATTGACATTCAACTCTGAACACCACAGATATGTACAATCAACTACGTTTCAATTAGAAAAAAACAAACAAACTAGGAGACAGGGTAAGGGGAGGTGGTGGTAGTGAAAGGTCACAAACATTCTTGCCCACAGTGCAACAGCTAGCAACAAGAGATGGGATGGGCTGGGCTACATTATTAAATCCCCTGTAGCTCTTAAGTCATGAATGTTTTGGTTCACTTTGTGGATAGGGGTTAGTTTTTACTTCACTCCCTTCCCACATCTTTTCCACTTTCAGGTGGAACAGACTTGCATAATATTTGGGCATCTCCAAATCACCGGATCCAAAACTGAATGTGAAATCATGCCCCTATATGTGGTCCCTACTTGCTCCCTATCTCTGTGACTTTGTTTTCCCAGTTGACTGAGCCAAAAACCTGGGACTCATCCTAGACTCCTCCCTTCACTCTGTCCCACATCCAATTAATGATCAAATTCTGCCATTTTTTCCTCCTCCAAACAGTCCCTGAGTCCACCCCTCACCATCTCCACCAACGGTGCCCTACTTCATGCTCTTAGGCTCTCTCCTGAACTACTACATCAACCTAACTGGAGTCTAGTCATATCCCGATACATCTTCTGAACTGCAGCCACAGGGGCCATCTAGGACAGGTCAAACCTTTTAACAGCTACCTCCATCTATAAGTCAAGTACGATCTCCATGAATATCCTATAAGACTCTAAATGACCTGGGCTTTGCCACTTCTCCAACTTCTTTTCCCAGCCTTGTATTTTAAGCTCCAGGCACAATGAGCTACTTATAGCTCCCCGCACACTCAATCCCATTTCACCTCTTGTGTACCCTCTCCCACAAGGCCTATAACCTCCAGACTTGGGCATCTTCTCTAGTAAGTCACCCTGACCTCTCCAGGCATCTCCTTTAGACTCCCATTCTTTTATTATTACAATCACTGCACCGCATGGAAATTACCAGCTTACTAGGACTCCAAGCTCCTTGGAGACAAGGGCAACATCATCACTGTATCCCGTGTCATGCACACAGTAGTTGCTCCATTATTTGTAGGATATACCAGACTGAAAAGCATCTGTGGCTTTTTGAATACCAAGGCCTTTAGAATTTGGCAACAGACATAATGAAAACACATGCAAATCATGATGAACTGCAGACAACACCAACATTTAAAACACTGCACTGCTGCTCTGGAACTGAAATATCCCCCAAATAATTAAGAACTACATGTTGAGGGATGATACAGAGTTTATTGAATTAGATTTTTCTATTTACAACTGAGATCACATCTACATACTATTTTGCTAGTCTACATGGGTACATTATTTCTAACAAGTTTAAGACTTATGATGAATGGGCTCAATCATACAAAAACACATTCACACACTCACACTAATTGTTTCAAAACAGTAGTGCATACATTATACTCTTCCCATAAAGCCAGCTTTGATTAAAAACCACTAGTTTCAAAGATCAGTTTCTGACTTTGAAGATGAACCAAGATACACACCATATGATTCTAAAATCTATTTTAGCCATTTTGTACAGTTGCTATCTTATTGGACTACAGTATATATTTTTTAAAAGGACACTGATGAGGGGCACCATCTGGTGTTAGCCAGACAGCTGGCTTCCTCCCCCTCCCCGCAAAAACCTTTGGCCAAGAGTTCTCCATTGTGAAGACTGAAAGGACCCAGTGATATTTCAGCATCCATCCCATTACTGCTTTGGAGGTAAAAGAAGCAGGCCTACATCCTCCTTGAATTCTACCACACTACGTAACTCGCAAAAAGTTCTGAAATTAGAACACTTACCACCATACTTAAAAACTTAGGAGCAAAGAGCGTCAGCTAGACTAAGGGAAAAGAAAGTCATAGGGTGCATAGGTAAGTAGGTGGGTACGTGAAAAGCCAAGCTGCTCGTCCAACACCAGCAGACATGTGCTTCAACTAGATGAACTCAAGAGGCCAACAGCAGCAGACCTGCTCAATTCACCTTCTAAATCAGAGTAAGACTAAAAATCTCAGGCTTGAGTTGTCTACTACGCATAGGTTCCGCCAGTGATGAGGAGCTCATAGGCAGGATCTCTACTCCTTCTGCACAACACAATGCATGCACACAGCATGCCCAGCAGCTGTGGGAAGAAAACAATGGGTAAACAGGCTGAAAACCCTCTAACGGCAAATATTATTTCTTTTTTGGCAATGGAGCTATTTCAAAGTTCAATGACCTCAAATCATCAAAAAGCAATAATAACAATAACAGAAGAAATTTTTTATGAATACATTATTTTTTAAAGAATCGTCTTAAGTACTAAGCCTCAGCTTCCCTGCCTTATACCAGGATCTCTCTGTGAAGCCAGCAGAGAACCAAGGCCCTCTTACTGCCACCCCCATTATCAATCTAGAGCAGTGCTGTCCAAAAGAGCTTTTCACAATGATAGACACATTCTTTACCTGTGCTGTCAAATAAGGTAGCCACTAGCCACATGTGGCTACTGAGTGCTTGAAATGCAGCTAGTGCAGCTAAGGAGCCATGTTTTTAATTTAAATTGATTTAAACTTAGATACATATGGCTTGTGGCTTCTATACTGAAGAGTGGAATTCCAGTGAGTGGTATGATCAAGAATACATGTGTTTCATGGTGGTCTTTTCAGGCATTTGGAATTTGGGGAGATAGGCTTCATAACAATCGACAAAATTCAGTACATGAATAGCTCTATGAAAATCAATCCTGATGCTAAAAAACGTAGCTTGAAGGTTTTGTTTGTGTCACAGTTACTATTTTTGAAATAAGGTTTGGTTCTGTGGTAATACATACATATTACTTTTTAAGGTCACTCTTCCTTCATCATTTTATTTTAATAAGTCCTAATCCTTCTGTGGTAGCATATTGTAGTAGTAATAAAGTCACACCACGTTATTTTTGATAAGCAAGAATATTAAATTGGATTAAAGAGAAAATGATTCTAGAATTTTTGACCCAGCTTCTCACAAAATATAAACAGTAACCAAAGGACTAAATAACAGTAAGTTAATTTGCTGTTCTAACTTCTCATTGAAAGTGAAAGCCCTGTTATTTGACTTTAAAAAGCAGGGCCCTCTAAACATATGGGGTCAATCTAATTTCAGCAAAATATACCCGATCTGTAAACAGACTCTCAAAGTTTGAAGTGGAAGATTAACTACTAATGAGACACTCATACAGAGAATAGGAATGTTTTCAATCTGCATTCTCCATGGTTTAAAGCCGCACAACTCCAATTTCTGCCCTCACATTAGCCTATATTCTACCCATTCAGAATATATATTTACTGCTCAAACCATCAGTTTCATTACATCACTACTTGCTGAGTGCTTACCGGTACAAAGCATCTTAGAGGCATTTTTAAAATGGATATTGTTGAAAGTTTACTAAATATCTTAAGCCAGTTCTAGAGATGTCTAGTGTGTCTAATACCTAGAGAAATACATTTCTGTTCACTGTACATCAAAACATTGTTAAAACAGTTATAAAATCAAACACAATTATGTTCCCAGGCAATGTTAAATTGAGCAACAAAAATGCTAAGCTCAGTAATTACTGATTTGCTAGGGGAAAAAATAAAATCTCTCTTCCCATCCCCACCTCTTCACATTCTTTTCAGTTGGTTAATTTTACTGGAGGATGAGGTCTGAAATAAGAATCATTTCTTTCTTGACTGTTTTATTTCAATTAAGTCAACTTGTATTGATTTAAAAACAATTAAATAAGCTTGATAAAACCCTATTTATGCTTGGGAATGAGTCTGTTTAAGAACAATAAGATCTACACAATAACTTCTTATCCTTGTCATTGAGTATTAACAAGCCCATTTCCAAAGCTATGCTATACTGAAATTTCACTGATTATTGAAATTCCAATAGACTTGAAAATATTATACAAATATTTTAGCTCCAATGTTATTTCTTGGAATGAAATTTTCCATTGCAGTACTGGAGTCACAAGAACTAATCTTCAAGGGCCGGCCCGTGGTTCACTTGGGAGAGTGTGGTGCTGATAACACCAAGGCCACGGGTTCGGATCCTATATAGGGATGGCCGGTTGGCTCACTGGCTGAGTGTGGTGCTGACAACACCAAGCCAAGGGTTAAGATCCCCTTACCAATCATCTTTAAAAAAAAAAAGAACTAATCTTCACCTAGCCCAAATAGAACACCTAGCAACCACAAAAACTGCCCTCCCACCCCCCCAAAAGATTACTGAATACAGAGACAAGTGGCGATTTTAAAAACCGCCAAAGCAAAATGTTCTGTGATACGCTATGTACGTGATGATGTGAGAAAACAGGTATTCTTATATGAGAATAAGAATTCTTGCACATCAGAAACACTCTTTTCTGAGAAAAATTTTGGTAATTCCTACCAAAATTCATTGATATATTCCAACCCCTCAATATCATAGCTATACATTTTTGCTATAAATAGACTTTGAGCATGCACACAGACAAGATTCACTACTTGCGTTTTTGTAACAGCAAGACCTACATAAGTACCACTTAATGTTGCTTAGATAAAGTATACCCATAAAACGTAATACTATGCAGTCAAAAAGTAAATAAAGTAGATCTATATCCAAAAGATACTAAGTTGTTTTTAAGAAGCAAGGTACAAAAGGTTACAATCTGTATGATTCCATTTATATAATATTTTAAATGACAACATTTTAGAAATGGAGGACTTATCAGTCGCCAGGGTATGGGGCAAGGAAGATGGTACAGTTATAAAAGGGTAACAGGAGGGATCCTTGTGGTGTTGGAACTATTCAGTATCTTGTCTGTGGTGGTAGATACAGGAAACTACACAGGTCATAAAATTGTACAGAACCAAATACACACGCAGAGAAATGAGAAATCTGAGTAAGGTTGGTAGATTATATTGATGCCAATAAACTGGTTGTGAAATACTACCAGTTTTGCAAAATATTACCACTGAGGGAAACTGGGCAAAGCATACAAGGGATCACTCTATTATTTCTTACAATTTCATGTAAATCTACAATTATCTCAAGTAAAACAAAAAGCAAGGTACACAATTGCATTCTACAAGCTTCTATTTGCTTAAAATATATATATGAGTTTGTATAAGCAAAAGCTATTTCTGGAATAATATTCAGGAAACTTGACAGCAGTGATTGTCTCTACAGAGGGGGACTCAAGAACCAGGGTCAAGACTGAGAGGGAGGCTCACTTTTGACCAAACGTATCACTGTATATCATTTTTTAAAAATTTGATGAAATAGGTATTTTCAATTAAAAAAAAAAAAACTACCAAACAGTTAGCAATTAGGATTTATTTTCCCACATTAAAACAAAACAAAAACCAAAAACACCCACCTGAGCCACTTGGATCAGCTTTTCATACTTTGGTTGAAGTTTTTAAGGGAAGAATTACTTGAAATATTTTTTAAAAGGACTGTCAGAATTAAGCCACTCAATCATCTCCTGTCGGGGGGTCCAACCTGACATGATATTTACTCAAATATTTTAATGAATAACTGGTAATCAAGAAGGAAGAGGAAGGAAAGAGCAGTCTCAACCTCCTTCACACTTGGCATAGAGACCAGAGAAAAGCAACATGGCCCTGGGAAACAGTTCTCTGTGAAAGTTTGCTCTTGATCACTATCTTGAGGACATGCCACCTTCATGAGACTCCCATTTTTCTCATCTTATCTTTACAGACAGCCTTGCCCACAGCAGATACTTAAGAGCCTGACAAATCAAAACCTAGATTTTTGTCTATTATTATGACCAGATCCTTTAAATACAGAATTCATAATTGATCATTTGTTAATTTAAGAGGCTGACTATTCTCAAAGATGTGAAACACCTTGCTGATTAATAAGCTAACAAGCTAAGGGGTGTAGCAAAAATTTAAAAACCTCATTCTCTTATATTCAAAAATCCTATTATAATAATGAGCTAGTATTTTTCAGATTTTTCTTTCTTGGTCATTTTGGTCCTACCCAAATCTAGATTATTTAACTAGATTACAGCAAGGGTCAGCAAACGTTTTCTTAAATGGCCATATAATAAATATTTCAGGCTTTGCAAGCCGAGAAACAACATCAGTCTCTGTTGGAACTACTCAACTCCGCCATTTTATCTCTATATTTTATCCAGCTGAAGTGTCAATTAATTGTTAGGTTTCATAACAGAATTTAGGAATTTAATCTCCTGAGAATCTTAATTCTTAGATTTATAATTAGAGGCAAAGTATAAATAGAGCCAAGGTTCAAATTTCAGTTTTGCCACTATCGATGTGACAGTCATAAATCATACTACCCTTGCTTCCCCTAGTTTTTGTGGCAAAACAAAGGGAACAAGGACTGGAGCATCTCCAAGCATCCTTTCTAACTCTAAATTTCTATATCAGAATTGGTGTACAAGTACAAAAGCTCACTGATTATTTGAGTTATTTCTGCCTTTGTTCAGGTTTCCCATGCGCAAGACACTATTCTACACCAGATTTTGAATACTAAAAGCTTAGAATATTTACAGGTACTCTTTAAAAAAAGAAAACATATCAGGGAAAATTCTTTATTACTTCAAATGGATGGTTTTTCCTTTAAAACCAAAGGTTTTAGTTTTTGTTTTTCCCAAAACCCCTAGGATTTGAGTCTGTGAAAGCTCTGAATCCCTGACTTAGTCTTACTGAATTAAAAATATCAACTCTTTATCAGTAATTACTTAAGTCAGGGTGATTTAAATATAAAATGTATATGGAAGTTATCTCACATATATTAAGAGACTAGGTAAAATATTTATTGGCCCCATTAAAAAATATTTAGTAAAGAAATATATGGCTGGTTAATGAGCTTAACTAGATGATAGATACAGCTAAAGTGACTATTTTCCTCAGTCTTCCATACATGTGTTGCATATTTCATTACCACAAGCACCAAACAGTCCCAAAGCTTTTCTGCTGCATGCTAATATGTGCAGCTTTATTACCAAACATAAAATCATTAAGAATGCACAGATCAGGATTCCACTTGGGAAAAGAGACCTCTCCCTCACATTTCATTATTTTTAGCTAAATGAATGTGTTTGCATAGACAATCAAAATATGAAATACATTCCTGCTGACCACCAGATTATTGATATGCTGAGCCGCAAAGTAAATGCTTAGAAGGGCAGAGATCATAGCAAATAAAGAGCTAAACTATTTAATGAATCATTTCAGGTCTGTTTGGATACCAGCAAAGTAAACAATCACCCTTTTGCCATTTTAGAAGACACTTCCCATTAAATACACTAGCTTCTGTTCAAATATACAAAGAGCAGGCAATCCAAGCAACTTACATTTAAACTAGCAATTATATTGGTTTCAATCTAACAATTAAGAGATACCTACACTTTCTTAAAATAGATTCTCTAGGCATGAAGCCTGTTTCAAGAACTAAAAGAATACTGTGAGAACCAGATCTGATGCAAAGGATTTTCAATCATTTTCAAATATTTGGCTGTTCTCAAAGATATTATCTCCCAATAGAATCCATAAGATATAATGAATATACCTGAGAAACTAGGAAATGTGGATAGCTGTGTTGGAGGGCGGGAAATGATTATCTTATTTGTTTTTAGGCAGGGTGAGAGATAAGGATGTGTGTTTGGGGGGAATGAGGATGCTGGGAGCAGATAGAGTGAGAAGTGATTAAGCAGTTACTAGCTACTTTGCACAAACTATTATTAGGGGAAGAAAAAGACAGTTTTCACTGGTAAGAGCTGGTCCCCTCAGATACCAAAGGCATGGCACACTGCCATATGTATCAAATTATGTCACTAACTCCTTGGTGATCGTCAGTCTAAAAAAACTAAGTCAACAAATACAGAAGAGGCTAGAATCTTAGTTTTACCTGGAAGGTATTTTCTGTAAAGCAATAAAATTGTTACTCTTGGTATAAGAGACTAGTATTATAGTACCAGTTCTTGATTTAGGCATATAAATGCATAAAACCCTCGAAAACAGAAAAACAGGAACTAATGTAGAGAAACAGTACACAGAAAGACTGAAATAAAGCTTTCCATTTCCAAAATGAAATAAAGCATTATGATTTTTAAAAATTCTGTGAAGTTCCACTAAAACACCTCCCAAGGTGCCATGGACCACCATAGTTCTAGGCAAAGAGCCGAGGGCAGTACCTCCTGCATAAAAGCAGGCAAGAGAGCATGCTGAAAACACCACTTCCACGCGAGTGGCCCACCACAGCCACCCATGGCTGCCAAAAAAGTAGTTGATGCCACAGCAGCAGCCACAGCCACCATGTAGGTGGCCCAGCAGACACTGGACTGCACTCACACAAGGAGAGTCATCAGCAGACACTGGACTGCACTCACACAAGGAGAGTCATCAGCAGACACTGGAAAAAGAAGAGGACATCTCTCTCCTCAAAGCCCACTCCAGAGTAACAGAAAAAGCAACTGCCCCACCAGATGACCAGACATCAATGTACAGATACTAGAACTAGGAAAACCCAAGAAAATATGACACCGCCAAAAGAATATAGTAATTCTCAAATACCAGACCTACAGAGCAGAAAACCATTGAAATGACTGAAAAGGAACTCCAAGCAACAATCTTAGGGAAACTCACTGAGATACAAGAAGCCTCAGACAACATATTGAAATGAGAAAAAAACCCAGGATATGAAGGATGAAATTTACAAAGAGATTAATACCTTAAGACTGTAGCAGAACTCATGGGACTGAAAGATTCACTCAACAAAATAAAAAACACAACTGAAAGCATAAGTGGCAGGCTAGAACAAGCAGAAGAAATGTCGGGGTGCTCTCTCGGTCAGCCAGGCCCGGGCTCCGAATTTCCCTGGCCGTGGCCACCGAGTGATCCCCGGCAGACTCCCTATCCCCCCCAGGCAGGACCAGATAAGTTGCCCTCTGCGGCACAAGCCGAAGAAGGATCCCCAAAGGTGGGTGAGTGCACTGCCCGCCTATTCAGCCCGCAAAGGAACACTCAGAAGCAGCGGGGTTTCCGTCAAGCAGTTCCGTTTATTGTCTTTAAGCACTTGTATTTATATCTAAGCAAGCGGGATTTCCACACTGAGAGCCAATCACTGGAAAGGTCACATGTGCATGCACCTTACTTTCCTATGCTTAGCCTACTGGTCATGCACTGATCACCAGCGCGGAAAAGCACAACTACCAATAAAAATTTCTGCAGAACTAAAAGTGACACTCCCCCTTTGCTTCCTCTAGGCGCCATCTTGTGTGGATGGGGAACTTAAACAGCCGCCATTTGCTGTGTCCTCCTTTCACCCTAGCAATTGCTATAGCAAGTGGAACCGTTGCAGCCCAACAAAGAAAGAATTTCTGATCTTGAATATAGTCTTTTTGAAATAACCCGGGTGGACAAAAAAAAAGGAAAAAATAATTTTAAAATATGAAGAAAATCTAAGAGAGCCAGCAGACAACCTTAAGTGCACAAACATTCAAATCATGGGTGTTCCAGAAGGGGAGGAGAAAGGAAAAGGCATGGAAAACCTATTCGACAAAATAATAATGGAAAACTTCCCAGGTATGGGGAGAGACATGGGCCTTCAGATCCAGGAAGCTCAAAGATCCCCAAACAGATTCAACCCAAAAAGATCCTCTCCAAGACACATTACAGTCAAAGTGGCAAAGCTCAAAGACAAAGAGAGAATCTTAAAAGAAGAGAAAAGCATCAAGTGAGCTAGAAGGGAGCCCCTATCAGACTAACAGCAGACTTCTCAACAGAAACTCTACAAGCCAGGGAAATGGGATGATATATTCAAATACTAAAAGAAAAAAAAAAACTGCGAGTCAAGAACACTATACCCAGCAAGGCTCTCCTTCAGAATTGAAGGGAAAATAGTTTATTTTCCAGACAAACAAAAGCTGTGGGAGTTCACCACCATACAACCAGCCCTGCAAGAAATCTTCAAAGAAATCCTGCATCTGGAATCCAAAAAACAATAATCACTACCATGAGTACACAAGCAAGAACGAAACCCATTGTTAGAACAAAAATGCAAATAAGAGAAAGAGAAAGAAACTAAATCTTACCACCACAAAAAGCCACGACAATGTAATAATGCTTCTACTTTATTTCTGATTTTAGTAATTCCAGTCTTCTCTCTTTTTTTCTTGGTCAGTCTAGATAAAGGTTTGCAAATTTTGTTGATCTTTTTAAAGAACCAACTTTTGGTTTTGTTGATTTTCTCTACTGTTCCCCTATTTCATATACTTCTGTTGTAATCTTTGTTATTTCCTATTTATATGTGCTTTTGGTTTAGTTTGCTCTACTTCTATTTTCTTAAGGCAAAAGTTTACATTACTGACTTGAGATTTTTCTTACTTTTAATATCGGTGTTTACAAGTATAAATTTTCTTCTAAGAACTGCATGAGCCCTGCATCCTACAAATTTTGATATATTGCACTTTAACATTTATCTCAAAGTACTAATTTCCCTGTGACTTTTCTTTTTACCCATCGTTTATCTAGGAGAGTGTTGTTTACTTTCCACACATTTGTGAGTTTTCTAAATTTCCTTCTATTATCGTGGTCAGAGAACACATTTTCTATGATGTCAGTCTTTTTTTAAAAAAAAAAAAAGGAAAAAGTTAAACAAAACAAAAAAAGATCATGGAAAGATTTCCGTTATCTTTCAATTCTATTTTTCCACAAACTTTTTGAAGTGGCCTTGTGTTTATATTCTGTTTTATTTATTTTTTATGAAATTTATCTTGCTAAACTTAGATATTTAATTTCTGTTCTTGATTTCTTTTTATTAAGTGCAGTTGTTGATATGCTTAGAAATTAATTTGCTTTTGAAAAGTTTATTCATCTTCCGCAGTTGAAATTAATTTGACATTTGCATGCTTTGGGAAGACTTTAGAGAGCTATTTCAAATAATTGTAGAGATTATAAAATATGCAAATTTTAATGCTATACATCTCCAGTTTTTGTGAAAAACTGAAGCCCTACTTTCTATGCAGTATTTTATTATTCATCTGTTATTCAGTTTATGTATTTGTTATTTGAACAAATAAATGTGCATATCCCTAAAAAAATAAAAGGAGAAAAAATAAAAAATAAAATAAATATAACACCTTCCAAGAATACACTATGGCAACAGTTTGTATTTTGAACAGGTCACTCACTAATCAAGGCAAGAAAATAGGCAAAGAGCCTTCTCACATAAGGACTCTCCGCACCCAGATCTCTGACTTCTTTAGACCATTCTGGGTCTGGGTCTAGACACAAGAAATGCAAGATATTGGAAACTGATGGCTGGCACCTCAATCCCTTCCAAGTTACCTATATACATGAAGATTCACCATACACTTAGTGCTTCAAACTATTCAGGGCTGATATCAGAGAACCAGCTTATTCTGATAACCTTGGCTAGCTGTGCTTACCTGAATAGCTGCAAATGCCAGTGCTGCCCAGATAACATGCATCATGATTTCTTGTAGCTTCTTCACAACTAAAGCCTCACATCCCTGTAACATATACAGCCATCCTCATTAGAAGTCTTTTTTAAAAGTGAAAGCTGCAGTCATAGATTACTCATCATTGACAGAAATGGAAATGACAGAAACTAAAAGGGGAAAAAAGATTACCTGATTAGAGCAACTTACGGGTATGTAATTAAAGTAAATGACAATGCATTTAAAAATAATTTACAGTAAAACAAAATGGCATTAAAGACAAGCAAAAAGGGACAGAAATACAAGTTCCATGCAGTGATAAGACACGCTGAAAAATAGGTTATCAGACTAGACTAGCCTTGGCCAAGAGACTTACCTCAGCGTAGAGGTCGGAGGGATGGGCCAGACTGCCATTACAGCTGCTAGCAGTCTCTCTGCAGCAGCTAAGAGGGACACTCTGGTTTTTGGTTTCTTTGAACCAATCTGTATTTTCCCAGTCTGAGTAGTTGTGAATTCCACAACAGTGCAGCTAGAGAACAGACATATTATTCCTCACAACACACATATACCTGGGTTGAACTTAAGAATTTCATGTACTATAGACCTTTAAAATAAGTCACTAAAGATCAGTGGTGTCCAATAGAACTTTCTACAATGACAGAAATGTTCTGCGTCTATATGGTCCAATATAGTAGTCACTAGCCATATGAGGCTACAGTGAGCACTTAACATGTGGCTAGTGTGACTAAGAAACTGAATTTTAAATTTTAATTTAAATAGCAACATGTGGCTAACTCTAGAACCTCCACATGAAAAGCACATTGCCTACAAGGGGTAGTTTCTAACTAAGGAAAAATTTTCATATCTTTCACATTAAATATCTGGTTCTGGGCTGGCCAGTTAGCTCAGGTGGTTAGAGCATGATGCTGATAACATCAAGGCCCAAGGATCAATCCCTGTACCAGCCAGCCACCCAAAAATAATTAATTAAATAATTTTAAAAATATATCTGGTTTCAAGTTAAATATTATTTCTAGTGACAAAGTGTTTAAAATGTTTTATCTGAAATGTCTGGGGTTTGCTTTAAGATAATCAAGCAAAAAATATGTAGGAGTAATAGATGAAACAAGATTGACAAAAAATTGGTAATTTTTGAGTCAGGGTTATGGGTACAAAGATCTATTATCCCATTCTCTCTACGTTCATGTATGCTTCAAATTGTCTGGTTTTTTTTATATATATACTTTTTAAAAAAAAATTACAGTTTTGTCTTGCCTTTACTGATCTTATTTTCTAAAGTTATATGTAGACCTCCTACCTCCCCTAGAATCCATCTGGACTCTCGCCTTTCCTGTGACACATACCTCTTCCATTATCATCTCTCTGGCTAGTTATTTTGGCAGATATGGGGTGGGGGAGTTAGATGATAAAAAAAGTTCAAGATGCTTCTTATCTGGCTTTGACTAGGTGCTAGTGGAATCAACTTTTCAATGGTGAAGGTTGGGGAAAAATTATGTATGCATCAGGAGGTTAACCATGGCAGTGAAGGTACGTGGTTGATTTACACAGTAATAGCTGGGTTAGTTTAATGTTGACCCAACAGTGATTGGCCCTCCCAAAAAAAAAAAATTGCCTCAAGAAAGCTCACCTGTCTCTGTACATAATCAATAGCCCGGCTAGCAGCATCAGGGTTGGTTCCATTGTAGGTCTTATACACTTTCTGAATCCTGTGATCAACCTCTTTTTCCACCTGAATCAAAACAAAGGATTCAGTCCTTCAAAAATACTGGTAAAAGTAACATTAGTCAAGGCTCCAGCTGAAATACCTAAATGGCATGTTTGCAAGTTTCCAGATCTCTCTGTGAATTTCTTGGAAGAAAAAAGTTTTCTCACTGAGCCGCTACCGGAAACACCTTGGGCTCCCAAGCCGGGGTGCTGGGGGGCCGAGGGCTTCAGCCACACACCCCTGACATCTGCATCCAGCCCAGTAAGGACCGGGCCACTGCTGGAAGCCCCCTGGTCTCCCCTGACGGAATGAGGGGGGTACCATAGGCCTCTATCACACCCCGCCTTCCTTCTCCTCCTACCCTATTTTCCTCCCCATTTGTCTCCCCCTCCCCTCAACTGCTCTGTAACATCTTAGAATGTAAAAAAAGTAATAATATAAATTAATTAATTAAAACAAAACAGTAAAAAAAGTTTTCTCCCTTCTTGCCTCCACATAGATTCAAACTAATAGGTAAAAATTCAGGTATGTTATATCACACAGATTAAAGCATTCAAAGAGAAGATTGTATGCAAGATGGCCAGACGGTCTATTCAAGGAGAAAGCAGTTGAGCCTTGGGATACATGTCCTAAATTATAAATGGATGCCTTCCTTTTTCAAATAAGTTTTCAATGTGTTCTCAGAAGACCCATTTTCATTTCCTAAAGGAGGTAAAAACAAAACGACTTTGAAGCCTCTGTAAGATACTTTTGGGACAAATACCAACATTATTTCCATTTTACTTATTACTATTTAGATTTGGCCAAATACACAAAAGAAATCAGCAGATTTAAAAAAATCAGTCCTTAGAAGTGGCAATTTATGAAGAAGCTGCTATTGAATGCATGTCAGAAAGGAGACAGGAAATAAACTTCCTAAATTATTTTTACCAATTGCTAAAGTGGCAAGTGTCATTTAATAAAGTTTGCTTGTATCAGAATCTCTTTACCCCTCTATGATGATTAGACCTACTTCGTAATTGTAACAGTGATGTGATAAGACTATAAAATTGATAACCAGATCATAGGTAGGGACATAGTCCACTGCATTTTTTTTTTTTTTTTTGGCATAGCTGCAAAGTATCTTATATATCAACAGTTTGAATATTAACTTGTGTGGAATATACTATAAAACATATGTACTTCACAGGGCCTGGTTTTCCAAAGCCAATTTCCTTTAGGCTATAAGTCTCTGTTGCAAGATAAGGATTGTGGCACAGCAGGTTGCTGACTCAAAGACAGACTAGTTACTGACTGTTATGTAAAGATACTGAAAAATTGCTATAGGAAGGAATGTTTGCTAAGATCAAGCTTGTGTTGATAAGACCACTTAATTGCCTTACTGGAATGTCATCTGGCTTGTTTCACTGAAAGTTACCAGCCTGTATTGTTAAACTATAACCCCACCTTTGTTCTCTTCCTGTAACTTCCTGGTCTGTAAAATAAATGCAGGGAGAGAACCCCAATTCAGCGTTAATTTCCCAAGGAAGGGATGGCTCTCACTTCAGCGTCCCAAAGGGAGATTAACCACTTAGGGGCCTCTCACTGCTCAGTAGAGATGGGCTTTGAGTAATCCTTTGCATCTCCGTCACCGAGGGGAAGTGGGGTGACAAATCCGTGGGGGGCGAAGCAACGCAAAGCAACAAACTTGGCATATCATGCCTTTGACTTAAAACCACAAGTTATAATGAGAATGATTCTATTATGCCTTTATCATGGTTCCAAAACTATACCCAAATTAATTAATTTAAAGCAGGCTATTTAGCTTTAAATGGTACTGTAGGTGGAAAACAAAAGCAGGCAAAATAGAAAGGAAAGAAAGGAAGAAAAGGGGAAAGAAAAGACAGAATGACTAAGAAAGAGGAAAGGGGGCAAGAAGGTGGTGCTGGCAACAGCTGCCTCGTTGTTCTAAGTTGGCAGGACCCCCTTGTTGGCAGGATGGGTGTGGATAGTAGGATCATAACTCACAACATCTTTCTCTGTGTCCAGGATCAAGGCATTTTTAAACAGACAATGGAAAATGAAATCCTCAGTTTAGTTCTTCTAAAACGGAAATCAGAAAATTTATATCACCCCCCCACATAGCAAATCTATGGGTTGAGGAAATTTGAACAAACTTCTCAGCTAACCAACTATTTATATGCAGTTCATTCTGAGATAACTTTTAAAAAATTAAATACTTACAATCAAGAATAATAGAATTAACTCTGCTATATTAAACGAGCCTAGAAGTCTTGATATATAAATAATTGCAAATTAACTTTAGATATTTAAAGCAGTAGTTAACTGAAATAAGGCAAAAGAAAATGTTGACTATGATAAAATGGATTTCTTCTATCTTAACTTGAAAAACTTAAACTACCTTTTTAAAGCATTATGTAAATTACAGTAGACATACCTTTGCTCTGTAAACATATCCCAAAACCACAACAACAACTTCTGTGACAAAAACCAAGAGTAGGATGATGACAAACTGTAAGAAAACATGGCCAAAAATTAAATACAAATTAAAAAATAGCTCCAAATACACTCTTGATTAAAACAAAACAACTGTCAGAGATAACTACTAGAAGTTCAAAGCAAGTGCTAATTCTGTTCCAACTATAAGAGCCAAGGAGTCTATGGCATTTCATGCTCAATTCAGGAAGACGGTTAAGATAAATTTCCTGCATATTCTGATACATGGAGTCAGTAAAGCGCTAACTTACCGTGGCAAGTCCGCAGCGACTTTCTCGAATCGTGGCGCAGCAGCCAATTAGCCCAATAATGAAAAGCAGGGCTCCTACAGCTATAATCACTACGGCAGGGATGAGTGTGTACACATCTTCAAAGAAATGGTCATAGTCATCGTAAGTGATGAAGACATAGGCTCCCACATAGCATAAAATGCCAGCTGCCCCCTGTAGAAAACAAGGTCAGAGTACTGGTTGCTAAGCCCTGTTGGTAAAATTTTCCCACTATGGTTTAAGTAGGTTATAATTCGATGGGAGTTCCCATCACTTTTAAATCTATTAGATGTAGACTTTTTTTTTTTAGTAAAGCTGAAAAGTCTCCCATAATTCATTATTAAGAACACTTCTTTACTAGATAAAGGTGAAAAGTTTTCCAAATTTCACTTACTTTTCAATAATTGATAGTTCAATTAGGACCAAGAAACTACGAATCAAGTAAGAGTAAATAACATTGACTACAACAACACCCCCACCCCCAAAGGATTATTTGTAGCTCAACTGCATATCCAATACAGATCAGTGGGGTACACATTTGCTCCTCACAGTTTCCACTCAACAAATGGGGAAATTAGGAGCAAGTGACAGAGCTAACATTTGAACCCAGGCAATCTGACTCCAGAATCTTCACTTCTAATTTCTATCCATCCTCTTGGGGAAAGACAATATAATAACTAATAAGTTTGATAACCACTTCCAAATAACTTGTGGTCCTAGAGACTGTGAAATGGTAAAGTCAAAGGGCTCAGTCACTAAAAAACATCACAAACTCATTGATCTATTTATTCTTTAGAATGGCACTTCTCAAAACTTAATGTGAATAGGAATCACCTGAGGATCTTATTAAACCTCAGTTTCTGATTTAGTAGGTCTTGGGTGGGGCCTGAGATTCTGCATTTTTAATAAGTTCCTAGGTGATGCTGATGCGGTTCCTGGACCACACTTTGAGTAACAAGATGTTAGAGTACCTAAAGGGAAAGTGAATGCAGAAGGTCATGTAACAGGTACATCTTGTTTCAGCTGCTGCTCCAGGCACCCATCTCCAGCCATAGAGTTTTACACACATTCTTCTCTATCACTGTCAATTTTGCTATCATTGGGTACCAGCTCTGTGCTGACAGCCCAATGCCACTTGCTTTTATGCAAATAAGCAAAGGCAGTATCAGGCTAAGTTTTAAAACATTTGGCCTAATAAGTTATTTGTAGAGCACTTTGTGACTATCACAGGAAAAAAATCATTTTACCATCCTTTAAAATTTAACATATAAATCATCTTCCAACTAGAAAACATCCTCCACAATGATATTGGAAATATCATTAACGCCTCTGAACCTGAGAACTCAGTTCATTTCTTAAGTCTATGGGACCCAGTAAGCTTGGACATCATCAGAATATAGTCATCAGTTAGTATCTGTGGAAGAGTGGTCCAGGATCCCCACGGACACCAAAATGCATGGATGCTCAAGATCCTTATATCAAATGGTGTAGTGTTTGCATATAATCTATACACATCCACCTGTATATTTTAAATCATCCCTAGATTACTTACAATATCTAATAAAATGTAAATCCTCTGTAAACAGTGTTATACTGCATTGTTTTTTATTTGTATTATTTTTATTGTTGTATTGTTATTTTTTGTTTGGTTTTCTCTTCTTTGGATATCTTTGACCTGCCCTTGGTTGACTCAGTGGATGCAAAACCCCAGGATACAGAGGGCCAACTGTATTTTCTTTCTTATACTAGGCCATTGGAATTGTTATCAGATCTGGAAGGGAAAGACTTCACTTAGGTAAAGTTGGAAAGTGACTTGATTTTTTTTTTTTTTTTAAGAACATGGACTTTTTAAAATGAGAAGACAACTAGAATAATAGAGGCAATTTTTAAAAACATTCTTTTAAAACTCTTCTCTGGCTTCCAAGACGCCCCACTTCTGGTTTTCCTCCTACACCCCTACCTGCTCACTTTCTCATCTCTTCATGGACTGACTCTTCTTTACCAGACTCTGAAATGTTCTCCAGGGTTCTGTCTTTGGCTGGCTGTTGTTTTTACTCATTCTCTAGGCTTTCCTTGGGCTATCATCTCAGATATATACATCTCCATCTGGAAGTCCCACAGACCTCTCACCCTCAGCCTATCTCAAACCCTCTCTGCCTTCCTGCCCATTCCATCTAACATTCCCTTATATTCCTAGCATAGCAAAAGGCATCAGATGTCTAATTTTTCTGGTCAGCACCTGAGAATTACCCTATACTCTTTCTCTGCCCCACCTCTATAACCCATCAACCACCAAACTCCTTCAAGTATGCTTCCAAACATTACTTGAATACCTCAATTTCTCTTCAACCCCATGGCAGAGCTTCTGTCTGGGGTTATTTTTGTTAAAAACACAAACTGGATCAAGGCATAAGCTTGCTTAAAATCAGGGTGAGGCAAGTAAGTCCCCTGATGACCCAAGCTGTTCTTCCTTGCTTTTTCAGCCTCAGACTTTATTACCCCTCATTCACCTCGGACACTGTAAAACTGTCAACCCCGAATGTATCACACATTCTCTCACTTCTTCACCTCTGCTGTTCTCTCTGCAATGCTCTCTTCATCTGCCTGGGAGCTCCTTGTCCTGCATTAAGATGCAGCTCAAATGTCACCTCTTCCTTTTGGATGCCATTCTCGACCATTTCAGGCTGGATTAGGTATCCATCATCCACTTACATATCACCCCATGCACAGCTGCATAGCTCTAACAGAGTATTTATATCAACAATTGTAATTATGTCTCATATGCTTTGAAGGCACAAATTGTGCCCATCTGTCTTTTAGCCTTGTATCACCACCCATTACCAAGAACACTGCTTGGCACATAGCAGGTATCAAAGTTTACTGAGTACACCTCATCTTATCCCTTCCCTGGAAATCACCCTCCCATCTCTGACATAAGCTTTGGTTTGTATTTGCTTTGTTTCCCTTCAATCCAATGTTTATGGTTTCAGTTCACTATTCAAATATGATATGGCAATTTAATCCAGCTTACTGAATTCTGATGGCCATCACATCTGGAATACATTAGTTTATAAATGCACTCTATCGTAAACATAAATGCTGTACTTACAGCAAACATGACTTTTCAAAGATCCTCAGAGTTCACTGACATATTTGCTTTTGGGGCATATTACTTTGAGATGAAGGTGAGCACAGGGGGAGGAAAAGAGAAACGGCTCACTGTTTGAGTGCATTTAGTACATTAGTACATGGACTACTTAACACTCTCACCAAATACTTTTTCTCGACTACATATGCGTGATATATATTCTCACACACATGCATATATGCATACTGTGTAAGTAAAGTAAATAATATTAGTCTTCAAGCTGAATTAACAGAAATCCTAAATACAAATTAAAATTAAATTTTGCCCAGGTTGTTCTCGGAAACTAGTCATCTCTCTATCCTTTAGATGCTTAGCTTATTTTTACTCCAGAAGGCAATGCTTATTTCTTAAACGTCTTGAATTAAAATGAATTTCATTTTTGAGCTCCTAGTAAATGAAGTTTCAGCCTATACAAATTCTAATGAAAACAAGATAAAACTGGAAAATATATGTATTCAACAATTAATCTGAAGCACAGGGCACTGAAGAACTACTAGAATTTTACATATTAAATGATGAGTTTTCAACTTAAAGAAATTCCTGTGAGACTAATACTTGGTGCTGCCTGTGAAGGCCAAGTGCAGAGCTTCCTGTGCTGCTGTCCTCCCCCAGACCGAGGCACTCGCCTGAAACTGAGACTGGAAGAAGCCAGAAAAACCAACTACAGATACAACTAGACTTACAGCAAATGCAGTGGAAGGCTAAATAGGAGATGCCATTTGTAAAGCTTCCTATTTTCTAATAGACTCTAGAACAGTTTCTTTTCCCAGGCTGTAAAGCAGTCAACATCTAATTCGCACACTAGAGAAGAGAACATAATGGAGCTCTATTTTGGCAACATACAGTGAGAAGCAACTTATTAGTGGCACACATTAAAGCGGAAACTGTACTGATTGCTGATATGAGACTATATAAATCAAATTACTTGTAAATGAAGGCTGTTTCCTAAATTGAAGACAATTTCAATCTTCTTTTAATGAAATCTGTCTATGTGCTTATACTTCAAGTTGTATAATAAACAATTTATGAAGTGACACCTAAGGTACTTCAAAAATATATAGTAGGTGTCCTAACAACAGCTGAACACCTAAAAACAGCTACAAGCAACTGCTTTAATGACATCCAACCATCAGTATGAAAAACATCCGAAAGAATAGGGGAAAAGGTAGAGTATGTATGGTAAATGGAGGGGAGGTTATTAGTAATTCCTAACTAGTGTATGTAGGGACTTTGTAGTTACTCAGATTTTTAATGCAGGAGTTGTTGCTATTAAAAAAGCTAAATAAAAGGTGAGCTTGATTAAATGCTTCTTTCGAAAGGCCATGATGGGATTGGGATCTATTAAAGGATCTGGGCTTTGCCAACAAAGCAGCTGCAAAGGAGGGGGAAGGGGAGGAGGGAGTACAATAGAAGAGGAGATGAAATGTAGACTGGGAAGCAGCTGAACTGCTTTAGTTACTGCTAAGAAAACCTGAACCTATAAGGAGGATTTGTGCCAGCGCAGTATACTAAAAATATTCATCCTTTTTACAAAGAAGTGAAAGGAAATTTAGGAGAAAGGCTGAGATCTGAAATACAGAAAGAATAATTTTTTTTAAAAAAACATTCTTCCTTATATTTTAATAAGCCTATGCTCTAAATTAAGTCACAGAATTTAAAAACTTTAGGAGAGACAGTACTTTTCCACGACACTAAATTGTTCCTATTAAAAAAAAATTATCTTGTTATAAAATTTTAGAAGTATATGAGTTCCAAAAGCATAACTTTATTTTATCCTTTTCCCTACATATACACAAATGTAAAATGTCTTAAAGTAAGAAATTTCATTCTTACATAAGACAGCTTTTTTTATAGTTTAGAAACTAATTTGCAAGGGAGGTAATTTTCAAATCCTCTATGAAATAAACAGATGAGCTGATGAAATGCTAAAATCCACAAAACAATATAAAAACGACATAGACTTGTTACAAGCTGGAAGACAAAACAGCTCTGTTGTCAAAAGTATATCTATACGGAAATTAAGAAATGTGAAGGTGGAAGCATCCCACAGAACATGTGGGTGAAGATGAAGCAAAGAGCAGAAGTGATTTTCTTATGTAGTAGACATGGATGAATGTCTAGAATCAGGACAGTGTGAAGGCAAGGAACCATCTGGACTTCATTCAGCTAAAAGCACAGTACCCAACAAGTTCTTGCTTGCCTGCGTGAAATGCTCCTTTGGAGTCATTTCTGTAAAAGAATCAACTGGTAAAATAGAAGTGATTGGAATGTTGAGAGGAAGAAAAAATAGTCAAGAAGAGAAAGACTGGGCAAAAACCACTGTGTACTCTAAAAGAAAGCAGACTTTCAAAGCAGAGAGAGGGAAAAACAATCTGCAAAAATCCATTTTATGTAAACATCTTTCAGCATTTAATTCAGAGCTTCCTGTACATCATATTAGTATTTTTTGCTCCTCACTTCTCTCCTGCAAGGAATCATAGGTAATTCTATACAATGCATTCTGAAAGTTTCCCCAAACTCTACCCTCGTGCCATTACAAGTGTCTTATCATCTCAAATCCTTTAGCTTTCTACTTACCATAATATTCTCTAGTCCAACAATGCTTTGTTTCAACTGTCTTAATCTGATAAAATAATTCATGTCATTAAACACGTTCTCTTCTACTAAATCCACTGCCTGCATTTCATTTCCTCTCTTAACTTTCAAGAAAAAAAAAAGACTTTTCCAAAGACATCAGATTCTTTCAGAAATTAAAGCTACTCTTACCAAGAATTTCTGAAGCTATTAAAATGATATTATTTTCTACCTAACAATTCAGTCAATAATAGGCCAAGCGGTACTCAACAGTGTGTGAGGGTACAGAGGGAAGGGCCCTCAGACTGGAGGCGGTACAGATTAATACAACACAATCTTTTCGGAAAGCAATCTGGCAACACTTACCCTCAACATCTATGCTTTTATACCTACTAATTCCATTCCTAGGAATCTATCTTTAAGAAAATAAGTCAGATGGACATAAAAATTTATGTAGAAGGTATGTTCATCAAAATGTTATCACAAAATTATAACAGCAAAAACAAAAGAAAAAGCCCTGATATCCAGAGGTATGCTTGCATGACGGTCCTGCAATATTTTGTGAAAGCATAATTTAATAAAGTTTGTAGTGTGTTAGGGAAAAAACACATATATCATCACATAAAGACATTTTAAAAACAAACCAAAATATTATAATCGATTGTCCCTGGGTGGTGGAATTATGGATTTTTAAAAAAATACTTTTTAGTGTCTTCTTAAAAAAGCAAATATACTACTTGTATAATCAGAAAAATACTTAAAATTATGTCTGAAATTGGGACTGTTATTCTCTTGCAAATGAATTAATTCCTCAATCTGTCTTTAACTAACAACATAAAATAGGCATCTCTTCAATCCTGAATATTTTAGGCACTGATGCCAATCTCTCCCATTTATCACTTTTCTTGGGTCTATCTGGCTCTGGCTCATCCTGTAGATGTTTTCTGATTATCATTGCCATTACTGTTAAAGAAATATTTTAATTCTTTTAAACTGCTATTACTCTGACAATATTTCAAAGGTCATGCTTCTCAATTCTGCCCTATTTTCACTTTTACTGTATTTGGTTTTCTATACTTATTGTTTATGCAGCTTAACAAAGTTGTTCTATTTAATCTAATTTATACCAGTTGAAAGACCTAAAAGTTCAGGTGGCAATGAAACTGGAGATCAACCAGCTGCCACAATCAAGTTATTCTGACAGCACGCAAGCTGGCTATTTTCAGACTGCAAAGCTCAGGGGGGTCATCTGAGAAGCATGGAATTTAAACATGCATTTTCTTTGAGACGCTCTGCTGCCCCACCCTAATCTAACTGTAAAAAGAATCAGTTATTACTGTAAGAGCCCAGGTACTTGAGCTTTATAATATTAGAGTTTGTCCACGCTTGGGTTATGTGTTTAATCAATAGCAGCAACAACGTAAAATACAGTACGTCAACATTTACTACAGACCTCCTTTTATAGATTAAAAAAACACATAAAGGCAAATAATTTTTCTCATTTATTGAGTCCACCAAACTATCAATAGGAAGGGTGCTGGCTGGTTAGCTTAGTTGGTTAGAGTGTGGTGCTGATAACACCAAGGTCCAGGGTTCCATCCCTATACTGGCCAGCCCAAAAATAAATAAAAAGAAGGGGCTGAGGGTAAGGAGAAAGAGAAAGCAATAACAATACTTTTAAAGGAAGACTTGAGACCATCCATGAGTATGTTTTCTTGGGGGGAAGGTGCAGCTAGAAATTAAATTCAATGAAGAATTAGATGATGTTGCCTATCTGTCTGCCCTCTCTCCCTATTAGCTAGCTGTCAGACAGCAGGGAATATGTCTTTTTACTCCTTGTATTTCTCAGAAACAGGTAAAAAGTAGATATTCAACAAGCATTTACTGCGTGAATGACTCTTAGGGTATACTTGTTCGGTACAAGTACAAATTTTATGGAATAAATTTTCTACCAAAAAACTTATAATTGGATCTTATAATATAAAACTCATTAATATATTTCAAAGCATGATAAATACCTTAGAAAGCTAATAAGCAACCTATTCCATAAAATGCAACTAAAGTGAGCTCTCAGGGCCGGCCCGTGGCTCTCTTGGGAGAGTGTGGTGCTGATAACACCAAGGCCACGGGTTTGGATCCCTATATGGGGATGGCTGGTTAGCTCACTTGGGTGAGCGTGGTGCTGACAACACCAAGTCAAGGGTTAAGATCCCCTTACTGGTCATCTTTTAAAATAAATAAATAAATAAAGTGAGCTCACCTGCTGATTTCAAGTTCTAAATGATGACTCAGGGCCACAAGACACTTAGGTCAAGTAGACAGATGACAAAGAACATAGTGAGACAGGAAACATTCATTTTTCTTTACCGTTAAAGACAAAGAAATACATTTCCTATTATGTACCATGACTTGCTTACTGACAAAGTTAGCTTTTCTTTTAGTGACTTGAAAAACAAATACAAAAAAAAAAGGGTTAGCTGAAGGTGTGTTCCAATGACATATTCTTTGTCAGAGCAGTCATTTATAATAGGAGAAATACAGGAGGTAGAAAAACAAATTCCAAGATGTCAGATGAAGGTTCCGATTTAAAAATATCATATTACCAACTCAAATGTGTAGCATGTGCTAGAAAACACAAAGTATATACAAGAAGATTTGTGACAAGAGAGAAAAATACTTGAAACATTTCATTATAAATTTTAAGTTTTTAAACAAAAGCATGAAGGTAGAATTAAACCTTTTCTTAGTAATTTGAACATGCCAAGTAGATTCTTGCCTTTGGGTCTATAGCCTGTTCACTTGGGCCTGAATCCCAACCCCCTACGTCTTCCAAATCACCCCCAAACTGACTCCTTATACTCCAGAATAAATTTCAACTCCTTGGAGAAGCCTTCTTTGTCAACCTAAAGCAGTCAATCACTCTATCACATCACCCTGTTTTAATTCTCTGCATAACACACCACTATCGGATATTTTTCTTGTTTAATTGTCTTGCTCCACCAGAAATTAAGTTCTGTAAGAACAGCGATCTTCACTACCTTTTTCACCATTTTATCCAAAATATAAGCACAAAATAGGTGCTCAAATATTTGTGTTAATTTGTTTAACAAAGCAATTTTCCTTAATTATATACATTCTCAGCAGTGTGATTAAGTTTTTTTTAAAAGCAGGATAAATTTCAAAAGTTATATATTGATTTCAAATATGATTTGTACGTTTAGGGTATTTCAAATGAGTGAAGGTGCCACATGCTGAAGTTGTTTCTAAAGGCATTTATTTAAAAGCTGTTTGACTTTCTTGTAGTACTTCCCCCACTCCAGAAGTGTTTTAGTGTTACTATCACCTCTCATAACAGGTGGAAAACAACAGCCTAAATAGATATGCAAGATTATAAATTGTATGAGCATGGACAAAGCTTTCTCTCACAGCCTCTGTAACGCCTAAGACACATACAAGCAAAATAAATATTAGCCAGCAGGTTTTCCTAATAGAGTAGAAAAAGTAAAAGTAATTTGTATAACACAAGACTTGATTAAGTACTCAATTAACTTACCAGAATAAAAACCTGTTATTAGAAAGTACTGATTTAAACTTATTTTAGAGGAGGACTCCTTTGAATGATCAACTGACCTACCAAATTAAGAATCCTATCTGGGACCTTGGTACAAAGGTACAGTTTATAGACTAGGTAATGACTACTCATTACGAAAGCCTTCAATATTTAGTCATTTACAGCAAACACTCCTAACCTTTGTCAATACATTATCATGGGTCTAGCACTAATACACTTATAGAAATGATTGTTTCCCCTTCTGTTTGTGCCTTTCCACAGTAACACTCTCACACTGCATTGTCCAAAACTATCAGCACCAAATCAACATTAACAACTGTGGCTGTCAGATCACTCACAGCCTGTGTATTTCAGAAACATATCTACCAGGGTACTTCAAAAAGTTTGTGGAAAAACGGAATTAAAAAATCTTTTCCAAGTACCTTCGTATTTCCATATCACAGCTCATTGAACAAACTGCCAACTGAACCAGGATATCAGGCTATAAGAAGGTGCGGTTTAAAGATCTTGCCAAAGCAATTAAACTTTAAAATATCAACAATCAGCCATTATCACCTGACAGTGAAGAGCCAGTGCAACAGAGCTAAAAGTCTTTATTTACTAAAGTTGCCCAAGGGAACCTAGATACACTTTTGATATGCTCTACGTAGGGCATGTTTATTCTTCAACTTACACATCTCGAGGCATTAAAAGGAGAGACGGGCCACTATATAAGAATACACTTATTAGAAATGAAGAATGCATTATAAATTCCCCGGAAGAACCTGTTAACATTTTTTTACGTACTTCCTCATAAAGACTTAATTTTTTAAACAGACAAGTTAAATAGTGTAGTTTAAATGCTGCTACAGTTTCGAAACAATGTTAAAATCAGTATATTTTAGAGAAAATGACACTAATGTAGCCTAACAAGTTCCTTCCTCTTTCCCAATCTTCTGAAATCACCTTGATCTAACACCACAGGCTCTAGAGTATGGGAAACCTGGGTTTGAACGCAGGCTCTAACACACCTTGGGTATGCTACTTTAACTCACTAAACCTTAATTCCTCATCTGTAAGATAAGCGTAATAATATTCCCTGCCAGATGGGGATGCTGGGAGGATACTCCAAGTAAAGTGCTTAGCACAGTGCCTGGTATGTAGTAAGCACTCAAATGTTAGTTATCATTACTATCATCATCAGATTCCAACAGTTTGTCCATAAACTAGTAATTTGTCAGGAGCTACACAATACTGTTTCTTCATTATGTTGCACTATGCCACAATTTTTTTCTCTGCATGTCTAACTTCCTTAACAGAGCTCACAAAAGCTTTACTATCCTACTAACCCACATAAAGGGTATTTTTATTAAACAGTATGACTCCAGTCTTGGCAATAACCCACTATGAAAAGCACAACTGAAGTTCAACATAACCTTCTTCACTAGAGTAAGTAAAAATAGTACATATACTCACACAACTTCCAAAGACTCATGAGCAATCACTTAGAATTAACTGATATTTTAGAGTAAACAAAAATTTGATTTTTAAGGAAATGGTTCCTGTATTTCCAACATTTTGTTACATTCACAATTCCAGTCTCTGAGCTTGAACAGTCTAGAATTCACCTGATAATATATACTCCTCATAATCAAATAGTTATGCCCATAATATCACAAAGAACTGTAAAGGGTACAAAGCCAAGTGTCTGCCTCTTAAGTATGTTATTATCTAACGAAGTGTTTCTCATTTGGGGATCCTGAAACTTATTTTTCCTTTTAAAAAGGCCTGTGATTCAAATTAAAGTATAAGAAACACTGCTCTAATTGAAAAAGAAATCATGGAAATCCCAATGTCATGTGGGTGATTTTGAACAGATACTACCTCCAAGTCAGGACTCTCATCCGCACCATAAATACCCTAAAGGACTCTGTGACAATACAAGTGTGTCGGAAGTGCCGTATTATATGTAACCATCCCTTTACAGTACAGCAGTCAGGATATGAAAAGTTTCATCCTTTGTTGGGGTGAAAGGGAGATAAGATGGAAAGGATGTGTGTGGGGTGTGTGTGTGCGTGTGTGTGTGTGTGTGTGTGTGTGTGTGTGTAGCTGAGGGGGGACCAGTGAGGAAGGGAAAGAGAATATGCAAAAATATGGTTAGTGCGAATGTTCAAGGAGTGTTCTGGGGACTGTCCACAGAGAAAACTGCTCAGGGCAAGCAAGTGCTTAAAGAAATGACAGGTAGAGAGGAAGGAAAGGTGATCTGGGACCAGACTGAGGACTTCAGTTGCAATAAGAAGTGAAGGCGATTGAACCTTATTCTACTTCTGAAGCTTTATGGGGTTTTGTGTTTAAAAAAAAAAAACAAAAAACAAGTGATGTGATGGATGAAATGCTTAAAAAGATTTACCCCGGTACAAGGTCTAGATGGACTCGAGGGTGGAGAGACTCACGGGTACAACACAGGTTATTGAAAGTCCCTGGTAAGATAAAGACCTGAACTGAGATGGGATGATTATAAACACTTTCTCTGGAGGTGGGTCCAAAAAAATTAAAAAAAAAAAAAAAAAATCATAAACCACCTTTCATTGAAAGCGAACTCATCGCTTTCAAAATCTTGATACGTGAACCAAATTTATGAAAGGTTTATAACCTCAGGCCACTCAACCCCGTGACCAAAACAAGAAGACCGACTTTCTTGGTCAAGGGATTATTTGGCTTCTCAAGTTGAAGTCTTTCGGTTTTCAGGGCTGGTGACGAGCCAACTAGTTCTCCATACACAAAGAGCTCTAAGTCAAGCCCTCGCCCCTGACTCGGCAGCGTCCCGGCCTATCTGCACCGTTTGCTCGCGCGCCTCGGGACTGCCACTGGATCTGCGGGGGCCCCGGGGCCTGACAAAGAGAGCGAGGCCTGACTCCTTGGGGAATATCCTATTTCCAGCCTGCTATCCTGAAAGAATCTGCAACGAGAGCTCTGTCCAGCAGGCTGCTCCAGGGGGCGAGACGGGGGATCCGGCCCAGCCTCGGGACGTGGAGCCCCTGGAACGAAGCCAGCTGGCCCGGGCGTCGGGCCCGAGCGCGGAGGCGGCCGAGTGGAGATCGCAGAAAGCCCCCGAGGGCTTCCGTTCACCGCCCTCCAGGCCCGGGGCCTTCATCCCGGCCTAGAACGGACCTCGCGAAACGGCCTTCGGGACCGAGCCCTCCCCGCGCCTCTGCCGCGTGGCCCCGGCGACCCCCGCCCCAAACCCGGGCTCGCCGCTCTGGCCCGCGCCGGCCCCACGGGCGCCTCGGCCTTCCCCGCCCGCGGCCCCGCTCACCCAGAAGATGAGGTTGAGAAAGACCAGCACGGTCTTGGAGGAGGTGATGCCGCACTGGCCCATGGTGCCGGCGGCCCGCGGAGGCCCTACTCGGCGAGCCGGGCTGCGCTCACCGAGCGAGGTGGCAATGGCGGCGGCGCCTCCCCGCTGGGAACTGCACGGCCTGCACCGCGCTCCCCACAGCCTCCAGTGCCGTCGCGCAGCCCCGGCCCCAGCAAGCACCTCGCGCCTCTGCGAAGCCGCCGCAGTCCCCCAGCGGTCCCCGGGTTACTCCCCGGCAACCGAGTCCCGCCCCCCGTGGCAGAAGACGGCCGCTTCAGCCAATCACTCCCATGGAGGCTGCAACGAGGCCACGCCTCTTAAAGGAATCGAGGCCTCAGCGCCTTTTCTTGGCCTCTGGCCGCCCTTGGATGCAAATGGATCTTTAGGGAGGTTCTGGTGGACCAAACCCGCTCCCCGCCTACTGAGTTACAGTTTACTATGCCGGCCCTACAGATGATTCTGAGCCCGCAGAACTCGGTCTTTCTACCTAGCCCATCCTCCCTAGGAAGGTCGGAGACACTAACCTCTCCCACTCCACATCGAGATTTTCCTGACCAGGTAATACAAGCATAAGTATTTGGGAGAAGTTCAGTGAACATCAACAAATGTTTATGGAGAATTTACTGCCAGGGCTAAGCTAACTCCCAGAAAAATCATCAAGAAAGCAGAAAAGGCTAGTGATGAGGTTGACAAGGCAGAGTTACGTTTGTGTGGGTGAGTGGTTGAGGGCAAGGTAACATACCAACTCTATCCCAGGGTAGTACATTTTGGACCAAGACTTAATAACAATTGCAGAAATATCTTTTTACATTGAAACATTTCATATTCTTTCCCCAATCTTGGATCGATCATAGTAATGAACACATTGAGTGCTCACCCCATGCGAGGTTCTTTATGGCTATTAGTTCGTTTAACCATGTTGGGAAAATATAGAAAAATGGTCAGGGCCCCTCAGATGTTCACAATCTTGCCGAGCATTTGATGTAAATATGCATGTGCACCCACGTGTTCCTTTGTTATTGTCTAATGTAATTGCGCATGTGCATCCAGGTGTCCTCAGCCATACACTAAAATGCCTGTCTTCACTGTCTTCCCTGCCATTAGAATCCTGCACTCGCTCCATGATTGGGCCCTTATGTACTTGTCCTTAATCATCTCACTCTCCCACAACCTCCTTGGCTTATCACCTTCCCAGGTACTCTCAGCAATACCTATTCATCTCAGCATCCTATTCATTTGCACCACGTAAAAGCAGCAGCCATTTATTCATCAATCAAACTTTCTGCAAGTGCCACCTCTGGGCCTCACTGTTCTAGGTGGGGGGTATTCCAGTGAGCAGGGCAAATCCGTGCTCCCATAGAGCTTACATTCTATTCTGGTGGAGAAAGCAGACCATAAACAAACAGGCAAGTAGGTATATGACATGATGTTGAGAAGTGATAGAAAACAATTCAGAGGAAGGGAATAAAGAGTGATGAGAGAAGTCCTCTCTAAGGAGAGGAGACCCGAATGAAGTGAGGGAGCAGGCCAAGTGATCATTGGGAGAAAGAACAGCCCAGAGATGGGAACAGCAAGTGCAAAAGCCCTGAGGCAGGAGCATGATCACTGCACTGTAGGAAAAGGTATACCAAAGAGCCTGGTATGCTGGAGGTCAATGGAAGGTAGAGACTAAAGTCAGCCAAGGCCAGATCACCAAGGGTCCAGTAAGCCCTGTGTGATGGGAAGACATGGCAAGACTTTGAGCAGGCCAGTAATACCATCTGATTTAAGTTTTTCAAGTACCATTCTTGCCACACCATGCATGTCCTAGTTAAAATTTTGAAAAGAAAGAAAAATCATGGCTCCCAGGTGTGATTCCCTTTGAGTGTCCATCTCCTTGCTGGCCCCTACCCTCCACAAATTTCTCTCCTTCTGCTTTGCTCTTACTGCTTTTCCTCCTTCCCCAAAACATCTCCTTTGCATTTCTTCATCCTCACCCCATCCCTTCTCCTTTCCCTCAGGAGACCCCCATCCATCCATCATTCTTCCCCAGTGCCTGCACCTCCATCCTGTCCTTTTTTACTGTACCTTCCCTTGGGTGGGTCTCAGACCAGCCCCCTGCATTAGAATCACTTGGGCCACAGAGACAAACTCCATCAGATTATCTGGTAGAGGGCCTCAGCGAATCGGTTGGTCTTTAAAAGCACCCCACGTGATTCTAATATGCAGTCAGAGTTGTAAGCTTGTAAACGTGGTCACATCTCTCCCATTCTAAAAAGAAAAATCTCTCATTTCACACTAATTTGCTTTTTCTCTCTCTCCTCTCAGCCAAAGTTTCTGAAAGAATCATCTCTCCCAATGCTTCTCAGACCCCACTGGGCACACGAATCACCTGAGGATCGGGTTAAAACGCAGAGTCTGACTCAGTTTCTGCATGCCTAGCAGTTCCCAGGGGATGTCAATGCAGCTTTCTAGCAAGGGGCTGGACTTCTGGCCTTGACTCTTGCTTCCAACTCATCTTTTCACTCACTGCAGTGTGGCCACTCTCGCCAATGTTATCAATGATCCATCTGTTAACCCCTTCTCTGAAACAACACATACAAGTACTTCAAAAAGTTCATGGAAAGATTCATATTCTTTTAATTCTATTTTTCCAAGAACTTTTTGAAGTACCCTCATGAATCTTTCCACAAACTTTTTGAAGTACCCTCATATCATGGTTAAGAACACAGACTCGGGGAGCAGATAGCCTAGGTTCAAAATGTGGCCCTACCACTTACTAGCTGGGCGCCTCACTAGCTGCGTATCCTCTTCTTAGGGAGGGATGGTGATGATAATATCTACCTGATGTGGTTGCTGTGAGAATTATGGGAGTTAATACACTTAGAGCTGTCAGAATGGTGCTTGGCACACAAATGCCTCATGATTATTGGTGCTTATCACCTTACAAGACTTCCTAGCTGCATTTGACTCCATGGGCTTCTCCCTACTTAAAACTCTCTCCTCCTCTCTTAACTTCCAGAACACCATCGTCCCTAGATCTCTGCCTACCTCTCTAGCTGCACCTCTTCCTTGCTGCCCTTGGATGTTGCTGTTTCCCAGGGTTCTGGCTTTGGTCTTTTGACTTTTTCAACCCACCTGGGGCCATTTCTCTCAGTAAGTGTGGAACCTTCCAAACCTAGAGCTTCAGCCCAGATCTCTCTCTCTCAATTTCCTGTCTATATGAGGGGTCTTCAAAAAGTTCATGGAAAGATTCATATTACCTTTTAATTCCATTTTTCCACAACTTTGAAAAATACCTGCACCCAAGCCAGGGAGGTGGGCCCCCCCTCAGTGCCTCGGCCACGCCCCCCTGACACATGCAACCAGCCCAGCGACAACCAGCCTTGCTGCAGCAAGAAGGGCCCTGGGTTTCTAAGCTGGGGTGGTGGCAGATGAGGCTTTTGCCACACCCCCTTGACATCTGCACCCAGCCTGGCAATGACCAAGCCACCACTGGAAGCCACCCCCTGCCACCCCTCACCCCCGTCTCCCCTGTGGGAATGTGGGGGGTGCCACGGACCTCAACCCCACCCCTCCTCCTTCCACCTTCTTCCATCACATTTCCTCCCCCTTTCCCCTCTCCCTCTCCCTCCCAACTGCTCTGCAACAACATCATAGAACATAAAAAAATAATATTAATAAAATAAAATAAATTAAAAAATACCTGCATATATCCGACTGTCTGCTGCATTGCTGCAGGTGGATTCATTTATTAATTCAACACTATATTGGTTACCTACTCTGTGCCTGACCCAATGCCGATTCCTGGGGCTATAGAAGCGAAGTGGTTAGACCTGCCTGGGCCATGGCCCCAGGGAGCTTGTAGTCCAGAGCAGAGATCCAACACTAATTATGCAATTATTGAATTAATTGCAATTTGGGATAAGCAATACAAACGAGATGTGTCTGTATCTCATAAGCTGCTATGAGAGTGTATATAAGGGTACTTCAAAAAGTTCATGGAAAAATAGAATTAAAAGATAATACAAATATTTCCATGAACTTCTTGAAATACCCTCATAACAGGGACCATGACCTTGTATGAGGGTAACTCATGTTCTATAGACTCAGCATGTCCCAGACTGAACTACGATTTTCCTCCTCTGCCTGTGTTCCTTAGCTCGATGAACAGCACACCTATCCTCTTTCCCAGGCCAAGACTTGGGTATCATGACCCATACTCTTCCTCATGAGCAAGACCGAGAGACTCATTCCTGGAAACTGAGCCTTCTTGGGTAACTCCTGGAACTCTGAATTCCTACCGCGCAGTGCTCGTGCATAGTCTTTTAGCCCCACCGGCAAAATTGCTCCTATAAGAAGGAGAGCAACAGAGGGGGTGATGCTCCTTCCCAGAAACACAGACCCACTGTGTGTCCTGTATGTGACCATGGCTCACCTGTTTGGGGGACAAAGGGAGGATGGGACACTCAGGCCGTCTATTACTGACCCTTGGCTTGTAAGTTACCCCAATAAACTCTGTGCTTGAATCTGTACTGTGTGAAGTAAAATTCATTCTGATCTACATTGTTTGGCCAAAAAGTGTCTGTCTTTTGCCAAAAAAGAAAAGGTTGATTTTTTTCCATTGTAAAGGCAATGCCTGTTTGTGGTGATTAGTGTGTCTTTACTAGACTAGTTCTGCAGACTGATTTGAGACATTGCAAATAATAATGATGATGATGATAATAATAATACCTGCTTGTCCTACACACTTGTCTTTTTTGAGCTATCCCACATTTGAACACTCTACCTGTCTGGGAGGATCCCCTTTGTATGAATTTGGGGGGAAGCCCAGGCAAGAGCCCAACAATCCTTCTTGCATGCTCAGGCAGCTAGAACGTGAGCACATGATAGATGTTGGCAAGTCGGATGATCCTGCCCAGAAATCTGGACATTGAGAGAGAAGCAAAGACACAGGGACCATAGGAGAGACTTCACAATGGCAATGTGGGCTTTGAGAATCCAGCAGCAGCAATGACTGAGAGCGCCCAAGAGCCATTGCCAATGGCAGTCTCCTAACCAAACTATGCCTGGGTTTAACCTTGGCTGGGCTTGCTCCTACTAAACTTACTTCCTCAGCTTCCAGCATTCTGAAACATGCTGGAACTACCTAGTGTTCTTACAATAAAGCCTCTTCTGCTCAAGATAGCTGGAGCCCATTTCTGTTACTTATAATCGAGAATCCCCATGAACAAAATGATTGTTATGTAAAATTGGAAAATTCCAAAAGGTAGAAGGAAGAAAAAAAATCCACCACTCCACATACAGAAAAAAGTATTAACAATTTCTTTCAGTCTTCTACTGTATACACATTTTAACATAATTGTAATTATGATCATATAAAAATTTATATACTCTAAACTGATTTTAAAATTATTGTCTAGTTAAAGATGGCATATATTTATTGTAGAAAATTTGAGACTACAAAAAAAATGGCTACAACCCAGAGATAACTATTGTTAATAATTTAGCGAATTTCCTAAAAATTTTTCTCTGCAGTTTTAGATAGCTGAGAATATGCTGATTATTCCTATTTTTCATGCATAGTTAACTAAGACACTTTAACAGTTCCTAGATAAAAGATGCTATGAAGAGGTGCTAGGGGATGGATAAGATCTTCCATTTGCATAGTGTATGACTCTTTACCCATTAAAAAGCCTTAATAAATTCAGGCTCTAAAGATACAGAGAATTATTCTCCAAGTTTCTTGGCAGCAAAAATGCATATTGTGCTGCCCTCACAAATCTGCTTCTACTGACAAAATATAGAAGACTTTTTGTTCGGCTGTTTTCCTGGCACAGTGCTCCAAGCTCTTAAAACGTGTTCATTATTGGCAAGTGCTGAAACACAATAAGGGTCGTTATTGTTTTTTGTGTCATCAAACATGGCAAAGACGCCACATGAATTGAGGAATGAATTATGTAGCTTGAGAAAGACTCTTCCAGGACCTGAGAAGGAGTGAAACACAGGAGAAACAGCTGACCAGCTGACTCAGTGGCACGGCAGAGAATGTGAGTCCTGGGACCAACCTGCTGAGGTGGGACTCTTGCTTCTTACCCCTCACGAGACCTTGTTTTGTGGCCTTGGCCAAGTTACTTTGAACTCTCTGGGCCTCAGTTTTTTCATCTGCAAAATGAGGAACAATATTTGCTAATATTTTCTTCAAAATGGGATGGTGATAAGAAGAATTCCTATTTCATAGAGTACTGTTTAATCTGCGAGGATTAAATGAGTAAATACGCACAAAGCGCTCAGCTCCATTGCTGAGCAGGAGGAGCTGCACGTGACGCAGGATTCAACCGGATCACTGAGTTTAGAAGCCTATAAGTCCTTTATATCACAATTTTCCAATTCCTAAATTTTTCCTTTTTTAATGAACATGTTTACTGAATTAAAGAATACACTCAGAAGAGTGCACAAACCGTAAGTGCACGCTCAGTTGTTACAAAGTGAGAACAGTTGTGAACCAGCACCAGATCAAGAAACAGAGGAAGCCAGCATCCTGGAAATCTTCTCTGATATCTCTTTCGGTTGTTACCTCCCAACAAGAGTAACCACTATCCTGACACCTAACGTCATAGATTAGTTTTGCCTGTTTTTGTCAGCACCACACTCTCCCAAGTGAGCCAACCGGCCATTGCTATATAGGGATCCGAACCCGTGGCCTTGGTGTTAGCAGCACCACACTCTCCCAAGTGAGCCACAGGCTGACCCTGTTTTTGAACTTTTTATAAACAAAATCATGCATATAAATGAATCATACAAATCATACTGTTTTGTGTTTAGATTTTCACTCCAAATTACATTCATGGACTTCATCCATGTTGTTGCGTGTAGCAGTAGTATTTCATTTTCACGAATATTCATATTTAATTGTATGATTATATCATGATGAAATTATGCATTCTGCAGTTGATAGGCATTTGAATTGTTTCCAGTTTTTCAGCTATTTAGAGTAGTGCTGCTACAAATAGTCTTTTTTTTTGGGGGGTGCTGGCTTGTACAGGGATTGAACCCTGGACCTTGGTGTTACCAGCACCACGCTCTAACCAACAGAGCTAACTGGCCAGCCCTATAAATATTCTTGAATCTTCCAACCCATGAATGTGGTAGATCCCTCCTTCCCTTCATTTAGTCTTCTTTAATTTCTTTAATGTTTTAATGCAATGTACCATGTAGTCTTATACATCTTTCATTACATTTATTCTTAGATATGTGTTTTTTTATATTATTATTATAAATAATAATATTTGATATTATTCTCATTTTTATAATTTTACTTCCTAATTGTTTGTAGTCAATCAGTAGAAATACTACTGGCTTTTGTATGTAAACAGTGTATCCAGCAACCTTGCTAATTTTTATCGATGTTGAGTGTTTATCTGTAGATTTTTGGGGTGATTTTCTATGTCCATAATCACGCTGCCTATCCATCATGACAGATTTCTTCCTTTCTTTCCCATACACTGCCCTATTGCACAGGTTAAATCCAAGCACAACGTTGAATAGAAATAGTGATAGGAGGCCTTCTTGATTTATTCTCTCAGAGGAAAGCTTTGAATATTTCACCACTAAATATTATGTTTGTCATAAGGTTTTGCAGATACCTTTTATCAGATTATTTAAAATTTTTTTCAATTCACTGTTTGCTAAGAAGTTTTTATTTTTTTAATTATGAATGGATATTGAATTTTATCAAATGCTTTTTCTGCATTTATTGAGATGATGATATGATTTCTCTATTCTGTTAATTAGGGAATTATGTTGATTTATTTTCTAATGTTAAACCATCTTTTCATTCCTAGAATAAATCCAACTTAGTCATGATGTATTATCCCTTTTATATACCAGTGCATCTGATTCACTAATATTTTCTTTCAGATTTTTACATCTATGTTCATGGGAAATGTTAGCCTGTAGTTTTCCTTTCTTTTAAAGTCTTTGTTGGGTTTTGGTATCAAGATTTTGCTAGTCTCATAAAATAAGATGAGAAGCGTTCTTTCCTTTTCTATCTTCTGGAAGAATTTGTGTAAGATTAGAATTGTGTCTTCCTTTAATGTCTGGAAGAATTCACTGGTAAAGCCATATGACCTCAAAATTTCTTTGTATAAAGATCTTTTTAAATGAATTAACTTTCTTTAACAGATATAGGACTGTTGAAATTTTCTATTGCTTTTGGTGTCAATTTTGATAAATTGTTTTTTCGTGAATTTTTCCATTTCATCTAAATTGTCAAATTTATTGACATCAAGTTTCCATAGTATGTTTTTATTCCCATTATTATCTATAGAATGTGTCTGGATATTCCCTTTATTTATTTCTAGTCTAGCTTTTGTGCCTTATCCCTTTTTTAGAGAGGTTCATCATTTTACACATCAGTTCAAAGAGACAACTTTTGGCTCTATTGATTTTCTCTATTGTTTGTTTTCCTATTTCATTCATTTTTGGTCTTACATTTATTTACTTCCTTCTTTACTTGGACTTAATTTGCTGTTCTTTTTCTAGCCTCTTGCTAGAAGGTGGGGGTCCCCTTCTGTCTCCATTGCCAGGTCTCTGCCATTCTACATCAATGGAGTGTGTGAAAAACCGCAACCCGCATCGTTCATTATTACTAGGTCTCCCCTTCCACCTCTGCTCCCACCTCAGTGCATTACCTTGAGATCCTTCACCTCTCAGGATGCTAAGTGCCAGCTCCAGGCTCCCCTGCTTTCTCTCCTTTTGATATTTTGGGATTGCAACCTCATCTAGTTATGGAAAGGTGGTTGTAAGGACAGGAATTTGAGAACACTGCTCTGGCTACCTCAGAGAGCAGCATATCTACAGGAAAGGAGCAGCTATGCAATTTTCTAGTTGTTAGATATTTGGGGTCCCTGTACAGCAGGAGAATTAAATGTATTTCTTTCTTTATTTTTGTGAGTAGATTGTTTGTTTCCTAGTTGATGCATGGGCAAACGATTGTTTTGCCTTTCAGATTCTGGTAATTGATTGTCTGTCAGTTTTGATTTCCAGAATTGTTTTGCATTTTTGTGTTTTTCTTCTGAGAAGCACAGAAGGCTGTGATGAGGGCTGCTCTCCAGACACCATTTAGAAGGAGACATCTCCTGGAATGCTCTTCCTAAATCTAACTCAGACCATGGCTTACCCTCTGTATTAGCCCACTTCTGTTGCTTAGAATAGAATATGTGAAACTGGGTAATTTATAAAGAAATAAAATTCATTTCTTAGAGTTTCTGAGGCTGGGAAGTCCAACGTCCAGGAACACATCTGGTGAGGGCCTTTGTTGATGGGTGGGGACTCTTCACAGCAATGCAGGGTGTCATGGCACAGGATGTCAAGGCAAAATGGCAGGAGCAAGAGAGAAGGACTGCTCACTTGTTCTCCTTTTAAAGCCATCAGAACCACGCCCATTACTCCATGAATGGATCAATCAACCACAAGGACATAGTCCTCATAATCTAATCACCTCTTCAAGGCCCCACCTTTCAATTACCATAATGGGATTTCCCACTCTCTTAAAAGTTACAGTGGGGATTAAGCTTCAATGAGTTTTGGGGGGGGACATTCAATCCACAGCACCCTCACTTAAAGGACTTTAATAATTCTCATTGTCTACTGCAAAGAGACCAAATTCTGTAACAAAGTCCCTGGCCATACTGAGCTACTTAGTTCCCCAAAACCGCCTTGCCCTCTCTCCCCTCTAGCCTTTGAATATCTCCACCCTTGGCCTGGAACACCCTCTCCCAACCCCCTTTCCCCAGAAGTCCTGCTCATCTTTCAAGATTTGGCTCAAGCATCATCTCCAGGAAGGCTTCTTCATCACCCCCTCAATCTGGGTTAAATCTTCTTCCCTGGGCTCCCACAGTCCCCCAAGCATTCCTCTATCAAACCAGCTGGCACATTGGTTTGTGATGGATGGTACTATGAGCTCTTTTAGAGAAAGGACTGTTTCTTCTTCATCTTTTTATCCCATGCCCAGCTAATGGGAAGGCCCCAGTGATGTCTTCATGATTGAACTATGTGGCTCCTTCCAGGGTAGGAGCTCCTTATAGGGTGTGATTCTGGTGTTATCAGGCCTCCACACATATGAAGGTGCTGGTGCATTGAAAAGGCAAGGCCAAAAAAAATAAAAAGAAAAGGCAAGAAGAGACCCAATTACTCCCCCAAGTCCTGCTGTTTCCTGCTAGCTGTGGACTTATGTGCATGTGCAGACAAACAGATAAGTGTCGCTTCCCACCCCTCACCCTGTGCTGGCCAAGAGCTCTTTTCCATCCTCCGGGCCCAGCGCTGTCCCATACCCCAACCTATTGCACTGAAGGTAGAAGAGAGTTGGGGCAATCAACCAGTGTGGAAGCTGGTCCTTTATACTATCAGAACTGAGAGAGGCATACCCAGCAGTGAGAGGAGCCTGGCCCTGGTGTCAGACCATCCTGGAATCAAACCCTGGCTCTGCACCGACTATGTGACCTCCTGCAAGTTATTCAACCTCTCTGGACCTCAGTTTTCTCACTGTACAGTGAGGCTAACAATAAGCAACTTGCAAGGTAGTCATGAAAATGAAATGAGGCAACATAAGTGAATTACCAGCACAATGCCTGGCACATGACAGGTGTTCAAAAAACGCTTAACCATTATGAAAGGGGATAACGTTTCACAACAAATGCAACTGGTGGTCCCAAACTATCTTTGCTCATGACTTGTCCTCCACAGCTCACTGGGGGATCCTTGAGGGCAGCAATGATACCCTATGCTTATGTGTGTCCCTGTGCCCGGCTCAGGGCCTGCAGACAGGAGGCTGCAGGGAGTGTTTGCTGATTGAAGGAATGAATGGAGAAGGGCTCTAACATCCTGCTGCTCTGATGGGGAAGACAGTGCATGTGTACTCACATAAAATAATCACTCCTTTCAGGTATGTAGACATGTTTGACACCATCTCAGCTGAACTGCCCTACCAGAGCCAAAATCTCTCTGTGCAAAGATGTCCTGGCCCTAATTAATGGCCCTATAACCTGGACAATATATCTTAGACCAAAAAAAGTGTGAGGTTGGGGGGAGAGAGAGAGAGACTTCAGAGCAGAGTTCCTTAAAAGAGGAGGTGACCAGTAGTAAAATGTTGGTGAGATGCTGGAGCCAGGCTTCAAAGTCAAAAAAAGGCATTTCAGAGGAGGTGAGTTTTCAAGCAGGAATAGAACAACAAAATAATAAAAATAATAAGAATAATAGAAAATAATAAGAAGAATAACAAAATATAAAAATAATAAAGAAGTGTGGGAGAAGGAAAATGGATAGAAAGGAAGTGTGATTCCAAGAGGCTGGCCCAGGAGAGCCCAAGTGGCCAAGGTGGGGCATGAATCCACTGGGCATTGGAGATGGGGTGGGGTAGGGGTGTGAAAAGGCACTGCCCAGGGGCCAAGAAAGCTGAGGGTTGGTGAAAGAGACTGAGGCAGAGAGCAGAGACCCTTCCCCACATCACTATTGGGTAATGACGGTACCAGGATCTAGGAGTCAAGACCTAGCTCCTTAAGAGGCTATGTGTCCAACAGACCTCAGGGAGGGGAGCCAAACACAGCCTCTGCCACGGCCATGGATGCAGGACAGAGGGAAAGGGAAGCTGCCTGTTCGGGGCCCACAGTCCCTGATGCTGCCCTGGCTGAGGCCACAGGTGAGGGAGGACACTAGGGAGTGGGGGTCCAGCATTGCTGGAGACTGGTGGGGAGGGGGGAGATGCAAGGGAGGCTTTGACAGCTTTTACATTTCACAGCCACCAACTCAGCAGGTGGAGCAATTGCCTGGCAAGAGAAAAACAGCAGTGCGATCTGAGCTAATTGAGAAATCGATTTCTGAGCTTCACAGGGAAGAGCCAAAGGAAGCTGAGGAGGGGCAGAGGCCAGCAGGACTGTAGAAAGATAACGATGATGGGCTTTTATCCCTGCCACAGCCAAGCCCTAGGTCAGGCGCTCCTGACTCCTGCAGACACTGGTCAATGCCTCACCTCCTCCATTCTCCCACCAGAAGAGACAAGAAGCATCTCCTGACTCTGCTGCTCTTCTGTCTTACACGAAGTGACCCAGCCTCTGGGGCTCATCTCACCCCTTGGCGGGGTCAGCTGGCTTCCAATGAATTGACCTAGAGCCTTTGGCCCAAAGTTTCCCCGAAGACAGTCTCCTACTTCGGGCTCCCCCTCACTTATGTGGGCTTTATACAATGTAAGTCCTTCTCTTTCTCCAGGGTTTCAACCCCTCCCATCTGACTTTCACCCTGGTCTGTGCACAGACCCACTCTCATCTCTCTCTCATCTCCCAGCCCCACAGGAGCCCCCCATCCCTGCCTACAGCATGTAGCTCATAGTAGACTAGAATTCACACCTTTAAGCATTACTGGTGAGAGGAAAGTGAGGCATTTGAAATTTTGTAAATACTGAAATTTCCCGACAAAACCTGGCTCTTTAGCCTATAGTATCTCTATTGCAGGGAGCCCAGGACATCATGATTTAAGCGGTGTTTTAGTCCGTTTTGTGTTGCTATAACAGAAATACCTGAGACTGGGTAATTTATAAAGAAGAAAGGTTTATTTGGCTTACAATTCTGGGATAGCTGCATCTGACGTGGGCCTCAGGCTGCTTCTACTCATGGCGGAAAGTGGCAGGCAGCCGGCGGGTACAAGCTGCTCACATGGTGAGAGGAAGCAAGGGAGAGAGAGAGAGAGATGAGGTGCCAGGGTCTTTTTAAGCAACGAGCTCTCGTGGGAACTAATCGAGCAAGAACTCACTCATTACTCCCCCTCCCCCAGGGAGAGCATTAATCCATTCATGAGGGATCCGCCCCCATGACTCAATCAGTTTCCAGCACTGCCATATTGGAAATCAAATTTCCACATGAGTTTTGGAGGGGACAACACATCCAAACTCCATCAAGTGGAATTTAAAATGCATCATTTCATGATATGGAAAGATCTCCAGGATTGCTAAGTGAGAAAAGCAAGGCATAGAACAATATATGCTTTCTTTGCAAGGAACGAAAATATATGTTGCCTTTGCGTAAGGAGTGGGGAGGAAGAATACGCATTGGTATTTGCTTATATCTTCACTAAGAAATGCTGGAAGAGACATACCAGAAATGAATAAAAGCAGTTATCTGCTCGGGACTAAGGGACAGGGTGTATAAGAACAGGGGTGGGAGTGAGACTTCTCAATGTACTCCTCTTAGTTTTGATTCGTGAACCATATGAATGTATTACCCGTTAAACTTTTTTAAAAAATAAAAATAAATTAATTCTATAACGTCCAAATTGTATGGCACAAAAACCCACTCATGGGACTCAATGGGGGAGTGCTAGGGCTCATGGGATGGGAAACTCACAGAGCAGTGGCTCTCCAGGCCCAGTGGCTCTCCAGGCCCCGTAGCCTCCGGTCGGTGCTCCGCCCCTCTCCAGCGGGCTGGGCTGGCACTGGCACCTGCCCGGGCCTCCCTCCCACCACCCAGGCCTGCACCTGCTCCAGGGCCCAGCGCCTGACTCAGTGGGCTCTGCTCAGACTGGATTGGCTCCCGTGGCTCGGCGTCATCCAATCGGCGGCGGCCATGGGGGCGTGGTCACCCCCGCACAGCCGCGGCGGCCCAGTGCTTGCTCCTCCCTCTTCAGCAGGGGCTGTGCGTGGAGACGGTGGCGTTAAAGTAGAGGAGTCTGAGCAAGAGGACGATGATAGACTTGCTTGGTCCAGGCTGCTGCTGGATGGGCCACTCAGAAGTCAGGGCAAAGGTCCAGTTCGCAGTGGGGACCCCTAGGCATGGGGGAGAAAGTTGAAGGCTCCCGGGTGCCTGAAGAAGGAGAGAGAGGCTGAGAGAAAAAGGACAGTTGGGTCAGGCATCTGTCCCAACTTGCTGTGTGACCTGCTTGCCCTCTCTGGGCCTCAGTTTCCCACTTGGGAATGGCAAGGGGATTGGGCTAGATCATACTCTGAGTCCCTTCGGTCTCTAGAGGGGGAAGAAGCAAAATGTAGTGAAAAGGACGTTGAACTAGGAGTCCAGAGCCTGGTTTCAGGTGCCTCTTCTCCCAGTCTTTCTCAGGCCGTGTCACCTCCGTGAGCTTCAGTTTCCTCTTTCAGAAAATGGGGATAACGCTTCCTGCAGATTGCCGTGAGAGTTAAACAAATTCATGAAGTAAAAGCGCCTTGTCAGGTGTCCCGCGGACGTAGGTATGAGGGGTGATTACAAAGGCTATCACCTCTATAAAATGGGGTGTGACCCCTTCCCTGCCTCTCTGTCCGAATGACTATGGGGCAAATGAGGCGGCGCAGCCCTGGTGTAAGGATTGAACCCTGGACTGGGACATCAGAGAGGCGGGCTCTGTCACTTGCCAACTGTGTGACCTCGGCCAAGGATCTTCCCTCTCTGGGTGGGATGGGAATGATCCTGCCTGCCCGGCAGGGTCGCAGTGGGGAAATGGGAGGGCGAGTGTGCGGGGGGTTGTGTGGGACTGTGGTGTGCTTTGGGGTGAGAGGAATGATTAATGGGGACTGCTCCCGGTTCCCCCAGCTCCCACCCTGATAACCCAAACCAAAGGAGGACATACTGTGATGTTAATTAAGCTCCCTTACACAGCCCCCTTCCAAAGCCCCAGGAGGAGTCCTAGAAATGGATTTACATGGTCATAATGTTTCTGTAAAATTTACAGGAGAAAAATGTTTCAACCACAATCAGTTAAGGCCACGGTCTTTTCCACTCCAACTTCTCTGTCATATTTCCACCCATGCTGGATGCTGTTGGGTGGCTATGGGCATTTTGGGGCTCTGTCTAAGGGGATGTTGAGTCAGAGATACATTTATTTGGCTTAGTAGGATATATTTATGTAGTTTACAGTCACTTCTGTGTATAGTTAAATTATTGCTTAGCTGTTCTAGTTTAAAAATGGCTTCCAGGAATAATACTCCTATCCACCAATACCCAACGTGCTGGCTCACCCACCATCATGACGTGATGCCACAGGGCCAGAGGCCATTTTGAAGTATGAATGCATCACTGCCCAGCACTGGCAGTTTGTGGAGGAGAAACAACGTTTGAAATGTACAGAGCCAGAAAGTAGCTAGTTTGTGGAAAATTCTTTCACTATCAGAACGGAGGACTCATTTCTCATGGATGCACTGTCAAAATGGAAATTCTCCCCTGTCAAGAGTATATGCAGTAATGCAGCGTGTACAATTATAAATGCACTACACATTGTGTTTATCTTCAATGTGCTTCACGCAAAATAAAATTCCTCAGAATTCCAGTGTTTATAGGGCTTGAGTGTTACAGGAGTCCTACAGACAGCGAGTACTTTTGTGTGTGAAGTTGGATGTTTTATGCATCGCAATATACAGAATCACATCTTGCTATAACTGATGCATCTTGCCCTGATGAGGTCTGGCAGTTCTGGATGAAATGACACATGAAATTGCCACCAACACAGCAAGACAGCCTGGAGAAACAAGTATTCCAATGACAAAACTCCTACACATACTCATCAATAAGTACAGTGTATGTAACGTAGGAGTAATTTTATTACACAATTAGGTAGCTTAAAGCAATGCAGTAGCAATTTGAGCATGCATCTGAGTTGCTCTGGTTAACGAGCACCATCAATTCAGAGTATTTAAGATTGGTCCTTAACATAAGAAAAGTTGAAACACTGAAATCTCACAGCTCATTTATAAAAGAAATTTGATAAACGTTCCCTCAATTTGATAACAATCCTAAAAATTTATATGACTTCACCAATAAGTCACAAAGCTAAACAAAACTTTTCTAAACTATCACTAATAAAATAACAAATTGGTTAACCACACCAGACAAAGCACTGGATTATCCTTCTCTTTTCTTTATAGGAAATGGCAGCACAAAGGTACTGTCATATGACAAAGGTATGTAGCCAAAAGTGAAGGAAAAAAAGGTATTACGAAGGCATGTTAGGCACTTAAGAAAATATTATTTGGGGGGGGATTTTGTAATATTTGCAATATGTCAGTTTTTTTTAGTTGTAGGTCATTTTGCTTTCTTTTCTCATTCTAAGTAATTATTCATGTTTGTAACTGATTTTGTATTTATGATTTTTATTATTTTCCTGAAGGAAGGCTTCCAAATTATACAAGCTTAGGGCTCCACAAAACTTGGATCTGCTGCTGCCTGATCTGCACTGACTGACACCCCACAAGAGACTCCTCCAGTCCCCCACTTGTTCCAGCTCTCTCCTGTCACCTCGGCCTTCCATAGGTGCGACCCTACACCCGTCAGCAGAGTGAACTGCAGCTAGCACTGCTCTCAATCTAAGTCACACTGGCCCCAACCTTCTAGGAGGAATGAACCTGGCCCTGGAAGCACCCACCCTCCCACACCTTTCTGCATTCAAGCTTCCCACACTTGCCTCACAGCTCTCACACCTTCTCTGGCTACTCCTGGACAGAATAGTCTGGCATTTAAAGACCTTCTGGATCTGGTTTTATTTTACATTGAAAGTGGGATTTTAAAAATTAAATTTCCTCTCAGAATAAGGGTGATACATAGGAAAGTAATTTGTATCTGACCGCCACCATAAATTCTTTAACGTTTTCTATTTTCTTTTCCTGTTGATTTTCTAGGAAGACAAGCATGTCGTCTGCAAATAGCCATGTGGCCTAGTCCTTGCCAATATTTACACTTCTGAAACAGTCAGAGGGTTTGTTTGCAAACAACAGAAACCAACTCTACTTAAACTAACATCAGAGGGTTATTGGGAAAATCAAACTTTGAGCAGCCAAAATAATCAACAAAGTCCTACTACAGTTCAGCCTTCCTTCTATGTCTGTTGTCCCCCTAAAAATGCAGCCTAACAAACTGAAAATATCTTCACCTCATTTATCAGTTACTCTATATAACTCCAACTCCAGGATTTCTCAGTGAGGCCCATTCCTTCTCTAAGTCTATCTCAATAATCTGTAAATAAAATACACAATATTGGGAAGGCAGGAAGTGCACATGGGGATCTCAGCAGCCATGGGCAGCCCCTGCCACTGCTGCAGACACTGCTACCACATGGGTGGTACTCCACAGCCACTGCCACAGCCATTTCCACCTCAAGGGTGGCTCACCACCACAGCAACAGCCACCACTACCGCAGTAGCCACCACCGCCGTGCAGGCACCCTGCCAACCACTCAGTTGCACTGACAAAGGAAAGTCACCAGTGGAGCCTGAGAAAGGGGTGAGCAAGTGCAGACCTGCAACCCAGTAGACCAACCCACAGAGGGAATTATGCTGCCATACATGGTTGCACACCTAGGGGTGGGAGATATGTGTGCAGCCCACACAGCTGCCTTGATCCAGGGAAAGACACACACAGGAGCCCCCAAGAGTGCAGAAGCCAGGATACCAAAATAGAGTAAGGAAGAAAATTCCCAATCACCACCAACCCAACCACCCACCAGGGGAAGCAAGGACCCTGAAGGATCATCTGCCTGTAGGAAAGAGGGAGGAGAAATTCCACCCAGGGTCACCCATTCAAACTGAGGAGCTCCAATATACCCCAGTGCACCCACAGGGGGGTGAGAAACTAGCCAGGGTGCCAATAAGCCCACCCAGGGCCACCCACCCCAGCCAATGAGTGATAGGACACCCAGATGCTTTGCCCAAGAACTCAAGAGCTTGCCCACTCCCAATGAACCAGCACAGTGTCACTAACCTCAGCAAGGATTAACTAAGTGCCTCAATGCCTAGGCCACAGGGGCACTCACGCACAACTCCAACACTGAATATGGCCAAAGTACCTTCATGAAGACCACACTACTGCCTCTACCTGGAGCTAAAACTAAAACATCCTACTCAAAGGTCAATATAAAGCACATCTGCAGGAGGAAGTCTCCCTCCTCAAAGCTCACTCCAGAGCAACAGAAGAAGCAACTGTTCTACCAGATGACCAGACATCAATGTAGAGATATCAGAAATACAAAAAAAAGCAAGAAAATATGACACCAAAGGTTCAAGTTCAAGTAACAGACCATAAAAACCTAGGAATAAACTTAACCAAAGAGTTGAAAAATCCCTACAATGGGAACTAAAAATCACTGCTGAAAGAAATTGAAGAGGATATGAAAAGATGGAAAGACATTCCATGCTTTTGGATTAGAAGAATTAACATTGTGAAAACGTCCATACTACCCAAAGTGATCTACAGGTTCAATGTAATCCCCATGAAAATACCAATAACATTCTTCACAGAAATAGAATAAGCAATCCTGACATTCACAAGGAACAAAAGACCATGAATGGCCAAAGCAATCCTGAGCAAAGAAAATAAAGCCAGAGACATAACACTACCTGACTTCGAATTATACCACGAAGTTATAGTAACCACAAAAGCATGGTACTGGCATAAAAAAAGGCATTTGGACCAATGAAACAGAATAGAGAACCTAGAAATCAACCCACATACTTACAGCCAACTGATATTTGACAAAGGCAACAAGAACATACCTTGGGGAAGAGACTGTCTCTTCAATAAATGGTGCTGGGAAAACGGGACATCCATATGTAGAAGAATGAAACTACACCCATACTTCTTGCCATATACCAAAATCAACTTGAAATGGATTAAAGACTTACATATAAGACCTGAAACAGTAAAACCCCTAAAAGAAAACACAGGGGAAACACTTCAGGAAGCAAGACTGGGCAAAGACTTTACAAATAAGATCCCAAAAGCACAGGCAACAGAAGAAAAAATAAACAAATGGGATATATCAATCTGAAAACTTCTGCACAGCAAAAAGAGCAGTTAACAGAGTGAAAAGACAACTTACAGAGTGGGAGAAAATATTTGCAAACCATGCATCTGACAAGGGATTAATACCCAAAATATACAAGGAACCCAAACAACAGCAAAAAACAAGAAAGCTGTTTTAAAAATGGGCAAAGGAGTTGAATAGGCGTTTTTTAAAGAAAGATACACAAACGGTCAACAAACATGAAAAAAATGTTGATCATCACTAAGCATCAGGGAAATGCAAATCAAAATCAAGTTGAGATATCATCTCACTCCGGTTAGATGGGCCATTATTGAAAAAGACAGAGAATAACATGCTGGAGAGGATGTGGAGAAAGAGGAACCCTCCTGCACTGTTGGTGGGACTGTAAATAAGTGCCGCCATTATGGAAAACAGTATGGAGGTTCCTCTAATAACTACATATAGAACTGCTGTACAATCCAGCAATCCCAGTGCTGGATATACACCCAAAGGAATGGAAATCATCATGTTGAAGGGACACCTGCACTCCCATGTTTATCACAGCTTTATTTACAATAGCCAAGAGTTGGAACCAACCTAAATGTCTATGGTCAGATGACTGGATAAGTAAAATGTGGCATATATACACAATGGAATACTACGCTACCATAAAATAATGAATTCCTGCCATTCGCAGCAACATGGATGAACTTAGAGAAAATTATGTTAGATGAAATAAGCTTGGCACAGAAAAAGAAATACTGCATGTCTTTGCTCGTAAGTGGGAGCCAAAAACAAACAAATAAATAAAGAGAGAAAAATACAAGAATCACAATAATTTGTGGAACTTTCAAAGGGGGAGAACAGAACTGAGCCCACCAAAAGTGGGAAAAGAGGAGGAGGAAGGGGGGTTAATGAGCAATTGGTAAAGGGTCACAAAAAATGGTTGCAATGTATAAAGCTGAATATACCAATTATCCTGATTTGAGCATATTGCACACAGGTATCGATATTCAACTCTGTACCCCAAAGATATGTACAATCATGTTTCAATTTTTTAAAAAGACAAATAAATTAAAAAGAGAGGAAGAAAGAGAAAAATTTTTTTCAAAAGTAGATATTAAAATATTCAATATGTACACAAAAAGATTCTCAAATCAGTAGTAACTAGGAAAATGCAAATTAAAATTATAGTGATGTATCACCTCACACCCATTGTGATGGCTACTATTAAAGAAAAGTGATGCCAAAATGTGAAGAAATTATCATCTTTGTGCACTGTTGGTGGGAATGTAAAATGGTAACACTGCTGGGGAACAGTATAGCTGTGCTTCAGAAAACTGAACATAAAAGTATCATATAATCCAAAAAAAACGATAGTGGATTAAAAGGGAAAACGAGTAATTCGTTAATACACACACACACACACACACACACACACACACACACACACCACAGCAAGGAAGAAAGTATCAGTAGAGAATCTAGGGCTCTGTGCCTTGGCTAAGCTGTATGACCTCCTTCTTCTACTATTACTCGTGTTTACTTTGCCTTCAGCCAACACCTCAGCTGGCAGGGATCCTTTACTGGTTCTTTACTGGACTACTATTCCTGAGGAGTCTGAGCACTGGTGATCTTGCCTAAAGAAGTTTGTTGTCTCTTCCTTCCGTATTGCCACTGCATACAGCAGAACTAACAGGCAGGGCAGAGGGTTCGCAGGGTCAACCTCATTTCTTCATGCTCACATTATGATGACCTCCCCATTTGATAGATTTGAGAGTCTAAATCAGCTCTGACCAATAGAACTTTTCGCAATGTTAGAAATGTTTAATGTTTGCTCTGCCTGATATGGTAGCCAACAGCCACATGCAGATACTGACCACGTGTGAAATGTGACTGGTGTGACCGAGGAACTGACCTCGTAATTTATTTAATTGAAATTAATTTGAATATAATAGCCACAGGTGGCTAGTGGCTATAGTATTGGACAACAGAGGTCTAAATCAATCATTCCAGCCAACACTGTGACCTCCCTTTGAGCCCATTCATCCAGTGACATGGAGAGCCCATAATGCCTAGTTGACAGTCTTAGCTTCCTATTCAGTGGAACCATTATGTATCCCCTGACCGAAGCTTTACTGCCTTGGATATCAAAACCTCTAAACCAGCAGATGTAGAGTTGTGGGAACAAGAAGCAATTTTTTTGAAAGGGTCATGTTTGGTTTAAGAGTGAAGGGCACCATTCCCACAGCCATGCCTTGCTGCAAGTTGAACACTATAAATTGGTTTCTGGTTGAGCTCATGTACCACACCTTGGAGGACAGTGTCCCAGACTCCCAAGATGTTGTCTGCCAGCGTGCTGTAACTGATCCTTCAGCAGTCCATTCCTCTCTTCTGTCAGGCCTGCTGCTCTTGCATGTATGATAAAACCAAAGAATCCCATGACCATCAGCCCAGTGCTTCATTTCTTTGACTCTAAAGTTAGTTCCCTGGGCAGAAACAGTGTTGTATGGGGTGCTACGATGGCGTGAATGGCATTTATTCAGTCCATTGATGGTGGTTCTGGTGGAAACATGATGGAGAGAGAGTGTATATTCAACTCCAATAGTTCACTGAGGACGAATCACTGCCCCTCCACGATGGAAGGAACCCAGCATAACCGATTTGCCATCAGACAGCGGATGGGTCCTCCTCACAGTAGTATGATACCAGATTTGCAGATCTGGTCTCTGCTGCTGGAAATGAGAACCTTGTCAGTGGCAGTGGCTGCTTCAGCTTTGAAGAGGCTAAATTCTTACTTGTATAGGTAGCCTCTGTTCCTGCCTCCAAAAACACTTTATTTCTACATGGGAACAGGGGTGACTGGGGAAGAGGCTTACAGATGTTCACGCATCTACTGGGTGGGTCATCTTGTCTACCTGATACTGATAACTTCCGTTACAGTGAGGATATTTTGGAGAGTATCCACATGGTACACAAATAGTCTCTGCCTCTGGGTCAGTACTGAGAGATTCATCCACATTCTCTTCTCTGACCACCTCGTCACTAATCTCCATTCTTGTTCTGGAGCCCCTGATTGTCCAAACCATTAACTGCCCATGAACCAATGTAGATCTGTATCTCAGACCATCTTGCCTTCAGGTATTTAATGAGATGTATTGCTTTAAATTCTGCTCCTGAGAGGATTTCCTTTTTCCACCATCTTTTGGGGCCATCCCTAAGTGGGACGGTAACCCTGCAGCAGTCCTGGACAAGCTGTGTGTAAACTCTGCTCGATTCTTTTCCTTGCTTGTCAACTGGCTGTAGGAACACCCCATGAAGCCATAGATGTGGATTGAGGTGGGGAGTGAGAGGAAGCCAGGTCCACAGCATGTGAGATGTCCCTACAGCTGCATTTGGGTAGGGACATCTCACATATGCCCACGTGAACACACATGATGCTTCCACCTGCAACAATGTCTCCTTTACGGAACTGTGCACCAGCCTTCCTGCTTGTAATTGTAATTCCGATGCTTGTTTTGTGTATCAGATTTTGGTATGTCAACCTTGCAAAAGAGCCTCTTTTCATTTTAATATTCTTACACAGTTTGAGTAAGATTATCAGTGCCTCAAAAGTTTGTCGAATTTTAGTTTTAAATCGTCTAGGTATTTACGTGTTTTTGTAGGTAGATCTTTCAATTTCTTCTGTAGTTTTGGACCATTTAGGTTTTCTACCTCTTATTGAGCCAATCTTGGTAATTTACATATTTCTAAAAATATCTTCATTTTATCCCTAATATGTATTTTATCTAAGTTTTCAGATTTTGTTGACATCATTTTATACATATATTTGCTTATAATCTATTCTATCTCCTCTGTATCTGCAGTTATATCATCCTCTTTGCCATTTCTAATCATACGTATTGTTTTGTCTTTTTCTTCTTAGACTCAGCAGAGTCTAATCAGATCTAATTTTATCAATTCTACTTTATTTTTCTTTCTAAATCATTAATGTATGCACTTTTTAAAAATTTCTCTCTCTTGCTTTTCTAAGAATATTTTATTGTACTTTTCCAGCTTCTTCTTCATTTTTTTTTTTTTTTCAGCAGCTGGCCAGTATGGGGATCTGAACTCCTGTCCTTGGTGTTATAACACTGCACTCTAACCAACTGAGCTAACTGGCCAGCCTTCCAGCTTCTTGAATTAAATATTCAGGGCATTTTCTTCAATAATTCTTACAATTATCCACTTGAATGTAAGCTCTACAAAGAAAAACTTTCTTTCTTTTGATTACTGTTCAATCCCCAACATCTTAGAGCAGTGCCGGACAGTAAAAGGCACTCAGAAAACATTTTTGGAATGAATGAATTATTGACCTTACCCATAAGAGTTTAAGACTATGACCACTGCTCTGAGGAAATCTCAAGTCTTATTATAAGTTATGTTATGTTATGTTATGTTATTTATTTATTCTGGCAGCTGGCCTATATGGGGATCTGAACCCTTGACCTTGGTGTTATCAGCACCACACTCTCCCAAGTGAGCTCACTAGCCAGTCTTATTATCTTGGTTTGACGTGACATATTCTCATTGTAAATAATTATAGAAAGTTTGTAATCACAATTTTTATCTTTTAATTTAATGAGCTATTTAGAGGAATGTTTGAAAATGTATAAGTGGTTGACTTGGGGTGAAGGCATTATCTTTTCATTGTTAATTTCTAGATTTTATTACACTGTGAACAGGAAATGTGACCCATATGATTTCTACATTTTGATTACTGAGTTTTGTGGCCTGGTTTATCGTCAGTTTTTGTCCTTGTTCCAGCAGGATTTGAAAAGAAAAGAGTTTGCTCTCGGCAACACATGAAGCTTGCTTGATTTGATATTCAAACTTTCTCTTTCCTCTACTCAATTTGATTCTGGGAAACTTATAATAAATCCTTCCACTAAGACTACTGCTTGGGTAAAATCCTTTCTGATTTACGTCCTCTTGGTGCACTGTATCTTTTATTTGAAAAACCATGTGTTCTTTGTCTTCTTTAACATGTTTTGCCTTGAATTCTACTTTGTCATATAAGTATATCCTACTTTACTTTGCTTTTGTCAGCGTTTGCCTGGAATATCTTTGCCAGACCTTTACTGCTCATCATTGTTCTAAGTGAGTATTTGTAATTCGTGCATGGCTGGATTTGTGTAAGTGTGTGTATTAGTGCACATAAGAACGTCTGTGTGCATGCCCAATATTAGGGTCTTTGTCTTTCAATAGAGGTATTTAACTAAATCACAATTATACTGTAACAATGAAATGTTTGGTCTTCCTACCATTTTATTTCATGTTTTCTGTTTGTTTTTATCCATCTTTGACTAGGTTTTTCTAGTCTTTATGGACTAGGTTTTTATAGAAGGCTAGTATAAAGGAGGAGCCAGAGAAGTAAGTTGAGGTAGCAGGCAGCTTACATTTGGCCTGTGTCTTGTGATACTTTTTGTAGTAGACTGAATAATGGTCCCCAAAGATATCCTAATTCCTGGAACCTGTGAATGTTACCATAAACGGCAACGACCTTTGCAAATGTGGTTAAATTAAGGCTCTTAAAATAGAGAAATTATTCTGGATTATATGGGTGGGCCATAAATGCAATCGTAAGTGTTTTTGAGAAGGAGGTAGGGGATTTGAGAAGGAGGTAGGAGATTTGACACACAGACAGAAGAGGAGAAGGGATGACTGCAGAGGCAGAGATTGGAGTGATGCGGCCACACGCTGAGGAATGCAGGCAGACGTGAGGCTGGAAGAGGGAAGGAAGAGATCCTCCCCCAAGCCTCTGGAGGGCACCCCATCCTGCCAACGCCTTGATTTTGCCCGTAACACTCATTTAGTCCTACTGCTCTCCAGAACTGTGAGTGAACACATTTCTGTTGTTTTAAGGTACCATGTTTGTGCTCATTTCTTAAGCGGCAACAGGAACTGCAAAATATACTTTCTAATCCACACTCTCCCCTAGCAGTGTGACTTTGCCCCAGACAAGCAGGACACCCACAGATAAGCCCTGGCATGTCCCAGGTTTGTGTGTGGCGGTTCAGCCTTTGCTTCTCTGCAGCCACTGAGACCAGCAGCTGCAAGGCTGCTAGTCACCCACCAGACCAACATCGGCTTCCTGCAAAGATGGTGACCTGTGTGTTCTCGAGTTCAGCACTTTCTCCCCAGCTATGCACAGAGTCAAGCAGAATTCAGGAAGGTTCTGGAGTCCATCCTAACACTCTGACCTTGTTATTCCAAGAGGAGGGCCTTTAGTTTTATCCCTCCAGATCTCCAGGGGCATGTGGTCTCTCAGAATCCTCTCCTAGCTGGTTCCAGTTTTTATAGCGTGTATATTTTTCTTCATACATTACGTTTTGATGGTATGAGGATGTCCTAGTTTCATTGAAAATAGTGTTTTCTCTTCTGATTCTCATTCTTCTTAAGGGTTTTGATTGACTTCAGAAAGGAGAGAGGGGTAAAGACACCTTTACTCTGAGTATCACAAGTTGAAACAGAGTCTATTCTGTGGTTTATTAATCCTCAAGTTTTTCATTTTGGCTGTCATGTTGGTAATTTCCAAATTCTCTCTTTTACTGTAGCCTGCTCTTGTTTTAAATATGTAACAACCTCTTGAACCTCTCAAACAATGCTAGTCGGAATTTGCAAAATTCCTCTGATTACCGTCCTCACTCCATTTCACTGGAGGCCATTTCTTCCTCTCCGGGTTCCCTCTTTTGAGCTTCTCCTTCTCAGCTATCTGTTGTTGTGGCTAATGTTTTGGTTTCTCTTAGTTACAAATGAAGGTCTAGATGTTCGTTCTCCAAAATAAATTCTACAAAACGCTAATTCCTTGGGATGTTAAAAAGGACTATACATATATGAGAAAAGTTCAGTGTCTCAATTAGCGTGGGAAATGCTGAGTTAAACCACATTTTTAAAAGTTCCTGTAGAAGCAACACCAAATAATGGTGATGATGTGGAGCAACAGAAACCCTCATACATTGCTGGGCAGAGTGTAAACTTGAACTTCGAAATCAGTCTGGCAGTTTGCACATACCTGCAAATTCCACTCCTAGGGAAAATGTGAAGCATATGTTCACAGAACGACTAGTATACAAATGTTCCCAGCAGCTCTGTTCATGGCAAAAACTGGAAAAACCTAAATATTTACCAGCCGGAAAATACATAAACAAGCTGTAATTAATATGTCCTTACAATGAAATACTACTCACCAATAAAAAAGTAACAAACTACCGACACGTGCAATAACATGGATGAATTTTACAGACACGCTGAGTGAAAGAAGCCAGACACAAAAGAGCATAGAGTGTATGAGAATCTGCTTCTATGAAGTTTTAGAACAGGCAAAATTAATTTATTGTTATGGAAGTCACTCTGGGGTGGAAAGAGGCATGAGGGAACCTTCTGGGGTGATGAAAATGTTTTACATCTTGATGTGGATGCTGGTTATATGGGTGTAATCTTTTGTCAAAATTAATTGAACTGAATGCTTAAGATCTGTAAATTATACAATAAAAGTTACTGCAAGACTTCTCAAAGCCTCCAGCGAGCTAAGACATATCGTGAGTGTCGAGAAGGGGGTTGTGGGCTGGCAGTGCTCCATTTCAAGTGCATGAACAGGGAGCAAATGGCTATGTGTGGACAGGAGCTGCAGGATTCCTTGCAACTCAAGTCCCTGCTGTCGTGGAGTACTGTCAGCACCGGGGGTCCTGGTGCACTGCTCCAGCGGAGTCCAGGCTATGCTACCTGCTTCCCATCAGTCTGCTAATGGGACTCAGGGTTTCTGTGTGGGGGCTGGGCTGTGAGAGAGAAGACGTTTCTGGCATGCTGGGAGCTGCCACTGCCGGGCCAAGCGCCTCCCTTGCTTTCTCTTTGTGGTGATTGTGGGTCTTACTTCTTCTCTGTCCTGTGCAGCCTGCCCTAACCTGTCACTGACTCAGCACACAGTCCCAATCCAGTAAAGCTGGGACAAAGGCAGGGTGCAGGTCCTGAGCCTCCTCCGGCCCCCCTGCTGAGCCCTGCTGCCCAGAGCTGAGGAGCTCCCGGGGCTGTGGTAAGGAAGCTGGGCCCCGAGATGTCTGAGTGGGTCACGGGCTGTGCAGCACCAGTGGGCTTCTCGCTCTACTTCTTCTCATCTGCTTCTCAGCTTCCAGGAATCCCTGCTAGAATAACTGCTTTATCAGACTCCCTTTTCAGTTTTCCAACACTGCTAAGGAGATGTTCTTATTTTTCTCTTTCTTCTGTCAATGCAGTTGGGGCACAGCAGGCAATTCATGAATGAATCGGGGTAGGTGTGCATGTACAAGAGTGCGTGAGTGTGTGTGAGTGTGTGTGTGTGTGTGTGTGTGTGTGTGTGTGTGTGTGTGTGTGTGTGTGAATGCCTGTGAAGCCTGAGCCCAGGAAAGGAGAAGAGACAGGATGAGGGTGGGAGTGCGGGGCAGCCAGGCAGGCAGTTGACAGTCCGTCCCATGAAAGGTCCTTGCTGCACGCAGGAATGACATTGCTGTGTGATGGGGTTGACAGATGCTCCGTGGGAGATTAGGAAATAAGTCTGCATCTCCCCTGGGCCCTGATACCATCAGCAGTTAAGAGGCCTGTCTGATTTCATTACAAATCTCCCATTCTCAGGGCTTAGAGCTCAGCCTCCAGGCTCACAGGTGTGGGAGGACAGTGGGCCACAGCAAGGGCATTTTGCTTTTAATTGTGGCCATTCATCGGGCACCAACAGCTGGTCTATCCTGCAGGAAAAATCGGGGGAGGGTGATAGGAAACCTATCAATTGGGAACTAGTTAACCCTGCTGCTTTGCTCTCTAGGAAGTAGGGAGAGAGGGAAAGGCTGCTGAATCCTGCTTTTCAGGGCCCACTTTCCTGGCCTCCTTGGAAAGATTTACGTTTGATTCCTCCCTGGATTGTGTGGGAGTCTCCTGGAGCTGGTAGATGACCAGCTCCCAAGCCATGCTCTTCTCGTTTTCCCAGGGGTGTGGCCACTGTGGTGTGTAGTGGTACCTTGCCTAGCGCCAGCCCCTGCCAACATCAGGGCATGTCCCAGTGAGAAGGCCGAGATGGGAATGCCCCAGGGGCTGCAGAAGCATCTGGAACAGCCCAGTGAGGGGGCAGGACAGAGTGGGGAGAGATTCCAGAGCCAGGTGGGGCAGAGCTGGAGACAAGGCCAGTTGTGGCCACAAAATGGGGATGGGGAAAGAGAGAGAGAGAGAGCGAGAGAGCGAGAGAGAGAGAGAGAGAGAATCACTGTGTGTGTATAGAAGAGGGCAAATTTCCTCCCATCTCTATCCATCCACAACCCTCAGCTGGAGCTACCCAGGGAGGGGCTCTGGCAGGCTTGGGGTGAGTCAGAGATGTGAGCCTGTCCTAGAGCTCTCCAGTATCAGATGAGCACCCACTGGCAGAGGAGGGCAGAATGGGGGCAGATACCCACAGGAAGCACCCAAAGAGCAGGCGGGGAGAGTCCGATGGGGCTGGGGAAGAGGTGTGCTAAATTGGAGGCCTTGAAGGGTGAACACAGTCCTGCCAGGCAGAGACAGGGTGGGCATGTGGGGGGGATGGGTGCGCCTCTGGGGTTCCTGGAAAACCAGGGGTTTGCAAAGGGAGGGGACCTACTGAAGAAAGAGGCTCTACAAGCAGTGAGCTTGATTCTTGGGTGGCAGGCCCTGGGGGCCAGTCTCTTGGGCTAGTGGCTGCCCCTGTGAAGGGTGGTCCTGTGTCCTCAGACTCCCTCGGCCTGGAGAGAGCTAGAAACAAGGCCAAGGTAGTCGTGACTACAGCAGCCATTAGCTACTGTGTACTAGGAGTCCTACCCATGGGGTTCCTTGGGACTCCACAGCAGCCCCAGGAGGTGCTGATGGTGACAAGATCAGTTCCTGAGACCTGGAGAGGGATCACACAGGGAAGGAGTGTGTTTGAACCAGGCCCTTCTTGCTATACTTTAGGGCCTTCAAGAAAGAAGCTCAGCCTGGACTCCTTAATTCCTCCTACCAGACAGAAGAGACCCTGGGCATGGATCGGGGGACAGGCTGCCAAGGTCTGGGGCCCTGTGCTCCTGAGGATTGATGTTTGGTGCTGGGAAGGTCTTTTGCTTTCTCAAAAGAAAATCAAGACTCTTATTGCCTGTTACAAAAGATAATTTTGGGTAAAGAGTCAATTAAGCCTTATTTGAATGTGCAGTACACATCTATTTGGGGTAGATCAGAGGGCCCTGGCTCAGCCTGGGAGAACTAAGGCTCTCCACTTCCTAAGCTTAGTGACCTTGGGCAAGCCCCTGACCATCTCTATGCCAGGTCTCCTCACCTGTGAAATGGGGAGGGAGAAGAACCCACCTCACAAGCTTGTCCTGAAGATAAAATGCACTCAACAGGCTAACCACATGCAATGGTATCTGGCTAAGGAAGATACCATGTGAGCCATCGCTCAATGTGAGCCGTGCTGCTACTGCAGATCTTATCATCACACAGCACCATTCAGGGGAAGACAAACTATCAGTGGCCAAGGAGCTTGTCCAAGAGGGAGGGCATCACCCCTCCCTGCCTCCTCACCTGCTTTCTCTCAGGGGCCTCCTCAGGAGGCCTGACCTCCTGGGTAGCCAAGAACAGTTGACTCTACCTCCTAAATATTTCTAGAATCTGGCCCTGCTTTTCCATCTCCATGGCAATGAGCTGAACTAGGGGGCTCCCAGCCTCTCTCGCTTGGCTCTCTCTACCTCTAGATTGCCCCTCTGGACCCTTTTCCCCTGCCGCAGATCTACAGTGCAAATCTGAGCATGCCCTGCCTCTGCTGAGAGCCTTCTGTGGCTCTTATGTGGTTGCCAGAATAAACTTGGCTTTGCACATGCTGTTGCCTCTGTCTGGAATGCCATTCTCCACACTTTGTTCCCCTGGGGAACTCCTATTTATCCTTCAAAACTCAGAGTAGACAGACCCCCTCCCAGAAGGCTTCCCAGATTTCCCTTCCTCCCCACAAGTCCAAGGTGACATGCCTGGCCCCTCACACTGCTTTCTATGTTGTGTAGATCTCTCTGTTGTCACTCAGTTTACACGACCATCACCCTCACTGTTTTGCAACCTTCTTGAGAACATTGGACATACCTCTCCTCTCACACCTAGCCCAGGTTTTGGTTCAGGTCAGTGTTTGTTGACCCATACTGAGTGTGCTACTAGTCGAAGACGCTGTGGGATGTAGATGTTGTTGTACCAAGGTCATGCTTTGTGGCTTTGGGCATGCCCCTTCTCTCTCTGGGCTGCAGTGAGGTTGCTGCCAGGGTCTCTTGGCTGTTCTGCATTTCAGTAACCGCCCCAGGCTGCCTGTCTGCTCCAGAGGTGGACAAAAAGCTTGGGAGTCTCTGCTGCCTTGCAGACCACCTGCCTCTCAGGTCAGCCCTGCCCACGGCAACCAGCAACTTCGTCCCCCAAGGTGACTAGTATTCTTAGAGACAAAAGGATGTTTGCAGAATTTAAAAATTCTTTCTTTTCTCAAGAGAAATGGAGAAACCTCATTAAGCCAAGACCGGAGAACTGGGTCATGCCCCGATGATGCCACGCGGGGGCTGCCACTTGGCTCTGTGAGCAAAGCAGGCTATTAAATTTCAGATATAAGAAATAATCTGCTCCCTGCATTTGACTGATCACTTTATTAGCACCAAAGATAAATTGAAATCACAGATTCATGGCAAAAAGAAATAAGTCCACACTCACCTCCTAATTAAACTGAGAGAAGCCAGCCAGATCCAAGGACACCCAGCCCACTCAATTAATTAACATTTATTACAATCAGAAAACAATCTAATCCAATTAAAATGTTTCCACAAAAGTAGTTTAATGACTTTCCTCAAAATAAAGTACATTCGACTGGAGCATTTATTATGGCAAGGCACAGTGTTGCGAGCAGAGCTGAAATGACAGCCTTGATGTGGGCAGCAAGCTCTAAGGAAGGGTGAGGGCAGGGCAGGAAGGGTGGGAGAGGGTCCCGGATGGGCCCGTTGTCGTGGGAGGGAGGGGATGCTCCCAGACACAGTGACCCTTGAATGAGCATGTAGGCCCAGAGCTGGAGGGGCCCCGACAGCTGCCTTCGTCCTCACCCCCACTTCCAAATGCAGCCCCCTCCCCTCTTGTCAGCCCATCACTGTGCCTGGCACCCCCCCAAGAAAAGATCAAGATGGTGTATGGAAAAGGCAGGCTGGATTCAGGGCCTGGACACATTTCTGCCTCTGATGTGCTGTGTCACCTTGGGCAGGTAGGAGGTGTTTGGAGGAAGGACTGTTCACAGCGCTTTCTGAAATTCATCCAGGAGATATTTGGAAAGCCGGAGAAACTGCCATTCAAATGCTGCAGCAGTTTCCAGACTCTCAAGAGGCAGAGATTTAAATTCGCAGTGCCTTTGTTCAACAAAAATCCCTTGATGAGTTTTTAGTTATAGAAACACAAAGCAAATACCCACTTGGAGTTTGCCCTTTTGAGCTAATAATATTTGAGCACTTACCATTGCCAGGCAGTAGGCTAAACACATTTGCTGGACTATGTCCTTTAATCCTGACAATGACCCTATGAGGTAGGAATCCCTATAGAAACCAAAGCTCAGAGAGTGCCTGAGGATACATGGTTAGCTAGAGGTGAACTCCGGATCTGAACCTGGGCTGCCAGACTCAGGGCAGAGGCCCCTGGCAAGCTGAGAATAACTGGGAGACCCTGGAGAGAAGGAAGCCTCGGAGTCTTTGGGTGTGGATGGGGCTCAACCCCAAGTTCCCTGGTGAAAAGTTCCCTGGTAACTTTGCACTTTGACTTTGGAGATCTGGAATGTCCACATCCCACCCTGTGAACTGGGGTCAGCCCTTGCCCAACAGCCCAGGACAGGATGAATTAAGCCCCTTTCCATCCAATTCAATTGCACCAACATTGTCTGAACTATGTATACTGTGACCAGCATCGGATGTAAGCTTTAAAAAGAGCTTTCTTAATTTGGTAGGCAGAAAATGGGATGCTGACAGTATGATCTTAATTAAAAAAGAAAAAGGCAGAGTAAACACTTGCAGCACATACAGCAAGTGTTGGTGGTGGTCATTTCCGGATGGTGACCTACTGGGTCAATTTTATTTTCTAAATTTTCTACCCTAAACAGACATTACTGTGATAGAAAAAGCTATTAAAATGTTTTTTAGATATGCCGTCTTAGTTTTTCATTTCTATTATTTCTAGAAAGCTTAAACATTTGGATTATTCTGTGACTTGTCTGTTCTCATCTGCCTGTTGGTGTTTTATGTTCCTAAGAATTTGTGCCAGTTCTTTATAGTTCAGGATTTTAACCCTATGTCTGTTATATTTGTTGAAATAGATTTCCTGGTTATTTACTTTTTCAATTTAGTTTCTAAGGTTTTCAGTGGACAAAGGTTTATCATCTTTAATCAAACCTATTGATCTTTCCCTTTCAGATGCCTTTTATTACTTTTTAGCTTAGAAAGTTCTTCCTCAATGAGAGATAAAACAGATATTGACTTAGCATTCTTTCTAGTTCTTAGGGTTTCTCTTCTTTTTTTCCCCTTTCCTTTGTGGCATGTAACTATGTTTGACCTGATTGGATTTATATTGGTTTATAGTGTGTGGATTATTTATTTTCTAAATAGCTACTGATTGTACTAGCTCAGTTCATTGGATAAGATTTCCTTTCCTTCCCACGTGGTAATGTCTTACTTATCCTATATTACATTTTTACAGATACTAGTTTCATTTTTCAGTTATCTATTCTGCTACACTGCCCTGTTTTTTCTTGTACCTGTATCACACTGTTTTATTGATCATAACTTTTTCACATACTTGACTATCCTCTCAATTTCAATAATTTCTGGGTTTCTTTCATCTCTTCATTCTTCCAAGTGACTCAGAGAACGATTTTGTAAAGTTTCTCACCCCAGAACACACCCATTGAGGTTTTTAGTTAAAATTTTATTAAAATATTTGAGAAGACAGCATGATGGTTCATCTCTCTCTCTATGCACCTCCTCTTAGAGTTCTCGGGAGACTCTGGTTGTTTCTCATGGTTCCTTGTTTAGCCAACCCTACGAGTATGTATTGCACATCCAGAGCAGTAGAGAGAATAATAACAGTAAAACATAAATATGTATGTTATACGGTACTATAATTTTTAGTGAGAGAAGCTGTCTTTTAAGAAGTACTGTGTCAAGGATGCGTTGTTAAGTGAGAAAAGCAATTTGCAGAGTATTGTGCATAGTCAGATCTCATTTTTGTAAGAAAGTAGAGCCCTACAGGTATATGTGTTTGAGGGCACTTCAAAAAGTTTGTGAAAAATAGAACTAAAAGGCAATATGAATCTTTCCATGAGCTTTTTAAAGCACCCTTACGTGTACTGTATATATCTGTATGAGCGTGGAGCTAGGGGGTGAGGGCTTTACAACCCTGATTACCATGACAGGGTGGGAGTAGAGAGGTTGGGTGAATGGAGAACAGATTATTAACAAAAGGAAGGAAGAAAGAAAAAAAGAAAAGAAGGAAAAGAAGGTTGCCAGGTGCTTCTGTGGCAGCTGCTGGCCACTTAGTTGCCTTTTTGGTTCCAGAAACAGTCCTGGGAGCACCATCCCCCCATCCCCCCTGACACCGGCACTGTAGTAGGGAAGATGTAAAGCAAGCAGGTACCTGCAGGTAGGTGGGACTGGGGTTTACTTGTTTGACAAATTTAGCACCTTCCCACCTGTGGAGGTGGGGGAGGAGGAGGCAAGTCTGCTAAGGAGCTCTTGAGAGGAAATGTCCTGAAGACTGCCGATGCCGATGCCCAGTACCTAGCTCAGCCAGCCCACAGGGGCTCGATGAAGCCCCACCAGAAAGGGAGCTGGCCCTACAGGTGAGCCACGGATCTGACTGCATGGTCTGGCTGGCTGCTCTGGATCCATCCCTTTCTTCCCATCCACACTGGCTGCCCACTTCAGGAAGCCTTCCTTGGCTACCCCAATCTGTCTCAGTTGGAGTGAATGCCCAGGCCTATCCACTGGCATCAAAACAGGCCAACAGACAAAGATTCGTCAAGTGGTGGGGAGAAGTATTGCTTTCCCAGTCAGCCAGGTCTAGGTTCAAGTCTCAGCTCTGCCACTTACCAGCTGTGCAGCCTTGGGCAATTTCCTTACCTACTCTGAGTTCTCATTTCCTCACCTGTAAAATAGGGGTCATAGTGAGGATCAGATGAGATGACATGTGGCAAAGCCCATTCCAGGGCCTGGCCCACGGGCAGTTGTCTCCCTTCTCCCTTCCTGGTGGTCTGAGTCAGACGCCGAGGACAGCAGGCGGAGGACGGTATGCACACATGCGCGCACACATGCACACGCCAGCCCAGGAGCTGCATCTGGGAGCAAGCGGGTGATTTCAGATGGGTGAGGGAACTTTTCTAGCTGGAGTCACCCCAAAGTGTCTTGGCTGAATGGGGTCTGGAGAAAAAGGACAGGAGAGATGCGGGCACCAAGAATCTCAAGGTGTGTCTGATAGGGCAGCAAGGAGGCCAGCTGGAGGGCGGAGGCCGCTGTGGGGGTCTGGTGAGCAATAAGCATGAAGAGGTGGTGGGACAGAGACTCTGCAATTGGGTTTTTTTCTCTGGGATCCAAGAAGCCACTGATGATTCTGGGGTGACAGCCAGAGAGCGAGGAAGGACTGCTGGGAGCTCCTGGGAGCTAGGAGATGAAGTCAGACTGCCTGAGGACAAATCCTAGTTCCTTCCTAAGGATTTGGGGCAAACAAAACCTCTCTGGCTTGTTTTCTCATGGTTAAATGGGGATAATTCTAGAAACTATCTCACAGGATTGTGGCGAAGATCAAATTAAAGCTAATCCATGGGAAGTGCCCCTGGGGCTGGCTTTCTAGAGGAGACAGGCTCCTTACCCTGGAAGAGGAGCACCTCCTCAGTTCTCCGAAGCATTTACACATTCAAGTTGCCCCTCCCCTGGGGGTCCTGGTGACTTTGCCCCTCCACATTCTCTTTACCTAAGGGACATTTTGCCGCCCAGGAGATTCTTTGATCCCTCATTTAGACAAACCCCTGGTGAGCCTGCCTCACCAGGCACACAGGTGTTCCGAGGAGGGGACTCCCCCCCACTTCTAGACACTCAGGCTGAGACCCTCCCCTACTCTGCAAGGCAGGACTAATTGGCCTGAAGTTGGCTGGAGGTCAAGAAAGTGGGTAAAATCAGGGTGTGTGGATGCGGGGGATGGGGGTATCAGGGCCCTGGCCTCTCAAAGATGATCCCTCCAAGGCAACAGCCTTTCCCGCAGAAGCCACTCTTCCCTGCTATGAGCAGCTTTGTCTGAGCAGGCAAAACACTCTTTCTCCCTTCCTCAGCCTCTTTCTGAAGCCTCAGGTGTGCTCTGCTTTTTAACAACTCAGGTTAAAGCATTTGCACAAATGTTACTTCACTGATCCAACCTCCTAGCTACCGGCCTAGGAGGGGATGGCCCCATTCTGCAGATGAGGTGAGTGGCATTCACAGAGGTTAAGAAATTTTCTCAAGATCTCTCCAAACCGGGTTTCTGGCTTCCCACAGGCGGGGAGTGGTTGTGGCTAGCCCAGGGCAAAAAATAAAGGCAGGTGCTGAGAGGGAGGGGGGTGCTCACTCTGCCATGAGCCTGCCTGGCCCTGACCTGTGTCTGGAGCTCCAGCATGTACAGGGCTAAATAGCATCCCTGGGGCCCAGAATGGGCTGCAGAGGTACTTGCCTTAGTCTACAGGACAAATGTCCCAGCCTCTGGTTTCTAGGGAAGACGATTCGTTCCAGAGCTTGGTCTCATGCTTCCACATTGTTCTCCAAGCACACACCAGTAGGCAAGCACTTCTGCCCCCTGCTCCCCTTCCAGCTGGTACCCCCTTGTCCTCTCTGCTGGCTTTGCCCACCTATGGGCCTCCAGCACATGGCACTTAATGAACAAAAGAACAAAGCAGAAAAGTCTTCCCTCTCCTTCCAGGCTCTATGCCCATTCCCTGGAAGTTGTCCCCTGCTCTCCTTTAAGCTCCTCCAGTTCTCCCAGTGTCCTTGCCACACACAGGCGAGAGGAATGGGGAACTGGGATGAGCACTGGACTAGAAGTCACACAGATTAGATTCAAATCCTGACTTTGATTAGCTGAGTGAAAAATGGGCCTCATTTTCCTCATCCAAAAAATAGGAAGAATGGAGCCATCACATGGGTGGTTGTGAGGTTGAAGTGGGACTCTGCATGTGGAGTGCTTGTTTTGGGCGCTCTCTGGAGCAGTGCCCAGGCCAAGAGCACAGAAATGCTTGGGAAAAGCCGGCTGCCCTGGCTTTCAGGAGGCTGAAGAGAAAGAAGAATGAGTGGGGAAAGCTGAGATGCTCAGACCCCACCCCCCAAGCCCTGAGTGGGGAAGGCCCGCAGAGCCCCGCAGTGGAGCTCTATCTTAAGCATCAGGGGGCACCAAGGGGCAGGGCCAGGAAGGCTGGGGTGAGGCGGACACCTGTGGCAGCTGGAGTCAGACTGGGCCAAGATGGAGGCAGAGGGCTGGCCTGCCAAGCCATGGGACTAGAAATGGTTTCAGATGCTCCCCTGGGTCTTTGGTGGAGAGTGGTGCATGAAAAGGCGCTTGGGTGAGGCAGAGAGAGTGGAAAGACGAACTACAGGCTTGGAGGTTTGTACTTTATCCTTGACTCCATCTCAAGTGTGGGCTGGTGGGCAATGGGTGGTGGTAGGGGGGGACAGACCCACAGAGAGCACTGGCCCCTTGTCTCTGAGGCAGAGTCCTCCTACTTCAGCAGGCATGTTACTTTTCTAGAGGCCCCTGGTTGCCCTAGTTGCAGATTCCCCAGAGGTCCTCCCAGCCCCACATGGATTCTTTTTCTTTCTTTCTTTCTTTTTTTTTTGGTCTTTTTCGTGACCGGCACTCAGCCAGTGAGTGCACCGGCCATTCCTATATAGGATCCGAACCTGTGGCGGGAGCGTCGCCACGCTCCCAGCGCCGCACTCTCCCGACTGTGCCACTGGCTCGGCCCCACATGGATTCTTAAGCCCAGACTGGTGACCACTACCATTCTGCTTTCTGGTTGCTTCCGTGAATCTTTCAGAGGGTAAAGGAGCTGCTAGTTGAGATGTGAGTGTGTGCTCAAGTGCAGAGGTTATCTCGGATTTCCAGGAAGTCGGGTTGTGCCCAGGCAGCCTGTTTCCTCTTAGAGGTTTGCAAATTTGAGATAATTGAATCTTGGCAACCAGCTCCCTTCTGCCCCCCCACCCAGTGTTAAATCCAATTTTTAAGTTTCGGCTGTAATTGCCTTGAGCTGCTCTTAACGACAACTTGTGATCTGCCAACTGCAGTTTTTGGCTCCTAAGGCACTAATAAAGTTCCTTCCGTTGCAGAGCACAGGCTCACTTAAAAGGAAGCATAATTTGCTGGGCCTTGGAGAGCAGGCAAAGAGCTCCTGGAGCAGAGGGTGTGCATTTATTAGCCAGGTACTAGAAGAGTGCCCCATACCAGTTCATTCCAGGTAGGAAAGAAATCAAGATTTTCTGTGGCTTGGTTTGAAAGAAGTCACTCTACAGGCATGTGGATGCCAAGGGCCCCATCCAAATATCAGTGGCCCATTGCCTCTGGACAAGCCAGTCAGAGAGAAGGGTGGTCTCACTGAGGACCCACTAATAGAATTCCCAGGAATGGGATGGAGGGGACATAGCATGATTTCTATCCAGGCTCTTTAGTTATGCCAAAGGACAAAGTGATCCCAATGAAGAGAAATAGGTTTTCTCTGTCTTGCTCCACCTCACCTGGAGACTGCCTAGGGCAACCCTGAACTGGTCCCACCATCCTGTCCTTTCAGGGCCCCAGGGTGACCGCTCATGACAGCAGAACTTTAGACAGTGACCCAACCCTAGTGCACCGTCTCTGTGACCTCCCAGCCCCAAATGCCTTTTACCAGAGTAACTGTGCATCGGGGAAAGGGAAATAATCAGACTTTGGGGAACTGCTAGACACTGGATATGAAGTGACATAGATTCCAGGACCCCAAAGCATCACAGTGGCCCTCCAGTTAGAATAAAAGCTTATGGAGGCCAGGTGATTAATGGAGTTTTAGCCCAGGTCTGACTCACAGTGGGTCCAGTGCGTCCCCAAACCCATCCTGTGGTTATTTCCCCAGTTCCAGAATGCATAATTGGGATAGACATACTTAGCAGCTGGCAGAATCCTTACACTGATTCCCTGTCCTGTGGAGTGAGGACTATTATGGTGGGAAAGGCCAAATGGAAGCCACTAGATCTGCCTTTACCTAGGAAAATAATAAATCAAAAACAATACTGCATCCCTAGAGGGATCAGAGATTAGTGCTACTATCAAGAACTTGAAAGATGCAGGGGTGGTGGTTCCTACCATATCCCCATTCATCTCCCATTTGGTCTGTGAAGAAGACAGAGGTGGATCCTGGAGAATGAGTGGGTTATCATAAGCTTAACTAAGTGGTGACTCTAATTGCAGCTGCTGTACCAGATGTGGTTTCATTGCTTGAACAAATTAACACATCTCTGGGTACCTGATATGCAGCTACTGATCTGGCAAATGCCTTTTTCTCCATCCCTGTCCACAAGGCCCACCAGAATCAGTTTGCTTTCAGCTGGCAAGATCAGCAATACACCTTCACTGTCCTACCTCAGGGGTATATCCTGTATCTCCAGCCCTATGTCACAATTTAGTTTGCGGGCATCTTGATCGCCTTTCCTTTCTACAAGACATTACACTGGTCCCTTACATTGGTGACATTATGCTGATTAGACCTAGTGAGCATGAAGTAGCAACTGCTCTGGACTTATTGGTAAGACAATATGCACTGTCAGAGGGTGGGAAATAAATCCGTTGGGAGCACAGAGAGAACAATAAATGGAGAAAGAGACCAATTGTGCTCTCTCTGCTGTAGCTGGGATATGCTCTGCTCTCCTGTCCGTGTACATCAGAACTTGAGACTCTTCAGCTTTTGAGTTGCAGGACTTACACCGATGGCACCTCCAGGCTCTCAGGCCTTTGGCCTTGGACTGAGAATCACACTGTCAGCTTGGTTCTGAGGCTTCTGGACTTGGACTGAGCCATGTTACTGGCATCCAGTTTGCAGATGGCCTATCGTGGGACTCCTCGGCCTTCACAATTGTGTGAGCCAATTACCATAAAAAATCCCCTGACATACATTTATATACATATCCTAGTGGTTCTGTCTCTCTGGAGAACCCTGACTAGTACAGATTTTGGAACCTCTTCTTGGGTTCTTTCCCCCCAGAAGCCAGTGTGTTGTACTCACAACTAGGAAGGGCAGTTCTAGGCTCTTCTCCAGCAAGTGAGCTGGAAAACTGCAGCAGGCAGAGCCTGTGTCTCTGGGGATTGTCTAGTTGGTTTTGTTGCTGACCCTTCCTCCTGGGCCCAGGCAATACACAGAGAGATTTTAAGCCCACGCCCATGTGGGTTTTGCTCCTCAGCAACAGAAAACTCGAGTCTGGCAGCCACTTTTCTGAACTATGCCTTGAAAACAATGTCTGCAAATTTCAGAGTGCTTGCTAGTGGAGAAAAGCAAAACCACTGGGTTGGAGAGTGTCTGCTGCCAGGGGTTTAGAGCTCCAAAATCTGGTCTAAATTTAGAGTCTACATGTTTGCACTTTCATCCACTCTAATGACATGGCAGCTGTTGCTACCACTGCTGACTGCTGACTCTTCTTAAGCCAGGCGGCCTCCTTGCTGCTAATGTCCACACATTAGCTTGTCTGCCTTTGTGAGGCCCGTGTGACTATGTCCTTTAAGGAAAAGACCAAAGACATGTGAATTCTGTAGATGATGTTGTACAAGGCCCTGCCCCTGCTCAGATCATCTGCATAGCTCTGTGATTTTCAAAGAGGGTCCACCAGAGCCAGCTAACCAAGCCTCTCAAACTTGCAGCACAAACCCAGGAAGCTGGTGGTTGATTGGTCACCAGGGGGCGATCACACACAGCAAACCTCAGCCTTTGGCCATCTGGGGAAAGCCAAAGGCTTTCACATTCTTTGAGGCCTACTTTTCTCAGGTTAGAGAAGGACTGAAGAGAAAATACAGTTTATGTCAGCAAGAGATGAGGATCCAGAGGGCAGAGAGCAGAGGGGCTGAAAGCCATCATTTCCTGCCTTATGCACAGGGCATTTACCCTGGGGGGCAAGACATAACCATTTCTGCCACCAAATCTTCCCCAGGATGTCAGTGTGGAAGTGTTGCTGAAAGGACAAGCACTTGTCTGGTTTTCAGTGTATATTAAAATGAATTTATTTACACAGTAACATGATGCCACAGAGTACACAGCAAAGTACCACAGCAAACCAAAGGATGGCACCACTGGTGTCAGAGGGGATCTTTCATTGATAGATTTATACAACTCTAAAATATGTAAGTAGAGAGATGAAGCTCCAGAAAGGGCAAGAGAAAAAAGATTTTCAAATAGAGTGTGGGCAGAATCATGGAGGATTAAAGAGAGGACTGTCATGATTCAAATCACCACGGATGACTTCTCACTTCTGCCTTTCTCTCATGCCAAAATGCCCTGCTGTCATCAGTGGAAAATCCCAACCCAGTGTGTTCACACACAACACTCCTTAAAACTGGTAAAGGGATAACCAAGTAGTATTTGGAACAATTTTCTGAAGAAGTGTGGTTTAACCTTTCAAATATGCTACGCTGAAGCCATAGGGCTAGTTCAACATTCAAGTTATCATGAGTGCAGACGTACACACTAACCACACACTAATGGGCAAAGTAGATTTTCTATACTACAATAATATTCATAGCAAAATATATGACTATTTTTCTGCTAGGTTAAAAAATTTCCGACCTCTTTTGAGTCCCTGAAACTTTCTCCGTTAAAGAAAACCATAGTGGCAAATAGGACGGGTAAAAGTGAGAAGCTGGAATAAACAGAGGCTCTCTGGAGTGGGAAACACATAATGGGATGTTCTGAATGCAGGCCCCCGCAGCCCACCTAGACAAGGAAAGCTTCTAGCAGTGGCTGATGCAAAAATCTATTCTAATTTCATACAGCTGCAGGGAGGGGGTGTTTAACAGCTGTATAGCACCTTGTACATTCTGGGTACTTATAAATATTAAATGATGGTGATGATAAATGGTAAACACCTCTGTAGGAAGGCTCATAAAAATGATTACAATTTGTTAAGAAATTTCCCAAGAGTTCTTTAAACAAACAAATATATCTCTTTAAAAATTTCCTCAGCGCTCAGTATCATGTGGATGTTCCCAAGCTGAGATTTGGGCAACAGCCACAGTCATGTCAAGGGGAGATAGAAGAGTTCCTTCTCATTAAACGCTGGGGAACTTTATATCTTGCCCAGGGCTTTCTTCATCATCATCTTTTTTCTTTTAATTTACAAAATGGCCCTTTTTAAAAGTTGCCTTTTTGAGGATAGATTTTATTAGCCGAATTCCCTGACATGAAATGTATGTGAATTCCCCTCCCATGGCATTTGCCACAGCTCCCCCTCACCATCCTAGAAGCATGAGAAAGGTTTGATTTCTTTGGTATAGTCTCTACCTAGGATCTTGCATTGCAGCTCTCTGGCTTCCCTAATGGCATCGTTTTTGGTATGTGGAATCCCTACTTTTGGCGCTGCTGTAAGCGCGGACAGCTGGACTTCAGTGCACACTTCAGCAAGAGCAGCACTTGGATCTGTCTTGGTGCAGCACTTTGGGCCTTTGAGAATATGAGCTTCAATGAGGTAAAACTAATAACCTGGTTTCATGGGCAGCCATCCTGTTCACTCATTAGGCTGGACCAGAATTCTTAATCCTTATCAACTAGTGAGGGGAATGAAAACATGCTATAGTTAGTTGGCTCTGGGAGTCAAATTCCTCTCACTCCCTCTCCAAGTATGAATATCCTGTATTTATACATCTAGAATCATTTGAAAGATAGTACACTAAACCCATCCCAATTTTTCAGGCTAGCCTGTATTTTTTCAGATCACTGCTGGTAAAATCTAGGGGAAAATCCCAATTGCCTGTTACCAGCAAAACTAAATGTCAGGTTTACTTCTCAGCACCAAAATATTCATAACTCAAATTTGGGAAGCTGGGTCGAATTCTTCTACTATTTACTGGGCCCCAAAGATATTTCATGGAAACTCTACAATACTAGAAACTTTAAAATGCAATTTTAGGTAGTTTTACTCCCAGAAATATCATTAATATTTCTAGAGGTTTAAATCTCTTGGCTTAGAGTTTTCCGTGTGCACAAACTTATTCTAAGTTTGGAAGCAAAGCTGGCTCCCACTTCATCTGACAATGGGGAAGCTACTCTGACTCATAAAATCCTAACAAATATGTTTTATCTTTGTCCCCTCAAAGGTAAAACATATTTGGTTTTATGGGTTATCATTAGGTTAGTTGTTATGGGTCCTTGTGCTCCCCTCTATAGCTCACCCAGTTCATCTCCAAAGGGCAAATCTCTCTCTTTATTTTTTTTCTAAAAGATGACCGGTAAGGGGATCTTAACCCTCGGATTGGTGTTGTCAGCACCACGCTCAGCCAGTGAGCGAACCGGCCATCCCTATATGGGATCCGAACCCGTGGCCTTGGTGTTATCAGCACCACACTCTCCCGAGTGAGCCACGGGCCGGCCCCCTCCAAAGGCCAAATCTTGAAACTCATTGCCATACTCCTGGCTTCCAATTCTAACTCCGCCTACTGGTTGGTAGACCTCACTCATGATTCTCATGTTGCTCCACGGGTTACAATTGCTCTTTTTCTCATCCTGCTGTTATTCTTCATGAATTAGCATCATACTAGTGCATGCATACCAGAGGGCTCTCCTCAGACAGCATGGGAGTCTTCTTGTAGTCTGAGTCCTCTTTGTGGAATATCCACCAATTCCCCTCCTTCCAAGACTAGGTGACCACTTTAACAAGGCACTCTGCTATACATTTAGTCTTGCTCTTGGCTACTCTAGCCACTGTCCTGTTTCTCCAGCACCCTAATCTGTCAGAGAGATGGTTCGTGCTCGTGTGATTTAAGGAAAAGTTCCAGTAGGGGCTTAATTGTTCAAACTCTCAATATAAATGGAAGAATCTATAGTATAGAGTTGAACAAAAAAGAAAAAAATTTCCAATCAGTATTAAAGACAATAACTTGATGTTACTTGAGAAAACTTAAAGTGCTATACTAGTCATAATCCCAATTTTATATACATATATATATATAATGTGTGTGTGTGTGTGTGTGTGTGTGTGTGTGTGTGTGTGTATCTGTATCTACAGAGGGTAGATTTCTTTCCAGTTGAAGAATAAATTCAAAGTTCCCATCACAATTAAAGTTTGTTTGTTCTTTTGGCAGCTGGCCAGTACGGGGATCCAAACCCTTGGTGTTATTAACACCACACTAACCAACTGAGCTAACTGGCCAGTCCCCCTACCACAATTAAAATGGAAATGTAAAATATCTGTGATAATGTTAGACTGACTGAATTTCACTATTTTGGAAAAATATTCTGAAGACTATCTGATGTAGTACTTCTTGTCTAGAAATATAGTTCTTTTCTCTATTCTTCTCTAACCTGTAACACCCTCTTCCCTCCCCACCTCACATTCTTTGGCCATCATCCAGAGAAAAATTAATCTAGCCACCTGTCTCTGGGAAGTCCGAGGCCTTTCTCTGACTAGTTTGCATTCATCTTGTGCCTTAAACAAATTTGAATAATAAAAACAGTACTAAACACATCTGATGTGAAGAGGCACTTGGTTTACCAGTGCTATATGATAATGATAGTGGAAGTGTCCAGGCTTATTCTTCTATAGGGTTAAAATGAAGACTGGATCCAAGTCATAACAGCAAAAAAACCCAAAAAGATACTTAGAGACATAACAAATAGAGGGACCAGGGAACACTCTGCATTAAATATGTAACCTCATTAAATAGTCAACATTCAAATTTACATGGACAAGGCACCATGAGAGCAACATTGAGAAGGTATGTCTCAATATGCAAACCATTAGGGGGGAGTTTAAGGGAATGTGCTGGCTGACATGGTCAGTGGTCTGTGTGCTGTCACTTCAGTGCATAATTAGGCAAGGAGTTATGTGCACATGGGCTGTGCTAAGATGACCCAAACACCAGCCTGCCAGGCAAGGCACAGCCATGCCAGGGCACTGAGAGAGAATGAACTGCTGGCCTGCAGCGGCATGCCCATTCCATGGCCATTCCTAGGGGCAGAGCCCTGCACTGTGGCTAGAGGAGGCAACACTCTTTGTGGGCCAACCAGCCCTCTTTCCTGGGAGTCCTGAACTGATGACCAGGAGGACAAGGACATCCTCCATGTGGAGCCTCACATATCCATTCTCTTAAAAATAAAATAAGAGCATAATAAAATACATTCTTCTCCTTTCTTGATCCTCTGATATATATATATCTTAGATATATATATCTTTGATATAAGTGAATCACATGAAAGGCTGTTAAAAACGTTAAAAGTTTGGAAATTTCCAAGGCCACTAATGTGCTATCTAAGTAATACTGCACAAGCAGTCTTGGCTTTAAGAAAACTGTGCTAGTGGATGAGTGGTCCCAGGGCTCCCTCACCAACTAGCAGGTACAGGGAACATATCTGTCAACCCTGTCACAGGTTGTTCCCCCACAGGCCTGGCCTCTACTTCCAGCTTGCGTGTGCACACACATGGGCATATGTGGGCACATGTGCACACTCAATCACACTGTTCGAGTGACTCGGGATTTCAAGGTTGAAGTAAACAGATACTCACAGTTTTGAATGAAACAAGAGCACGCATACACACACGCATCTACTCACACGCACACCAGTGGAAGGAACGCTTGTCTTTTAGCACAAACATGTGCCAAGGGAAGAAGTGGGGGGTTTCTATAGATCTTGCTTCAGGTGAAGTTGTAACATAAACACTGTAATATACAGCTAAAAAAATACATACAAAAATTGCACATATATCCATAGGAGAGGAGCACAGGCTCCACATGGTGAACAGCTCTCAGTCACCCACCTCAGCATCAAAAATTCCTGTGAGCTGTTCTCCACAGCCATTTTAGAAAGAGTCAGAAGGGCAACGTGCCACTCACACTGGGAAGCAGTCTCTCTAGAAGAGGTCAGCATTCTGAGGAGGATGTCAGCAGTCTCATCAGTGGCCTTCTCCCCCCTGCCTTCTAGCCATCCCAACAGCGAGCCTCGCTGTATCCTCTAAGGACATCTTAGAGCTCAAGCGACAGCCATTCATTCAGGGCTGTTGTCTACAGCATTTGATAGACTAGTTAACAATGGCTATTGATAGAAGAGAGCTGGCCAATTACTGCTCGGGGGAAAACTATGATCTGGGCACTGCCAGCCCTAGCTGCCAACGCTGACGGCTCTGACAGTAATCAAAGAATGGTACTTTAAATTCTGTTCCCTGATGGCCCCTAGAGAATTGCACATGCAAGAAAATCATCTCCTCATATCCTGCCAGCTGTTTATAAGCTCTGAACTTATCTCCACCCTGCTGAGGCACTGGTGACACCACCGTGGGTCAGCTCTGTATTGGGCCACAAGTGGCTGATAAACCCAATTCATTCACAAGTGGGGACAGAGGAGAAGTGAAGGAGAATCAGACAGTGGCAGCAGAGGGGAGACTATTAGGGCCATCCTCCATGCAGTGCACACACTTATCGATAATAGAAATGAAAATGGGTCTATGACCCAAGGGATGCGATCTCTCCTTTTCTTTCTACTATCTGCTGGAACAAAGGATATAGTCCCCAGTAACCAAAACAGGGCTGATGTAAAGGATGGAGTTGCTTGGCAAAACAGTCGGTTATTGATACGTTAAAGGAAGAAAGAGTCTGTTGTAAAAGCTTACTGGATGATGGTAGAGATTGGTTAAATCTGTCTATTGCTAGTGAGAATAAATACTTGGTGCTAAAAAGACAGATGATATTCACAAGTATGGAGGAACTGGATATAGTTCACCGAGTTCATTCCAAAGGAGCTATCCCTTCAAGGATGTGCATTTTCACTTTTTACCTGCATTTGAAATTAGGATGGCAGGTATTCCAGAGGAAGACAACTATACATTTGTGCAGTTGAATTTTTGTAAAGTTAGGACAGACTCAGCTTCCCATTTGACTTACAGCTGTGGATAATCTTTCTGAATGGACCTATTTGTTCATGGACTGGGACGGAAGGTTTGTCTCGTTTCCTTGAATTCTGTGTGAGTACTAGGAAGGGAAAGTGCATGGGCAACATGAAAATGGTGAAAATGTAGTAAAAGCAGCATCCAGGACACATTAACGGTGGTGCAGGATTTTCACAATACAACTGAGGGAGTCCGTAGTAGCAAAAGCCAAATACTGAGCACAAAGCCAGTCCTCAAGGCTGACTCCACCCTCCCTGTCCAGGGACTTCTCGGCAAACTTGATCATCAGCAGTGTCCGCTTGATGTCTAGCCAGTTCTGAAGCAGAGCATTCCTCTGCACTAGGGTAGGGGAGGCAGTAAAAGTCTGGAAGAGATCTTCCCGGGGGCCCCAGAGCAGACACTGGAGGATGCCTTTGGCATCTGAAATGAGGATCCGCTCCGAAGGGTTGGGATTCAGGAGGCAGCTGGCCAGCTGCTGCAGACCCCGGGAGTAGGGGGAGCGGAGTGGGATGCGAGGCAGGTCTGCTCGCGTGTATTCCTTCTCTTTCAGCTCTGGGTTCTCATCGAAGGGGTTGGGCAGGTGCAGCATCTCATAGATGAGGATGCCTGTCTGGAATTCATCACACTTTTTATACTGAGTAGCTGTTATGATTTCTGGAGCAAGGCGGGACTGGTCCCTGAGGATCTCAGGGTCCACCAGGTGGCTCTTCTGCTTGGCTTGAGAGAAGTTGCTCACTATAAGCCTCGTGGGACAAGATGAGGTGGGGCTGGGTTCTGAAGGCCCAAGGCCCTGGGCGGTTCCCCCAGGCTGGTAGTGGACAAGCAGCAGGTTCTCCAGGCGTAAATCGCAGTGAGTGACATGGTAGGGTTTTAGGTGCTCAAGGCCAGAGCACAGCTGTAAGAGTAGCAGACACACTTGCCTCTCATACAAATCAGGGCTTTTCCCATGCTGGGCCAGAGAATCTCGCACAAAATCGGCCACAGTGAGATAGGGAACCTCTCTGGTGATGACCACAACATGGCTTCTCTGCTTTCTGCTCATGATTCCCTGGCTCTCTGTCTGGGATGACTCTGTTTCAGAGCAGGGCTCTGGGTTTTTCCCATCAGTTTCTCCTTTTGCCTCTTCTTCACTCTCTTGCATTTCATCCTCTTCCTTTCCAGGGGCATCCAGATCCTCCCAGGGAAGCAGACGGCTAGGGACTTCAGCAAGGAAATGACCACAGTCCTGCTGGATGTTAAAATGAACAGCCAGACTCTGCCGGACAGCCAAGCTGTGATAATATTGCTGAGATTCTTTAGCTTTACTCTTACAGATCTGAAAGAAGAAAGCAAATAAGACAATTTAAAACTCACACTTTCATGGCCAGGCTTATGATGTATCAAGGAGGATTCAATGGAAGGTGACTGGTTAGGAACAAATGGTCTTCAGAAAGGGTCTTGGTAGCCCCTGGCTGAGTGACAGTAATAACGGTATTAACTATTTCCCATGGCTGTCTACATGCCAGGCTGTGCTTAGCACTTTATGCGTACCATCTCTAGTCTTCACACTAACCTGTCAAAGTAGGCTGGGGATCTAAGAATCAAAATAAGAAAAAAAGCTCAGGCCTAGCAGTGTGCAAACCTATGTCAGTCTAACGTCAAAGCTCGCTCTTTCCACTCTACCCTGCACCTCATTGAGAAAACAGAACGACAACAAAAAAAGAAATTTTCACCTACTTTCTATAGAAGTTTACAGCCCTCACTTACACAGCAGGCCAATAAATGGTTCACAAAGGAGGTCAGAATACCTTATTTCATCACTCATCTCCTTTTGTGTCAACTTTTCATTGGTCAGGAGAGTGCCATACAATTGGCCAGGTAAACTGGGTTTTCCTAACTTTTTAATGAATGTCATTGTGATGGTCACAGCTCAGGTACTCATGGTTGACTGGCACGGTAGGAGATAATGACCAAAACAATTAACAACTTGCAAATGCTAAAAGTGATGCAATCTTATAGAATCCTCATTTTTTTTGAACAAAGAGAACAAGACAGAAAAGTACATTTTTCTTTTGAGTCCTGAGAGCCACTTGCCACAGTAGTGAGGCTTTCTGACCATGGGTTTGATCAGCACCTCCACGCCAGGGTCAGGCCTGACAAACAAGCCAAAACCAGCAGTATGTTCTGATCCAAGATAAGACAACCTAAGGCTAGGAGAGAGAATAGTTTGGCTAAGTCTATAGTTTTCACTATGCCAAGTCACACTGAAAGAAACTTGCCACCTTGCAGTTTAACGCTAGAAGCAGAGAAGATATTCTAATTGTGACTACTATTCTAATTGTATCAAGACACACACAGACACAAACACACGTTTTTAGAAGGTTCTCCAGAGCTTTGTGAATAGATAAGAACATGGATACTACAACACGAACTTATGTCTAGCTTCACAGATCAATGTGAGATAAAGGATCAAAGTGATTTAAAAGAAAAAGAAATGAGAAATTGTTATGCCATTTTGGATGCTCTAAGGAAAATGGTCTGCCTAGATAGCCAACCTGAGTGGGCAGCACTTCCTTATCTCTTCATGTTATAATACATAGACAGGATACCGAATAATGGGTCACTCTAGTTTTAAGGGCAAAGGAAAAGGGAGAAGTCTGGAGAATAAAAGAGGGGGAAAAATACCAGGGATTTTAATTGGCTCATAATTATGAAAATAGTTACAACCCAAACACAGACCAATGGAGATTTCCATAATAGGATTTCACATGATGGGTATCTCATAAATCTTTATTATGGAGCCAGCAATGATGTTAATTTAGGTGGAGTATTGTATTATTCTACACACCACATAGCAGTCATTTTCAAATATTAATAACTTGGACTCCTTTAGTTTTTTTTAAAAACCTGACTTCAAGTGATAAATGTCTAGTCTAAAAGTTATTTCAGAAAACAAGCCACTCTTTCCAGAACAAATGGACAGGGTTCTTCCTGACCATTCCCACCCACCCCCGCCCAGCCCCCAACATCCCCGCTGGCCTCCTTTTTTCCTTACCTAGTATTTTCTCTACCAGGGATCAAAGTAACTTCTTCCTGGCCTCTCATTTTCATTTATCTTTCTTGAAAAGAATTCACATTTCTTCCTTATAAAAGGTAGCTGGCATGAACCAGAGGAATCTCAAAAAAGACTCCACTGCCCAAGAAAAATGACTTCCACAAGACTCATAGGCTACCCCAAATAGGAATAAAATGAGCTGGAATGGTCTCATATCTTCATGTAAGATTCCCTTTTCCGATGGGAGAAAAATCATATGTGTTTTGGCTATGTATGGGAAAACCTACTTAAAGTGCTGCCAATTTCAGCAGATTCTGTGCTTTCTAAATTTTTTGAAAGGGAGGAAAAATGCTACAAGAGCCTGAGCCACAGTGACACTAGAGGGAGCTGCGATATCAATATCCAGGAGTAATTTGCTTGTAAACTGAGCAGCAGGAGAACAAAATCTGGCTAGTGAAGGTTGAATATCCTTGTAAAATACACCAAAGGGCCTCTTTCTGGACAAGTTTTTGATTCTATGAAGGTGGCAATGCCAAATTCATGCAAAGGGAATGCTTCATGTGAAGAACACAAGCAGGAAGAGAAACCCATACTAGGCAGTCAGTGACCCTTGCCTGCTTGACCACTCACACCTGCTTGAGTTACTTCTCCCAAGAAGTCAAAGGGACATCAAAAGGGTCAGCCAGCCAGCTGGTAGGTACACACGTACCAACATGAATAATGTACTGTTGCAAAAACAGGCTTGAGGGGAAATCAGGTGCTTGTCAGGGTTAATCAGGGTTAATCACGGAGGACAGAGAGGGAGAAGAAATATTGATTCATACCAACTGAGATTTCAAACACATATTTGATGGCTCCTCAGCACTTCCCATCTGTAAGACACTGCATCCTGAAGCAATCTGACCAGATTCTCAAAAATAGTGGGGGTGGGGGCTTTAACCACTGGCAAATCATCTTAGCAGGGAAAAAGAGCTTTGACAATGGTTCTTCAAGCACAACCTGAAAAGTTTAATGCCAAATATTCATTTCAGTTCAGGGGCTCATTTTTCTGTGTTACTCATGGCAACTACTCTGCATACCTTTGAAACAAATTTGCCATTATAAAGCATTTATGTTTGTAATAATAACCTAGACAGGGAACTTTTAGAAAGCAGACTGTGGGGGGCTTTGACTGTAAAACTCCATTAAAAGCAGCTGGGAAAGAGAAGATAACGTTATGTGTCCAACATTATTGACCCTTTCAGAATGCCCACAATGCCTGGGGCATTGTAAAGAGAACACACATCCTGCTGCCCCTTCAACAACAGATATTCAGTTTAAGGCAATGAAGTAGTGGGTAGGGGGAAAAGGTGGATATTTGGCAAAACTAAATGGCATGACTATGGAATTAATCAATTGCTGGAGTGGTGTTACCTTTTCTTCTTCACTTGACACTTCTCCAATGTTCCTTGAAATGCTGGTGTTTGGAGGGTCTGCTCTCTGTCCTTTTTTCACTGACACACTCCCTTCAGCAAGCTCCCTCATGGCATATACTGCTGACTTCCACATCTACATTTGTAACCCATGCTTGTCTCTGAGCTTTAGACTCATCTATACAATGAGGCCATTCTAGACAAGGGACTACTTGATTTCTCCCCATGTATGTCCCATCCCATAGATTCCTTACACTCAACATAACCAAACCTGAACTCTTCTTCCCACCAAACTCCCTGCTCTCCCAGTATTTCCTCTCTTGGTGAACAGCTCCGTTACCTATCCTAACATCTGGATGAGAAACCAAGTTCACTCTAGGTTTCTCCTCCATCTTCGCTCCCTACATCTAATTAATTACCAACTCCTATTAATTTTGTTCCTAAATTTTTTTAAATTTATTTTTTATTGGCATATTGTTACAAATGATACTTATTCTTTATGCCTCTAATCCAATCTCCCCCCCCACACACACCTAATAATATAACCATAGACTTGTTCTCTCCATCTGATGGATTAACTGTTCCTTTGTTCGTTTGTTGCCTAGATGATCTGTCCAGTACTGAGACAGCAGTAAGTCCTCCCCTATTATCATAAATCACATGCTTCTTCTATTACTCTGGAGTGTGCTTTGGTGGAGAGAAAGGACCTCTTCTTTTTTTTTTTTTTTTGGTCTCCGCTGGTTTCTCTCTTTGTGTCAATGCAGTTGACAGTCTGGTGTGCCATCTACACAGTGGCTGTGACTTCTGCTACAGAGACTAGCCACTTCTGTGGCAGCCACGGCAATTACGGTGGCTGTGGTGGGCTACCCACACGGAGATAGTGTTGTTGGTGTGCTCTTTACCTGGTTGCAGTTGGGTTCAGCTTCCCCTGGCTCCATACCTCAGGACTCTGGTGGGGTCCCAGGGTGGTGGTGGCAGCTTGCCTAGTTGTGACTGGGTTCAGCGTCCCCTGGTCCCTGCCCCATTCTAAGACATCATTGAAGAGCAGTTGGGGGAGAGGGGGAGGGAGAGAGAGGAAGAGGGTGGGAAATAGGGTGGAAAGAGGAGGAAGGAGGGGAAGTGTGATCGAGGCCCATGGCACCCCCCTCATTCTGGCAGGGGAGACCTGGGAGCTTCCAGTGGTGGCTTGATGGTTGCTGGGCTGGATGCAGATGTAAGGGGGCTGTGGCTGAAGCCCTCAGCCCCCCATTGCTCCAGCTTGGGAGCCCAGGGTGCTTCCTGTGGTGGCTCGGTGGTCGTCACTGGGCTGGTGCAGATGTCTGGAGGGCGTGGCTGAAGCCCTTGGCCCCCTGCCACCAGGTTTCAGAGCCTGGGGCACTTCCACTGGTGGCTTGTGGTTGTTGCTAGGCTGTTTGTGGATGTTGGGAGGGTATGGCTGAGGTCCTTGGCACCCCCACCGCCCCAGCTGGGGACCTGGAGTGTTTCCTGTGGTGGCTTGGTGGTTGTCACCGGGCTGGTTACAGAAGTCAGGAGAGCGTGGCTGAGGCCCTCAGCCCTCCCCCATCCCTGGCTTGGAAGCCCAGTGGGCTTCCAGTCCTTCTAGGTTTTATAGGGGTTCTTTGGTGGTGTTAGACCTTTACTAGTTAATATCAAACTTTGTCTCTGATCTGTGGGTATTTTGTTTTTTCTTTCAGTTCTGTGTTGGATTATTTGCCATTCCCACCACTTAAACTCTGCACTGGAATTAGTTGTCCTTTGCTTACTTCTAAAATGGAGGAACTTCCTGTGGGGACCAGCACTTGAGCCCTGAAATTGAGCTAAGCTAAATTGCTTCATTGCTGCTGATTCCCTAGGGAAGGCTTTTAGGGCAGCTCAGGTTTTAACTGTTGACCTTGTATGTACTCCTGGGTCTTGTGAGGTCTGGTACACCTGGGTTGTGTGGAAACTCTGGTCTGGGCCTAAGTCTTTTCAGCAAACTGCATCCCCTGCAGTTCTATATTCCTGACTAGACTCCACTGAGTGGTCCTGTGCTGACTGGAGGGCAGATCAGCTGTCTATGCTGTGCCCCAACATTCCCCCAGTAGGCCCATCTCCCCTACCACCTGTGCTTCAAACACTTCCCATGGGATGGGCTGTGGACCGGTCCCTTGCAATGACTCACCAGCCTCTGAGTGGCTCCTTTTTTCTGTTGTCTGTGGCTCCTCGGTCCTATGCGGATCCACAGGAATACTGTTAGTGGTTTTGCTGGCCTGGAAGCCACCAAGGCCCTCTTCTCCCCTGCCACCTCCAAGCAACTTCATATGACGGGTATGGCTTTTGCCAGCTCTTGCTGTGTGTGCTCCCGAGCTCCAGGCTTGAAGAGGCCAGAGCTTGAAATGATGGGAGCAATTCTTTCTCTCTCTCTTTGTGGCTTCTCCTGCCTTCTTGAACTCTGTAGGTCTCTCCTTCTCTTCTCCTAAGCTCTAGCAGCCCCAGCTTGATTGTCATTGCTTTTTAATAGCTGTAAATTGGTTGATTTGTCATAAATAATTTTCAAATTATCCTTTTCTCCATCTCTACTGTACTACCATCACTTGCCTGAACTACCACAAAAGCTTTCCAACTGGTTTCCCCACTTCTCATGATTCCCCTCAAATATACCTTCCACATGGTCACAGAGCCATCTTCCAAAAAAAAAAAAAAAATTTGATATCACTTGCCTATTTAAACTTCTTAGAGACTCCCCTTTATCCTCACAAGATAAAGTTCTGGCCTCGTCTCCCTTTCCAGTCTTGTTTCTCACCATTTTTTTTTCACTTGCTCTTACTATACTAAACTATCTGCAGCCAGCTCCCCAATTGTACCCTCAAGGTGTTCTGTTTGGGGCCCCCTCTTCACCCCTCATCTGCCTCAGGGATTCCTACATATTTTTTCAAAGCCCTTCTCAGGTGTTACTTGTGTCAGAGAGAGAAAGTGGTAAATACCTTATTATCCCCTTTTCCTGTTACTTCTATATCTTATACATCTCTATTATTACAGTTATATTTTTTGTCTATCTTAAGAGAAGATACTTGTATCTTTAGGACCTAGCACAGAGCAAGGCACATAGTACATGTTCAGTATGTCTGTACAAAATACTAAGAAGAGGATACATCTGATCCACTGTGGCCATAGGGTTTGTTTACTCAGAGCAGCTAGAATAAATGAACAGCTTTTATGAAACAGATGGAAACTGGCGAGGTGATGGGGAGGGGGCAGGGGCAGACAAATCTGAATAATAAACACTCATGAATGATCTAACTATGCAAATGAATAAAATCTGATCAATGATGGCTGTCTGCTAATTCCCAGTTGCCCTCAAGGCTCACTGATTTTGCACTGCACAAAACTACACAAAACGACATGGCTCTTTGTCATTCCATTCAATTTTCTCTCCTTTTCCCCAAAGAAAGCAATAATTGCAAAATACAGGCCTCTTTATCCTACGTCAACTTTTACTTTTCTATTTCAGGCCAAGTGTGCCTTCAGTCTACTTCCACTTTATCATCAGGGAATTTAATTTCCATCTCACACTATGAGGACCTCAGTGAACCTTAAGTGAGATGGAGATCACAGAGAATGAACCGCGAAGGACAAAAATGAGAAACATTGAAGATCACACACATTATACCATCTGTGCTATTTTGTCACATTTCACAAAGGACAACTGCAGATGGGAGAGGACAGACTGAAAACCTGCAACTACTGAATTGATACCTGGTATTTGGTACAACCTAACTCTAAGGATACAGGCTGATGACTAACTGACCTCAATTCCTTGATCTGCCTAGGAGGAATATCGCTTTACTTGCTGCTACAGAGCTAAGACCCACACACACTCAATGCTGTTACAACTATATTTAAAATGGATTAAGTGTTTAATATATAAAATGCTGTCTGGGCCCAAACTATTTGGGACACCATGCTGTAGGAATCTGCTATGAGATCTGTCAGGTAGTCCAGGGAATTGACAGCTTGAATTGCTGCAATTCAAGAAGGTAACTATATAATATTTTACCATTTTATTTATACTCATCAAATCTTTTCACTTTCCCGCTTGGCATGTGGATCGAAAGAAAATCACTTGTGTTCTTTACTCAGTAATTTAGGCTGACAGAATGATGCTCAGGATGTTCACACTAGAGAAACTGAGGCACAGAGCAGTTCAATAATGAGCTGAGGGCCCAGATTAGGAATTCAATTAATTTGAATCCCAATTTGTAATTCTCAACTATGTCCTTTCACCTCATTGATTAAAGCTAATGCTCCCTTCTTCCATTAGATAATTCATTTTGATTCCAGGTTTACATGAGCACCCAACACTTCTACTTTCTAAACCAATTCCCAGTTGAGACTCTTAGGCACTTCTGTGTGCACTGAGTCCTGAAATGAACACTAACCTAGGATGGCTATGAGTAGGCTGTTAATCAATCACTTTCTGTAAAGTTTCAATGTTGGGCATATAAATTATGAAAGTGGAAGTGGTTTACCCTCCAGTTTTTTTCTTACCACTAAGCCAGTAATTAATTGCCTGTGTATATAGTCTGAACTAGTTGTAAATTCTTACCAATCACAGTTATTCCTGTTAATCCTTTTTCATTTAGTGTCTTGCTTTCTCAGCATCCACCCAAATGAGATAAACAGAGACTCCAGAGCAAAAAATGCAATAAAAGATGCTGGTCTCCCAGTTCATCTCTACTTTATTACAAGGTTTTAACAAGATTTTGGTATAGCTGGAAGAAAGGAAGCAGCCCCACTGTTGTAATAGGGAACAGTCATCTTCACTGAGCTTTGTGTGCTCTATCCTTGAGAACAAAGACCTGGGCTACTTTAAAAGGAGAGGATACCTACTATCCCAATTTTGGAACTATTGGAAAAATAACTCAGAAATTTATTCTTTTTGCTTATGTGAGATTTTTAGCTGCTTCTTCAACGTAACTTCATCCAAATTTCCTATGTGGTCTCACATGGCGGCATTTGCTATAAAATGATCTCATGAGAGCAGTGGGAAAAAAAATATTCCAGTGAGACCGAGCCATAATTTTACCAACTGTTCACCCTGCTTCTGGGCAAAAGGCTGTTATTTATTCGGGGACAATACTGAGGCACAGAAGGATCAGTTTACTGACTCAGGTATGATGTAATAGGAAAGGTTCTACCTAGGAGTCATGAAGTGGCCTGCCATGAAGTTGGTGTCAGTATGCAAAAGGGATTATTCCTCTCTAGCCTCAGTTTCCTCTTGTGTAGAATGGTTAAGGCCTTCTAAAGGTGACTGTAGTCCACTGTGAGAATTATGTGTAGGTCAGTAGCTAAAAAGGGAGAAAAAGCAAGATAGATTTTATTTAGAGAGGAGGGAAGTTAAGTTCATGCTTAAATTTATGTTAGTTTTTATTTAGAGAGCAAGGAAGCTAAGGTAAGGGCTGGAGGCCAGTCACTATGCAACCCACAGAGACAGAAGGTCCTATCTGCTGGGCAGTGGCTCACCAAATGGTGATGATGAGAGGATAAAGGAAGACATAGATGAGACAGAAATGGGAGTTGAAGGTTAAATATTGTTTGGGAATCAATTTGGTCTTTCCTTCACCAAAACACTTATTTAAAAAGTAGGCTGTGCTTACTGACTTCATAGCTTCCCCATTCCATTCTCTCTTTAACTCTCTGCATTTGGTATCCACCCCCTGCTATTAATGATACTGTATTTTCTTGAAGCTTACCAGAGATTGAACTCTTGCCTTCTTCTGAGCCCTCATGCTGCTCAAGCCCTCTGCAACCTTGGACTCATTGGTCTGAAGAACCCTGCCCTTTGCTACTGCCTTCCCAATTGCTCCTGTTTTGGGTCACTTAGATGTGTAAGAGCCTTTTCCCTTTGCAGACTCTTTCACTACAATCTCATACATTCCTACAGTTTGAACTAAATCAAGTCTATGAGAAGACCAGGTAACCATATTTCTAGGCTTTACCTCTCTTCTGAGTACCAAATCCACATTTTTATCTGGCTACTGGGCTTCTCTCAACTTGGCTACCCCATGGGCATGCACTATAGTGAGCTCATCTTTCTGGCTTTTCTGATTCATATTTTAATTAATGGCATTACCATCCTCTTTGGGTTGTTCCGCTTTGAAATTTTAGCATCACTGCCCTCACCCTATATTCAGCCGTTTATCAGACACAATCTACCACCTTCCTCAGCTCTTCAACCACCTGCCCCTTTTCCTCTGTCCTATTTCAGGGTCTTATTATTATTTACCTAGACTATTGAATAGCATAATGACTAGTTTCCCTGCTTCCAGTCTTTCTGGCCTTTTCCACCATAATTTTCTTCCAAAATCATTAATCTTATGTTACTTCTGTGTTTAAAAATCATTCTTAGTGGCTTCCCACAAAACACAAAATAAAGTCTAACCTCTTAAGCTCATCATTCAAAGCCTCTAAATTTGGCTTTGTTAGGTAATCCCACCATAGCCTAATTTTCCACTATTTATTCCATGCACTGTATTTGCCACAAAGAATAGTGTGAAGTGGACACAAGAGGCCCTTTCTTATTGGCCCTGAGATAAGTGTTAAAGACTTCTTTCATTCATTATTCTCCATTCATCTTTACATCTCTGTATACCACTCTGAACCTTCATTATAATTTGTCTTCTTTAAGAGTTATTTATTCCTTTCTTTCCCACTGGAATATAAGCTCCTTGAGGGCAAGACCTTTGTCTTACTCACGTATTTCTGTAAGCCCACACAAATATCACAATGTTTTATACAGTAAATGTTTTTCTTGAATGGGTGAGAAATACTTGTTAAATATCCACTATGTATATGATAATGTATTAGATGCAGGATATAACGATTAATAAGCCATGGTCCCTGCCATGGAGAAGGTCAAATGTAACGGGGGGTTAAAGGAGGCATGTTCGTGTTACTGTATAATGGTAGCGCTGTCTAATTGTACAACTGTAGTATGATAGTGCAATGACAGAGAAATCCACTGGGTAGAGTGTGGGTACACAGGAAGGTGCTATTAGCATGTTCTCAGATCAGAGAAGAAAATTCACATAGCTGGATTCCTTAAGAACACAAATGAGCTTTCCAGGTACATGAGAAGAGAATAAAGGAATAAACAACTACCATTTATTGAGTGCTTAACTATGTGCCAAATGATGCTATAAGCACTATATATATATATATATGTGTGTGTGTATGTATGTACATATTAATTCCTGTGATTTTTTTACAATGGCTTTAAGAAGAATAAAGTATTTTTTCCAATTTACAGATAAAGTCAGTGAATTTAGAAAAGGCAAGTAACTGGGCCAAGGTAACATAGCTAATACATAGCTAAAGCACAAATGTGTCTGACTTAAAAGCCTAAATTCTTAACCATTTTGTCAACAGCCCTTAAATGTAGTTTCTCAGGCCCACACAGCCAGTGATTCTGATTCTGTAGGTATGGCAAGGAGCTGAGGAAATGACATTTTTATTGAGGATCCTTGGGTAATTCTGAAATAGGTCCCCTGCAGATCACAATGCAGAAATTCTTCACTGTATCATACTGTCTCCCAGAAGAACGGCAGTCCAGACAGAGGAACCAGTGTGTGCAAAAGCTGGGTAGCATGAAACAGGAGTCATTTATAATTTGTGCCAGAATACAGGACTGCAGAAGTGAATAACTAAGGATACCTGCCTTTAAAAATTTCTGTGTCAAATGATCTAAAATCTCTAATTTTTAAAATTGCCTATAATTACTACCATTCTAACATAGGAATTATTTGCAAATTGCCAATTTGTAGGTCAATTTTTTAAAAGTTATGATCAAACTATTTGGTATTCTCCTATTTTCATGTGACTTTTTACAAAAAAATGTTTTTCATGATCTTATATAGTCTTCATAATTACCACTTTTAATGGCTACAAACATTCCATTGGGCTGATGTGCCATAATTTATTTAACTCTTTCTTTAATATCAGGCACTTAGTTTCCAATTTTTGGCAGTACTTAAGTTCTTGAGGCTATTAGCATTTCATAGCTTTCTCTCATAATTTTAAGGAAAAAATATGTTTACATCTTTGAAGTTATGAGAAAAAATATCTAAGTGCAGAACCTATCTAAATATGCTTAGGCTAATATCTAATATTAAAGAATAATAGTAGTGAGTGATCTATAGAATGTTGAGCAGTAATTTTCCATTATTGTTAATAGCAATAATACATTATTTTGTTACATTTTATATGCACATTATAGTTTTGAAAGTTTCACTACAGTCATGTGTATTATAACAATCTTATTAAGTAGGTAGGACAGTTAGTATCTACTGATGTAAAAACCAAGAGAGGTTACATGACTTGCTTAAGAATACACAGCAATAGATTCAGAAGTTAGACCCAGGTCAGCTGACTCCAAAGTTCTTTATTCTGTACTGTGATGCCTTTTAGTTTAAGACCAATACCAGTAATGAAGCTATTCATGTTGAATAAAAATGAGAATAAATATGCAAGAGAAAAATCTTCAAATCTAGGAAAAGTCCTGAGTTAAAACCATCTATTTTATAACAAAGAAACACAACACCTGCTGCAGGCTGGATTGTGCCCTGCCCTCATCACTCATATGCTGAAGCCCTAACCTCCAGTGTGACTGTGTTTGGAGACAGGGCAGACAAGGAAGTAATTAAGGTTAAATAAGGCCATAGAGCAGGGCCTTGATACAATAGGAGTATTGTTCTTATAAGAAAAGACTAGAGAGCGTTCTCTCTCTCTCTCTGTGCCATATGAAGACACAGTGAACAAGTGGCTATAAAGGTACTTCAAAAAGTTCATGGAAAGATTCATATTACCTTTGAATTCTATTTTTCCACAAACTTTTTGAAGTACAGTGCCCATGTATCTGTAAGCCAGGAAGAGAGCCCTCATGAAAAACTGAATTAGCCAGAACATTGACCTTGGGCTTTCTAGCCTCCAGAACTGTGAGAAAATAAATTTGTCATTTAAACCATCCAGCCTATGGCATTTTGTTATGGCAGCCTGAGTAAACCAAGGCTGAGATTTTGACACTGAGAAATGAGGGGCTATCGTAAAAAAATACTTAAAAATGTAGAAGTAGCTTTGGAACTGGGTAGAGGCTAGAAGAGTTTTGAGATGTGTATTAGAAAAAGCCTAGATAATCATGAACAGACAGTTGCTAGAAATATCAATGTTAAGAATGATTCTGGTGAGGTCTCTAATGGAAATGAGGAACATGTTATTAGAATCTGGAGGAAAGGTGATCCTTGTCACAAAGTGTCAAAAAACTTCACTGGACTATGTTCTAGTGTTTTGTGGAAGACAGAACTTGCAAGAAATGAAATTGGAGATTTCTAAGCAAAGTGTTGAAGGAGCAGCTTAGTTTCTCCTGACTACTTATAGTAAAATGTGGTAGAAAAGAGATGAATTGAAGAAGGGATTGTTAAGCAAAAAGGAATCAGAACTTGAAGATTCGGAAAATTCTCAGTCTATCCATATTTCAAAAAAATGTAAAAGCTTGTTCTGAAGAGAACACTAAGGATATGGCTAAACAACCATTTGATAGAGAAATCATGTGTGATCAGTCATCTCAGCAGAAGCCAGTAATAGGGATGAGATAATACCAGTAAAGACACTGCCAGTTCGAACAAAGAAGACAGAAAAGATGGGATGGAATGAAGGAAGGCTGCTGGACTTCTTTGATTCTATGGGACTGAACCATAGAGCTATTTGGCTGTGAATATGCACTAGTCTTCAAGGAAAGGGAAGAATAACCCTGATGGAGATACTGAGATATTAGGGCTGCTGTTCCCACCATAGGCCCTGTGGGCAAGGCTGTTCCCTCCTCAGTTTCAAAGGATGAGGATGCCTCTCTAGATTTGGAGGGCCAGGATGAAAGCGACCAGTGCCTCAGGGGTGAGGACACCACAGAGCCATAGGGGCAATGCTGCCACCCCATGGGCTTGGAGGGCAGAGTATCAAACCAAACAAGATTAATCTTGAGCTTTAAGATTTAATGAAATTTGACCTGTTAGGTTTTGGACTTGCTTGGGACCCATACCCCTTCCTTTCTTCCTTTTGATTTTTCCCTTTTGGAGTAGAAATGTCTATCCCATGCCTCTTTGCAGTTATATTTTGGAAGCACACCTTGTTTGGTTTCACAGGTTCACAGCTGGAGGGGAATTTTGCCTCAGAATGAATCATACCTTGAGTTTCACCCATATCTGATTTAGATGATATTTAGACGAGACTCTGGACCTTAAATTTTCAAGTTGATGCTGGAATGAGTTAAGAGTTTTGAGGCTGTTGGAATTTGTTTTGCATGTGATAAAAACATGAATTTGGGGGGGGGACAGGGGTAGAATGTTATGGACTAAATTGTGTCCCTCCCCAAAATTCATATGTTTAAGCCCTAACCCTCAAAGTGACTACATTTGGAGATAGGGCCTACAAAGAGGTAATTAAGGTTAAATGAGGTCATAAGGGTGGGGCCATAATATGATAGGATTGGTGTTCTTATAAGAGATACCAGAACATGTGCTCCCTCTCTCTCACACTCTCTCTCCCTGCAATGTGAGGATACAGAGAGAAGGTGGCTGTCTGCCAGTCATGAAGAGGACCCTCACCAGAAATCAAATAAGCTGAAAACTTGATCTTAGATTTTTCAGCCTCCAGAAATGTGAGAAAATAAATTTCTGTTGTTTAAACCATCCTGTTTATGGTATGTTGTTATGGCAGCTTGAGCAAACTTAAGCAGCTTAGACACTACTCAAAGTAAAGATTTTAGTACTTTATGACTGTAGTGGATTTAGTATTTAAGGGGCAGGGGTTATATCCCTTGGCTCTGAAATTCCTGAATTCTAGCAATGACTTCCTTTTGCAACATTTTAAAGATGTTTTAGTCTCTTCCAGTGACATCACACCTATTAGCCTACTTTAAAGTCCATTAGTATGGGAAAGGATATTTTAAGAAGAAAGAGTAGAAAGAGCTATTTGTGTGGGCCAACTGCTGGTATCTTTTGCTTATCTCTGCAAAGGTAGGGTTCAGTGTCCTAGTATTGTAGTTTATTCCTCTAAGGTTATATAATCAATTGGGCACTTTTGGAAACACACAAAGGTCTTCAAAGAGACATTTATATTTACCATTTAGTGTAAAACATCCTTTCCCAAACCTGCCAACTCCCAGTATATAACCACTTGCCACCTGTTCTTTGGAGATTGCTTTTGCATCATCACAAGCAAAGAAATCAATACCAGACCATTGATTTGGGAAAGAGACAAGATTGCATGGCAATAATATACAAAGTTAGTCAAGCCCTACTTCTCAGTTGTTTTGAAAGAAGAGATAGTTCAATGCCCCTTTTTGAAATTGGTTCTCATCCTGCACTGGTGATCTTGTAGCAATAAAGGTCCAAGATAGATAACGTACCACAATCCCAGCTGATATAAAAGCTCTTGAATGCTACACAGAATTTCAAAATGCCTTTTAAGACTCAAAAGTAATGTATTAACTCAAATACAGATCCCCTTTCTGAAATTTACCCTTCAGTTTAATTTTTAAAATGTAGGCTGAAGCAGAGAGTCACTCTGCCTGTGCCACCAGACAATCAAGCGGTGTAAGTGCGGCAACCACAGACAGTGGCTAGCTGAAGTTCTGGTCCAATCATACATTCTGTCTTGACAGACAGGTAAGGCCAGTCATTTACCTGATCCATTAACTTACTAAGATACCATCTGGCCTTTCTAAGCCAAATAAACATGTAAAAGTCACTTAGTTATATCAATTGGCTTTGAACCAATGAAGAGAATCAGTAAAAAACAGACTATGGGAATGGAGAATATTACCTTAAGCTTACACAGAGCTTTGTGTTTTTCAAAACCCTTTCACATGCATGATCTCTCTTGATCCTAACCCTAGTCCCATAAAGTAGGTAGATTATCATTGTAAATATCTGAAAGAGGAGAAAATTGAGGCTCAGAGATTATTATTATTATTTTTTTTTGTCTTTTTCGTGACCGGCACTCAGCCAGTGAGTGCACTGGCCAGTCCTATATAGGATCCGAACCCGCGGCGGGAGCGTCGCCGCGCTCCCAGCGCCGCACTCTCCCGAGTGAGCCACGGGCTCGGCCCCAGAGATTATTTTCTTAAAGTAGTCTAGGGATGAAGCTAATGGGCAGTGAAAGAAATGAATACTTATCAGGGACACTTTGTTCTCTTTTATCCAAACAGGAGCCCCATAAGATGGGTACGATTACTGACAAAGCTACTAAATGGCACAGCCAGGATCTGAAAGCAAATCTTTTGGACTTCAAAATCCAGGCTTTATTTATTACACTGATGAAACCTATGGAATACTGTTACAATGACTATAACTGGGCAAGAATTCTTGATGTCAAGAGTTCTAACCATCTTGATGTAGTAGGTTGGGCAATATACATGTAAGAAATTAGTAAGTGTCATAATGGACAAAATGCAGGCTACGAAGTCAGAGATATATCTGTGTTTAAGTCCCAGCTCTACTACTTGGTAGCTGTGTGACCCTAAACAAGTTAGCTTACCCCTTTGAGCTTCATTTTTCTCATGTGTCAAATGGAGAAAAGAATCTTAACCTCATAAAGTTGACGTGAAGATTAAATCACATAAATAAAATTCCTGGCACATCAGTAAATATTAGTTATCTTCTTCTATAAAAATGTTTCTCCAGGAAGCAGAGGAGTTATGAAGCAGGGGAAAATAAGGGTCTCTTATTTGGTAGAAAATAAAGACAGAATATAGAGTGGCAGGTACATTAGACACCTCATTTTTCAGGTAGTCTTTACAAACAGTTGCAGCTCAAGAATTACCTGCTTTAAGAAGACGTCTCTGACTTTCTAGAGTCTGGGTTAAAGTCTTTCCAACCTCCCACAGAATTCTTGTTCACCTTACCTTAGCACACAGTACACTGTTGTACCTCTGTTTACATGTCAGTTTTCTCCTCTAAATAATAAATAAGCTCTTATAGTAGCTGGTGTAAAGTAGATGGTCAATAACTTTCGCTAGGTTGAGAAATGAAGGAAAGAAAAACAAACTCATCCCAATAACAGTGTGTTGGTTAAGACTAAAAGGAGATTTATAATATTTTCTTACCTTGACTGCATAGTTATTAAGTGGATCTTTGGCATATGAAGCAGTGTAGTAAACTGCATCACCTGCCTCACAACATGGTTTGTCGCTGGTTAGTCTGAAGTCTGACCAGCTGTCCACCCCAAAACGGAGCTGGTCTTTCTGTCCAGCCATGAAGAGGTCTTCACATTTAATGGCCAGTTTCTTCAAGGCATCTGTATGAAGGCTTCGAATTTTACCCACCACTTCCTCCCGATTCTCAAGTCCTCGATAAAGTGCTTGTCTCTGTGGCTTCTGGATGCCTCGGCCCTGTCTGCAAGTGGGACCACGACGGCTGGACAGAGATTCCATGCTGTTGGAAAATCTGTCCTTAATACTGAGAGTGGTTAAGCTAGAGGTGCTATTTGCTGCTGAGGGGATAGGTCTCTCCTTGTGCAAAGGTCTCTCCAAGGAGTCATAAGACTCAATGTCCAGTCCCTTGAGTTCACAGCTGATGGAAGAGCCAGCACTGCTGGCATCCCAGTTGGGGTCGATGTCATAGATGGGATTAGCCATGACACAGAGACTACTTTCCATGGATTTTTGGAGGTCTTTGGAGATTGGCTCTGTATTGGCTCTTATGATCATTTTCTTTGGCAGTGGAGGTGGTGTGGGTTGGGAAGGCTTAGGTGCTTCTTGGTCTTTTTTCCCCCCAAAAGCAATGGCATCATCCGAAGCTCCCTTAGGCTGCCGTGGATGCTTGGGAGGTATCATGGCTGCTCTAGATTGCCCTGTATTGTTTTAAAAGAAAGAAAAAGAAAAGAGAACAATTAATGTTTTCAATTTTATCTCATAATTGAAATGAGCAGAAATGAATGAGGCAGCCATGGGAATGTAAGAACTAGTCAATTCCTTAATTCAAAGTGGGAAAACAACCAAAGAACAAATACCTACATGATGAAGGTATGAGTCCAAGATTTGGTGGGAGCAACAAGTCTGCATAATGTCTCAGCATTTCTCTGCCACAGGAACAGGGCACTAGTTTGGGTGTTGGGCTTTGTTTTCAAACAGGAATCCAGATTCTCCAGTCCTGCCCCTAAGAGTGTTATATTTACCACACAAGAATACTAAGGAATGACAGAGACTCAAATATACTTGCATTGTGACAGAATAGAGATGATAGCATTTGTGGATAAAGAAAATACTTGGGAGCATTATTAAAAACAGAATTGAGGGCCGAGCCCGTGGCGCACTTGGTAGAGTGCTGCGCTGGGAGCGCGGCGACGCTCCCGCCGCGGGTTCGGATCCTATATAAGACTGACCGGTGCACTCACTGGCTGAGTGCCGGTCACGAAAAAAATAAATAAATGAAAAAAAACAAAAAAAAACAAAACAGAATTGAAACTAGCAATATGACCACTAGACAGGGGCTCAGAAGATACTATGCTGTTCTTTGTGATACTCTGTCACAGTCATCCTAGGACACTAATACATGCTCCTAATCTTATAGAGAAAAAGGCCCTAGATGATTCTGAGGATGACAATAGAGGTGGTGGCTTGTTTTGTTAAAATCATGTCCTTGTAGTAACGCCAAGGTTGAGCACCAATATCAACTTGATTGTAATAACAATATATTCCATTTTTCATGGACACAACTTTCTTCAAGAATATATATGAGTTTATATAAACTACGACAATATATTCAGCAAACCTAAGGACCTCCTTTCTCCACCAATGGCATATAGCAATATTTTTATAAGGAACAAAGCTACATAAAATATAAATGAACAAAAATATGCATAAATATAGAGAGAGTGTGAGAGCGAGTGAGAGAGAAAGAATATGAGAATGCTAAGCTCCAAGAGGCCCAGGGCTTTTGCTTTATTTATTATCATAACCTCTGTGCCAAGGATAGGGTCTGGATATAACACTCAATAAAGATTTCTTGAATGACTGAAGGAATAAATATTTATGGTTGAAAGAGGAAAAGTATTAACATTGTATAGGTACCCATAACAAGAAAAGAAAAGAAATACATTTAATAACTTTTTAAAATTCCCACAAAGAAAAATCCAGGGCAAGATGGCTTCACTGATTATTCTATCAAATGCTTAAAGAAGTATTAATATCAATCCTTCACAAACACTTTCAAAAGGAGGAGGAAACACTTCCCACCTTGAACTCTATGTGGCCAATATTACCTAGATACCAAAACCAGACAAAGATACCACAAGAAAACTAGAGACTAAAATCTCTTATGAATGCATATACAAAAATCCATACAATATACTAGTAAATTGAATCTGGCAACATATAAAAAGGATTATACACCACGACAAGGTAAGATTTATCTCAGGAATGCAACGTTGGATTCACATCTGAAAATCAACAAATATAATATATCACGCTAACAGAAGAAAGGGAAAAAACCTCACTGATCACCTGAATAGATGCAGAAAAAGCAGTTGATAAAATCCAGCACCTTTTTGTGATAGTAACACTCAACAAACTAGGAACAGAAGGGAACATCAACCTGATGAAGGACATCCACATAAAACCGAGAGCTAACATTATACTTAATGATGGAAGAGTGGATGTTTTCCCTCTAATATCAGGAACAAGACAGGATTTCTGTTCTTGCCATTTCTATTCTATGTTGTACTGGAGGTTTTAGCCAGGGAAATAAGGAAATAAAGAGAAATAAAAACATCCAGATTGGAAAAGTGTAAGTAAAACTATCTCTATTCACAGATGATATAATCTTGTATATTGAGAAGCCCAAGGAATCTACAAAAAAACTATTAGCACTAGTATACCAGTTCAGCAAAATTGCAGGATTCAAGATCAATATATGAAAATCATTCCAAAAATGAAATTAAGAAAACAATTCTATTTACAATATCATCAAAAAAATAAAGTATTTAGGAATATATTGAACAAAACAAGTGCAAGACTTGTACACTGAAAACTACAAAACATTGGTTAAAGAAAAATAAAGACCTGGAAAAGGCATCTTATGGATGACATCTTATGCACATAGATCAGAGACTTAATATTGTCAAGATGGAAATACTCCCCAAATTGATCTGCAGATTTAATGTAATCCCTATCAAAATCCCAGCTGATTTTCTTGCAGAAATAGGCAGCCTGATCCTAAATTTCATATGAAAATAAAAGAACTTAGAGTAACCAAAAAAAGTCTTGAAAAAGAACAAAGTTGGAGAACTCACACTTTCTGATTTCAAAACTCATTACAAAACTATAGGAAGCAAGAATGTGTGCTACTACCATAAGAACAGAAATTCAATGCTTGCTTTGGCAGCACATATACTAAAATTGGAACAATACAGAGAAGATTAGCATGGCCTCTGTGCAAGGATGACATACAAATTCATGAAGCATTCCATATTTTTATCTGATCATCACATCTTGTGCACAGGTGCTGATGGTCAGCTCAGTGCCCCATGAATACATATAACCAGTTAAAAAAAAAGGAATAGAAATACAGATAAATGAAATAGATTTGAGAGTCCAAAAATAAGCCCTCATATTTATGGTTAACTGATTTTTTGGAAGGTTACCAAGACAAGTCAATGAGGAAAGAATAGTCTTTTCAACAAATGGAGGTGGGGCAACTGGATATCCACATGCAAGAGAATGAAATCAGACCCCTACCTCACACTATATACAGAAATTAAATCAAAATGTATCAAAGATCTAAATATAAGAGCTAAAACTATTAACCTCTTAGGTAAAAACAAGAATATTTGTGACCTTGGGTTAGGCAATGGTTTCTTAGATATGACACTTAAAGTGCAGGTGACAAAAGAAAAAAATTAATATATTGGAAGTCAATAAAAATTAAAAACTTTTGTGCTTCAATGGACAGCTTCAAGAAAATGAAAAGACAACCCACAGAATGGGAGAAAATGTGTTCAAATTACTCATATATCTCATAACAGAAACATCCAGAATATATAAAGAACTTTTACAAAAAAATAACCCAATCAAAAATGGGCAAAAAATTTGCATAGACATTTCTCCAAGGAAGATATACGAATGTCCAATAAGCATCATCACTTAGTAGGTAAATGCAAACCAAAACCACAGTGAGACACTGCTTCACATCCACTAGGCTAGCTATAATAAAAAACAGACAAATGTTGGTTAAGATATGGAGAAATTAAAATGCTTATACATTGCTAGTAGGAATCTAAAATGGTGCAGCCACCTTGGGAAACAGTTTGATAGTTCTTTAAAAAGTGAAACACAGAGTTATCACATGACCCAGCAGCATTTCCACTCCTGGTGATATATATATAAAAGAAATGAAAACATATGTCCACACAAAAACTTGTATACAAATGTTTACAGCAGCATTATTCGTAATAGCCAAAAAGTGGAAACAACCCAAATGTCTACCACTTGATGAATGGATAAACAAAATGTGGTATATCCATACAATGGAATATAATTCAGCCATCAAGAGTAATGAAGTACTGATACATGCTATAACATGGATGAACCTTGAAAACATTATGCTAAAAGTGAAAGAAGCCAGTCACAAATGACCACATAATATATGATTACACTATATGAAATGATGTCCAGAAATATATAAAGCCATAGATGTAGAAAGTAGATTAGTGGTTGCCAGGGACTGGGGGTAGGGGAGAATGGAGGGTGAATGCTAGTGGGTTTCTGTTTGGGGTGATAAAAATGTTCTGGAATTAGATCGTGGTGATGGTTGTAAAATTCTGTGAATACACTAAAACTCACTGAAGTACACACTCTAAAAGGGTGAATTTTATGGTAAGTAAATTATATCTCAATAAAGCAAATCAACAATCCATTTTAAGAAACTACCATAAATTCAGTTTTTAGTTGTATCTTTCCATTCCTCTGTGTCCTTAACATCACCAAGGATGTAGGGGCTTGGCAGTTACCGAACTCTTTCTGTGATGGCCTCCTTATCAGAGCTGCCCAGCTCTATTTTTCCTTGGCTAATGTGAGAAATCAGAACTATGGTTTATTTACAAGATGACAGTATGCTTTGTAACAAACCCTCATTTTTCAGTTGCTGACCCAGACCTTTCAGAGATGAAATGCCACGGAGAAAGTTAGGAGCAGTGATTCGCATCAGTGCAGGACCTTATCATCCTTGCCTGACGACTGTGACAGTCTCCCGTTATTACTGTCTCCAGTTCTGCCTCCCTCACCACACTAGCTCTTGAGAGATTTTTTCCAAACACCAAAGCTGATCACGGCACTCTTCTGCTTAAAAAATTCTGTCTTCAAGATTGAGTCCAAATCTTCAAGCACAGCAAGCAAGTCTTTCATGCCCTGACCCTGGTATACCTGCTTCCCTCGTAGCATTTCCTCTTGCATCCTAAGTCATAGTTACCAAATTGCTTGCAGTTTCTCTGCCACTCTTGGCTACTTTATGCTTCCTTTGTGCTTTGTGTCTTTGCTATGTTGACCCTCCTCTAGGAATAGTTTCCCACTCCTCACATATTTAAAAATTTTGCTTCTGGTGAGTGTTTCTTACTCCATTCCACAAAATTGACCTCTTGTTCCTTAGGAACTCAGATTTACCCTGTGAACATTTCTTTCTAAGCACTGACAACACTTGACTTGTGTCCCAGTCTGGATTCCCTACTGGTTTGCTCATTGACAGCATGGACTGTGTCTCATTTGTATACGCTGGATCAATCAATGGAATGGAATGGAATGGGATGGATGGATGGATGGATGGATGGATAGATAGATAGATAGATAGATAGATAGATAGATAGATAGATAGATAGATAAATAAATAGAAACATGAACCTATTCTTGCCCATACCAATGTGGACCTTAGAAGATGCTTTATGGGCTGCCATTTTCCACCCATTCTTCCGAATTAGAACGAACAAAAATAACCATGGACGTGGGACAAACACAGGATTCCAAAAATGCTTTTTATTTTCTTTATTACCTCAGAACTGGCAAGTGAGACCAGGTCTATCACCATCAGCAGCTCTTTAATGCTTATCAGAGGAGGAGGAAGATGGCTGATTATGCTACTTTCTAACACCTACAGAATAAAGTTCAAACTCCTCAGCAAGTTGGTCAATGCTCTCTGTCTTATCTTCCTCTATTTCTCATCAATCCTTCCAAATGAATCACTCACTTCCTGTTCTTTTAATATGCTCTATGTTTTTATTTTTACATTTCTGCCTTAATAAAGGTGTTCTATGCATGGCCCAGCTCAAGTGGCCCTTTTCCCTACTCTTTATTCCCCTTTCTCAAATTGGGAGTCATCGCTTCTTCCTTTGTATTCTCTTAGCACTTTTTGCTCTATTGACAGCATTTTTAGCCTTTTATAATGTGTGCATGTATGTGTGTGTTTAACATGCCCTCAGAACCTGGTGTGGTGTGAGGCATGCAACAGGTATACAGTAAATGGCTTCCCTACTGAGGGACAGAGTCAACAGAGCTGGTTGTCATTTAGAAATGGAACAGACAGCCAAGGTAGCAAGGAAATAAAATAATTAACATGGCTTCTCTTCCCAAAAAGCAGGATATGATCTCCTAGGAGCTAAGGAGATTTCCACATGAGAATCAGAAGCTTACGCATTCCAATGAAACCACGGACATTCCACAGCCCATGCAAGTAGGTCAAGCCATTCTCCTAAGTCTAAAAGTGTTTTGTGTTTTTAGATTTTTTCCTCCAAGAAATACAATCTCTTCTACCTGAATTCCAATCATTTGGTTCAATGTTTCATAAGCTTGGTATTTTAGCTGTTTTTATTTTAAACTTTTAATCCTGTACATTCCTCTCAATCCTCTGGGACTACACACCAAACTCAGCTTTCAGCAGGCCTGATATAGCATCACATACTCTACATTTTTGTGGCATACCAGGTCTCTAAACTGAAAAAAATAGATTGTGTTCTAAATCTTGCCACACTATATGCTAAAAAAGTTCTTTTGGACAAATGTTTGACTAAACCACACTCAAACCTTACTTTCCTCTCTTTTTTAAGCTTCCATACGCCACCACTTTACTTTTTCTCTTCGGACTGATGGACAAGGCCCTATATCACATTCTGTAAAGCAAATGATGAAAGATAGATTAAAAGGAAATGATTTACCAAAACTACTTCAAAGAAGCCAAAAGGGTGTTTAAAACTCCACAGAAAGAAAAATGATTGATATGTGGCTCTTATAACTTACAAGACTGGTATAATAAGTAGAAGGAAATAAAAATATTACCTCTAAAATCAATATTTACAAATGATTGTGCATTGGAAAACTCAAAATAATATCTTTATAGTGATCTACTACTGAAGGGCAATATCATTCAAGACACACCAGGGACAAACCACAACAAATGTTTGCTTATGATCTGGTAATTATTACAGTCAGGGTGGTAGGAATTAAAGGCACATAATGGGGGCTGGCCCTGTGGCTCACGTGGGAGAGTGGGGCGCTGGTAACGCCGAGGCCGCGGGTTCGGATCCTATATAGGGATGGCCGGTGAGCTCACTGGCTGAGCGTGGTGTGGACCACACCGTGCCGAGGGTTATGATCCCCTTACCAGTAAAAAAAAAAGGCACATAATGGTGCCCCATTTGGTAGGAGCAACATATTAATGACCACAATCAATTCCTTATTTCAATAGGAATGACATGATTTCCTGGTCTATCTCCCTGCCTCTAATCATCCCACAGGTAGCTCCCAGAATGATCTTTTAAAAATCCTGACTGTGCTTCTATATTAAAAATTGTTCAGTGCCTCTCCATTTCCTGTGAGTAGGAGATACATTCTTTGTAACCCACTCCCAGACTCCTCTAGGCAGAGGCTTCATCAAGCTCTTAAATATCTGTATCACAGCAACTATCACATGGGTTCTCAAGAGTCCAGCCCCATGTCTATTTCTCTCAAAGATCAGGAGTCCTTGAAGGCCACACTAGTATTCCCAGCACCTAGCCTGGCACCAGGAAGACAGCTGGTATTCAACAAATGTTTGCTGAATGAAAGTACCAAAGCCCAAATAAATGGAACATATCATCCTATTTAAATTGTAATTTCAATCTTCATCCCTAATTTTTTCCCTCAGAGCTCAAAACAAGTAATATAGATAAGAATAAGAAGGCAGAGGTCAAAAGAAGGAATAATCATCTCCAAACTAGGAAATATGCACTGGAATTTATAAATATAGATGCCATACTGTTTTAGTCTGTTTTGTGTTGCTATAACAGAAATACCTGAGACTGGGTAATTCATAAAGGAAAGAGGTTTATTTGGCTCACGATTCTGGTACAGCTGCATCTAGCACGGGCCTCAGGCTGCTTCTACTCATGGCAGAAAGTGGCAGGTAGCCAGCAGGTACAAGCAGATCACATGGCGAAAGAGAGGAAGCAAGAGAGAGAGAAGGTGTGCCAGGGTCTTTTTAAGCAATGAGCTCTCATGGGAACTAATAGAGCGAGAACTCACTCATTAATCTCCCTTCCCCAGGGACAGCATTAATCCATTCATGAGGGATCTGCCCCCATGACTCAATCAGTTTCCAACACTGCCACATTGGAAATCAAATTTCCACGAGTTTTGGAGGGGACAACACATCCAAACTACATCACATACCTCACCAGTGTGCACCATCCTTGTCAATGAACAGGGCCTCTCAATGAACCTGGCATTCATTATATCATCTCCTGGCAGCAGATGTCAGCAACTTTGAGGAAGGGTCCTAATCTACCTAGGTATTATTACTGTGCTGGTGCCTACCACAGTCAAATGTAAGCAACAACTGGCAAACCACAGGGGACATCAACTTCATGCCAAACAATAAAACAAGGTTGACCTCCAAAGACCACTTTGGGCTTAGTCTCAAATAAACAGTTACAGAGACCACTTTAAAAAATTCCAGTGGTGTTATAGCAGCTGACAGACTCAATTTTTATAAAGCCTCATTAGCGGGCCGAGCCCGTGGCGCACTCGGTAGAGTGCTGCGCTGGGAGCGCGGCGACGCTCCCGCCGCGGGTTCGGATCCTATATAGGAATGACCAGTGCACTCACTGGCTGAGTGCCGGTCATGAAAAAACGACAAAAAAAAAATAATAATAATAACTAAATAAATAAATAAATAAAGCCTCATTAGTGAAAACCTCTCCAAAAACAGAGATTATTTATTTGGGGGTAAGTTATCTATGTAATTTGAATATTGCACTCTGTCAACTAATTCCAGTGTATGGGAAACTATTTTTAAATGTGATTGCAACTAACTTAGGGACATGGTCTTTGATTTCTTTTAAAATAGAAATAATTACAATTTTAGGAAGTACAACAAATGCTCAAACAAATGTTCAAAGCTGTCAACCTCGATTTTTTTTTTTGTTTTTTTTTAAATCCAGATAATCTAAAAGTTCAATTCTTTAATCTTTGGCAAAATAATTAACTTTGCAGTGTGTGGAATAATGTCTGCTCAATAATAACTAGTTGAGTAAATGAATTAATGGTAATGTACTCTCCAGAATGAATTTTTAAAAAGCTAGCATTTATAATGACATTATTGCATAATTATGATATCAAGGCCAGCAATGTAATGACATCTTTTTAAATATATCTAGCCCTTAAAATTTTTCTTCGTTTTGTTTTTTCTTTTTTTCTCTGCCCCTTAAAATTTAACACTGACAATCAATATACTGCCAAAGGAAGTTTTGAATACAGAAGACTTTCAGGTGTTTTCTCTCAGTGTTTGAAGGATGCAGCCTTAAGGAGACATTCAAAGTAAGTAAAATGAGAAATGTAGACAGTTTTTTGTGGGGCCATGTAGAAAGAAAAAAGAATCCTTAATTCCTTAATTAGAAAACCTATGGATTAAGTCCTCTGTTAGGGGGAAAAAAAGCCAGCTGACTAATGGAGCACATAAACTATGACTTGAAATTTTCCTACATGAACTTTCCTGAACAGAGCCAGATTTCCCTGATCTGGGAATCTTCTAAAGTCAAAGCCCAAAGTCATATTTAGCTCATTCATTCAAGCACATTCTTAGCACCTACTGTGTGTTTTAGATAATGTGCCCCAGGTTATAGGGATATAGAAAGGAGGAGCAAGCCAAAAATCTGTCAAGTAAAGGGAGACTTGAAAGATCTTTCTAAAAAGCAATGTATAGAGTACTCAGTTACAAAGTGAATGAAGGAGAGCTAAAGTCACCAACTTATTTACAACACAGTAGAACTCATTACATGTTCCTGATTTTAATAGGCTGATCGCTTCTCGGCCTTTTGGCTAAGATCAAGTGTAGTATCTGATTTTAATAGGCTGATAAAGTAGTCAGATATGACACATTAAAAAAACAGTGATCTTTCTTTTAGATATTTTGAGATAGACATAAGAAACATGGGGAAAATGTTTAAGGTCTGATTGAATAAAACATTCTATCACTTATTTGGGAAATCGTTTTGGATAACAGACACCCTGCAAAATTCAGTTAGGGATGCATTAAGGTGTTATAGATCAGAACTCGTTCAGTGATCTCATATGACCACCACACAAAGTAAAATCATTGCTCTGTAAGGGGCAACCTTCTTAGGGAGTTGTCAAGTTGTATAAAGACCAATATGATTTTTGTACAACACAGAAGACAATATAAATCCTACAAATAACAAATTCTTTAAAGCAGTCTTGTCCAAGAGAACTCTCTGTGATAATAGAAGCGTTCTACATCTGTGCTGAACAGTACTGTAGCTACCAGCCCCACGTGGCTATTGGGCACCTGAAATGTTGTTAGCGAGAACAAGGAACTGAATTTTTATTTATATTTTCACAAATTTGTATTTAAATAGCCAGATGTGGCTAGTGGCTATAGCATTAGATAGTGCAGCTCTAAAATCTATTAATTAATCCAGTTATGAACAAAATAAAGTTTGCTTTTTTTATGTTAAGGATAAGAAAAATGACATCCAAATTAATCCTGAAGAGTGAAGAGTGACCTCTACAGTAAATAGAAAAATGTATGGGTCACATACGTCAGTAGCTTTCTGTGGGAATGGCTGAATCACAACAACTCTTACTGCACCCCAGTGGAGTAATGAGACTGTCTCCAGGGTAGAGGTCTAATGGGAGATTCTGAAGGTTAATCAAGGCCTATTCCAGTTGAGTCTGTGATTTTTTTTTTTTAAGTTATTAGTTTTCAGAATTATGTAAGAAATGTGGGAACTACAAAACAAATCCTACCCATGTCCCTTTGTTTTTGCTATAATCGGCACACCTTGAGTAACTGGTTTGGTCACAGTTACACTGCTACTATTTGTCATCTCTTCTCTGGTCTCGGTTAGCCGTTTTGGGGCTCTATAGCCTGTTTGTATTTCACACCTTCAGATGTTAGTTGTGTAGGAAGCCCACAAGTTTTTGGATTTAAATTTTATTGTTCTGCTTATTCAATACCATCTAATAAACGTTTTTAATCCTTTCCACTTCATTCTACATATTCTGGCTAGCACATCTAACATATTTAAAGGGGAAAGAAGAGTACATTTTACAGGAGAAATAAAAAAACTTCACAATTATTAAGCACTTCTATGTGCCAAGTACTTCTTCCGCCACCAGCCCTAAAAAGCAGATGTTACAATTCCCTCACTTATTTCAGATGAAGAAAATGAAGCTCAGGGGCGTAAAATAGCCAACCTACAATCATGCAGGTGGGCAGTAACACAGCTGTGATATGAACCTAAATCTTCTGAACCCCCTCAACCCATCTTTTTTCCTGCTATATTACATTGCTTCTAAGATCACTTTACAATGTAATTTTCCAAAACAAATTCCACAGTCAAAATGATGGTAACCCTGAACTTTGCTCCTTTAGTTTCTTCCACATCTGCCCATCCTTTCTCTGCCTTGTTTAAAAAAAAAAAAAAAAAAAGGTCTTTGTGGAAGGGTTCTGGAATATTTAAAAGGATCCAAAGCTATTGCATTTAAAAGCTTTGTTGCCTTTGTTCCTAAACACACCAAATTTTGTTGTCGTTGTTGTTACCAGGACTTTAAATCATAAAAAATTACTCAAAGGGGTAACTTAAAACTGCATGCAAACAATTTGTTCAAAGTATGAAAAAAGAGAAGTTCCAAATGCCACCTAAAATACTTGTTCCATTAGGAAAAATAATGAAACAAAAAATTAAAACAAAACAAAAAAACCTCAGCTTGTAGAACTGACAGAATCAACCCTATCTATGGCCTTTCTAAAGAAGCAACTAACCAGGTATGAGACCCTATGGAATCAAGTACATAGCGACTTAAGGAAAACTGGACGTTTTATGGGCATCACATACTTTTAAAAGTAAAGCAATAGGTAGAAAGAAAGCTATCTTTTTTTTTTTCAGGTTTTTTTTTGTTAAATGATGACGGTAAGGGGATCTTAACACTTGACTTAGTGTTGTCAGCACCACACTCACTCCGTGAGCTAACCAGACATCCCTATATGGGATCCGAACTCATGCCCTTGGTATTATCAGCACCACACTCTTGCGAGTGATCCACTGGCTGGCCCGAAAGAAAGCTATCTTTCTGATAGGATATCTAGTATTTCTGCACTCTAAGTAACCATAATTTTTTTTTTTAAAGTCTGAAATTTTGTATCTGAAAGTAGATGACTAAATTTAAAAAAAAAAAGAAAAAGAGAGAGACAGTCATAGCCTTCCAGTATTTTACAAGAATTTAGTGATTAAGAGATTAAGTTTGGAGGCCAAGACTAACTGGGTTCCAACCTTGGTTCAATTCTTACTGGTTCTGTGACTTTGGACAAAGCACTCTGCCTCAATTTTGTCATCTAAAATATGGGAATAATAACTCCCAAGGTGGTTGTGAGGATTAAATGAGCTCATATACATGTAAGGCACTTAGAATATTCATGAAGGCAATACTCTATTTTTTTTCCTACCAATCTTTGTCACTAAGAAGACAGTGAGATAAAATAATCAACTTTAACCAATGTTTGCCAATAAAAATTTTTAAAGAAGAGATGCCATAAGATACCATACAATTAGTAAAAATTATTATATTTTTACTGAAAACATCATGAAAGAAATTTTGGTGTAGTAAGAATGTCTATAATATAATTCCTGATATGTGCTGTCTGAGGCTATATGGTAAATAAATAGTAAAATTTTCATCTAGTAATGTTCCTCATAAAACATAAAAGAATGGGAAAAGTCGAATAAGCTGTTTGACTATAAAATCAGTTCCTACTGGAAAATAGTACACAAGATGGTTGCTTGGGTAAACTGTAATGAGCTTCCCCCTATTCCCAAATCATATAAGATGTCTGGAACTTAGTCTTTTCCTTACAGAATGTTTTTTAAACTGCATGTGGGTTGTTACGATTGAATTTCCCAAAAGGAGATATTAGAGTATTTCTCCTGCAATGTTACCTCAACCTTTTGGCCTTCTTAAGGACTCCTTTATTTCCAAGTACACTAGCTGAACTTAGAGTGACTTCCTTACAATAACCTGATGGAGGAAAAAGACATAGAAGAAAGGAAATGAGAGACTAGGTAGAAGAACGCTTCAATGACATACGCTGCTGTTTTCCAAACAGGGTCTAAGGATTGGTCAGTGGTTCATAAGAATCTTGCTAGTGCTCTGCATGTGGTAGTCTATGCTACTCACCTTTCTCCTGACTTCATGGGAGAAGAACACTGAGAAATCCTTATCTTGCCCCAGACTTTACTTTTCAAACGGAAGGAAATCGTGTGACACTCAAGGCAGAGAGACACTGAGCATTCAAGGAAGAGTGAAGATGATGAGAAAACTGAAGAATCTCGGCATTGGCAGGCTCCTCTGAGGTAATGTAGCTCAACCCTCTTTGCAGTGCAACATTCTCTTTCACAGCATCTCTGAGAGACGGGCTGTCGGCCTCTGCCTAAATACCTCCGATGACGGCAATATTACTTCCTCTAGTCCACTTGATCCAAGCCAGAAATCAAAGATTCTTCCATGATCCAACCTTGTGTATTTTACCTCTTAAAAATCTCCCAAATCTGTCCATTGTCCTTCCTCCCACTACTTTAGTTGAGGCCTCCCTTGCTTATCCTTTTTTGTGGTTCAGCAATAGTCCAACTACCAGATTTCCTGCTACCAAATATTCCATCCTCACATGGCAGCCTGCAAAGTGGATGTTCTAAAACACAAATCTAATTGCATTATTCCTCTGCTTTAAACCCTTTGATGGTTCACTATCACAAGTAGCAACAAGTCTAAGGTTTTAGGTTTTATTTAGCCCAAGACGCATGATACTGTCTAACTTTCCACTTCACATTTCAACAACTGGTTGTGGTACCCACATGCACCAAGCTTGTTTTGGATCTCCAAGGTTTTGTTCATATTACTGCCTCTGGCTGGAATAATCTTTCTTCCCTCTGTCAACCAGTTAAATCAGTTCAAGAATTTATCTCCAGGAACACATCTTTTGACAGCCTTCCTGTTTAATATCGAAAATATTCCATGTGTATCTCTATTACTGCATTTTATTGTATTATACTGAAATCATTAACAAGTTCACTTCTTTCCCTCCAGGTGACTCCCTCAAGGCAGGGACCACATCAACACCCTTAGCACATGGCACAGGGTATGTGGTAGCAGGTGTTTAATACATGCCTAGCAAACACCAGGACTTTTTTCTGATATGGGTTAAAATTTATAACTCCAACGGTCCAACTTTTGTCCCATGGGGCAAAAAAACCCCATATCTCTGGGAAAATAGAACATTCTGTCAGTGCATAAAAAGGCAAAGTTTAAATACTACTTACATGACATTTGCACCTACCTAAGTTGCTGTATGTTGCACTACAAGGGTTCAGGTCCATAGGCTCTGAAATGTCTTCTTTTTCCTCTTCCTTTTCCAGTTCAGGTAAGGGCAAGGAAGACGTGACTGAAGTGCAGCCCCTGCCATCTGGTTTCACAACAACAGTTCTTGGATCTTGAGGAGAAATGTCCTCCGTCACTTCATGGGTCATGTGACTGAAAGAAATCAGACCACTTGTTAACACTGGCATTCAAAGGTTCTGCTAAAATTTAGATTTATGGAAGGCATATATGAGGATACTTCAAAAAGTTTGTGGAAAACTAGAACTAAAAGATAATACAAATTTTTCCAAGAAATTTTTGAAGTACCCTTGTACTTCACATAAATGTAAACAACTGGTCCTGTAGTCACAACAATGGGTCATAAGCCCCAACATACTTGTCTAAACATAAGACTGTTCTTCATCCAGGCCGATACTTCTATTTACCTTGATTAATACATATTGAGAATACAGTTTGGCAAAGGAGGTATGTTAGGCTGAGAGGAAGCTTGAAAATAACAGGTAAGGAGTGGAATAATTTTTTCCAGTAGGAGATGGCAATAGTGGTGGTAGAGGGAGCTGAATGCTTAACTGATTAAAGACAAATAAAGAGTATTTAGTAAAATATTTAGCATATTTACTATACTATATTATAGTATTCTAAAACTATAGTAAATACCAAATACTTTATTATATAGTATTTATTTAGTATACAGTATTTAATACACATGAAAGTATTTAGTAAAGAATCAGTAATAAAGTTGAGTCTAGACTAAGTAAGGAAGTTAATCCTTACTTGATCCAAGTTTTAGTATGTAAACAGTGGCCAGGAAAGCCTTGTTGCCAAGAGGACAGAAGCATCAACCTTCGCCCGTACGCATGCAGCGAAGAAGGCAAATGAAAAGAAGGCTCTACATTCTAATTTCATCTATTAAAATGAGTCTGAAGCTTCCTGCTGGCTACATACCAGCACATGAGCAATCTTGTTTTACCATTCTCTGCTCATTTGCTTCTAGCTATCTCTTCCCATATTCACTCCCTAACCTGTCTATATTTTGCCAATTCTGTTGCTGTAATGTACAAGGGGATGGAATGGTTATTAAATGCTGGTGGAGAAAACTGACCTAGTTAAAAAATCTTAGTGAGCAGATCAATGAAATAAATTCAAAATCAGGCATCTTTAAAGGTTTCGAGGTCCACTGAAAAGAGTTTCTAAGACTATCACATACTCATCAGCTCTTCTTCCTAGTTTCTTTATGAGCAAAAGAAAAAAGTAAAGGAAACATCTTATATACAATTACATGTTATTTCTGGATTTTCAATTGACAGTGAGTCATGGTGACATTTACAAGTTTCTTTAAAAGAGGGACTGTGTTTGATCATGTGTCATCAGACATATTTCACCTGTGGATTTAAAGCAGATCTGAAGGAGGAGGAGTACCTTCTTATGAATCTTTCATTATGGAAATTATGCATGTGCCTGAACGGAAAAATAAACCTTGAAGTCTGCTGAATATACGACTTCAAAAATATTCTTCCAAAGCTGGCAGACTCAGAGAGGTCTCTCTTTACTAGGAGTGAGCAAGAACTGGGAATGAGGATGTGGGATTCGGCTCTTGGGGTCAGTGGTGAGGTAGGAAGGAATCACTTCACCAGCAGTCAACAGGGCAAGCATAAAGGAGGCCCCACTCAGTAAAGCATGCTGCCTCTGGCTGCCCTAGGTCATCAACCCAAAAGAGGGGCTCCACACCAAGCTGGTTTCTGATTATACGGAGCATCATAACATTAAGGTAACAAGGGGTCTCTACTTCCATAAATTGGCAAAAACAAAGCAAAGTAACACTTCTAAGACACCCTTAGGCACCACTTACTGCCAGGATTGTATATCACCAAGTAGTTATCAACATGCTTCAGGAGAGGGAAAATGTTCTTTGCTGGGCAAAAGTTAATGTAAACCATTCCTAATTCCAAAGCAATAAATATAAAGTGATTTAAAAATACCATTCCCCCGTAAGAGAAAAAATATTAAATATCCAGGCATTCTCTTGTTCTAGAGTGAGACTTAGAGGATTCCTATAAAGCTGTTTTTTGGCTCCTAATCTCTGCAACCTTGCTCTTGGTTTTTTTCTTTCTTTCCTCAATCTCTTGGTAATTACTGAAACAAAGCTCTCCTTTCTATTTGTCAAAAGGGTTGGTGAAGGGTTCAGAAGCCATGATTTCACCCTTATCTGTCTGTTTTCCTCCCCAGCAATAGGCTATTTACAACAAAGTTCAGCTACTGTGATCTGCTGCTATTAACCTATGAGGAATTCCCTGGGCCTGTGACACTGCTCTGAAGGGCTTCACAAAGCAAAACACAGATGCTGAAAAGCAAGAAATATTTAAAGACTCACCCACTGTACTCACTCACACAATTCCCCATTAAAGGAAATAGTCACAGGGCCTTCTTAAGTCTGTTAATCATGTTTTCAAACTCTGATGAACCATAGATTCCACTGAGTTCTGGAGAGTACAAGTTGGGCAAACTATGAGAAGAGGCTTGAATTCTGCACCTTAATACTACCCACTGCACCTTGACCTTTATCCTATGGGTTTGGTCAGGGAAATATGCCAAATTACCTTTAAGGAACTAAGCAAAGCTAAAGGTAGTTTTCTTAACTCTTTGAGGACCAGTGCAGCACAGCCTATATTCCAGGTACAGATTGGTTTTCATATGCACATTTTAAATAAGTGCACTGGTATATTAAATCACCAATTAAAATAATTGTCAACTATAAACAACTATGCAAATAGAGTCGATGAAAGTAAAATCACATGAATCTGCAAATGGATGCTAAAATGTTTAATCTGCATTTACAGTGACAGCAGTTTCTAAAAGGAGTGAGAATTTTTTAAATGCATCAATGATATGTCATGCTTTAATGCTTGAGGGAACAGCAGCTCTTTGTATGATTAAAATGGTAAAAGAGAGAGGGCAAAAGGGAGAGAGGTTCTAAGAGTTCAAGCTTAGATACAGTAACATACTATGACTAAAAAAGAAAAAGAATTGAGAAAAGGTTAACTTGGTTACTATGTATAAACAACACAAAGCTGGCCAGTTAGCTCACTTGGGAGAGTGTGGTGCTGACAACACCAAGGTCAAGAGTTCGTTTCCCCAAACTAGCCAGCAGCCAAAACAACAAAACAAACAAGAGCGTATAAACACCACGTACAGACAAAAGTTCTGAGAAGAAAGAAGTAAAATCTTATGATTAATTTATCATTAAAGATATTAATTATTTAAGGGAATTTAATTTTTGACCATTGAATTTTGTTTGTTTCATATTTAGACATAAATCAGAAAACCCTCTCAAGAACTAAAATGACACTTCACAAATACAGGCTTTATCTCTTAACACTATTTTACACCAACATTTCATTGGGAAATGTTTAATTTGGAGAAAACACTAAAATTGGGAATCAGAATCTGGATTCTGTTTCCTTATTACTTTAATCTTCTGAACAATCTTCCCCCATCATCCGTGAGACAGATGGAAAAAATTACTTAAAATGAAAATTATCAGAAATCTTTGAGAATCTTTTAAACACTATATGTTAGCACACGTCCTGAAACAGCAAATAATAACGAGGATATCTAGATTTTTTTTTTTCAGGGTAGGTACAATTTGATATTCATTATTGTAATACAGAACTGTTAAGTGATAAATGGCCCACAAAGAGGAAGTTATGGCTTTTTTATTCCTGCTATTTAAATTCATGTTGAAACAATCCCTCGTCCTCTAATTCAATGTGAAAAGTCTGTAATAACTATGGTGTTAATATCTAGTCCTTGATCTTGAGGTTGGGTCAAATCCTGACTTGGCCTATTCTTTGTTCTGGACCTTCAGAATTCATTCTGTTTTCATAATGGAAGACAACATACGTTTGACTATACTTTAAACTGTTCAACCAATTTTTCATTAATGATCAGTTTTTAAAAACTGAGATTTGGTATGTTTGACCCGACACTTAAAAAATCCATGTCATAATCTCCATGAAGATCTCATTTTCTGAACATGTAAAATAAATGTAAGGTGTTCAAAGGAAACTAACACTGTTACAGATTTCTCTTTTATATAAATGAATCCCTTAGAAGGTTATATCTCATCAGTCTGCAATATTCATACATAATTCAAAGCTACAGAAGTAATCTCCTGTGGGAAGCTCACTTGGCTTACCCAGGTGGTAGGATTAATCATTACAGTATCAAATGAAATAATTCTTTTTTTTCCTGGCAAATTTGTTCAAGACAGATTTTTGTAAAAATTCTGTTAAATGCCTGAATGTACTTTTTAAAAAGGCAAATCAAATTCCACATTGCAACAGATTAAAGGCCTTTATGTACCGAAGTATTTCCGCAATTTTAGTTCAACTTTATCTTCAAATTCAACCACCTTCATTCAGCTTCAGAAGGAGCAGTAAATAAAATCAGACTTCTACAGAGACCATCTGCCTCCTGGGGAAAATGATATTCTAAATTCCCATTTGCAGCTCTCTTCAGTCACTACATCTTTCCCTAGTTGCCCAAGATAGCCAATAAACAAATGTGTGGTTTTAAAAAACTTTTACCCCTAAAAATAACACCAAAGCACATCAGAAACAAAATTGCATGGTTTTGTTACTGGTTTCCAGAGCTGCATCTTCTGGAGATGACAGAAGTTTGCAGAAATAGGATGTGCATCAGCACATGAAAAGGAGAGTTCAAAGTTATCTAATCCAACACATTTGTCATGTATTTATTGGAAGGGGGGAATAAAACTTCATTTCTTTTTGTCTCTCTACCTCTAGGACCCCCTACCAATGTGACATTTCTTAATCCTACCTTTGTTTCCAGGTCATCAACTTGATTTTGCTATACTTTCCAGTCATTGGCATTCTCAGGTAGAAGAGTGTTGTGCCCACTGATCACTATCTAGTGTCCCCAATTTTCCACTAAGCCTTCTGTAGTCTTTAACTGAAACTGTCAAACTTCTTATCCTGAACGGAGATTAACCTTTAACTGAAATCTGATGAGTTCCTGATAATATGTCTAACATAGTCTGGTCAAACAAAGGTAGCTCCTACTGGTATGAATGAAGCGGCTAGGTCTTGGGATGGAGAAGACTAGCAGCCATTTGCAAGGTCTTGAATACAGTCTAATTTTCTGACACTGGACAGATCCACTTTTTAAAAAATAGACATGAATGGCAACTTTAAAATGTCTTCAAGGCACCAGATTGCAAGACAGCAAAGTAGATATTAGGCCACTGTAAATCACTGTCACCTTCACAATACTAAGAAAAATTACCATTTTAAAATCTTATACAATACAAAGTCAGAATGGTATCTGTGCAAATTTAACAGAAAAGATAAATTAGTTTTGGGAAAGAGCAATAAAATAAGGTTGCCATTCTCAATAACAGAGGTATGGAAGTAGCTCCTCAGCATCACATTTTCAGGCTCAGCTCACTTCTAAAGAATAGGGTGAGATATTAATGTACATTGCCTGAAAAGGCAAGATATTAGAAGAAAATACCCACAGCCCTCTCAAAAGGAACTAACTGAGGGAGGGTACAGAATAGCCTTTCTGGGGTCCTGAACTTTTTCCACATGCCCAGAAGCACTGGAGAAGCAAGTCAGTGCCCCTTTTCCCACTTTTCTCTTATCTCCCACTGCTCTTTGAATCAGAGCAGGGAGATTCTGAGAGATGATTATGTACACTTGACTCTCTAGAAACATTGCAGGCTCACTGAGGAAATGGATAAAGGGTGGGAATGGGACCTAAAAGTACTCTGAAGTACGCTCACTCGACGCTGCACAAGCTGTGTGCTTTTCCATTTAATTCACAAAAACACCTCAGGAGGCAGTGCAATTATTCTCATTTTACAGACAAGAAAACTGAGATTGAAAAAGTTAAGTGAATTGCCTAAGATCACATGGGTACCTAGGTGGAAGAGTTGGGATCTGAACCGATGCTATCCAACTCTAATGTCTGTGTTCTTTCCATCACACTGGTACCATACTGCAAGCTTGGTGTATTATAGAGACTCAACAATATATGCTTCATTATGAAGATGAAGAAGTAAAAGTGTATTGAAAAGAATATAGCTATTACTGAAATGTGAGGTATTAATGATTTCAGATGTGCTCTATTTGTAGAAAAATCCTAAACAAACCAAAAAGTTATTATTTATGTTGCAAACAGACTTCTTTACATAGGAGCTGCTCTAGTATAAAATGACTGTATTTATAGTTATTTGGCTTCCTAATAATAATCACTACCACCACCACCTCTACATTTACTGAGAGCTAGGCACTATACTTAAATATATATCTTCTAACAATAACACCCTGAGTAAGGCTTCTTATTCCCATAAGAGCAATGACAACAGTAGCCAAAACTTAACTGGTGCTTATTATATGCCTGTTCTCAGCCACATTTCTCAAAAGTGTCACTACTGATATTCTGGGCCAGGTAATTCTTTGTTATGGAGGGCTGTCCACATAGCAGGATCATACCTGCATTTGTTGCCCCTACCCACAAGACGTTGGAACCACCAACTGCCTTTCCAGTTGTGACAACCAAAAATGTCTCTAGATATTGTCAAATGTGCCCGGAGGGGAATATCTTTTTCCCCTTTCTAAACCCTCTACATAAAGTCATTTAAGTCTTACAACAACCTACTAGGCAGGTAATTGTCTGTGTTTCACGAATAAAGAAATTATAATCCAGGAAGATTATGTCATTTGCCTCGGGTAACACAGCTAATAATTAGTCCAGCTGAGATTCAGGTCCTGCAGTTTAGCTCTAGAGTCTTTCCTTTAAACAGCTACATTATTCTGCCTCTCCATTTATAGGTGAGGAAACTGATAAGCAGAGCTCAAGTAACTTGTCCAAGCTAACACAGCTAATAAGTGGCAAAAGCAGGATTCAAACCCAGGTCTGAGTGACTTCAAAGCCTATATGATCTAAAATATTATGCCAATGGTTATCAAACTTTAATGTACCTAAGAATTACTTAGGGGCCTTCTTAAAGATGCACATTCTCAGCTTCCACCTCTAGGGACTGACTTAACAGCACTGGGGTATGGCCCAGGAATCTGTATGTACACACTCCAGGTGATTCTGATGCAGCTGGCCCCAGGACCACACTCAGAGAAACTATTTTTCACTGCCTCCCTCCTACAGAAAGAACAGGGCAATAAGTACAGAAGGAGCAAAGTATGAAAAGTGAGTAGGAAAATTTTAAGTAAAGGAACAACATTCCTCAGAAATGATATAAGCAGAAAAGGGAAAGTAAAATAATTTAAATAGTCACAGATGAGAAATTCATAATGGGCTATTAAAAGGGGGGGACACAATATTTTGGGGCTATTCCTAACCTCCTGAGTTTTACTCTTAGGATACAATTATATACACTCATAAAATGTTAGAAAATGAAGATTTGGCCTAGTATGACATTTACGATTCTTCTCAGAAGCCTGGCTGAGTGAAGACCACTCTGAAAGTAATAAACGGCATCTGCAACACCAGCAGTAAGTCAAGACTTCTAACATGTAGCAATGTCTTGATTACTTTATCCACAGAGCACAGAGGTAAGCACAAAGGGCAAGCCCTTGTGACTGAAAAAGCTGCTACAATATGAGAAACCACAGTGCCCGTACCTTCTACCCAACCTGCCAGAGGACTCTTCCCGATATGCCTCTTTTGTTCTGCTGCTCCTCTGTTCCACATCATCCATAGGTCCTCATGGCCATCAAGACTCTACCTGCAGATCTACAAGGCCCTTCACAATGAGATGACATTTGTTTCCATCCTTATTTCGAACTTTCTGTGACACAATCCTTCAGCTCCAGACAAGTCCATCTATTCCAAACACAGCCAGTCTTCAACGACTGTTCAAATCCTATATTACTCACAATGTCTTATTGTCCATAGGGGTTCTGCCTTCTCAGAACACCCATGGCAGGGGACAGAGCATTACAGCAAGCACTCAGTAAGTGGGTGTTGAATAAATCAGATCAGGTGGCATTTGGGCAGCAAGGTGCTAGAGAATGTCACCAAGGTCTGTATCCACACTCCTCCCAGCAGAATTTCTGCCTGTACCACCATGGAGAACGGGATTGGGACAGGTTCCAACATGGGACTGGAGAGTTCTCTCCCCACTAGGAAGTCAGAGGAATAGGACATCTTCCCAGATGCAGAGACGGAGCTTGAGTCATGCACCAGTAGCACAGAAAAGCCAACTGGCTAATTCCTGAGGCTATTTCATTCCATGAAAATTAGGGCTGGAGGTGGGGGTGGGAGCTGATCAGTGTGCCATAGCTATCACCACTTTGTTCTTTTTAGGCAAGCCTTTCTTTTTGCTATTAACAAATCATCATTATAGAGGTACTATATAAATTGCTTTTCCTGGAATTAAACCTTTATAATATCACCTGATGACTCTAATCAATACTCTATTGCAGTTACATTAAATAATCACTGACAGAAACTGTGGCCTAGAGGTCTGAAGGTAGGCCTAGAAATTAGAAACTCAAATTTAATTTCAGGTCTGCCACCAATGCTACTCTGTCCATGTCTCCCATTATTCATCTGTAAAATGGGTATAGTGACATTTATAGAAGTATGCATTAATTAGGACATTCACAAAGTGCTTTTAAGAGAGTAAATAACTATACCAATGTTGACTACTTTAAGACTACTTGACAAGTCATTGAATCAGTACACATCACTGTAGCCCTTACTGGTCACAGACATGCCTTCCTGCATCAGGCTGACTTTAAAAGGCATGGTAGACACCAATAGTCTCAACAATCACCACCAGTAGTGCAACAAATATCACTTAGGAGGCCTAACAGTCTCTAAACTCAGAGTCTGGCTCTGCTGCCTACTTTGCAGAGTGGTCTGGGAATGTCAATGATCGTTTGTGTCTCTCAATTTCCTGTAAAATAGGAAGGATGCACTGTCAGAGCTGTTGGGACAGCTGAGATAATGCAAATGAAAGTGTTGTAAGAATTATGTAATTAAGTACTGATATTTAACTTCAGATTCACTACAGGAATAAGGAAACAGAACTGATCAAAGTGGGGAATTCTCAGTGTAATTCTTCATTTTGGAACATTTTCATGAGACTCCAAGCAAGTCACTTTACTTCTCTGGAGTTATATCACCTCTCAAAAGGAAAAGAAACATAAAGCTGTCTGATGACCACCCCCATCATGGTGCATATAAACATAACTATTTGGCATCATTCTGTGATTAGGATGAAGTAAGAAATTCAACAATTTTCTCTAAAACAGAATTACTTAAACATTCAACAGTAAGAACTTCATGAACTCATCTAAACTGTAGGACAATATTGTCAGCAAATGTAGATGTGACCTTTATAAACGCTGATAGTCCAGAAGTTTCTTCAGAGCAAAGGAACATGTCATCAGGAGAGCAAGCAGCTACTTTCAGCTCCTCTCTCTAATTATTTTTTCTTTATGAGAAGTAGGAATTTGATCTTCAGAGGCCAATTTGGTCCTAAGCATGAAAAAGATGACTTTGATAGGATTCTCTTAGTAAAAAGCAGAGATGATACAAGTTAAAATATAACTGGAGCATAAGCATTAAAACAATTCAAGCTTCTAACTGAATTTTCCAGAGAAGAGGATGTCACGTTACCATAGTCTAAGAAGTGTTTGAATTTTCTTTTTCCAAATGTGTATGCACACAAGTATATTAAGAGTCCCAGACTCTGGTTACTTTAGAGAATACCAGACCTTTCTAATGTTTGGCTATAGGCCATTAGCATGCTTGACACAACCAGAGACAAGTCTGCTATTATAGCTTAGTCCAGGGGTCAGCAAACTTTTTCTATGAAGGGCCAGATAGTAAACATTTTAGCCGTTGTGGACCATATGGTTGCTATTGCAACTACTTAACTCTGTGTCATAGCATAAAAACAGCCATAGACAACATGTAAAAGATGAGTAAGGCCATTTTCCAATACAACTTTATTTACAACAACAGGTGACAGGTTGGATTTGGCCCACAGGCCATAGTCTGTCAACTCCTGGTCTATACCTTTGAATCCTAGTGAATTAGAGGACTCCTAGAATTGACCCCTGGATTATTAAGAAATACTGTTTGGGTCTAACGTCTCTCAGAAAATCAAAAAGGTCTTGGAATGGTAAAGGAAGGTTTATACAGATGAATAGCCTTCCTAACAGAGCAAAGGTATGCCAAATCCAATATGCCTGTCCAGACCAGAAATTGGCTGTGGTTTGGACAGGACCCCAGTTGTACTATATATACAGCTTTGTTCTGGGAGTCCTAAAGAAACCGGACTTACATGGTATCCCAGAATACATGTTGGGGGTCTTTGCTAATAGGAGCATAATGTTCAGGGGTGGCATAGTTAGAAAGGTCAGCTAAAGATCACGAGGCCATGCAGGCAGCAAATGATATCCTTAACTTTGGCTGGAATGTTATAATTATTTTTGTAATCACTAGATTAGATTTTTCTCAGTAGAAAAAAAATTTTTGACCTAAATTTTGAAGAACATGTATGTGATTATGAAAAAATTATTTACGTGAGGATGGGACTAAGTGCTTACACTGAGAAATCTGTGTTTGGTGGTATTCTTACATTGAGATATAATCTGGACACAGAACTTATGTCTGAAAACTAAATAACATGCAAATAGATATATTTTTGTCCACAACCAAGAGTTTACCACCACAGTTTATTGAAAGGACTACTGAAAGAGTGTACATCAGGAAAAATGAAATCGAACCCAGAAGGGAGAATTGAAATGAAGAAGGAATAGTAAAAAAAAAGTTATAAACATGTGGATAAATCTAAAACAAAAAAGCATGATGTGATGGGTAATGTCAGGGTTTGGGGATTTCTCTAGGTTGGGAGGTCAGTGAAGAATTTTCTGAGAAGGTGGCATTTAAATTGAGAGCCTACCATACAAAGATCTGAAGGAAGCATTCCAAACAGAGAGAATAGCTAATAAAAAGGGCCTTAAAAACTATGTTTGCATGTCTGCGTACCAGAAAGAAAGCTAGTATTTTGAAAAGTTCATGAGCAAAGGGGTGAGTAGTAGGAGATAGGTTAAACAGATAGGCAGAGGTCATATTATGTATGAACTTCCTTCACCGTGGTGAAACAATGGGATTTGCACTTAAAAAATAATACTTGGCTGTATTGTATTCTAAAGAGACTAGATTACAAGGGGCAAGAGATTATTAGGTCGAGAGATCAACTAGGAAAATACCTTAGTAAATCAGGTGAGAGATGAGAGATGATGGTAGCTTGGACCAGTGTGGTAGAAGCAGAGATGAAGAGAAATAGATAGATGGAATATATTTTGGAGGTTGAATCAATAGGTCATGCTATTTTGTATGTGGGGGTAAGGGAAAGAGAAGAATTAAGGATGACGCTTAGTTCTCTGCCTTGAGCAACTGGATGGATGGTAGGCCACTTAACAAAAAGAGACTTGGGATGGAACAGATACGTAGGGAAAAATCAAAAATTCTGCTTTGTACATGTTTCACTTGAAATTTTCATCTGAAGTGGAGATATGAAGGGAAAGCTGCACATAAGTCAGGGGGAGAGGTAAGGTATGGAGATAGAAATTTGGGAGTCATCAGAATATATACAGTATTTAAAGTTTTCATTCCAGATGATGTTTAGCCAGGGGTTAGCCACCATGCTTTGAAGAACCCTTTTTGGTATATGATTACGAAGAAAAATTTTAAGAAGTTTACCTTTTAGAGATACGTGCTGAAATATTTACAAATGAAATGATGTCTGGAATTGGCTTCAAAATAATGGAGGAAGTGGCTAGGGGTATAAACAATATTGGCCATAAATTGATAATTGTTGAAGTGTGGTTTTGTGGTAAATGTTGGTTTATTATACTAATCTATCTACTTTTGTATATGTTTAAAATTTTCTATCATAAAAAGTTTAAAATAGGGTAATGTAGGACTGGGCAAATACTTTATGAATAAGACCCCAGAAGCACAAGCAGCAAAAGAAAAAATAAACAAATGGGATTATAGCAAACTAAAAAGCTTCTGCACAGCCAAGGAAACAATCAACAGAGTGAAAAGACAACCTACAGAATAGGAGAAAATATTTGCAAACTCTACATCCAGCAAGGGATTAATATACAGAATACACAAGGAACTAAAACAACTACACAGTAAAAAAGCAAATAACCCAATTAAAAAATGGGCAAAGGAGTTGAATAGACATTTCTTGAAGGAAGATATACAAATAAGACCAAACAGGTACTTGAAAAAATGCTCAGCATAACTAATCATCAGGTAAATGCAAATTAAAACCACACTGAGATATCACCTCACCCCAGTTAGACTGGCTATAATGAAAAAGACTGAGAATAACAAATTCTGATGAGGACGCAGAGAAAGGGGAACTCTCCTACACTGTAGGATTATAAATTAGTACAGCTACTATTGGAAACAGTATGAGGGTTCATCAAACAACTGCAGATAGATCTACTATATGGTCTAGCAGTCCCAGTACTGGGTATATATCCAAAGGAATGGAAATCATCTTGCCGAAGGGATACACACACTCCCGTGTTCATTGCAATTCTATTTACAATAGCCAAGATATGGAACCAGCCTAAATGTCCATCGACAGACGACTGGATAAAGAAAGTGTGGTATATATACACTATGGAATACTACTCAGCCATAAAAAAGAATGAAATTCTGCCATTTGCAGCAACATGGATGAGCTTGGAGAAAATTATGTTAAGCGAAATAAGCCAGGCACACAGGGAAAAATACCATATGTCCTCACTTGTAAGTGGAAGCTAAGAGAAAAAGAAGGAAGGGAAAAAAGACCACAATGGTGCTTTGGACTTGCAGATGGAGAGAACAAACCTAGATTTGCTGGGGTGGGGGTTGGGGAGGGGGCTTGGGGAGAGGTTGGGTGGGAGACATGGGGAATAACTGCAATCTGAGGTGGTGGGCATGCTGATAGTATTGATGTGATCATCACATCTTGGGCATAGGTACTGATGGTCAGCTGTGTGCCCCATGAATATGTATAATCAATAAAGAAAAATAAAAAATGAAGACTTATATAAATAGACACTGGTCAAGATGGCAGAATAGATGGTCCCCAGTGTCACTCTCTCCCACAAATCAACAAATTTACAACCATAAAAATGTAACAACTACAAAGTATATTTAGAAGTTAAAATAAAATAAATTAAAAATATAAAAAACTAAATAAAATAAAAAAAATAAAAATGTAACAACAGCCATGCTGGGGCTGCTGGAGCTCAGGCAAAGAGGAGGAGAGACCTACAGAGTTCCTGAAGGGGGAGAAGCCACGTTGAGAGAAAGGAAAAACTGCTCGGAGCATTTTGGACTGAGGCTGCTTTAAGTCTGGAACTGCTGAGCACATGGAGCAGGAGCTGGCAGAAGCTGCAGTGCCCTTCGGATGGAGTTGCTTGGAGGCGGCAGGGGAGAAGAAAGCCTTAGTGGCCCCCAGGACAGCAAGACCACTAATAGGGTTCCCACTGACCCAGGCAGGAGCGAGGAGCCAGAACAGCTGAAAAAGGGGAGCCATTCAGAGGCTGGTGAGTCACTGCAAGGGACTGGTGCAGGGCCCATCCCATGGGAAGTGTATGGAGCATAGGTGGTGGGGGAGATGGGAGCATAGGTGGTGGGGGAGATGGGAGCATAGTTGATGGGGGGATTTGGAGCATAGGTGATGGGAGAACGCTGGGACACAGCAAGGACAGCAAATCTGCCCCCCAACTAGAGCAGGACCACTTAGAGGAGACTGGTAGGGAATGGAGAATTGCGTGGGGTGCACTTTGATGAAAAGATTCAGGCCCAGATCAGAGTTTCTACACAACCCAGATGTCCTGGGTCTCTGGAGAGCCAGAAGTACCTATAAGGTCAACCATTAAACCCCAAGCTGCACAAAAACTCTTCCCTAGGGAAACAGCAGCAATTTGGCTCAACAACACAGCTCAAGTACTGGTTCCCACAGGAAGTTCCCCCATTTCAGAAGTAAGCAAAGGACAAAAATTAGTTCCGGTCCAGGCACACCACCAGCACCTCGGTGCCTACCAGGGAACCCAGGGTATGGAGCCAGGACCAGATGCCCTGCCCACATCCAGGCACACCGCCAGCACTTTGGGGCCCCATCTGGGGTCCCAGGGCATGGATCTGAGGACTGGACCCCTGCCCACATCCAGGCACATCACCAGAGCCTTGGGGCCCCTGCTCCAGCACCAAAGAGCATGCCAAAAACATCACCTCCATGTGGGTGGCCCACCACAGCCACCACAATAACCACGGCTTCCACGAAAGTGGGTAGACATCACAACCACCATGCAGATGGTCCGTCAGCCACTGGAGTGTGTTGACACAAGGAGAGTCACCAGCAGGGACCAAAGAAAAGAAGAGGATGTCTCTCTCCACAAAGCCCATTCCAGAGTGACAGAAGAAGCATCTGCTCTATGATAATATTGGGGGACCCGAACAAACCTTTCAGCATTGGACAGATCATTTAGGAAACAAATCAACAGAGTAACCATTACTCTTTCAGAAGGAGAGAAGAAATCTAGGGTTATCAGTGGTGGGAGGGGGGAAGGGAGGAGGATAGGGAGAGATTGGACAAGGGGCATAAAGAATAAGTATGATTTGTAACAATATCCATACTAGTAATATTGATCAACATGTCAACACTAAATGTGAAAAATATGTAAAATCAATTAAGAATCAATAAAAAAAAATGAAAATTTAAAAATAAATTAAAAAAAGAAAAAAGTTTAAAATAAAAATGAAAATAAATAAAAGGATCCATTTTAGGACAATCTCCATTAAAAGGTAATCCTGTAGTACTGATTTCAAGGTCAACACAATAAACAAGCCATTCAGAAGGAAAGAAAGCCAGAATATCTGGGGGTTCACGAGCAAGAAGGTAAGATTAAACAGGTAGGCTGATATCACATATTTAGGGCCTTCTTCCGTGTAGGGATAAGATCGGATTGACATTTAAGAAAAAGCACATGGCTGTTCTCAGAATAAATTACAGGGGCAAGTTATTAAGCAAGGATGATCTTAAGTTTTGGTTCCCTAAACATAATTTTGTAAAGAAGTCAACACCTATCGCTAGATATTGTGCTAGATGCTTTTCAGATATTATCTATTTAGTCCTCAAAATATTTCTATAAGATAGGTGTTGTTATTTTTATTATACAGGTAGGGAAACTTTAGCTCAGAAAGGTTAAGTCAAAAGTCACAACTACTCAGTGGTAAAGTCAGAATTCAAATCTTTGACTCCAGTACTAGCATTTTTCTCACTATGCAATATTATTCCCCATGATATGACACCAAAGTGTTGCTGAGATGGTTGGCAGGTACTTATCATTCTAAAAATGATAGCTGGGAAATTACCAACTGGTCACAGATCAGAACAATCACTAAATAAATTTATCTTGATCTAAACTAGTCAGACAGAAATAATACCTACGAATACATTCCTGAACCAAAATTTGACCCATTGGTATCCCACCTTCCAGTCCATTGTTCATACTACTGCCAGAAAAGATTTTATTTTTTTAAAAAAAATCATGCTACTTTCCTACTTAAAAACCTTTTCTTCTACAAAATCTACACGATAGGCTGGCTGGTTACATCAGTTGGTTAGACCATGGTGCTGATAACACCAAGGTCCAGGGTTTGATCCTTGTGGTCAGCCCCAAAAATAAATAAGAAAAAGACAAAAACCAAAAAAGAAAAATGGGCAAAGGATATTAATAAAAAAAAAAATCTACAAGATAAAGGACAAAGATTCTCAGCAATTCTCAAACAGTTTGGTCTCAGGATTGCTTTACACTCGTAAACTGATAACCACAAGGGTTCTTGTTCTTGGTTGTTTGAGTTCTATCTATTGACATATACATAAAAGTTAAAACTGAAAACATTTTAAAATGGTTATTAATTCATTAGAAAATAAACACTTTAAATATTAACCTAAATAATATTTTTTCAAATCTCTTTAATATCTAGCTTAATAGAAGACAGCCAAATTCTCATATTTGCTTCTGCATTCAATCTACTGTGATATGTCACTTTGATTAAAGAATACATAAAAAATCTGGTCTCATCCAGATTTATAGGTGGGAATGGGAAGAATATTTTAACAACATTTTAGATAAATGTGGATATTCTTCTTTGGTACTATACCAGAGCTTGATAAGTCGTAGTTTCTTGATGGTTAGTTGCAATGTGGAATCTGAAACCATATCAATGAATTTTTTTGTACTCCATTACATTAAAATCCATCAATCTATCCTGCAGTTTGTTTTTTTTTAATTTTAACTTATTTATTTTTTGTATAGCATTATATTGTATTAGGTTTCTTATTGAAACATATTGATTATACATATCTGAGGGTACAGAGTTGAATATCAATACATGTATACAATGCGTAATGACCAAATCAAGGTAATTAGCATATTCTTCAATACAAAACTTAATCATTTCTTTGTGATGAGGACATTCGACCTCTCTTTTAGCCAGTTGATAACACGCAGTAAACTATTATTAATTATAGATGTTTAGCTCAACTGTACACCCATAGAACTTATTTTTCCTATCTAGCTGTTACTTGCCCATTAACCAACCTCTTACTATTCTCCCTCTCCCTCCCCCTTTCCCACCTCTTGTAACCACAGGTCTGCTCTCTACTTTGAAAATTCAATTCTCTTTCTTTCTCTCTCTCTCTCTCCCTCCCTCCCTCCTTCCTTCCTTCCTCTTTCTTTTTTAGCTCCCACTTACGAGTGAGAGAACACAGAGCATTTTTCTTCCTGTGCCTGGCTTATTTCGCTTAACATAATTTTCTCAAAATGAATTAAAGACCTGAAACTATCTTGCCATTTGAATGGATCTTTTACTTATGCATAATTTTGTAATATCATGCATTGAGTCATTTGGAAATTACTGGTTTACTGAGTTATGCAGATCCTCTAACTGTTGACACATTTCATTATATAATATGGAAAAAAAAAAAAAAAAAACCAACTTTTGCTAATTCCGCTACCAACCTCATCAGAAAAATGTTAAGTATTAGGAAGCTGTCAAGGTCACGTGGCAGATACAAGTTTTAAAAAATTCTTATTTTTTGCTTGCAAGTTTGAATTTTATCACTGACAATAAACACAGTCAGTTGTTTTCCTTGAAGCAATAGGCTCATTACATTCATTCTTAAGAAAATATCTGCCAAACACTCAAATTTGGATAACCACAGTTGGTCTGTCAGTTGTTTTTTCTAGGTGGTTCATGAAAGGGGGGCAGTTCAGCCTCGCAACTCAAACTTTGTAACTCAAATTATTTCACAAGTGTTTTTCCTTGAGACAACAACCATCATACTTTGGTATGCAGCAGAAGTACTCTATGTACTTCTGATTTCATCACACAGAATTTTTTAAAAGACGGGTACTTGAGGATAGAGATTTAATAAAATTTACTACTTCGTCATGAACATTCTTATATGAAACTGGCTCTTGTACAATATGGTGCCATGGCTTTAATTTATGCCAAAATGCAAGCAGTTTTTACCACCTATTGTTTTTGCACCATCAGTGCAAATGTCAATATAGTGAAAAAGATAAATGTCTTAGTATTATTATGAAAATAGTGACCTCTGCATGGTCACAATTTGACTTTATATGGACCATACTTTAGGAATCACTGGACTATTTTTTTTTATTTGTCTTATTTTTAATTGACAATTATATATATTTATAGGGTACAAAATAATGTTTTGATGTATGTATACTGTACACTGTAGAAAGATTAAGCTAATTAACATATCCATCACCTCACCTACTTATTTTTCGTGCGGTGAGAATGTTTAAAATCTACTCTTTCAGCAATTTAAAAATATGTAATACATTATTAACTATAGTCACCATGCTGTGCAATAGATCACTAAAACTTAATTCTTTCTAAGACTTTGTACCCTTTGACCAACATCTCCCTTTCCCCATTCCTATGGTAACTGCCATTCTACCCTCTCCTATGAGTTCAACTTTACAGATCTACTGCACGATTCACTATCCTTTTCCAGCCACATATCCTACTTTGGTTTGCCATCATCCTCATCTGTGTGACTCTGCATATGCTGTTCCTTTCGCCTGCACTGTCTTTCCCAACCAGCTGATAAAATCCTATTTGTCTTTTAAGATCTGGTTTGGATTTCATTTCTGATAAGTCTGTTTTAATCTGATTAATCACTTTGTCTTTTGTGGTTCTGTATCACTCTGCACATTGTTTTAGTATTTATCACATTGAGGGCAGAGGGGCTACTAACAGTTTTAAAGCATCAAATATGTGTCAGACCCCATGCTAAGCCTTTTATATTTTTTCTCATATAAAATTTTCAAATTAATCTTTGTGTTAGGTATCATAATAGCCTTGTACACTGAAGGACAGACAGACAGACAGAGCTGAAGTCAAACCCAAGCCCATTACTTCAACAATGTCATAATCTTCCCCCTATTTGTTCCAGGGACGAATGGCACATGCACAGTTAAGATACTCAATTTATGTCTCCTGAACAGATACATAAATGAACTTAGTAACAATCTAATGCCACAATGAAAGCCTCTACAGAATCCCTCATCTTCAGAGCCTGGTTTCTGGCCTTCAGCACAGTATTTTTTCATTCTTCATTCCTTACACACGGTTTAGATTTGAAATCTCCATTTACTTAAAGAAAAGCTATATTTTCATATCTTTCAGCAGTGTGTTCCCAGCCATGGGATGGTAATTTAATGATCACACTGCCATCAAGCCAGAAACATAAATGTTGACATTTGATAGTAATGTTTTTCCCCTCAAAGTTGCTTCAAATAAATACCAATGGTGTATCTGAGTAAATGAGATAATTATTAAAAAAGCAAATGGTATATATTTTTCAATATGTATATTCATGTTATAAGCTTTTCAAAAAGTTTTTAAAAAGCTATTGAATACATTTTTCTACTTAGTCTGGGACATTATGAAATGTGAAAATTCTAATGTGCCTCTAGGAAGAGCTTAATCTCTCAATCACTGCTTTACTTAGACAATAGCATGTGTTTTTAGAATGGTGGTGAGACCAGTGGTTCTAAAGTGTGGCTCAAGGACCAGCAGCACCAGTATCACCTGAGAACTTGTTAGAAGCGCCAATTATTAGGACCCACTCCAGATCTACTGTATCAGAAGCTCTGGAGGTGGGGCCCAGCAGTCAGTGTTTTAACAGCCCTCCAGATAGTCACTGTGAAACATGGTCAAATTTGAGAACCAACAGGGCAAATTAACTGTCACTGAACTCATGGATGTTGCCTATAAAAAAACTGATAAATTTTGGAAGATATGACTGGTCCACATATAACCAAATCTGTGAAAATATAAGTTGTATAAAGTCTGCCATGCCCAAGGCCTGAGTTGCCCTCAAGCCCATCTACAGTGGTGTGCAGCCAAAGCAAAGAGTCTCATTTCACAGAAGATAGGCCGGATCACTGATTTTCTCTGCGTTCCAGGGTGTGGATAAATATACCACAGCTATATTTAATTAGGAGTAAAGCTATTTATTGATCTGCAAGAACTATATGCCATTCACTTCTAGGTAATTCTAACCATGTGCTATTTAGATGGCCTCTTTTCTAAATAAAACAGTAACCTGCAATACATGTGTTTTATTACTACTGCAGTACAATATTCTATCATTGAGTACATTATCACAGAATACAACATTCAATGACCAACGACAAGACTATTCTTTCCAGGAACATATTACCACTAATCTAGTGGCTTTGTTATTACATGGATTTAAGAAAAACAGGGAATTGCCAGCATTTTGACAACTATTTGGAAGTATGTAAAAACCTCATTTTACTAAAAATATATATATAGTATATAAAACTTCTTAGCATTTTGCTAGGAAAAGTGAAGGCATTAAGTGTTCACAACATTTTTATTTATACTTTTCTAATGAAAAACTGGTGAGAGAATCTGCCCCATGAGTCCGTTTGCAGTCTTTGCCAGAGAGGAAGCCAGGCCAGATAGAGAAAGTTTACTGTAAGTAAGGAGGGAGTAGGACTCAGAATCAGATGAATGGTGTACTCACGGCATATTCTTGTTTAAGAACATAAAAGGACAGGGAAATCATAAACTTGGGATAAAAGTTCCTTGTTTTTATTGGCAGTTAAGTAATTTTGTTTACAATTCAAATAAGAAAGAAAAACTCAGCCTTTCTAAACATAAATTTTTATGTGAATGATTACAAGTGAAAATATAACAGTTTTGTTTGATCTTATGTTTCTTAACACTGCAACATTATAGGAAAAATATAAGCTTTAAAGCGAGACAGATCAGGGTCTGAATTCTCGCTCTGACAAGTAATAGCTTTATGACTCTGGCCAATTCTTTTCCAGTTTCCTCATCTGAAGAATATACAGCCAATTTACAGGGCTTTAAAGGTATTTGAGAAAAATATTTGGGATGTGGCTTACACAGAGTAGGTGATCAGTGAGTAGTTATTAAGGTATTAAAGGAAACTAATGCCTAGAGAGCTGATGAGGGTACACAATCAGCCTAGCTGAACTGAGGATTATACCATGGGGTCTCAGTCTGGTTAACCAACTTCTCCTACTTCACCTATATGTTAAATAACAATAAACTACTTTCTCCCACCCCCGCTTTTTCCACAATACTTGGAATGAGAACAGAAAAAGACAGTAATAAAAAACCAAATATTTCCTTAAAATAAAGTAATATATATGGGGATAACACCTGGTAAAAGACAAAAAAGAATTGCTTGAAGAGTTTTATTTCATTTACAGTAAGGATAAGAACAGAACCACCATTTACTCATTTGATCCAGTTTCTCCCTCACAGTCTCATAGCATTTCAAAAAAACGTATTTACTGCCATTAAGGCGTTAGGGATTTGGTTTTCTATGTGAAAGCCCCTTTGCATTCACGAGAATACAGTAGCCTACTCTAGCTGAAGATCCAGGGCTGTAAACATTGTTCAGTGCAATAAGATCACTTTAATAATATTTTAATCTTGGAGTGCAGTTACAAAAATAGATGTTGGCCACACAGTGCTAATTACAAACAGAAATGGCTCCTATGCAATCTTAAAAGATATAAAAAACTTAGCACCTGAAAATGTGTTTTAAAAAATTCCCATATTCTGCTAGTCTATTTTACATACCTGAGAATTTTCTTAGGAATCTGTGATGGAGAAGAGTGACTCCTCTTCTTCTTCTCTGAGTCCTGGAGTAATGCATCCATTCTACCCTTCTCTGTGACTGCTGCCTGGTCTGCCCCAGCCTTGCTCTGATCCACACTGAGCTGCCCTTGGGCAGGGTCACATCTGTACATGAAGACAATAGCTGGCTTCTCACTGGACTCTCCTTTTGCCTCTGTGAACCAGTGATGGTGCTGAACTGGAGGAGGGGGCAGCATGTGGATGACTGTACCATCCAGGCCCACCAGTTTCCCTTTCTCTCGCTCTTTCTCTTTGTCATCCTCCTCATCTGTTTTCCGACGGCGGAAGAAGCTTTTAAATGATATCCAGCGTTTAGGTTTTGCATCAGCTGCCCGTCTGCTGCCTTCAGAGTGTAAAACTGATTCAGCTTCTGTTGATCTGGAAGGGCTGGTTGGCTTGGTCCAATTGGTGAAATGCCTCTGCAAAAGGTTACTTGCATGATAAGGGGAGGAAGTAGAGCGTGGCGGGGGAAAGGGAGGTGGTGACTCACTTTGGGGGTTAGTCACTAATTTGGAGGGAGAGGAGGTGACTGGCTTTGCAAATGGATCTTTTTGTACTTTGGTGGTAGGACTTTCTGTGGTCTGAGGTGCTTCAGCCTCACCACTAGGCTGAGATGTAAAGAGAGATTTGGGCCGGACTGTTGTACTCTTAGCAGCATCGGCATCTGGAGGAATAGCATAAAGTTCTTCCACACTGCAAGCTTTAGGGCCAGACTGAGGTGTTTCTGGAGGAGACTGTGGAGGTTGAATAGAAGCCACAATCTGAGAAAGCACTGTGCTTGCTTTCTCCCTGGTGCTGCTGCCGCTGCCACCACTGCTGCTGCCCAGCGTCTGAGGCTCCTGAATGCCTTCGGTTTTGGCCACAGGCTCTCGCGTGGTTCTCTGGATCTTTGCTGGGGAGCTGTGGCTGGAACTATAGCTTCTCTGTGGTGACAACTGACCCCTGCTGAGACAGTTGTTAAACTCTTGAACCTTCTGAGCCACTGAACCCCTTTTACGCTCTGTGCTGTTTGAAAACCCTTTAGCTTGGGGACATTCAGTGGGTTTGCCAGTGGTGTTATCAGACACTTTGTTTTCAGTTTCTATTTCTTCATAAGTGTGGCTTATGATACTTGTGGTTTTTTCTTTCATTGAGAGTTCTCCACTTGTTCCCAGAAAACTTTTGTAGATGGCTAGATTGTCATATGCATTTGGGTTGATAACAATGGGAACTTTGATAGCATTTTTAGAACTCCGAGCATAAGTTGGTTCATCGTGAATGATAATTGGAAAAGGAGGCATACCAGCATTGTTGTAACTATTAAATTTTATTTCAGACAGATTAGGTGACTTAACTGGGATGGTTTTGGAGGAAATGTTTGTAGCTGTGGGTGAAGTAGGTGCTGACTTGTGACAATTTTTCCTTGGAGGGACATTTGGTCCAGTTCCACCAGTAATTAATTCTACTTTAGGTATCTTTTGTCGTGGACTGGTGCTGGAAGTCCATACTTCCTGGTATCGGATTGCACTAGATTTTTGGAAATGGGTACTTACTTGTCCTGGTGTCAATGCAGGTGATGTCACTGGAGAGTTTGGAGTAGAAGATGAGCTTTTTGTCTTGGAGTTGTTAACAGGTCCCTCAAGGTGCTCACTGGCCATGGCTGCTGACACATCCACGACAGTATATGGCTTACACAGTGGCTGTTCCAGATTCACAACCCGGTAGGGCTTTGCTTGCTCTTCTACAGGGACAAGGTTTATGGTTACTGCTTGCCCAGCAATATCTGTAGAAGCTTTACTTTCTTGATTCTCAGTTTGTACAGCAATCTTGCCATCCTTCTCTTCTAATCGAAGAGCAAGGACTGCTTTGTGTGTCTCTGGAACTTTTACTGTGCTTTTGGAAGTTTGTGATATGTTCTTCTCCTGATTATTACCAGAGAGACTTTCATAATTGGGCTCAATTTCCTTCATGTCCTTAGAATCTCCCAGGTTACCAGGAGATGTCACCCCATTATAAATCTTCTGGGATACACTACTGGCTGTCTCAGAACGTGATTCTTCTGTTAAAGAAGAATCTGGTGATGTGGAGTCAGATGACACCATGCTCTGAATGCTTCCTTGTCCACAGGAAACCACAGAATTTTCCTCATAACCATTCAGGATTTCATCATAGCTGTCATCATAGTCTACAGCACAGATTCTCTGCAGAGATTTATTTCGCAGGGGGACAGTATTCCATTTTTTGTCCACAAAGAATCGAACAGGAGACAAAGTGTTTGCCCTAAAGTTGGCAAAGCGAGGTTGCCCTCTCATGCGAATCTCCATGGCCAACAGCTCTTCATCACTCTCATCCCAGCTCTCATGTTCCTCCTCCATGTTACTGAAAAGTAAATCTTCCTCACTCTCCTCACCACTAGAAAACTCTGGGTAACAGAACCGACCTCCTTCATTACTGATCACTTCTGTGCTCCCACTCAGAATTACATGCTTGGCCTGAGTATCCTTTATCCCACCTATCATGCAACTTGGTGGAAGCTTCCTTTCCAACGATCGTTTATAGCAATTATTAATTCTTCCTAAGAATGTTTCTCTGGAGTTAGTTTCATTTCCTCGTATCTGAGGGGTGGTATCCAAGCCTGCTATCTCTTTTAACACTTCAGTTAGCCCGTTATTGTTTGATATCTTCTTTGCACTATCATTATTACCATAAGACTTAGAAACATGGCTAAATCCTTCAATATCACCTTCATTATTATTGTTAAGTGGTTTCTGAGTCAAGGCAGTCCTGTTTCGGTTCCATCCTACAATGACAGGTTTGTTCTCACAGTGTTCTTGGATGCTAAGCTCACCACATACACTTTGCCCATCTGCTACCATCATAGTGGGCTTCACAGCTATAGTGGGTTTTTTTGCCACAGGAGGCCGGAAATTTCCGGTGTTCCTGATGCGGTGGTTGTTACTGTGATTGGCATTAGTTTTCACATTGCCATGGGAGATGGGTGTCTTATCAGGGTCTGGGGGGAGCTGGTGCAAGCTTTTCGGTTTAAAGCAATTCTTGCATTCACCAGGTTTCCAAACGTGTTCAGTAAAGGTATTACAAGCAGACATTTTTAAAACTAGAACTTCACAGACAATGTTTTTCTTTCAGTGCATGGCAAAACTTTCATCTGTTAGTTTTCACCTCCCGTATGTGTTACAGCAGTTCTTCTAAGTATACAATCAATCTGTGGGGAGAGAAGAAGAAAAAATCTGAATGGAAAAGGCACTATAAGGCTTACCACCGAGTGACTCGAAAAACTGGTTTCATTTCTAAACTTTTCCTTTAATTAAAAGGTTGAGAGATAAGCTAATTTGGTTACTTCATAATCTCCCTTTAGCCAAACAGCATCTTGGAAAGTTAGCCTTTTAACCATAATCTTATGCACTCTTAGCAAACCATATATAATCTTCAGTTTGATGTCTCTGTAGCAATGATACTGTGACCCTCCTCTTCTGGAAATGCCTTTGATACTGCTTTTTCTGTTATTCACCAATCTTTCTAATACTTCTTAGTCCACTATGGGCTCTTCTTCTTCCACTCACCTTGAAATTTTGGACATTTCATAGACTTCTCAAACTCAGCGCATTCAAAATGAATCCTCAGGCTCCCCCTATTCTCAACTCCAGGAAACTTATTGCCTACAACCAGCCCTCCTCTACCCCCTGGGCCGCCTTCTTACTCTTTATATATGAATCTTATATTTCAGTAATGTTATCACCATCCATCTAGGTAGCTAAGCTTACACTTTTAGACCATTCTTGACACTGCTAACTCCAAATTTTACTAACTCTCTAAATTATTCTTGCCAATTTTATCTAGCTAGATTTCTCTGGAACCTATTCTTGCCATTACCAGACACAGCCAGCACTTCAGATACTATCTCTTGCCTACATTACTATGACAGGCTGTTAACTGATCTCCATGCCTGTAGTCTCACCCCAGTCCAATCCATCCTCTGTACCTTTGCCACTCAAATGATAGTTCTCACATAAGCTGTACCAGCCTCACCTGGGAACTTGTTATAAGTGCAGTATCTTAGGTCCAACGCCAGACCTACTGGATCTGAATTTGCATTGTAACGAGATTCTCAGGAGATTCCACTGTTTTATGCTACTATCAGATTTAACTTTCTAAAATGTTAATACAATCATCTTATTAACTAGCTTAAAAACTATTCTGTGCCTTAGGGCCGGCCTGTGGCTCACTTGGGAGAGTGTGGTGCTGATAACACCAAGGCCATGGGTTCGGATCTCTATAAAGGGATGGCGGTTAGCTCGCCTAGGAGAGCATGGTGCTGACAACACCAAATCAAGGGTTAAGATCCCCTTACCGGTCATCTTTAAAAAAAAAAAAAAACTATTCTGTGGCTCAGTCTTACCTAGTGCATTGGTTCACAAATGTCAGTATGCAGACTGGGAGTTGATAGCTAAATAAGAACCACCTAGGGAACAACCCTAGACCTACCTAGTCAATCTCTGGGGGAAGAATCCAGAAATCCAAACATTTAAGTTCTCTAGGTATAGGATGGAATCTAAGCCTCTTCGCCTTTGATTCTTGCCTCCTTCTAGCCTCTTGTCTTGAAAATAGACTAGTCCTATCATACCCTAAATTCCACTGGACTACACTTTCTGCTTGGTATTATCAGAATCCCTGAGACATACCTTCATGAATAAGTGCCTATCTCCTCACTAGTTTTTGAGCTCCTTTAAGGCATGGGCTACATCTTGAAAAGGATATAGGAGGTAAATAAACACTGGTTGATTAAATACACTGGTTTTAAGGTTTGTTCAATATAATGAATCTTGTGGCTTGCTCTCTCTTGGCTTAGGCACATAGCTGCAGATCTTCCACAGAATATCACTACAGTCTCACATTTGGCAGTAGGCTTGCAAGAACTATTTTGATAGCTGGAAAGTTAAATTTCATGTACAATGACAGTGACAGGATCCTTAGTTTGGTCAGAAACTCAGCCTTTTTGCTGAGTTTCATTATGTTTCTAAGGAATGAAAATATTTTCTTCAGCTAACATATACGTAGGGAAGTCCCTTACAAACAATACTTAAGTATTACTTATTACTCTGCCTTAGTGGAAGAAGTAAATACTCAAGGATGAAAGTAGTCCATATAGAGAGCCAGCAACCCAGTAAGGTTAAAATAAATTTTTCAAGTGTTTAAAACATTTATTTACTCTTTTAGTACTCTCTAAAAGTTACATCCCTTAGTTGATAAAACCATTTCCTGCTAGTCTGAGACTTGAACGTTGTCAGCAAGGGGAAGAGTGGCATAAAATTGGACTGAAAAGGAGAACAGGGGCCAGATCATGCAGGGCCTTTTAGGCTTTTAAAGATTATAGAGTTTACTCTAATAACAGTGGGAAGCCACTGAAGGGTTTTGAACAGGGGAAACAACATGATTCAATATGCATTTTAAAAAGACAGCTCTGACCAAAAACATGAAATACTTAAGTATAAATAGAACAAAGTATATACAAAATCTAAAATACATAGGCAGGAAACTACAAAACATTGGTAGATGGGGGTTGGGGAATAGATGGAAGTAAGCAAATTAAACCTCATAGGCCAAATCTAACTCACCCCTCTTTTTTGTATCCTAAGCTAAGGGTGCTTTTTATATTTTTTAATAATTGGGGAAAAAATCAAAAGAAGAATAATTTGTGACAAGTGAAAATTATATGAAATTCAAATTTCAGCACCCACAAATAAAACTCTATTGGAACACAGTCACACTCATTTGTTTACATATTGTCTATGGCAGCTTCTGTGCCACAATGAAGAGGTGAGAGTTATGACAGAGACTGCATGTGGCACTCTTATTGCTTTTCAGCACTCTACAAATTTCAAAATTTCCACTGGTACACATATCACCTATGTGAAAAGATATTTTTCAAAGATGAAACATGTAAAACTTCATTACAGATATGCATTAATAGATGAACATTTGTAATCAATTTTGATGAGAGGAAACATTAACTTCGAACTATGTTAAGCAAAATGTTATCACTCTCCCCCCAAAAGACTTCCATTCTTATTAGTAGACCTGTGTTACAAAAAATTGTACTTAGTTATACTTTGAATTTCATCAAAAACTTTGTAGAAATCTATTTTCTCCCTTGTTATACAAATACCCAAATAGCATCTTTCATTTTGCATTTTGATCTGCAAAACTTAAAATATTTACTATCTGGTGCTTTACAGAAAAAGTTTGGTAACCTCTGACATAAATCAGAACAGAATAAAGCATAGAATCCAGAAACAGAGCCACACAAATATAGTCAACTGATTTTTGACAAATGTAGAAAGGATAGTCTTTTCAACAAATGGTGTTGGAAAAATTGGATATCCCTAGCAACAAAATGAACCTCTCACAAAAATTACCACACCACACACAAAAATGAAATCAAAATGGATCATAGACCTAAGAATATAATGTAAAGCTATAAAATTTTTGGAAGAAAACAGGAGAAAATCTTTGTGACTTCAGGTTAGGCAAATTGTTCTGAGATAAAACACCAAAAGCATTTGTCCATAAAAGAACAAATTGGTAATTTGGACATCATTGAAATTAAAGATATTTGCTCTGACAAAGATATCAATAAGAGAAGGAAGATAAGCTAAAGACAAGGAGAAACTTTTTGCCAAGTACTCATCTGACAAAGGACTGTATCTAGAATACATAAAGAACTTTCAAAACTCAACAAAAAGAAAACAAACCCTATAAAAAACAGGCAAAAGATTTGAGTATGAATTGCAAATAATTGTGAAAGATTCTAAATATCATTAGTCATATGGAAATACAAATTAAAAGTACAACAAGCCACCACTACACATTTATTTGAATGGTTAAAAAAATTAAAATAAAAACTGACTAGTGCTAGCAAGGATGTGGAGCAACTGGAATGCTTTCCTGGTGGGAATGCAAATTGTTCACACACTTTGGAAAACAGTGTGGCAGTTTCTTAAAAAGTTAATCATAAATTCACCTAGGAAACCAGAGATCCCACTCCTAGGTATTTACCCAGGATAAATGAAAACTTGTTTACATTAAACTGGTATGTGAAAGTTTATAGCCCCAACCTGGAAACAATCCAAATGATGTGTGGTGGTAGTGGCTACAACTGCATGCATTTGTCATAATTCATAAAACTGCATACTTAAAAAGGTGAATTTTGCTATATGTAAATTAAATCTCAATAAACCTAACTTACAAGGCAAAAGACAGCTGTGGCTGCTGTGTAGAGAATGGACTGAAAGAGAAAAGGACAGGGACAAGGAGACTCTTTAAAGGGCTAATATGGGCAAAGTAAGATCTGATGAGGATATGGATGAGGATGTGGTGTCAGGGAAGGCAGAGAAAAACAGATGCAGGAATGGCTGGATTTTGGAGAGAGTAAGAAGTGTGGAGGTTTTGGATTTATGTATTTGAATGACTTGTAGGGACATTTACTGAGATGACAACACTGGAAGAGGTGCAACTTTTAGGGGGAAGATTCTGATCTGAGTCCATATTTTGTCAGCCTGCATATAACAGAGTAGGCAGTTGAATTTAGGAGTCTGGAACAGATGAGAATTCTCATCCGCTTGGGAATTGCTACAATAGAAATATTTAGGCCAAAAAGGAAATAGCGTAGCTGAGGAAGTGGCCTTGGTGGGTGAACAAGGGAGAAGAGAATAATTTACCCCCCAAAACTGAAAAGTAACAGCCAAGGTGTGATGACACAGAAGCCAGAATAGGAAATGTCATGAAGGAGGGAGAAGAGGATTATTTCAAATGCTGCTGAGAGATGACAGCAAATGAGGACTTAAATGTGCCTATTGAACTTGGCAACATGAGCACATCAGTGAACTATCTTGGTGCAGTGATGGGAACAGAAACCAGACTGCAGTGAGGTAAAGAGTGAGAGACAACAGAGCAAGGCAGATAACTTTTTGGAGAAGTTTGGGTGGGAAGAAAAAGCTGGGAGGATGGGAGTAGAGAAAGTATTTCCTTATTTTAAAATGGCAGAAACTAGGTAATGTTGAATGATAATATTGGGGAAAGACAGAAGAGAGTGGGAGAGGTTGAAAAAACAGGAAAAAGACGGGATAATACAAATCTTATAATGTTAAAACTAATCCCTAGTTCATTCCTTCTGTTTTATGGACATGGGAACTGAAGCCCAGAAGAGAAAGTGACTTTCCTAAAGCCACACAGTGAATGAGAGAGGCCAACAGCTGGGACTTAGGGCTACAGCTACCTACAGTATGTTTTGTTTTTAAATTAGTTTTTTTGTTAGATATTTTTTCTTTTGTTGTATATGCTCACTGTAGAAATTCAAAAAAGCATAAAGAAAATAGAAACCATGTATAATCCTATTACTCAGATGTAACTTCCATTAATAGTTTGGTGCAGTTCCTGTCAGTCACCAAGATATATTTTTTTAAAAATTCTCTATGTACTTAGCACTATGCAGCACTGAATATAAAAGAGTAAGACATTCTGGCCTAATATCTTGTTAACCAAGTTAAATCCACCCCTGATAAGAGAGGGTTAAGTTTTCTCTCTGTAAGTAGTACAGTATATTCTCTCTTTCCAAGACTTGTAGAAAAATAATGAAAATAATTCCCCACTTTGAGTATAAGTAAGTCAATTCAGTCAAAAGATGGCTGTTAAGTTGATTAATAGCTATCACATTATTAACAGAATAGCCAAATGAGAATCTCCAGGAACACAATTAGCTTATTTCAGTGCTGTGTGCAACAGAAACCCAGCTTAGATCTGACATTCTTTCACAAGTTCTGTGTACATCTGAATTCACGCTGCTATAAAACCAAGAGATGAACCAAGCAAGCAAACACCTTTAGCAAGCACCAGATGGAGCTGCTGTCTAAGTGACAAAACCTTAACTATGAGGGTTTCATTTAAAACACTAATTATGTTTGGAGACAAAGATGTGCACTGACAGAACTATTTTAACTTATAACAGGCTTGTAAAGAAAGAAGCTGTACCAGATGCAGGTCTGTCCAAGGATCAATCCTTGGGCTTTACTGCCTTTGTGAAATGACTTCACTGGCAATCAATAACAACTAGCAGCTTTCCCTGCTCAACACTGACACTTTTAAAATGGGAAACTCTAGTCACCAGAGTTATGCTTGAGAAATAAGAACTGTTTCCTGAGGCACTTAAGGAAATATAACAGTCTATGCTGGTGTCTTCTATTTATTTGCCAGAACAGGTCTGATACAGAGCACCCAAATGGATGTTTGATAAGAAAAGTTCATTTTCCTCTACATTCCTTATAATCTCAGAGCAAATCCTCCAGATGAAGTGGTCTATGGGAGAGTTTAATGGCTGAAGCTGCCAGGAATCCATGATCTAAAATCCTATTTCACATTTGACAGTTTTCAGGACCAAAGTCCTTCAGGCTATAGATGAAGTTATTCAGGAGCAGCCTATTTCACTTTAAGATATGACAGCTTTTTAAGAACCTATTACTGTGTTTCACTCTCTCTACTGCTCCACAATGACAATAATTAGTTTTCATCTAGTCCAACAGTTTCAAGCAGATATGATAAAAACCACCACCACAACCACCAAATCCCAACTAGATTTCAGTCTTGAAATAAACTGGCCAGCAGAAAGAGCTGGAGCTCCTCAAGCTGGATACAATTCTCATCAGCGAAGAGGAGGAGAGTGCGTAGGTGGTATATTAAATGCCATACATAGAAAATTTCCTAAAGGCACCCAGGGAGAATCTGTTAATAATAAAGGATGGGGAACGGACTGCTAAACTCCTTCCCCAATCCTGTGACACCTGAAAGCCATTATCTCTCTCCATAAAATCTGTCACATTTCCATGGAGGCAGAGTCAAGAATCCTCAGTGCTGTACATGGGCTTTTAAGGACACTCTCAGTGACGAACTATTGTCTATATGTCATCCCACACATTAGTCCATCTCCAGGATGCGAGGGTAAAATTTACAAGCCAAAGATCTCATTAGGCTTTTGTAATGGAACACCGGGTCACTTATAACAAGGAAAGGAAAATGTGACAAGTATCCCCACATCACTGTTCCCAACCTTTCCTCCTTCCACAGTGAAAAATGCTGACCCGACACCTCGACCAGCTGCCAAATCTTTTAGTATATGACTAAAAGGGTGGGGAGAGGAAGTGAAAGCAAAGCTGCAGGAAGATGTTTTGCAGGAGATAAAACACAGCTTTAATTTAGTACACAAATGGAAATTCCCTGAGTAAAAGGAAACTTCTTAATTTGAGATCTGACACACATACACACACACACACACACACACATACAAAATCACGGTTCCTTGGTATCACAAGAACAGGCAGGATCTTAGACACGAGGGTTTCCTGTCTAAAGAAGAAGCCAAAGTAAAACCTACTTAATTTTGCAAATGTAACTAAAGCTCTGTTGAAAGGCAGCTAGCTCATCTACTTCCAATTGTTCTAACTACAACAGTTTTTTTCTAACAATTTACTGTTCTGGTCACATGGATAGGAACTGTGCAACAACTGAACCACTGCACAAAAGCACTGCTCAGTTCCCAACTCATTTTAAAAGTTCAAACTCTTTGATGAACCAGTTAAATACTACTGCTACTCCTACTACTACTACTAATTATCGTTATAAACTTGGGAGGGCCGAGCAAGATGGCCAACTAGAGTTGTCTGGGTCTTGTTCCCCTAACAAAAGGAGACCAAAACAACAACAAAAAATCTATATTTTGACTAATATAGGGGAGTGAAGAAATCCTTGTGGAGCACAGAAAACCAGGAAAGCACTATAGAGAGCAGAACAAAGCATCCTTCTGCCTCGCTGTCTCCCTGCAGGGACTGGCTTTGAGTCAGACAGAGAGAAGGTAAGCTGGAAAAACCCCAGCCGTTCCCACTGCTGCCACAAATGCCTGCAATCCCTGCCACAAGACAGCATCCCCATCCTCTCAGGGCCCAAATCCAGTTTGGAGAGTAGGTGGGAGTTTGTGCAGCTGTACCACCTCAGAGTACAAGCCCAGGGAGAGCAACCCCCACCCCCACCCCAACCTAAGCAGCTATGGCACAGTGCCATCCTGAAACCAAACCTGATACTAGAATACATCCTGAGGGTGGGTGGAAACTGACTCCCTCCATCCTGAGGCCCCATGTTCTTTCCACCACATTCATCCGGGTGCAAGACCATGACTCCAGCTGCCTAGAGCCTAAGCTAGACAGAAAGACTGAGATCCCAGCATCTGAACCCACATGGCATCCCCTAACCCCAACAGAACAGGCAGACCTGCTCAGAGGGGAAGCCACCAATAAGTGGTGGTCCACCACATTCTCATGCACCCACACTGCACAACCCACTGACCCAATGAGCCCACAGGTACCCATGCTGGCCTGACAGCCAATCCAGTGCTAGCTCTGTCTCCCCTTGTGGCCCTCCACAGAGCTGTTCAGACCTGCTGCATTAGTGCACACCTGTTCCCTGACTGAAAGCAATAAGGCAACAGCTTTGCCTCTCCATGGCAGGCCTCTGCAGAGTTGTTGGGTCTGGCTACACTCTTGTAGGTTTGCTCCAGGCTCAACAGCTGATCTGTTGGCCCTCCACACAGCTGTCAGACCCTGCTGCCCTACTGTATACCTGCTCCCTGACAAACAGCAATCGGGCAGTAGCTCTGCCTCTCCATAGCAGGCCTCTTCATAGCTAATGGGCCTGGTTGCACCCTTGCAGGCTTGCTCGAAGCTCAACAGCTTACCTGGCAGTATTCCCTAGAGCTGCTGGGTACTTGGGCACTGGTGCATGCCTACCCCTTGGCTGACAGCGGACAAGGCAGTGGCATTGCCTCTACCTGGCAAGCCTCTATGCAGCTGCTGGGCCCTGTTGTACCCTTGCAGGCCTCCTCCAGGCTAGACAGCTGATCTGGCAGTCTTCCACAGAGCTTCCAGGTCCTGCTGCACAGGTGCACGCGGGCTTCGTTGCTGGACAGTGGATCAGGCGGTGGCTCTGCCTCCACCTGGCAGCCCTCCACAGAGCTGCTGGATCCTGACGCACCATGGCAAGCCTGCTCCAGCCTCAACAGCTGATCTGGTGACCCTCCACAGAGCTGCAAGGCCCTGCTGTACCTGTGTATGCCTGCTCCCTCCTTGAAGGTAGGTCAGACAGTGACTTCACCTACTCTGGCAGGGCTCCATAGGGCCACCTGGCTCTGCTGTGTCCATGCACACCAGCTCCTAGCCAGGCAGTGGCAGAGCTGCTTGACCCCCAACCCTGCACCTAGGCACACCTGTATCCAGCCCAAAAGCTAATCAGGCAGTGTAACACCCCCTAGGAGAGGCAACTTCAGAGCTGCATGTCCACACCTGGCATGACAGCTAGTTATGCAGCAACTCTGCATGTCAGAGACACCACCAAACAGCCAGTTGGCCCTCTGTGCCCACACATGCCTGGCCTGACAACCAGACTGGTGTCTCTGACCCAGAAAAACAGAGCCAGTGTTGGCACAAACTCCCATAGGCTAGGCCACTGAGGCACTTGCAGACATTGCTGAAGAGGATTACAACCAAAGAAGCTTCACAGAGACTGTTACTGAGTCCAGTCAAACAAAAGCCAACACAATATATCCAACAGACACTTTTAGACCCACATACAGGAAAAAGTCATTTCTACATAATCTACTCCATGAAATTGGGGAAAGCAACTATTCCATTAGCTGTGCAGATGTCATCATAGGGACACAAGAAACATGAAAAAGCAAGGAAACATGACAACCCCCAAAGAACATAGTAAGTCTCCAGTAACAGATGCCAAAGAAAAGGACAGTATGAAAATGCATGTAAAAGACTTTCAAATAATTATCTTAAGGAAACAAGATAAAAGAGAACACAGACAAAAAATTTCAGTGGAATCAGGTAAACAATTCATAATCTGAATAAGAAATTTAACAAAGAAATAGATATCACAAAAAACAAACAAATGGAAATCATGGGCCAGAAAAATCCAATGAATGGAATAAAAAATACAATTGAGAACTTCAACAACAGACAAGAGCAAGAAGAATTCCTGAACTTGAAGATAGATCTTCAAAAATTGTCCAGAGGGGGAAAAAAAAAAGAAAGAAGAATGAAGAAGGTCTGAAACTTATGAGACACCATTAAGCAAACAAATGTTTGAATAATAGGTGTTCCATAGGAAGAAGAGATGGGTAAAGGCATAGAATCCCTATTTAATGAAATAATCGCTGAAAACATCCCAAGTATTGGGAGCGATACAGACAGTCAGATTCAAGAAGCTCAAAGTCCCCAAATTATACTCAACCCCAAAAGATCTTCTTCATGGCGCATCATAATCAAACTGTCAAAAGTCAAAGAGAGAATTCTAAAAACTGCATGAGAAAAGCATGAAGTCACATATATGGGAATCTCCACTAGACTATCAGCATATTTCTCAACAGAAACATTTCAGGCCAGGAGAGAAAAGAAGATATATTCAAAGTCCTAAAAGAAAAAAACCGTCAGTTAAGAATATCTTATCCAGGAAAGCTATCCTTCAGAAATTAGGGAAAAATAAAGACCTTCCCAGACCGGGAAAAGCTGAGGGAATTCATCACTACTAGACTAGCCTTACAAAAAATGCTTAAGGGAGTGCTACAACTGGAAATGAAAAGATGATACTTACTATTACGTAAACATGAAAAAGCACACTACTCACCTGTACAGATAAATTCATAATTCAAATTCAGAATACCATAGTGAGATAATAGTACTATGTAAATTTTTCAATCCTCTAACATAAAGATTTAAAGTCAAAATGGTCAAAAACAGCAGCTACAATTAGTGGCTAATGAACACACAATAGATATGAATATAAATTAAAGCAACAAAAATACAATTTGTGTGTAAGGGGGAAGTCTAGAGTATTTTCATGCAACCAAAGTTAAGTTGCTATCAGCTTAAAGTAGTTTATTATAACTACAAGACACTTTATTTTAGCCCCAAGATAACCACAAAAAAGTAATTACTCATGTACTGAAACAAATTGTACCCCATAAACAGTACAATAGAAATAAATAAATAAAATTTAAAAAGTAGTTATAGCAGACACACAAATGAAAAAAAGAGAAAGAAAACAAAGCTTAGCACCACAGAAAACCAAACTACAGAGATAAATAACAAGAAAAAAAAAAGAAAGGAACTAAAGATCTACAAAACAACTAGAAAACAATTAACAAAATGTCAAGAATCAGTTCTCACATAGCAGTATTTCCTTGAATGTAAATGGATTAAAATCTCCAATTAAAAGATACAGAGTAGATTAAAAATAACCAAGAACCAATGATATTCTCCCTACAAGAGATTCACCTAACTATTAAAGAAAAACATAGACTGAAAGTGAAGGAATAGAAAAAGATATTTCATGCAAATTGAAATAAAAGTGAGTGGGGGAGTAGCCATACTATAACAGATAAGATAGACTTTAAATAAAAAACCATAAAGAGACAAAGAAGGTCATTATATAATGATAAAGGGATCAATTCAACAAGGAGACATAACAATTGTTAATATATATGCGTCCAATACTCACCCAGATATATAAAGCAAACAGCATTAGACCTAAGGGGAGAAATCGGTTGCTATTCAATAAAAGTAGGGGACTTTACCACCCCATCTCAACAATGAACAGATCATCTAGACAGAAAATAAACAAAAATCTGACAACTTGCACCATGGACCAAATAGACCTTACAGACTTTTACAGAACATTCCATCCAATAGCTGCAGAATACATACACATTCTTCTCAACTGCACATGTAACACTCTGCAGGATAGATCATGTTAGACCACAAAACAACTCCACACAAATTTTAAAAAGACAGAAATCATGTCAAGTATCTTTTCTGACCACAATGGTATAAAACTAGAAATCAACAAGAAAAACTTAGTAAACTTTACAAATACACGGAAATTAAACAACATGCTCCTAAACAACAAATGGGTTAATGAAGAATTTAAAAGAGAAATTTAAAAGTTCCTTGAGACAAAAGAGAATGGAAATACATCCTACTAAAATCTGTGGTATATAGCAAAAGCAGTTCTAAGAGGAAAGTTTATAGCAATAAATCCCTACATCGAAACAGAAGAAAGATTTCAAATAAATAACCTAACAATGGACCTAAAGGAACTAGAAAATGAACAACAAACTAAACCCAAAATTGGCGAAGGAAAGATATAAAGTTCAGAGCAGAAATAAATGAAAGAGAAACTAAAAACAATAGAAAAGATTGGTGAAACAAAGCGTTGGTTTTTGAAAAGATAAGCAAAATTGACAAAATTAGCTAGACTACCCAAGGAAAAAAGAGGGAAAACCCAAACAAATAAAATGAGAAATGAAAAAGGAGACATTAAAACTGATACCACAAAAATATAAAGGATCAAAAGAGACTATTACGAACAACTATATACTGACAAATATGATAACATAGAAGAAATGGATAAATTCCTAGTCAAATACAATCTCCCAAGATTAAATTATATAGAAATAGAAAATCTGAACAGATCAAAAACAAGGAGATTAAATCAGTGATACAAAGTCTTCCATTAAAGAAAAGCCCAGGACCTGATGGCTTCACTGCTGAATTCTACCAGACATTTAAAGGAGAACTAATACCAATTCTCTTCAGATTATTTCAAAAAATTAAGGAGGGAATACTTCCAAATTCATTTCATGAGGCCAGCACTACACTAATTCCAAAACTGGACAAGGACACAACAAAAAAAATAAAATCACAGGCCAATGTCCCTAATGAACATAGATGCAAACATTCTCAACAAGATAGCAAACAGAATCCAACAGCACATTAAAAAAGATCATTCACTATGATCAAGTGGGATTTATCCTAGGGTTGCAAGGATGGTTTAACATATGCAAATCAACAAATGTGATACACTGCATTAACAAAAAGAAAGACAATAACTATATGATCATTTCAATTGATGCAGAAAAGGCATTCAACAGAATTCAACATTCCTTCATGATAAAAACTCTTAACAAACTAGGTATTGAAGGCATGCACCTCGATACAATAAAGACCATATATGACAAACCCACTGAATGGGTAAAAGCTGAAAGCAAATGAAACAGGAGCTCCATAGGATGGCAGGCAGCTCTTTACTCACATTAGAGCAGCAATTCAGTTTTAGCAAAATATATTCTATTGTATTAAATTAATGTTAATTTCTATTTCATTAATTTTGTAAGGTTTTTTGTACCTAACAGATTTATTTTGGTTTATAGCTAAATGAGAAATGTAAGCATAAGAAATTTATACCTAATTTTATGTTTGTTCATATTTGAGTAAAATTATAATAAATACGTCAACACCGAGAGACTGCAGTTATTTTTTTCAATTAAAAGGGGTCTATAAACTACTAAAATTTGAAGAGTAGTGCTTGAAAACAATATTCCCTTATGTCAGATAAGCATTCCTCTTGTGATCTTATTTACCTTATTAATATCCTAAGCATGTGTTAAAGAAGTATAATAACCATCTACTTCACAGAGCTGTTGTGAAAATGAATTAAGATAAAACATATAAAGTGCCTAACTCATAGTAAGCAATTAAATATTAGTTCTTTCCTTCTTTATTAAATCTCTATATCCAGTGGAGGACGGGAAGGAGAGTGATCCCGATCCCTTCCAATCACCTTGACACATATCCATTCCCCATCTTGATATACCAACTGGACACTTGGGAAGCTATTTCTATGGAAACACTGTTAACTATGCTGGTTCAGCTTCAATTATCATGGATGGTTTAACTGAAAGTTTCAGCTGGCTTGTAAACCTATCTACCACTTATTGCTTCCACAGGAAAAATGTATTCCAAGTTCAGTTCTGAGCGAGAAACTTTAGCATCCCTTCTTGGACTTGTGTTTTGCATCAGTTTCAAGAGATGCTTTCAGATTATATCGGGAATGAGTTGCTGAGCAATAGGGTAATATGATACTACTTGTGCTTTCAGAATTCAGGTGGAAATGGAAAGGATACAGTGACAGGAGGCAAGGTGAGAGACAATATGCTTGGTTCAATTATTACAATACTAGACCCGATAAGGCCCTGAACTGATGCAGTAGCAGTGGCAACTAACAGGCAGAGGCTGATTTGAGAGGCCAAATGGACAAAATTTATTATTTTATTAGCCAGTGGGACACTGGGGAAGACAGACTAAAGATGCCCTGTGGTCTCTCTAGATCAAAACCCAGGATGATTTTCCCAGAGGCATAATGAAGTGTGGACAATTAACCTGGCACCAGTTGCACTACTTTAACTGCAGAGAATAATGAGAAAACTGATGTCTTAATAGAAGTAGAAAGCCTATTCTAAAAGCACATTTTTAATGTGATTAAAAATTCTTCCCATTTATAAATATCCATATCTTCAATTGCTAATTTCTTATATAAACTTGACTCTAAACCTTGAGTGCAAATGGTTTGATGAGAGCAATATAAAAGATGCAGGATGCTGAAGAGGATGTTGGAGAGAATGAAAAAGGTAAAGTGGCAATTCTTCAGTTAGCTTTACTTTACTACAGAATAAAGACAGAAAAATAAGACTTGGGCAGAGTACCTGAAGTGATAGGGCCAGTGATGGAACACGAAGGATGGGAACTCCAACCAGAGGACTCAAGCACTGCAGATGGGCACAAGCACATGCCAACAGGTTTCCACGGAGCTGTTCTTAAAAAACAGCAGAAGGTTGGACTCTAGGGAGTTATTAGATATTGATATACAAGGAGATCACAATCTGATAGACAAAAAGCTAAACTTTCTCCAACGAAAGTATGTTAGGTCTTCATTCTCCTCATGCCTGTGTCTGTATCACCGGACTTACTAAAGAGAACCATTGCTTCTCTAAATGGAAAAGCAAGAGGTGGGAAGCCAGCCATTCCTGAAGAGGTGCTGGGCCCCTGGCCCTTGTGGTTGCCAGAGTACTAGGTAGCATTTCCATTCCTATTGTAACAATCAACCGATTAGGAGAGAACCCTCAGAGGCACAAATGAACAAAACTCAAGGCTAATTTACTAATTAGACATGTAAATTTATACATTACTCAAACTCTAGTCCCCATGGTTCTTCTTTTTAAATCAAAAATAACTTAACTCTTTATATTATGAAAGTAATTAGAAAATAAAGACAAGCAAACAAACAAACAAACCCCCAAATCTTACTGTATACCCTTCTTGGTCTTTTTCCTATATACAGATCAAGTTGCATACACACATATACACAGATGTATTTAACACAATGAACATGCTGCTTGATAACATAAATACCTTTAAAGTCTTTTCCAAAACTTACAATCTATTCAAAACGTTATATAACTGCAGATTTGGGTTAAAATAACATTTTGAACTATTCAAATAAATTTAACAATGGGACAAATGAAGTTGTGGACAGACTCCTTTAATAACCTCAAACAATTAAAAATATTTCTCATATATAATAAGAAACAACTCTTCTATATGGAAATAGTTATCTGGCAAAACTAATTATTCAGGGCACAGCTGACAACAAGTCAAAGTAGAAAAGCACCTTTTAGGGTCTCATTTATAGACTCTTACTCTTGTTTTATACACAAATTTAATTTGATCAACTCAAATTAGTTTTATTGATGTTTTTTTGTTCAGGAATAGGATGAATGCTATACTTATAATTTAATGAATTATAGCTGTCTCTATTATGCTGCCCTATTTGTACATATCCTATCCACTTTACTATGAACCCATTAAGATAGTGTTAATTTGAGTGGAGATAAATGACTCCTACTGCTCTTTCAAAAAGGTGTGCAAATGTCCTTTCCACAATTACCCTTTTTTAAAAACTTGCTTTCTAACCATCTCTTCTGTGATCTTGTCTATTCTCAAATATTCAAGGGTGGATTAACTTCCCAGAGACTATACCTCTTGCTCCTGTCCTCTGAAGCTCCACTCCAGCTTCCAGCTGCCTACTAGACCTCTCCAAACAGAACTAATTATCTTTGCTCCAACCCTTTGCTCAACACTTTTGTGAGTACCATAACAATGAATGGTATCACAACACCAGTTGGCATTCAGGCAGGGTCAACTTTGACTCCCCTTTGTCACGCTCATGCTATATCCAATCAATTACCAGTTCCTGTCTCTTCAATCTGTCCTCTCCCTTTGACCCTGCTAGCTAAGTCTTGAGTTCTGGCTTTCACTGTCTGACATACTGAGATAGCACATTATTGTCTCCAAATTCCTCTAAAACACAGCTCTTTCTACTTTACTTTTTCATAAAACCACTAGTAGTTCTTAATTGCCTATAAAATCCATTTAATCCCTTATAATAAAGTGTAATGCTCTTTGTGATGATACTGTTTTATCATTTTTTTAAGCATCATCTCCTACATATCCATTCATATAACTGTTCAAAATTCTACAGATCCTTAGATGCTCTAGTCAAATGTCAGCTCCCTTGTAAAGTCTTATATCCTCCTCTTAATTAACTGCTCCCTTCCCCAAATTCCCATCAGATGGCATTTATGGCTACTTGTATACCCCCACCCCCACCCTCTTTCTCTAGCTTGTCTCAGTTCCTTGAAGGCAGGAGACATTTCTTATTCAGTTTTGGCACTGTATGTTTCTTGAACAGATGAATAGATGATGCTTTGCTATCTGGTTTCACAGACCAAAATAACTTAGAAGGCAACATAAGCATTCAGACATAAGTGGTATGTGACAAGTGACTACCTGACAGCAAAGAAGGAGAAAGAAAAACACAAAAACCAAACTTAAGAACTCTAAAGTATTTCAGTGGGGGGCAAATCTCCCTATATCTCTTAAGGGCATCACTATATTCTAGAATACCACTCTAATATTGACACTAGTTATAGCAAGATAGCAAGAAAATGTTAAATTATGTTCAGTGCCCTGCATTTAAGAAGGAAAGAAAACAACAAAAGTGTGAAATATATTTTGGAAAGATTTTCATACAAATGGATTTATTATTTAAAAGTTTAACTATAAAATAAACACTCATTATAGCAAATTTGGTAAGATAGAAAGAGGAAAAAGTACTCCAAATCTTAGCCTGCATTTAAAAAACAATTTAGGTCACATAAGCACCAAATGATTTTTCTAACTAAAAACATTTGAATGCTTATGGAGCTCAAATCCACAGTTATCCAGAAAAACTGGCCAACTACAACTCATTCTTTCAAAGGACATAGAGAACTAAGATTTTACTGTATCATTACATAAAGTTATCTACCCAACTCTACTGCCTTCATGTGTGACTGATTGAATGGGAGATGAGGAAGTGGAGAACAAAAGGAAAAAAAAAAGAAGATAAAAAAATGGAGGGTGAGAGATAAAGAAAGGTAACCTAAAACAAACAAAAGGTGTGAGGACAATCAAGTCAAGTGAGAGGAAGAATAGAAAAACAAAAAGAAAAAACCCAATACATGAACAGACACATTCAGTAAAAGAACAGATCTTCTTTCACTTTCCCTTCATTTTCATTTGTCTTGACTTCCTTTGTTCTAATTGACTTCAGGCTGATGTGTGTACCCTTAGATGCATGCTGAATTCCAATGAAGTCCTCCTACACATATACTTTATACCAACACAATCCAGTTAAAAGGATTTTAATTGGTGTGCACCATTCCCTGCAATTTCAACATTTTAGAAATGAATAATCTCACTAAGTTCCAGATGGTAACATGTACTAATTAATCAGGCATATTCAATGAATGTGCATATTAAAATGAATACACCTATTATGAATGTGCTGTCCATGCTCCAACCTGTGGAAGCCCCCCCCTTAAATGAGTGCCCACAAAAGGTGCAGATTTATTGTGCAATATTCACAAGCGTCTCCCACAATTATTTGCAGCAGCAATACCATCACTCTGTGTCTCCCTCTTGATCACTCCGTATTTCATGCTAAGCAGCCTGTGAGCCCTGCTATACCTCTGTAATCTGTTTAACCTTCGAAAGCAAGAGCCAGCTAAATATTGGGTCTACAGTTTTTCTACTAAAGAAAAGATCTTACAAACTTATCAAGGTCATTTGTTAAATGGACCAGGGGTGAGGAACAAATCAAATGAGGCTCTTGATCCAAGTCCCTTCCTCTCCAATTTGTCTGTCAGACAGTGAAAGTCTGTGCATTGCTAGCCAAAGGGGAAAAAAAGTGCAAATGGAAATCCTGCATGACAGTTTGCTATGCTCTGATTTTCCTCAAATATTGTTAGCACTGGAGAGAAAGCTGTAACCTACCAGTACGTCTTAAAACACTACTAGGTACTCCTTTTGAAAGAGAAAGAAATCCTAAAAGTTATTTTTTTCCTTAACTCCTCATACTCATTACTTTTCTATTTTATATTATCTTGGATCACCACAATTGAAAACGTATTCTAATAATAGAAAAATTCCCAAATCTCTCTAGATTTACTAAGAAATGCTGGTTTCTGATTTGTTGAAGGCACTGAAAACTGAGTGGCTGATTAGGTAAGGAGGCAGCAAGGCATAGACAAAACATGGACTTCGGAGAAAAAAGGAGTATTAAGAGACACATATGTTATCTGGTATGCAGCAAGCACTAACGAATGTTAGTTCTCTCCCCAAGATAATAACAAATGGCAGGAAAAATTTTTGTTTGCTTGTTAAAAAGTCATCTTGAAGGGAACCCTAACTGAAGAGAAGCCTAAATAATGACTACCTTTGGAAAACTTAGAGATTATGGTAGAAAATGTGATTTTTGGGTACACCTTTAAAATTAACGACAGTATACTTTACCTTCTAAAATAAACCTAGAAGACAGAATTTTGAGAAATCAGTGCTTGTTTATGATGTATGACAATGGTTATTCCTTAAAATCAGTATATAACCCAAAAGAATCCTTAGGGGAGAGTAAACCAATGATAGAAACATCAAAATCTGTAGTTGTAGACTAGAAAGCTTCCCTAAATGCAAAGACCGTTTTTATTTTATTACTTTCTCTGAACTCGTGCCTAAAACCAAGAGGTGGGATTTATGTAATATTCAAACAGAATTTAATTTGGACATAATTAAAAATCCAAAAAAATATGAACATTTTCATCAAGGGATTTCTGTGTAACAAATAAATAATCTTTTGAAAATTTCTATCACTTTGATTTAGTAATTTGGGTAGATTTCTATTATTTTAAAATTTTTGGTTCTACCATTTTCCCCCTTAAATAAAAGAATATTTTGGTAGGGTGTTCAGCATATAAATAGGTTTTTTGTTTTTGTTTTTAACTTTTATTTTACTTTTTTATTGTACATGTTTAGGGGGGGAAATTTGTTGTTTCAATACATGCATATATTGTACAATGATCTAATCAGAATAAATGGCATATCTATCACCTAAACATTGATCATTTCTTTGTGGTTATGACATTTGATATTCTCATTTCTAGCTATCTTGAAATATACAATACAATATTATTAGCTATTGTTACCCTAGGACACCAGAACTTATTCTTCCTATCTAACTGTAACTTTGTACCAATCTACTACAAATTGGTTTTTATAACAGTCTGGTGTTCTGAGATAAGACAAAGACCAAGAAGATAAGATATCAAAACCAACCGTAACTCCTAGCCAAAACACTTAAAAGAACCATGTCAGAAAACTTAGAACCCTGACTAACTTGTAGGGAAGGTGATGATTTACAACAACCTAAGCAGACTAAGACAATTTTCAGATTACTCTGAAAAACTATCTATTGCTAAATTGTGAAGAGCACAATTGATCAATACCCCATAAATCCTGGCCAAAAAAACCAGAAAACATGATGCTTCTTGAATATAGAGGATGTGAATAGCTTAATGTCAAGCTACATAAAAAAGGGCACAGTACCCACTCTTAAGATAACAGGAGCTTTAACTAGAAGACTGCATTAATACCAAAGTTTAGCTTGGTTTGGAACAGAATCAGAGTCTAAAATAAATACCAAGTTTGACATAAAGCAGATGAATCAGACGCACGAAGGGAGCCAGTGTGGCCTAAGTATGACATCTAACACAGTTAGGGTTGGAGATTCTACTTCTGCTTCTGTCTTTAAGATACAACTCAAACAACTTTACAAGAAAAAAACAAGCAACCCAATTAAAAAAATGGGCAAAAGAGCTAAGTAGGCATTTCTCTAAGGAATATATACAAATTGCCAACAGACATATGAAAAAATGCTCAACATCACTCAGCATCCGGGAAATGCAAATCAAAACTACACTGAGATACCATCTCACCCCAGTTAGGATGGCTAAAGTCCAAAAGACTCTGAACGATAAATGCTGGCGAGGTTGCGGAGAAAAAGGAACCCTCATACATTGTTGGTGGGACTGCAAAATGGTGCAGCCTCTATGGAAAATGGTATGGAGGTTCCTCAAACAATTGCAGATAGATCTGCCATATGACCCAGCTATCCCACTGCTGGGAATATACCCAGAGGAATGGAAATCATCAAGTCGAAGGTACACCTGTTTCCCAATGTTCATCGCAGCACTCTTTACAATAGCCAAGAGTTGGAACCAGCCCAAATGTCCATCATCGGATGAGTGGATCCGGAAAATGTGGTATATCTACACAACGGAATACTACTCAGCTATAAAAATGAATGAAATACTGCCATTTGCAACAACATGGATGGACCTTGAGAGAATTATATTAAATGAAACAAGTCAGGCACAGAAAGAGAAATACCACATGTTCACACTTATTGGTGGGAGCTAAAAAGAAATAAATAAATTCACACACACACACACACACACACACACACACACACACACAAACCGGGGGCGGGGGGGAGAAGACATAACAACTACAATTCCTTGAAGTTGATATGACAAGCAAACAGAAAGGACATTGTTGGGTGGGAGGGTGGAGAAGGAGGAGGGAGGGGGGTTTTGGTAATAGGCCACAATAATCAACCACATTGTATATCGACAAAATAAAATTAAGGAAAAAAAAAAAATAAAGAAGGCATGCCAGAGTAAGAATTTCCATTTAGGGCTACAGAGAAGGCAACAGAAGCCTTGTAAGATATTTAGAAAGAAAGTAATGACTTCTAATTAAAAACAAATGGGATAGCATTGTAACTCAGAGCAGTATTTTTGGAGAGCAAGACATATGAAAATTTAATATGCACATACACCGTGTCCTAGCAATTTCACTTCTGTCTATAATATTATTAAAAGACCTAAATATCCATCAACAGAGGACTAGTTAAACTATGAGGTATAGAGTACTCTGTTCAGCTGTTTAAAAGAATGAGGAAAATCTATATATAGTATCACAGGAAGAGATCCGTGCTACACAGATAAGCGACAAAAGCAAGATGCGAAGATATGTGTATACAGCCTTTACCCATTTAATACCAGAAAAAAATTTTAAGTCACATATATATATGTTGGTGAGGGAAGATGTTATAAGTTATTGTCTATGCTTTAGAAAGTTTAAGAAGGATTCATACCAAACTCTTAATAGCGGCTACCACTAGGGAATAGAACGGTGACAAGGGGATGGGAGGAGAGAACTTCTTGAGACATTTCTGTACGTTTTTTGAAAAATGGAAATATATTTCTTGCATAATAATAACTTTTTAAAAATGAAAATTAATAATCAAAACTATAAGAATTTAGTGTCTGACCTCCCCAAAAGTATTATTTACAAAAATCAGATTTTTTATGTCTTCATCAGTATAGTAGATGGAATTTTAAATGGTAAATTAGTTGTGTGATAGGCCTGATAGCCTGATAACATGTATTTCTACTTATTATTTGTGTGCTCATATTTTTTATGAGAAAATGTATTTGAAGTAAATTAGTGTTGATTTCAAATAAATAAATAAATAAATAAATAAATAAATAAATAAATAAATAAATAAATAAATAAATAAATAAATAAATAGTGTGATTAGGAATACTGTAAAAAAAAAAAAAAGATACAACTCTGAAGTGGTCATTTATGCCTCTGGCTAAGTGGCAGGCTACATCCAAGGTATCTGAAATTCTTTGGAAAGGGCCATGAATACATTAATATAAAAACAGACCCTGAATTAGCTTTTCCCTGATGATATAGCAAAAATGATGAAAAGACAGTATTTTGAATATGCTAGACTCCATAAAGTATTTTTAACACTAGAGAGAGCCTCAATTAATCAAAGGGAGGCAGAACTGATCATTTCCTCATGAAAAATGGGGAAACGGTGGTAATAAGGCACAAAGGCTTATCAATTTACACAATAAAATCTAGGGTTAATATATATATATATATATATATGTGTGTGTGTATATATATATATATATATATATATATATATATCTTAAAGTTGGAAAGACAGTGGTAAAAAAACCTTTTTAAGAATCTGTTCCCTGAAATCAGTAAAAGTAATCTTGAGTTGCTTGAACCAAACTTCATACATTTAGTGTAGGATAAATAAATCTGAAGAGAAACATTAAACATTTTTGTTGATAACTACAAAGAGCCCACATCACAGTATGAATATATGAAGAAATTTAATGCTACTTTCAGGGATGAGGGGAAAGAAAGAAACTAACATTTATTGAGGCAGCACAGTCACTGTGCTGAAAATTTCATATAGGAGTATGTCGCCTCATCTAATCCTCCTAACAACCCTATAAGTCAGTACCATCTTCTCCAATTTACAAATGAGGACACTCAGGCCCAAGGGTATAAAATTAGGAAGGAGTGGAATTAATATAAGAACTCAGACCTGTCTGACTCCAAACACTCTGTTTCTTACAATTAATGGCATTTGTAAAATAATATATCTTACCCCAGGGGTAAGTTAACTGTCTAAAGCTGGTTAGAAGGAAAAATATTTCAATACCAAGTAAAATGACATGAAACACATTTGACCCTACTGGAAGATCTTTCAAGCATGAAACAATCACCTGCTAACATTAAAGTTTCTATTGAATATGCCCTTTATTCAGTTTTATCACTTGTCCTCTTAATTGTGTAACCAATGGTTCTGAAATAAGCAGACTCTCAAAATAAATGAAGAAACAAAAACCTTTCAAATGCTAAATGTGGTTTTCAAATTGTGAAAAAGTGAAGTTACTATACCACATTAACAGTTAGATAAAATTTGCTGTTCTTTTTAGTGGAGGGATTCTTAAACTTTAATATGCTTACGAAATACCTGGTATCTCTCAAAAATGTAGATTCTGATTCAGTAGGCCTGAGGTCACAGACTGAGTAACAGATTTCAGAATATATATATTACACGGGGATGATGAAAATCTGGGAAACAGTATCTGTAAAAATTAAGAAATCTTTTATACTGTTCTTTGGATATGTAGCTAAAAGCAGAATACAATGATGACGTTTTATTCTTATATACACAGCATAATCCATGGAATTAAAATTAATGGCACAACACAGAAGAACGAACACAAATTTGAATAACAAAGTCAAAGAACTGACATTATCCAACTTCAAGACTTACTATAAAGCTACAGGAATCAAGACTGTGGTATTGGCAAAATAATAGACAAATAAATCAATGGAACAGACTAGAAGACCCAGAAATAGATCCAGACAAATATAGTCAATTGATCTTAGACAAAGGAGCAAAGGCAATTCAATAAGAAAGAATAGCCTTTTTCACAAATGCTACAGGAACAACAACTAGACATCCATACAACAAGGAATAAAAAAAGATCTCAACAAAGACCTTACACACTTCATAAAAATTAACCCAAAATGGATCAAAGAACTAAACGTAAAACACACTCACCCACGCATATACACATGCACACACATACAAAAACCTCTCGAAGATAACACAGAAAAAAAATCTAGATAATGTTAGGTTTGGTGATGACTTTTTATATTCAACACCAAAGGCATGATGCATGGCAGAAAGAACTGATAAATTGGACTTCATTAAAATTAAAAACCTCTGCTCTGCAAAAGATATTGTGAAGAGAATTAGAATATAAGCCACACACTGGTAGAATACATTTGCAAAAACCATATATGAAAAGGGACTATTGTCCAAAATATACAGAGAAACCTTAACTCTCAATAATAAGGAAACAAATGACCTGATTTTTTTAAAAAAGTGCAGAAGATCTGAATAGATGGATAAATAAGATACACAGATAGCAAATAAACATATGAAAAGATGTTCTACATCATGTCATCAGGGAATTGCAAATTAAAACAGCAAGACACCACTACATACCTATTAGAATGGCTAAATTGCAAAATACCGACAAAACTAAACGCTGGCAAGGATGTGAAGCAACCAAAACTCTCATTCATTACTGGTAGGAATGCAAAATGGTACAGACATTTTGGACGACAGTTTCTTAAAAAACTAAACATACTCTTACCATAGAACCCAGCAATCATGCTCCTTGGTGTTTACCCACAGGAGTTTAAAACTTATGTCCTAACAAAACCTGCACACAAATGTTTATAAGTAGCTTTATTCATAATTGTTAAAACTTGAAGCAACCAAGATGTTCTTCAATAGGTAAATGGATAAATAACATATGGTACACCTATATATACAATGGAATAGTATCCAGTGATAAAAATAAATGTGACATCAAGCCAAGAAAAACATGGAGGAATCTTAGATGTACATTATTTACTGAAGGAAGCTAATCTGAAAGGGTTAAGTAGCGTATGATTTCAACTATATGACATTGTGGAAAATACAAAACTATGGAGAAAGCAAAAAGATCAATGATTTCCAGGGGTTAGTGGTGAGGAGGGGAATGAATTGATGCAGCACAAGGAAATTTTAGGGCAGTGAAACTACCTTGTATGGTACTATAATGGTGCATACATGTCATTACACATTTGTCAGGACCCACAGAATGTACAACTCAAAGAGTAAACCATAATGTAAACTATGGACTTTGGTTGATAATGTGTCAATGTTGGTTCATCGATTGTAACAAATGTATCACACTAGTGTGTGGGTAAGAAGTGTATGAGAAATCTCTGTATCTTCCTTTCAATTCTGTTAAGAACTTAAAACTGCTCTAAAAAAATAAAGTTGTAAAAGCTGGTTATACAAATGGGTCATTCTTGTCATACCCAAACTAAAATTGGGAAATGCAGATTAAAACAGCAAGATACCACTTGCTGAGAGATACGACTTGAGAGGCAAGGATGAAAATAACACTTGGGCACATACCTCCTATTCCAAAAAGAATTTTATATAAATACAAATGTTGAAACAGTCTCCTGTAACCCTCAGAGTAGTTTTTACCTAGTACCTGCTGAAACGACCTACCATGACTCTAAGACTAATTTTATCTACCACTGACACTCACCAATCAAAGCCTGCCAACTCCCAAAAACTTCACTAGTGCCAATGAATTTTCTTTCAAAACCACGGGTAGCATTTCTCTTTCTAATAAAACTCTCAACTCTTTCTTTGTTCTTCGGACATACTGGAGACCACCCTGGTCTGTGTGTATGCCCTGGACTGCAGTCCTGTTTTTGCAAATAAAGTGTTTTTCTTAGAGATTTGTCTCTATATTATTTTTAACTTTAACAAAGTCTATGAAATTAAAAAAAAAAAAAAAATCAAGAGGGCACATACCTCTGATGTTTAAAAAAAGACTTACTGGTTAACTATAAGCATGGAAAATTCCCACAGCTAAACTAATATAGCAGTAAAATAATTTAGGTTTATATACAAGAAAACACAAGTATTTTTTTTTTTTAATTTAAGAATTTAAAATGGAATTTTATTTCCAAAAGGGTATTGACTGAGTAATTAGGCAGAGGGGAGTATTTGCTTCAACAGGGATCCATAATAGCCAGTGCCTGGGTGGTGTCATGGGTGCTACAGGGGAATGTACAAAGTTGATAGAGGGTTTCTAACAAAGAGCACTATGTTTTCCATTTCTAGTTATGTTTTTTAATTTCCCTTGCAGGACTTTCACAGTGCTCTCCTCAGCTCCAGGCTCAGTGCAGGCCTGGACCAGGTTGGGCTAAAAATGGATCTTATGCTACTATGAAATAGAGACAAGGCTCTGAGTGCAACTCTTCCCCCTGAGGCTCTAAACAGAGTTGTTGAGAAAATCCAACATTAAGAAAACTCTGCTATGCATCTGTCCATCAACTTCAATCTATTGCTTGTATCCTTATAGCTACTATTTACTGTGCTTCTAACACTGCTATGTTTGTCACATCTCTTAATTCACACAACAACCTTGAGGGCCAGAATTATCATCATTTTAATAAATGGTGAAATGGTGGATTGAAGATATTAAATTCCTTGCCCAATGCCATAGATGTTTAAATAGTAAGTTGGGCTTTGAACCCAGGTGTGCCTCACTGCAAAGTCCCATTCAACTCTATTAAGTCACACTGTTTCTATATTTCTTGATAACCACCACATGTCTTCTCTAGTTTATGATCTCAGCATATCCCATTCCTCTCCGTGCTTGTCCACTCCCTTGGCTACAGCCATCAGTAGCTCTGGGAAAATGACACCTCACTCTCAGTATTGTTTCCACAGGACATATATATTGTCGGGGCAGAAACTTCATCTCAGGATGAAGATTACTAGTCATTGTTAACTGTTATGCTCATTTTTTTTTTTTCCTATTCTTCTTATTTAAGACGGTTAAATTAACTAGAAGAATTATAATTCTAAGTAATAAATTACAGGGAAAAAACATTGTCTTTCCTACCCAAGGAGAAAAACGAGGAAAATGACTGAAAAAACAAATCACCATTTAGAATAAAACAATAAAAAATGATTGAATTATGAAAGTTAAAGACTAATGTGTGAAATGCATGAAAATATCTGGTTTTGGTAAGATAGAAACACCTAATTGTGGAGAACTAACCCACTGGTGAAAAACTGAAGGAATAGCCTAAGAAAAAGCAGGAAGTCATAAACAATTACCAAATAATAATACATGGCTTTTACCACTTCCATTGCTACTTTGTATAGCAGCTATAAAAGATATACTTTATCTAAAGGGTTCCTTTTAATTGTTATTCATTTTTGAAGGACTATCTCCTCTTTATTGTTACCATTTTTGAAAATAAGGAAAGAATTAAGTGTTTACAGACGAACAAGTAAACTCACAGTATAAATTCAACTGCTTATTGGCATAATGAAAAAACAAGAAATACATGTTAAAAAAAGTTCTAATCCTGATTTAAGCATCACATATTGCACACAGATATTGATATTCAACTCTGTACCCCACAGATATGTACAATCAACTATGTTTCAATAATTAAAAAAATAATAAATTGGATCTCTACTCTGCCACAAAAAAAGTTCTATGAAAAAGGAAAGAAATTGAAACCAGACCTATAAAAAAAGTTTGAGATAACCCTTTTATCTCTCTTTTTAATATGAAATAAACTGCTTGCGACATGGGAGAGGATATAGAAAGTCCAAGATTTCCACATACATTTAACTATTGAGTCTAAACATAGCAAAGAGATTTTCAAAGGACCTGGTTAAAGTTAAGACACTGCATCCTTTTTATCCTGAGCTTATTTCTTTATTCTTCAGGAAAAGATGTCTTTTATACCAGAAACTATCAAAGAGCCAACAGATGGCTAGGGCACTGAATCAACTCTAATTTGGGCTGAATTCAAGTTTGATTATCTGGAGACATGAAAGCAAAATACCTATATTAGCATCAAATGCCTAATACTGATAAAAATGTTATGGAAGTATGATCCATCCACTAAAAAGCTTTTTGAGACTTAAAAGATCTCCTCAGACTAACTAGGCATAAAACTCTGGCAAAGTCAGAGATTCCTTCTGCCTCAGGGTCCTTTATCTGTATGAATGGGATGAGAATAACCAGTCCTTGTTTCTATAAAATGCTGAGAGGATAAAATGGAATATTAAAGATGATGGATATGTTCATCTGCTTCACTAACCATTTTACTCTATATGTATCCTATAACATTATGTTGTAAACCTCAAATATACACAATAAAATTTATTAAAAATTAAAAAATAAAATAAGAATTTCTGTAAGGTAGATAAAAAAAGGGAAAAAAAGGAATATTAAAATTTTTTTTCTTCACTGGGTACATTAGGCAGAATATTGGCCCCCCAAAGATGTCCACATGCTAATCCCAGAACCTGTGAAACTTTTACCTTATATAGATTCTCCCATACAGCGTTCAGAAGAAATGCAGCCCTGTCAAAACCTTGATTCTAGCCCAGTGAAACTCATTCAGATTCCTGACCTCCAGAACTGTAAGAAAATAAATTGGTGTTGTTTTCAACTACTAAGTTTGTGGCAAGTTGTTATAGCAGTAATAGAAAACTAATACACTTGGTTCAATCTCAGCTCTGACATTTACCCTGGTTCTGTGTCCTTGGGCCAGATGTTTATGTCGCTGAACTTTAGTTTCCTCATCTATTAAATGGGGATTAACAATAGCAACTACCAGTTGTTACAGAGATCAAACAGGAAAACTGAGTGCTTATATTAAGTGATAAAAAATGGTAGTTATACTTATTTCTTATGTTATATTAAGGCAACATAAAGCAATTATTTTTATAAAACCTGTGTTCAACTTATAGTTTCCATATACAATTCTTGTGCATTAAGGTTCTATCACTAAAGTTATTTGTAATATACCAATGTAGAAGTCATTGGTTTGTTCTCACAGACTATAAGGTTGAATGAAGTTCTTCTAGATCTCAAAGTTTCCAAAGGGAATAAGCAATATGTACGTAATTTGTTTTAAACCCAGGCCACATCCAGCATAAAGTCAAGACGCTGCACAAATTTTGTCTTTTGATTATTTCTTTACCCTTCAGGAAAAAGTGCTTTTTAAACCAGAAAACTTTTGATGACCAAACGTAATAAAATTTAAAATAGGAAGACAGATCATTATAGCCCCACCTCTTTATTTTACTAATAAAGCAAGAGAATTCACAAGGAAGTTAAATGATTTGGTTAGTTACCAATATTCATCCAGTTCATGTCAGGGAGTATTATCTCCTGGGTTTTCTACCTCCAGATCTGTGTTACTTTGATACAGAAGGGATCAGCAAACTACGGCCCATGGGTAGAATCTGTTCTGCCACCTGTTTTTGTAAATACAGGTTTATCAGAACTTAACGTATCATACAATATTAAATGTGGATGAAATTCTGTGTAGTGCAGGTTCTATATAGCTCCACTTAGATACCATGGAGGTGACTTCAATTCTCGCTAAATAATGATTTAATAACAGTAGAATTACTCATCTCAGCATACAAATGCCAAGCAAAATAAAATAATGGCTTACTATTGCTATAATCATTATTCAATAGAAAGTACTTTTTAAAAAAATTTTTTTTATTTTTATTTTTTTTCTTAATTTTATTTTGTCAATATACAATGTGGTTGATTATTGTGGCTCATTACCGAAACCTCCCTCCCTCCTTCCTCTCCCCCCTCCCTCCCGACAATGTCCTTTCTGTTTGCTTGTCGTATCAACTTCAAGTAATTGTAGTTGTTATGTCTTCTTCCCCCCCGCCCCGGTTTTTGTGTGTGTGTGTGTGTGTGTGTGTGAATTTATTTATTTATTTTTAGCTCCCACCAATAAGTGAGAACATGTGATATTTCTCTTTCTGTGCCTGACTTGTTTCACTTAATATAATTCTCTCAAGGTCCATCCATGTTGTTGCAAATGGCAGTATTTCATCAATAGAAAGTACTTAAACACATTTTTATCATAATTTATATTGACAATTGATCATTATTAAAAATACTATAAAACACTATGTTCTCTTCTCTATAGTGTTTTCATAAAATATTTATTTACTGATATTTATTGAGTTCCTCATCCTAGCAAGATTATATACCTTTCACAAGACTCCATACCTATGTTGTCTTATAATCAAGTATGGGAAAAGAATTAATAATTATTGGGTGTGATGATGTTCTAGGAACTAAAATATGTAACTACTGAATTTTCTGAACCTGTAAGAAAGATTTCTCATTTCCATTTTTACCAATGAAAAAACAGACTCAGAGAAAGTGAACATTCTCTCCAAGGTTACACCATTACAGCCAGAAGGTGGCTGAAGTGGGACTTCAGCTCAGACTTTTCAGTCTCCAAGTTTCTCTTTTCATTACTTTTCCTGTGTTACAATGTCTTCAGATTCAATCTCTTCAGTATATTTGCTATAGAACTATGGGTCTTAGCTAACTACTTGTTCAAGTCCTTTGGATTCAAAGCTCCTTTTGAGAAAATAAAAAATTGGCCTTGCTTACAGTACTTTCTATGGGGAAGCAGAATATTCCTAAGTTTGGGCAAAAAGATAAATCAGGCTTCTAAATTTTTAAAATAAATGTCAATTCTGCTATTTACACAATTCTGTCATCTAAAGCATATAGGTCTCCTCTGGACTTAACAATACAGGATATAGATATATCAGAGACTCATGAAAGAATCTGATAAAAAATTGATTTTTCTAAAAGTTTGCATGCTCCTATTTAACAGAGACCAAACAAGGGACCGTTTAGTCATCTGCTCTCTTCACTACCCTCTATACACTGCTTGTACGTAAATCATATCTATAAGCAACAAACCAGGTAAATATTATCCGAAAAAGTCTTATGAAAAGGTCATCAATTAATTCAGACTGAATGGTATGAATCCGGCTTTTTATAAAAAGTGAGATGAGAAACATCTAATGAGAGAACATTTCCAGCTCTTTTTCAAATCCCAGCCTGAGTTATTTGAATTATTACACCCAATGTCCCTTACATAAAGATCCACACAATACCTCCCAGAGTCCAGTGTTAGCAAACATCAATTTTTTCATTTATCAGCAATGAGAAACTTTTAAAAAAAACACATAAACTTGTAATCTGGAAAAAAATTCTTTTTTTGGATAATGGAAATTCTGAGAGATCACAATTCCCTATGCTGAATGTATTTCTAAAGTAGTACATTTACAGTCAAAAAAAGACTGAAATCCAACTAACTGGAACTCTTCATTAACTAAAATTATGTTCTATCCAATGCTTTTGAGAAAAGGAAATAAATAATAAAACATGCAAAACTCAGGCTTTGGGGGAACCAAGGTAAAATCAGAAATGGTCCCTACCCTCAAAAAGGCTATTAGGAGAGTGGAAATATACAAATAAAAATGACAAAACAAAGAAAATAATAAGTACCATAAGATGTGCAGATAAAGAATTCTGGGAGTTCAGAGCAATAAAACATTACTTCCAGCAGAAAGAATTAAGGAAGCTTTTATATACAGATGGCATAAATCTGGCTATAAAGGATGAACAGGATTTATTTATTTTCCTTATTTATTAAAGTATTATTTATATACAATTAATCCACCAATTTTAAGCATAGTTTGATAATTTTTGTTATTTGTATAAAATTGTGTAACCAACACAACAATGAGGATATAGAACAATTATCTCACTCAAAAAAGTGCCCTTGTGCCCCTTTGCACTTGATCCTTTCCCCCACCTCCTGTCCTTAAAAACCACTAATCTGCTTTCAGTTACTATATCTATTCCTTTCCTAGAATTTCATATTAATGAAATCATACAATATGTAGTAGTCATGTTTGACTTCTTTCACTTAGCATAATGTTTTTGAGATTCATCCGTGTTGTTGTATTACTATTTTGTTTGCTTTATTGCTCATAGGATTCCATGTTACAGATATACCACAATTTATTCATTCACCACTTTTGGGCTATTATGAATAATGCTGCTACGAACATTCATGAATACATTTCTGGGTAGGCATGTTTCATTTTGCTTGAGTAAATACCTTGTAGTGAAATTATTAGGTCAAATGATGAATGGTTTAACTTTAATGGTACTACCACACTGTTTTTCAAAGTGGTATACTACTTTCATTCCCACTACACAACATATGAGAGTTCCAGTTGCTCCACAACATTGGCAACACTTGGCATTGTTGGTCTTTTTTAAAAATTTGCATTTGTCAGTTAAGTGATGTTAAGCATCTCTCTGTGTATTTACTGACCATTCAAATATCTACTGTAAAGTTCACGTTCAAATCATTTGCCCATTTTGAAATTGGGTTGTTTTCTTTTTGAGTTATAAGACTTCTTTATGTATTTATTCTACAGACCAGCCCTTTATCAGATATGCTTTGCAAAAATTTTCTTCCAGTCTGTGGCTTGCCTTTTTATTTTCTTAAGTGTCTTTCAAAATGCAAGTTCTTGAATCTGATAAAATACACTTAAATCGATATTTTCTTTGAATTTGTGCTTTTGATGATCTTTTAAAGAAATTGTGCCTAACCCAAGTAACAAAGATTTTCCCCTATGGTATCCTCTAGAAGTTTAATAACTTTAACTTTTACTTGTAGGTTTATGATCCATTTGGGGTTATATTTTATGTATGATCTGAGGTAAAAGTTAAGGTTCATTTTATTCCATACATAGGTCCATCTGTTTTGGTCCCATTTGCTGGAAAAACCATCTTTTCTCTTTTGAATTAACTTGACAGCTTTGTAGAAAATCAATTGATGTGTGGATCTATTTCTGGACTCTGTATTCTATTGCATTGTTCTATGTGTCTATCTTTTTGTCAATACCAAACTGTCTTGATTGCTGTAGGTTTATAGTAAATCTTGAAATCAAGTACTCTGTCTTCCAACTTTACTCTTTATCAAAATTTAGTTATTCTAAGCTTTTTACCTTTCCATATGAATTTTAAAGCCAGCTTGTCAATATCTTTGAAAAAACTGCTGTAATTCTGATTGGAATTGTACTGAATTTATAGGTCTTCTTGAGGAGGGTTGCCATCTTAACAAAATTGAATCCTCTGATGCATGAACGCAGTATACAGCTCCATTTACTTAGGTCTATTTTATTTCTCTTAGCAATGTTTTCTATTTTTCAGTATATAAATCTTTGATATTCTTTATTAAATTTATCCTACTTTGCCTTTGATGCTATTGTGAATGGAACTATTTTTTAAAATTTCATTTTCTAATTCTGTGTTGCTAGTATATTGAAGTAAATTGATTGTTATATAGACTGTGTACACTGCCACCTTGCTAAATTTTATTTATTTGTTCTAGAATTTTTTTTTTTTAATTCCTTAGGGTTTTCTACATACACAATCATGGCTTCTGCAAATAAGGCCAGTTTTAATTCTTCCTTTAACAATCTGTATGCCTTTATTTTTTCCTTATTGCACTGGCTAAGTTTTATAGAACAATGTTAAATGAAAGTGGTGAGAGTGAACGTCCTTGCATTGTTCCTCTTAGGCAGAAAGCATTGAGTCAGTCACTATCGAATACGATGTTACCTGTAGGGTTTTTTTTGTAGATAATCCCAATCAGGTTGAGAAGGTTTCCTTACACTACTACTTTCATGAACATTTTTATTATGACAGGGTATTGAATTTTGTCAAATTTTCCCATGCATTTATTAAAATAACATTTTTTCTCACATATTCTGTTAAAATGATGAATTATGTTGATAAAGTGTCAGATGTTAAACCAACTTTGCATCCCTGGGATCACTGTATTATCAAATTAGCTAAATTTAAATTAGCTAAAATTTTGTTAAGGAACTACACATATACTTTCATATTGGCCTGTAGTTCTCTTATTTCTTTGGTTTTGGAATCAGGATGATATTGTCCTCATACAATGTATAGGGAAGTTTCCTTCCCCTATATTTTCTGAAAGAATCTGTATAGGATTGGTGGTTTGATTCGTGGTTGTTTCTTAAATGTTTCATAGCACCCACCAGTGAAGCCATCCAGTCCTATAGTTTTATTTGTGGAAAGGTTTTCAATTATGAATTAAATTTCTTTAATTGCTGTAGGGCTGTCTGAAGATTTCTATTTCTTCTTGAATCAGTTCTGGCAATTTGTGCCTTTCAAGAAATTTGTCCATTACATTCAGATTGTCAAATTTATTGGCATAAAGGTTCTCATAACACTCCCTTATCATACTTTTAATGACAGAATCGTCTTCAATGATGTCCGTTCTTTCATTCTCAATATTGGTAACTTGTGTCTTCTCTCACTGATTTTTTTCTCCAAAGAACACACTTCTGGTTTCATTTGTTTTCTTTTACCTGCCCATCCCCCATTTAATTGATTTCTGCTATTATTCTCTTCTTTCTGTTTGCTTTGGGTTTAATTTACCTTTCCATTTTTAGTTTCTAAAAGCAGAAATTTAGATTGGGGGTTGATAAACATTTTCTGTAAAAGGCAAGATAGTAAATAAAGGCTTTGCAGGACATGTAGTTCTCTGTACTCAACTCTGCCAGTGTAGTGTGAAAGCAGCCACAGAAAATATGTGAACATATGAACACAGCTGTATACCCCTTCTTCCCCATTATTTATAAAAACAACAAGGCAGGCTAGATTTGGCCTGTAGTGTATACTTTGTCGAACTGTGGCTTAGATTACTGGTTTGATAAAATACAGTTTATTAATTTTTAAATTTTTCTGTGTCCAATTTAAAAATCTTCAGCAAACCCAAGGTCACTGACATGCTTTTCTATATTTTCTTTAAGAAGCTTTATAGTTTTAGCTCTTACATTTAAATCTACAATCCACTTAGACTTAATTTTGTATACAGTGAGAGATAAAGGTAGTGTTCATTTTCTCTGTCTTTTGCACATAGCTGTTTAATTGTTCCAGCACCATTTGTTGAAAAGATTATCCTTTGACCATTGAATTGCCTTGGCACATTTGGTTTTCAAAAAACCAATTAACCATATAAGAGTGGGTCTATTTTTGAACACTCTATTTTTTTCCTTTGATCTATTTGCCTCTCTTTACATTGTATAACACTGTCTTGATTACTGTAGCTTTACAATAAGTGTTGAAATTAGGTAGTGTAAGTCCTCCAACTTTGTTCTTTTTCCATGTTATTTTGGCTTTTCTAGTCCCTCAGATTATCAATTAGATCATCAACTTGAGACCTTTCTTCTTGTATAGGCATTCAAAACTATACATTTCCCTCCAGGTTCAACTTTTGCTGCATCCCACAAATTTTGATACGTTGTATTTTCATTATCAGTTTAAAATATTTTTTAATTTCTCTTATTTCTTCTGACCCAATGATAATTTCAAAGTGTTTTTCTGGTTATCTCATTGTTATTAATTTCTAATTCAATTTCACTGTGGTCAGAGAACAAACTGTGTGGCTTCAATCTTTTTAAATCTGAGACTTTTTTTTTTGGCCCAGACTATAGTTTATTCTGGTAAATGTACCATGTGTACTTGAAAAGAATGTGTATACTGCCATTGTTTGATGTAATCTTCAATGAATATCAATTAATGTTAGGTGGCTGAAAGTGTTATTCAGATAACCTATGTGTTTGCTGGACTTTTTTGGGTCTGTTTCCATCAATTGATGAGAGGATGGTGTTAAAATCAACTGTGACTGTGAAATTGTCTATTTTGCCCTTAAATTCTATTAATTTTTCCTTCATGTATTTTTAAGCATTGTTATTGGGTACACATGTATTTATGTTTGTTATACAAGTATGTTCCTGTTGAATTTCAATATAGTTTTCCTGTTGGATTTTTATCTATCACATTTTGCATTATCTTTATAGTAGCTGTCCCTAGGAATTATAATATATATCCTTAAGTTTTAACAGTTTACACGTAGTTAATAATGGACTATTTCATACAAAATGCAAAGGGTTTGTAATCTTATAGGTCTACAATCCCCTCCCCACCTCCCCCCCCCCCACAAACACATCCTGAACCCCACAAGACAACACTGTAATTTTGGTTTTAAATGGTTACACAGTCTATAAAGAAATTAAGAGGAAAAAAAATATATTTTTAAAAAGTCCTTTATATTTGCCCAGATATTTAGCATTTCTAATGTTCTTCATTCTTTACTAAAGACTCAAGTTTCCACCTAGAATTATTTATTTAAAGAACTTCCTTTAGCATTTCTTGTGATGCAGGTCTGCTGGTAGCAAATTCTCCTGGATTTCTTTAATCTGAAAATGTCTTTATTTTGCTTTTATTCTTGAATAATACTTTTGCTGGGTAGAGAATTCTAGTTTGAAGGTTTATTTTCTTTTAATACTTTAAAAACTTTCTTTCAATACTTTTTCTTTCAATACCTTAAAAAGTTTTCTTTCAAAACTTTAAAGATGCTGTTCTACTCTCTTCTGTCCTCAGTGGTTTCTGACGAGAAGCCAACCATTAATCAGATTGTTGTTCTTTGTATGTAACATGTCATTTTTCTCTTGCTACTTTCAAGTTATGCTCTATTTTTGGTTTTCAGCATTTTGGCTATGATAGGGCTCAGTGAGTTTCCTTGTGCTTATTTGGCTTCATTTTATTTAGCATTTTGTACTTGAAAATTGTGGTTTTTCATCAGATTTTGAGAAATTTCAACCATTAGTTCTTCAAATATTTTTTCTGCTCCATTTTCTCTCTCCTCTTTTTTCTTATTCTAATTACATGCACATTTGACCACTAAATACCATCTAACAGATCTTTGAGGGTTAGCTCATTTCCCCTCATCTCCGATATTTCTTTTTTCTGTTTTCATCTTGGAAAATTAATATTGATCTGTTTGAGATCACTTACTCTTTCCTCTATCATGCGACTCAGCTGTTAAGTCTATTCAGTGAATCTTTCATCTTAGAAATAGTATTTTTTCAGTTCTAGAATTTCCATTTGGTTCTTTTTTTATTGTTTCTATTTCCCCACTAAGATTTTCCATTTCTCTGCTGAGATTTTCATGCACTGGAAACACGTTTTGTTTTACTTCATAGACAATAGCTATAATAAGTCTTTAAAAACCCTTGTTTGTTAATTTCAACACGTGGCTCACCTTCAGGTTGGAATCAATTGATTATCTTTCAATTGAGAATGTGTTCCATTTTCTTGGTTCTTTGTACATTAAAGAACTGGACGCATTCTGAATTGTGGAAAGTCTAGATTCTGTTATTTTTCTCTAGTGAGTAGTGTTTCCTTTGTTTTAGCAGATAATTTTCTTGGTGAGGTTTTAACTGTAAAATTTTTTTCTCATGCAGCAGATGTTTTGTTTTTAGTTGGACTGGTCTGACTTCATTCTGAGCATGTATGGTTCAAGGGTCAGTCAGAGATGTGAATAGGCAAAAAAATGTGGAGATCTCCCAACTAGCTCTTTCCCTTGCAGACCACACTGTCTTCAGCATTCATGGTTTCACAGTTTCTCTTTTCTGGTTCACCAGACCAGAAGGCTACAGGTCTTTCCATGTGAGGTCCACTGCCATCCATTTCACACCACACAGAATGCAACTTAGTCCGTGGCTCCAACTGAGCATGGGGGTGGTGTGGAGAAAGAAGTGTAGGGCATGTTAGGTTATTCAAGGAAAAGTATGAATGTACGAAATCATATGAACAGTGAGATACAGTGAGATGGTAAATGATGCTGTAATGTTAAGTAAGGACTAAATCATGTAAATTGTTGAATGCCAAATAGACTTAGGGGTATGAACAATGAAATATATATGTTAGGCAAAATGATAATATAATCAGATCAATATTTTAGATTAAGATTAATTTATGTTAACTGTATAAAATGAACTGCAACATTGAGAATCACTGGAGGTAGGGAGATTTTAATAAGGAGTCAGTGCCAGAAGTACAGGTGGGAGGTAATGAGGTCTTAACTAGGTTAGTGGGCCTGGTTCATTTGGTGAGTGACAATTACAGACATCAGTTATAAGGGCTCTAGTATCACATATTACATACTAGGTGTTCTTTAATCACGATATATCTATGTAGGTAGGAAATTAAAACCAACCTTATTTCCCAAACCTACTTCCCAGTAGAGTATAAAGCTGCCATTAATGTATGCCTAATTATAAGGCCGTCCATGCTCAGTCCCAAACAATACTCTTTTACACCAAGGGTTTGAACTGTTAAGCCTGGAAAAGAACTAAAATCTCTTTTTGATTGAGATACTATAAAAATGAAAATGATTTTAAAGCTATCATTACCACAAAGCATAAAACTCCATTGAAAACAATCCATAGCACTTAAAAAATGCTCATTATCTTCAAAGCACTTTACCCTCTTTGACTAATTAAGATACCAAATATATAATTTCATAGTACCCTAATTTTATATACTAAATTCATTTATTAATAGATAATATTTTAGTTGAATATTATTATAATTGTTAAATTATTTTGTCTCATTAGCAATTATTTTTTCTTATATATTGAGAAGAGTATAGACATCAACATTCTCTCCCTCTCCACAAAAAGAATAAACACATTCACGGGTGTTAGCAATTTAAACATGACAAGAACAAAATATAACTGGACTTCTGTTTTCCAAAGGGGGCGGGGGAAGGGAAGAAAAGATGGCCATGACGAATAGTTAAGTAGACAAAAGAGTAAAAGTAGAGCTCTTCAGTGAAAAGACTTGAAGGTGAAATTCTTCATAAGAAATCTGGTAAAAGGTGAGATCTTATAAAATTGTTTGGTTTTAGAGAGCTGGTTAACAAATTTACTATGCACTGAGATTTGCTTGATTTAAAAGTTGCAATTTTTACTCAGAAGCTTCAAGGTATAAGAACAAACATTTCTTCAAGAACAAACATTTGCAATCCTGTTACTTATTACTACTTAGAATATGTTACTTGAATAGGGAATATATCTCTTATTAATGCATGACTAGAGCTGATGGGTATATAGGAAATTTACCCAAGACATTTTAGCAAAAATAATTATGGTTTTGCCAATACACTACCTCAGTAAAATTCATAGAAATTAAAATTAAAACTATAGTGAGAAACCAGTTAATCATCTATCAAATTGCTCTAAAATGGAAAAAAATGTCCATGCTTAATTGTTGGTTAGGCTGTGGAGTATTCTACATACTACTAAGGAGACTACAAAAAGAGTATAAATTTTCTCAAAAGTGAAAAGGCAAAACATATCAAAACATTTCCAAAACAGACAGTGAAACAAAAATAAAAGCAAACAAAGCACACTATAAATATACATGCCTTTTGATCCTGCAATTAATTTCTAGAAATTTATGTTCAAGAAAGGCAATGATATTCTTAAAGATTAATCTATATTAATCCCAGTTTTGCTAAAAACAACGCACATAAGCCTAATAAAAAAGACCGAAAGGCTGATAAAAAACAAAATGTTAAATGGAAATGTGTATTTTCCAAATTTTCTACCATATGCACATACTTATTCAATATTTATTGCTTTTGTAATCAGAAAATAACATTGAGTTACTAAAAAACAGTTGCATATGTCCTTTATCTACATGCAACGTACTCTAGATAGTCTAGATCTGATGGTTACACATAAACCTTCTGCTCTGTCATTGCAGTTCTCAGTGATCCCAGCAAAGATCATCCTGAACATCTATCACATGGTCAGCCACCTGGGAGGAATTACATCTAATTGTTATGAGTTTGCGGACCCAAATGACTGTCCCGTTGCAGACTGATACTAAAGACTATGCATGTCCTAGGCAAGATTTGTTCTCTAGAGGTGAGAGGGTAGCACATTAACCAGGTTTTATATTAAACGTCTTCATCATTTGTGAGCAGCCAGATGGTTGGTAATATGTGCAGATATTTTGAAACATAGGCTGGCTGATTTCAATTAGCTCTGAAGTGAGACAAATGATAGTGAGGGCCTATATTGCTAAGCCCAGGGGTACTGAGAGAATATTTCTTACAGATGAATACCTCATCGGCTAGAGTTCCAGTTTATACGATATAGCTAATACGTTATCCTGGAACACATGTGCTGTTGTTGGAAAGAATCTCTGTTATGAAGAACCTAACGAGGCAAACATTTTATTCTCACTATAAGAAAATCAGCTAATGTGAGAGAGAAAAGAAAAAACCTACTATAGCCTATATGTTTATATTTCAGAATGCACTAAGAAGTTTTGTGAAGGATTTTTGCAGCAAATAAAAATACTTCCATGATAACCTGCAGTAGTTTGGAGCCAAACTACTGAAAGGCTCTGCCTGAAAAGATTAGTAACTGAATAAATGTTGGCTTTCCCAGGCATAGCATGTAATGCCAATTTTATTTCATGTTCCTCAAGGTGCCAGCTGTGTTGTTCCTGATGATTCTCCTCTACATTATATGCAAAAAAAGGATACAGTGAAAATGCCACTATTGGGGCATAAGTTGGCTTCAAAATTCAGGTAAGTTAGGACAGAATAGAACTGAATTCTCTTTTTCAAAATACAGTTGAGAATCTAAAATGTAATGTTTTCTGAATCATGGGGGTTTCTAATGGGCATTCAGAAAAGTGATTTAACTAACTCCAGGTCTTCCAAAGAAATCAAATAAATGATTATTTTAAACATGAAGTAAAGCAGAAACATAAAAAGTAAAAATATAAACATAATTTTAACCTCTAATTTTCTTTCATAGGAAATAATTCACATAATTTTCTTGTCATTAGCTACACTACTTGTTGGGAAAATATAGGAAAAACGGTCAGGGCCCCTCAGATGTTCAGAATCTTGCTGTGCATTTGATGTAAATAGGCATATGTGCTCAGTGTTCCTTGGTTATTGTCTAGTGTAATTGCGCATGTACACCCAGGTGTCCTGGATTATGGACTTAAGTATAAGGATGAGTGGCTCTTAGCCACAGAGCCTTCCATTTCTGGTATGGCCCCCCCCCATGGGGGGGGCATGGGGAGGCCACTACTGCTGCTGGAGTCTGCTGCTAGTGCCCACAGGACCCTCTGCAGGGCCACTGCCGCTACCGGACCTGTAAGCTGCTGTTGATGAGGAAGCTGAGGACTGAGCTCATGTCATCTGCCAACAGCTCCTGGAATCTTTCCCAATTACCTAGCATGGACCTGCATGTGAGGGGTCTGGTGACTCGGTCTGTACAGTGGGTTTGGAGGGTCTGAGCCCTAGCTCTGACATTATAAATGGAAACTTAGTATAACTAAAATAATGAAACATTTTGGTTTTAGTTATGACTTGCCTTACTTTACACTAATGAAATGCCCGACAATGAGAAAATTAGTTTTTAATGCTTGTTTCATCCTAGTCAGTGACAAAAATGCTTTGTATTAACTGTTAAATGCCTTGTATACTATAGGTATACAGTACATTATACCAGGTATTTCATATACATTATCATTAATTGCTAATTATCCCAATGACCTTATGCATTTTACAGAATAAGGAATTTTCATTTAATTTTACAGACTAAGGAATTGAGGATCAATGAAATTAAAGTCACACAACACAGGCCCTATTCCAAAACTCATGCTCCTTCCACATAACCATTGTAAAATCTGTTAACTGGTTTCAGTGACACATTTTCTTACAGGCAGAAGCAATGAAAGGTTCCTCTGGGTGATACCACTATAGCCCTGAGACAAAGCATGGAGTTCCCACAAACGAAGGTACATGTCTTCCAGCAGTTTCTTTTGTCATAGAAAGAACAAGCATTTTATAGTTTGAAGTGGCAAAATAAAGGGCAAACAAAGCTAATCTTACAGGGAAAAAGCCAAACACTAAGGAGACAGGTGCTACAGGTAACAACTATTTAGACTTTTGCTATTCTAAATGCGGTCCACTGACCCGCAGCATTGATAACACCTGTGAGCCTGTTAGAAATGCAATGTCTCAGGCTCTACTTCAGGTCTACTAATCAGAGTCTGTGTTTTAGAATGTACATCAAAGTTTGAGAAGCAATGATTTTAGTTATAATTAAGCCAGTAGTGACTAAATGATGGCCCAAACTGGTCTGAACAGGTAGGATTAGTCTATAGCCAACAAAGCCTCCAGGAACAATAGATATTTTTATGCATTTCCATTTGATTAATACTATAAATTGTGAATAGTAGCTTTTACTTCATTTGCTAAGAGCACTTTTGCAGCTAACTTTCAAGCAATTACTCCATTATTTCAATCCTACCTGGTAAGAACTTAGTTTTATCTCTCACCTTTCACTAACTCATTCTTAGCTTCCATCCAAGTATAAACAGAAAAGCAGCAGACATGCCTAGTGGGGAGTTTAAGTTAGAGTGACCAGGACCAAGATATGTTCTGTGGGGATGAAATACATTTGTAAGTGTATCGCTAGGGCAATTCATAACTGACGACAAATGTTTCATTATTTTAGTTACACTGTTTTCCATTTGTATTGTCAGGGCTAGAAGTTAGGGCCCACAGACCCTTCAAACCCATTGTACAGGCTAGGTCACCAGACCCCTCACACATAGGTCCACACTAGGTAATTGGGAAAGATCCCAGGAACTGCTGGCAGATGACACGAGCTCAGTCCTCAGCTACCTCAGCAATGGCAGCAGCCTCCAGCAGCAGCAGCAGCAGCAGCAGCCTCCAGCAGCAGCAGCAGCAGCCTCCAGCAGCAGCAGCAGCAGCCTCCAGCAGCAGCAGCAGCAGCAGCAGCAGCAGCAGCCTCCAGCAGCAGCAGCAGCAGCAGCAGCAGCAGCAGCAGCAGCAGCAGCAGCAGCAGCAGCAGCAGCAGCAGCAGCAGCAGCAGCAGCAGCAGCAGCAGCAGCAGCAGCAGCAGCAGCAGCAGCAGCAGCAGCTTCCCTGTGGCTTCTCCAGGGGCATCCCAGGGCTGGGGGCACCGTGGATCAGAGCCACTCATCCTTTATACTTAAGTCATAACCCAGGACACCTGGGTGCACGCGAGCAATTTACACTAGACAATAGCCAAGGAACACCTGGGTGCACATGCATATTTCAAATGCTCGGCAAGATTCTGAACATCTGAGGGACCTGACCATTTTCCTCTATTTTCCCTATAGTAAACAAGAGCCGTCTTCACTCAAATTCAAGGTTTTCCCTACGATTTAGCTATCATAGCAAGCAATACGGTTATTACCCCACAAAACACAATTTTTTATGTGTCAACAGTGGTTTCTAACGCTGTGGCTAATGGAAAGGACTTATGGATTCTTTTGTCAAGACAAAAGATCTTGTCTTACTTCTCTCACATAGCGAGCCACTACTCAGACAACTAGCAGGAAGAGTGGTAATGCTTTTGATCATAGAGGGAATACTTACTTAAATCATTAAGTAATTGATATTATCACTATCCTGTTATATGAACTAAAACATAAAATCATTGATGGATTCCTCTCCTCACTAAAAATAGTAGCTCAGCCACACAGTTAAAAACAACTGCTGGAAGTATCTGACCAAATGACAATGTGTTAATTTTAAAGGGAAAACGATAGCCTCATTTGAGAGATTTTGATTGTTTTACTTATTTATCGTTTACATTTGTTAGGTTTCTAAAACACTTATAGAACAACAATGAAGACTGTCTCTCAGTCAAAATCCATCCCTTTAGATGTATTTTAAGGGAATTCTCTCTCAAGCCATTTTCTTTTTGTCAGTTATTCTTTATCACTCATAATAATTTAAAACATGTGAGTCCTCAAAAATGCTCAAAATGCTTAAAAAATAGGTAGCTTTTTTTCTACTTTAACTTCAAGAATCTAACTAATGAAACACAAACACAGACCAAGAGACTGAGACACTATCTAGTTTCAAATTCCAGACTTTTCTACTTTATAACCTTGTAAACTTAACATTCTTACACTCTGCAACAAAAAGGACTGAGAAAAGATTGGTTAATCCACCTAATGTCATAACACAGGAAAAGGATTAGTGATAGATTTCAATGTTTAAATTGAAAAAAAGTTTTAATCATCCAGTTTTTTACTAATATTCTGTTCTTTTGTCTGATTGTGCCTTCCTTCTGTTTTCTTGACTGTTGACCTTGCTTAAAATAGAACTGATTTGTTTCTGACGTATCAGATTGTTAAAGTCTGCCTAATTTGAATAAGGTCTTTAAAAATGCTGTTTAACAAAAGTCAATTCTAAACAAAGGCATTCAGTTAGTGAGCATCTCCTATAGAGATTCTTCCTACAGTGAGAAGCCAATATTTCCTGTTGTGCTCTAGTGTATAAGGGGGAAAGGAAGCTGTAAGTGAATGTACACATTATCAGTTGGAGTCCCAGAGTTTATAATTTCTGATAGCACTTACAGGAGATTTTCATTGAGCAGCTACACTAGCATTTTCTAAGATTTTGCTGAGTTATGCCCTTTGTAGGGAGAGGGGTATCTGAAAACACAACAAATCCATCATGAAATCTGGATGATTTCTTTTCTCTATAGTGATTTGTGGTCTTGCCTATCTCCTTCCACTTCCATAGTTGCACCTTTTTCAACTAGATTTCTCTAGCAGTCTCCCAGTTAGTGTCTTTGCCTCGAGAACCTTCCATATGTAATCACTAAACCAATATTCTTTAAATAACTTCATCATGTAAGTTGTCTGTTAAAAAGTTTACACTGGCTCCCTATTTCTCAGCATATCAAGTCCAAATTTCCTAGCTTGGATTTCAAAATCCTCCACACTTCAAATCAATGAGTATCTCCACTTACAGATGAGGAAATGGAAGCTCTCTGAAATAATTTGCCAGGGTCACACAGTTACAGGAGTCGGGATTTCAGGCAGTCTGCTCTCAGAATTTAGACTCTCAAGCACCACGCTACATTGCCCCTGTTCAGAGTTTGGAATGTGAATGTTACCTTGCAGTTGCATTATGTGTCTCCAGATATTTCCCCAACTACATTATTTTTTGACACAGCCTGTTTCTTTTGCATGTTCACACAGAGCCTTAATAATATATTTCATTGACTGTTGTTGTAATAGAACAGTGGTAAAGATAAACCATAACACCAAGATTCCAACTGCTTGGAGTCAAGATCTCTCAAGATAAAGGTGTTTAAAATTGTTTTTGTCAATTTACACCCTCATCTGCTGTAGTTTCTACTGAAAAATAGTTGTGGCATTAAATATTAAATGTTCCTATAAGGTGTTACGGTCCAGAAATATGCAATAGTGCAATCTGAACAGAAGATTCAAAAAAGAAAAAGAAATATATATATATACACACACATATTATATGTTAATATATATACAACTTATATACTCATGTGAATACATACACAGCAATCCTAGAAATGAAAGAAGCAGAAAGGCTACATCAAGCATGATGTTATGTAATCTCCAGCACCTGTGATGTTTAAATATAAAACAATACTTGATACACTCACTGCTTTCTATCTATGATGAAACCAACAAAGTAGTTAAAGGGAGAGCCCCTTTACTGCGAAGACATTGTGAATGTACATTTCATGAGAGAATGCAGCCAACCACAGACTTGTTAAATGTTAGGCAAAGTTTACATAAATTAAGTATTTTTGCTTAGCATTATGCTCTAAGTATTTAATCAATTCTTAACTAAGGAAAAAATCAATACTTAAAAAAAAATTCTGTCACGTTCACAGAAACTGAAAATAAAAAGATATGTGGTTAATGTTATACAGATAGGAAAGACCATTAGGAAACAGAATAGCAGCTCTCTTCTCCCCTCCCTTGTGGTTTCTTGCATTACTTGCCAGTTACGTATTCTGAAGATATTTCAAGAAAAAACAAAACAAAACAAAACAAAAAACTGTATTTGATCTGAGATGTTTCAAAAGAAATCTGAAACACTATCATTTACAAATTCAGAGATTGGCCACATAAGAACATGATGATGGAGTTGCCACTGCAAAGAATTAAGCATTCATATATTTTTTTCATTCACAAAAACCCATTGTTCTATGGTTTTGCAACTAGCAAGTTTATGTCCCAAGTTCATGCTATACCAATATGCCTGTTCTTAAAATAAGACAATGAATAACTTTGGAACTGGATCCAGAAATAGTTACTCCAGCGGATACTAGGGAAATTGAAAACCAGGTTGCCATCTACTTTCTCTGCCACTGTTTTCTGAGTAGTCCAAATGCAAACTTGAAGGAAAGTTCAAAGCCCAAAATAAATCTATCTAATTAAAAGATAACTTGAGGAAGTTCTGCATGAATACTCTTTTGGATACAGAAAAGAGCTATTGTGAGAAACACCTCACTCTTCAAAAGTCAAGACGAAACTGAGGATAATTCCATGCTATTAGAATAATAATAATAGCTACTACTTATGTATGTCAAACAGTTTTCAACTATTATCTCCTTTCATTCCTCTACTACCTCATAAAGTATTACCATTTCTATTTTACAGACAAGGAAACTGAAGTTTAGAGAGATTAAGTTCCTTGTATATGGACCCAGGTCTGGATCACACACCTAGCTTGTGGCAGATCTGGACTCTAGACTCAGATCTAACTCCAGAGTCTATGTTTCTTTCTATTTTACTATACTGCAGTAGTTCTCAACCTTTACTTCCTGTCACAATCATCTGGGATCTTTTTCAAAATACAGATGCATGTGTTACATCCCCAAAGATTCTAAACCAGCAGTTCTGAGATAGGGCTCAAACATTTTTATTTTTAAGAAGTAATTTAAGTGCTTCTAATGTACATCAAAGGAAGATAACTTGTTCTAGACTGGAAAAACAGAAAAACGACAATTTAAAGTAATTTATTGTTATTTTATAATTGTACTTGTTTTTCAACAAATTTACCTTTCTAACTACATATCTTGTGGGCATCCATTAAATTATCTCATTTTCTATCAGTATGTTCTCCCTCAACAAATAGGGGACTTGTAGTCGTATAAGTGACAAGAGGCACACTGACTATAGAAAGAAAATCAAATAGGGGTTGATTGTTTTCTACTGATAATCTGAAGATACGAACAGAAGAAGTAGAAGTATATAGCACATATTTTGGATTAGACAGAGGCTAAACCCATATAAATAAACAGAAAACAACAATTTAAAAGAGCTCTGGCCTTAATCCTCAGAATTTTACAATTTTTAGAAATGAGATTTAAACCCTTCAGATATAACCATCTCCAAAATGTTTTATGCTATTTTTCTGCAGAGAATAATAAAAATATCGCATAATTTAATACTTTTTCTAGTAAATATATTTTCCTCTTGATTAAGAAAATAAGCAAATATTATATATATATCATTATTTTATCCATTTCATAAATATTTATTGGGCACTTACAACGTTTAAGGCATTTTACTACTCTAATCTTTTACCAGTGGATTATAATACCATACTCCTCATGTAACATTTCTGAAATTATACTTCTAACTAGACTCACAAAAAATGTAGGGTGACTACCAGGCTTATTCTGTGTCTATATGGGTTATCCCAGATCTACGTACACAACTAAGGTCATGTTAGATAATTTGCTTTGGTCTGGAATTTGTGCAGAGCTTCTGATGCAGAACTTCCTTTAAGAAAGTTTGACCTACAAGGTCCTTAAAAGTTGCCTGGCCCAAACTCCTCATCATACAGATGACAAGGAGATGCAGAGAGGGAGAACAATTGGATTAAGATATCACATATCTGCCCTGAACTTGCTGCTCTTTCATATTTTAACACCAACTCTGAGAGGATGGGTAGGTCTCAGGTGGGGCTCCATTATGACTTTTGTGGGTCCCTGACACTTCTGTCTTTTTGGCTCTTCCTACATAAAAAAAATTTTTTAATTGCATTTTATGACTGCTTTGGTATAAAGTCAAATATACTAGTGTCATATATTAAAACATTTTGTTCAAGACTATAAGGTAGTTTTCTTCAGATTTTAAAAAACATTAAAAGGTTTTCATGGACCCCTAAAAGTATTGAAGGCCTTAGGCACCAATGGATAAACTGGCTGTGGTTTCAGGTCCTTCATTTGACAGTCTAAACCAGCATTACTTGCTTTTAAGAGACTTGGTTCTGCCACAGAAGACTATACATGTGGCTTCTCTCTCTCTTTTTTTTTTTTTTAAAAGATGACCGGTAAGGGGATCGTAACTCTTGACTTGGTGTTGTCAGCATCACGCTCAGCCAGTGAGCGAACCGGCCGTCCCTATATAGGATCCGAACCCATGGCCTTGGTGTTATCAGCACCGCACTCTCCCGAGTGAGCCACGGGCCGGCCCTACATGTGGCTTCTCTGACCCAGGATGTATTTGCCCTAGAAAGCTTAGCCTTTTATTATCAGTCTACTCTAGAGATTCTCGTTCCAGCAGCCTTTCCGAACCTACTTCCTCATTCTGAACCAGGCAGTCCCTTAGAAAACCATTCCAAGAGAGACTGGAATACTCAATAGAGATCAGCTGCCAAGCTTCTGGTAACAAAAACAATCACCAGGGCCCCAAATCAGATTTACAATTCTTAAATACTTTCTACTACATTAAAAAAATATATCAGGCAGAACACTTCATTGAGGTTTACCGTCTTTTAAAGTGTGGCTAATACTCATATACAGAGGCATCCTTACTCTAAGAATACATACAAAGATTTTCTGGACTAGATATGATTTTGTTTCCAGTATATTCACTGTGCGAAAAGGCTATATCATTCATAAAATCAAGGAAGGTGTAACTCTATTGTGATTAGGGGAAAAAATGAAAGAATATCAAATCTCCTTGATATTTACCCACTTTAAGAAAACTGCCATGTTAAAGTGGAATTTATCTTTCTCATAGTACTCACTCTGATTGGTTTTACTTTACATGAGGCTCAGCCCAAGTCCTATCCTCTCCAATAACTCAACATTGACCTCTTCTCTTATGATCAGAGGTACTGGACTCCTGACCATTTTTGTCACACACTATCTTTTTCTTTTTTTCTCCCTTTTAAAAAATTGAAACATAGTTGATTGTACATATCTGTGGGATACAGAGTTGAATATTAATACCTGTGTGCAATACATGATGCTCAAAATCAGGATAATTAGTATATTCAACATTATACAACATAATCATTTTTCATGGCCCTTTACCAATTCCTCCCTTCTCTCCCCAACCCCTCCCCTGTTCCACCTCTGGTACCTCAGTCCTGTTCTCTCCTTTTGAAAGTTCAACATATAAACATATAATTGTGATTGTTGTATCTTTTTCTTTCTCTTAAAAAAAAATTTTTTTCTAGCTCCCACTTATGAGTGAGGACGTGGTATTTCTCTTTCTGCGCCTGGCTTTTTCACTTAACATAATTTTCTCTAAATTTATTGATGTTGCTGCAAATGACAGTATTACATTCTTTTTCTGTGGCAGAGTAGTATTTCATTGTGTAAATATCCCACATTTTCCTTACCCAGTTGTTCCTCTCACCATATACCAACATGAACTCAAAATGGATTAAAGACTTAAATATAAGACCTGAAACTATAAAAATCCTAAAAGAAAACATAGGGGAAGCACCTCAGGAAGTAGGACTGGGCAAAAAGTTCATGAATATGACCCTCAAAGCACAGGCAACAAAAGGAAAAACAAACAAATGGGATTATGTCAAACTAAAAAGCTTCTGCACAGCAAAATAAACAATTAACAGCAAAAAGACAACCTACAGGGTGGGAGAAAATATGTGCAAACTATGCATCCAACAAAGAATTAATATCCAGAATATACAAGGAACTCAAACTTAACAGTAAAAAAAGAACCCGATTAAAAAATGGGCAAAGGAGCTGAACAGGCATTTCTCAAAGAAAGATATATGAATGGCCAACAGATACATGAAAAAATACTCAACATCACTCAGCATCAGGGAAATGCAAGTCAAAACCACACTGAGATATCTCACCTCAGTTAAACTGGCTATTATCAAAAAGAGAAAAACAAATGCTGGCAAGGATACAGAGAAGGGGAATCCTCCTACACTGTTGGTGGGACTTTAAATAGGTGTAGCCATTATGGAAAACAGTATGGAGATTCTTCAAACAACTGCAGATAAGAACTGCCATTTGATCAATCAATTCCACTGCTGGGTATAATACCCAAAGGAATGGAAATCATCATGTTGAAGGGATACATGCATCCCCATGTTTATCACAACTCTATTTACAATAGCCAAGACTTGAAACCAACCTAAATGTCCGTTGTCAGATGACTGGATAAGGAAAATGTGGTATATATATACAATGGAATACTACTCTGCCATAAAAAGAATGAAATACTGCCATTCACAGCAACATGCATGAACTTAGAGAAAATTACATTAAGTGAAATAAGCCAGGTGCAGAAAGAGAAATACCATGTCCTCACTCATAAGTGGGAGGTAAAAAATAAACAAGTAAATAAATTTTTAAAAAGAGAAAGATATGCTTCCGGTCAAGATGGCAGATTAGATGGTCCCTAGCATCAATCTCTCCCACAAATCAACCGATTTAAACTATAAAAACATAACATCAAGTGCATATGGAACGGGGAGATGTACAGCGGGGGAGGCAGAAGCTCCACGGAGACCACATGCCCTGTGGGGCCGCCATTGCACGATCTGGCAGATAAGCTTCACCACCACCACCTGGCTCCATTCCCAGCCCAGCCCCATGCACACAGAGTGGGGAGACGTCTGGCAAGGGAGGCAGAGGCTCTGCAGAAACCACACACCCTGTGGGGCCGCCACTGTGTGATCCAGCAGGTAGGCTTCACCACAGGCACCCGGCTCCATTCCCAGCCAGGCCTAGTGTGCTCGGAGAAGGGAGATTTCCAGCAGGGGCGGCGGGAACTCCACGGGGACCACACTGCTGCTGTGTGATCCAGCAGCCCAGCCCAATGCATACGGAGCACAGAGACGTCCAGCAAGGGAGATAGAAGCTCCATAGAGTCCACATAACCTGTGGGGGGGCCGCTGCGGCCACACGATCCAGCAGCAGGTAGGCTTCACCGCCGCCACCTGGCTCCATCCCAAGCCTAGCCTAGTGCGCCAAGAGCAGGGAGACATCCTGCGGGGGAAGGGGAAGCTCTGCAGAGACCACATGCTCTGTGGTGCCTCAGTGCATCCCAGCAGCCTGGGCCAGAGCGCATGGAACAGGGAAAAGTCCAGCATGGGAGGTGGAAGCTCAGCAGAGACCACACAGCCTGCGGTACTGGCCCGTGATCCAGCAGCCCAGCAGGGTTCAAGCTGACCAGAGAGGTGGCTCCCCGGAGAGGCCCAAGACCCAAGGCAACCACACACACAAGGCACTAGTGGCTGACTGAGCAATCACTGAGGTAGCCATACCAAATTGGCAACCACAGCAACATCTTATTCAGTCAATAGTGTCAAACCTGTGGACTGTGAAACCCCTGCCACAATGAATAAACATAAAAGAAAAGATACCAGAAATCTGAAAAATCAAGAAAGTACACCACCAAAGGATAATAACTCTCAAGCTCTAGATCCTATAGAACAAGAAGCCCTTGAAATGATTGACAAGGAATTTCAAGTGATAATTCTAAGGAAACTGAATGAGATACAAGAAAACTCAGCTAGACATCATGATGAAACGAGGAAAAGTATAAAGGACCTGAAAGAGGAAATGTACAAGGAAAAAATGTCCTGAAAAAAAAATGCAGCAGAACTTGCCGAACTGAAGAAGTTATTCAGCGAAATAAAAAACACAACGGAGAGTTTAACCAGCAGGCTTGTCGAAGTTGAAGAGAGAACCTCTGAACTTGAAGATGGGCTGTTTGAAATAACACAAGCAGACAAAAAGAAAAAAGAAAAAAGAATCAAAGGCATTGAAGAAAATCTGAGAGAGATATCAGACAACCTTAAGCGCTCAAATATCTGAGTCATGGGTATTCCAGAAGGGGAGGAAAAAGGAGAATGCATTGAAAACATATTCAACAAAATAGTGGCAGAAAACTTCCCAGGTATAGGAAAAATCACAGATCTTCAGATCCAGGAAGCTCAATGATCTCCAAACGTATTCAATCTAAAAAGGTCTTCTCCAAGACATGTTATAGTCAAATTGGCAAAAGTCAAAGACAAAGAGAGAATCTTAAAAGCTGCAAGGGAGAAGCGTCAAATCACCTATAAGGGAGTCCCAATCAGGCTAACATCAGAGTTTCCATCACAAACCCTAAAAGCTAGAAAGGAATGGGATGATATATTCAAGATACTAAAAGACAGAGATTGTCAGCCAAGAATACTCTACCCTGCAAGGCTATCCTTCCGAAATGAAGAGCAAATAGTATATTTCTCAGACAAACAAAAACTGCGTGAGTTCACCAACACACGACCACCCTTACAAGAAATTCTCAAGGGAGTACTGGGTTTGGTTCCTGAAAAATAACTACCACTGCTATAAAAACCCAAGAAAAATCAAAACCCATTAGTATAATAAAAATGGCATTCATGAAGTGAAAACAAACAAACAGAAAGGTGATCTACAACCTAAGGAAACAAGAAACACAGAAAATAAACAGTAAATCAGAGAGCAAGGAAGAAAAGACACCTAAGACAATCAAATAATAATCAATAAAATGCTAGGAATAAATCAACACTTTTCAATAACAACTCTTAATGTAAAAGGCTTAAATTCCCCAATCAAAAGACACAGACTGGCTGACTGGATTAAAAAGGAGGACCCAACTATATGCTGCCTACAAGAGACCCACCTCACCCATAAAGACTCACATAGACTAAGAGTGAAAGGATGGAAAAAGATTTACCATGCAAACAGAAAAGAAAAACGAGCTGGAGTAGCTATTTTTATATCTGACAAAATAGACTTCAAATTAAAAACCATAAAAGAGACAACGAGGGACACTACATAATGATAAAAGGACTGATCCATCAAGAAGATATAACAATCATAAATATGTACACACCCAATGTTGGAGCAACCAGATTTATAAAACAAACTCTATTAGACCTAAAGAAGGAAACAGACACTAATACCATAACAGCAGGGGAACTGAACACCCCACTGTCACTATTGGACAGATCATCTAGGCAAAGAATCAGCAGAGAAACACAAGATCTAAACAATACTCTAGACCAATTGGACTTGGGAGATATCTACAGAACATTCCATCCAATAACCTCAGAATATTCATTCTTCTCATCAGCACATGGATCATTCTCCAGGACAGATCACATATTAGGTCACAAATCAAGTCTCAACAAATTCAAAAAAATTGGAATTATCCCATGTATTTTCTCAGACCACAATGGATTAAAACTAGAAATCAATAACAAACGAAATTCTGGAAACTATACAAACACATGGAAATTAAACAGCATTCTACTTACTGACATACGGGTCCAAGAAGAAATCAAGCAGGAAATCAAAAAATTTATTGAAACTAATAAAAACAATGATACATCATACCTGTGGGATACTGCAAAAGCAGTACTAAGGGGGAAATTTATTGCATTAAATGCTCACCTCAGAAGAATGGAAAGATGGCAAGTGAACAACCTAACACTTCACCTTAAAGAACTAGAAAAACAAGAACAATCCAAACCTAAAGTTAGCAGACAGAAAGAAATCATTAAGATCAGAGCAGAACTTAATGAAACTGAAACCCAAAAAACAATTCAAAAGATCAATTAATCAAAAAGTTGGTTTTTTGAAAAGATAAATAAAATTGACAAACCATTAGCATGGCTAACAAAAAAAAGAAGAGAGAAGATTCAAATAACAAAAATTAGAAATGAAAAAGGTGATATTACAACTGATTCATTTGAAATACAAGGAATCATTAGAGACTACTATAAACAACTATACGCCAACAAATTTGAAAATATGGAGGAAATGGATAAATTTCTGGACACACACGAGCTCCCCAAACTGAGCAATGAAGACGTAGAAAATCTGAACAGACCAATAACAATAAAGGAGATTGAATCGGTTATCAGAAGGCTCCCAACAAAGAAAAGCCCAGGACCAAATGGATTCACAGCAGAATTTTACCAAACATTTAAAGAGGAATTGACACCAATTCTTTACAAACTATTCCAAAAGATTGAAACAGACACAAATCTCCCAAACTCATTCTATGAAGCAAACATCATCCTGATACCAAAACCAGGTAAAGATATAACCAAAAATGAAAACTACAGGCCGATATCCTTGATGAATATAGGTGCAAAAATCCTCACTAAAATACTAGCAAACAGAATACAGCAACACATACGTAAAATTATTCACCACGATCAAGTGGGATTCATCCCAGGGATGCAAGGTTGGTTCAACATATGCAAATCAATAAATGTGATACACCATATTAATAAAATCAAACACAAGGACCATATGATCATCTCTATAGATGCTGAAAAAGCATTTGATAAAGTTCAGCACTCATTCATGACAAAGACCCTCTATAAGTTAGGTATAGAGGGAAAGTATCTCAACATAATTAAAGCCATATATGACAAACCCACTGCCAATATCATCCTGAATTGAGAAAAGCTGAAAGCTTTTCCTTTAAGAACAGGAACTAGACAAGGATGCCCACTCTCACCACTCCTATTCAACATAGTGTTGGAAGTACTAGCCAGAGCAATCAGAGAAGAGAAGGAAATAAAGGGCTTCCAGATTGGAAAAGATGAAGTCAAACTAAACTGTCCCTGTTTCCAGATGACATGATCCTATATATCGAACAGCCTAAAACCTCTACAAAAAAACTCTTGGAATTGATAAATGATTTCAGCACAGTAGCAGGATACAAAATCAACACACAAAAATCAGTAGCATTTCTTTTCTCCAATAGTAAACATGCAGAAGGAGAAATCAAGAAAGCCTGCCCATTTACAATAGCCACCAAACAAATAAAATACTTAGGAATTGAGTTAACCAAGGAGGTGAAAAATCTCTATAATGAGAACTACAAACCACTGCTGAGAGAAATTAGAGAGGATACAAGAAGATGGAAAGATATCCCATGCTCTTGGATTGGAAGAATCAACACAGTGAAAATGTCCATACTACCCAAAGTGATATACAAATTCAATGCAATCCCCATCAAAATTCCAAAGACATTTTTCTCAGAAATGGAAAAAACTATCCAGACATTTATATGGAATGATAAAGGACCATGCATAGCCAAAGCAGTGCTGAGCAAAATAAATAAAGCTGGAGGCATAACACTACCTGACTTTAAACTATACTACAAAGGTATAATAACCAAAACAGTATGGTACTGGCATAAAAACAGACACACTGACCAATGGAATAGAATAGAGAATCCAGAAATCAACCCACACACTTACTTCCATCTGATCTTGGACAAAGGCACCAAGCCTATTCACTGGGGAAGGGACTGCCTCTTCAGCAAATGGTGCTGGGATAACTGGATATCCATATGCAGGAGAATGAAACTAGATCCATCCCTCTCACCATATACTAAAATCAACTCAAAATGGATTAAGGATTTAAATATACACCCTGAAACAATAAAACTTCTTACAGAAAACATAGGAGAAACACTTCAGGAAATAGGACTGGACACAGACTTCATGAATACGACCCCAAAAGCACAGGCAACCAAAGGAAAAATAAACAAATGGGATTATATCAAACTAAAAAGCTTCTGCACAGCAAAAGAAACAATTAACAGAGTTAAAAGACAACCAACAGAGTGGGAGAAAATATTTACAAAATATACATCAAACAAAGGATTAATATCCAGAATATATAAGGAACTCAAACAACTTTACAAGAAAAAAACAAGCAACCCAATTAAAAAATGGGCAAAAGAGCTAAGTAGGCATTTCTCTAAGGAAGACATACAAATGGCTAACAGACATATGAAAAAATGCTCAACATCACTCAGCATCCGGGAAATGCAAATCAAAACCACACTGAGATTCCCAGTTAGGATGGCTAAAATCCAAAAGACTCTGAACGATAAATGCTGGCGAGGTTGCGGAGAAAAAGGAACTCTCATACATTGTTGGTGGGACTGCAAAATGGTGCAGCCTCTATGGAAAACGGTATGGAGGTTCCTCAAACAATTGCAGATAGATCTACCATATGACCCAGCTATCCCACTGCTGGGAATATACCCAGAGGAATGGAAATCATCGAGCTGAAAGTATACCTGTTCCTCAATGTTCATCGCAGCACTCTTTACAATAGCCAAGAGTTGGAACCAGCCCAAATGTCCATCATTGGATGAGTGGATCCGGAAAATGTGGTATATCTACACAATGGAATACTACTCAGGTATAAAAATGAATGAAATACTGCCATTTGCAACAACATGGATGGACCCTGAGAGAATTATATTAAGTGAAACAAGTCAGGCACAGAAAGAGAAATACCACATGTTCTCACTTATTGTTGGGAGCTAAAAATAAATAAATAATTCACACACACACACACACACACACACACACACACACACACACACACACACACACACACAAAACCGCGGGGGAAGAAGACATAACAACTACAATTCCTTGAAGCTGATATGACAAGCAAACAGAAAGAACACTGTTGGGTGGGAGGGAGGAGATGGAGGAGGGAAGGGGGTTTCGGTAATGGGCCACAATAATCAACCACATTGTATATCAATAAAATAAAATTAAAAAAAAAAAAGAGAGAGAAAGATACAACAATCACAATAATACATTGACCTTTCAGAAGGAGAAAGCAGAACTGAGATTACCACAGGTGGGAAATGGCGGGAGGACGGGGGTAAGGAAGGAATTGGTAAATGGCCACAAAATATGATTACACTGTATAATGTTGAATATATTAATTTATCCTGACTTGAGCATCACATATTGCACACAGGTATTAATATTCAACTCTGTACCCCACAGATATGTACAACCAACTATATTACAATAAAAAGTAAATTTATATAAAAAAGAAAAAACACAGAAACAGTATGGAATATATTTACAAAAGAGCAAGAAGCATAATTTGGTTTATAGCATGCAGTACTAGTATGAAGATGTGAAAAACAAAATTAGGGGCATAATGTAAACATCTAAAAGGAAGACTAAGGTCTGGGACTTCATTTTGTACTTTGCATTCCCTATAGGCCCAACCCAGTTTTGATCATGTATAACATTTTCCAATTGATTTAAGCTATCAGAAAAAGCATCACAATATACACAGTAATCTCAAGGCACTTGTCCAAAGGCATCGAATAATTAACAGTAAATCTACAATGGTATAAGGTACTTGAAAAAAGTCCCCCACTAGATTTGTTATAAAATGGCTGTAGTTAATTTGAGAACAGATTTTGAGGAAACCATTCTAACCTCTAATATGAATGCAGTAGTTTGAAAAATATAATTGGCCCCACTAATTTCATGATGTTTCTTTCAGTGAAGCTCAGAAATAATGTGAAAAGCTACATATAACTGAGCTTCAATTTTTAAAAAATTTGTAGTTTTTTAGCCTATTCAGTCCACTTTTCATCGTCTTGCAAGACAGGTGCAAATTTAATTTAATAAAAGAGAACTGCAATGGCTTCCCAAGCAAAAGGGGGCAGCTAAAATTAAAAACAAGGTTTTATTGAGTAAAAAGTTGCAATTGCATAATTTGGTATAATTCAGAGAATTAAATATAACATCTTCAGTTTGATGAACTGCCCAAATTAAACTGAAAGATCAAAATTTTCTTGCAGTAAAACAAGTTTTTAAAGTATAATTTTCTTTTCAGATAGGGGCAAAATATTTAAATTAAAATACATATATAGATTCAAAATGCTAAACGTAAATGGATAGTTAAATATTTGCACAATATAATTGCATGAAAAAGCACAATGCATACAGGTATAATGCAGTAGCAGTTCATTTAATAATATGATTTAAAGGCTAAATTTATACTAGAACAATTGTTAAACTCATTCCCTCAGACCAGTAATCTATTCACTACTAAAGTTGTGATGATCAATGTCTTCCTACACATTCATACAAATTCATTTCTTACAAGCACTTCTACCTGTGTTTAAATAAATACACTGTGAAATTCGAACAAAAACAGGTATTTGTGCTCTACAACTACAGTTATGACCCAAAGCTATTGGAAATGTTTCTTCAAGAGTGGTCCATAGCCCATATGAATCATATTCACCTGGGATGCCTGCTTAAAATGCATATCCTTACTCCAACGATTCTTGGATCTCACCAAGATATAAAATATATTGCCCTTATTTTCATCAGTATTCTCACTTCCCTCTTTACCCAGATTAAATTTCATGGACAATAATCCTGTTTTCCATTTTGTGAACACTCTCTTGCCCCTCCTTCCCTCTCTCAAGTAAAATGCCAGCCTAGACATCATCAGCTTACTCAAAGCCTGCTTCTGAGCAGATTGAACAGCACCAGTGAAAAACCACACAACTATGCCAACTGTGCTCACTTAAAATTTATTACCACAAATCCCAAATGGTGACCTAACAATGTCAGACACAGAACCCAGTAAGTTCTTTCTATATATTTACTTTGCCATTTTGAAATAACTATTTCACAGATTTTCTTATCTCCTCAAATCTCCAACATCCCTTTCCCAGGTCACTTATTACAGCTGATCACCTTGCTCATACTTCAGTGGGAAAATAGATCCAACCAGAACTTTATCTCATTCTCCTACAAATTCCACCAACCTAACTGTATCCACTCTCCCAACTTTGCCTTCTCTACCCTTACAATGGAAGAAAGTGTTCATGCTCCTCTTTAAGGCCAGCCTTTTTACTTGTGGCCAGGATCTCACTCACTTGTGACTTTTCAAGGACTGTTCTTGCAATAGCTCTTTTCTCTTCTGCATCATCAATTTCTCCATTCCAGGTAACTTCCACTGGCATGTGAATGTGCCATAATCTCAGCCATCTTATAAAACAAAACAACTTTCCCTTATACTCATGTTTCTCTCTAGGTACCACCGCATTCCTCCATTCTCTTCCAGAGCAAAACTCCTTCGCTTTTTCCCCATCCATTTTCTCCTCAACCCACTCCATTCAGGTTTTTGTTCGCATCAGTTCACTGGAGCTGTGCTCATTAAGGTCGCCAAGGACTACAATTCTCCCAGGGCCTATAACTCCCCCAAAGCTGGTAGCCAATTCTCTGCTCTCACCTTATCAAAACTTACATTAGTATTTCATTTAGTTGATCACTCTATCCTTCCTGGAATAATTCCTTCTCTAGCTTCTGAGATACTCCACTCTTCTGGTCTTCCTACCTCATCGGCCAGCTCCTTCCCAGCCTGTTTCATTCGCTTCTTCAATACTAGATCTCTCAATGTTGGACTGACCAAGAATATCCTACAGCTCTTTTCCCCCCTCTTTATCCATTTTCTCTCCCTAAGTGATTTTATACAGTTTCATGGCTCTGGGTAATCTAATTTATATGCTTATTACTATCAAATTTTATATCCAGTCCATTTCTCTTTTGAACTACAGTCTCCTTTATACAACTGCCTTCTTGACATCTCTACTTGGATGTCTAAGAGACATCTCACACAAAGTCAAAACATATTGGCAACTAGTCTCTCCACCTGGAAAGTCCTCCCATCTCAGCAAATGATATCACCATCTACCCACTTGCCAAAGCAAAAACTAAGAATCACTTTTTACTTTTTTCCTCCCAATTTCAGACCTCTCTCCTCCAATCCAATTTGTCAATTAAATCTTACCATTCTACCCCCAATGTATATCTCAAACCTAACCAGGTCAAGCTGAAAGTGAGTCCCTTTAATGTGCCTGATGTCATGTTCTGTATTGGGTCAACTCTGTTTCCATGCCTCTTGTCCCTGCCTTTTCTTTGACAATCCCACACTCAATAGCCTAGTTCAATTTCTCATTTAAACTACTGCTTCAGCCATCTAACTGGTCTTCCTGACTCAAGTCTCTCCAATTCTAAGCCACTCTTTTACACTGTTATCAGTCACTGCTCAGAAACCATTGGTGGATCCTCAGCATTCATGGAAGAAAATCCAATTCCCTTGTTAGGGTATTAAAAACTCTCCATGGGCCGAGCTCGTGGCGCACTTGGTAGAGTGCTGCGCTGGCAGCGCGGCGACGCTCCCGCCACGGGTTCGGATCCTATATAGGACTGACCGGTGCACTCACTGGCTGAGTGCCGGTCACGAAAAACGATAAAAAAAAAAAAAAAAAAAAAACTCTCCATGATTTTAACTCAACTTTCCAGCCCCATTTCTCAGTGTATTCCCTTCAACCATCCTCGACTCATGAAAAACTACTTAACCATTCCCAAATATGACATGAATTGACCTGCCTCTAAGTTTTGGTTCATGCTTCACCTTAGCAACAATAATGAAATACAAAGAACACTGCAGTGGCATTAGGAGACATGGGTAAAAGTTTCAATCCTGCCATCTGTCCTCTCTATGTTTTAATTCTCATAGGTAAACTAAGGATGAACTACTAGTCTCAGGATTAAATAAGTATGTATTTGAGAATTCTTTATAAGTTCTAAAGGGTACACAACATACTGCCAAATTCTTCTATATAATGGCTCTCTGAGTTTACAATTCCACAATTACTAAGAGTATCCATTTCTTCAACATACTTTCTACCACTGGATAAACCAACTTTAAAAATTTCTGCCACTCTGGTACATTAATTCTTGTCTTTAAAACTTGCATTTCCCTGACTATTAGTGAGACTGAGCATCTTTCCCAATGTTTATTGGCTATTTTCTTTTCTGTGAATTCCTCACTTATATTCTTTGCCCATTTTTCCTGTCTCCCCCCTCTTTTCTTATTATTGATATAAATGCTTTCTTTATTATACCCAATGAAAATATATATTTTTAAGTCTGGCACTTACTTTTTAACTTGTTTAAGGTGTCTTGTCATAAGAAAGTTTTAATTTTGATATATCTAAATTTATCAATCTTTTATTTTTTATGAATTTTTGGATACCTAATTTAAGAAGTGTTCCCTACCTCATGGTCATAAACACGTTCTTCTTCTAACATTTATAAAGTGTTTCTTGTATTTAGATTTTTATTACCTTAGAATGTATTTTTGTAAATGGTGTGAGAGATTTAATGTATTTTTCTAAATGCACACCATTTTTTGGATAGTCCATTCTTTACTGATTTAAAATGCCACATTTAACAACATGGATGGAACTTGAGAGAATTATATTAAGTGAAACAAGTCAGGCACAGAAAGAGAAATACCACATGTTCTCACTGGTGGGAGCTAAAAATTAATATATAATTCACACACACGCGCACACACACACACACACACACACACACACACACACACACACAAAACCGGGGGGGGGGGGGGGAGAAGATATAACAACCACAATTACTTGAAATTGATATGACAAGCAAACAGAAAGGACATTGTTGGCGGGGAGGGGGGAGGGAGGAGGGAGGGAGGTTTTGGTGATGGGCAACAATAATCAGCCACAATGTATATCGACATAATAAAATTAAAATAAATAAACACCCGTAATAAGCTACAGAGTTTTTTTTTTTTTTTTTTTTTTTTTTTTTTTGTCGTTTTGTCGTTTTTTCGTGACCAGCACTCAGCCAGTGAGTGCACCGGTCAGTCCTATATAGGATCCGAACCCGCGGCGGGAGCGTCGCCGCGCTCCCAGCGCAGCACTCTACCAAGTGCGCCACGGGCTCGGCCCTAAGCTACAGAGTTTGCTAAGAGTAGAGGGTACTCTGGTTAAAGACCAAAATGGTGTAGCTAGAGGAAAAGCAAGCATTATTAAATACGAATGCAATTCTTACCAACAACAAAAAAATAAAATAAAATAAAATGCCACATTTATTGTACACTTAAATTGTGAGCTATACAAGGTCTGTCTCAGAATGTTTATGCTGTTGTGTTGATCTAGTTGTCCTTCCCTATGCCAAAACCACACAGTTGCATTTTATTGAATGCTTCTCAAGGGGATTAGTGAGATGATCACATAGTTTTCTCCTTTAATAACTAACAAAATAAATCACACGAATAGATTTTATAATTCTGAACCATCCTTTCATTCCTGGGATAAATTCTATGTAAATAATTCATCAATGAATTCAATTTGCTAATATTTTATTTATGATTTTTGAGTCCTAATGCCATAAGTAAGAAAGTCTTGTAGTTTTCTTTTCTTTTCTCTTTTCCTATGTTCTTCTCTCCTTTTGGTATTATTGTTACATTAGCATCATTAAAGCAGTTCGGTAGGGTCCTATCTTTCCTATACAATATGCAAGTTTACAAAAGGTTTTATAAAAAATCTTTTAAAGAAAGTTTCCCAGACCTGACCTGTAAAACCCAGGCCATTGTAGGGACAGAATTTTAAAGGTGTTTCAGTTCCTTCCCATAATTATTTGTTAATTTGGGGTTTTTAACTTTCCTTGTAACAACTCAAATAAATCATACTTTTCTGAAAATTACCAATTATGTGTAGGTTTTCAAATTTAATACTATAAACTTTGATGGAGTTTGGATATATTGATCAGATCATGGAAATCTGATCTCCGATGTGGCAGTTTGGGTCATGGGGGCGGATCCCTCATGAACGGATTAATGCTCTCCCTAGGTGGGGGGACTAATGAGTGAGTTCTTGCTCTATTAGTTCCCACAAGAGCTGGTTGTTTAAAAGATCCTGGGCACCTCTTCTCTCTCTCTTGCTTCCTCTTGCCATGTGATCTGCTTGTACCTGCCAGCTGCCTGCCGCTTACCACCATGAGTAGAAGCAACCTGAGGCCTGTGCCAGATGCACTTGTCCCAGAATTGTAAGCCAAATAAACCTCTGTTCTTTATAAATTACCCAGTGTCAGGTATTTCTGTTACAGCAACACAAAAGCAGACTAATAAGAACTTGTATATAAGAGTTCTTATAATTTTACAAATCTCCATATTTTTAGTTATGCTTCCTCTTTAATTTCCAATATTGATTAGTATATTTTCTTTCATTTTCAGACTTGCCAAGATTTATCTATTTTATTGATTTTTTATCAATCAACATTTCTGTTGATTTCCACTTTTACCCTTATTAATTTGGACCTTTATCTTCTTTGATTTATTTTATTATTCTTTTTAAAAATCTTTAATGCAATTGCTTAACTCACTTATTCTATTTAAGCAAATAACTTAATTTTTATAAAATAAAACATGCTTCCATAAGAAATGCAATACATAAAAGTACAAAATACTAATAGCAACAAACCTACCAATATCCTGTTACCCAGAAAGAAAAAGTGGTAACATTAGTAGAGTATTATTCCATACATCTTTCTAAGCATATATGGACATGAATGGATAAATAGATAGAATTGGATAGAAAATAATTTTTTTAAAATGGGATTATAACATGAGTGTAATTTTTAAAATAAACAGATTTAATTTTACATGAGTTGACCACAAGAAACAAACAAGTAATACTAAGAATATTAATTACTTTTAGATAAATATTTCTTCACTAGATTACAAATCCTAAATTATTTCTCTAAGGTTAAGGAAAAAAGGTTATGAAAATGATTAAAAATTTAAATTTCTATAATATTCTAAGAAATGCATTAAAAACTATAAATCTCCTCTGAGTTAATTTTGACAACATCCCATAGGTTTTCATATTGTAGGACTCTTGACATCATTCATTTCCAAAATGTTTGTTAATTCCTATTTTCATTTTATCTTAATCCTAGAATTTAGAAGCGTCTCTTGTTTTGTTTTACCTTCTCTGGTCTGACTGAGTTTTCTGTTACATATTTCTTTCTCCTTAATGATTTTGAAGTAAAACATTCTGTTTCTTTTCTTTTAGTAATTATGCTTACCATGAGTCCTTGCATGTCTGAAAATGTCAGTTTAAATAATTTGGGCAGGTATTGAACCCTAGGTACAAAATTATTTGCCCCAATAATTTTGAAGATACTATCCCAGTATACTTTTGCATCCACTATTGTTAATGAGGAGTATGATATGGATATAATTATAGTATTATTTCTGGTTACCACTCTTTCTATTTACCCGCAATCTCTCTCAGCTTATGTTTTTTCTTCCTAATATTTTGCTTTTCCTTTTGAACTATTCAAAAAACTCCCAAGTTTTCTTTTTTAATGAATGCAGTGTCATCCTGCATGTCCCTGAGGATAGCAATTATATTTATTCTAAAGTTGCTTTCTTTATTAACTCTTATCCCTTGGGTGTTAGCTCTTCCATTTGTACAGTTTGGTGTCCTCCTTTAGGATATAAGTTTTCTTCAAATATTTTGTGACTCTGGGTTGTGGGATCATCTTTGTTTAAACTTTAGAGATATCTTGTTAGTCTGTGACTGATGTATGAGATTACAGCAGCAATTGGCAGTTGGGGGTAGGAGAAGGGCAAAATGTGCCACTGGGTAGTGAAAACAGATAGTTAGTATTCTAGGAGCTCCCTGTCTTTACTGGATTACTGGATATTGACAACATTGGAGGATTGCTTTGGCTTTGAAAGCACCCATGTTGCCTGTTTTTGCATCTTGGATACCATGGAGAAATAAACGTAGGGAGAGGTAGATTCACATGTTTGCTTGTCCAGCAGGCCAGACATAAAGCACGTCTACAGCCACTCATAGCTTTTACAGTATTCCACTTCTATGCATACATTAGATTATAGTTCTCATCTGCATTCCAATGCCATTTTTCAGGCATTCTTTATGGATTTTGGCCCATTTTGCTTTTAGTTTCTTATCACAGTTGTGTTTAATTGATACTATATATTCATTGGAGAAGGAGAGGAGGATTATTTTTAGGAATGTGTGGTAGCAAAGAGAGGCTGCAGCATGTTCTCAGTATATCACCTTGTACTGGAAGTCCCAAATATGTTTTAGCAGAGAAAAATGAAATTTTGCACATACTTTTAAAGAAAAATGTATTCTTTTACTATACTTTCCCTTTTATCAAAGTATGGTCAGATAATAGTAAGAACAGGATGTTTATCCAGTGGTTTCCAACTCTAGATGCATATTACTCACCTAAAGAACAGCTCAAACATCAAAGTCTAACACCAGAAATTCTATTTTAATTGGACTAGGACGAGAAACACAGGTATAGTAGAAAATCTGCAGGTTTTGGGATCAGACAAATTTGAGTTCAAATCACCACTTAATAAGCTCTGTAACTTTAGGCAAGAAACAACTTTTTGAGCCTTAGTTACCTCAGGTGTAAACTGGGTTTACAAGATTGTAGTGAGGACCAGAGATAATGTAAGAAGAGAGACATGCAAAGCAAATACCAAATACGTAATAAACATTAGTTCTTCTAAAACCATTTATAAGTAAGCAGACAAAAAACATGGCATTAAAAAGAAGATCAAGTAAAACAGGACATCTCTTCATATGCCGAAATCCTACAATGACTAAAATTTAATTCCAAATGTCACAAAAGTGTTCACAGAAGCTGACAATCATTACCAAATATTCTAAACTGAGCACACGTCTGTGGGATTTACAGAGTATTCCTGTCACATTTTACTGTACCTCCTGGGCTCTTTTAACATTCTTATTTCAGTGCATTTTTCAAAGACCATTCTCTAGGCTATCACAAGATTTCTGAGCCATTTCTCAATTCCACATTACCAAATCTGAGAGTAAAAGCAGTTAATAATAATGGCAAACTAATTATATGTTTCTGTTTGTACTTGTTCAAATATTTTGTGAGAAACAGATGAGCACTCAAGTTGCAGGAAATGAGCAGAACTAGAAAGCAGTAGATCCTAGGAATTAAAGAAACTTGAGTGTCTTCAACACAGGAAATAATCCAATCCTATTTACAGCCAGCTAGAGAAAGCTGAATTTTCAGGAATGCTTAGTTCATGAGCGAAAGACAGTGATACCCATTTGCTGACAAGTAAACACCCATACCTTTATCATTTGTATCATTCTGAAGCGTTCGAATGCCACTTGGCAACACACAACTTCTTAATTCATACCAATTGAATCCTTTAAAAATATTTAACTCATTTGCTAATATAGCTATAACACTTCACCATATCAAACTGGAGAAAAATTATTTTCTCCTTTTTCTTTTAAAAAGCTTGTGTTCATAAATGGTTAATGATCATATCATTATATAACAGAACTTCATTTTTCAAGCCCTTATTATAAAAGTAAACCACAGATGTAATAATAGTAAAACTGACAATAGCAACTTAATATAGAGGCCTAAACTAAACACTAAGAAGACTTGACTCCTGCTGGATTCAGTAGACATTTACACAGTAAATTAACTGACACTGATTTTCAATGTAAAAGAACCCCTCAAAAACAAATTCTGTGGCCAACAGCACATGGAGAAGTGTTCAATGTCATTAATCATCAGTGACATGCCAATTAAAATCCACATAAGATATCACTACACAGTGGCTACAATGGCTAAAATGATGAAGTGTAACAATATCAAATGATGGAAAGTATGTGGAGTAACTGGAGCACCCATACTTAAAGGGTGGAAGTAAAAAACATGATAAAGGGCATTTATGAAAAACTCACAACTGAAATTATACTAAATGGTGAAAGACTGAAAGCTTTCTCCCTAAGATCAGCAATAAGACAAGGATTCTCTCTTTCACCACTTCTATTCAACATAGTCCTGAAAGTTCTAGCCAAAGCAATTAGGCAAGAAAAAAATAAAAGGCAACCAAATTGGAAAGGAAGAAGTAAAATTATCTTTACTTGTACTTCATATGAGCTTATAGACAGAAAATCCTCAAGAATCCACGCACATGCACACAAAACCTATTAACACTAATAACAAATTCAGCAAAGTTGCAGGATATAAGGTCAACATACAAAAATCAGTTGAGTTTCTTATACACTGAAAATGAGCAACCTGAAAAGGAAAATAAAAAATTCCATCTACACTAGCACCAATAAGAATAAAATTCTTGGGAATAAATTAGAACAAAGAGGTGCAAGACTGTATGTTAAAAACTACAAAACATTAATAAAAAAAACCAAAGGAAACCAAAATAATTGGAAAAACATCCCACATTCAAGGACTGGAAGACTTAATAAAGATGGCAATACTCTCCAAACTGATCTAGTGATTCAATGCAATCCCTATCAAAATTCCAGTTGCCTTTCATGCAGAAATTACAAGTCAATTGTAAAATTCCTATAGAATTGCAAGGGACCATGAATAACCAAAACAATCTTAAAATAAGAAAAAGTAAAAGACTCACACTTCTAAAATTCAAAGCTTAACTGCAAAACTACAGTAATCAAAATACGTGGGGTACTGGTATAAGGACAGGCATATAGAATCAAATTGAGACTCCAGAAATAAATCCATACATCTGTGGTCAAATGAGTTTCAACAAGGGTACCAAGACCATTCAATGGTGAGAAAGTTTCTTCAACAAATAGTGGTGGGACAATCAGATATCCACATGTAAAATCATGAAGCTGGACCTCTTCTTCACATCATATATAAAAATTAACTCAAAATGGATCAAAGTAGTAAACATGGCACTAAAACTATAAAACATTTAGAAGAAAACAAAGGGGAAAACTTTGTTACCTTGGATTTGGCAAAGGATACTTACATATGACACCAAAACACAAGCAATAAAAGAAAAAAAATAGATAGACTTAACTTCATCAAAATTAAAAATGTTGCTGTATCAAAAGACACTATCAAGAAAGTGAAAAGACAATTTAGAGAATACGAGAAAATATTTGCATAACATCTAAAACAGATTAATATCCAGAATGTATAAAGAACTCCTATAACTTGATGACAACCCAAAGCAAATAGAAGGAAGAAAATGACAAAGGTAAGGACAGAAACAACTACAGCAGGAAACAGAAAGACAATAAAACCTAAAACTAATTATTTGAAAAGATTAATAAAATTGGTAAATCTATAGTGAGACTGACAAGAAAAAGACACTAATTATCAATATCATAAATGAAAGATGAGATATCATTACAGACACCAAAGGCATTAAGATAAAAAGGGAACATTAGGAACAATTCTATGTACTTAACTTTAACAAATTAGATAAAAGATCAATTCATTAAAAATCACAAATTACCAATATTTGCCCTGATGAAATAACCTAAATAGCATTGTAGTTATGAAAGAAAGAGATTTTGTAGTTAAAAACCTTCTACAAGAGGTTTCAGTTTCTGGTTTCACTTGTAAAAGCTTAAAAGTTGCCATTCTGTCCTAACAACAAGTAAAAAGTTGAACAGATAGAAAAATTAACAACTCTTCTTAGATCTATAAGAGAAGTGAGATCACAGGGAAATGATTACCTCAAAATTGGGAAGACAGGTGGATAAAGAGAATCACAACCACTTTTACTGGCACCTCTAAAAATGAAATAATTAGTTACAAATTTAACAAAATATGTACAAGAGCTATATAAGGAAAACTACAAAACTCTGATAAAAGCAATCAAAGAAGAACTAAATAAATGGTGGGATATTTCATGTTAATGGATAGGAAGACTCAATATTGTCAAAATGTGAGTTCAAACCAACTTGATCTATAGATTCAATGTAATCTCAATCAAAATCTCTGCAAGTTATACTGTAGATATTGACAAACTAATTATAAAGTTTATATGGAAAGGCAAAAGATACAGAAAACTTAATACAATATTGAAGAGAATTAAAAAGTTGGAGGATAGACATTATCTGATGTCAAGAATTATTATAAAGCTAAAGTAATTAACACAGTGTGGTATTGGCAAAAGAATAGACAAATATATTTATGGAACAGAATAGACAGCCTGGAAATAAAACCATAAATATAGTCAACTAATCTTTCAGAAAGGAGCAAAGGAAATACAATGAAGAAAATACACTCTTTTCCACAAATGGTGCTGGAACAAACGGTACATCCACCTGCAAAAATGTGAATGTAAACACAGATCTTACACACTTACAAAAATGAACTCAAATTGAATCATTGAACTATATATAAAACAGAAAACTACAAAACACCTATAGGATAACAAAGGAGTAAATATAGTTAACCTTTGGTTTGGTGATGACTTATTAGGCATGATGCCAAAGGCATGATTCATGAAAGAAAGAACTGATAAGCTGAACTTCATTAAAATTAAAAACTACTGCTCTGTGAAAAATACTGTGAAGAGAAAGAGAACACAAGCCACATACTGATAGAAGATATTTGCAAAAGACATACTTGAAAAAGGACAGTTATCCAAACTATAAAAAGAATTCTTAAGTCTCAAGAATAAGAAAACAAGCTGATTAAAAAATGGACCAAGGACCTTAACATACACCTCCACAAAGAAGATACACAGATGACAAATAAGCATCTTGAAAGGATGTTCCAGATGCCTTGGGTCCTAGAAAGAATCTTCAGATAGCTTCTACCACGTAGCAGAGGGCAAGAGCATGCCCAGGGTCCAAGGCAGGAGCTGCGGGTAGCCCCACCACATGGCCAAAGGCAGGAGAACAACCCAGCTCCTATGCAGGAGCCAGGGCAGCATACCCCACCCAACAGAAGTCAGGAGCACACCAAAAACACCACTTCCATGCAGGTGGCCCACCACAGCCACTGCTGCCACAAGGGTGGCTCAGTGCCACAGTAGCAGAAGCACCCACCATGCAGGTGAACTGTTGCCCAGTTGACTGCATTGACACAGACAGTCACCAACAAAGATCGCAAAAAGAAAAGGAAGTCTCTTTCACCAAACCCACTTGAGAGTAATAAAAGATGCAACTGCTGTAACAGATGACCAGAAACCAATGTAGAGGTATCACAAATACCAAAACCCAAAAAAATATGACACATCAAAATAATTTAGTAATTCTCAACTACCAGACCCCAAAGAGCAGGAAACTTTTGAAATGACTGAAGAGGAATTCTGAGCAACAATTTTAAGGAAACACAATGAGATATGACAAGATTCAGTTACACTACATAATGCAATGAGAAAAAATATCAAGGATATGAAGAAAGAGATAATAACTTCAAAAAGAATGTAGCAGAACTACTGGAACTGAAGGATTCATTCAATGGAATAAAAAACACAATTCATTCAGAACTTAAGGAGCAGGTTAGAGCAAGCAAAAATGGGAAGAAGAATTTCTGATCTTGAAGATAGTCTTTTTGAAATAACCCAAGTGGACAAAAAAAGGAAGAAAGAATTTTTTAAAAAATGAAGAAAATCTAAGAGAAACAACCTTATGCACACAAACATCAGAATCACAGGTGTTCCAAAAGGGGAGAAGAAAGGAAAAGGCATGAAAAACCTATTCAGCCAAATAATAATGAAAACTTCCCAAATATAGGAAGAGACATGGACCTTCAGATTCAGGAAGCTCAAAGATTCCTAAAAAGATTCAATACAAAAAGATTCTCTCCGAGACGTTAGATTCAAACTAGCAGAGCTCAAAGAAAAAGAGAGAATTGTAAAAGAAGCAAGATAATAGTCACCTATAAGGGATACCCCATCAGACTAACAGTAGACTTGTCAACAGAAACTCTACAAGCCAGAAGAAAAAGTGATGATATATTCAAAGTACTAAAACAAAAAACTGCCAGCCAAGAATACTATACCCACCAAGAATACCCTTCAGAAATGAAGGAGAAATAGTGTATTCCCCAGATAAACAAAAACTGTGTGAGTTCACCACCACATGACCAGCCCTGCAAGAAATCTTCAAGGGAGTCCTGCATCTAGAATCTGAAAAATGATAATCACTACCATCAATACATTAGAAAGAACAAACCCAACTGGTAGAACAAAAATGCAAATGAGAAAGAGAAAGAAACTAAATCTTACTATCTCAAAACACCAACAAATGCCAATGATGAACAATAGAAGGAGAAGAAAGGAACAAAAAGTGTTTAAAACATCCAAACAAAACTTGATAAAATGACAGTAATAAAACAATACTGTTATTAACAACCCTAAATGTAAATGGATTAAACTCCCCACTCAAAAGACACAGACTAACAGACTGGATTAAAAAGCTATACCCAACAGTATGCTGTCTTCAAGAGACTCACCTCACCTGTAAAGACACACACAGACTAATAGTGAAGGGATGCAAAAAGATATAGGACACAAATGTAAACCAAAAACGAACAGGAGTAGCTATTCTTATATCAAGATAAAATAGACTTTAAGCCAAAAATCATAAAAACACACAAAGAAGGCCATTATATAAAGATAAAGGGATCTATCCAGCAAGGAGACATAATAAATATATATGCACCCAACACTGGAGCACCCAAATATATAAAGCAAACATTATCAGACCTAAAGAATGAGATAAACACCAATACAATAATAGTTGGGGGTCTGAACAGCCCTCTCTCAGCATTGGACAGATCATGTAGGTAACAAATAAACAGAGAAACAAGGGTTTAAACACCACTTTAGAACAGTTGGACCTGGAAGGTATCTACAGAATATTTCATCCAACAACTACAGAATATACATTCTTCTCATATACATCCTAACATTCTCCATGATAAACTAAATGTTAGGTCACAAATCAAGTCTCAAAAATTTTTTAAAATTGAAATTGTCTCAGGTAAATACTCTCAGCAAATTAGGTATATAGAAGGAAAGCATCTCAACACAATAAAAGCCATATACAACAAACTGACCACCAATATCATCCTCAGTAAGGAAAAGCTGAAAGTTTTTTCCCCTTAAGGACAGAAACAAGAGAAAGATGCCCACTCTCACCAGTTCTACATAACATAGTATTGGAAGTGTAAGCCAGAACAATAAGGCAAGATAAATAAATACAGGGCATTCAGATTGGAAAAGATGAAGTCAAATTGTCCCTTTTTGCTGATGACATGATCCTAACATAAAGTCAATACCAAAAAACTCTTAGAGCTGATATACAATTTCAGTAAAGTTGAAGGACACAAAACCAATGCACAAAAATCAGTAGCATTTTTATACTTCAATTTCAAACTAGCAGAAAAAAAAAATCAAGAAAACAATCCCATTTACAATAGTGACCAAAAAAAATAAATAAATTACCTAGGAATCAATTTAACCATGGAGGTGAAAGATCTCTACAATGAGAAATACAAATCACTGCTGAAAGAAATTAAAGAGGACACAAAAAGATGGAAAGACATCCATGGTACCGTACGGGCAGAATTAACATTGTGAAAATGTCCATACTACCCAAAGAGATCTACAGATTCAGCGCAATCCCCATCAAAATACCAATGACATTCTTCACAGAAATAGAGAAGGAAATCCTAATATTCATATGGAACAACAAATGACCTCAAATAGCCAAAGCAATCCTCAGCAAAAAAATAAAGATGGAAGCATTATACTATCTGAGCTCAAGTTGTACTACAAAGCTATAGTAACCAAAACAGCATGGTACTGGCATAAAAACAGACACTCATATCAACAGAACAGAATAGAGAACACAGAAATCAATCCACATTCTTACAGCCAACTGATATTTGACAAAGGCAACAGGAGCATACACTGGAGAAAGGACTCTCTCTTCAATAAGTGGTGCTGGGAAAACTGGACATCCAAATGTAGAAGAATGAAACTAGACCTGTACCTCTTGCCATATACCAAATCAACACAAAATGGATTAAAGACTTATATATAAGACCCAAAACTATAAAACTCCTAAAAGAAAACATAGGGGAAACACTTCAGAAAGTAGGACTTAGCAAAGGATTTATGGATAAGACCCCAGAAGCACAGCTAACAAAAGAAAAAAATTAAAAAATAGGATTATATCAAACTAAAAAGCTTCTGCACAGAAAAAGAAACAATTAACAGAGTGAAAAGACAACCTACAGAGTGAGAGAAAATATTCACAAACTAAGCATCTGACAAAGAATTAATATCCAGAATATACAAGGAACTCAAACAAGTTAACAGTAAAAAAACAAGTAACTTGATTAAATTATGAGCACAAGAGCTGAATAGGCATTTCTTAAAGGAAGATATACAAATGGCAACAGGTACTTGAAAAAATGCCCAACATCACTCAGCATCAGGGAAATGCAAATCAAAACCACAGTGAGATATCATCTCATGCCAGTTAGACTGGCCATTATCAAAAAAAAGAGAATAACAAATACTGGCAAGGATGCAGAGAAAGGGGAATCCTCCCACACTGTTGGCGGGACTGTAAACAGGTGTAACCATTATGGAAAACAGTATGGAGATTCTTCAAACAACTGCAGATAGAACTGCCATATGATCAAGCAATCCAACTCTGGGTGTATACCCAAAGGAATGAAAATCATCATGTCAAAGGGACACCTGCCCTCCCATGTTTATCACAGCTCTACTTAACAATAGCTAAGAGTTGAAACCAACATAAGTGTTCATTGACAGACACCTGGATAAGGAAAATGTGGTACATATACATAATGGAATACTACTCCTACTACTCCGTCATAAAAAGGAATGAATTTCTGCCATTTGCAGCAACATGTATGAACTCAGAAAAAATTAAATTAAGCAAAATAAGCCAGTTACAGACGACATGTCCTGTGTCATAAGTGGGAGCTAAAATAAATAAACAAATAAATAAAAAAGAGAAGGAAAGATACAACCACCACAATAATTCAGTGAACTTTCAGAAGGAGAGAATGGAACTGAGGCCACCAGAGGTGGGCAAGAGGAAGAGGGGGTTAGCAGGAAATTGGTAAAGGGCCACAAAAAATGATTATATTGTGTAATGATGATATAGTAATAAAAAAAAGGATGCTCAACATTATATGTCATCAAATAAATGGAAATTTAAATAATAAAACACCACTACACACTTATTTGAATGGCTGAAATCCGTAACACTGAGAAGCAAGGATGTACAACAACAGTAATTCTCATTCATGGCTGCTGGGAATGCAAAATGTTATAGATTCTGTAGAAGACAGATTGGAAGTTTCCCAAAGATCTGCTTTACTCTGACGCCAAAAACACACTTTTACCATATGATCCAGAAATTGCACACTTTGGTATTTACCCAAAGGAGCCAAAAATTTATGTCCACACAAAAACTTGAACACAGATATTTATAGCAGCTTTATTCATAATTGCTAAAACTTGAAAACAAACATGATGTTCTTCACTGCTGAATGGATACATAAACTATGGTACATTCAGACAATGGAATGTTACTCAGCACTCAAAAGAAATAAACTATCAAGCCATGAAAAGACATGGAGTTGGTTTTGCAATATGGTGAGAGATATGGGTCTAGTTTCATTCTCCTACATATGAATGTCCAATTTCCCCAGCACCACTTACTGAAGAGGCAGTCTCTTCCCCAGTGTGTGGTCTTGGAGCCTTTGTCAAAGATCAGAGGCTGTAGGTGCATGAATTGATTTCTGGATTCTCCATCCTGTTCCATTGACCCGTGTGTCTGTCTTTATGCCAGTACCATCCTATTTTGGTCACTATCACCCTTGTAGTATTGTTTAAAGTCAGGTAGTGTTATGCCTCTGGATTTACTTTTTTTGCTCAAGATTGCTTTGGCTATTTGTGGTCTTTTGTTCTTCCACATGAATGTTAGGAATGTTTTTTCCAATTCTGAGAAAAATGTCATTGGAATTCTGATGGGATTGTGTTGAATCTGTAGATCGCTATGGGTAGTATGGACATTTTCACAATGTTAATTCTTCCAATCCAAAAGCATGGGATATCTTTCCATCTTCTTGTGTCCTCTTTAATTTCTCTCAACAGTGGTTTGCAGTTCTCATGATAGAGATTTGTCACATACTTGGTTAAATTTATTCCTAGATACCTCTCACCATATGCCAAAATCAACTCAAAATGGATTAAAGAATTAAATATATAACCTGAAACAATAAAACTCCTAAAAGAAAACATAGGGGAAACACTCCAGGATGTAGGATTGGATACAGACCTTATGAATATGACCCCAAAAGCACAGGAAACCAAAGGAAAAATAAACAAATGAAATTATATCAAACTAAAAAGCTTCTGCACAGCAAAAGAAACAATTAACAGAGCAAAAAGATATCCAACAGAGTAGAAAATATTTGCAAAATATACATCAGACAAAAGATTAATAACCAGAATATACAAGGAACTCAAACAACTTAACAGCAAAAAACCCAAGTAAACCAATTAAAAAATGAGCAAAGGAGCTAAACAAGCATTTCTCAAAGAAAGATATACAAATGGCCAACAGATACATGAAAAAATGCTCAACGTGACTCAGCATTCGGGAAATGCAAATCAAACCCACTTTGAGATACCATCTCACTCCAGTTAGGATGGCTAATATACAAAAGACTGAGAATGGCAGATGCTGGTGAGGATGCAGAGAAAAAGGAACCCTCCTACACTGTTGGTGGGACTGCAAAATGGTGCAGCCTTTATAGAAAATAGTATAGAGGTTCCTCAAACAAGTACAGATAGATCTACCACATGACCCAGCTATTCCACTGTTGGCTATATACCCAGAGGAATGGAAATCATCATGACGAAGAGACACCTGCACTCCCATGTTTATTGCAGCATTATTTACAATAGCCAAGAGTTGGAACCAGCCTAAATGCCCATCAACAGAAAAGTGGATAAGGAAAATGTGGTATATCTACACAATGGAATACTACTCTGTTACAAAAAAATGAAATACTACCACTCGCAGCAACATGGATGGACTTAGAGAAAATTATATTAAGTGAAATAAGCTAGGCACAGAAAGAGAAATGCCACATGTTCTCACTTATTTGTGGGAGCTAATAAAAATTAAAAAGTAAATAAACAAATGAACAGGGACAGGGGGAAGAAGACACAACAATCACAACAACTCCTTGATTTTGTTAAGACGTAAACAGATATGATGTTGATGGAGGGAGGGGGAAGAAGGAGGGAGGAAACGGAGGAATTGATAAAGAGACACAAAAATCAACTATATTGTATATTGATAAATTAAAATTTAAAAATTTAAAAAATAAAATTAAAAAAAGACGTGGAGGAAACAAATGCATATTACTAAATGAAGGAAGCCAATATGAAAAGGATACATACTGTATGATTGCAACTATAAGATATTCCGGAAAAGGCAAAAATATGGATACATTAATAAGATCAGTGGTTGCCAGGGACTGGGGGGAGGTGGAGATGAATAGGTGGAGCTTAGAGGACTTTCAGGGCAGTGATAATACTTTATATGATACTATAATGATTGATGCATGTCATTATACATGTGTCCAATCCCATAGAATATACAACACCAAGAGTGAACCCCCAACGCAGACTACGGACTTTGTGTGATTATGATGTGTCAATGCAGGTTCACCAACTATAACAAATATACCAATCTGGTGGGAGATGTTGATAATGGGGGAGGCTATGAATGTGTGGAGAAAGGGGGTATACAGGAAATCTCCGTACCTTCCTTTTAATTTTGCTGTGAACCTAAAACTGATCTATAAAAATAAAGTCTTTAAGTTAAAAAAATTTAAAAACCAACCAAACAAAGCAGAAAACTTCCCACATACACAAAAATCTCCTGGACTAGATGGTTTAACTGGGAAAATTCTAGCAAACATTTAAAGAAGAAGTAATGCCAATTCTGGACCATCTATTCCAAAAAATGGAAGAAATGGGAATATTTCCAATTCATTTTATGAGATCTGCTTTACTCTGATGCCAAAAACCAGTCAAAACAGGACCAAGACAAAGTAAACAATCAATCAAAACTACAGATCAATATCCCTCATAAACATAAACACAAAAGTCCTCAACAAAATGTTCCAGTAAATTTTTCAAAAATAATGCATCACAACAAAGTGAGGTTCACCCCAGGAATATAAATAAAATCTAATATTAAAAATTAATCAATGTAACCCACTATGTTAACAGCTCAAAGAAGAAAATCCATACGATCATATCAATAAGTATAAAAAGTTATTTGACAAAATCCAGCATCCATTCATAATGAAACTCTCAGCAAATTAGGAACAAGAAGGAACTTCAACATGATTAAAGGGCATCTAAATAACCTATAGCTGGGCCGACCCCGTGGCTCACTTGGGAGAGTGCGGCGCTGGCGACACCAAGCCAAGGGTTACGATCCTCTTACCCATCACAAAAAAAAAAAAAAAAAGAAAAGAAAAACCTATAGCTAACATCATACTTAATAGTGAAAAAGTGACTGCTTCCTCCTGAAAAGATGGAGCACAATGAGGATGCCTACACTCTTATTATTCCTATTTTACATATTCTGAAAGTCCTAACAGTGGAACAAGGCAAGAAAAAGAACTAAAAGGCATACAGATTGGAAAAAAATGTAAAACTATGCCAATTTGCATGACATCATAGTGTACATGGAAAAACCTAAAGAATCTATAAAAAACCTTTTAGATTTAGTATTTTAAGCTTGTAGGACACAAGGTCAACATGCAAAAATGAATTGCATTTCCATATATACAAGCAATATACTAATGGAAACCAAAATTTTAAAAATACTTTTCAGATTACCTCCAAATGGAAAAAAATAAAAAAGAAATCCTTGGATATAAATCTAAGAAAACAGGTTCAGAAGCTGTAGGCTGAGAACTATAAAAAAGGCTAATAAAAGAAATAAAAGACCTAAATAAAAAGACATACTATGTTCATCCACTGGAAGACCCAACATAGTAAAGATACCAATTTTCCTTAAACTGATCTATATATTTAATACAATTCCAATCAAATTCTTGCTCTTATTCAGTGAACAACATATCATGAATATTTTTCCATATCAATAAATATTCTCCTATAACATCATCTTAAATGGGTACACTTATTTTCTGGATTTCTCCTAAAATTATTTATCTGTTCCTTCGTACTTATATTTAAGGTGCTTCCAGTATTCTCTATTATAAAAAGGATTTTGCAAACATTCTAATTCATTCTTTGTACACATCTTTATTTCCTTAAGATAAATTGTTGGAAATACAATTTTTTGGATGAAAGGATACATACACTTTCAATTTTTTGATACATACTGTCCAAATGCCCTCTAGAAATGTCTTTTATGTTTAGATTTTGACTTACAACCTACCTCCTCTGAAAAGCCTTCTCTGATCAGCCCTTTCCCATTGTTCAATCTGTATTTGCTCTTATTAAACTACTATTGTGTTTCTTGGACTATGTAAGCAATTACTGCTTTAAGAAAACATTAAGTATCTAGGTTATGTGCTTATAAACTGCATGTGTTTGAGGAAATCTAAGAGAAGAGAAAATATACAGGGTGTTAAACTGATGGGCTATGAAATGGCTAACAAAGTTGGCATGAAAGGATGTTATTGGAATTAAGTGGGTAACACTTTTTCATGAAAGGAGTCTATTCTAATCATTTTTAGATTTTCATATTGTTCTAGTTCGTGTGCCCATTAAAAGGCAGTAGATTCAAGTCAGGTTTCTGTTTTCTGTATTATCTTTGGAATTAGTTACTGAACAAAGTTCAAGCTCTGGAAAATCTTGTCAAATTCTCCATATCCTCATAATCTATGTACACCCTCTCTAGATTTCTATCATGCCTCATTTACAAAGTATGAAATTGAAGGCAACTCATTCCTTCTGACAGAAAAGTATAATCATCATTCAAAACACTGCCTGTTCTGCCTCATTCCAGTTCAGAAATGAAATAACATGCATTAAGTAAGAACAAACTATCAAACTATGCATTTTCAACATTTGACATCGCTCATAATAATTAGCGAGTACCAAATAGCTAGGTCGAACATTGTGAATATGTTTCAATTAAGAAAAATTAATTAGCTCTGATAATTATGAAAGTCTCGCTGTTTGTGCTGCCATTTGTTTGGGGGAATTATTTGCTGAGAATCACTTTCTGTACTTTTATTTCTATGTCTCAAGAATATGATTTTAAAACATGGCAGGCTTTGTATTGCCAGATTCTTACAAATATTAAGCAAATATACCAAAGCAGGAGCTTATTTTACATAACCATATGTGTCAGACTAAATTTGGGCCAAGAAAGAGAGTGAATGCAACTCATATCTGATTTATATTTGACAAATACAGAGATATCATAAGCTCCTGTTTGAATGCCTACGTTGTTTCCATGACAACTGCATAAATATTTTCCTCATAATACACAGCCATGTTCATTCTTTACATCCCATTATTTATTTATTTCTACTCTCAGGGGAAAGCCTAATTTATTCCCCAGGAAAAATCAATCAATGATTTTCTTAATCAGTGGCATTTGAAGAGTAGGTGGCACAGTTCTTTTTATGGAAAAGCAATCTCCACCAACGTTTTTGCTACATGATAGAAGACTGGGGCAGAACAAAAGTAGTACTTGCTTTAAGGAAAGTGTGAGCACAAGTACCAATGAATTAATCATTCAAAGATAGATGAGAATGTACATTAGAAACGCACAGAAAGTTGGCAAAAGTGATCACGTGCAACTCCTCTTCTCTTTTCCATGTGTGTGGAGTGTAATGTAGACTCATTTATGAAAAAAACCTTCTTTCATTCCTACAGAGTTTTGGTGGTCATTGGAAAAATTCCTTTGATTTCCTTGTGTGATAGATGGTGTAAAGTGGCTAGCAACCAGAGGCAAGAGAAAGACAACCCACTTGAAAGTAGATCAAATGACAGCAAAAAGGAAGGACAGAAGGAAACTACATCAGGTCCCTCACTTTGTCTATTCTTTGAGTTTGAGGTAATTATCACAGATTCAAGTGGCAACAGATGAAAAAGATGCCATACTGAACTTTAGCTATCACATTAACAACAATTTCTCAAAGTCCTCAAAAAGAGAGTGGATCAATTAACATTCTTCAGTGCTCAGAATACTCCAGCTTTTAGTTCCCTTCTACACTCAGAGCTCACGGGGCTGCTAAGGAAGCCCATTCAGGATGAGTGTGGGTATTTGCTGCTCCCTCTTCTGGGCTCTCCTGGCACTACTATGATAGCACTTAATATTTTGTTATTATTTATATATGATAACACCCCTCCAATCTAACACAGTACTCTGTGAAGAGAAGGGTGTTTAATGAGATAATGAATAAATTAATCTGTATTTATTCATAATATATACAAATTTCCTACAATATATAATGCACCTTAGTCAAAAGATTTGTCTTTAAATAATTCCCTCTACCATTTCAGTGTTTCAATTCTCTTTGTAGTATTATTTCTTCCTCTACATCTACAAAGTGAATCTCTAACCATCTACTTTTTCATTTATCTCCAAGGCCCATGCCAAAGTATGGGCCAGGGTTCTTTTTTGTTGTTGTGTTTTGTTTTAAATCGCTATCTAACTACTCCAGTACCATTTGTTAAAAAGATTAATCTTTTTTCATTGCAGTACCTCTGCACCTTTGTCAAAAATCAGTTGAGTGTGTCTACTTCTGTACTGTTTATTCTTTTCCACGGACCTATGTATCTATCCTTTTAACGATAATACACTATTTGATTACTGCAGGTTTTTAGTAAGTATTGAATCAGGTAGTGTGAGTCCTCCAACTTTGTTTCTATTCAAAATTGTTTTGACTTTTCTAGTTCCTTTACCTTCCTCCCAGGAAAATTTAGAATTAGCTTGTCAACTACTACAAAAAAATTCCTGCTAAGATTTTGATAGAGATTTCATATGATCTTTAGAATAATTTGAGAGAGCTGACATCTTTAACAATATTGACTCTTCCAATAGTTACACACAGTATCTCTCTCCATTTATTGGGATCTTCTTTGATTTCATCAGTGGCTCTATAGGTTTTCAGCACAGATGTTGTACATATTTTGTATGATTTATACTTATGTATTTCAGGTTTCATAGAGCTACTGTAAATGGTGTTTTTATAATTTCAATTTCCAATTGTTAATAGTATATAGAAATATGATTGATTTTTATATGACTGAATCTTGTGACTTTGCTAATTAACTTATTATTAATTCTAATAGATTTTTTTGGGGGGGTAGATTTTCTGGGATTTTCTGATAGAAAATGATTTCATTTGCAAATACAGACAGCTTTACTTCTTCCTTTTCAGTCTGCACATTCATTTTATTTCCTTTTTCTTGCCTTAGTGAATTGGCTATGATATTTCTGCCTTGTTCCCAATTTTAGGAAAAAAGCATTCAGTTTTTCATCATTAAATATAATAGTAGCTATAGTGTATTTATATTTGCACTTTACCAGGCTGAGAAAAATTCCTTCTATTCCTAGTTTGCTGAAATTTTTGGTTATGAAATGATGTGGTATCTAACCATTGAGATCTTTTTTTAAAAAATTTTTTTGATATGGTGAATTGCACTCATTCATTCTGAACATTAAAACAACCTTGAATTCTCATGATAAAGCCTACTTAGTCATAATCTATTATTATTTTTTATATATTGCTGATTTGATCTGCTATTCTCTTGAGGATTTTTGTAGCTATGTCTGTACTATTCTTTCTTGTAATCTATTTAACTTGTTTTGATATCATGATAATACTGACTTCATAGAGTTAGGAGGTGTTCCATCTTCTTTTATTTCCTGGCAGAGTTTGTGTAGAATGATATTATTTCTTCACTGAATACTTCCTTGGTAGTATTTGCCAGTAAAGGCGTCTGGGCCTACAGTTTTCTTCAGTGAGAAGTTTTGAACCCTAAATTCAATTTCTTTAATACATATAGGACTATTCAGGTTACCTATTATTTTCTCCAGTGAGTTTTGGTAGTTTAGGTCTATCAAGAAATTTTTCCATTTAAAGTTTTGAGTTTATGGGAACAACGTTTTGTTCATATTATTCCCTTATTATCCCTTTAATATCTGTAAGATCTGTAGTAATTAGTAGTTTATGTCTTTTCTCTGTTTTTCTGATCAGCCTGGTTAAAGGGTTATTAATTTTATTCGTCTCAAAAAACCAGCTCTTGTTTTCACCTATTTCTCTATTGCTTTTCTGTTTTCTATTTCAGTGATTTCTGTTCTAAATTCCTTCCTTATGTTTACTTTTGGTTTAATTTGCTCAGCTTTTTCTCCTTCTTAAAGTGAATTCTTTGATTTGAGATGTTTCCTCCTTTCTAATCAGACATTTAACATGTTAGAAATTTCCCACTGCTTCGGCAGCATCACACAAACTTTCACATGTTGTGATTTCATTTCCATTCAACTAAAAGTATTTTATAATTTTCCTTGAGGTCCTTTTCAACCCAAGCATCATTTAGAAGAAGGTTGCTTATTTTCCAAATATTTAGAGATTTTTCAGGTATGGTTCTGTTACTGACTTACCACAATTGGTTTATCCATTCACCTGTTGATGAACATTTGGGTTGTTTCCACCTTTTGGCTACTGTGAACAGTGTTGCTATGAACATTTATGTGCAAAAATTTGTTTGAGACCCTGTTTCCATTTCTTTTGGGTACATACGTAGGAGTGGAACTGCTGGGTCATATGGTAATTCTACGTTTAGCTTTTTGAGAAACCACCAAACTTTTTCATAGGGCCTGAAATATTTAACATTCCCACCATCATTGTACAAGAGGTTTCAATTTCTCTACATCCTTGCTAACACATATAATTTCTGCTTTTGTTTTTGTTATAACTATACTCACAGGTATCTCACTGTGGTTGGCACCTTGTTTTGGGAACACCTGCCTAATGATTTGGGAGGGTGTGCATGACTGTCCAGGAGTCTTGGTGCTTTTCCATTCTTGGCAGATGTGCAGTGGGGTGGAAAAGAAATGCTAGCTAAGAACTATATCTGGAAATAAAGATACTGATTGTGTGTTTTTCCCTTTTGCATCTAAGCAAAGGATCTATGTCTTCTTTCCCTTTCAACAGTCCTCATATGAAACATACCTGTGCTTTAGGACAAAGTATACAATGGCCTATATTATCAGAGTGTGCTATAGCACCAGAATGTTTTGTTTTCCTTCCTTTTTATATGCCAAACCAATGGAAGAAAACAAAAGCTGGGCCTGACTCCAAGAAGAATGAGTTTATTAAGGATCAAGTTTATTTTCATTTTTATAATTTGGCATTTGTAGATAAGTTTTCCTGTGACCATGTGCCAGAATTGTTGTCAAAATGGACAAGCCAGAAAATGATAATGCTAATTTTTTTCTCTATTATTCTTTTGCTAGCACATGGGGATAATTACTTCAGAATTAAAGTACTAGAGGGATTGGGAATAACTGACTCATCTAACAGGCATTTTTGCAGATTTCCAGTTTTTCACTGTTGTAAGAACATGGTAGGTAAACTTCCCTTCTACAAACAGAAGCAATGGGGATATCTGCATTTATTATGGTATTCAATTACCTCATATGTTTAGTGATATTCCAACTGATTGTAATTGACTTGAAATATTTACTGCTAATTATAGCTGGCACAATGAATCAAAAGGTAAAAATGCGAGCTGAGCCCGTGGCGCACTCGGGAGAGTGCGGCACTGGGAGCGCAGTGGCGCTCCCGCTGCGGGTTCGGATCCTATATAGGACTGGCCGGTGCGCTCACTGGCTGAGTACTGGTCACGAAAAGGACAAAAAAAAAAAAAAAGGTAAAAATGTGTTCTGAACACCCACACTAACCCTCTCTCCTTCACAACTGCTGCATGTCCCTACCTCTCCTTCCATCATCCTTCACCCCAGGATGAGGCCCTTTGTGAAGTAACTTCTAAAAAAAAAGCCCAGATAAACATCCTCTTTCTAGGTCATCTCATAATTTTGTTTTCAGAGGCTAACTCTTACCACACAACATGACCGGCTTCTTAATACACAGCAATGTTGTCTTGCTGGCAATGCATATGTGGAAGGAGAATTTCTACCACATGATACGTTCATTTCTTGGTTATTACTCTACCAGAGAATATTTCTGCTGCAACTATCTCAGTAGTAAAGAATTTTTAAAATCTAATGTTAGAGCAGATGTAAGCCCACAGAAATAATTGTTTTCCAACAAAAGTCTTAAACATTCATTTGTGAAACTAAAGAATAATGGGATCACATTCTTCCAAAACACAATGCAGATTTGACAGAAAGACAGTGGCACATTAGGTAGCAGGAACAAAGCCACAACACAACAGCATATCTCTACTATTGTCTAGAGCATGTCACCTATTCTAGTTCTATGCTTTATTTATTTTTGCTTTGAAATAAAAATAACATTTATTTTCCAATTTTAAAAACAATACAAGCTGGTTGTAAAACATTTACATATTCCATAACAGCATAAAAAATGCAAAATTAACCAGAGACCCACTACCCAGTTAAAACCACTACTGACACTTTGGTAAACATTTTTCCAGATCATCCTCAGGAATAAAAAAAGAGAGAGAGAGAAAGATTGTATTATACATAGCCCTTTTTCCTCAAAGTTTAAAAAACTGAGGTAAAATATACACAACACAAAATTTGCCATCTTAACTATTTTTAAGTGTATAGTTCAGTGGAAATAAATATATTTATAATGTTGTGCAACTGTTACCACCCTCCATCTCCAAAACTCATCTTGTAAAACTAAAATGCTATACCCATTAAAAAATAACTCCCATTCCTCTTTCCTTCTAGCCCTGGCAACCACAATTCTACTTTCTGTCTCTATGATTTTCACTACTCTAAGTACCTTATATGAAGTGCAATCATACAGTATTTACCTTTTCGTGACAAGGTTATTTCACTAAGAATAATGTCCTCAATATTAATCTCTGTTGTAGCATGTATCAGAATTTCCTTCCTTTTTCAGGCTGAATAATACTCTATTGTATGTATATACCACATTTTGCTTATCTATTCATCCATCAATGAACACTTAGGTTGCTTCCGCATTTTAGCTATTATGAATAATGCTTTTATGAACATGGGTATACAAATATCACTTCAAGACCCTACTTTCAATTCTTTTTGGTAAATACCCAGAGGTGGAATTGCTGGATTATATAGTAACTGCATTTTTAATTTTTTGAGGAACTGGTGTATTGTTTTCCACAGCAGCTACCATTTTACTCTCCCACCAATTGTGCACAATGGTTTCAATTTCCCCACATCCTTGCCAATATTATTTTCTGTTTTTTGTTTTTTTTTTTATATAGTAGCAATCCTAATGAGCGCAAAGTGGTACCCTAATGTAATTTTGATTTGCATTCCCCTAATGATTAGTGATGCTGAACACCTTTTCATGTGCTTATTAGATATTTGTGTATCTTTGGAGAAATGTTTATTCAACTCATTTGTCCATTTTTGAATTAGGTTGTCTGTTTTTTTGTTGTTGAGTTTTAGGATTTCTCCATGTATTCTGGATATTAATCCATTACCTGATATGATTTGCAAATATGTTCTCCCATTCTGTGGATCTCCTTTTAACACCATTGATAGCTTTTGATACACAAAGTTTTAAAATTTTCATGAAGCTCAATTTGTCTATTTCTATTGTCATTGTGCCTCTGCTGTCATATCCAAGAAATCATTACCAAATCCAATGTCATTAAGCTTTTGCCCTAAGTTTTCTTCTAAGAATTTTATAGTTGTTATTTCTGACACTGAGGTCTTTTGATCCATTTTGAGTTAATCTTTGTTTATGGTATTCAGTAAGGGTCTAACATAACATCATTCTTTGTATGTGAATCTCCAGTTTCCCAGCTGAATGTGGCTATACGGCTATCTGTAGCAAAAATCACAGAAAAGCTCTAATTATGCTATAAGTAGAGGTTTAACCCACACGTGGAGAATTTTTTTTTAAAAATCACTGTTAAGAAATTTTTAATGGTTAATGTTAGTACAGGGAAGAGTATTTAGAACATTCGTTCTTTGGTATATGATTTATCCTGCATTACACTAATCTACTTGAATCATTTCCTTGAAACATGTCCTGTGTTCCTTACAATCATTAGGACTAGTACATGCTACTGTATTTGATTGGCTTTTTACAACCCCAGCATTTCACAGCAAGGAACTAGTTTTAATCAATTACATACCTATTCACTACCAAGACACAGTGACTTAAGCAAACAAATAATTATCCTCCAGAATCAAATTAATAGGCACCCAATGAATAAAAGTTTAATTGTTCACTAGGATGCCATAAGAAATTTGCAAATATCTGAATCTTTATAAAACATATTGAAATAATTTTGGCCTAAGATCAAGATAATTTAAGAAGACTGATAAAGATCTTAAGTCTTTATATAACTGCTTTCCATTCTACTTGAAATCTAACAATCTTTATAAATTCACAAGAAAAAATTTTATAATCTTTTCAAATTTATGTTTCCTTTTTATTCTAGATCCTGGTGCCTTTTATAGCTCTTAATTCCTGAAAGAATTAAAAGGTAGAGAGAAGGAGTAGCAAAGGAAAAAGATTAAATAAAAATAAGTTCTCAGATACAAAAGGAGAAAGATCAAGAGAACAGATGTCAAGTAAGGAAACTAAAAAACAACATGAAATAAAGTTCAGAAAATAAGACCAAAAAAACCTTTGTATATGTTACACAAACTATACTACCATGTTGTTTGGATTATTTCTATGAATGTAAAAAATATTTGGTAAAGGATGAACATACAAATGTACTAATATATGCCATATTCTTTCTCAAATAAGCTTATGTTTCTAAATTAAGAGGTTTATAACTGGAGGAAAAAAAACAATTCTTTTGAGCAAACATTAAGGACCAAAATAAGCCTGACTATGCTAAGTAAGTTAGAAGATTAACAGCTTTATCTATAGTTTGTCATATGTAAGGTAAACATTTAAACTTAAAAGAAATCCTTTCAGCCGCGCTCTCCGTGGCGCACTCGGGAGAGTGCGGCGCTGGGAGCACGGCAACGCTCCCGCCGCTGGTTCGGATCCTAGGATCCTACATGGGACTGGCCAGTGTACTCACCGGGTTGAGTACCGGTCACGAAAAATGCAAAAAAAAAAAAAGAAATCCTTTCAAGTCATCAAAAGTTCCTAGTGGAAACCTAATATGATAGGAGAATTCTGGTTACCACTTAAATTTGAAGCACTTCATTCATTCTGGTGACAAAGGTGGTCTTAGCAGCTAGTATTACATTCCTTTAAAATTTCAAAGTGCTTTGGGTCTTTCCAAGATGAACGTCTTTTCTTCCTTGCCTCTCATTTCTTAATTTGTTTTCTGAAGATAGCAATGTTTACTGCAAGAGAAAAGATAAAATAAAGTAGAGCTAAACTAGAGTAAACTAGTTTCAAATATACTGGACATCTTTCTTTCCTTTTGGATATTCCTAATTTCATCCTCATTCAATAGTTATAATTCATCTAATTCATTTAAAAAATAATTTCCTTACTTAGGTACAGACATGGATAGAACCTCATACACTCAAGAATTCCCCATGTCATATCTAAGAACCAAGTAATTTCCAAGAATAAAAGAGCACTGATGCACTTGAGATTTTTCTGAGACTTCATTTGATTGTCCTTGTAGATTTATTTTGCTAGAAGTATATTGATATTAATCGAACAATAAATCATAAACTCTACTTCTTTTTTATAAAAATATAATTCTAAGTCTCAATGTCCAACTTTGGTACAGCCTCTGTAAAATATGAAAGCAGTTATCTCCAAGTACAAATATTTCACTAGCTACTTTGGAGTTTACTTTAGGCACAAGTATGAAATACATTTATAATTTGGTTTCAAAAATATTATACATCACCAAATAAATAAATTCCTACCTACTTCTGACTCTTGGGCACCCAATATATGTATGTTCAAAACTGGCCCAACTCCCAATTTGTTTTCTCTATAACACCAGGTACAAGGAAAATAACTGGAAGAGTTAAGTACAAAGTGAAAATAAATGTGATTATTTAAAAATAATTCCTGATTTACTAACATATTACACAATCAAACCTTTCAATAAAACAAAAGCATTTTTAAATGGAAGGTTTTTTTTAAGCATACCTTCAAACAATATCTAAGTTCAAATCAGCTGGTTAATTCATGACGAAAACAATATCCAATGTTTTTACAGTGTTTACACCCATCATTTAATGTGCTACATAGCAATACTAAGCAGTATGTAGGAAAACTATTAACAGGAAATATAGGTATCATCAATATACATTTGAAGGAACAATGATGCCTAAGATCACATATGCAGTCACTGGAAAAATCACTTAGTTTTCTTCCCATTATAAGAAGAGTCCTTAGAGAATAAAAATGCAATTTTTGCCAATTTTAGTTTTAAATTTGATTTTGAAAAAAATCAAACACATGGGTACACAAATATTGGTAACCTAGAAAATGCATAGAGAGAAAGTACAAGAGAGAAATGAAATGATTTCCCAATGGTAGGTGTTTGGCTAATGGCAAAACCAAAATGAGAACTCAGGTCTTCTTACTCTGTCCTAATGTAGTATTCTATTATCCTCTTATAGTCCCTCCTGCAGTACCTTCCTCCTAGTCCCCAAAATTATTTTCTTCTGAATACTTTATCCTGGGACTTATAGATGTTCCATCATAATATAGCCATTAATAGTACACTCAAAATTATAAGAACTTCTTGGTTCTGTAAGTTAGTTTTTGATTTTGTTTTTTACCAAATTTGAGAAGTTTTCAGCATTTATTTCTTCAAAAAACTTTTGTCCCATTTTCTCTCTTCTCCTCTGGGATTCTAATATTTATAAGTTTGACTGCTTGTTATCCCACAGGTCATTGAGAATCTGTCCTTTTTAAAAATCTTTTTCCTCTTCATTTTTTAGGTAGGCTACTTCTATTGACCTGTCATCAACTTCACTAGTACTTTCTTCTTCCATCTCTCCATCTACTCTTAAGTGTATCCAGTAAACTTTTCATTTCAGGTATTATATTTTCAGTCCTATGAATCCTGAATATTTTTCTTTTTAAAATTAATTTCTACTTCTCTCTACAGATTTACTCTATATTTTTATTCATTGTGTCTCCTTTTTCCTTTAAGTTCTTGACCATATTTATAATAGCTGATTTAAAGTTATTGTCTGCTAATTCCAGCATATGGACTGACTCCTTCTCTTAATTGTGGGTAATCTTTTTCTCTTTCTTCATATATACTAAATTCAGTATACAGAAATATGTGCTAATTGCGGAACATAAATAAGACAGGCATACTGAAACAAAGTAGGGAGAAAAGAATTTAGCCTGTGTGATTAAAAAGAGAAAAGGTGCAAGTTTGGGAGTAATATAAATTAGACACTACCTCCAATTCCCCAATTGGCCAAGGAAGCTCTGAAATAACCCTTGATACTATATCATCTCTCAAAGCCCTGGAGGCTCAAACTTGTGGGAATCTTAATTACTTTACTATTTAACTCAATAGTAGGGAATATTTTTAAGCAAAAATATTACTTAGAATTCAAACACAGGACTGGCTGATTAGCTCCGTCGGTTAGAGCACAGTGTTATAACACCAAGGTAACAGGATCAGATCCCCATACAGGCCAGCAGCCCCAAAACAAAAACAAAAACAAAAACAAAAACAAAAACCCCCAATACAATGATCTGCTAGGAATCCAATATCTTACTGGAAAGCTTTTAAAAAACTTAGAGAAAGAGTTGTCAAACAATGACCTAGGAGCCAAATCCGACCTGCCATCTGTTTATGTACTGCATGCAAGGTGAGAATAGTTTCACACTTTTAAATAGTTGGAAAAAAAATCAAAAGAAGAATATTTTGAGACATAAAAATTATATCAAATTCAAATTTCACTGTCCATAAATAGTTTATCAGAACACAGCCATTTGTTTATATATTATCTAAGGCTGCTTTTGTACCCACAAAGGCAGAGTTGAGTAGTTGAGACAGGAATTACATACCTACAAAGTGTAAAATATACACTATTTGGCCCTTTACAGATAACATTTGCCAATCTTGATATGAAGTATGTTCAACATGGCTATACTCTAAAATTATAGGATTTATATTTTAAAACACTAGATGAAATGGTTCGTTTTAGTCCTTCCATACTGGTATGTTACTCCTTCATGTTTCTAATGAAATGTTAAATAATAATGATAATTTTTATTTTTTATTTTAAAATTTAATTTTACATATTTGTGGGGTAGTGGGTTATTTCAATACATGCATATATTGTACAATGACTTCTTTAGGGTAGATAGCATATGCATTACCTAAACATTTATCTTTTCCTTATGGCAATTATTGTCAAAATCCTCTTTTCTAGCTATTTAGAAATATACAATATTATTATTATATAAGATAATTTTTGTTCTCAAGAAATCCACTTTCCTGATTTGTGAAATTTATTAGGTAAAATAGATCATTTTCCTCTCATTAGTTTCTGATTTAAAGTTTGTAATGTACTTTCTGAATTGAAAAAAAAAAAAAGTTCCCACAGTGGACACAAACTCATTTATAACAACACTGAGAAAAAGTGAATCAATGGTGAATTAGTCCGTTTCGTGTTGCTGTAACAAAATACGTGGGAACTGGGTAATTTATAAAGAAAAATGAAATTCATTGCTTACAGTTTCTGAGGCTGGGAAGTCCAAGTCCATCTGGAGGTGGCAACAGTGACCCAGGGGTCTCACATTGCAAGATGGTGAGAGCAGAGAGAGCAAGAGCGACAGACTCTCCTCTCTCTTCTTTTAAAACCCTCAGAACCATGCCCCTGACCACCATTTTTAACACATTCACTACAGTATGGTCCTACAATCCAACCACCTCTTCAAGGCTCCACCTTTCAATTACCCTAATAGGATTTCCCACCCTCTTAACAGTCACAGTGGGGGTGAAGTTTCTAACAGATAAAACTTGGGGGACACAATTCAAGCTTCGGTGAGTTTTGGGGGAACATAATTCAATCCACTACAAATGGTTAACTGTCAGAAAAAAAAATGATTTCTTTACAGCTTTTGAATTTTGTAAAGGTTTTATTATTAAAACTCATTCTAGATTGATTTGACTTTTGCTTCTGATCATGAGGGAGCAAACAGGTCCAGAATGATCATTCCATTGTAAATAACTAGAACACAGTATAAAATATAGGAAAAAACTATTTTCAGACACAGGCAGTGCAGGACTGTGATCCCTGACTGAGAAAAGGGAAATAAACAAGGCAAGCCCTACCATCACCCAACCTCTCAGTCAGGAAGCCACTGACCACTCCAGCACAGGGAGGAAGAACCCAAATAGAACCTGGCAATCTTGCTGACTTGAAGAGATAGAGAAAAAAGTGCAAGAAGGCCAAGGTGGCTAGAATTTATGGGCAGAGTTCAAGGGAAGGGAGAAAATGTCCCAGTAATCTGAATAAGGATTCCCCTGTTTTGCTAAACAAAAATTTGTACATGATAGGGTAAAATTTCTTGAGACCAGTAAAGGACTTCTAAAGAAAGAAAGTTAACAGGGATTTGTGACAAGAAAGATTCTCAGAGCTGACATGGGGCCAAGAATTCAACAAGTTTCCTCTAGCAAGAAGGGAGAAACCTCATTGACTATATAAGGCAATCAGCAGTGACCTCAGAAGGCCCACACCATAGAAGTGGGGGAAAGTAGCCCTAGAATAAAGGCTAATCTAAATATGCCTGATAGGAGCTTATAAGCCAAGAAAGCCTAGAAAGGAGCAAACAAATATGTAATGAACAAAAATGCCTTTTAGGAAAAGTCCAATACTCTTTAAAGGAATATAACAAAATTAAGAAATCAAGAATGTAAAATTCACAAAAATTTGTCATTTAACAGAAAACCACTAGACATACTAAGAAGCAGGAAAATGTGACTCATAACCAGAAAAATATCAATCAGTAGAGAGAGATTCGGAAATGACAGGAATGATGGAATCAGCAGGCAAAGACATTAAAAGGGTTATGAAAACCATACTGTATATTCGAGAATGTAAATAAAAACAGGAATATATGAAGAGAAAAACAGAAGATTTTCAAAAAGAAGCAAAAGAAACTTCTACAGGTAAAAAATTATAATATTTGAAATAAAAATTTCACTAGATGAATAAGCAGTAGTTCACACACTGAAGGAAAAAAAAGATGTTAGTGAACTTGAAGACACAGCAATATAATTTATATAAAATGAAGCTCAAAGAGAAAAAGATGATTGTGAGACAATGGAAGAATATGGTTTGAAACATCTTACATGAGAAGTGGTATTATGTGATATAGGTTGAGTATCCCTCATCTGAAATGCTTGGGACCAGAAGTGTTTTGGACTTTGAATTTTGGGGGGGTTTGGAATATTTGCAGAATAATATCAGTTGAGCATCCCAAATCTGAAAATCATAAATCTGTAATACTCCAATGAGTATTTCCTTTGAGCTTCACAATGACGCCCAAGAAGTTTTAATTTTGGAACATTTTGGATTTCATATTTTTGGATTTGGGGTGCTCAACCTGTAGCAGATTATAATAAGTTAAACAGGCATAGTATAAATCACAGAGCAACCACTAAAATAAGTAGAACAGAAAATAACCTACAAAACAAATATTAGAACTATTACATGATTGTAGGAAGCCTGCAGAATAGAAAGTCAATGTACCAATATCTATTATTTTTCTATATCTAGCAATAAAAACTTAAATACCATTTATAACAGCATTAAAAAAGACAAAATACTTGAGTTTAACAAAACATGTGTAAGACCTATAAAACAAAAGCCAAATAAACTGCCAATACAAATTAAAGAAAATTGAAATAAATGAAGAGATATACCATGTTCATGGATTGGAAGATTCAACATTACTAATGTGACAATTCTCCCCACATTGGTCTATATATTTAATCCAATCCCAATCAAAATCCTATTTTTTTCTTTGTAGATATGTATAAGCTGGTTCTAAAATGTATATGAAAATCCAAATGAATAAAATAATCAAAATAATTTTGAAAATAAAAAACAAGGATTACTTATATAATATCTGATTTCTAGATTTATAATTAAGCTATTGAAGTCAATAGAGTTTGATTATGACCTACAGATAAACATACAGATATGTGCAACAGAATAGAGAATCTAAAAATAGACCTACAAATATACGGTTAATTGATTTCAACATGGTGTTATGGTAATTCAATTTAGGAAGAAAATATTTTCAACAAATGTTGCTAGAACAATAGGATGGATGTTTATATAGAATGAAAATGAACTTTGCCTTTACCTCAAACCATATACAAAAACTAACTCAAAATGCATTATAAACCTACGAGTGAAAGGAACTACAAAACTTCAAAAAGAAAACATAGGGAAAAAATTCATAACTTTAGGATAAGAAAGAACCATAAAAACAAAACAAAACAAAAAAACCACAACAAAAAACCCACCTGATAAACTGTGCTTTATCAAAATTCAAAACTTCTGCTGTTTTGAAAACATCCTTATAAAAAGTAAGTGGCCAACAAGTACATGAAATAGTTAAAACCACAATAAGATACCACTTCACACACAGAGAAAGGATAAAATTAGGAAGACTGACAATTTCACATATTGTCAAGGATGTAGGGCTGTGGTGTCCATTACAGTAGCTAATGAATTGGATGGTACAGTACAACATTTTCATCATTGAAAAGTTCTGTAGGATGATACTGATGTAGAGCATCTGAAATGCTCATAAACTGCTGGTAGGAATAAAAAATTTTACCACCATTTTAAAAAACAGTTTGGCTCTTTCTTTCAAAGTTAAATAAAACTTACCAAACAATTCCACTGCTAGGTATTTACTCAGTACGGTTGGTGTCATTGGAGACCTAGTAGGGAGCTGGAATTCCCACTCCTTCCCAGAAATAATAGGAGTCTCCTGCCTGGTGTTAGGGGAGGCTGAGTAGAAACTTCCACTTATATTCCCACCTAGTAGTAATGAGAGAACACCCTTTCCCCAGGGCAGTATCAAAAGTGGCCTGCCAAAAGATTTAAGTAAAATGCAATATCTCTTGACATAATATCCAAAATGACCAGGTTTTAATTGAAAACCACTCATCATACCAAGAATCAGGAAAATCACATCTGAAATCAGAAAAGACAACCAATGGCTGCCAACACTAAGATCTCACAAGGATTTTAAAGCAGCCACCATAAAAATGCTTCAGTGAGCAGTTACTTACACATTGAAAACAAATGAAAAAATGGAAAGTCTGAGTAAAGAAATAGAAAATTTCAGCAGAGAAAGAGAAGATATAATGAATGAAATTACAGAACTGAAATTACAATAATTGAAATAAACGAGTCAATGGATGAGCTCAACAACAGAATAGAGCAGAGAGAAGAATCAATGAACTGAAAGATAAAATAATAGAACTTACACAATCTGAACAACAGGTAAGAAACAGACTTAATAAAGTGAACAGAGCCTCAGGAACCAATTAAACTATAACAAAACATTTAATATTCATGTCATTAGAGATTCAGAAGGAGAGGAGAAAAAAATTATTTGAAAAAATATGGTTGAAATGTCCTCAAATTTGGCAAAATACATAAATAAACATAGAGATTCAAGAAGCTGAGTAAACCCCTAACAACACGAACCTAAATAAATCAATGACAAGACATGTCACAGTCAAATTTCTGAAAACTGAAGACAAAACCAAGAGCAAAAACAAAACAAAAAACTCTTGAAAGCAGCAAGAAAGAAACATCTTACCTAGAGAAAAAACAATTTAATGACAGCAGATTTCTCATCAAAAACCATGGAGGCCAGATGGAACTGGCACAATATTTTTCAGATGCTAAATAAAAGAGTTGTTAAGAATTCTTTAGCCAGCAAAAACATCCTTTGGTAATAAAGAAAAAAATAAAAATATTTATAGATAAAGAAGAATTTGTCACTAGCCAACCCACCCTAAAAGAGTGGATAAAGAAAGTTCTCTAAAGGGAAAAGAAATGAAAAAAGATGGAACTGTAGTACAGTAGACTGGGATATGTTACATATATAATATAATATGTAGAGCAGTGACAAAAAAGCCATCCAAAGACATACTCTTTAAAACACTATAGTGAATCAACATGGAATTCTAAAAAGTACAGAAAACAAAAAAATGGCAGACAAGCCTTAACATATCAACAGTTATCTGTATTTGCAATAGCCAAAAACTGGAAACAACCAAGAGATCCTACAATAGGTGAATGGTTAAATAAACTGTGGTGCATACATACAAGGAAAACTATATCAACAATAAAAGAAACAAATATAAACAATAAAAAGAAACAAATTCTTGTTATATACACCACAATTGCATGTATGTCAAGGGCATTACACAGAGTAAAAAAAACCAATCTCTAGGTTATATACTATCTGAGTCAGTTTACATACATTCTCAAAATGATAAGATTATACAGATGAAGAACAGATTAGTAGTTTCTTAGAGTGCGAGATGGTAGAGGGGAGTGGGTATCTGTGTGACTGTAGAAAGGTAGCATGAGAGATATCACTGTGGTGACAGAATAATTCTGTATACTGATTGCAGCATCGGTTACGTGAACCTACGTGTGATAAAATGCCAAAGAAGTATAGACTCATTTTTCACCAATGTCAATTTCCTGGTTTTGATATGTTCTCTAATTACGTAAGATGTAACTAATAGTGGAAACTGGGTAAATGGTACACAGACTTCTCTAATTCTAAGTTTGCAACTTCCTATGAATTTATAGTTATTTCAAAGTAAAAAGCATAAAAAATGAATTAACTCTGAATTCTTTAGGAGCTCACTATCAGGGTCTCTATGGTATCGATACGTAAATTTTTTCCTTTTCTCTGAAAAAAAAATTACAGCAGCTTTATTCATAATAGCTAAAAATAGGAAACAAAACGCCAATCTGAAAAGACTATATAGTGTATAATTCTAACTATTTAGCATCTGGAAAAGGCAAAACTATGGAAATAGTAAAAAGGTCAGTGGGTTGTCATGGGCTGAAGGGGCGAGGGACAAACAGGTAGAACACAGAGGACATTTAGGGCACTGAAAATATTCTATATGATACTATAACAGTGGATACATGTCATTAAGCATTTGTTCAAGACCACAGAATGTACAAGACCAATGGTGAACCCTAATGTAAACCATGGACTTTGAGTAATTATGATATCTCAATGTAGGTTCATCAATTATAACAAATGTACCACTCTGGTGGGGGATGTTGATAGTGAGGGAGCCTATACACTTGTGGGGACAGCAGGTATATGGGATAGCTCTGTACCTTTCTCTCAACTCTGTTGTGAACCTAAAATTGCTCTAAAAAATAAAGTCTTAAAAAAAACAAACTGGAAACAAACATGTTCATTAATAGGTGAATAAGTAAATTGTTATGTAGTCATGCAATTGAATACTACTAAGCAATTAAAAGAATGAACCACTGATACACATAATATAGGTGAATTTCAAAATATTAAGCTGAGAAAAAGAAGCTACAAAGGAGAATATACTGAGTAATTGCATTTATACTGTATTTTGGAATAGGTAAAACTATAGCGATGGAGTACAGATTAGTAGTTGCCTGGGGTTAGATGCAGGGAGAAGTTTTGACCAAAAAGGGACAACCTAAAGGAGTTTTCTGGAGGGATGGGACTAGTTGTTTCTTGTTTGTAGTGGTGGTTACATGAATCTGTACATGTGTAAGCTCAAAGAACTTATTTTAAAAGTCAATTTTATGTATGTAAATCTAAAAAATTAACACCAATAATAAAAATTTTTATCACAATTTTTCAAGTTCTATCTTCAATTTAATAGATAAGTAAAGAGTATTCTAGTCTTAGTTCTGTCTCTGATCCTTCAGTAACCAATTTAACATCTCACCCTTGGTTTCTCTTTGTAAAATGAAAGATAATTAAATGATTTCTGAAGCTTCTTCTTACTTTAAAACCTATTCCTATTCCATGCTTGTTAAATTTTTATTATCTCAGAATTAAGAAAGAACACAAAATATTCCCATGTATTCAAGTAGATTCTATAAACTTGCTTCAGACCATGTGGGCTGGCTTTCAATATTCTGATATTGGTTTTATGTGATCTTTGATGGGCTCTAAACATTTGACTTTATTTACTAGCTTTGAGTACATGATCTTTAAATAGCACTCTCCCCTCTTGGAAAATCAGGACTTACACTATAAGGACTGCACAAAATTTCTGCTCCCTTTATCACCTCAGACCTTCTCTATAGTTTGGTATTTAAAAAGTTTGTGAATCAGTATTCCTGCCAGCAAAATGATGCCTGTCATTATTAATAGTATAAGACATGTGGTATTTGTACTTTTGGAGAAGAGAAAGTAAGCCATTTTTGTAGGTAGGATTCACTCAATAAAATCAAGTACATTTTTTTATACCCTGTCTTCTGCAATCTTTCACTACTATAAAAGACCTGTAGACTAGCAATATTTCAGACTACCAAATCTTATACTGAAATGTTGTGTTTATATAAAAGAATGCACAAAGCTAGAAAAGGAGTTCATATAATTTTAAAATTCAAATTTAGTCTTCATAGAAAGCTCTTGTTGCAATTAATGTCCTTTGGTTTAAATTCTTTTTGGAGATGGGTTTTCATAAGAGAAATAAAAAGCCTAAGAGCAAATGGTTTTCTATTTCAACAATACTCTCAATTTCATCCACCAGAATAATTTTTGAACATTTATGAAAATCATCCAACCTTCTCAATTTGAATATTTTGAATATTTATACTTGTTTAATACTATTTTTCTCGAACAAATTCAATTAATTGGCAACTAGAGATGGACTGATCTTACAAATGTAGGCCAATAGATTCTGTAATTCTCCTTTATTTCCTATATTTCTATTTTTAAAATATAAATCAACCCATTTCTTTCAAGTACAATACTAAGATATAAAATGAAGACCTGAGCTACATTTAATTGTTAAGTAGCAATACATTGAAAAAGGAAAACTAATCAATATTTCCTTATAAAACTCCATCAGCATGTTAAACTTTAAAATAACCTGTTCAAAAAGGAAGCTGTAAATCAAAAACATTTATTTCATTTCCTGGGTGTTTAGATTATAAACACAAACAATGCAAACACACACTCGTACACACAAATCAACATTTCTGTATCTCCCTTATTGCCATTCTCAGATTTACTGAACATGACACCAAAAAGAATCTGAGAGTTCCTCAACCTTCCATACACTAAGAATTGATCTCATTTTTAGAAAGTACCCTGGCAGAGAAACCAGATTACATAGAGAGAAATAAATCTGTCTTAAAACTGAATCAATCTCCAAAGCACTTTACTTAATGCTACCAGATTTGCCAACAAGATTGGAGAAAGAAAAGTCAGTGTTTAAACAATTTCTTTATAGAAATAAGTAGTTTTAAAAATTAAAAGGCTTTCTGTATTAAAACCATGCCTTCAGAATCACAAGGCCATATTAAGGGAATGTTTTAATATAAATGAGGCACCAGCCTGGAAGTCTGGCTGACTCTAGATCAGGGTTCTTTAACCCTAAAGAAAAACAAGGGAAACTCACAAATCACAGGAAAAGCCTAGTCATCTTTAAAAACTCTAAGCACTCAGCTAAATATAATAACTTTGGCTTTTCAAGATGGCGGCGGCTGCGGCGGCTGGCGCAGAGTAGCTGAGGTGGAAAAGGTGGCCACTGGGCCTCAGGCAGCCGGGAATCTTGTGGACCTTCCTCTCGCCATCTCTTAAGGGAGGACTGCTGCTGCTGACCGGTCGTGGGGGGTGACCGCCACCTTGCCCCCGGCAGGAAAGGCTGCCTCATTTACAGACAACAGCTTTGAAGTGTGGAGCAGGAAAAGAACTGTTTCTTAGCTGCAAAAGCGAGTCTCGAAACAGGGAACACGGCGCCAGGGCTGCTGTGGATGCAGCCAGGACCCCGGAGGCCTGGGCCGCGCTGAAGGCGGCCAGCTGCCCTATTCAGGATTCGAGGTTTCAGGCCGGCATTAAAGAAGATTCCTGGGAGCGCCCGAGCTGCACCGCGACTGAACAGCCCGAGGCGGCAGCGGCCGAGAACTGGGAAAGGCGGCAAACCAGAGACAGAGAGCGAGCACCCGACCTGGCACAGCACTGTGAGTGATCCCTGGCACAGCTCTGTTCGGGGGGTGGATGCCCACGCGGCTCCCACCTGCACCACCAGGCCACTCACTGCCCGGTGCTGCCTCCATTTTCCCAGGTGCGGGCAGCTCCGCCCTGCTCGGCCATCACTGAGCCCTCCCAGTTGCTTGGCCTGGCGTGGGGGCCTCTGCTCCCACTCCCTCCACGGTTCTCTGGCGGGGCTGGTGGAGGGGGTGTCCCGGGCCAGTGTCGGGACGGCAAGGAAGTACGGGCGGGCCGACTGTCACTCCACCATACCCTGGACTCCGGCCCCAGGTAAACTCCCTGTTCCTGGGAGGCAGATACCATCTCTGCGGCCACCAGTTTGGAAAAAAGCCTAACGAATGTCTGGTTGGGAATAGTGTGGTAGGAGAGTTCCCAGGTCCGCTTGAACCTGCTGGAGACCAGGCTGCAGGTGGGCGCTAGACTCGGTTTACACTGGGGGGATACAAAGGTGAACAAGACCCGAGAAAGATCTACATAGTGCTACAAAGGCACCCAGAGAGACCAGTCGTCTGTGCCCAGCAGAAACCTGGTAGACTTCCTGGGCGAGGCAGTGCCGAGCAGGGTCTTGAAGGCCCAGCTGATAGACGAGGGGTGCAGAAGACACTCCCCAGCCCAGCACAGTGCACACAGAGTGGGGAGACGTGCGGCCAGGGAGGGGGAGACTCGACAGAAACCACACACCCGGTGGGGTCGCCACTGCACGATCTAACAGCCTGGGCCAGAGCACACGGAACAGGGAGAAGTCCTGCACGGGAAGTGAAAGCTCAACAGAGATCACACACCCTGTGGTACGTGATCCACCAGCCCAGCAGAGTCCAAGCTGACCAGAAAGATGGCTCCCCGGAGAAGCCCAAGACCCGAGACAACCACACACACAAGGCACTAGAGGCCAACTGAGCAGTCACGGAGGGAGCCATACGAAATTGGCAACCACAGCAACATCCTAGTTAGTCATTAGTCTCAAACCGGTGAACTGTGAAACCCCCGGCCACAATGAATAAACACCAAAAAAAAGATACCAGAAATACAAAAAATCAAGAAAGTACACCACCAAAAGTTAATAAATCTCAAACTCTAGATCCTATAGAACAAGAAGCCCTTGAAATGACTGACAAGGAATTTCAAGGGATAATTCTAAGGAAACTGAATGAGATACAAGAAAACTCAGCTAGATATCATGATGAAATGAGGAAAAGTATACAGGATCTGAAAGAGGAAATGTACAAGGAAATCAATGTCCTGAAAAAAGGTGTAGCAGGACTTGCTGAACTGAAGAAGTTATTCAACGAAATAAAAAACACAACGGAGAGTTTAACCAGCAGGCTTGTCGAAGTTGAAGAGAGAACCTCTGAACTTGAAGATGGGCTGTTTGAAAAAACACAAGCAGACAAAAAGAAAGAAAAAAGAATCAAGGACATTGAAGAAAATCTGAGAGAGATATCAGACAACCATAAGCGATCAAATATCCGAGTCATGGGTATTCCAGAAGGGGAGGAAAATGGAGATTCCATTGAAAACATATTCAACAAAATAGTGGCAGAAAACTTCCCAGGTATAGGAAAAATCACAGATCTTCAGATCCAGGAAGCTCAACGATCTCCAAATGTATTCAACCCAAAAAGACCTTCTCCAAGACATGTCATAGTCAAATTGGCAAAACTCAGAGAGAATCTTAAAAGCTGCAAGAGAGAAGCGTCAAATCACCTATAAGGGAGCCCCAATCAGGTTAACATCAGACTTTTCATCACAAACCCTAAAAGCTAGAAAGGAATGGGATGATATATTCAAAATACTAAAAGACAAAGATTGCCAGCCAAGAATACTCTACCCTGCAAGGCTATCCTTCCGAAATGAGGGGCAAATGGTATATTTCTCAGACAAACAAAAACTGCGGGAGTTCACTACCACAAGACCACCCTTACAAGAAATCCTCAAGGGAGTACTGGGTTTGGTTCCTGAAAAATAACTACCACTGCCATAAAAACCCAAGAAAAATCTAAACCCGCTAGTATAATAAAAATGGCATTCATGAAGAGAAAACAAGCTAACAAAAACACTATCTACAACCTAAGGAACCAACAAACACAGAAACCAAACAGTAAATCAGAAAGCAAGGAACAAAAGACACCTAAGACAACCAAACAACCAATAAAATGCTAGGAATAAATCAACACCTTTCAATAACAACTCTTAATGTAAAAGGCTTAAATTCCCCAATTAAAAGACACAGACTGGCCGACTGGATCAAAAAGCAGGACCCAACTATATGCTGCCTACAAGAGACCCACCTCACCCATAAAGATTCACATAGACTAAGAGTGAAAGGATGGAAAAAGATTTACCAAGCAATTAGAAAAGAAAAACGAGCTGGAGTAGCTATTCTTATATCTGACAAAATAGACTTTAAACTAAAAACCATAAAAAGAGACAATGAGGGACACTACTTAATGATAAAAGGACTGATCCATCAAGAAGACATAACAATCATAAATATGTATGCACCCAATGTTGGAGCAGCCAGATTTATAAAACAAACTCTATTAGACCTAAAGAAGGAAATAGACACTAATACCATAATAGCAGGGGACCTGAACACCCCACTGTCAATATTAGACAGATCATCTAGGCAAAGAATCAGTAGAGAAACACAAGATCTAAACAAGACTCTAGACCAATTGGAATTGGCAGATATCTACAGAACATTGCACCCAACAACCTCAGAATATTCATTCTTCTCATCAGCACATGGATCATTCTCCAGGATAGATCACATATTAGGTCAGAAATCAAGTCTCAATAAATTCAAAAAAATTGCAATTATCCCATGTATCTTCTCAGACCACAATGGATTAAAACTAGAAATTAATAACAAACGAAACTCTGGAAACTATACAAACACATGGAAATTAAACAGCATTCTACAACATGACATATGGGTCAAAGAAGAAATCAAGCAGGAAATCAAAAAATTTCTTGAAACTAATGAAAACAATGATACATCATACCAAAACCAGTGGGATACTGCAAAAGCAATATTGAGGGGAAAATTTATTGCATTAAATGCTCACTTCAGAAGAATAGAAAGATGGCAATTGAACAACCTAACACTTCACCTTAAAGAACTAGATAAACAAGAACAATCCAAACCTAAAGTTAGCAGACGGAAAGAAATCATTAAGATCAGAGCAGAACTGAATGAAATTGAAAACCAAAAAATAATTCAAAAGATCAACGAATCAAAAAGTTGGTTTTTTGAAAAGATAAATAAAATTGACAAACCATTAGCATGGCTAACAAAAAAAAGAAGAGAGAAGACTCAAATAACAAAAATTAGAAATGAAAAAGGCGATATTACAACTGATTCATCTGAAATACAAGGAATCATTCGAGACTACTATAAACAACTATATGCCAACAAATTTGAAAATCTGGAGGAAATGGATAAATTTCTGGACACACACAAGCTCCCAAAACTGAACCGTGAAGACGTAGAAAGTTTGAACAGACCAATAACAATAAAGGAGATTGAAGCTGTTATCAGAAGGCTCCCAACAAAGAAAAGCCCAGGACCAGATGCATTCACAGCAGAATTTTACCAAACATTCAAAGAGGAATTGACACCGATTCTTTACAAACTATTCCAAAAGATTGAAACGGACGCAAATCTCCCAAACTCATTCTATGAAGCAAATATCATCCTGATACCAAAACCAGGTAAAGATATAACCAAAAAAGAAAACTACAGGCCGATATCCTTGATGAATATAGATGCAAAAATCCTCACTAAATTACTAGCAAACAGAATACAGCAACACATATGTAAAATTATTCTTCACGATCAAGTGGGATTCATCCCAGGGATGCAAGGTTGGTTCAACATACGCAAATCAATAAATGTGATACACCATATTAATAAAGTCAAACATAAGGACCATATGATCATCTCTATAGATGCTGAAAAAGCATTTGGTAAAGTTCAGCACTCATTCATGACAAAGACCCTCTATAAGTTAGGTATAGAGGGAAAGTATCTCAACATAATTAAAGCCATATATGCCAAACCCACAGCCAATATCATCCTGAATGGGGAAAAGCTGAAAGCTTTTCCTTTAAGAACAGGAACTAGACAAGGATGCCCACTCTCACCACTCCTATTCAACATAGTGTTGGAAGTACTAGCCAGAGCAATCAGAGAAGAGAAGGAAATAAAGGGCATTCAGATTGGAAAAGATGAAGTCAAACTGTCCCTGTTTGCAGATGACATGATCCTATATATCGAACAGCCTAAAACCTCTACAAAAAAACTGCTGGAATTGATAAATGATTTCAGCACAGTAGCAGGATACAAAATCAACACACAAAAATCAGTAGCATTTCTTTTCTCCAATATTGAACATGCAGAAAGAGAAATCAAGAAAGCCTGCCCATTTACAATAGCCACCAAAAAAATAAAATACTTAGGAATTGAGTTAACCAAGGAGGTGAAAAATCTCTATAATGAGAACTACAAACCACTGCTGAGAGAAATTAGAGAGGATACAAGAAGATGGAAAGATATCCCATGCTCTTGGATTGGAAGAATCAACACAGTGAAAATGTCCATACTACCCAAAGTGATATACAAATTCAATGCAATCCCCATCAAAATTCCAAAGACATTTTTCTCAGAAATGGAAAAAACTATCCAGACATTTATATGGAACAATAAAAGACCACGCATAGCCAAAGCAATGCTGAGCAAAAAAAAATAAAGCTGGAGGAATAACACTACCTGACTTTAAGCTATACTACAAAGCTATAATAACCAAAACAGTATGGTACTGGCATAAAAACAGACACACTGACCAATGGAATAGAATAGAGAATCCAGAAATCAACCCACACACTTACTTCCATCTGATCTTTGACAAAGGCACCAAGCCTATTCAGTGGCGAAGGGACTGCCTCTTCAGCAAATGGTGCTGGGATAACTGGATATCCATATGCAGGAGAATGAAACTAGATCCATACCTCTCGCCGTATACTAAAATCAACTCAAAATGGATTAAGGATTTAAATATACACCCTGAAACAATAAAACTTCTTAAAGAAAACATAGGAGAAACACTTCAGGAAATAGGACTGGACACAGACTTCATGAATACGACCCCAAAAGCACAGGCAACCAAAGGAAAAATAAACAAATGGGATTATATCAAACTAAAAAGCTTCTGCACAGGAAAAGAAACAATTAAAAGAGTTAAAAGACAACCAACAGAGTGGGAGAAAATATTTGCAAAATATATATCTGACAAAGGATTAATATCCAGAATATATAAGGAACTCAAACAACTTTACAAGAAGAAAACAAGCAACCCAATTAAAAAATGGGCAAAAGAGCTAAGTAGGCATTTCTCTAAGGAAAATATACAAATGGCTAACAGACATATGAAAAAGTGCTCAACATCACTCAGCATCCGGGAAATGCAAATCAAAACCACATTGAGATACCATCTAACCCCAGTTAGGATGGCTAAAATCCAAAAGACTATGAACGATAAATGCTGGCGAGGCTGCGGAGAAAAAGGAACTCTCATACATTGTTGGTGGGACTGCAAAATGGTGCAGCCTCTATGGAAAATGGTATGGAGGTTCCTCAAACAATTGCAGATAGATCTACCATACGACCCAGCTATCCCACTGTTGGGAATATACCCAGAGGAATGGAAATCATCAAGTCGAAGGTATACCTGTTTCCCAATGTTTATCGCAGCACTCTTTACAATAGCCAAGAGTTGGAACCAGCCCAAATGCCCATCATCGGATGAGTGGATACGGAAAATGTGGTACATCTACACAATGGAATACTACTCAGCTATAAAAACGAATGAAATACTGCCATTTGCAACAACATGGATGGACCTTGAGAGAATTATATTAGGTGAAACAAGTCAGGCACAGAAAGAGAAATACCACATGTTCTCACTTATTGGTGGGAGCTAAAAATTAATATATAAATTCACACACACACACACACACACACAAACGGGGGGGGAGAAGATATAACAACTACAATTATTTGAAGTTGATACGACAAGCAAACAGAAAGGACATTGTTGGGGGGGGAGGGAGAAGGGAGGGTGGTTTTGGTGATGGGGAGCAATAATCAGCCACAATGTATATCGACAAAATAAAATTAAAAAAAAAAAAAAAAAAAAAATTAAAAAAAAATTTTTTTTAAATTAAAAAATAAATAAATAAATATAATAACTTTATTATGACCACTAAATCACAGCAGACTAATGAGAAGCTAACAGTAGTCTTTAAAACTGATTATAGTCTGGGTAATCAAGACACAATCATAATATAATAGGTACAATTAAATTAAACTGTTTATGTCAGGCGTTTGAAGTTTCCAGGAAACTACCTCCCGAGTTATCTCAAAACAAAAACTAAAAATCAACTACTATGAAGTGGCCTTTTCATTTTTTCCCTTAAAGCACTATAAAGCAGTGGCTGGAAAAACCCTTGCACACATTTTGAGGTCAGATACAAAGCTGAGAATTGAAAACCAGCTCTACTCAAGTTTGCGTCACAAGTCATTTCCCTGAATCCCATGGATCTGCGATGACGTGAGAATGGGTGTGGGCTGAGAGGTGGGGCTTTTGCGCAAGGCATGAGGAAAGAACATCAGCAGCTGAGCGAGAGAATTCTAAAAAGAACTCTTAAGAAAAATAGACTTCAGGAAAGGCATAATACATTTTTCTTCTCTAATTTAAGTTAAATCTTACAATGTTGCTTTCGAATTTTGTTCTTTACCACTCCATCTTTCACTGTTTTCCTTATTTGATTAGAACCATCTGGGAGATCCTCCCTTCATTTATTAGTTCTACAGAATAGACATAGTTTATCATCTTTAAAAAAAACTTTAATATAGAATAGAAATAAGAGATTTTGGTCATGATTGAATTTTCCTATTTGCAGAGAAAATGCCATCATACCATGTAATCTAGAAAATCAGTTCCTTTTAAAGGAAGGACAATTTGGGGACCAAAACTATGAAAGAAAAACTGCTCACATCCATATATCAGTTTTAAGATAACTTTCTTTCAAATAAAAAAATATATATATTGTTTATAGAAAGTTACCAAGGTAAAGCAATCTGTTGTTCTGCACAGCAAGATCACTAACATGTAGATAGGTAATGTTTTTAAGCAATACCTCCAAAATTACAGAGTGGAAATATAAAAGAAAACCACATCAATAAAGGCAATGAAATAATTAAACGATTTGTGTAAAGCTGAGCTTCCCACACTCATTCATTCATTTGTTTTTACAGTATCCTTTTGTATGAACTGTTTTAACTTCTCCTTGGCTTGTACACAATTTATAAATATTAATTATAAAGTATGGTTTCTCCTTGAACTATTTTGGTAAGAATAAAGCAACCCAAATAGTACACTATTGGTAAACAAAGAATAAAATCCAGGAATAAATAAAAACCAAGATTAAATCAACTTATAGACCCTAGTCATTGCCCCTTCCTCACCTCTTTGTTTCTGCTATTTATACTGCTGTAAAACGTTTGTTTCTCCTGCTTGGATTTGTTTCATAAATCACTGAATGCTCACTTTCTGACTTAGACTTCATCTAAGGATGTAATTAATCCTACTAAAGCAAGAAAACATGGTAAACTTTAGGTTGAGAGTCACAAAATCACTTAGTCTAGACCCTGCTGTATGACCTAAGACCAATTTGATTTGGTCATGTATACAATGAAGGTGATAATATTTAATCCACAAGAGTGTGGTAAAGCTTACATGAGATTAATGTGTGTGAAAGTGCTTTGAAATGTTTAAAGTGCCATATAAATATGAGGGTCTTAGGGTCTCAGTTTCTTCATCTGTCACATGGGAGGATTTAATTAAGTGATCTCTAAAGACTTTCCATCTCTAAAAATTCCTTGATATTTATATCTGAAGCACATAAAACAAAATCTACTAATAGGATAATTTCATAATTGTAAGAGACTTACCAAACAGTTAACCTTCTCATCTTACAAAATGAGTGTGAAAGCAGGGAAAGAGACTTGTAGAGCACACAAGTCAGTAAAAAAGTTGGGAGTTGGAAGGAACCAGACCTGACTGCCACCTCCAAGTCCTTTGTATCATACATTACTATTCACTATTCTGTGAATTTAAAATCTCTCTTTACCATGGGAAAATGAAACTTAAACAATTACCTTTTCATACAGGTTACAATGAAAAACTTATGAAGAAAATGTAAATGTTAGTTTGGTGAAATAATTTAACTGCTAATAGTCAAATTAAGCATGTTTACAAATGACACTAATTAGCAAAAGAAGCTCAGACGAAACTGACCAGCTATTTGTTTGGTTTGTGTGATACCAAATTTTAAATCAATGGGCAAGATGTAAACCCTATCTAACCTTTCCTAATAAAAGGTTTTAATTCTGCTTTTGTTACTTTCTAGTATGTAATCTTGGGCAATTTACTTATTTCTCTGTTTCAAAGATAAGCAATAATACCACGTTTGTCAGCTGGCTATTGTGAATCAAATAAGTTAGCTCATGTTAAGTCCTTACAGTAGTATTTAGCACATATTAAGTGCTTACAAATGCTAGTTCCCTTTCCAATCTTGTCAACTTTAAGGAAATAGAAAATGCTTTGCCTCTTTTTACTTCACCAGAAAGCTTCCTTAAATGAAATATATATGGGTCCTGGTCCTCAACTTCAGTGATCAGCACTTGCTTAAAAACTAAATCTAAAACAGGGGCATTGTGACATAATACAAGGCAAATGAGGTTTGTAATCAACAGATCTGTGTCCAAATCCCAGCTTAATGCTCTAAAAGCTATTGACTTTTTTACCAAACCTCACAAAACTTCTCCTCTTAAAATGAGAATATTATCTAGCTTTTTACCATTTTATCTTTCACGTTGACAGTTACGCCACAAATATTTTGAAAAGGGCATGTCTTATTCATCTTTGCCTTCTCCATACTACTATGGCAAGGTTCAAAAGTATAAGATTTGCTGTTGGAATAAGGCAGGAGATTGATAAAAAAGATTTGAGACCAGAATAAACATATATTACAGAAAGATAAAGTACAAACCTTGTTTAATTGGCTCCAACTCTGGGCATTATGTTGCTTCCTTTTCTTTTCTTATGAATGGACCTCAAATATTCTTTTCTAAAGGAAGAAGCAAAGTAGGGAATATATATTAGTGAAGGGCATTTGAATCACTCTTTAAAATGGAACACTCTTTAATTCATCATAAGGCAGTCAAACTTTTATTTATTCTATTTGATGGACTTATTTTTAAGCAATAACATAACCAAGAAGTGTTTTAGTTGGCTAATACAACAGAAAACACTACAGGTTTAAGTAGCCAAAAAGTAAACATATCCTTTAATATTAATATTTAATTTTTTCCTTACTTCAAAAAATTACTTTGAAATAGTAGCAAGACCTCTATTAAAGATGACTTAACTACTGAGGGACTACATGAAGCAATCAAGTTTATCACATTATGCAAAAATACTTCTGAATCTACCATTCTTAACCTTTTCAGTAGAGGATGAATGGTAAGTTTTATGAAACTATGAGAATCTGAAAAAAGCTATGAATTGCATCCCCAGAAAAATGCACATACATGCATCATATTTTCTATATAATTTTAGTTGAGTCATGAAACCCAGTCATGTACCCTGTGGACCTCTAAAAGTTTTTGATAGACTCCAGGTAACTTCTGTCCTTGAATTTTTAAAAATGAATGTACTTACAGGATTGTAGAACCTTAAGCAATTTAGGAATCATCTAATGCAAACTGCTAATAGAAAAATGAAGAAACAGTGATGCAGAAAGATGAAAAGGATTAAGTAAGGCTACACTGCACTCAGCAACAGAGAAGTTTCCAAGCACCCTGCTAATCCACATGAGATTGACCATGCAGAATTTAATATAAATCAGTGCCTTTGAGTCAGAGTAAATCTGACAATGGAACCAGAATAGGAGGCTTTTAAATGTTTTTTTGGTCTGAACATATAACACATCAGTGGTTAAGGGAATGTGTTTTAGAGTTACACAGATGTGTGAAAAAATTGATCAAGTCACTTTATTTTTTTTGATCCTCAGGTTCTTCAAATAAAAAATGGAAAAAATAAAACCCACCCTTGCAGGACTATTTTAAGGATAAAATGAGATAACATGAATAATGTATTTAACATAGTGCCTAGTACATAGTAGATGCTCATGAAATGATATGAATTAAAAAATATCTCTTGTCAAGACATAGAATTGGATAAAATATGAAACAATATCCCAAAGTAAATGATGTTTTCCAGCTGAACAAAATAAGTGGCAAACTTAAGCATTTACTGAGTACCTACTACACAATACTATATAACATCATACTATTTAAGGTGTTACTGAACATGCAAAAAGGACAAAGTTCTCTTTTTAAGAGTAATTAGGTGAAGACAGAGTTTTTCCCTTCTCAGTTTCTTTCTCGGGTTCTTCTTTGTCCTTTCTGTGTTAGGTTCAGTGTTTTGTCCACTTCACATTCTACCCATATTCTCTGTGCTCCCATCAGAACCGGGCGGACCCTCAAATAATACCCTTGATCCTGACCTTTCACCTAAGCCTCAGACAATTATATATTCAGCGTTTTCTGAATGTTTCTACCTGCAAGTACCAAAGGCAAAAACTCAGTATGTTCAAAATTGAGCTGTTCATCTTTAGTCCCTATGACATTTAGCAGTCCCAAAGCCACTTAACTATTCAAGCCAAAGGTTTGACAGTAATCTTACATTCATCAATCATCTTCAAGTCTTATTGATTTTTACTCTACACACTTTCTAAGTCTACTTCCTCAACTCCATCCCTATTAACAGTATCCAAATCCAAGTTATAATCTCTCAATATGACCAAATGAGTAATCTAACTCATCTAACCATCTCTACTCTTATCCTACCTCAAATTTATTTACCATTCTGCTGCCAAAGTGATTGGTTTAATGGGAAAATCTTGCCACATCAAGCACTGTCATATGTCACACCCTTATACATCAAACCCTTCAATGGCAACCTATCATTCACAGAATAAATGTCCAATATGACATATAAAGTCCACAATGACCTGGCTCATGCCTATCTCTTCAGCTTCACTTCCTATTGCCTACTTCATCACAACACAGCCAAAATGAACTATTTGTCAATCCCATGTATTCTCATGCTGTTCTCTTTGCCAATATATCCTTACATTCCTTCTATAGGTGGGAAACTCTTACTTGTTCTTCAAAGTTCAGATCCACAATCACCTCTAGGAACCCTGACCAGACATACTTCCCTACCCCACCAAGCTTACACATCATTGCAACGAGCGCTCAGGAGATAGTTGTTAAACTGAATAAAAATAAAACTAAGAAAACAAGTGACAAAGCAGAATATAATTTATACAGTTGAAGCAAGTGAGATGGAAACTAGATGGATTTCAGTAAGTTTTTTTGGAGAAAAAGTCTTGATATGGGGAATACAAGAAGGTTCACAGATTGTTGAAGAGAAAAATAAAAGTACTTGAGTGAGTAAAACTGAGATGGAAATTAACACATTCAGAGAATGCTGAGGAGATATGTGTATGGCAAAGCTTGGAGGGATAGTAAACAGCAAATATAAACTTAACAAATATAGCTATCCTTATAAAGAGGTTTAGGTGCCACAACCAATCCTTCACCAAAGATTTTCAAACAGTTTTCTCTGAAGTTTCTCACAGTTGCCATTCAGATCCTACCCTGCACTCCCATTACAGATACACATATTAGTTGAGAGAGAGAATTTCATCTTTTAGTCAATCCCCTGCATTCTCATAGGTTTAAAAAGGTATTCCCACTTAATTAGCACTTAACTGAAGAACTTTACATAAATTCTCAAATTACAACATATCTCTGCATTGCATGATAATTTACTGAAATTGGAATAACGTAACATAGACTCTCTCAGTTAGGTCAAGGGCTAGTCAATCTTACAAAAAAAAATCTTTAATATAAGTATATTAGGCTGCTCCAAATCAACAGGAAAAAATGAATATATAGTAAGCGTAATGGTTAATTCACAGAGGACTTCAACTGTAAATATTTTGCTTTCTGAATGCAGTACAATTAAAGAGTATCTATCTGTAAACTTAAAAACACTAGTCATGGTACAGAAGAAGAATAGAACTATGAGATATTTCCACATGAAGAGTAAGATTAAGGTCATCTACCAAAAATGAGAGGGAAAAAATGCTATCATAACTACTGTTAATGACACAAAATCTACTGCTTCCAGTAAAGACAGAAAGCATTTAAGTCTAATACTTAGTTAGAAGACCAAAGAATCAGGCAGAAGAGGATCAAATGAGAAGCATAAGCAGCACAAATAAATCAGCCATCCCAAGCTGAAGCATCACTAAATGTAGATCTGTATCATTTTTATAACATTTACTAACTGTATAGCCATACTAGATAATACCAAAAGCACATCTTCTATACCAAGGAGAAAGGTGATTAGAAAACAGATATATGCTAACAAGCACAGAATCACTTTCGACTGTAAAAGTCATTTCATGGGGTTGTATGTCTTCTTGTCCTTGAATCTGTAATTACCAATTCCCTGCTTTAGAGTTTGCAGACAGTAAGAAATGAGACACAAAGCTGAATGTTAATTTTCAACATTACACTAATGATATGTCAGAAGGTATGGGTAATTCTCACTCTTTTATAATACCTGTCATTTTAAAACACCCCTACTGATATGAACCAACATTTGTGAATGAAAGATTAAAAAATTGTTTTGAGCTGTTATATTCAAGCAAATTGACAAATATGAATGTCTTCACACTAGTCCTCAATTATGAAATCTCCTCACACACAAACACCATTATAAAATAAATTTCTCTAAGAGGAATTGATAATGCTGCAAGCTTGCTTAAGAGAATAATATCAAGCATAAAAGAAACTGGCGGCCCACCAATATGATTTTGACAACCATGTTATGCTCAAATGTGCTGGAGATGATCATTTAGATGCTGTCAGTCAATGTTGCCTGTATTTCTTCAATACTCCATTTTATGAAAAATCCTCTGACTTAGGGAATATGGAATCATCCATCTGATCTAAAGCAGCAAACTGTTTTCATCTGGTATGCATGTATTTTTCACTAAGAGAGTTATATATTTCTCATGATTATAATATTAAGTATGAATTAGGACTAATGGCTGAGCTGTACAAATGTAAGGATTATTTATAAAAGAGTAGCAGATTTTATATACACACACACATGCACACACACAGTTGATTCTTGTTATTTGTAGTAGTTATGTTCTATTAAATTGCCACAAACACAGAATTAGCACATACTGAACCATTGCTTCTAGGGTAAATGGGAAATAGAAGTTTAGGTTCCTATGAGCCTCTGGTTACATTTTCATCAATCACTCAATACAGAACCTTGTTTTATGTGTATCTCTGTTTAAATACACCTTATTTAATATATGTCATTTATTATTAACACTGAACTCACAGCCAACAGCATAGCTCATGACTAAACGAAGCTTATCTAACACACGTCTTTCCTCCATAAGGTATAACACAGCCTTCTTGCACTTAGGAACACTACACAGAACTTAAGCATGATACTTGGGAGCTATTTGAAACAGCAAAATCACCAACAAAAAGCACAAAGAAAGTGTGAAGAATGTGGCATTAAGTAGATTGGAAAAAGAACACGTTTACAGTATGAGAACTGAAACAAGAAGGCAGAGCATCATATTGTCCAACCTCAGCTGAGAGTCTGCACTTCTAGTGACTCAAATTTTTCATCACTCTGCACATGTCTGCTAATGATTGCAAAAGCACCCCAAGTACTGATTTGGAGGTTACCAATAAATTTTAGCAAGTAGACAGACTTGAAAATATGGAATCTGTGAATAATGAGAATCATCTGTTTATGTATGTATGTATTTACACACACATATATATGCATACATGCACATTCATATATATATGAACATGTGACATATGCTATATCTGGCAGGAAAGACAAGTTGTAAAACTCTCTAGCGTGAGACTCTCCCATAGTCCAGTTCTATATTTCCACTTAGCATAACGGATATCTCTACCTAAATGACCTATCAGTACCTCAAGCTTAAAAAACCAAGCTCATCATATGCCCTCACCCCAAATCTGTCTTCTGCTATATTACTTCTCCAATAATGGCATCATCACATCTTCAAGTCATTCTATAGCTCTGTCTCCCTTCTCCACATCCGAGCCAGGCACCAAATCATTGGTTCATTCTTCCCTTGAAATCTCTCAAAGTTATTTCCCCTTGCTCAAGCCCACTACAGTTATCAGAAAATGATAAACTTGCACCATTGGCACAGTTTAGGATCTTTCATCTGTATCCCATTCTCCAGAATCACAGGCTATATTACTGTCACTGTTTTCATTCTAAAACCCAAACTAATCACACTCCTCACATCCTGGTACCTATATAATAAGCTTCAAATTTCTTAGTATGGTATATATGTCCATTTATGATTTGGCACCAAACCATCTTTTTAGATTCCTCTATTGACACTCATACATGATAAACTCTATATTCCAGCCACAGTAATCTATTTTCCCATTCTTTGGATATACCATGCTTTTTACAGTCCCTTTATAAATGATGGTCCTCCCACTAGGAATGCTCATCCTTCCCATTCTCTATTTGACCTTAAAGTTTCTGCTGCTATTACCTGCTCTGTGAAGCATTTTTTGAGCCTCTACCTCAGGCCAAGTTAGTAACTCTCTTCCGTGTACTTCACAAACTTCTATTATAGAATTACTTAAGCATAGTAATAATTACTAACAGAGAAAGTACAAGAATGTACAAGGTTGGCTAAATATTGATTACTACTGTAGTTTGGTGATGTGAATTCATTTTACCTCTGTCTACCCCAGTATATGCTAAATTTTCATTATAAAAACATTAAAAAAAAAAAATCCAGAGAGAAAATACATTGTCTAAAATTAATAAAAAATCTGATTTATGTGTGATGAACAAATAGGGCATTACTTTTTTTCCCTACACAGGCCAGATGTCCAAAGGTAGGTTAGTCTAAGATTAGCACAGAGGCTCAAGAGGATCATCAAGTCCAAAGCTCTCTCTTTATGCTCATTAAGTATGTTGATTTGTCACTTCAAAGCTTCTTGCTGTAGATTACCTCTGTGTTCACGGCAGGAAAAAGAACAGTGCCAGTCACACATCTACCCACTAACGGAAAAAACACAAGCCTTTTCCAGTGCCCTCAGCAAACTTGGTTTATATCATATTATCCACATCTGTTGGGTAATAGTGTCTTGATGGCCTGATCTCCTTGAGGGCTGAGACTAGCCCAACCAATCCAGTACCTAGCATGTAGAGGCACTTTGTATCTACTGAATGTATGAATCTAATAAAGTCAACTAGTAAATTTTATACACAAGAACTCTGCTTTCTTAATTTTTTTTCTTTTAAATAACACAATAAAAGCTGTTTTAAAAACTGCCTGTGCTTTGCAGATTAATGTTACAGTAGTTTGACATCTATTATCATGAAATAATATATGATTACGCTCTCTCTATAGAGTACCAGAAGAGTATTAACAAGAAATCAAGGGACCTGAATTTTTCCTAAGCAAAACACTCAATCTGGCTGAACCTTAGTTTAACTAAAAGAGAATGCTTATTTATTTCCCAGGGTTACTCTAAGAATAAAAGAAATATAAACAATATGAACGCCCATTGAAATGTTGAAATGTACAAAAATGCTATAAACACATGCATTATAAATAAAATGACCCTATTAAGTCCTGAGAGGAAAATTCCAGTCTCATGTAATATGCATAGAGCATCTGGCATACCAATAATATGAATTAAAAATTAAACACTACCAATACCTAGTATGGATGCTGGACATTAATTAGTCCATGGTTAGATGAGTTTTTGGACTTGGCCTTTGATCTTTCATTGCTATATGAAACTAAAGTAACTGTACCTTATATTTACAGCTCATTAAGGAAAAAATGCTTTTACAAAGTAAAATTAGCATCTCATTACAATTATATTATATACAATTTGAAAAGCAGGATTTGGAAAACAAAATAAATGGGTTAATAGAGAACAGCTGACATCAAATCCCAATTCATCAATTAGTAATTAGTACCAATGAATGAACAGTACTGAAGTAGGGCACATTCCTAAAGTCCTTCTAAGTTAAACGAAGTGATAAATAAAACAGTAGAAGCATTGAATTAGTTTTCCTCTGGCTTTATTAACTCTGATTGAGCTTATAAAGAGCACCCCACAGAGTGACCCTAAGGCTCATATGCACAGGTCACACTGGTAGTCAGAACTATTCCTATAAATTATAACCTCAATGGTCTGTTCTCCAAGTTTTTATTAAACTGTACATTTCTTCATTTGTAAATGTTATATTAAAATAAGAATAATATGCACAACATAAAACAGTAGCCAGTACTAAGAAAGAAAAAAAACACAGTTCTAAAATCAATAAAATCTCTAAAATACTATAGCGATAAGTAACGAAATTCAACATTCATTCATGATAAAGACTTTCTATAAATTGGGTATAGAAGGAAAGTATCTCAACACAATTAAAGCCATATATGACAAACCAACTGCCAAATATCATCCTGAATGGGGAAAAGTTGAAAGCTTTTCCTTTAAGAACAGGAACAAGACAAGGATGCCCACTCTCGCCACTTCTATTCAACACAGTATTGGAAGTACTACCCCGAACAATCAGGGAAGAGAAAGAAATAAAGGGTATCCATATTAGAAAAGATGAAGTCAAATTGTTCCTGTTTGCAGATGATATGATCCTATATACAGAACAGCCTAAAGACTCTACAAAAAACCTCTTAATTAGAGTTGATACATGATTTTCAGCAAAGATGCAGGATACAAAATCAACATGCAAAAATCAGTAGTATTTTAATACTCCAACAATGAACTAGCAGAAAAAGAAATCAAGAAAGCTAGTCCATTTGCAATAGTCATACACAAAAAACTAAAACACCTAGGAATAAAGTTAACCAAGGATGTGAAAAATCTCTATGACTAAAACTACAAACCACTGTTGAGAGAAATTAAAGAGGACACAAGAAGACAGAAAGATATCCCATGCTCTCAGATTGGAAGAATGAACACTGTGAAACTTTCCATACTACCCAAAGTGATCTACAGATTCAACACAACCCCCATCAAAATTCCAATGACATTCTTCTCAGATATGGAAAAAAGAATTCTAACATTCATATGGAATAACAAAAGACCATAAATATCCAAAGCAATCGTGAGCAATAAATAAATAAATAAAGCCAGAGGCATGACACTGACTTTAAACAATACTACAAAGCTATAATAACCAAAACAGTATGGTACTGGCATAAAAACAGACAAATGGACCAATGGAACAGAATATAGAATCCAGAAATCAACCCATACATCTATAGCCATCTGATCTTCAACAAAAGCACCAAGAATACACACTGGAGAAGAGATTGCCTCTTCAGTAAAGGGTGCTGGGAAAATAGGACATCCATATGTAGAAAAATGAAACTAGACCCGTAGCTCTCACCACATGCCAAAATCAACTCAAAATGGATTAAAGAATTAAATATACATCCTGAAACAATAAAACTCCTAAAAGAAAACATAAGGGAAACACTTCAGGAAGTAGGATTGGGTACAGACTTTATGAATATGACCCCAAAAGCACAGGAAACCAAAGGGAAAATAAACAAATGGGATTATATCAAACTAAAAAGCTTCTGCACAGCAAAAGAAACAATTAACAGAGTGAAAAGACAATCAACACAGTGGGAGAAAATATTTGCAAAATATACATCTGACAAAGGATTAATATCCAGAATATACAAGGAACTCAAACAACTTAACAGCAGAAAAACAAGTAACTCAATTAAAAAATGAACAAAGGAGCTGAACAGGCATTTCTCAAAGGAAGGTATACGAATGGCCAACAGACACATGAAAAAAATACTCAACATCACTCAGCATCAGGAAATGCAAATCAAAACCACTTTGAGATATCATCTCACTCCTGTTAGGATGGCTAATATGCCAAATATTGAGAAAAATAAATACTGGCAAGGATGCAGAGAAAAAGGAACCCTCCTATACTGCTGGTGGGACTGCAAAATGGCACAGCCTTTATGGAAAATGGTATGGACATTCCTCAAATAATTACAGATAGATCTACCATATGACCCAGCTATCCCACTGCTGGGTATGTACCCAAAGGAATTAAAGTCATCATGTCGAAGTGATACCTGTACTCCCACATTTATTGCAGCACTATTTACAACAGCCAAGAGTTGGAACCAGCCTAAATGCCCATCATCGGATGAGTAAATAAGGAAAATGTGGTATATCTACACAATGGAATATTACTCTGCTGTAAAAAGAATGTAATACTACCACTCACAGCAACATGGATGGACTTAGAGAAAATTATATTAAGTAAAATAAGCCAGGCACAGAAAGAGAAATATCACATGTTCTCACTCATATGTGGGAGCTAATGAAAATAAACAGATATACAAACAAACGGGAGAAAAAAGATAAGAATCACAATAACATTCCTTGAACGTGTTAAGATAAGTGAACAAATATGATGTTGATGGCTGTAGGAGAGGGAGGGGGAAAAGGAGGAATTGGTAAAGGGACATGAAAATCAACTACATTGCACATTGATAAATTAAAATAAAAATAAATATAAAAAAATAATAATATGTACAACATAAAACAGTAGCCAATATAAAGGAAGGAAAAAAAAGTTCTAAAATCAATAAAATCTATATAAAATATTATAGTGATAAGTGATGCATCTTCATTTTTACTGGATTTGGTGACATAATGATGCTTTAAAGAAGAACATAGTCTTCTGTCAAGTCCATTTAATTAATTCACTTCTCAAACATTCACCTACCCTAACCCTGTTACTAAAGACTCAGCATATTCTGATTCATTAAAGCAAAAACTCTTCTCTGTGTAGGTTACCATGGAATTATTTAATACTGAAATCTGATTCATCTTGATGCAAAACACTGCCTCGAGACCTTATACCAGTAAATTCCAGTACAGCAGTACATAAAGTATCATGAGGTCATAAACAGAACTGAAAAATTCCAAACAATATATCAGACTTATCTTATAGTTATGTCTACAGGAAGAACATCTATTTCAACAAGAAGTCAAAAATGTCAGAATGGTAAGAATGAGCTTATGTTTCATAGCTATATCCACCCAGTTTCAACTACATACCTCTTTGTTTTTAAACAGAGGGAAAGAGAGAATGTTTCTCTTCCTGTCTTATCTGCATACATAGCTTTATCAGCTAAAGCCTGAACAGCGAATATTTCTCCTATAAAGAAAATTTGGGATACCTGTAATAAGCAATGTATTACTTGTCAATGTTTGTGAAATTAAAAGTTGTAAATGATATTTTTAAGGAGTTTTTAAAAATATTTAACTTTGCAGATGGAAGAGAAAGTATATTAACTTAAAGATGCATTGCTCTTTAAAACATTCTACTTTCTCTCATTAAAAACTAAAAAGAAGGGGAAGGGAGAGGGGGAACAAGAGAGTAAGCTAGAGTGAGTGAGAAGTAAATGGGTCACTGGCGAATAAGAATGAGTTAAGGATGCCTTACTTTCTTTGGCACATGAGTTACCCTTATTGTGTAAAGATTTCTGAAATGGTAGAGAGCAAGTTTACCCTATAACAGATTACTGTTAACTATGATAGCTCTTAAGAGGCCTCATGTTCAAAGGAGTCCATATTTTTCTTTTTAAAAGTGGAAAATATCATAAAGAAGGAAGGAAGGAATATAAGGAGGGAGAGAAAGGGGGAGAGGGAGGAATACACACACACACACACACACACACACACACACACACACACACACAGACTTTGAACTCTGACCCAAATTACCAAGTATTACAGCACAGAGAATGCCCCAGGAGATCAATCACTGTCATATGACACCAAAGATCAAAATTCCAGTTTAGTGTAAAATGACCAAAATTGGACTTAATCAGAAGTAATCAGCTGTAAAAAATGCAGATCTGAATGGTTCAGACTATGCTTCACTGTCATTCCCTGTTACGATATCAAATTGAATTTGGAAGAGTTTAGATGATTTGTATTTGCTAAAATTAGGTCTCAAGATATTCACAGAATGTGAAACACTCCCCAGAGCAGCTGACTTGATGGATCCTACAGGAAAGTACTACTGCCATTTACGGAAAAAAGCATACGTTTCACAGCAGCTACTTAAAATCAACATTTTGACTGCTTCTAATAGTAAGAGAAGTCAAATATTCCAATTCCAAATTCACTCCAAGCTGGAAATAAGAAATGTATCCTATAAACTTGTGTTAGCAGTATAGCAAAGTATGTGCTAATAACACATGTGACTGCATCTTCCCTAAAGCATGTGTCACTGCAGCTGACAAAAGAGTTAGTCCTCCTTAAAGAAATCCAATCATCCTGTCAATAGTACCAGTCAAACAGGTGAACATATTTCTCACAGGGGATTCTCTTAGTGTGATAAGATGTTTCCACAACCCTAAAATCTGTAGGCACATGAAATCTGAGGACAGGATAGGGAAAAAAAAGAAACCTACTAGGTTTTTACCATAAAAGTCCCAATGATACTACTTTACAAATTGAAAAATTCATTGGATATTAAAGATCCGTGCTTTGTAAGTTCTAATATGATAAGCAAATATTAGTGGATATCCCTATAACCAACTGCATTAATAAAAGAAGTATACCGAAAATTTCAGTTACTCCTAGCTCTCATCCTTCTGTCTGTGCTAAGTTTCAGATAATTATTATTTGGAAGGAAAACAAATGCACTGAATTTAAATTATTAAAGAGAAAATGGCTCTTTGGTTCTTTTATTTTAAAAAATCCTATAGTTGCTGATTTATTAAGAAGCATTCAATGATTAAAGGTTGCCACCTTTTTCTCATCTATGCCTTTATATAAAAACAAAATTTATGACAGATTACAGATTTCCTTTGGGGTTTTGCACAAAAAATCTGCTTACCAATATCCTAATCACAAACCTGGACAATTGCAGAATATTTAAATGATGGTAACTAGCTGAAAATCTCAAAGAATCTCTAGCAGAAAATGAAGCAGAGGAATACTTGCTGCCTCTTCTCCTTTGGACACTTTAGTGATTACCCTCTTAAGATAAAGGAGTCTTTCCCTTAGAAAACAGAGAAACTTCTTGCCATGCCCTTTTTCACATTTCACACCGTCGTATTTTGCTATATTTCCGATCCTATAAGAAAGTATTACATGACTTGAAGCAACTGTAATTTCCTGTAACTAAGATATTTGTGCACCTGGATGGGCAGATTGCAGAGATTTTTTAGATAGTACCAGCTCAGACGTACCAATCTTCTCATAATATTGGCTTGGGGTACAGTTGCAGAAGACAGGTTATGTAAAAAGAAAATTGATTGCAGTGGAGAAATCTGCTATAAATAGTCAGAATTTTCCATTTTTCTGGCAGCCATGGGGAATCTAACAATATAAAACAAGCAAACAAAGAAAAACAGCTATGAGCTGGAAAGGATTTCTCCTATGTGCTGAATAGAAAACCAGGCAATATACCATATCAATCACTCTACTTTGCAAACCAGCCACTTGAAGCATAGTGGATCTAGTAAAAGGTTTTCAAATGGCAATAGATTTTAAAAGTTCCCTTTAAAATAGGCATTGATCACTGCAGCTATGTTTCATGCTACATTTTTTAAATTGTGGCAAAGAAAAATGAAGTAGATCTTGCTGTTTAAAGATTAGGTTCTCGCCCCTCTATGTGACTTCAGTTCAAAATTAATGTAAGTACATTCCACTTACATCCCATCTCAAGTTTTCTATTGGGAATGAGAATTAAATACTACAGGTAAGATGTTTATTCCTCTCTCAATGAGAAATTATTATCAGTCTTTTCAGATTATTCAACATTTATTTCATGGCCAATATTTATTGAACCTACTGTGTTCCAAGCCCTTTAATCGACTCTTCAATCATCCAAAGAACATAAGCACTATATTTTTTAAATCTCAAGGCAGTGTTAATCACGTGGTTTCCAAAGAGGTAATTCTTATTCTTATGGTTATGTTTTAGGCTTTCAACTTTTAAATGAAGAAAACTCAGCCATTTAAAATAGCTTGTATTGTGTTAGAGAATCTACCTATCTTCAATTTTAGCTGAACACGACTAATATGGAAGCAAGATATATTCTTGGTTTAGCAGTGATTTCATATGTAACTAGCAATATAAGAGAGCCATTTTCAGCAGTTTTTCTAGAATAAAAAAACAAGAATGTCACAGTATTTTAGGTTAAGTCACAGCAAACAGTCTGCCCTCTCATCACATTTACTATTAATGAAAAATGTCCTATAGCTTCTTTTGTTTGGTATCCTTAATTCCAGCTTTGAGGAGACCCAATCATTGTCCCTTAGCACATTTTTTACCTAGCTTCTGATTGCTGAATGGAATATAATGGATTAAATGTTCTTTAAAAAGTATCCTTTCTAAAACTCTTAATTCAAACTACATAAAGGGTTCATATGCTTTGTGATGTCAAGGATCATAGTTCAGGGTAGGAGAATAGTATACTTGGACTTACTGTATAAATTGTATCTCATAATTTCATTCTCTTCCTTATCAATGGCAGCTTTTCCTCAGTTAATGTACAAAAACAAGTTCCTTCCATACCTCCAAAAAACTGTCCTTCCACCATCTTTACCTGGTGTTAGCAGGGCCCATGAGGAGCTAAACTTCCACCCCACTGGGCAGCACCTAGGCAGAACAAGAGGGTACAAGGTGGTGCTAATTTGCAACGACCTCCCCACCCCTCACCTATGGCAGTGGAACCTAGTGGGATGCTAAACTTCCCCTCCCACCCTTGGCAATGCGGCAGGCCAACGAAAAGCAATAATTACCAAAACTCAGCCAAATATAAAGTTTCCATGATTATTTATAAGATTTTATTCTTATAAAAATTCCTTCCATAATCTTTCTTCTGGAATTGATATTTTTATCATCTTAGTATTTCCCTTTAATGTCTTCGATTTTCCTCAAGGTCTGGGGATCTTCAGTCTACCAGAAATATTCCATAAGAACATTCTCACAAATAACCATATAAAATCAACAAATTAACAATGATACATTACTATCTTATAATCTATATGCCCTATTGAGGTTTCACCAATTATTCCACTAAAGTCTTATGTAGCAAAAAGATCTGGTCAAGTATCATGGGTTTCATTTCACTGTCATTGTATTAGTCCATTATGTGTTGCTTGTAACAAAATACTTGGAACTGGGTGATTTATAAAGAAAAAAGAAATTTATTGCTTGCAGTTTCTGAGGCTGTGAAGTCCAAAGTCCATCTGGTGGTGGCCACAGTGACCCAGGGGTCTCATACTGCAAGATGGTGGAAGGAGAGACAGCAAAGAGACAGACTCTCCTCTTCTTTTAAAGGGCTCAGAAACATGCCTCTGATCACCATTTCTAATCCATTCACTACTGCATGGTCCTACAATCCAATCACCTCTTCAAGGCTCCACCTTTCAATTACCATAATAGGATTTCCCACCCTCTTAACAGTCACAGTGGGGCTAAGTTTCTAATATATAAAACTTGAGAACACAATTCAAGCTTCAATGAGCTTTCGGGGGACACAATTCAATCCACTACAGTCATGTTTCTGTAGTCTCTTTAATTTGGAACAGTTAAAGTTTTTCCTTGACTTTCATAATATCTAAGTTTGAAGGTTACAGGCTAAGTATCTTGTAGAAAGTCCCTCAACTTGGAATTGTCTGTTTCTTCAAGATTAGATTTCGGTTATAAATTTTTGGCAGAAGTATCACAGAAATGCTGCTGTGTTGTTCACACTGTATCCTATCAGGTAATGCATGATTGTATTTTGTCTCATTACTATTAACGGTAATTTTCATCACCTGAATATGATGGTATCTGCCAAGATAGTCCACTGTAAAATTCCTTTTTCCTTTATAACTGATATTTTGTGAGGATCTATTTTGAGAACTCACAAACCAGCCCATTCCTCATTAAACTTCTATCCATTACTTTCAGCATCTACTGATATTTTTTGAATAAATTGATTTTACTGCAACGGTTCCCAGTCGAGATTTTTCTAAGTCCATTATTCCTTTCCTTCTCCCCATTAACTTATTATATCTCTATGGAATCATGAATTCCCATTTTATTCAATGAGCTACAATTTGATAATATGACTATTTAGTTAAGAATCTAATATGTTTAAGAATCGGACAGTGAGTGCCCCTTCAAAATGGCTTCTGTATCCTTTATAAGCTCCTCATTCTTTGAGCTCTTCATTACCTTCTGGTACAGGAAGATGTGCCAGCACATCTTGCCCACATTCTTTCCCTGCCCCACCCCTAGAACCAGCCATTTCTCCAATGGGCCCTAGCACACACACCTATCTTCCTGGGCCCCATCTCTTGACTTTTAAACTGAATTATTCAGAAAGGAAGGATGGTAGTAACAAAGCTAAAATGCAACTCAGTTGAGAATGAGTAACTTGATCTAATTTTCTCTGTAGCTGGATAGGTCTGTTTTCCCAGTGGCCTCATTTACCTCGAATGACAAGGCTGACTACAGGTTGTTAAGGAAGACAGTATTGTAAATAGGCAGACTTCCTCCAGTACATAACTGTCTAAGTAAGGAAACTCTATTCCAGATTCATTTTATTCCCATAAAATGCACCTTTTCCTTTCTTTTTTTAACAAACCTTTTTTTTCCTCCTTATATAACATTTTTATTCACTATAAATTTAATATGTTCACTATCAAAAACTTTTTGGAAAATACAAAAAGTAGAAAGAAGAATAAAAAATCATGCAATCATATAATGCCACAACTCAAAAAAACTAAAATTTTACAATGTTTCCTGACAGTCTTATTCTACAAAAATATTTTCACATAGTTAAGATCATATTGTATGGTTTATGGGTTTTTTTTTCTTTTCTTTTCTTCTTTGCCACAAAGCAAGTCTTTAAAAAGACTAAGATCGTAGAAAATATGTCCTCTGACCACAACAGAAGAAAATTTAGAAAATTCACAAATCTGTGGAAATTAAACAATGCTCTTAAATAAACAATGGGTAAAAAGAAAAATCACATGGAAATTAGAGTACTTTGAGATAAATATCAAAGCACAAAATATCAAAATTTATAGGATGCAGAGCTCACACAGTGCCTAGAGGAAAATTTATACTTGTAAACACTTGTACTAAAATAAGAAAAATCTCAAATCAGTAATGTAAACTTCTACCTTAAGAAAATAGAAAAAGAAGAGCAAACTAAACCAAAAGCAAATATAAGTAGGAAATAACAAAGATTACAACAGAAATATATGAAATAGGGAATCAAAAAACAATAGAGAAAATCAACAAAACAAAAGTTGATTCTTTAAGAAGATCAACAAAATTTGCAAACCTATGTCTAGACTGACAAAGAAAAAAGAGAGAAGATCAAAATTACTAAAATCAGAAATAAAGCAAGAGCATTCTTACACTGTCATTATGGTTTTTTGCATAAGATTTAGTTCCTTTCTCTTTCTCATTTGCATTTTTGATCTACCAGTGGATTTTGTTCTTTCTTGTATATTTGTGGTAGCGATTATCATTTTACGGATTCCAGATGCAGGACTTCCTTAAGGATTTCTTGAGGGGCTGGTCATGTGGTGGTGAACTCCTGCAGTTTTTGTCTGGAAAATACACTATTTTTCCCTCATTTCTGAAGGATAGCCATGCCTGGTAAAGTACTCTTGGCTGACAGTTTTTTTCCTTTAGTATTTTGAATATATCATCCCATTTTCTTCCAGCCTGTAGAATTTCTGTTGAGAAGTCTGCTGCTAGGGGCTCCCTTACAGGTGACAACACTTTTCTCTTGCTTCTTTTAAGATTCTCTCTTTGTCTTTGAGCTTTGCCAGTTGACTATAATGTGTCTTGGAGAGGATCTTTTTGGGTTGAATCTGGAGATCTTTGAGCCTCCTGGATCTGAAGGTCCATGTCTTTCCCTATACCTAGGAAGTTTTCCATTATTTCACTGAATAGGCTCTCCATGCCTTTTCCTTTCTCCTCCCCATCTGGAACACCAATGATTCAAATGTTTGTGTGCTTAAGGTTGTCTGCTAGATCTCTTAGATTTTCTTCATATTTTAAAATTCTTTTTTCCTTTTTTTTCCAGTTATTTTGAAAAGACTATCTTCTAGATCAGAAATTCTTCTGCTTGTTCTAGCCTGCTGCTTAAGCTATCAGTTCTGTTTTTCACTTCACTGAGTGAATCTTTCAGTTCCATGAGTTCTGCTACAGTCTTTTTTAAGGTGTTAATCTCTTTGCAAATTTCCTACTTCATATCCTGGGGTTTTTTCTCATTTCATTATGTTGTCTGAGTCTTCTTGTAACTCAGTGAGTTTCCTTAACATTGTCGCTTGGAATTGCTTTTCAGTCGTTTCAAGGGTTTCCTGCTCTACAGAGTCTGGTATTTGATAATTACTCTGTTCTTTTGGTGGTGACATATTTTCTTGCATGTTCATATTTCTAGTATTTCTACACTGATGTCTGGTTATCTGGTAGAGCAGTTGCTACATCTATTACTCTGGAGTGGCTTTTGAGGAGAGAGATGTCCTCTTCTTTTTCCGGTCTCTGCTGGTGACTCTCCTTGTGTGAGTGCAGTCAAGCATCTGGTGGGTCACCTGCACAGTGGCTGTGGCTACTGTTGTGGCTTCGAGCCACTTTTGAAGCAGCTGTGGCTGTGGTGGAAGTTGTGGTGGGCCATCTATGTGGAAGTGGTGTTTTCAGTGTGCTCCTTGACTGCTTCCAGGTGGAGGATGCTGCCCTCGCTTCTGCCTAGGACCCCGGGTGTACTCTGCTTCTTGCCTGCTTCCGGGTGGAGGGGGCTGCCCTTGGCTCCTGCCTAGGACCCCAGGTGTGCTCTCAGTACATCTTTTATTTTGGAACAGTTTTAGACATATAGACAAGTTGTGAAGATAGTACAGAGAGTTCCCATGTGTTCCACACCCAATTTCCCGTATAATTAACATCTTACATTAGTATAACTTTGTCATATTTAATGAATATAAATACATTATTATTAATTAAAGTCCATATTTCATTCAAATATCCTCAGTTTTTCCCTAATATCCTTTTTCTGTTTCAGGATCTTATCCAGGACATCACATTACATTTAGTAATTAATTTAGTCTCTTTAGGCTAGTCTTGGTTGTGATAGTTTCTCACACCTTCCTTGTTGTTGATGACTGCATTAGTTCCTGTGGCTACTGTAACAAATTGCCACAAATTTAATGCTTAAAAAAACAGAAATTTACTCTCACACACCTCTAGAGGCCAGAAGTCCAAAATCAAGTTAACAGCAGGACCACACCTCTGCCTCTGTCTTCACATGTCTTCTTCTCTGTCTGTATCTTCTGTGTGTCATGAGGACACTTCTCATTAGAATTACAGCCCACCTAGATAATCCAAGATGATTACATCTCACAAGCCTTAACTTAAATACATCTGCAAAGACACTTTTTCCAAATCAGGTCACATTTGCAGGTTCTGGAAGTTAGGACATGGACATATATTTTAGGGTAGGGGGCAGGTCATCATTCAACCAACTATAATGACCTTGACAGTTTTGAGGATTACTGGTCATATATTTTGTAGAACTGTGATTTGTTTGATTTCTTATTAGACTGAGATAATGTATTTCAGGGAAAAAGATCACACAGGTAAAGTGCCATTTTCATCATATTGTATCAAGTGTACATAACATCACTGTTGATGTTGACCTTGATGAACTGGCTGGAGATATAGTTTGTCAGTGTACCCCACTGTAATCTCACTCTTTCTATATTGTATTCTTTAGAGGAAAGTCACTATGAGCAGCCCAACTTAAGGAGCGGGGAGTTATGCCCCACTTCTTTGAGGGTAGAGTATCTTAATAAATTATTTGGAATTCTTCTGCATGGGAGACCTACCTATTCTCCCCCAAGTTCAAAATCAATTATTTATTTATATCAGTATGGATTCATGTATATTTACTTTACACTTTGGGTTATAACCCAACACTATTTATTTTGTTGCTGAAATTATTCCAGCTTTGGTCATCGGAGATTTTTCAGTTGGACTGTGTGTCCCTTTGACATACTCCCATCATTGTGTTTTGTTTTGTTCTTTAAGCAATTTTTTTTTGGAACTATAAGATGCTCCAAGTTCATCTTGTATATTTCCTGCCCCAGTGCTAGAATCAGCCACTTCTCCAAAAAGCCCTGATTCCTATTACTGGATAACGGTATTAGAAACCAAGATCTAGGTACTGGGTGTGGTTATTGCTACTGAGGTTTCATTACTTCTATGTCCTCTCAGTTGTCAGGGCAAGGAGATATAAATGTATATACTAATCTAATCTACAAACATTTCTTTACATAACTATCTGTATCTACACATTAAGCTAAACATGAGGTCATTCTAATGTCTCCAACTCTAACCCATTACCACATGGATCACTTTAGCCTCTTCTCCTTGCTTACCTGTAACCTCTACTACAACAGTAAGAAACCTGACTTCCACCAACTGCCACCCATTTCCTTAAATGTTCAATCCCAGTATATATGTATAGTAGTTTCAGAATTATTGATCCATACCCTGTTCCCCATGGGATACAACTTTATCAACTAGAATACAGTACTTATGTATAGCTCCTTTTGCCTTTAAGTCTTATAGATTCCACTCATTTCCAAAGTTATTTAAATCAACATCTTTTTCTCCACCACCTTCCATGAGATTATTTCATATATTCATAATACATTTAGATTCTTTTGCTACATTTTGCATTCCATCCTGGAATCCATGACCTCCTAAATAAGTTTTTTTAAACTGTGTACATTAAGATCCACTCTTTCTGCTGTAAAGGTCTATGGGTTTTCAAAAATGCTTAATGTCTTATATTCACCATTATAGTATCGTACTCACCACCTCAAAAAAGCCACTGTGCTTCATCTATTCAATCTTTCCCCCAAATCCCTGAGCCCCTGGCAACCACTCATCTTTTTACCAACTCTTTAGTTTTGCCTTTTCCAGAATGTTATATAATTGGATTCATACAGCATTTTCAGACTGGCTTCTTCAACTCAGCAATATGCATTTAAGATTCAACCATGTCTTTTCATGGCTTCATACCTCACTTCTTTTTATCATCAAATAATATTCCATGATATGCATGTACCACTCTTTATCCATTCACTTACTAAAAGACATTTTGGCTGCTTCTAGTTTCTAGAAATTATGAATAAAGCTATAAACATATTGTGCAGGTTTGGGTGGATAGAAATTTTCAAACTAGTTGGGTAAATAACTAGAAGGATGATTGCTGATTTGTATGGTAAGACTGTTTCATTTTGTAAAAAACTGCTAAACCATCTTCCAAAGTAGCTGTGCCTTTTTTTCATTCCCAACAGCAATGAATGAGAGAGTTCCTGTTGCTCTACATCCTTGTCAGAACTTGGTTTGGTCAGTGTTTCGGATTTTAGCCATTCTAATAAGTGGGTAGTGGTATCTCATTAATGTTTTAATTTGCAATTCCCTAATGACCACACAATGTTGAACATCTTTTTATATGCTTATTTGCCACCTGTATGTCTTCTCTGATGAGGTATCTCTTCAGATCTTTTGCCCATTTCTAAATTGGGTTGATTGTTTTCTTACTGTTGAATTTTAAAAGAGTTCTTTGTGTATTTTGTATTCAAGTCCTTCATGAGACATGTGTTTTACAAATATTTTCTCCCAGGTTGTGGCTTGTCTTCTTATTCTTTCAACAGTGTTTTTCACAGAACAGATGTTTTTAATTTTAACTAAGCCCCGATTTTTCAATTTTTTCTTACGTGGATCATATTATTGATGTGTTTTAAATTTCAGCACTATAGCTAAGATCATACAGATTTTCTCCTGTTTTCCTCAATAAGTTTTCTTGTTTTGCATCTTACACTTAGGTCTATGATCCATTTTGAGTTAATTATTGTGTGAATTGTTTTCTAAGTCTGTGTCCAGGTTCACTGTTCTGCACGTGGACATCAAATGGCTCCAGCACAATTTATTGAAAAGACTATCCTTTTTCATTTGCTCTTTTGTTAAAGATCAGTTGATTATATTTGTGTGGGTTTATTTTGGATACTCTTCCATTCTATTAATCTATGGGTCTATTCTTTCACCAATACCTCAGTGTCTTGATTACTGTGGGCTTAATATAAGCCTTGAAATCAGGTGGTGTGAGTACTTCAACTTTGTCCATTTTCCTCATTATTGTTCGTTATATTAGGTCTTTTGCTTTTCAACCAAACTTTAGAATCAGTTTGTTGATATCTACAAAATAGCTTGTTGGGATTTTCACTGGGATTATGTTGAATGTATAAACTGAATTGGAAAGAACTGATGTCACAACAATATTGAGTCTTCCAATCCATCAAACAGAATCCATTTATTTAGATCTTCGAATTTTTTTATTAGTGCTTTGTAGTTTTATACCTATAGAGCATATGTTTTTTCTTAGTTTATACCTAAGTATTTCATTTTTGTGGGGACTACTTGTTAAGTAGTACTTTATGATATTAAAAAGTTTGAGAACAACTGTCATATACAAATCACCTAACCTATTTGGACTTGGGGTTTCTTATCTGTATGATGTGTATAATGTGTACAATTCCTGCACTCACTACTGTAAAGGATAAAAAGATGTAATGACAATACATGGAAAAATTGTATATAAATCAAAAATCACTAAACAAATAAAAGGGTCATTAAATCCATTATCCTCTATGTAAGGGAGAAAAAACTAAACTTCTGAGAAATTAAGTCACTTGACAAAATTTTGTTAGGGGCAGGGAACAATTGAGAGTGCACATAGAAGAGTTCAAAGATATTAAATAAATGAAATTGACCAGAGGGGAAGGTCCATAAAGAGGAGTAGGAAGGTAGTTAGAACCAGAGTTGGACTGAATTATACTGTATGTAATAAGCCACTAAAGTTTCTGAACAAGGACAAACGAAGAGATAATTACTACAGAGATTTCCGGAAATTAATCTGACTGGTGGATAGGGTAGAATAGACTCCCTGTGTACAGCTGTACCTTGGTATCCATGGGAGATTGATTCCAGGACTCTGGTAGATAGCAAGATCCAAGAGTGCTCAAGTACCAGATAAAATGGCATAGTATTTGCATATAACCTACACACATCCTCCTGTATACTTTAAATTACCTCTAGATTACTTATAATACCTAATATAATTTATATGCTATGTAAATAGTTGTTATACCCTATTTCTATTTGCATTATTTTTTATTGTTATCTTTTTTTTTTCTTGAATATTTTCAATACGAGGTTGGTTGGATCCATGAATGTAGAACCCACAGATACAGAGGGCCAATGGTAGTAGATTAGGGTCTTGGCAAGAATTACAGAACAAGAAAGGAATTTAGGAATAATCTAATCTAACACCTTCATTTTATATACACTGTAGGTTATTCTTACTGAAAATATTAATACATATGGCAGCACCTATTTTGCTCTCCTTATAATGGCAGTTAACATGTGCATTTTTGCTTAGCCTTTTTTCTGGTCCCGGTTTTATTTTTTTTCTTTTGGGGGGAGAGGGAGGAGGTATTTTAAGAAAGATGATGGAGAAAGAAAGAGTAACTGGTTAGGAAGAGTTTAAAGGAGTAAGAGAAGAAAAATCAATAAGACCTCTTAAATACTTCAAGTTTAGACCATTCCTTGTACTTAACTATGGGAATTCTAAGGACACCTTTTGTCCTTTCACTTTTGTAATATTTGCATTGTTTTTCAAAAATTATTTGGTTTATCTGCATTCACCCTATTTCCTGGGTAAGGCAACTAGAAGAAGGCTGACAGTAGACACAGAATACTTTCATATTCCATTCAGAATTAAAGTACATGTCTGGATCCAGAAAAAGAACAATATGATCACTTAAAATCCCAGGAAATAGCTGTGTAATAGAATTTGGCATTTACATTTTGAACTACCTAATCATTCCCTTTATAGAATAGCTGAAGGTTATTTTGTCTTTCTGGCATTTTCTTATATCTCAGCTGCTTTCCTCTGTCATCCAGGGCTCAGTTTCAAGGTTGAAACACATTATGATAATCACAGCCTACTAAAGGCATCCCAATTCTAAACTCTCCCATAACTTCATGCTTTTCCCATCAATTTCACTTCAGTTAAAAGGCCAGTTAGAGGAAGAATGTATGAATAAATCTGAGCTTACAAGTTCTATTGCCACCATTACCTCACATGATAAGGCTTTTATTAAATTCACTGTTTTCACACTATATTATACACTATAAAGATGGCATGCAGATAAACATCTTTAGAAATTAAGTGACACCACTTTAGAAAGCTGAACTTTTTGAAATAAAGTTTCCACATGCTTTACCTAAACAAATTATTGTCCATATTTTATCTTGCATATTTCTATTATTTCATTTTTTAATCACTTCTCTCTCAAAGCCAATGAAGAAAAGTAACAAATGAAAATATAAATTATTTTTATTATTAAACCACCACTAATCTTCATGCATTTTTCAAGTAGAGCTTTCAGGACAGAAACCATGACTAACAGCCAAGCCAAATCCCGGGTCTGATGCTTACAGTATCTGACATTAAGTACATCACAGCTTATTTTGGCTTTAGCTTTTTTGGGGGTGGGGGGGCAGTGAAGGCTGGCCGGTAACGGGATTGAAACCCTTGATTTTAGTGTTATCACTCAGCTTCATTGTGTGTAAAAATGAGAGGACTGGATGCTGTGATCAGTACATTGTCTTCCATAAGTGTCAACAACCTAAACTTTTAAAATTCTAATGCTGACATCTTCACAAAGAACATAGGGTCCTTTTGAAAACATTACCAGAATAAAGGGCCTACAGAGTCATAATGGATCACAAAGGAAAGAAAAGTATAAGCAGTCGATAGATACAAATACATGGGTTAAGAAAATATTAGAGTCATAAGAAAAATCTTTCCTTAGATTCTGTACTAAACAGATTTTGTTTGCCTTGGCTCAAATGACAGTTTATCTGTAAAACCCTTCTTGCTTCAGTAGGTCTTATGCTAACTACCTGTATTGGTCCCTTTTCTGTTGCTTAAAACAGAATACCTGAAAGTGGGTGATTCATGAACAAAGGAAATTTATTTCTTACAGTTTTGGAGGCTGGAAAGTCCAAAGTCCAGGGAACACATCTGATGAGAGCCTTTTTCTGGGTGGTGACTCTCCACAGCAATGCAGGATATCACATGGTGAGAATGAGCTGAGCAAGAGAGTTAAGCTTCTCATTTGCTCTCCTTTAAAGCCATCAGAACCATGCCCATTACTCCATAAATGGATCAGTTCATTCATCAGGGCACAGACCTCACAATCTAATCATCTATTAAAGACCCCACTTTTCAAATACTATAATTGGATTTCCCACCCTCTTAACACTGTTACAGTGGGGATTAAATATCTAATACATGTACTTTTGGGAAATACATTTGACCCATAGCACTACCTCTTTTAGGTTCCTATTGCATACAATTTCCTCTCTATCAAAGCTTTTCAACCAGACTATGAACTCCTTCTCCCTTATTTGTCCTTGTAAGCTGGATCATACAGATGTCAATTGGACTGTACGTTTGAGCTTTTGCGGGTACTTCCTCATTTCAACAGAAGAGGGACAATTTGGAAAAAGTCTGGTAAATAGTCACGAAATACTGAAAAAGGGAACCTTGCACTCTAATCCTGATTTAATTTTGTGAATGTAAGGTTGAAATATTTAGTTTGTAAATTTTGAGAGGGAAGACTCAGTCTTCTTATTTGATTACAGCCCTCATAATACTTAGCAAGAGTTAGGAATATACTAGCTGCTTAATAAATGTTGAATATGGAATGCATAAAAGGTTAAAAATTTAAGGATTAACATGGTACAATTTAACTTTTTAGGTATACTAACAGGTATTCAGCAAAAAGAATGTTTTAAAACAACTATTTTAATGTAAGCTTTCATCTGATATACAGTTTGAAATACTGAAAAGAGCACAGGCATAATCAGACACACTTGTGTGACTTAATCTCTCTGGGCCTCTGTGTCCTCATTCGTAAAACTGGAACCAACGTAGTTTACAGAGTTTCTGTAAAGATTAAAGCCAATGTAAGGGAAGTATCTATTAGCCCATGACTTACAATAGGTTCTTGATAAATACATGTAAATATTATATGACTTTTTCCTCAGTATAACTTCAGACATAATGGAGATAAAACCTTTTCCTCCTTGCTTCATTTCAACATACCCCTCATTTGTATTTAAGTACCTTCCGATCACATTCCAGTTAATAAATTTCAGTTATGTAGTTATGTATGCTTCTCCCAAATGTCAGCTTCATTACAAGTTCTATTAGGAGGAAACTTCCATACTTTAACAGTAGAGAAAAATCAGTTTTGATATTTCATTGCTTTTCTGAAGCTCTAGAACAGTAATAACATTTATGACATTGAGCACTGAAGTTTACAAAGCAGTAAATAGCTTTTGTGGCTGATTAAGCATCTCTGTTTCACTTCACATAGTCTGGTACCATAAGCATTACTCCTTAATTAAATGCTTGTTTATGTTACACAAGGACCTTTTCTGGTCTTGCACCTTTCAACAAATGTTACAATAAGGGCAAAGGAAAAAAAAAAGCTAAGTTACTGGAAGAGATGCTGTTAATACTGAAACTTCTGCTCAAAGCTGGACAACAAGATGACATCATACAAAAGTTTTACTGTTTAAAAAAATCAAAGCCCCCCCCCCCAAAAAAATCCCCAAAAAACTATCCTTTGGAAGGATAATCGATTCCATTTGAAATGTTGGAGTTTTACAAGTAAAATCACAAACATCAGGTACAAGGAGGAGAATATTCCCTTTCCAATTTTTGCTGGAAATAAAACAGTCATGAAGTCATTTTATAATTTTTGTTGGATATTAATATTTTAGCACTTGAGTGGCAAAAGATCAGAAAGGCACAAGAGTTTGTGTCATTAACAAAGATAAATGTGTCTTCTCTCATTTATAGGGGTTTTATCCCAGAGTAAGATAAAGGAAAAGTTAAAGGAGAAACCTTAGAAACCCCTGACAAATTATCCTCAGGGCTTTGAAGTTCATAGAAAGTTCAGCTGCCACCACGATGTTTGACTATCCTAATTCAAGCAGCAAATGGTAAATCTGTACTTCTGCACAGACAGGAGAAACAACACATATGGTTGCCACAAGTTGTAATTCATGACAGAATGTACATTTTCCAGCAAGGGAAAAAAGATCACCTTTACAACTCCAGAAAAACAATAATCTACATGCCGTGGATAGCAAAATGTTGAATTTGTTGTATTTATGAAATTGAGCAGCTGATCACAGATTGCAAATTATAGTAACATGCAAATGCAATGTGTAATATAGTAAAGGAAGTGGTCATACATCAAATAAACCATCACCTATGCCAGTTTCTATCACCCAACTTTCCCCACCCCCTATTTAATCTACCAAAAAAACCTGGATAAATAGCTTTTTCTGATCTGTTAGCTAAACACAAAATAGTATTTCATAGTTTCTCTCAACTAATTAACTCTTGTATATTTTTTATTTGCCATAAAAACCTACTAACCTTTTTTTTATATGATCACCTTTATTATTTATACTAATAGAAGGGGACATAGTGATGAGTAATCCAAAATATTCAAAAAATCAAAATTTTATAAATTCAAATAAAATAATAAAAGAACTTCAAGCCATGATATATAAGGAACTGGGGCAATTCCTCCTAGAGAAAATCTACTTAGGGAGGACATGGCAGCCATCTTCAAATATGTGAGTTGCCATTCCAAAAACAGTGTTAAGAACTAAAGCCAATGGGTGAAAGTTGTAAGGAAAATAGTTTCAGTTCACTATATGAAAGACAATCTTTTACATATGGGTGGTAAAGAAGACACAGAAACCAAGTAACATCGAATAGAGGTGGTTGGACTAAAACTCAGTGACTCTAATGCCTCTCTTAACTCCTTAGTCTATGACTTTAATTTATGTTTAAACTTATGACCAAATCTGGATGCTTTTCAGGAGTTCACAAAGTCACAGAAGAGTTCTAACTGTAAGGTTTGGGTCTGGGGGTCCCTGAGTCATTCCTTTTATAAATCCCTTATGTTCCTAACTTAGTCATAAACACCTGTTTAAGCAGAACTTAGATTATTCAGGGGTGCAGGGTGGGCAGGAAAAAAAAAAGGAAAGAAAAAGAATTGACATTATTCAGAACTTTTCAGAAAAAAGTAAACAACTCTTTCTCTGTGAGTTTCTTATCAAAACACAAAAAATGAAACAAAGAAACCAAAATTAAAAATTGGAGAGAAAAATAGATTGGGCTGTAAAAAAGGTTTTGAGCAAGGGAATCTAGGGTGCTGATATAAGAGCCATATTTAGAGAGCTTACAAGGAAGTACAGACAGAATGGGAACCCAATGAGATGAGTGAAATGAACAGTTGTATATGAGTGAAGGTTTCTAGAAGAGTGGATGCAGAGAAGCTACTGTTAAAGATAGGGGCTTTAATCAGTGTTGAAAATCAAATGAAACTATATGCTCTTCAATTTGCTGTACTATACGTATACAAGTTTTATGCAAAAGACAAGGTAAGTAAAGCATATAACAAAGGAATCTGATCTAGACCTGAGTTGGGACTAGCCTGAGCAAGTGTTGAGATCTGGAAGATGAAATCTAAATGGTGAATGTTTCAGACAGGGAATAATGTGCAAAGGCCCTGAGAAGAGAGGGAGCATGGTATGCTTAAAGAACTAAAAGAAAACAAGAGTCTCGAGAAGTAGGTAAGCAGGAAGAAACTTATGTAGGACATTAAAGACCATGTTAGGTTTTAGTCTATAGCCTAAGATCTTTAGGAAACCAGAGGACAGTTTTTAAACACAGGGCCATGACTAGATCTGGAGTTTTAAAAGATCACTGGAGACTGGATAAAGAATAGATTTTACAAATTATCAAAGTAGGATCAGAAAGACCAGTTAAGTAAGTTATTATGATGGTAGCCTAGAACAAAGTGGCAGTAATGGAGGTAGAAAGTAGATGAATTCAAGAGGTATTTCCATTATGATAACTGCCAGAATTATGTGATAATAGAGGTTGAGTACAGTAACCTTTGACAGGCTAGGTTGAGAATTCAGGAAGGTCTTCTGAAAAACAAGCTCTGAGTCTTCAAGGACTAAAAGGCACTGGGAGCAGTAAACATTTCAGGCATGAAGAAATGTTTTGAGATAAATGAGGACACGAAACTAAAGATGGAAGTTGTTAAATGTTTCGAATGAAGTCAGGGATGTGTCTGGTGGGGGTGGGTTGTGTGTGGGGACACTGCTATAAGATGGAGCTGAACAGCCAAGCAGAGTAAGATCCTGAAGGGCTTTCAAGAGAAGAAAATTAAACTTTACGCTAGAGACTATAGAGAGCCAATATGTAATTTTATTGAGGACACAAACAAGTTTGTTTTCGTTTTGACAGCTGGCAGGGACAGGCATCGAACCTTGGACCTCGTGTTATCAGCACCATGCTCTAACCTACTGAGCTAACCAGCCAGCCCTGAGAAACAAGGTTTTAATCTGACCATTAGAAAGACTGCTTAGCCAGCAGTGTGGGGAGAAATGAATATTGGCAGCAGGGAGACTTGGTAAGTAGGACTGTATACTCTATATAAGATAAATTTATGAGGGTCAGACTAAGGGAGGAACAAAAGAAATAAATAAAATGGGACAAAAAAATATTTACAAGGTTGGAAAAATGGGATGGTAACCAAATGGACATGTAAAGTTAGAGAAAAGGAAGGGATTAAGACTATTACCACATTTCTGTTCTGGAACTAGGTAAATAGTAAAAAGTTTTGCTGATACAGAGAATTCAACAAGGAAAACAGATTAAAGTGACAGATGAGGAGTAACTGTGACCAAGAAAATGACAAATATCACCACATTCCATTTTTAGTTATAATTACTCATGTAATTATCCTATTCTGCACACCATTATCAAACCTGTGTTCAAAGAAAACAGGTATAATACTGACGGCGTTCCTTTCTTTGTGCTCCATTTTATGAAGCCTTACACATGGCAGGTCCTCAACAAATATTTTGTAAATAAATGAATAATAATTCTGCCAATCAAGTTGATATCTGAATTGGCTATATGCACTGCGGTATAACCACAGAAAAGCCAAGTAACAATAATTTAATCACACAGGAGTTTATTTTATTTCTGGCAACAAGAAGTCTGGAGTTGGGCAGACCAGGGATGGTTTGACCACAGGTCAGTAATGACATCACAGAACAAAGTTCCTTCTATCTCCCTGCTGTACATTCCCTAGCATTTGCTCTTATACTCAAACTCCAGGTATCAGTTTCACATTCCTGGCAGCAAGAAGGCTGAAGGGCCCCAAGATATCTCCCTCCCAGGTTTTGACTCATGATTATGGAAGGAAAGCCCTTGCTAGTAGACCTGTACTTACATCTCCCTGGCCAGCACTATGTCACAAGGCCAATCCTGGCTAAAAGATGACTAAAGGAGAAGGAAGGGAGAGGCAAGGTAGTTAGAAATGGGTATTTAATGAGCCAACATACATCTGACATGGCAGAATTCATATTTGGTTTATTGAAAGTCTTAAAAAAAAAAAAGAGTAAAAACCAGAACTAGGAAAAGAACAGTAAGAAAAAAATAAAATAACATTTAGATCTTGATTTCTAACACCATTTTCTAATAAAAGGAAGCAGGACTCCTGGAAAAATAGCTAATTATAGGGTTGTGGCAGGAAATACACAAGATAAGCCTAGAGTATTTTGTTGTGTCAGAAAATAAGAAATGCTAAAACAAACACACACACACAAAACCTCGTTGAAGGGGGTATGTCAAAGGAGCATAGGAGGTGACTGAAAGAGCTCCCAAAGGCCAAAGCTGGAACAATATGAGCAATAAAATGAAGATGTATTGAATTAAAATCCAAAGTATAAAATAAATCTCCGTGAGTTCATACCAATATAAATGATTGAATAGTAAACAAATGCGGGAGAACAGACAAATCTCCTGTGCAGAAGAATTCCCAATTCTTTATTCACTTCCCCAAGGAAGTACAGCCAAACTCCCCTAAATATAGGCTGTGCACAGATACTTCTTTAAAAGTAGTATATGGAAGAAGGGCAGGGGGCAGAGGAAGAGTAGCTTCATAGTGGAGATACCTAACAAACACTATGTCATTCAGGTGATCAAGGTTAACATCAACATTGATAAGTCATGTTGATAGTAAGTATCCTTGATTTGATGTGATGAGAATGGCAGTTTACCTCTGTGGGCTTTCTTCCAAAAGCCCAGATCCCATTATAATCATGAGAAAAACATCAGAAAATTCCCAACAGAGAGGCATTCCATAAAATATGTGACCATTACTCAAAATTGTCCAGGACATCAAAAATAAGGTATATCTTAGAAACTGTCACAGCCAAGAGGAGCTTAAGGAGACCTGAAAACTAAACATAACATGGTATTATGGACGGGATTTTGGAACAGAAAAATGATATAGGTAAAAACTAATGAAATTTGAACAAAATATGGACTTCAGCCAATAATAATGTATCAATATTGGTTTATTAATTACAACAAATGTACCATACTATTGTAAGATGTTAATAGCAGGGGAAACTGTGATGGAGTTTGGATGTGTTGTCCCCTTCAAAACTCATGTGGAAATTTGATCTCCAATGTGGCAGTGTTGGAAACTGATTGAGTCATGGGGGTGGATCCCTCATGAATGGATTAATGCTCTCCCTGGGGGAAAGGGGTAGTGAGTGAGTTCTCCCTCTATTAGTTTCCGCAAGAGCTTGTTTATAGGACCCTGGCACCTCCTCTCTCTCTCTCTTGCTTCCTCTCGCCATGTGATCTGCTTGTACCCACTGACTGCCTGTCACTTTCCCGCCATGAGTAGAAGCAGCCTGAGGCCTGTGCCAGACGAAGCTGTCCCAGAATCGTAAGCCAAATAAACCTTTGTTCTTTATAAATTACCCAGTCTCAGGTAATTCTGTTTAGCAACACAAAACGGACTAAAACACTGTGCATCTGTGAGCATGGGTGCACTCCGTAGAGAAGGGCACATGGGAACTCTATGTATCATCTTCTCAATGTTTCTATAAATCTAAAATAGCTCTTAAAAAGTCTGTTTAAAAAAATTCAATAGCCCACCTGTAATGTCACCACAGTATTAATACTCTGAGATATATTTTATCAGTTTTGTGTTCCTCTACAAGCATTTTGTATTCATACATCCAACAGATTTATGCTTTTTTTCATTTTAAACAATAATACATGTTCACTGTAGAAAAATTAGAAAACACAGATTTTTTAAATTTCTGTAACGCCACCACCCACAAATAAAGATGATTGCCATTTTGATTTACAGCCTTCCAGCTGTGTATGCATATATCTATTCATCTATGTACTACCTCTTCCTCACCCATTTCCTAATTCACACACAGATATGCTTAGATCTCACCTCAAAAGTTACTTTCTCTGGGGACCGACCCCGTGGCGCACTCGGGAGAGTGCGGCGCTGGGAGCTCGGCAGTGCTCCCACCCCAGGTTCGGATCCTCTATAAGGACGGCCGGTGCGGTGCGGTGCGCTCACTGGCTGAGCGCGGTGCAGCCGGTCCCAAAAAGACAAAAAAAAAAAAAAGTTACTTTCTCTGGGAAATCCTCCTTGGTTCCCAGACCAAGCTAAGGCCCTCTGACAGGCACTTGCATAGCTCCCTGTACTGCTCTTTCCTAGTGCTTTTCACATTTGTAATAAAATAATCAATTGAGAAATTAATCCTCATTAAAGTCTGTCTTTCTACTAAAATATAAGCCTCATATAGTATTCATCATAGGTTCCCCAGCATGGTGCCTTAAACACAGCAAGCATTCAATGAATAGTAGCTGAATAAATAGATGAATACCTACATATAAACAATAAAGTAATTACACAGCTATTAAAAACATATTTACAGCTATGTAAAAACATTCAAGATACTGTCAGTGAAAAAGTAATACAAAACAATGTGCATAGCAAATTCCCATTTTTGGTTTCAATAACAACAAAAGCTTACTAATAAGTATGCATTATTTTTATAAACAGAAAAACAAAGATAAAATATGTATTCATTGTGAAAAAGTTGGAAAACAGAGAGAAGTTCTTTAAAAATAAATAACCTGTTATTGTCGATATTACACCAGACACAATCACAGTTAACATTTCAGTATATTTCTTTTTAATTTGTATCTTACATATTTATTTTGGTTTGACATAATGTAGAAAAATTTATATTTTGACTTTTATGTCTCATTTTATCCTCACAAAATCACCCTTCCAGGTAGAGAACCCTCGGCCACAGAGGAAGTGGCACAAAGGAATTGAATGACAAGCATGTGGTTCCAGGGCTGGTTAGAAACAGACAGAAGAAAGGGTGTCATGACTCTCAGCCTTCCACTTCTCATTAGCTCTAACAGTTCAGCAATAAATTATCAAACTTGAGATATCTTATGTACTAAATAACAAGTGAATTCAAATAGAACAGCTCTACAAATTTAAATTAATGACTTTTATAATATTCCAAATGCTGTTCATAAAGTTAGGCAAATATTTATTTGCCTTAAGAAGGCAAGATATCAGTAATGATTTAAAAATACCCATTGATACATGTAATAACTTGGATGGATCTCAAGGGAATTATGCTGAGTGAAAAAAGTCAATTTCAAATGCCTGTATGATTTCATTTATATAACATCCTGGAAATGACAAAATTTCAGAAATGGAGAGTGGATTAGTGGTTGCCAGGGGACAGAGGATTAAGGGTGACTATAAAGAGGTAGCACAAGGGAGATCTTTGTGGGTATGGAATAGTTCTGTATCTTGACTATGCTGGTAGTTAGACAAATCATACAGAAAATTGCAAAGAACTACACACACACACACACACACACACGCACAGAGAGAGAGAGAGAGAGAAATGCATGTGAAACTGGTAAAATATGCATAAGGTATGTGGACTATGCCAATGCCAATTTCGTGGCTTTGCTATAATAATTTTGTAAGATGTTACGATTGGGGGAAACTGCGCAAAGAGTACACAGGACATCTCTGTATTATTTTGGCAAGTTCCTATGAATATTTAAACATTCTGAAGTAAAAAGTTTTTTAATATGAGCAAAAAACCCCAAATAGGATAAATGATACAAAAATCTCACAATTTACCCTTGCCAGAAATCCCTTATATTAGGGTTTCATGAATGTTCAATACATGGAGTAATAACTGGATGAGAAGGAAAATAAATTTCTAATAGAGCTGTCCATCCACGGAACGGGATCTCAGGCAGGAAGCGAGCTCCTCACTGGAGGTATGTGAACAGACAGGATGATTTTCCGAAAAGGAATATGGTAAGAATACTTCATATTAATTTACAGGTGGGACTAAACACCTATTCTAAGGCTCCTTTATGAATTTAGCAAACGTGGCATAAGTAACACAAAACCCACTCCCTCCCTTTCCAATTTGTGATCACGTCAGACATTAAGAGATTGCACCACTCCTTCCCAATTGTCCCCTACAAGCCTCCTAATTGTCAACGGGTTTTCTAGGCAGCTACTACCCATAGGTCAGAGTTGGTATTTGCCTTCCTGAACTTTGAACCACCTAACAATGTGGTCAATATTTTAAAAACTCTCCAAAGATGGCAAAACTGTAAACCCTTAATTCAAAAGTTAAGTTTAGCCAAACTTAACACTAGAATCAAAAAGACTAATAGTCCAGAGAAGAATGCCTCCAGCTGCAACTGTAATCATAATCACTATGATATAATACATTGAAATTTTATAGCTACACCCTGATCTAATGACCTACTAGCACTTTATCACTCAAAATAACTTAGACTTATCTTTAAGCTATTCTTACAGAAAAGCTAGGGAATTATTTTTAGTCTATAACAGATGAAATTACAGCAAATGCAAGGTGAGTAATGTTAGGCAATTATGTTTTAGCCGATGTCTAAGATGGCAACAGCAACAGGTGGACAGGAGGAACACCCAAAATGGCTGCGGAGAGTTTCAGGTCCCTAGAACAGCACGTTTTCCGAGAATCATGAAAAACCCCCTCCCCCTTCTTCACCACCACATCCCCTTCCCGAGCGCGAATTTCTCCACCTGTAGAAAAACCCCAACTCAGCTTAAACCCCACTCGCTTCCCTCCCCTTCGTTCTTAGCCAATAGGAACAGTCCAGCTCATCCTAACTGGATATAAAAGGCCGACCCTGACTCTCCCAGCTGCTGCTCCCACTTCGGAGAGGGCAGCTCGCTTGTTCATTTTGCCTGCTTAATACACTTTTTTTTTTTTTTTTTGTCGTTTTTTTGTGACCGGCACTCAGCCAGTGAGTGCACCGGTCAGTCCTATATAGGATCCGAACCCGCGCCAAGTGCGCCACGGGCTCGGCCCCTGCTTAATACACTTTGGTTGAGTCCCTGTCTCCTGGTGTGTTTTATTTTCGTGCTCAGGCCGGGGCTTTTCCTTTCAAGTAATAATCTGCCCCAAATATAGTTTGAAAAAAAAAAAGCATACCCAAGTAGCACTTATAAAACTCAAGGCTTTAAATCTTATGATTGATCTACAAACCTTTCATTTCAAAAGGAGCAAAACTGTTGAAAATATAAGAAAAAATAAGTGTATACTGACTAACTAAAATCATTATCTCTGAAGTAACCAAAGAGTTGATCACTGATTTTGAAAGTCCCTAAATAAAAGAAAGTAAAGGAAACGAAAACTGGCTGTAACTGCCAGACAGGAAACCTTTGTTGGATGGATGCACAGAGGATTCTAGGAGTAGCTCATGATACTAATGGAAAAGTGCACTTCAGCTAACAGACCTAGAACATAGAGAAAAAATGTTCTTTGAAATGTTTCACTTTTTAAGATGTTTTAAAGAATAAGAAAGAATAATACCAACCACTTCAACTAGCAATTATATCAAATAAAAATATCAGATGTGGACCTTTGTTTTCAAAATTTGTGCACCATCAATCCCTCTCAAATATTTCTACCCACAAGGCTATTTGTCTTAATGTTATAGGCCTTTCAATATCAAATTTACAGATATTTACAGATATACCCAATTAGAGCAGAGCAAACTGATTGCCATTTCTGACAGTATCACTATGAATGACCCTTTATTCTTTTCTTGTTCACTTTCTTCACTTGCAAAATGGGAAGCAGCTTCCAATAGAAAATATCATTAGAGTCAACCACAAAGCAGGGCCAACATGAGGTTTTATTGTGAATATCAAAATGCCTTCTTTGTAACAAAAAAATTCTAGTACTTTATAATGTACTTTGATTTTTCTCTTGGTAATCATCATTGAAATTGCTAATAGATGATGTAAAAGTAAAGAAGAGCTTGTGAAAGATTTTACTAGGCAAGACTGGCTCCCTCCCTCAGTCATCCATGACTTTTGGCCTCATGACCCTAATTTCTCTTTATTCCCTAATGTCACTATACCAAGAGAAATAACTTGGTACAGAATTCAATAATAAAATGTCTACTCCACCATACTATAATTATTTGTGTATATTAGCTGTCTTTCCCACTGACCTCCTCAAGAATAAAACACTCTATATCTCATACATTTTATATCCCTAGTGTTCACTATGATGCTTGCACATAGCAGGCCCTGGGTAAATGTTTATTAAAACATTTAATAATCACTGAAAAACCTTCTGGAGAGGCACAATTCCACTGTTTACTAAAACTTTACTTCCAAGTTTTTCTAGACAAAATAGAATAGAATATCAACACCAACAATTTGTACTTTGTCTCTGCAGTTCACTGCTTTTCATATCTGGGAGTTAAACAACATTATCTAGACCAGCTAGGTGAGTCTCATTTCTTTATGCCAAAGTTTAAGACTCTTGAGGCAGACAATGAGATCCTCAAGGGCAGGAATCATGTCTTATACTTACCTCTGTATTCCTAACAGCTGGTTATGGAATAAAAGTTCAATAAATATTTGCTGAGCAAATGCATTATTAAATCGATCCACAGTGTATTTTTCATACTGGCTAAAAATCATTTCTAATACTGTACCCATAATCCAAGTAGAAAAATCCTGAAATATTTGCCCCTCTAGTGTCTGTAAGCTAATTTAAAATACAGCAGTGATGTATCAAACTGAATTCAGTTTCTACGTCCAATGTAGAGAGAAATTTGAATATGAGAAAAAAACAAAACAAAACAAAACCCCGCTAGAATACATTATCCGAAAACCCTTCCCTTAATATGACCTGGCATAAAATAGGTGGAGTTGAGCTGTCAAGCACTTTTATATGGAGAAGATAAAAGAGTAGTGAGAAGGCCACTGAAAAGCCAGAAGCAGTTAACCTCCTTGTAAAGTCTACATTTTCTTGGCAAGTTAAAGTGCTACCTTTCTATTTTAGAATTAATTTTAAAAAGATGTTTGTGAGGTCTTTGGGTTTACTTTCCCTCAATAACATACAAATCAAACTTCCTCAGCTTACAAGTTTTTCTAACTGGGATCTAAACATCCAGTTGTGTCCTACGCACTACTTTTTTATGCCTCTCCCTCTGAGAGACTAAAATTCTTTGATATGAGTTTAGTTCATCCTGAAATACAAACAACATAAATTTTAGTTAAAGTTAATGGAGTTAAATTATTTTTAAAGAATGGATTAAGATAAAATAGCTAAAAATATAAGGTAATGATATGACTATAACAGCGAACTGGCACAAACTGTAATTTTTTAAAAATAAACTATAACTGTAGACTAATCTAACTTATATAGTTTAGAAATCTACATATAGTTTTAGAAAACATTATATAGCTTGAATTTGTTCAGTAAACATTCTAAATTGTAAGAGAAATCTGATCTCAAAATATTCTCCATAGACTATAGGCAATAAAATCTCCCCATTTGCTAAGCCACTTTAGCCATCTATCTTGAGTACTTATCTCCCTCCTTCCACCCCACACCCCCAATGCATATTTAGATTTTAGAGAATGACATAATGAGCTCCAACATTAGTGGCCTATTAATTTTGATAAAGGAGACTCTAAAATCCTCTCTTGTGATGATAAATCATAATACCCCACGTCTTGATAATCTTTCAAATACATAAGTGAACACAGAAATTTTAAATTAGAAAACACAGACACACATACAATATCTCCAATAGAAACAGAAATGCCAGAATTATTTTAAACCAAAGTTACACCCACTTCATAAGAATGAATATTAATCTATATTTTCTCCTACCATAAATGAAATGGAGGGCAAAAAAGCTCTGTTCTGGGACTCTCTCTTCTTCTTACAATCTGCAGTGTTCTCTGAAGTATTCTCTAAATGTAGAAAATATTTCCCTCATCACAGCAATCTCCTGACTTGTCATCTAAGAGGAAAAACGAATCATTCTTGGCTCCTGGATTTAATAACTTAGCAAGCAACGTTGGAAGGACAACTCCCTAACATGTTAAGATGGTTCTGAAACAACCTCTCATTTTTCTCCAACACAGAATCAATCAGGATCTATATTCTTGATACTATTCTATTTAGAAAGTAGTTTGACATGTGGGATATATAAGAAAAATTGCTGCTGACAAGTGAGTTCATGCTACATGTAGATAGTTAAAAGAAAATCTATTTCACATACTATAGTTTAAAAGTTTTCACAAATTAAGTTTAATAATTAAGCAAATTAATCCCAATAGAGCCCACTATTATTCGCCTCAATAAACATATTCAACAACAAACTACCTCCAAGAATACTTATCATAAATTTAAAGCAAGCCTTCAGAAGATGCCAAAATATCCAAATATTTCTGATGTGACTCTTTGTTTTCTACAGTAATTAATAATATCATTCAACAAATTGTACTTTGAAAAGACCAAAAACAAGTAGCACGGATTGTAGAAATAAGAAAATAACCAAAGATTTTCATACTGAAAAATGCTCCCAGACCACCACCAACACGATGATAAATAGTATATTAATGTTTTAATAACTACAGAATCGAATGTTTAGATGTTAACATTAAACTGGTCCCTGCACTCATAAGACTACAGTTCTAAATAAGGAAATCATTGTGGAGGCAAGAACATATTTAGACTGAAATCAACCAGTTAAACAAATAACCTAAAGAATCATTGTGAATTCCTATGCCAATAAAATAAAAACTAAAACTTGTCTGCATTTCTTTAACACTCATATTTCACATAATAAAGGGCAGATAATTATGAAACAAGTTCCCTTTTATAACCGACATATAAATATATGTGAAAACTCACCAATATTCAGCATTAGTGAAACATTATGTCAACAATAATAAAGTGCACTAAGACCAGAAAAGAAAAACTAGCTATACATTATTGTTGGATATAGATTATATTTTTTAGCAGAAAAGAAAAACTAGCTATACATTATTGTTGGATTCTTTTATGTGAACCCTGAAAAACTAAAGCACTATAACGAATATTTAAAAAATTTATACATGTGCTAGATTTTCCTTTTGATATAATCAGAATCATTAAAAAGACTGTTAGACTGTTAAAGGAAAAAAATGCAATGTTATTACAAAAGCCAAAGATACAATGATTAAAATTAAGGAAGGTACACACACTTTGAAGATTTAAGAATTATAATTGATAAGTACATTATGAAAAAAGGAAAAAAAGAAAAACACCTTGGTCAAATCATCCTTGAATAGCAACAGTTCACACTGACTTCAAGGATGCTTCTATAACGCAAATAACAGCAATAACTCAACTCCCTCACAGCTTCTTGAGGACCACTACTCTGCAGTCCCAATGGAGATGACTCTAATCTGATAACGGAACCTTTACTTTCCAATAACATGACAAAAGATCACTTTACAATATACCACATGGATTTAAATCCATTGATTGGCCCATTAGTGCATACACATTTTTAAAAAGCTTTCCTGATAAGATCCTCAATTACCTCTTCAATGAAAAAAAAGTATGTCTACCTTATACAGTTGTGAGGGTTAGAGATAACATATACAAAGCTTCTAGCACAGGGAGTTTGCAGGGTACCTGGCACAATTACATATTTTGAATATAATATAAAACTGTACAATAAACATCTTTAAAAAGAATGAGAAGAGCAAGACCTCAATTGAAGATGTGATGTCACACAGACCAAATTTAGTAATTGACATTCTTTCCATTCGCTATTAAAAGTGCCCTTTATAAAAATTACCTTTAGGTTCTATTCAATGAAGAAAAAAACTTTTAAATACTCATATAAAATAAGGGAAATAGAAGGAAGTAACATTTACTGGCTGCCTCCCATACACTAGGAATAATGCTAGAGGCACATCACAAGAAATCTATAATATATGTAGTCTTTTTGATGAGGAAACTGAGGCTCTGACAGCTATTAATGCAGCTATTCAGTGGCAGTACCAGTATTCAACCTAGCCTGTGTGGTGGCAAAGTCTATTTTCTTTCCACAGTGCCACACACAATTCATAGAAAGGTAATTTAAAAAGTCAGAAGGCATAAGCATTATAGACAAGATAGTTGTTTCTGAAGCAAAGGACTTATTTTCACTTCAACATTCAGGAAGCAACAACAAAAACACCAGTTCTGGATCACTGGAAAACTGAACTGAAAATCTGTACGCCAATTAGGCAAACAAAGAAAAACAAGTCAAACATAGCACATTTACTCACCATCCAAGTTGCTTAGTAGGTATAGAAACATACAGAAGGCATAGGAAGCTTTAGACTACAAAAACAGTTCATGTATTAATTTCTTCAGATTCTAAAATGTAGTATGAGACATTTCTCTATTTTCATGAAAAAGAAACAAATTACATTTATTTTTAAGTAATGGACTAAAGTACTGCCAACAGGCCATGAAGTAATTTTGCTGTTTATAGAACAAGTACCACTACAAATTTGCAATTTACTTGTAAAGCATGATTTGGAATCAAAATGCAAAGCAAAACAAAATTTTTTCTTGACCAATACACTCCTTGAATCACCTAGAAAAGTTCTCCTCAAAGGAAAAAACCAGAATCTCCATTTTCTAGCTAATGTTAAAAGACTAAATGCTGCCAATCAAAGCAAGGGTTACTATTCTTCACTAACAGAACACTCAAGTTATGCTTCCAGACAATGAAGGATTTTGCTGATTTTGTTGTTTACTCAATCAATTCCAGATTGGCTACAGCCAATTCTCAATTCCAGCCTCACTGTTTTTTTTCCCCTCTCCTCCAACCAGCACACTCTGGACCACTACACCTCCAACCTAAGTTAGAGTGAATTAGTTTATAAGTATTCTAATATTTGGTATAATCAAGCAAATCGGAAAGATAAGTCTGAAGAGAGAAATCACAGTACATTCTAATGATACCTACAAATGATTTCCAGGAAATCAACAACACAACTCTCATTCATTAGCAAGGATGACCTGAACATGACCATTCTATTGAACTATATAACACAGTTTTTCATCACTGGGTTATTCAGAATTCATGATGAGGTAAGAAAAGCAGAACACATAAGTCAAAATGTATTCTTGCAGAACCGAATTTATCAATGACATACTAAAGCAGGTTTCTACAGTTTATCTTAAAAAGGAAAACAAGGATGACAGGAAAAATGCTAAATACAGTCCTCTCTATCCTGGGGGGAAAAAAAGTGTAACTTCCTTCCCCAATCAACTTCACTAGTCAGTTTACTAATATCTTGGTTCTAATTTAAGGGCTGGGCCTACTCTCCCTCTGAATCACAAGACAGAAGGGAACATCTAACATCAAAAGGAAAAATACATAATTCTTATAATTTTTAATATATATAATACTTTGAAATCGTAGGGGAATACTGTAAATTTTTAAATTTTGAACACTTTTTAAATTTTATCTTAAAAGGAACAATTATAGAAAATTTGAAAAACACAGGTCTGTAGAAAACACAAATCACCAGCAATCCCACCAGAGATAACTATTGACATGCTGATGTATATATTTAATTATTTCCTCAAATAAGGGTTTGTCGGTACGGGTTACAAATCTAATATCAAACCACTTCTCATCACTGGTCCAAGCTACCATCATCTCTTGACAGTGTTATTGCAATAGCCTCTTAGAGTACCTCCATGCTTCCATTCCTGCTTGCAGTGGATTGAATGGCCCTCCAAAGTCATTGAAGCTTAATCCCCACTGTTAACTCCTGAGGGTGGGAAATCCTATTATGGTAATTGAAATGTGGGGCTTTGAGGGGGTGATTAGATTGTGAGGACCATGCCACAGTGAATGGCTTAATCCATTTGATGGTGTAATGTCAGTCGTGGATGTGGTTGAGGGCTTTAAAAAGAGAACGCATGAGGGTCTCTCTCTCTCTCTCTCTCTGCTCCACCATTCTCACCATGTGACACCCTGCACTGCTGTAGAGTCAACTCACCACAAGTGTTCCCTGGACTTTAAACTTCCCAGCCTTCGCAACTGTAAGCAATAAATACTGTTTCTTTACAAATTACCTAGTTTCAGGTATTTTTTTACAAGCAACAGGAACAGACTAATACACTGCTGCTCTCCAGTCTATTCTATGCCAAATAGCCAAAAAGATCTTTTTAAACATCAGTCATATTTCATTCCTCTGCTCAAAATGCTACAGTGCCTTCTTATCTCACCACAGGGTAAAGGCCAAAGTGCTACAAGGCCCTCCATTTTCCCCTCCATCCTCCACTTCTCTCACTCTATTTCCCACACCCCCTTTCCCTTGGTTTATCTGTGTCAGCAAATCTGACCTCCACGCTTTTGCTGCAACATACAGTTCCCTCCACCAGGAATACTCTCCCTAGATATCAATATTGCTCTCTTCCTCCCTAGCTTTTCTCAGCTCTCTATTCTAATGTCATTTTTCAGAGATTTCTCCGACTCACCTTGAATAAAATAGCAATCTTCCCTTCTCCCCTCCATTGGTACACTTTGTCATCCTTATTCTGTTATGTTTTTCTTTTCTACATAGCACTTACCACCAATTGACAAATCATTTGTCCATTTTTCTGTTTCTACTGACTAGACTGTAAGTTCCATGCAGGGGGGGAAAAAAGGCCTGTTTTGTTTTTTCCCCACTCAGTGCTTTATCTCTAGTTCCTAGAATAATGCCTGGGGTGCAATTGGCACTAAGTATTTGAGAGTGAATGACTGAGTAACTGCATTAGTAATTGTGATCAGAGTATATTTAAAATTTATACTCAGCTTTTGTCACTTACTACCATTTGTAGTAAGTAAAGCATACCTAATTGTTATATAGCATCCCATTACAGATATTTAGTATATTCAATCAATTTTCTATTTTGAATATTTAGATTGTTTCTAAATTTACAATATCATAAAAATCATTGTATACATTGTAGATACTTGTATATCCTTATATACACAGAACATTCTTGAGTATATATCTTCTTGCACAGCTCTGATAATTTCTCTCGGATAAATTATTTTAAGTAAAATTAGTGGATCAAAGGTATTTAGATCATGAATGCTTTTAACACATTTTTCTCAACTACCCTAGATGACAGCTGTATCAATTTATTCTACCACTAGTAATATAAGACTACATTTCTCCTTACTAATAGTGGGTATTTGGGTCCTTTTTTACCAAAACACAACGAACTGATTATTTTTTTCCTGAATCTAAGAAGGAATACATAATTCTCTTTTCAGAAAAGATCTATGGTGAAGGCAATGACTGCTGAATAAGTTGAAAACCTCACAAATATTTGAGCTATTAGTCAGTCAAAAAGGGAATATACAAATTAAATATGATGTTAAAGAGTCTCTTCACAATTTTTGGCTTGAAGATCTTGGGGTATAATAAATATTTTGAATAAACAAATTTAAAAACAAATAATAAAAAAATAAAAAGGAATACATAGTCATACTACAACATTTTTTGTTAATTTATGTTTTTAAAAATTTTTAAGTAGAAAAGTTAGAAGAACATAAATTTTATTAGTTAATGACAGTGTTTATTTCCAAGCACCCTCTCCCACAGCTGGCATTATCATTTTAAAAAACCTCGATCAGCCTAGCAGATTTTAAAAGGGACCTCATTTATTTTTAAAAAGTACCTCATTGTTGTTTTATTTTCAATGTCTCTGTCTACTAATGAGATTAACAATGTTTTCCCACATTTATTGGTTGTTTCTATGTTTACTTTGACAAACTGCCTATTCATGACTGCCTATTTCCTATTCAGGTATTCATTTCCTTATTTCCTTGTAAGAGCTCTTCATGTATTAAAGGTGTTAAATTCTTATCATGTAGCATAAATATTCCATCATATTTGACATTTATCTTTTAATTTTATTAATGGTATTTGACACATTTATTTCTTTGTGAAGCCAAATCAATTACTTTTTATATCTGATTTCTTCATTTAATTTTACACTTAAAAGAGCCCTCCTATATACAACTAACATGCTATATCATTGGTGCTTTCTGATTGGGTAGAATTCTGGGTATATTTTTCTTCTTTTTGCTTACATATTTCTTTTCTCCAATAACTATGTATGCTTACGTAAGAGGAAATATTTTCTTAAATGTTAAAATAGGAAAGTCTTTCTCCACTACTTGATTATATACTCATATTTACACATTTAAAATATGTTATTTTATCCATCTGAAAGTTTATGAAGTACATCTCTAATTGTATATTCTTACAATTTCTAAACTAACTTTCCTAACACCATTTGTTTACAAATTCATTTTTTCTCCCAATGAATTGAAATGACATCACTGCCTTACACTAATATGTCTTTTTTAAAGACTGTAGCTTGTTCCACTCCTAGTCGTTACCATATGGTTTTAATTATTGCAGGCTTATAAAAATCTTCTAATACATGGTAGTGCAATTCCAACTTTATAACTCCTTCAAAAATTTTCTCTTAAACTTATTCTAGATCAATTTCAGATAAATTTTGTTACATTACCCTATTCCACTCCACCTCTGAATCAAAAAAGTTAATGAGAATTTTGCTTGGAATTGCATTACATTTATAGATTTGGGAAGAATCCATATAATACTGAGACTTTCTAATCCGAAACATGTTTAATCTCTCTATTTATTCAAGTCTCTTTATGTTCTGCTGTCAAACTAAGTTTTTAAAAAATAATTTCTGCACTTTTTTTGTTTCTTTCTAAATACATAAGGGATCGTTTTTCCATTACAGTTTCTAACTAGGTATTGCTTGAATATTGAAAAATTATTGATTTCAGTATATTTAGATTATAACCAACCACACAACTTAAAATTAGTTCAAATAGGCTTTCAGGTAATTTTCTTAGACTTTTAGGAAGATAATAATATCACCTGTGAATAATGATAATTCTATCTTCTGTTCTATAATGACTATACCCTGCCATGTAATCTTTCTTGTCCTGACTACCCTTTATTCTAGTAAGAAGGTCCCCTGCTTTGCTAGTTTTCTACTTATTGTACCTGCTTGTCCTAGCTTCTTAGAAGTTAAGGATGTTTAGTAGGATTTACTCAGTGTCTCTTTCACTCACAACCCCAGGCAGTCTGCTCTTTCATGGGAGAATTTATGGTTGGCTCTCTATACCTCATCAATTAAGTTCCTTTCATACTGTTTTTAGTAGAAATGCTGCCAATTTTTAAAAATCCAGTAGAAAATGTTTTCATATTTCTCTTTGTATTAATTTTGGGTCACAATATTTTTTTCTACTGTTTCTTTTAACAATGCATGTGCTCCATCTCTTTTTCTGATATTCCTACTATTTGTACTACTATTTATCTCCTGGTTTACACTCCTTTTGTCTTATTCTCTCATCATTTTCATTTCTCTATCTTTTGCCTTCATAGTTTGGAAAAGATTTCAGGAGTTTGTCTTTTTGCAATGTCAAATTTGCTACTCACTGTATCCATAGTAGATTTTAACTTGACAATATTAAAATATTTTTCATGTCTTCGGAATCCTGTTTCATTGCTCCCTTTTTATCTACTGATATAGCGCTAGCCAGTTAGCTCAGTTGGTTAGAGTGCAGCCTTGTAACACCAAGGTCACAGGTTCGGATCCCTGTCCTGGCCAGCTGCCAAAAATCAAAGTTCAACATACCATTTTCTGATCTCCAACCTTCACAGCTTTAATGACTATGAACAAAAACCTCAACAGACTGCTAGAAACCTGGGCAGGTTTGAGGCAGAGGCATTGGTAATAGGAATTTAGCGACTAGGCCATCTGTACGGACAGGCTCCTTCCAGGCAGATACTATGAGCAAACTCTGGATCTATGAACATGGTTCACAAAGTACCAATGTTTCTGGTCTGAGAGGCAAGAGAGAAATTTAAGTGGTGTGCATCAAGATTTTTGTCCGTCCCAAGCTAAGGGTTCTCTCTCAGAAAAGTTCTCCTGAGCGTTTCCTTCATTATTTCTTTCACTGTCCGTTGGCAATACTGCCTAAAAAAAATTATTCTGGGTTTTCTGACATGAGTGACATCACACACTAATTTCTAATACACATGCAAGTTTTTTTCCCATCCATCTATTTATCTATTGATCTTTTTAATGGGAATTTAGATAGGTAAAGATTATAAACTTTGTTTTTTCTGCTGTTTTCCCCAGCACATAATATTATCTGTGTACTTATCATACATCATGCTGCCTCTTATTGTTATACATCATTAATATACATTAATACCACTTTTAATTAAGCCATGCTTTTAGGTAATATTTTCCTATTCCCATTTTACCAATTCAAAAGGACTTATCAACATGCCATCACTCCCACCCCAATCATCACATTTCAGGAAACAAATGCCACACTAACATCTCTTCCTGGGGAATCTTTTACCAGGTTAGGTATGATGATGGACTTGTGGAATCCTGAATGGTCATAGTTAATAGGCCCAGGTATCTGTGTGCCTTAATTTTAGAGAGCGAGATAGGAATAACAACAGTTATATGAGGAATGCTGCCACGAAAGACTGCATAGCAAGTACCAATTTCTCAGAGACAAAGCAAGGAGGTCTCCCAAAAAGGAAAACGAGCACAAGTCCTGCACTCACTTGTCCTACAACCACAGAGCATCAGTGGCACAGAGTCAGCCTCATTCATGTTTGCATTCCAAGAACCATCATGGACACAAAGAATTTAATCATTCACAGCTTGTGAGACTAAAGTGTCCACATGGCTGGTGGGAAAAATTATTTGACAATAAGTACTCGCCCTCATATTCTCTCACCAAAAAGCTCCCTTTATAGGGAACTTTACTAGGAACCAAGGCAGCTTTTCCACTCATGAGGCCCTTCTGAGTGACGGGTTGACAGTAGCCTACTTTGGTTTTATCTTATTCTTCGAAAAAGAATTTGGCAGTTTCCTAATCGTGTTTATAAAAGCAACTCTTCAGTCTAATTTGGTTGCTCAAATGCTTACACAAAAAACAGAGTCTGTGAATCCTCATGTACTGCTCAAAGGACTATAAACGATCTAGTCATTCTACAGAGCAATTTGGAAATACTTAGTCTTAACAATAAATGCCCAACAACCCACCAATCACTCTCATCAGTATATACCTCCATAAGACAAAATGAAAATTATTATTGCAGCATTGTTAATGGTACATGGAGTTGAATACACTCAAGTGCCATCAGTAGCAGAGTGTACAAATAAGATGGAAACATAGTACTTCAAAGGTACTTCAAAAAGGATACTTCAAAAAGTTTGTGGAAAAATGAAATCAGAAGATAAAACAAATTTTTCCACGAACTTTTTGAAGCACCCTCATATACATGGATGAGTATGCACATGACAGAATATTTTACAGCAGTCAAAAGTAGTGAACCAGAATTGCATACAGCAACAAGGACAGATCATTTAAATATAGGGCTGAAAAAAGAATAAAATGGGATGTACAGCCCAAGGCCATTTAAGAAAATTACAAACATATATATTTATAAATAAATATATAAATGTGTGTGTATAAATGTGTGTATAAATACATACACACACACACACATATATATATAGGAAACACTATATATTTTCAAAAGATACACAAATATCCAAAGATATATTAACTAGATAAGAGTAGGTACTTACTAAAGGAAGCAAAATAAATGAAGATAGGGAAATGAGTGACAAAAGACGACAACAAAATAATCAATCAATAGGTGGGACTAGCTCTCAGGATGCCAGCAATAAGAAGCATAATTATATTTTACCTGTGCCCCTAATGTTTGGGAAGCAGGTAGGGAAGTAAAGGAAGTCCAAATAAACTTATCTGGGACAAGATAATATAGTCATGAAAGCTCCACCTAACAAAAATATGTTCTAGGCAAGTTAAAACAAAATTAATATAGTTTATTTTGAAAGGAGCCAGGAATGATATTTCATTTACTTGAGAGTAGCAAACTTCAGTGAATGTTTATTAAAAGATCAAGGAAGAATAATCATTGAAGATTATAATCAATAATGTACCTACATGACCAAAATGATAATTTGATGACTTGTCTGAAATAAACAGGTCTGTAACATCATCCTGAGATTAATCCGAGTACATCATCCTGGTATATAAAGATTCGAAACATAAAATCGCAAACAGGAGATAAAATATAGTCTGGCAAGGAGATTCTATACCAACTCAATTTTTAATTTACACCCCTGCCTTAGAGACCATGTTACAAAACCTTTACCACAGACTATGAATGAAATGGCATATAAATCCATGGTATCATGTAGAAAATGAACTCCAGAAAATGCAATAGGAAAAAAGTTATTCATCAGCAACCCTTTATTATTAGAGCACAGTTACAAACATTGTTTTCCTAGACAGGGTGGGGAGATAAAATCTGGAACACATTTAATCCTTGGGGAAGACAAAAAGGGGAGAAACTACTTTAACATTTCATGCAGCAGAGCTGAGCAAGGAAGAGCAAGGACTTAAAAATCAATTTCCTTGGCATATTAGTCTACTCTCATTAAATTACAACTGAACCTGTCAATGATGCTTTACAATATAATAGAGTTTTGGGGGTGTTGATAGAAAAATAATCTGGATTGGAAGTGCCACTACACCATTTTCTGGAACCTATAATAAGTGATCTTAGGGGAAGGAGAAGGTCATTATTTTTTACATGTTTAAAACAGTAGAAATGCAAGCTTTTTTTGCTCTAGGACTCAAACTATACACTAGTCAAAGGATTTAAAATGAGCAATGATAATCAAATCAGCAGTGACAGGTTAGCATGAACAATTAACATAGCAGACATTGGAAGTAACCTTCTTTAAAGACTGCAGTCCTGTGTGATGCTGGTTTAATTTAGGCCACAGAAAATTCTGCAAAGATCTGACAGCCTCCGCTTTTACTGGATGAAACTTGCTGCATTCATCAGCATAAATAATTAGGTTCATCCCTCCCCATCCCTAGCAAAATCAAGTCAATTTCCTCATGCTAACAGAGGAAGCTACAGCTTTATCTCCACCTTGAATTGCACAGATCATCTGATTTAATCTATAAATGGTGCTCTCTATCAGGAACTGATGCCTATAGTAAAGAAAATCTGCAACTTAAAAATAATCAGAAAGAAATCTATAAAAGGTAGGCTGTCAACTAGCAGCACACTTTCAATAACTAAGCCTTTCTAGCTTCAGTTAAGTATCCTTAACAGGGTAACTATGGAATACCATATAAATAATCTGATCTCAATTGTGTGTGCATTCTAAAAAGTACCCACCCACCAAAGAAAGTTACTAAAACAAAAAATGTCTCTTTAGAATCAATTTAGTAAGCCTCTAAAAAATATATCCCATAATAAAGTTTAAAGGTACTTAAACCATTTTAAATACTTAAAATGTATGAGGGATGAAAAACTTAACCTTCCGGTCAGAACTAAATCATAGTATATTACAGAACACCATGGCATTTGAAACCAAAATAAAATTAACACCTACAGTAAATTAATTCTTTAACAATAAATTGTTTTAAACTTAAATAAATATTCTTCAATTATGATAAAAAATTTCTCTAAGTCTCAAAAATTGGTGAGTTCTGAAATAAGCAAGTTGCAGAATTACATTTATTTTGTTTGTTTGTTTTTTAGCGGCTGACCGGTACTGGGATCTGAACCCTTGACCTTGGGTGTTATAATACCACACTCAGAAATACATTTAATATACACAATGTTGTTAAGGTGAAATTTTAAAACTTATAATAAAACAATACAATATGATATACAAATATTTAATGAACTAAAACAAGCATGGACTCGAAAATACGAAATTCATAAAGCTGGTTATTTCTGGGAAAGGGAGAGGGATGAGATTAGGAGGGATTCACAGGGTCTCAACTACATCGATTCTATGATCTATAGATTAATATGGCAAAATGTTAAAATTTTATAAAGCCATTTTGTAGGTACTTCATATATGGGTCATGATATTAGTCTTTACACTTGTGTGTGTGTTTCAAATACTGTATAATTTTTAAAATGTAAAACAGGGCTGGCTGGTTAGCTCAGTTGGTTAAGGCATGTTGTTATAACACCAAGGTCAAGGATTCTGTTCCTGTCCCGGCCAGCTTCCAAAAAAAAAAAAGTAAAACAAAATTTAAACAAAATTAAATTTACACAAAATAAACTCAAAATGGATCATAAACCTAAACGTAAAATACAAAACTATAAAACTTCTACAAGATAACATAGAAAAAAATCTAGGTGACTTGGTTTGGCAATGACTTTTTAAAATACAACACCAAAAGCACTATCCAAGAAAGAAACTAGTAAATTGAACTTCAATAAAATTAAAACTTCTGCTCTGCAGAAGATATTGTAAATGAAAGGACAAGCCACACATTAGGAGAAAATATTTGTAAAAGACACATCTGAAAAAGAACTGTATTCAAAATATACATAGAATTCTTAAACTCAACAATAAGGGAAAAAACCACCTGATTAAAAAGTAAGCAACAGATCTGAACAGACACTTCACCAAAGAAGATATACAGATGAAAAATAAGCATATATAAAGATGTTCGACATCACATGTCAGTAGGGAACTACAAATCAAAACAGTAAGATATCACACACCTATTAGAATGGCTAAAATTCAAAACACACCACATGCTGGTGAGGATATGGAGCAACATGATGAACTCTCATTCATTGCTACTAGAAATAGAAAATGGTGCAGTAACTTGCAAGACAGTTTGGCAACTTCTCACAAAGTTAAACTTAGTCTTACTATATGATCCAGCAATTACACTCTAATTTGAGAACGACTGTCCACACAAAATCCTGCATACAAATATTTATAGCAGCTTCATTCATAATTGCCAAAACTTAGAAGCAACCAAGATATCCTCCAAAAGGTATAAAATGTGGTGAGTCCATTCCTCAAAATATTATTCAGTGATAAAAATAACTATCAAGCCACAAAAAGACAGACAAAGCTTAAATGCACATGGCTAAGTGAAAGAAGCCAACTGAAAAGACTACAAACTGTATGATTCCAATCATATGACAGTCTGAAAAAGGTAAAACTATGGAGACTAAAAAAAATGAGTGGCTGCCAGGGATCCAGGGGTGAGTAAGGAAGAACAAAAGGGATTTTTCAGGCAGTGAAAATATTCTGTAGGATACTGTAATGGTAGATATATGACATTATGAATTTGTCAAAACCCATGAAATTGTATAATATAAAGAGTGAACCCTAATGTAAACTATGGACTTTAATTCATAATAAATTATCAGTATTGGTTCATTAATTGTAACAAACTTAGCACTATTCTGTGTCAATCTCATCTGGGTAAACTGCAATTCAATTTTGGCACAAACCACCCAGAATTTGTGTAGTCCCCACAAGTTAAAGAGCATGGGTTCCCAAATTCAAGGGTTCCCAAGACCCCCTCAGGGTCAATAATTAGCTAGAATGACTCGGAAAACTCAGGAAAGCACTATATTTATTTATAGCTTTATTAAAGAATACACCTAAGGCAAGGTCTTAGAGGGTTCCAAATGTGGAGTTTTCATGCCTCTGCCCATGAGACAGGAAAAATCACCCTCCCAGCACATCAATGTGTTCACCAACAAAAAAGTTACACTGAGCTCTTGTGTCCAGGGTTTTTATTGGGGTTTCATTACATAGGCATAATTGGTTAAATCATTAGCCACATGACTGAACTCAATATCCACCCCTACCACCCTGCCCACCTGGTCAAACTGGCCCAAAATCCCAAACTTCTAATCAGATGGTTGGTCTTTCAAGTGACCAGCCTCCATCCTGAAGCTATGTAGGGGCCCAACATGAGTCATCACATTAGCATAACAATTAGCATAACAAAGATACACCTATCACTCCAGAAACTACAGGGTTTTAGAAGCTTGATGCACAGAACTCAGGAAAAAGATGAAACAAATTCTTTATTATACCACAACGACACTAATGCAAGATGTTAATAATAGTGTTAACTATGTGTGTGGATAGAGGGAAAGAAGAAACTACTTTCTACCCAGTTTTTCTACAACCCTAAAACTGCACTAAAAAATAATCTATTAATTTAAAAAATATTATTACACCTCAATGTAACTACATTGATTAGATCACATTGACTTAAGTCATATTAATCTAAAGGCCTTAATGGCTTTTATTAATTTTTTATCTCCTCAGTCCAGCAGTGTGCAGGGCACAAAGCAGCCATTTAATAAAGTTATCAATGAATGAATGAATGAATGAATGAATGAATGACTCTAATTAACAACTTAACCATTTTTTTAATCTTAATCATTTTTGTGTACAGTTCAGTAGTGTTTAAGTATTCTCACATTGTTGTGAAACACATCTCCAGAAATTTTTCATCTTACAAATCTGAAACTCAACACCCATTAACCAATTCTCCCTTTCCCCTCCCCCCAGCCTCAGTAACTACCATTCTACTTTGTTTCTATGAATTTGACTTTAGAAACCTCATGTAAGTAAAATCATACAGTATATGTCTTTCCGTGACTATTTTATTTCAATTAGCATTATGTCCTCAAGATTCATCCACAATGTAGCATGTCACAGGATTTCCTTCCCTTTTAAGACTAAATAATATTCCATTGTATGTATATACCTCATTTTATTTACACATTCATCTGTTGATGGATGTCTGGGTTGCTTTCACCTCTTGGCTATTGTGAATAGTACTGCTATGAACATGAGTGTACAAATATGTCTTTGAGTCTCTGCTTTCAATGCTTTTGAACATATACCCAGAAGTGGGATTGCTGGCTCATATGGTAATTCAATTTTTACTTTTTTGAAGAACTGCCATACTATTTTCCATAGTAGCTACATCATTTTATACCCCTATCAACAATGTAGATGGGTTCCAGTTTCTCCACATCCTTGCCGATATTTGATGTTTTCTGGTTACTGTTGTTTTATATATAACAGCCATCCTAATAGGTGTAAAGTAGTATGTCATAGTGGTTTTGATTTGCATTTCCCTAATAATTAGTGATGTTGAACATCTTTTTGTGGGCTTACGGCCATTTGTATCTTTGGAGAAATGTCAGTTCAAGTCCGTTAACCATTTTTTAATCAAGTTGTTTGTTTTTCTTTCTCATTGTTGTAGAAATTCTTTATATATTCTGGATATCATCCCTTATCAGACATATGATTTGCAAATGTTTTCTCCCATTCTGTAGGGTGCCTTTTTACTCTACTGATAATGTCCTTTGATGCACAAAAGTTTTCAATTTTAATGAAATCTAACATCTATTTTTGTTGCCAAATCCAATGTTATGAGGATTTTTCTCCTATGTTTTCTTCTAAGAGTTTTATAGTTTTTAGCTCTTACATTTGTACATCTTTGATCCATGTTGAGTTAATTTTTGTATATGATGTAGGGTAGGGTCCAACTTCATTTTTTTTGCAAGTGAATATCCAGTTTGCCAACACCATTTGTTGAAAAAACTGTCCTTTACCCACTGTATGGTCTTGCCACCCTTGTTGAAAATTATCTGACCATATATGGGAGGATTTATTTCTGGGCTCTCTATTCTATTCCATTGGTCTATATGTCTGTCTTTATGCCAGTACCACACTATTTTCATTACTATAGCTTTGTAGTCAGTTTTGTAATCAGAAAGTGTGAGACCTCCAACTTTGTTCTTCCCTTTCAAAGTTGTTTTAGCTATTTGTGGTCCTTTGAGATTCAATATGAATTTTAGGATAAATTTTTCTATTTCTGCAAAGAAGTCATTAGAATCTTGATAAGAATTGCATTGAATCTGTACATTGCTTTGGGTACTATCTAAACAACATTATGTTTTCCAGTCTGTAGACATTTATTTACATAAATGGGTGTGTTTCCATTTACTTATATCTTCTTTAATTTCTTTCATCAGTGTTTTGTAGTTTTCAGTGTCTAAGTCTTTCACCTCCTTGGTTAAATTTATTCATAAGCTTTTTATTCTTTTTCATGAAATTTTCTTAATTTCTTTTTTAGATTGTTCATAGTTACTGTATATAATTGATTTTTGTATGTTCATTTTATATCCAGCAACTTTGCTGAATTTGCTTATTAGTTCTAACAATTTTTTGCAGATTCTTTAGGGTTTTCTACATATGAGATAATGTCATCTGCAAAACAGAGATAATTTTACTTATTCCTTTCCAGCTTGGATACCTTTTATTTTCTTTTTCTATCGATCTGGCCAGGACTTCCAATATTATATTGAATAGAAGTAGCAAGAGCGAGCATCCTTGCACTGTTCTGATCTTAAAGAAAAAGCTTACAGTTTTCACCACTGAGCATGATGTTAGCTGTGAGCTTTTCATAAATGGCCTTCATTATGGTGAACTAGTTTCCTTCTATTCCTAGTTTGTTGAGTGTTCTTATCATAAAAGGGTATTGAATCTTGTCAAATGTTTTTTTTCTGCATCAGTTACGATGATCAATTGTTTTTTGTCCTTCATTCAACAACTGAACAGCTTCTTCAAGGTACATATCATCCATTCAAATCTAAGTGAATACCCTCATTTTGCACGCAGCTTCTATTAATTTTTGTAACAAAATATTTTAAGTAGAATTTAATGACACAAACTTTTAAAGCCCAGAGGTTCCAAAGAGATGAAAAGAAAGGGGTATTGATTAGAAGGTGACTGACTTTTTTTTTTTTTTTTTTTAAAGATGACCGGTAAGGGGATCTTAACCCTTGACTTAGTGTTGTCAGCACCACGCTCAGCCAGTGAGCCAACCGGCCATCCCTATATGGGATCGAACCCGTGGCCTTGGTGTTATCAGCACCGCACTCTCCCGAGTGAGCCAAGGGCCGGCCCTAGAAGGTGACTTTCAAAGGAAGCACATTTCACAAGTAGCTCAGACTGGGAATCACATCAAATAAAACTTACCAGAAAGAATCAAGACAGACCAATACCACATTTGATATCACTGAGGCATATGTCAATAACAACCCAGAACTGGCATACTGTTAATATAAGACGAGATCAGGCGCGTTCAGGGTGGTATGGCCGTAGACAAGCATACTGTTAATATAAAACTCATTTAAATCCATTTTTAAAAACCTGCATGTACACATTGATTATGTCACATAACTATGGTTAGGTTTATTATGGTCAAAAGGAATCTATGTTAAATGAATTAGAGAATAAAATGGAGAAGAAATCAAGTAGGATTCCTTCAAAAATGCCTGCCCCTTTCCATGGAGTTAATTGAAGGAGCAAGGACTGAAGGACTATGCTATAAACCAAAGTTCTGAGGGTCAAAATTATATTTTATAGAATTGTCACTTTCCTCACCAATACCAATAAATAAGTTACTAAATCTAGCCTTTTGGCATAATAAAGTTATTTAAGTACAACTAAAAGTGCCACAGTTTCAATGTCATTTCTTCTGAAAATAAACATTGCCTACCTGACTCAGAATTCAAATTGCAACAGCAGGTCATTATTCTGTTCTATTCTGTTGACACATTTTAACTCATTTTATAAAACTAGAGTTTGTTTCTGTTCTTAATCCCAGAAAAAAATGTTTATGAAAAGGTGATTTCATTTTGCTAGGTTGACAGTGACAGTCCTTTGAGGGAGAGGTCAACTCAAGCAGGGCTGAAACAGCTGTTAAGAGCCAATTTTCCTACCTGTTAATTGCTATTGTGACTAGATCACACCAGCTCAGATACTCACCTGGCAAGCAGAAGAGAGATCAAAACAGTCACATCTTAATAGTTTGAGAATTAGGCTTTTCCTTTCCTCTGAGAGAATCTGACTAGGGGACCGAACAGGAAAGGAGGAGAAAAATATCAAAAGTATGTTAATTGTAAATACATAAATTGTACCTTCCTGACTACCAAAAAAAAAGAAGAAAGAAAAGAATAAAAAGAAATTTTTATAAATAGCCAGTAGAAAAAAGTATTCACTCATTTGATTACTCAACAAAAATTTATTGGAATGCCTGTTGTGGCAGACACCATTCTAGGTTCTGGGGATACAGCACTAAACAAGACAGAATGCCTCTTGTCTCCATCAAAGGAAATGTACGAGAAATAATAATCAGTTATTAGGTGCTAAGAAGAAAACAAAACATACCCATGTAACAAAGAGTGTTGGGGAAGCACTAATTTATAGTGAGTTGTCAAGTGAGCCTCCGCGAAGAAGGGACATTTAAGCTGAGGTTTAAATAGCAAGAAAGATCAAGCAAACCAACAGGCTGGGGGAAGACCATTCCCTGCAGAAGGAAAAGTAGTAGAAGACCCTGAACTGAAATAAACTTGGTGTATTCATAGAACAGAAAAAAAAGGCCAACATGGCTGGAGTTCCAGGAACAAGATTACAAACAGCAGTAGATAAGATCTCACAGTACCATTTGAAAGTCATCAATTGGAAGATAAAAGTAAAACTATGACCAATGAGCTATTCATGGGAACTCACTTTTGGACTATTTATGACCAACAGGAAACTTTCAACAGGAAAAAGAGAAACATGAGTTAAGAAATGCCACAAGGGCAGAGGTTTGAAAATTAGAAAGAATCAGCATCAGAGTCCTGGCTGAATCAGTTTTGTCAATCACCCCAAAAGCAATACTGTCCTAAGTAAGATCAATATCTAGGGCAGATGTACCTGGAAAAGGGGTTATCTGAGTTAGAAATGTTAGAGCACAGAACCCATAAATGAACTCTAAACAGAAATGACTGTTTCTGGATATGTGTGGACTGATCTTTGCTTGACCTACACATTTCAGATAGTCCAGAAATCTTTTTAAAATTTTAACGTAAAAAACAAATACCATAAAACAATACCCTCCTAAAACAGAAATTTTTAGAAATTAAAATTTTTTTCCATGTTTAATACTCTTTCTAGAATTAAAAAATAAATTAGGGTTTTTAAAATTAAAAAATGAAGGAAGTACACAGGATTATCTGTTTTCGTGCTATAGCAGGAAATATAGCAAGCACAAACATCTTTAAATTTAAAGGCAACTATAACATTAAATAATGCTACATTTTAAAAATAAAATATACCTATTCAAAAAGAATTAGTTCATCTTATTTGAAGGACAATCTATTATTTTTCAGCACTGAAAGATTTCCAGATATATTGTGCATGTTACATAATGCTAACAAGACATTTTGTAATGGTTTAATGGTAAATTTCCCAAACTATGTTTACCACTACCAAATATATGCATTTTTCTACAAAAACATTTTTGGTAAATCACTATTGATTTTGAGAAAAAAGAAAGGAAAAACAATGGAGACCAAAAGTTTGCTTTAAGTGAGGTATATGGCAATGTGCCTTCACTTACACCACATGCTTTTTAAAAAAAGAATATCAGTATCAGGGACCTGTACTGGAATCCTACCTCTAGCACTAATTAGCTGTGCAACCTCCCTGAACCTCAGTTTTCCTCATCAGTAAAATAAGGCTAATACTACCCACTCTTACAAGATTGATAGGAATATTAAATGAAATACAATAGGTGAAGATTAGTGGAATCCAGTATTATTATTATTTGATAATCACAGTATCAGCAAGGGGAATGGGGGTAAGCGGTTGATTTGAAAAAAAAAAAAGGAAAAATAATAAATTATAAGTTGTAAGACTGAACATAAAAATGGTACTCCTCAAGTAGACTATACAGGTCATACTCCTTTGTTTTACCTATGAAGAAACAACAGCTTGGAGAGATTAAGTAACCAGCTGAGAATTAAAATGCAGGCAGAAAAAAAAGAGCTAAACATCTTGCATAACTCCTAAATGTGGAATACATTTTATAGAGCACTTTCATATATAAGATCCAATTGATCTTCGCAGTAAGATAGCTAATTTGACTCATGAGAAAACTCAGTTCATCAAGGTCAGCCAGCTAGTGATGAAACCATGACTAAACCCTATGACACTGAATACTATGTCTCTTAAAACAGAGATTGAAAGCCTTTCTTACTCATAACTTGAGTAATACAAAACAAAATATTCCTTAGCAAGCAATCATTCTTCTATTCAGTAAATAATTCTTTTAAGTCATACTATTAAGACATAAATATTTCTATGCTGTATTTAACAGAATCAATCAGGTTTCAAACATAAAAATGCTCATATTTAGAGTAAATTAAGTTTCCAAGGACAAGTTTTTGACATATTTCCCAAACTAAAACCTCAATTGATACTGGCTTAGTACAAGGTAGCACGAATTATTTTTATTATGTTTGTTCATAGATTATTTCAAGAGCTGGGCTATTTAGTTGCTGAATATTTTGCCATACTCAATCAAGCAGTCCATTGTTTCTAGCATTAATAAATCTAATATTTGTTGCTATGGGTCAAATGTGTCCCCCAAAAGTTCATGTATTGGAAACTTCATCTCCATTTTAACAGTGGTAAAAGGATGGGAAATCTAATTATGGTATTCAAAAGGTAGGATCTTTAAGAGGTGATTAGATCCAAGGACCGAGCCCTAGTGAATGGACTGATCCATTCAAGGAGTAATGATGGTTTAATGTACGGTCCTGGGCATGGTTCTGATGGCTTTATAAAGAGGGCAGGTGAGTAGGTTAGGTCTCTTGCTCAGCCCATTCTCTCCATGTGACACACTGGTCGCCACTGAATCCTGTATAGCGTTCCCACTTGGAAGAAAGCCCTCACCAGAGGTGTTCCCTAGATCTTGGAGTTCCTAGCCTCCGAACTGTACGAATTAAATTTTGTTTCTTTATAAATTACACAGTTTCAGGTATTCTATTATAAGCAACAGAAATGGACTGAAACATTCATTCTTAAAAAATGACTTAATAAATCCTTTAAATTGTCCTTTCTTTATTTCATATAGGATTTTCAAGTTAATCTTTCTGTAAATAGGTCAATCAGTTCTTGTGCTTAAGTCAAAATGATTAACTTTCATAAAATAATTATATTAAAAATACTGCAGTATTATGCAGCTGAAAGGATAGACAGGCTGGGAAACTGATTAAAAGAAAACGATTCAAGTGGAGATAAGCCAACTGAACAATACAACAATAATAGTCACATTTACAATACATGTCTCTGAAAGTCATTAAGAAAATGTACATCTTCTTGATATTCCATATTCTTGCTTTAAAAAGGATCAACTATTAGAAAAAGATTTCTATGTTTAACAAGAGAATATGGAATAGCAATGAAGAAAGTTAGTCTCAACCATGATGGTTTTCAGATTATTTCTGCAAATATAGTAACAGCATATTCCCAAATAGGACTCTGTCCAAAGCCACTATCAAAGATGTGAAAATGCTGGCCCATATGCATAAAAGTAATCTCTGAGTTTTGCACCTAATGACTGGCAACAGTGCTGTTGGGCAGGTGCAAACACAAAAGAACCGTAAATCAACACGCAATGAGTAGCAACCACTCACATTAATTTCATATGGATGAGAGATAATCAATTTATAATTTGGGTGGGGATTAAGCACTCTTGAAATAGTCATGGCCAGAGTACTGTCAAATTAACCGCTTAGCTCAGTTGGTAAGACTTCATGTGGGCTCAACAAGTGTTATTAAGCAGGGCATGGCCTGAATGCAGCAAGCTTTCTGGTGAATTGAGATAGTGCATACACCTTAAGATATGTTGTTGCCGGTCTGTCTTCTAAGAATTCTCTAAACTATATTTGAAAAAATTAATAATACAATTGTGAATCTCTTTAAGCCAGTATTAAATTTATAATTCACTCTTTAGCTGGGCAAAATGGTAATTACATAAGTGTGTTAGAGATTCAACTAAAGAAACAAGGCCCAAATTATGACAAAGCACCAATATAGATAACACTCAATCCCCTACAGCTTCCTTAGCCATTGCTCTAAATGAGCCATGGAATTCAGAGTGATCACGCTGAAGCAACTTATGGATTAGTAAAGACAGATATATTCTGTACAACCCATTTTGTTTTGTATTCAGATTATCAAAAACTGATAATTTGTACTTGGCTGTTATGCAGCATATCATGTACTGGAATACTCCATTCCTCAATCACATTGAATATACAGGAATTTACTACAAACATGGTCTTTTATCAGAGCAATTCACAATTATAGAACTTCATTAATTACACTCTTCATTCAAAACACATCCATTAAGCACTTATTTGTGCCAGGCATTATTGGTATCGGAAATACCATGCTGAACCTTTGGAGGTGGAAAGCATTGCAAACATTACATGAGAGAAGTACCATGATGGAGATGTGTACAAATCATAATGGAATCATACAAGGGAAAGGACTTAATTCTTCCTGGGGAGGTGAAGAAAAGCTTGTTGGACTACCTAATATTTTGACTGAGTATTAAAGGGTAAGTAGGAGTTTGGTAGATACACCAGAGGTTGTTCAGAAGGAGAAGAGGTATGACAGACCCACAGCCTGTGCACAGTTGTATAAGTAGAAAAGTGTACTTGCTTGGCATGGCAACAACAGAACTTGATAATAAGTAAGGGTGAAACAGTGAGCAGTGAACAGAACAGGGCAAAAAGGATCTTCAACTGACCATGTTAGGGAGTTTGGAAAATGTGAGGCACTATAAGGTTCTGAGCAGGGATGTGATAACAGTTTGAGTTTTAGAGAAATCTTTCTGGCCATACAACAAAAGAATAGACTGGGAAGAATAAAGTCTGGAGGAATCAAGCATTAAAAGATTCTTAAAATCATTTGTATCTTAGGTCAAAACAATTGGATTTGGCCCTCCTGTGGCCACATCTCTCCCCAAGCAGTAAGCAGTACAGAGGGCCAAAAGGAAAGTGCCTTACTGGGTGTCACCTCCAGAGACCACTTTCTACCTACCTGGAACCCCAGAACTGAAATGCTCAAATGGCCCTACACCCAGGACAAGTCCTCAAGTAGGTGTGTGCACTGCTAGGCCTGAAGGGGAAATAAGGGGCCGCTGTTGAGAGAGGATGGAAACTACGGAGAAAGCTTGGACATTCTGCCACACTTAAAAGTATGTATATTTAAAATTTTTTTAAATATGTATATATTTATACATGTATAAATGTATACATTTTTTAATTGAGAATTAGCAATTTCATACCATACTCATGTATAATTGAATATTGTGCCCAGAAACCTAAGGTTGTTTATGATATATAGAACTGACCTGAATTTTTAAAAAATTTAATGCTTCAAGAAAATTTGAAGTAATTCTTTGACAAAGAATATTTTCCTTGTAAGATAGACATGTGAAAGTCAGGATCAACTTACTAGAAAGTCAAAGCAATCTGAAGATAGATTTGCCAATCGGGTGTTGATAACAGCCTGGTTTTTAAAAAAAATCATTTAGTGAAGGATCAATGTTTAGACTAAAGGCAGATATTTGTTATACACAAATGAGCTACTGTACTGTACTGCTCTCCCCATTAGCATACAGAGATGCATTACCCTCACATTAAATAAAGACTCAGTGAGCAAACCACTATAGAAAGCATCTGTTGGCTAGTGACAAAGAAAACCATGGACCCTCTGAGGCTGATTTCTGTCCAGCTATAAGCATAGAAACAGCAAACACATGCACTACTTTTCAATATCAACCCCAAATAACTATGAAAGAGAAGTTCCTCAGCTTTTACAGTATTTTGTGGCAAAGACATTATAAGTATCAACCATATACCCATATCCATGGTAAGGAGAATTGCTAGCCCAAGGAAGACATTTAAAAAAAAACAAACTGTAAACCAGGCAAAGTTTGTCTTCTGCATCCAATAACTTACATTATCAATTACTTTTATGTCTCCATTGCACTCTCTTTTCCTCCCCACCCTAGCCCTTTCCCAACATTCTCATATTATCCAAGACTCTGCTATAATGTTCCCTGAGGCATGCCCTGGCCTTCCTCCTGTTTTGAAATTTATTATACTTATATTTTTCTTAGAATGTCATGTGACTTGATAAACAGTACCCACAAATGTCCATTACACCTTTCCTCCTGTCTGAGACTAATGCTTTCACCTGACCTCCAGGCCACACCCTTTCCTGCCTTCTCAGAAACCTTTCAAAATACCCTTTACCTTTCCTGTACAGTACATTCAACTTTCTCTCTTCACTGGCATCTTTCTGTCACTACATAAACACATTTAAGTCTCTACCTAAAACACAATGAAACTCTTAGCTTAAAAGGTAAATAAATGCTAGTATATGTAACTTACCTTACGGTGTCCTCCCTTTAGCCTCTGCCTTTTCACTCTCCTCTTCCTCAGGCAAATTTACTCTCCAGTCCACAGCAATATGACTTCTGCTAACACCATCACATTAATCCAAGGGTTCCTAATCTACAGGCCATTGGATCTGTGGATAGAATTTGGAGATCCATGAACTTGGATGGGAAAATAAAATATTTCTTTATTTTCTCCAACTTCTAAATTACTATAGTTATTACGCCTGCCACTATAACTTGCTCTGTATGATGTTAAATAAGCACACAGTACTTTATCACAATTAGTTTGATAACAATATTTTAATATCATTGGTTTACTTTGTAAACCTATGTATTTTATTTTGATCATATGTGGCAGACTCTTTTCCAAAGATGCTGCAAAAATATCTCCCATCCCACATCATGCTCTTCTGTAATATGAATTTGCCACTCCCCCATAAACATGTGGAGTCTAACTCCCTTCTTCTTAAATCCAGGCTGGAATTTAACTTGCTTGTAACCTACAAAATGTGGTGGAAGTGATGTTGACTGACTTCCAAGGCTAGGTTAGGAAAAACCATGCAGGTTCAAGAACTAGGTTTGGAGTGTTTTGTTCACAAAGCCATAGCTGCCAGAACAGAATTTGGTACATGAAACTGGGGTGCTGACACAACAAAAACCTAAGACATGACAGTGGTTTCAAAAGTGAGTGGTAGGCACAAGCTGGAAGGGCCTGGAAGATCTCACTAGCAAAAGCCTGATGAGCCTTGAGGAAAATACTGGAATGGCCTAGGAGAGTGGGTAAAAGGAGAGTTGGAGGAAAGAAGGCCCTGGTTAGGAAGTAGGAAAAAATTTAGCAAAACCGTTGCCTGTGGTAAGATAAAAAATAGAAAATGTTGGTAATGAACTGTTTTGCTAAGGTAATTTCCAAGCAGAATGTCCAAAGTGTCAACTAGTTTATTTTACATGTATAGTATAGATACATACTATCTACGTATGTAGATACAGATGAGGGGCAGATAGAGATGAGCTAAAGAAAGCACTCATTTCCAAGCAGAATTTAGAGGAAATATAAAGGAGCGAGCAATACTGGGTTCAAAAATAAAGCTTCTCATCCACAATCTCTGCCAGCAGAGAATACTCAAAGAAAGAAAAGGTCTGAGGACAAAGATCACATACAGAATGCAGAAAGGAAAATCCAGTCTTGAGATACGGATGAAGCCAAGGGTGTTACTGTGAAATCCTTTGTTAACAGCTTCTCTCCTGGTTTCTCCTTCTTGATCTTTTTCCTAGTACCTTTTTCTGCACTTGTCCACTAAATCTAGATTCCCCAAGGATTTTGTCCTCAATTCTGAGCAATTTTTGCTTTAGTCACTCCCTAAAATCTATTAACCTCAAAATCTTTCTCAAGCCCCTCCTACCTCTAAGAACTAAAGACAGATCTGCACATCTCCCCTTGACTATCTCAGAGAAACCTCAAACTAAATATTTCAAAATTTTATCTCCCACTCCACAAGTTCCTTCTACACCTGAACGTGCACTGGAAATAAATACCACCACTACCCATTTAATTGTCCAACATGAGAGTCTTCCCTGATTTCTCTCCCTCATTCTCCTCCCCTTCCCCCTACCAATATCTAATCAGTCATCATTTTCTATAGATTCTACCTGATAAACCTCTCTGGAATCTACCTCTCTTCAAGTTATCTTCTGTATGGGCTGCATAGCTTTCCAAATGGTCTCTCCATTCCAAAATATCTTTCATACTACTCAAACCATCTTCTTAAAATAAAATACTAGACATATTAATCTCCTGCTTAGAATCCTTCAATAGTTTCCTATCAAAACCCTTTGACATAACTTACAAGTAAGTACTTTGTAATCTGGCCCTTCCCTACAAACTGCTCCCCCATACCATTTATTCTAACCATGCCAAAAAATTTAAGACTTATACCCAAGGTAGTTGAGAGTATACATTTTTCTCTCTGCCTGGAATGCACTGTCTCTTGTTATGAATACTAGATACTTTTCTGTGTATTCATTTAATTCAATAATTACAGAGCACCCACTCTGTGGCAAATCTGGTAGGCCCTGTGCAGAGATATGCATACATAAATGAGAAACAGAACCTGCCTCTCCTCTAGAAGCACACAGGCTCAAATGAAGGAAAATAAGCACAACACAGGAATTTATAATGGAAGGTAGCACGGTGTGGTAGACTAATTCCTTGGAGGGGCAGAGAGATATGGAAAGCAGTAAGCAAAACAACAGGATAGATATAGTACATTCTCCTGGAGAAGCAAGTTTCCTTGATGTAAGTAATTTAAAACATTTTAATACTAATATGCTTATAAGTAGACTACAAATTTACATGAAAGATACAATAAAACTTAAAAATTCATGAGCCATTTGAGGCAAGAATGACTGTCCAGAGATAGAATTTAAAGTAACAATTACCATACAGAAAAGGACCACTTTAAGTCAGAGACCCTTTGGCTCCACCTATCCAAAAAGCCAACCCTGGTTGGATGAATATTCAGTGAAGCACCACTTGAAGGTCAAAAAGATTCCATAGGACCTTTTATTACAGCCAGTCCACACCTATACACAGTCCCTGGCATGGAAGAAGTCTTACAGATGACTGAAGAGTCTTAAACCCACCCATTTTTGAGGCCAGATTAAAATTACCTGTAATTATATAAAGTTAGTCTAACAAGGTTGAGAAAAAACTTATGCTAATTCCAATTCCTGCAAAGACGCTGAATTAGAAAAACTGCTGGCCTCCTCCCTGAGTAGCAGTCCTGGAGAGAAAATGGAAAGTGCAGAGAACTGTGAGAAACCCTCAGGAGGACTAGGACCCATTTTAAACTGGTATGTGTAGGATGGTGGCTTTGGCCTGAGACAGGCAAAACTGTGAAATAACAAACCAGAAAAAGAACTACCGAAGTTCTGTTTTGCTTCTCCTGTGTGCCAGCCCCAAATGTGCATTACTCAGACATCTGGTCTCAGGTTCTCAGGAAAATAATCAGGAGTTTAGAAAAACATTTGGATACACACTAAACTTCCCTGGCTGCTGCTTCACATCCCCCTCTCCTCCAACACAAACCCAAGGACTAAGCAGCAGTGAGCTGAAGAGTACCTCTTCTTAAGGCAGCTTCGTCAAGAAAAACAGGTTTAAAAAAAAAAGTGACCCAAGGTTATGTTGTATGGAGTGAGGAGTGACTGACTCAACTCTGATGCCTGGGGGCTCTCCAGTTCTTGTCTTTAATATCTATGGGACAAACATAGACCTGATCCTATCCACACAAGCAGTATCTCACAGAGCAAAATATCAAGTACATACCAAAGAATAAACTAGATCAAGATACATAATCTGCTCAGGCTACCATAACAAAATACCATAGACTGGGTGGCTTAAACCACAGAAATAGATTTTCCTATACTTCTGGAGGCTTGAAATACAAGATAAGGGTGACAGCACGGTCAGGTTCCGGTGTAGGCTCTCTTCCTGGCTTGTAGATGGCCACCTTACTGTGTCCTCACATTGCAAGGTGAGAGGGACAGTAAGCACTCTGATGTCTTTTCTTAAAGGGCACTAATCTTACTGGACCAGGGCCCCATCTTCATGATCTCAATCCATAACATCCATGTTTTTAAAAAAGTGAAATTTGTCTCTAACACCATACTATGTAAAAAAATCAATATGAGATGGATTAAGGACTGTATTGTTAAAAATCAATTTTAAAAAATTCAGTGGAAAAGATGAGTATCTTTTGATCTTAGAGTAAGAAAAGATTTCTTAAATAAGGCAAGATAAATTTGACTACATTCAAATTAAGAATCATTGCTCATTAAAAAAAACCTTAAGGAAAATGAAAATTTATAAACTGAGAGAAAGTATTCACAATACGTAAAATTTACAATGCATTATTATAAAAAACAATAACACATGTCCAAAAAATAAAAATAAAACTCCAGAAAAATGGGCAAAAGACAATGAAGAGGTAGTCCATGACACAACACATACACACAACCAACAAATGTTTAAACTGTTCAACATTACTGGACATCAGGGAAATTCAAAGCGAGACCATACTTGTCAGGAAAAATAGTGAAAGGCATTGTAGTGGACAAAAAAAAAGACCAGTGAATGTCCTCTGGAGCTAGCTCATGCATCTATTATCTATCTTCATCTTTCAATTTTTCAATTCTTTTAAGTTGTAGAAAGCTGATAATAAAATTATCATCTTTATTCTCATCTACAAAATTCTCATCTAGCAAATTATTCTCATCTACAGAAAAGCAAATAAGTAGAATGCAACTGATAACTGCCCAGTAGACAAACTAGTTTTGCATCTATTTGAAAACTTTATTTCAGCACTCCTTTACTGCATATAAATAAGTAGTTCTTTGAATTTTCTTTTGAAATGGTTTTAACATCTCTTAACAGTTTCCTAATTAATGAGTTAAATAAAATAGTTGACAAGTGTTTATTTTATATTTGCAAGAAAGTCATAATTATACCCTCTCTTAAAAATTATCCTTGAAATTGTGGATTGAATCCTGAAACAAACAAAAAAAAAGAGATATTAGTGGAAAAACTGGAGAAATCCAAACAAGATCTATAATTTATAGTATCGTACCAATGAGTATTTCTTAGTTTTGATAAATGTTCCATGGTATATAAGATGTTAACATTAGCTGAACAAAGGGTATATAAGATAAAGTTATAGGCTATATTACATAATAAATATGGTCAGGGTTTTTAAAAATTATCCTTGGCCTAGCTGGTTAGCTCAGTGTGATGCTGGTAACACCAAAGTCAAAGGTTCAGATCTTCATACCAGCCAAACACCAAGAGAAAAAGAAAAAAATATATATCCTTTAACATTACAATTAGATTTCAACATTACCTGTTTATGATGAAAAAAACACTCAACAAACAAGCAATAGTAGGGGCTTCTTCAACCTGAGGATAACATCATGTTCCATGATGAAAGACTTAAAACTTTCCCCCTAAAATCAGAACAAGCCAAGGATGTCTGTTCTCATCACTTTTATATATACTGGGGGTTCTAGTCAGTAGAACGAAGCAAGGAAAAGAAATCATATATACAAATTGACAGAAGTAAAACTGTCTTAATTTGCACACACATCATAGGTACATAGTAAAGCCTTCAAAGAAAAAAACTATTAGAACTCTAGAACTGATAAAGACAATATTCAATTCCATTTTTATATACTACTAATGAACAATTGGAAATGAAACACTTTCAAAATGCCATTATAACAGCATCAAAAATAAAAATAAAAAACATAGTACAAGACCTGTACACTGAAAACGAAAAAAATATGGCTCTGAGAAATTACACAGAGATTAAGAGAAAACACAGATTAAGAGGTCTACTCTCCTCAAATTGATCTATGGATTGAACACACTACCAAACAAAATTGTAAGAGGATTTTTGTAGAAAATAAAAAGCTGATCCTAAAATTTATATGGAAAAGTCGATTCTAAAATTTATATGAAAACACAAAGGAATAGCCAAAACAAATCTTTAAAAAGAACAAAATTAGAGAATTTATACTACCTGACTTCAAAATTTGTTGTAAAGCTACCATAATCAAGATTTATGGTATTGGCAAAAGAAAAAAATTTATCAATGGAACAGAAGACAGAGCTCAGACTCACACACATACTGTCAACTGATTTTTGACAGTCACCAAAGCAATTTAATAAGGAAACGCAAGTTCAACAAATGGCGCTGCAGCAACTAGATGGGCATAGGAAAAATATGAACTTTGACTCTAACCTCACATCATACACGAGAATTAATGTGAGATGGATTATACACCTAAACACAAAAGCTAAAACAATAAAGCTTCTAGAAAAAGACATGAGATTATCTTTGCAACCAGGGTGTAAAGGATTCTTAAACGGGACTCAGAAAAAATAACTCATTAAAGAAAAAAGCTAATAAATTGGATTGCATCAAAATTTTAAATTTCTGCTCATCAAAAGATAACGTGAAGAAAGATAAAAGTCATGTGTCAGATATATGTATTGTGAATATTTTCTCCTAGTGTGTATCTTGCCTATTCATTAATAGAAATAGGAGAAAATATTCACAATACATATATCTGATGCATGACTTGTATCCAAAATGTATAAGAGCTCTTCTTAGTAAGTAAACAAATAACTCAATTTTAAAAGTCATAGAAATCAGAATAGTTAGTTCCCTCTGGTGAGGAGAAAGAATGTCAAGGAAGGAGTATGAGGAAACTTAAAGGGTAATAAAATGTTTTAAATTTTTACAGGGGAGTAGATTACATGAGTATATGCATTTGTCAAATCTTAGTGAACTGTATATTTAAGATCTGTGCATTTTATTGTAAAATTGAAAATTAAACATCAATTTTAAAATTTTTCTTGAAAGAGCACAATAGATACTATTTTTGATCATTCAGCTAGCAAAATTTAAAAGTCTGAAAATACTGAGTATCGGACAGACTGTAAAACAATAGGATCACTTACACATTGTTGGTAGGAGGGTAACATGGTATGACCCATTTGGAAATGAACTTTGTATTATCTCTTTACATTTCATATTCACTACCCTGTGACCCAGCAATTATATTCATAGGTATATACCCAAGAGAATCCCTGCACATGTATGGCAAGAATCATGTATAGGAAAGTTTTTTGGCAGCACTGTTGAAAATAACAAAGATCTAAAAACAGAATTCTTATCATTTAATTCCAGGAACAAACTGAGCATGTTGACGAAGGGAATCACTTTCAAATATTAAAGTTGTCTTTATGTTTTAAAGAGAACCCAGTTTTAGTAAATACATATTATAGTTTTTCAGTGTGTGCATACAGAATAAATCCAAAATTAAGGCAAAGAATTAAGGTACTATAATGTAAGAAAATAATCTAAGTGATTCATTTTCAGAAATGACTTTATCTGAGGGTGTTTTAACTGATTCAGGCCCAGCCCAAAAGTTGTCTGAATGGTCCAGCCCATTCCCACAGGGTCTCTGAACAGATAGAGCTCTCCATGAGATGGTAATTAGTTACTAGCCCCCATTGTTTTCTGCATTCCCTGGTGTTTCTCCTTTCACAGAGCCTAAGTGGGCCTTTTTCGTGGGCTTGTCCTGAGCCGCCATACAAAGGAATTCCTTGCAAGGTGGTAATAAATTTTAGGCATCATTCGGGAAGATTGTGTACCCCATAGTACTCAGCCAATGAGGAAGTGGGGGAAGGGACTTGCACACTAGGGAATAAATTGCTTGCTACAGCCCTTTTCCATGTGCCTGTCCCATTCACAGACACCCAGACTTGCAAGGCCATTATTAAAGTCTTGCTTCACTGTACCTTGTGTCTCTGTGTCTATCCTTTGGCATTGGACGGGTGAGGGCATTTCTCACATATAATGACTTTGTATTTTTATTTTTTATTTTTTTAAGATTAGTCAAGGATATTAGATGATACAAAGGAATTATTATTAATTTTCTTATATGTAATAATGATATTGTGATTACACAGGAGAATGCCCTTATTTTTAGGAAATACACCTAGCTGCATTCAGGTGAGATGTGTGTCATGAAATCTGCATCTTCCTTTCAATTAATTCAGGGAATACACACACACACACACACACACACACACACACACACACACAGACACAGATTAGTCGAGTGTAGTAGTTAGAATGGGGTAGAGTAGAACAAGGAGTTTAATCAGTAACTGACTGTGAACAATCAATTAACATAACTCACTACCTTTGGACCAGCCTAACTTTGTATTTTAAAAGGTAGAATTTATTTATTCACTATGACTTTTACGGGAGTAAAGATTGGAACTCACCTAAATGCTGGTAACATAAATTATACTATATCCATACACAAAATATCCTGCAGCTGTAAACATGAATGAGGTAGACCTATTTATATGGAAAGAGCACCAAAGTAGGTTAAAAAAGCAAAAAAGTAAAACAGTAAATTCTTACAGATTAAAACAAATGCCATATGTATTTATATGCATATTTGCAAAAACAAACTGCTTATGTTAGTCTCTTCTGAAAATAGGGACAGGGGATCTACAATGAAAGGGAGACTTACCTTTCACTGTAAATCCTTTTGTACTATCTGAATTTCTAACCATGTACCTGTTCTATTTCAATCAATTTACATGAAAGGAGGAGAGGAAGAGGCCCTCAATAACTTTTGTATTTCTGATAAGCAACCCCTCCCGTGCCCCACAGTAGTTATTCCAAACCTTCATCACTCCCCTCAAATCCCTTATCTCAGTCCTGTTGCCTGCTCTCACAACACTGGCAAGCCAAGGACCTTGCCTTCCACTTCAGAGGAAACAGAAACTCCCTATATTTACTAATTTACACCCATAAATTTATCTCTAGCTGCATCCACAGGCACCTCTTTCCCTCAGAAGAAAGAAGACACTCTAAGCAAATCTTATGTTCTATTTGCAATCTCCCGTCTCTGCAGTGAGCCTGTTCTCTGTTATTCCTCTCTACTTCCACAACCTTGCTCTTAAATGGTTCTTCCCCCCACCACTTCCATAATATGCATGTTCAAGCCTCTCCTATATTAAAAAGTACTCTATGTTCTCCTCTAACTAGAACCCTAAACATATTCTTTCCATTTACAGCCGAACTTCTAACAAGAGTGATGTCTATACTCCTTGACAAGTCTTTTTCACCTCTCATTCATTGTTCGACCTGTCAGAATCTGGCACCTGTCCCCACTGCTACTAAAAAAACAAACCCTCTTGCTAAGGTCACTAAAAGACTAAACCAAGTCATTTTGTAAACCTTATTTTACTTGATCTCCGCAGCATCTGATACCACTGAGCATTGCCACCCTTCTTGAAACTCTCTAATTCCTATGCTTCTGTGATACTTCTCTCTCCTGGCCCTCCACTAAGCACTGGGAATTCAAAGATGAAAATGACAAAGTCCCTGACTTCAAGAAGCACAGATTCTAAAATGAGAGAAATATGTACAAACAGTCACAGCACAGTGAAGAAATACATAGTGCTGTGGTAGCCTTGTGATCAACTCTGTATGGGGAAAAGAAGGGAGGAGGAAACTAGCATGTACAAAGGCACATATATAAATTAGCATGGTTTGTACAGGGAGTTTAATTGATAATGTTGGCACAGTTTTGAAACCAAACAATCTGATTCTACCTATTCTACTTGACAATAAAATAACAGTCCTTATCTCACAGGAGAGTAATGAAGATTAAGTGAAATACTAAATATAAAACAGTATAGGACCAACTATATACAGATAGATCTCAATAAATGTTATCTTATACATTTTAATGACAAAAACACTCAACAAACTAAGAATAAAAGGGTACTTCCTCAACCTGATAAAGGACAGTTGAGAAAAGCCCACAACATCATACTTAATGCTGAAAGACTGAATGCTTTCCTCCTAAGACCAGTAATAAGACAAGGATGTCCACTCTTATTATTTCTATTCAACATTGTACTAATGGTTTTAGCAAAGGCATTAGGCAAAAAACAAACAAAAAAAAACAAAACATAAAAGGCATCCAGATCAGAAAGGAAAAAGTAAAACCATCACTAGTCCCAGATGACATATAAAAAACCAAAGTAATCTATTAACAACTATTAGAATTAATAAATGAGTTCAGCAAGGTTGCCTGATACAAAAATCAATTGTATTTCTATACAGTAACAATGAACAATACAAAAATAAAATTAAGAAAACAATTTCATTTATAATACTATGAAAAAGAATAAAGTACGGTTGACCCTCTATATCCGTAGGTTCTGCAACCATGGATTCAACAAACCATGGATCAAAAATATTCAAAAAGAAAATAAATAATACAACAATGTAAAAATACAAATTAAAAAACAATAAAGTCTAACAACTATTTACATAGCATTTATATTATATTAGGTATTATGAATAATTGAGATGATTTAAAGTATACAGGAAAATGTACATAGGTTATATGCAAATACTATGTCATTTTATATATGGGACTTGAGCATTCATGAATTTCAGTATCCACAGAATAAATTTAAAAAGAGAACTGTAAGACATACACTAAAAATTACAAAACATCATTGAAAGAAATTAAAGAAGATCTAAATAAATGGAAAGACATCCAATGTTCATGGATCAGAGGATTTACTATTATAAAGTCTCCAACTTAATCTAAAGATTTATGATTCAAGAGGCTAAATGGTAGCTCAGTTGGTTAGACCACAGTGTTGTAACATCAGGTCAAGGATTTGAATTCCTGTACTGGCCAGTGACCAAAAAAAAGAGATTCATGATTCAAACTGAACACAATTAAAATCCCACCTGGACTTTGTTGTAGAAATTGACAAGCAGATGTTAAAATTCATATGAAAATGCAAGAGACCTAGAAGATTCAAAACAATCCTGAATAAAGTCGGAGAACTCCTCAATTTCAAAACTTATTACAAAACTACAGTAATCCAAACAATGTAGTATTGGTGTACGGATATATATAAAAATCAATGGAATAGAAATGAAAGGCCAGAAATAAACTCCTATATTTATGGTCAATTGGTACTATTCAAGGATGCTAAGATAATTTAATGGTCTGGGACAACTTGATATCCACATACAAATGAATGAAGTTGAACTCCCACATCCATTTACAAAAATTAACTTGCAATAGGTCATAGGCCTAAATTTAAGAGCTAAAATAATAAAATTCTTAGAAGAAGACATGAGTAATTCTTCATGAGCTTGAATTAGGCATTTATTTCTAGACACAACACCAAAAGCAAAAGCAACAAAAAGAGAAATACACAAAATTAAAAACTCTGTGCTTCAAAGGGCAGTATCAATAAAGTAAAAAGAAAACCCACAGAACGGGAGAAAATATTTGCAAATCATATATCTCATAAGGGATTTGTATACAGAAAAACATTTTATATATTGATATTTAATGTAAGTATGTTTATATTATGTTTATATGTTTATATTACATATATTTTCTTATATATATATTAAATATATATAATATACAGACAAATAACCTAATTTTAAAATGAGAAGTGGAAAAAAAAATAGGCAAAGGATTTAAACACATATTTCTCGAGAGAAAATGTTCAAATGGTCTATTAATAAGCACATGAAAAGATGTTCAACATCATTAGGAAATACAATTCAAAACCATGAGATACTATTTCACATGCAATGGGGTGGCTATAACAAACCAAACCAAACAAAACAAAACCAGACAAAAACAAGTATTGACAAGAATATGTATAAATTGGAACCCTCATACATTGCTGGCGGGAATGAAAAATGGTGAAGTCTCTGGAAAAACAGTTTGGCGGTTCCACAAAATGTTAAATGTGAAATTACCAAATAACCCAGCAATTCTACTGTTAGGTATCTACCCAAGAGAAATGAAAATATATATCCATACAAAAACTTACACACAAATAAATGCTCACAGCAGACCGCTCATAATAGCCCAAATGTGGAAACAACCTAAATGTCCATCATTGATGAATGGGCAAATAGAATATAGCATATACACATTGAGAAGTCTAGCTCCTGGACAAAAAACCTATGTGTAAAACAATTACAAAGGCTTTACCTAGCAGGCCGCTTAAGGAAAAGCTGCCCTCCCCTGGCCAGACGTGGTGCACAGTCAGTGCACTGCAGTCTCTGAAAGTGCATTCAGGAAGACTCAGGCCCCCTGGCTGGTCATAAGCATATCTGTATTCCTAGCCCAGGTACCTTCAGCTGAGAGAACTTTCCTCAGGTGTCTCTGTGTAGTTTTCCTGGGGCAGAAGGGGACTTATTAAAGACATTTTGGGCCGAGCCCGTGGCGCACTCGGTAGCGTGCTGCCCTAGCTAGCAGCGCGGCGACGCTCCCGCCGCGGGTTCGGATCCTATATAGGAATGGCCGATGCACTCACTGGCTGAGTGCCGGTCACGAAAAAGACAAAAAAAAAAAAAAAAGACATTTTTCTCCATTCTTAGTACTTTTCCACTCCTAACCCTTTCACTTTGCCCTCAACATGCCCTGGATCCATAAAACTGCAGGAACCTTTTGTTGGGGGGCTCCCTGTGTGCTGATTTACTTGATGGGGGAGGAGAGCCTGCATTTTCTCTGGTTTAGCCTCTTGCTCATCCTAATTCAATAAGTGATTAAAGGCTTGACTCTTACTTTTCACTCCTGCTCACTGTTTTTAATCGCCTACCCAGACACCTAGAAACTCAGCTCACTCACTCTCCAGCTTAGCTCTTGACACAGACAATGGAATATTATTCAGCCATAATAAAGAATGAAGTACTGACACATGCCGCAATATGGATGAACCTTGAAACTTTATACTAAGTGAAAGAAATTAGTCACAGAAGACCACATATTGTATGATTCCATTTACATGAAATGTCCAGAATAGACAGATCTTCAGAGACAGAAAGTAGATTAGTAGCTGATAGAGACTGAGGGGAAAGTGGAATGAGTAGTGACTGCTAATGAGTACTTTTAATAGAGATGAAAACATTTCAAAATTAGATTGTGGAAATGATTGCATTGAACAGTACACTTTAAATAAATTAATTTTATAATATGTAAATCATTTCTCAGTAAAGATATGATATACCATGAACTAACGATATTAGTTCATATCATACCTAGAGCACTAGTGAGATGGAAAAATGGCTAAAGAGCAAATTATATTGCTCTGTGAAGATGTCTATATCTTTAAGCAACGTACAGATACTGAAAGATTCTGAGATGCAAACTGACATGCTGACACTTATCTTTTAGAAAAAAATACCCTGTTGACAGTGACAAGAATGGTACAGAGAGCAAGGGGATTCAAGGCAGAAAGACCAGATGAGAGTCTTATAATGGTCCGTTTAAAACATCAAGAAACAAAGAGGTCTTAAGCCAAGCCAGGTAACAAAATGGAAAGGGCTATGATTCTTCTGAGTGGAATGCTATCTATAGAAGCTTTCTATAAAAGGATAGCTGTAGGGCCGACCCCCCGTGGCGCACTAGGGAGAGTGTGGCGCTGGGAGCGCAGCGACGCTCCCACCGCGGGTTCGGATCCTATATAGGACTGGCCGGTGTGCTCACTGGCTGAGTACCAGACCAAAAAATAAAATAAAATAAAAGGATAGCTGTAGAAACTATTAACACACTAATAGATATATTGTTATTACATAAGCCCCCCAAATGGAGGGAACTAAGGAAAGTGAGAAAGTAATTAAGATGTTATCTTAAGGGCCGACCCCGTGGCACACTCGGGAGAGTGCGGCGCTGGGAGCTCAGTGACGCTCCCGCCGCGGGTTTGGATCCTATATAGGAATGGCCGGTGCACTCACTGGCTGAGTGCGGGTCATGAAAAAGACAAAAAAAAAAAAAAAAAAGATGTTATCTTAATACAGGAGAGTAGAAAAACTGGCCTATTAAAATAGTTAGCAGTTGTTTTAATCTATGACTTATATAACCAAGGATTTGTCTTCAAGAATATCAAATTATAATACCAATATCTTCCTCAAATGCATGTAAACTCCAACTTTGAGTATAAAAAAAAATGGAAATTTAACCCAAAAGTGTTCTGTCAGGAGAACCAGCTTCATTTCTTTCAATAAACATCCTACAAACTAAAAGAAACCATGCTATATGTGGCTTTATATAAATATTTGCTCTCTATTAAAACACTCAGAGGAAAAGACATTTGGTGTTGCTTTAAATTTTTCAGAAACAATTCTTTCTCATTATATTTAAAAAAGCAAATGCATTCATAAAATATCTCATCTTATGTTTTTAGGTAAACTACAAAGAAATGTCTACAGTGTAAGTTCCAGTTTAGGCAGATACCTGAATTTAAAAAAAAAGAAAGAAAGAAAGAAAGAAAGGACATGGTCAACATGCCTAAATCTGAGTAGGAAATTTAATTCTTTCGATAAGAGAACCCTAACTTAACAATCTATCCCCTAAACTTTGTGCTTAAGTTGTTTTTTAGAAATCTGTAGAATGTCAAGAATTAAGAACTTCTGTTGAACTTTCTATCACCCTTGATTATTTAATGTTGATGACAATTCTTGAAATAAAAAAACTTATCAAAATATATACTATATTAGTAGGAGGAAAAAAATCAATGTCTTTCACTGGCTCAATTCTTCACATGAAAGGCATTTTCTATAAGTTTACATTCCCTATAATATCATCATCATGACTGCCCATCCTCACAAAAAATATAGAATTTAAAAATCTGCAAATGTAAAAGTAACCCAATAGTGCATGTTTATAAAGCCTAAATAAAAAGGGAACACTACTATATAACAAAAGTCTACTAATAACGAAAAAAATGTTTCCCTACATTGGCAAAGAACATGAAATTAAAATGAGATATCTTTTTCGTCAATGAAATTAGAGTTGTTTTAAAAATAAGATGTCAGTCACTAGTGCTGTTCCAGCTCTTCTCCTCACCAAACTGATTGAGGGATTGTACCTCACTGCTCTCTTTCAGCCTAGGTGTGACTATATGATGACTTGCTTTAGGCACTGAATATACACAGATGCTATGGAAAACATTTCTAGGCATAAGCTTTAGGAACTAGTACACAACTGAAAGACTAGTACACCCACTGCTGCAGTGATTGTGGAAGCAAGTGACCAGATGGAACTTCTGGTCAGGCTGGTTCACTGAATGACTCCAAAGAGAAAAGACTCCCACTGATATGTGTTAGACATGTAGCATGAGCAAGAAATAAACTTTGTTGTATTAATCCACTGAGATTTTGGGGATTGTTTGTTACTACAACACAGTCTAGGCTATCCTGACAGCCACAAATGATTATATAACATAATAATATTATATATTATAATAATGCAATATAACAGGCATCTTTGCACATTGTTCACAGGAGTGCAAATTGGTAAAACCTTTCGAAAAGCAATTTAGTGATATGCAACAAGAGCCCTAAATAGTTCAAATTCTACTTATTTAATCCAGAACAAAAGAGAAAAAAGCTCAAATACTCAGTATCTTCTCTTCCAGAAATCTATCCTAAATAATCAGAATCAAAAATTCTGACTAAGATTTATATCATAGTTCATTTCTGACTGTAAAGAGCTAAAACAAACTAAATGTCCAAATGATTAAATAAGACAGAATATTAAGCAATCATTAAAATTATATATCAAAAATGCTTAATGACTAACAGGAGAAAGTACGTGAAGGGCATAATGGGAACTCTGTACTATTTGCTCAATTTTTCCATATTTGCAATTCTAGAACAGGCAAAACTAATCTACAGTGATAGAAAGTAGATCAGATATTGCAGAAGTCAAAGGCTGTATAGAAGATTGACTGCAAAAAGGCATAAGAAAAGCATTTAAGAGTGATGGAAATGTTCTATATCTTGATTATGGTGGCTGTCAACAGGATGTACACATTAGTCAAAACTTATCAAACTGTACTGCACACAAATCATATCTTACTAAAGTGTTAATTTTAAAAGTAAAATAAAAATGCTTAATAACAGGAAAATGCTCTTCTGAGTAATTTGAATCACATAAAATAATACATTTGCACAGAATTAGACTAGAAATACTACAATGTTAATTATACTTTACTATGCATAAAGATTACATAGGTAATTTATATTTTTCCATAGGTTCTGTACTTTCAAAATCCTTTAAATAAGTATGTATTTTTATGTTTATTTAGTGGCATTTTATTGAGAACCAAAGCTTAAAGCCTAGAATCACTTTGAGGTTTTAGCAATTTATTCATTCAATATTTATTGCATACCTCCATTTACAAGCAGCATTCTAAGTTGCAGAGGAATGCTTCTGTACTTGGGTGTGTTTCCCCAAGGTTCAGCTAGACATGCCTTTCAAGTGATCACTGTAGCCAGTGAGTGTGCAAGTATCAACAATCATCTGCAAACCACATCTCTTTGTTTATAATCTTTACACTGGCAAGTGACAGGTTGAGACCATTTATAGGAATTGTTGGCATTAATGATTACTTGTTTACCTAATCTCTCTGAAAATAAGCTTAAAATTTCTATAGTTTAATACTGAATATATATCATATATTTTGAATGTACTACAATGTGTTAATGTGTTTATAAGGATTATATGCATTGATAATTACTCATTTAAAATTTTTTAAGTTTTGAGTATTTATTTACTTAAAGGATTAAAAGATTTTACAACTGTAAAAGTGACTGAATTGTTTAAAACCCTAAGAAATTATAGAAAAATATAAATAAGACACTGCTACTGTTTGAATGCCCCCTCCAAAACTCACGTTGAAATTCAATTGCCTTGTGACGGTGTTGAGACAAGGGTTTAAGAGGTGATTAGATCATGAGGGCTCTGCCCTCATGAATGGATTAATACTGGTATTTCAGAAGTGAGTGAGTTATTGCTGGAGTGGGCTCCTGATAAAAAGATAAATTTGGCTCCCATTTCTCCTCTGTCTTGCTCATGTACTTCCTCGCCATGTGATGCCTTCCACCATGGGATGACCCTTGCCAGATGCCAGTGCCATGCTCTTGGGCTTCCCAGCCTCCAGAAACGTGAGCCAAATAAACTTCTGTTCTTTATAAATTACCCAGTCTGTGATATTCTGTTATAGCAGCAGAAAATGGACTAAGACAAACACAGAAAGTGATAAATATGACAGTGAAGACAGAGCATTAAACAAAAAGAAAAGCAAGAAGTGTTGGATTAATCAAATAGAAATACTAGATACATATGATTAGCAAACTATAATCAGTAAGGAAGGATATAGCATTACAAATAATTTGTTTCAACAGTGAACACGGCAATTCAAAATATTGGGGATGGGAGTCCCCGATGTGCACTAACTTCTCATGATGGAAAAATCCACTTTATTGTAGAGAATATATGTAAAGCAAAATATGAGAGAGATCATACAGTAGAGTCTAATCCAGAAATTAATAAAAACCAGTGAGCACAGATTCAATCACTATGTTTAATTACAACTATGTAATATGTTGCTTTGTCAAGTTTGACATTTGGACTTATTACATGTTATATTGAAATAAAATTGTTCATGATTTACAATAAAATACAAATAAGGTGCATTATTTATACCAATAACCATTAAGAAGTGCTAAAACAATATGTTAATCAGGGTACAACTAGTAAAGATGAATAAAATAGTCTCAAATATTAAGACTACAATAGAGGAAATAGTTATATGTGAATCAAGGTATAGATAGTAAAGATAAGTAATATAGTCTCATACATCGGGCAGTTTTCAGGCACTTAGAAATGGAGAACATAATCTAAAACACAAAATTATCAAGACTGCAGGAAAGAAAATAGAGAGTTTTCAATATGTATTAGCTTCCTGACCCTTACAAAATATAACCTAAGAGTAGTTAATGAAAACACAGACAGGTGGGAAAACCTGTCTTGGTTTCTAAATTCTAGGAAACTTAAGTTCAGTAATAAGCACCCCACTGAACTAAATCAGGGACTACAGCCTAGGAGCCAAATCCAGCCCATGGCCTCTGAGCTAAAAATGTTTTTTACATTTTTAAAAGGCTATAAACAAACAAACAAGAATATCCAACGGAGGCAGTATATGGCCACAAAGCTTAAAATATTTACTATCTAGTTCTTTTCAGAAAAAGTTTGGTAGCCTCTAAACTAAATAATTCATAAATGGATGAAACAGGTCTTAGTGGCGGCTCTGATCCCAAGATTTAAAGTATGCCATGCATCGCAGTATGTTAGAACTGGAAGGAAGCTCTAAGATCATCGTTCCTCCCCATCATATTACAAAGAAAGTGTTGAATGCCCAGAGGTTCCAGTCTTCCAGATCTCCTGTCTCCTGTGTTCAGTGCACTTTACCTCCCATCACAACATTTGTTCCCTTTTCCTTTGGTGTAGTAATCTGGGAATAAAAGAGAGATGCAGTAGAGTAAGTGCACTCCCCTCCGACTCTCTACTGAGCCCTTTCTACACACACCTGATGAACTAAACAAAGTGAGCTGCTGACGATCTTCATATTTGACCAGTTCAGCATTAAGTATCATTTCCTATTTTTCCCAGCTTCATCTCCCTCTACTGTATTCACATATTCTCCAAACTAAGCAAATGAATCTTCTTAGCATTCCTAAAAAAAGCAACTTGTTCTTTTTGTCCTTAGGATCTTGGTTTATACAGTTTCTGTCCTATGGACAAGTCCTTTTTTCTCCACTTATCCACATTTTTGTGGATCTTCTTTGATGTAATTCACCATCCATGATATCTTCAAGAAGCTTATAATCCAATAGGTATACATAGTTCAGGTACACACAAAAAAAGTAAAAACTATCCTGAAAGTTGTAACAAACAAAATATTATAGAAATTTTAAGGAGCAAAATGTCATCTCTGGGGGAAATGTTTAGGTAAGGCTTTGGGAAGCCTTAGAGTAAGATGATAAATGACAGAGAGGAGAAAAGGGGGCATTTCAACCAGTGGAAACGGAATGAACAAAAGGTACAAAAGCCATGGAGCCGGGGACCAGACCCCCTCCCACATCGAGGCACACTGCTATTACCACTACCAACTAGGTAAGGAGCACACCGAAAACATCACCTCCATGTGGGTGGCCCACCACAGCCACCACAATAACCATGGCTGCCTCAAAAGCAGCTAGACACCACAATCACCACACAGATGGTCTGCCAGCCACCGGAGGGCATTGACACAAGGAGTCGCCAGCAGAGACCAAAGAATAGAAGAGGATGTCTCTCTCCACAAAGCTCATTCCAGAGTGACAGAAGAAGCATCTGCTCTACGATAATATTGGGGTACCTGAACACACCTTTTAGCATTGGACAGATCATCTAGGCAACAAATCAACAGAGTAACCATTACTCTTTCAGAAGGAGAGAAGAAATCTAGGGTAATTAGAGAGGGAAGGAGAAGGGATTGGACAAGGGGCATAAAGAATAAGTACAATTTGTAACAATATATATGCTAGTGATATTCATTTGATCAACATATGTCAACATTGAACCCCAAAATATGTATAATCAATTAAGATTCAATAAAAAAAATTTTTTTAAAAGGTACAAAAGGAACAATTTGTTATGGCAGGGATTTTCTTTCCTTAGATTTGTCTCTAACCAAGTGATGACAAATATAGAATGCCTTTAATTTCTAAGATCCCTTGCCCAGACATGATATTGAATAAGAAATTACCAAAAAACACAGATTTAATAGCTAATTAGATAATAGATATTCAAAAGTCTACCCCTGCATAAATTTTCAGGAAGACTTTGTGAACATAAAAATAAACACACCTGCAAAACCAAAAATATAAATTCTGTGTATTCAAGACTGAATTCTGTTATTTTCATTAACAGTAGGCACACCAAAAGGGCTGAAAGTTTTCACTTGATTATTTTGGTTTCTTTTTTTACCGAGTAATTTTATTCTATGGATAGCAGCCTTTGATATTCTATTCACTCCAAACCTAGGGCCTAGTAGATGCTATCTAGTACTTGGTGAATTAATAATATTGGAATATGATACACATTTCACTGAAAGTACTCCTCCCTTCTAATTAGAATAATAGGAAGTAGAAAGAAGATAACTAACATTGAAAGTGTTGTAAAAATGAAGCCATCAAAAAAATTAAACCATTATTTCAAAACCATCTTTGAAGCAAATAATCTGTTCACAGTAACTCAAATCTTTATCACAGCCTTTATTGTAAAACTACACATGCAAGCACACACACAAACACACACACACACCATCAAGACAGTCATTTTTACTAAATACTGTTTGACGGAGATCACAATTTGAAACCTAGAAAAATACCACTTGTTCACCTTTGTATTCCACACAATTCCTAACACATAGTAGGTGCTTTCAAATCCTTCACTGAGTTGAATAGTCATAAAGAAAAATGTTTTCTCTGCTCTTCATGTGACTTCACTATATTTTAAAGGTGTGAGTCATCAACTCTGGCAATAAAAGCAGAACTTAGACCACTACAAATAATTGACAAATTTAAAGGGCTCTCTGAAATGAGAAGAGATATCCATAGATGCGTTCCCTAATTACACAAGTATAAGAAGATGCACTGTTCCACTGTTGTCAATTTGCTATATTAAGACATCTCTGAATTGAATTATTGGAGCATGTATAAATGCAACCTTAAAGGGGTCCACATACGTGCTCCCGACAGTCTGGAAACAAAAGCTACTGTTCAGATAAAAGATGACAGGCAACAGGAACCTGACAAGCCATGTAATGTAATTTATTGCATTTTCTGCACGTTTGAATTTGTAGGCCTCCATAGCCATTAAGCAAAATTAGTTTCATGATGTCAGCCAAAAAGCCTCATGGGCAACAGTTTTGTCATTAAAAAAACCACCATCCCAATCTGTTTGAATCTGTTTGCTTATTAGATGCCTCTCAGTGAATTCAGGAAAGACGTTTTAATTGCACTCTTGCTGTACAATGTTTAGTATAGCCATGAAGTATAACAAATTCCTATTCTTCCTTCTTTCCCCAAGTCTAAAATAATTTAGATATAGTTGAAGAAACAGTCTAGCAGTTCTCTATCAAAAATGGAGCAAATTCAAAAATACAAATGTGACCTTAATATATATTTACCCAACTTAAAAAGCAAGTTTCAGAGAAAGACATCTTCATCTTCTTCTTTTTTTTTTTAGGTGTTCAGTAAATATTTATTAAGTGAACAAGTACAGTAGTGGTCCTCATAAGTACACTGAATTACATCAAATGGAACCATATTTTCTATTCTTTCCAGGAGAGTAAAAATAAAAAAAATCATGACTGATGAATTATATTTAAGCAGCAAAATAGTTTCCTATCAAACCTTCCTCTTCCAAAGGATCTAGGGGGAGATTGCTATTATGAATCCTACTATAAAGACACTTAAAGGAAAAAGGATTGTTGAAGTGCTGTCTTGATTTATCTATTTAAATTTATACAAGTAAAGAAAAATCTTGGAGAGGAAGTGAAGAATTGAGGGCAGAAAGGTGAATTTCAAATTCTTCAATTTTACTTCATTTCTGCAAGGTACAAATTCATTACATATTAATTTATTTTTATTTTATTTGTCGTATTTTATGCACATATTTATAAATATATGCCTTTATGAAACTATAGATTTAACATAGATCCACTTTATATACATAAATCCTCATATAGTTTGAAGTCATATCATGGTTAGAATGATAAATTTACATCTATTTAAATTTTTTTTTTTATTGTTTATGAGTATAACATAATTTTTTTTTTGTTTTTTTTAATTTTATTTTGTCGATATACATTGCGGCTGATTATTGCTCCCCATCACCAAAACCTCCCTCCCTTCTCCCTCCAGCCCTCCCTCCCAACAATGTCCTCTCTGTTTGCTTGTCGGATCAACTTCAAGTAATTGTGGTTGTTATATCTTCTCCCCCCCCCCCGGTTTTGTGTGTGTGTGTGTGTGTGTGTGTGTGTGTGTGTGAATTTATATATTAATTTTTAGCTCCCATCAATAAGTGAGAACATGTGGTATTTTTATTCTTGTGCCTGACTTGTTTCACTTAATATAATTCTCTCGAGGTCCATTCATGTTGTTGCAAATGGCAGTATTTCATTCATTATTATAGCTGAGTAGTATTCCATTGTGTAGATGTAGCACATTTTCCGTATCCACTCATCTGATGATGGACATTTGGGCTGGTTCCAACTCTTGGCTATTGTAAAGAGTGCTGCGATGAACATTGGGGAACAGGTATACCTTCGACTTGATGATTTCCATTCCTCTGGGTATATTCCCAACAGTGGGATAGCTGGGTCGTATGATAGATCTATCTGCAATTGTTTGAGGAACCTCCATACCATTTTCCATAGAGGCTGCACCATTTTGCAGTCCCACCAACAATGTATGAGAGTTCCTTTTTCTCCGCAACCTCGCCAGCATTTATCGTTCAGAGTCTTTTGGATTTTAGCCATCCTAACTGGGGTGAGATGGTATCTCAGTGTGGTTTTGATTTGCATTTCCCGGATGCTGAGTGTTGTTGAGCATTTTTTCATATGTCTGTTGGCCATTTGTATATCTTCCTTAGAGAAATGCCTACTTAGCTCTTTTGCCCATTTTTTAATTGGGTTGCTTGTTTTCTTCTTGTACAGTTGTTTCAGTTCCTTATATATTCTGGATATTAATCCTTTGTCAGATGTATATTTTGCAAATATTTTCTCCCACTCTGTTGGTTGTCTTTTAACTCTGTTAATTGTTTCTTTTGCTGTGCAGAAGCTTTTTAGTTTGATATAATCCCATTTGTTTATTTTTCCTTTGGTTGCCCGTACTTTTGGGGTCGTATTCATGAAGTCTGTGTCCAGTCCTATTTCCTGAAGTGTTTCTCCTATGTTTTCCTTAAGAAGTTTTATTGTTTCAGGGTGTATACTTAAATCCTTAATCCATTTTGAGTTGATTTTAGTACACGGTGAGAGGTATGGATCTAGTTTCATTCTCTTGCATATGGATATGCAGTTATCCCAGCACCATTTGCTGAAGAGGCAGTCCCTTCCCCAGTGAATAGGCTTGGTGCCTTTGTCAAAGATCAGATAGCAGTAAGAGTGTGGGTTGATTTCTGGATTCTCTATTCTATTCCATTGGTCAGTGTGTCTGTTTTTATGCCAGTACCATACTGTTTTGGTTATTATACCTTTGTAGTATAGCTTAAAGTCAGGTAGTGTTATGCCTCCAGCTTTATTTTTTTTGCTCAGCATTGCTTTGGCTATGCATGGTCTTTTATTGTTCCATATAAATGACTGGATAGCTTTTTCCATTTCTGAGAAAAATGTCTTTGGAATGTTGATGGGGATTGCATTGAATTTGTATATCACTTTGGGTAGTATGGACATTTTCACTATGTTGGTTCTTCCAATCCAAGAGCATGGGATATCTTTCCATCTTCTTGTATCCTCTCTAATTTCTCTCAGCAGTGGTTTGTAGTTCTCATTATAGAGATTTTTCACCTCCTTGGTTAACTCAATTCCTAAGTATTTTATTTTTTTGGTGGCTATTGTAAATGGGCAGGCTTTCTTGATTTCTCGTTCTGCATGTTCACTATTGGAGAAAAGAAATGCTACTGATTTTTGTGTGTTGATTTTGTATCCCGCTACTGTGCTGAAATCATTTATCAATTCCAACAGTTTTTTTGTAGAGGTTTTAGGCTGTTCAATATATAGGATCATGTCATGTGCAAACAGGGACAGTTTGACTTCATCTTTTCCAATCTGGATGCCCTTTATTTCCTTCTCTTCTCTGATTGCTCTGGCTAGTACTTCCAACACTATGTTGAATAGGCGTGGTGAGAGTGGGCATCCTTGTCTAGTTCCTGTTCTTAAAGGAAAAGCTTTCAGCTTTTCCCCATTCAGGATGATATTGGCAGTGGGTTTAGCATATATGGCTTTAATTATGTTGAGATACTTTCCCTCTATACCTAACTTATAGAGGGTCTTTGTCGTGAATGAGTGCTGAACTTTATCAAATGCTTTTTCAGCATCTATAGAGATGATCATATGGTCCTTGTGTTTGAGTTTATTAATATGGTGTATCACATTTATTGATTTCTGTATGTTGAACCAACCTTGCATCCCTGGGATGAATCCCACTTGATCGTGATGAATAATTTTTCGTATGTGTTGCTGTATTCTGTTTGCTAGTATTTTAGTGAGGATCTTTGCATCTCTATTCATCAAGGATATCGGCCTGTAGTTTTCTTTTTTGGTTATATCTTTACCTGGTTTTGGTATCAGGATGATGTTTGCTTCATAGAATGAGTTTGGGAGATTTGCGTCCGTTTCAATCTTTTGGAATAGTTTGTAAAGAATTGGTGTCAATTCCTCTTTGAATGTTTGGTAAAATTCTGCTGTGAATCCATCTGGTCCTGGGCTTTTCTTTGTTGGGAGCCTTCCGATAACAGCTTCAATCTCCTTTATTGTTATTGGTCTGTTCAAATTTTCTACGTCTTCATGGTTCAGTTTTGGGAGCTTGTGTGTGTCCAGAAATTCATCCATTTCCTCCAGATTTTCAAATTTGTTGGCGTATAGTTGTTTATAGTAGTCTCGAATGATTCATTGTATTTCAGATGAATCAGTTGTAATATCGCCTTTTGCATTTCTAATTTTTGTTATTTGAGTCTTCTCTCTTCTTTTTTTTGTTAGCCATGCTAATGGTTTGTTGATTTTATTTATCTTTTCGAAAAACCAACTTTTTGATTCGTTGATCTTTTGAATTGTTTATTGGTTTTCAATTTCATTCAGTTCTGCTCTGATCTTAATGATTTCTTTCCGTCTGCTAACTTTAGGTTTGGATTGTTCTTGTTTTTCTAGTTCTTTAAGGTGAAGTGTTAGGTTGTTCACTTGCCATTCTTCTGAAGTGAGCGTTTAATGCAATAAATTTCCCCCTCAATACTGCTTTTGCAGTATCCCACAGGTTTTGGTATGATGTATCATTGTTTTCATTAGTTTCAAGAAATTTTTTGATTTCCTGCTTGATTTCTTCTTGGACCCATATGTCATTAAGTAGAATGCTGTTTAATTTCCATGTGTTTGTATAGTTTCCAGAGTTTCGTTTGTCATTAATTTCTAGTTTTAATCCATTGTGGTCTGAGAAGATACATGGGATAATTCCAATTTTTTTGAATTTATTGAGACTTGATTTCTGACCTAATATGTGATCTATCCTGGAGAATGATCCATGTGCTGATGAGAAGAATGAATATTCTGAGGTTGTTGGGTGCAATGTTCTGTAGATATCTGCCAATTCCAATTGGTCTAGAGTCTTGTTTAGATCTTGTGTTTCTCTACTGATTCTTTGCCTAGATGATCTGTCTAATATTGACAGTGGGGTGTTCAGGTCCCCTGCTATTATGGTATTAGTGTCTATTTCCTTCTTTAGGTCTAATAGAGTTTGTTTTATAAATATGGCTGCTCCAACATTGGGTGCGTACATATTTATGATTGTTATGTCTTCTTGATGGATCAGTCCTTTTATCATTAAGTAGTGTCCCTCATTGTCTCTTTTTATGGTTTTTAGTTTAATGTCTATTTTGTCAGATATAAGAATAGCTACTCCAGCTCGTTTTTCTTTTCTCTTTGCATGTTAAATCTTTTTCCATCCTTTCACTGTTAGTCTATGTGAATCTTTATGGCTGAGGTGGGTCTCTTGTAGGCAGCATATAGTTGGGTCCTCCTTTTTGATCCAGTCGGCCAGTCTGTGTCTTTTGATTGGGCAATTTAAGCCTTTTACATTAAGAGTTGTTATTGAAAGGTGTTGATTTATTCCTAGCATTTTATTGGTTGTTTGGTTGTCTTAGGTGTCTTTTGTTCCTTGCTTTCTGATTTACTGTTTGGTTTCTGTGTTTGTTGGTTCCTTAGGTTGTAGATAGCGTTTTTCTTTGCTTGTTTTCTCTTCATGAATGCCATTTTTATTATACTAGTGGGTATTGACTTTTCTTGGGTTTTTATGGCAGTGGTAGTTATTTTTCAGGAACCAAACCCAGTACTCCCTTGAGGATTTCTTGTAAGGGTGGTCGTGTGGTAGTCAACTCCCACAGTTTTTGTTTGTCTGAGAAATATACTATTTGCCCTTCATTTCGGAAGGATAGCCTTGCAGGGTAGAGTATTCTTGGCTGGCAATCTTTGTCTTTTAGTATTTTGAATATATCATCCCATTCCTTTCTAGTTTTTAGGGTTTGTGATGAAAAGTCTGATGTTAGCCTGATTGGGGCTCCCTTATAGGTGATTTGACGCTTCTCTCTTGCAGCTTTTAAGATTCTCTCTTTGTCTCTGAGTTTTGCCAATTTGAGTATGAAATGTCTTGCAGAAGGCCTTTTTGGGTTGATTACGTTTGGAGATCGTTGAGCTTCCTGGATCTGAAGATCTGTGACTTTTCCTATACCTGGGAAGTTTTCTGCCACTATTTTGTTGAATATGTTTTCAATGGAATCTCCATTTTCCTCCCCTTCTGGAATACCCATGACTCGGATATTTGAGCGCTTGAGGTTGTCTGATATCTCTCTCAGATTTTCTTCAATGTCCTTGATTCTTTTTTCTTTCTTTTTGTCTGCTTGTGTTATTTCAAACAGCCCATCTTCAAGTTCAGAGCTTCTCTCTTCAACTTCGACAAGCCTGCTGGTTAAACTCTCCATTGTGTTTTTTCTTTCGCTGAATAACTTCTTCAGTTCAGCAAGTTCTGCTACATTTTTTTTCAGGACATTGATTTCTTTGTACATTTCCTCTTTCAGATCCTGTATACTTTTCCTCATTTCATCATGATGTCTAGCTGTGTTTTCTTGTATCTCATTCATTTCCTTAGAATTATCATTCGAAATTCCTTGTCAGTCATTTCAAGGGCTTCTTGTTCTATAGGATCTAGAGTTTGAGATTTATTAACTTTTGGTGGTGTACTTTCTTGATTTTTTGTATTTCTGGTATCTTTTTTTTGGTGTTTATTCATTGTGGCAGGGGGTTTCACAGTCCACCGGTTTGAGACTAATGAATAACTAGGATGTTGCTGTGGTTGCCAATTTTGTATGGCTACCTCCGTGGCTGCTCAGTTGGCCTCTAGTGCCTTGTGTGTATGGTTGCCTCGGGTCTTGGGCTTCTCCGGGGAGCCACCTTTCTGGTCAGCTTGGACTCTGCTAGGCTGGTGGATCACGTACCACAGGGTGTGTGATCACTGTTGAGCTTTCACTTCCCGTGCAGGACTTCTCCCTGTTCCGTGTGCTCTGGCCCAGGCTGTTGGATCGTGCAGTGGCGACCCCACAGGGTGTGTGGTTTCTGTCGAGTCTCCGCCTCCCTGGCCGCACGTCTCCCCACTCTGTGCGCACTGTGCTGGGCTGGGGCGTGTCTTCTGCAACCCTCATCTATCAGCTGGGCCTTCAAGACCCTGCTCGGCACCGCCTCGCCCAGGAAATCTACCAGGTTTCTGCTAGGCACAGACGACCGGTTGCTCTGGGTGCCTTTGTAGCACTGTGTAGATCTTTCTCGGGACTTGTTCACCTTTGTATCCCCCCGGTATAAACCGAGTCTAGCGCCCGCCTGCAGCCAGCTCTCCGGCAGGTTCAAGCGGACCTGGGAACTCTCCTACCACACTGTTCCCAACCAGTTCAAGCGGACCTGGTAACTCTCCTACCACACTGTTCCCAACCAGAAATTCGTTAGGCTTTTTTCCGAACTGGTGGCCGCATAGATGGTATCTGCCTCCCAGTAACAGGAAGTTTACTGGGGGTCGGAGTCCAGGGTGTGGTGGAGTGACAGTCGGCCCACCCGTACTTCCTTGCCCTCCCGACACTGGCCGGGGACACCCCACGCCACCAACCCGCCAGAGAACCGTGGAGGGAGTGGGAGGGGAGGCCGGCCCGCAGGCTCCGGAAAGCCCCGCGCCGGGCCAGGCAAGTGGGAAGGCTCAGTGACGGCCGAGCCGGGCGGAGCTGCCTGCACCTGGGAAAATGGAGCCAGCCCCGGGGCGGTGAGTGGCCTGGTGATGCAGGCGGGAGCCGGGTGGGCATCAGCCCCCCAAACAGGGCTGGTCCAGGGGTCACTCACAGGGTTGTGCCAGGTCGGGCGCTCACTCTCTGCCTCTGGTTTGCCGCCTTCCCCGTTCTCGGTCGCTGCCGCCTCGGGCTGTTCAGTCGCGGCGCGGCTCAGGCGCTCCCAGGTATCTTCTTTAATGCCGGCCTGAAACCTCGAATCCTGAATAGGGCAGCTGGCCGCCTTCAGCATGGCCCCGGCCTCCAGGATCCTGTCTGCATCCACAGCAGCCCTGGTGCCATGTTCCCTGTTTTGAGACTCGCTTTTGCAGCTAAGAAACAGTTCTTTTCCTGCTCCACACTTCGAAGCCGAAGCCTCTCCTGCCGAGGGCAAAGTGGCGGTCACCCCCCACGACCGGCCACCAGCAGCGGTCCTCCCTTAAGAGATGGCAAGAGGAAGGTCCACAAGTTTCCCGGCTGCCTGAGGCCCAGTGGCCGCCTTTTCCACCTCAGCTACTCTGCGCCAGCCGCCGCAGCCACCGCCATCTTGAAACTGCTCTACCCTTCATCTTCTACTGTTCCTACTTGTTAATCTCTGAATGCACTATGCTCTCTCAAGCTCCTATGCCTTTGCAAATGCTGTTTTCCCCTCTGCTTGTTTAGAATCTCCTCCTCAAACTGTCTAGCAAATTTCTACTCATTATGGAAGTCTTATCGCGTTTTCTCAAAAAAGACTCATACAATCCTTCCCCTATGCACTTACTACATACTTTCATTAATACTTCTCAAACTGGACTGTAACTCAGTCTCTTACAGTCAAAGAACTGTAAATCTCTGCTGGTAATGACTGAACACTTCTTGGCAGAGCTGATATTCAGCTGGTACACACAAGCACAGTCTAAAGGGTTGTACTGAAGTACTGTAATGTAGTCTGGTGAACTGTCAGTGCCCCAAACTCCTAGCCCTAAGGAGCCTGCTGATGGCCCAATCTCCTCACCTCCACAACCCAGTAACTAAAGCAAGAAAGCCTGACACAGCATAAAGGATGGAGGGGTCCTTCAAAACCCTGATCCAGTGCTATGGCCATCTTGATTGGTTGGTGCCTATGTTGTACTAACTGGTAAATTCTTTGAATATCACCTCTGCCTCTTTGTACCCAAACATAGGACACTTCCTAGGTTATAGTAAACCTTTAATTATTTGTCAAAATAATGAATGAAGACATACCAGCCCTAGCAAGGGCCCAGGGTCAATGGGTATGCTATCAAAACTATGCAGACAATAATAAGATTGGTAAGAAAAATCTAGGTCCTTACATGCTAGGAGGAAAAATGGTCAAGTCTGCCTATTTTCTATGTTTGCACTCAGCTTCTGGTAAAATAAATGTTTAATTTGATAATGTGGGCAAAAATCTTCAATATGATACTTTATGAAGCATATGATTCAAGATGGGGTTTTTAAAAATATTTTTAAACAAGGTTCCTATAAAACCATAGTCTCCATAACAATACCACAAACGGTGATCACTGAACTCCAGTAAGTGTCTTGGACAGCAAGACAGATAATCACTAAGGAAGAACACAAGTGATTAATGCAAATGGAGAGGAAAAGGCAAGAATGAGAAGAGTCAGTTAATTATAAATGGCATGTCTAATTACAGATTTTGCTAGGGGCTTCAGATACTTCTAATTAGTTTTACCCTATTGGTATATTAATTATAAAGAGAACACCATGAGAGAATTTTCTAATCACAGTAAGTTACTCAAGAATATAAAATCAGAGTTTAAGTTATCTTTATAATTTAATAATTAAACGTTCAATAATGTATGATAATTATTTTGAAAGTAATCAACACATATATCACATTAAAATCAAGTTGCTCAGAACATTACTAAGGTGGTAACAGAGTCTTTAAAAAATATGTGAGAGCAAGTATGTAACTGAAAGAAGGATGAATGTGTAGCTTTCATAAGAAGAATTTTAAACTTGTAAATGGTGATATAACAATCTTTTTAGGCTATTTACTTTTTGGTAGAAAAATCTTTCAGTCCTGCTGTAGGCAGTTTCAGAAAGCCATAAGATTCAAATGTTAAAAGTAACAATGGAAGGGAAGAATAGTAGCAAAAGAAGCTTATTTAATTTCAACACTGTCCCATTAATTTAACATCAATCTTCAGTAAAACAATGTTGTTCTATATACTATGCTCATGAAAAATTCTCAAAGGTGACAAAATCTCAAACAAGGAGCATTGTTTAGGACCAATTAAGGAAGATCATCCTCATTGTTTGTGTATTTATTAAACTAGAAACTTAGAAGAAAGGAGAAAAATAAGGAACACATTTTAAATTTTATAAAAGATTTTAGTCTCACTAATCTTAATTTGAAACAATCATGTGAATTATCTTGTCTATTAGCACGACCATATGAATTTAAACAGAAAATATATACAAAGAATAGGTAAGTAATAGTAACTAGCTACCATTTATTGAGTACCTATAAACTATGCCAGACAGAATGCAAGGTGCTTTACATAGATTAATTTTTACAACAACCTTACAAGACAGGTAGTATCATCTCTACCTTACTAACGATGAACTGATGCTAGAAAGAACCTTGGCAAAGTTAGCTGATCAGTTGCAGAGTAAAGATTCAGACCCACATCGACTATTCCTCATCTCCTGTGCTGGCCACTACACCCTACTGACTGACCAGATGGTCTCAATGCAATTAAAGTAATCCAATTTAGCACTGAAGCTCCGCAGTGTATTAGCTGTTCTAAACGGATGAAGTTAAAGCTATGATCTGCTATCTCAACAAATGTGACTATCTGAATACCTAAGGAAAATAATATAACTTAGTAATTATATTTCTGATCCTGATTTGGGAAATCAAGGATGTTGTTAGTTAGCTCAAGGGCTGTCACAAAATTCTATCTTCATTAAACTCACTTTGATCTAAACAAACAAAAAAAAATTACTAAAAGCTTAGATACAGGAGTAGAATTCAAACAGGACTGATATAAGTTAAAATATACGGAATGATAAAAATAAATGAGTAAATAAGCTTTCTCAAGCTTTTGAGAACACATATAACAAATTTACCCTTGGTTAACAAAAGTCAGGCATCTTGAATCTCTGTCTTCCAAATAAATGAACATAAATAAATCTATATGCAAAAAAATCGCTACACACCTAACAAAAGCATACAACAAATGTTTGATAAATAAGTTAATGGTTTGGCTAAACAAAAATGAAAAGTGAAAATAGAATAGGAAAACTAAGAGAAGAGTTGACCTTTCTCCAAGTTCCTTCTCACGTAAATAGTGCCAGCTCTTGAGGTTCTCTACTAAAAACAAACATTCCTTCAGAATACACCTTCCCTGGGAAAAATATCCTCCTCATGTTGCACCCAAAGAAATATCGCCTCTCTCCTAAGAGAAGGTGTGACATCCAAAATGACATCCTCCCTTATCCTGAACAGACTCTTTCTGCAAATATTTTCAATCCCTCTATATCCCATAGCATCTCTTGAGGACCAACCTTTCTATTGCTACTGGTTTTCTGAATTGAACATTATTGTTTAATCAGTATAATGAAAAACTCTAAGGCTGTTTATGATACACAGGAACCCTGACACAAAAAGGATAGCTTACAATGCAAATATAATTTTCATTTTAAAAGCATAGACATCCTTCACAAAGATAGAGCCATCTGAAAAGAATTTTTTTTAAAAAGTCTTTGTTACATGAGTTACTTTCTACTTTTTATTCTAAAGAAACCATGCCTTTAACAAAAACTGTATAATTACAGTTTTTCCTTGATACATATGGACAGTTTAAATCATAAGCAAAGGCTACGTGAAATGGTCTGCAGAAATTTTTGCTTCTGAGAGTATGAAATTCAATAGACCAGCTGCCAGGAATCTTGCTATTTCGAGCTTTTACTTATACATTACAAATCACATTTAATTAGAGTTTGTTATTTGTTACATTTTAAAGCTGTTGGAAAATAACAAGATCTTTCCCTTTGCTGACATTCTAATGCATTTTTAACTCTACCATGCACTATAAATTTATAGTAACATTTTGTCTTAGTGGGTTTTGGAATGCCAATACCACTGCATACTTGTTGAAATAAATAAATCTTTCTAAAAATTACATTGCTAATTCTCCTTGGCCCCAGAACATAGACATATCAAAAATGAAACTGGAAAGCAAATAAGTCAAGATACATTTAAAATGATATTTAATGATCCTGAAGACCAAATCTGGGTCAAACTACAAAAAGACCCTCAATATCTTCTACCAAGAATTCCGTTGATTCATTCACACACCATTCACAGAAAAGAGGTAATCAGCATGTTCTTAGCAAGCACAAACATGTTTGCTGAAGTGAACTGTGTAAGTCCAAGGATTTTGCTTTCTCCCCACATCTTTCCTTGGTCTGCAAGAAACAACTGTAGCTCAGCTGAGACTGTCTTCAACGGATTTATCTTTAAAGAGCTATATCTGCTTAAATGGGACTTGCCTGAAATCATAATGGTCCTTTCCAGTGATATTACAAGTTATATGGGCAATGAATTAACTGTGTTCAGTTAGGTAACAAGAAGGAACAAAAAGACAACCTATAACAGTGCTGAAAATCATGGGTAATATAAATATTTTCTTCTATTAAATAAAAGTAGTTGAGTACCATGTATTTCAAATTGAACTCAAAGATTTGGGGGCAGTCCACAGCAAGACCTTTACATAAGGAGCAAAATTATCTAGCAGTCCTTCTGAGAGGTCCCTGAATTAGCAAATGAGAAACTAAATGTCATAAGAGAATGTGAGACACCTCTGAAGAGCTCACTGCAGAATAAAATGTAAAAGACTTCAAGTATTAAGGAGAAATTAAAGAAACTATCTAGAAATTTATACAAATCTGAAATTGCATATAACTTAAGAAAAATAACACTTATCAAACTTCCTCATGCTTACAATTCTGTACTCTCTGGGAAGAATGGCACACGTGGAAGGAAGCCATATTCTAACTGGACATACTAGGCCAAGGTTTCCCACATCCAACATATGAAAACCCATGGGTTTCCTGTGAATTTCCTAGGAGTGTATGTCTAGAGTCAGAACTATTCACTGCCAACCCAGGGGCCCATCCAACATTAGACCACACCAGTGGGACCCTTGAGAGAATTGGTTAGGTCCAGAACCTTCGGCTTTGTAAAAGAGCCACTTAGAAGCTCTTGTAAAAGGAAACTTCCATTCACAGCATTTGCCTAGGAAATATCAAAACTAAATGCTGTTTCACTACAATAGAACCTATTTTAACCAATCAGATACAGATCTATGAACTCATTCCATCCTATCCAAAATGCTAGTTTTCTGTCCTTAATTAGTATAACCATTATTTACACCCCTAATCCCCACCCCCGCTCTTTTCTAGTACTAAAATCTGGACTTTTCCACCTTAACAAGACAATTATTCAATGAATTTCTTTACTCTATTTCCTTGTCTGACAAATAAATTAACTCAGCTTTGGCTTACTTGCTTTTTAGCTCCAATGTTCTTTATTACATTCTTTGACATACTGACTTTTCAAGAATACTTTCAACCACTTTTTCTCTACACAAGATTGAGTACATTTTGTAATGACAAATATGCCAGCTATCCTGATTTGATCATCACATATTGTACATGAATACTGATAGTCAACTCTGTACCCCACAAATATGTATAATCAATTACATTTCAATAAATAAATAAGGAAAAGTACACCATGAACACTTAAAAAAAATTACTAGCCTGGAAGCTAGTATTGATCAATAATAGCACAGTCTCCCCTAGCAACCAGGCTGGAAAAGTTCATAGACTGATGGTTAGGTCATGCCACTGGTATACCTGAAAATGTACCAAACAATTAGAATCACCACTTCAGCAAAAGCAGCAACCCTGTGAGCGCTGAATGGTGGTGCTGACAATGCAATGTTGGGAGGTAGGACATAACTTGAATTTTTAAAGATGAGATCCCTTTTTTACTCCTTTTTCTGCTTATCATGTACATAGCACACTGTCAAACAGACAGGAAAAAATCAATTATTATGTAGCAATTGTTTGCCCCTTAAAGACAGGCATTCCACTACTATTCCAAATAGAAGGATATGTTGCTGGAAACCCTGGTATACCACTTTAACTGACCCAGGACTACCCTACCTTTAATCACACAATCTTTTACGAAGGACTTATTCCTTAGGTAATTTCAGAGTGAAGGATGTTTGCCAAATAAAAAACAAGTTTTATTTAGACAACACAAATTAATACTGTAATGTGCCTTATTAGATCAGATTCTGTTCCCCAGCACATTTCAAGCCTCCCTCTCCCTGTTTACAGAGACTATCCCAGAGGTCCTTTGGAACCAAAACAAATAGCAAAATGCAACTGGAGATTTTTTTTTTTAATCAACCAGTAATAACCACAGTTTTATTTTGCTATATTTAGAGTGAGGATTTTTTTCTTTCTTTCTTTTTTTTTTTTTTTTTGCTTCCATATATTTATTTATTTACTTATTTATTTATTTATTTTACTTCTGAACATGCATTGTAGTTGATTTTCATGCCCCTTTACCCATTCTTCCCCACTCACATCATATCTGTTCACTTGACTTAAATAGTTCAAGGAATTTTTATGATTATTCTGTCTTCTTACCCCTCCCATCCTTGACTTGTTCGTGTGTTTGTTTGTTTATTTATTTATTTATTTTACCTCCCACAAATAAGTGAGGACATGTGGTATCTCTCTTTCTCTGCCTGACTTGTTTCACTTAATATAATTTTCTCTAAGTCCGTGCGTGTTGTTGCGAATGGTACTATTTCGTTATTTTTTATACCAGAGTAGTATTCCATTGAGTAGATGTACCACGGTTTCCTTGTAAAGTCATCAGATGATGCACATTTGCACTGGTTCCAACTCTTGGCTATTGTGAATAGAGCTGCAATAATAAACACTGGAGAACAGGTATCCCTTCAGCATGATGATTTCCATTCCTCTGGGTATATTCCCAACTGTGGAATAGCTGGGTCATATGGTAGATCTATCTTTAATTGTTTGAGAAACCTCCATACCATTTTCCATAAAGGCTACACCATTTTGCAGCCCTACCAACAGTATATGAGAGTTCCTTTTCCTCCGCAACCACTCCAGCACTTATCATTCTCAGTCTTTTGGATGTTAGCCATACTAACTGGAGTGAAATGGTATGTCAGAGTGGTCTTCACTTGCATTTCCCGAATGCTGAATGACGTTGAGCATTTTTTCATGTGTCTGTTGGCCATTCATTTATCTTCCTTTGAGAAATGCCTATTCAGCTCCTTTGCCCATTTTTTAAAATCATGTTTTTTTTGAAAGTAATGTTTTAAGAAAATGAATAACACAACAAAACAATCTAGGACTGCAGTAGAAAGACAAAGGAAGCAAGGAAACCAACTTCATATGAGATGGGAATTAGTACACAAAGAATAAGGCAATGGCTCTAGGAATAGTAAAGAAAAGCTGAATCTGATGTTACCAACAAACTTCACCTTTTCTATCACAAATTTACTTTATTCTGGAAATAGATGGATGCCAATAACTATTTTCCCAATTTGCCTGAAGGAAGAAAGAGGTCCTTAAGAGTTCACTCATGAAGTACAGGGTCATCTTTTTCCAAGCAGGTTACGGAGTGCCTGAAATTCAACAACCAGGAAACCATCCTTTTCAATTATAACACTCTATTCTTCCAGCATTTTCTCCCAAAATACCCTAGAAGGAGAGATTTCAGAAGTACTCAGCCATTACTGCTACTCTGATGGCAATTACCGTGCCTTCTCCAGTCACACTTACCTCTATTCATACTTCCCTACCTCCCCCCCACACACACCAACCCTGCCTTGATAAAAAGAGCCAGGGCAGAATGCTTTGCAAAAATTAGGAACTAAACCAGAATAACTGCCAAGAGTTTTAAACTTCTAATATCAGAGCTAAGATAACCTTCATATTTTCTCTGTCCCTAGATACAATATTTAAAAAAAGAAAGAAAGAAAGAAAGAAAAAGTCCTTGTTAAAAAAAAAAATCACAGAAATTTCAAGATAGACTTCATCTTTTTTTTTTTTTTTTTTGGGGGGGGGGATCTTTTTTGTGACCGGTAAGAGGATCGCAACCCTTGGCTTGGTGTCGTCCACACCGCGCTCAGCCAGTGAGCGCACCGGCCATCCCTGTATAGGATCTGAACCTGCAGCAGGAGCGCCACTGTGCTCCCAGCGCCGCACTCTCCCGAGTGTGCCACAGGGTCGGCCCCTTCATCCTCTTTTTTAAAAGAAACTTTAGTGGGACAAGAGTGATTAAGAGACACAGTCAATAAATCAAAGTGGATAAGAACCCAAGCTTCCTTCAGGTACTCCCTGCCACCATCAGGGCAAAGTTCTGACTCTATAGCCTGGTATATTTGAAACCAGGCCCTTATTATTTGAAACCAAACAATCCCTTTCAACCTCATTCTTCATCACACCACTTTCCGCCTCCTCATTCACCAACTGTTTCTAATGAATGTCTACAGATCCCCAGTGTTTAATGTCCTCTCATACCACCATACCTTGGCCCATTCCATTTTTCTTCATACAACACTTTTCCCTTTTCTTTAGGGTTACATTGAACTCAATATCTTCTTTTTTTTTTTTTTTTTTTTTTTTTTGGTCGTTTTTTCGTGACCGGCACTCAGCCAGTGAGTGCACCGGTCAGTCCTATATAGGATCCGAACCCGCGGCGGGAGCGTCGCCGCGCTGCCAGCGCAGCACTCTACCAAGTGCGCCACGGGCTCGGCCCTGAACTCAATATCTTCTTAGAAATGTCTGCTGACATCCTTCCTCTTGAACCCTGAAACACATCCCTACCTAACAAACCAAGTCTGAAATAGGCTCCCTTCTTTATGCACACCTCTATCAAACTTCTCAGAGGATGGTTCCGGTCAAGATGGCAGAGTAGTCGGTTCCTGGTGTCACTCTCTCCCATAGACTGATCAATTTGCAGCTGTTGAGGAGCAGCGACTGAGGACCTGAGATCTGCGCTAGAGTGGACAGGAGCCGTGTGCTACAGGACTCCAGTTCAGGTTGCTCCCCATTGCATATGTAGACTTTAGAACTTCTGGGTCCACATACCCCAAGTATGCCAGGCCAAGAAGGCAGGCGGGGCAGGACTTCCAGCCAAGGCTGGTCCCACCACCACAAGAGACTTAACAGGCAGATAAGGCAGGTGGGGCAGGAATTCCGGCCCAGGCCGATCTGCCACCGGGAGAGACCTAATAGGCTTGGGGCTCCCACATCCCAAGTCAGCCAAGCCAGAGAAGGCAGGCGGGGGTGAGAATTCTGGCCCAGGCCGGTCCCACCACCAGGAGACACCCAACAGCCTTGGGGCTCCCACAACCCGAGCCAGCCAAGCTAGAGAAGGCAGGCAGGGCAGGACTTCCAGCCCAGGGCCCTCCTACCTCCGGGAGTGACTTAAGAGGTTTGAAGCCCCCACACCCCGAGCCAGCTGAGCGGGAGAAGGCAGGAGGAGCGGCACTTCTGACCCAGGTTGGTCCCGCTGCCGGGAGAGACTTAACAGCCTTGGGGCTCCCACACCCCAAGCCAGGCGAGCTGGAGAAGACAGGTGGGGCAGGACTTCCAACCCAGGCTAGTTCCTGCTGACCAGAAGTGGCAGTCCCTTCAGGATCCAAGCCAGACATCAGGGTGAAACGAGTGGACTGTGATACCCCTGGCTACAATGACAAAACACCAAAGGAAAGATACAAGAGATATGAAAAATCAAGGAAGTACATCACCACCAAAGGAAAATAGTAACTCTCAAGGGCTAGATCCTATAGAACAGGAAGTCTTTGAAATGTCAGACAAGGAATTTAGAGTAACAATTCTAAGGAAACTAAATGAGATACATGAAAACTCAAACAAGACAATGAAATGAGAAAAAATATACAAGGTCTGAAAGAAGAAATGTACAAAGAAATCAATGCCTTGAAAAAGAATGTAGCTGAGCTTGTGGAGCTGAAGGAAGGATTCATTCAATGAAATAAAAAACACAACAGAGAGTTTAGCCAGCAGACTTGAACAAGCAGAAGAGAGAATTTCTGACCTTGAAGACAGGCTGTTTGAATTAACACTGGCAGACCAGAAAAAAGAAAAAAGAATCAAAAAAACTGAAGAAAATCTAAGAGAGACTACAGACAGCCTTAAGCGCTCAAATATCCGAATTGTGGGTATTCCAGAAGGGGAGGAAAAAGGAAATGGCATTGAAAACATATTCAATGAAATAATAGCAGAAAACTTCTCAGGTATAGGGAAAGTCACAGATCTCCAGATTCAGGAAGCCCAAAGTGCCCAACACATTCAACCTGAAAAGATCCTCTCCAAGACGTGACAATCAAACTGGCAAAACTCAAAGACAAAGAGAGAATCTTAAAAGCTGCAAGAGAGAAGCAGCAAGTCACCTATAAGGGAGCCCCAATCAGAATAACATCAGACTTTTCATCAGAAACCCTAAAAGCCAGAAAAGAATGGGATGATATATTCAAAACACTAAAGGACAAAAATTGCCAGCCAAGAATGCTTTACCCAGCAAGGCTATCATTCTGAAATGAAGGACAAATAGTATATTTCTCAGACAAACAAACACTGTGGGAGTTCACTACCACACGACCAGCCCTACAAGAAATTGTCAAGGAAGTACTTGGTTTGATACCACAAAAACAACCATCACTGCCATGAATACTCAAGAAAGAACAATACCTACCAGCAAAACAAAAATGCTAACAAAAGAGAAAAAGTAGTTTATCTATCACCCCAAGAAAACAACAAATACAGAAGACAAACAGAAAATTAGAAAGAAAGGAATACAAGGTACTTAAGACATCTAAACAAAAATCAGTAAAATGCTAGGAGTAAATCAACACCTTTCAATAATAACTCTAAATGTAAAGGAATTAAACTCCCCATTCAAAAGACACAGACTGACTGACTGGATTAAAAAGATGGACCCAACAATATGCTGTCTTCAAAAGACTCACTTGACCTGTAAAGACACACATAGACTGAGAGTGAAAGACTGGAAAAAGATATATCATGCAAATAGAAATGAAAAACAAGCTGGAGTAGCATTCTTACATCAGATAAAATAGACTTTAAAGCCCAAACCATAAAAACAGATAACAAAGGCCACTATTTAATGATAAAAGGATCTATCCATCAAGAAGACATAACAATCATAAATATATACCCACCCACTGTCGGAGCAGCCAGATTTACACAGCAAACACTATTAGATCTAAAGAAAGAGATGGACACTAACACCATAATAGCGGGGGATCTGAACACCCCACTCTCATCATTGGACAGATCATCTAGGCAAAATTCAATAGAGAAAAACAATCTAAACAATACTTTAGGCCAACTGGATTTGGCAGATATCTACAGAACTTTCCATCCAGCAACCTCAGAATACTCATTCTTCTCATCTGCACATGGAACATCCTCCAGGATAGACCACATGTTAGGTCACAAAGCAAGTCTGAACAAATTCAAAAAAATTAGAATTATTCCATGTATTTTTCAGATCAGAATGGATTAAAATTAGAAATCAATAATAAATGAAACTCTGGATACTATACAAACACACAGAAATTAAACAACATTCTACTTAATGACATGTGGGTCCAACAAGAAATTAAACAGGAAATCAAAAAATTTCTTGAAACTAATGAAAATGATGACACCTCATACCAAAACCTGTGGGATACTGCAAAAGCAGTATAAAGGGAGAAATTTATTGCATTAAATGTTTACTTCAGAAGAATGGAAAGATGGCAAATAAAGAACATAGCACTTCACCTTAAAGATCAAGAAAAACAAGAACAATCCAAACCTAAAGTTAGTAGACGGAAAAAAATAATTAAGATCAGAGCAGAGCTTAATGAAATAGAAACACAAAAAACAACACAAAAGATTAATGAAACAAAAAGTTGGCTTTTTGAAAAGATAAATAAAATTGACAAACCATTAGCATGGCTAACTAAAAAAAGAAGAGAGAAGACCCAAATAACAAAAATTAGAAATGAAAAATGTGATAGTACAACTGACACCTCAGAAATACAAGGAATCATTAGAGACTACTATAAACAACTCTATGCCAACAAATTAGAAAATCTGGAGGAAATGGATAAATTTCTGGATGCATACAAACTACCGAAACTGAGCCAAGAAGATATAGAAAATCTGAACAGTCCAATAATAATAAAAGAGATTGAAGCTGTTATCAGAAAGCTCCCAAGAAAGAAAAGCCTGGGACCGGATGGGTTCACTGCAGAATTCTACCAAACCTTCAAAGAGGATCTGATACCAATTTGCTACAGACTGTTCCAAAAGATTGAAACAAAGGCCATTCTCCCAATCTCAATCTATGAGGCAAACATCACCCTGATATCAAAACCAGACAAAGATGCATCAAAAATAGAAAACTACAGACCAATATCCTTGATGAATATAGATGCAAAAATCCTCAATAAAATACTAGCTAACAGAATACAGCAACACATACAGAAAACTATACACCATGATCAAGTGGGACTCATCCCAGGAATACAAGGTTGGTTCAACATATGCAAATCAATAATGTGATACACCACATCAATAAAAGCAAACACAAAAACCACATGATCATCTCTATTGACACTGAAAAAGAATTTGACAAAATTCAACATCCTTTCATGATAAAGACTCTTTACAAGTTAGGCATAGATGCAAAGTAGCTTAACATAAGCCCACTGCCAATATCATCCTGAAAGGGGAAAAATTGAAAGTGTTTCCCTTAAAAACAGGAACTAGAAAAGGAAGCCCACTCTCACCATTCCTATTCAACAGTGTTGGAAGTACTGGCCAGAACAGTCAGAGCATAGAAGGAAATAAAGAGCATCCAGACTGGAAAGGATGAAGTCAAGCTGTCCCTGTTAGTACATGATATGACCCTATATATTGAACAGCCTAAAGCCTCTATAAAAAAACTCCTAGAGTTGATAAATGATTTCAGCAAAGTTGCAGGATCCAAAATCAACACACAAAAATCAGTAGCATTTCTATACTCCAACAGTGAACATGCAGAAAAAGAATTCAAGAAAGCTAGCCCATTTACAATAGCCACCAAAAAATAAAATATTTAGCAATAAAGCTGACCAAGGATATGAAAAATCTCTATGAAGGGAACTACAAACCACTGTTGAGAGACGTTAAAGAGGACACAAGAAAATGGAAACATATCCCATGCTCTCGGATTGGAAGAATTAACATTGTGAAAATGTCCATATTACCCAAAGTGATCTACAGATTCAATGCAATCCCCATCAAAATTCCAATGACATTTTTCTCTGAAATGGAAAAAGCTATCCAGACATTTATATGGAACAACAAAAGACCACATGTAGCCAAAGCAATCCTGAGTAATAAAATAAAGCTGGAGGCATAACACTACCTGAATTTAAACTATATTATGAAGCTATAATAACCAAAACAGCATGGTACTGGCATAAAAATAGATATACTGATCAACAGAATAGAATAGTGAACCCAGAAATCAATCCATATGCCTACAGCCATCTGATTTTTGACAAAGGCAGCAAATCTACATACTGGGGAAGAGACCACCTTTTGAACAAGTGGTGCTGGGAAAACTGGATACTCATATGTAGGAGAATGAAACTAGACCCGTACCTTTCACCATATACGAAAATCAACCCAAATGGATTAAATAATTAAATATACATCCTGAAACAATTAAACTCCTTAAAGAAAACATAGGGGAAAACACTCAAGGAATTAGGAGTGGGTACAGACTTCATGAATAGGACCTAAAAAGCACAGGAGACTACAGGAAAAATAAACAAATGGGATTATATCAAACTAAAAAGCTTCTACACAGCAAAAGAAACAACCAACAGAGTGGGAGAAAATATTTGCAAAATATACCTCTGATAAAGGATTAATATCAAGAATATTAGGAACTCAACAACTTTACAGCAAAAAAACAAATAACCCATTTAAAAAATGGGCAAAGGAGCTGAATAGGCATTTCTCAAAGGAAGATATACGAATGGTCAACAGACACATGAAGAAATGCTCAACCTCACTTAGCATCCAGGAAATGCAAATCAAGACCACTTTGAGATACCATCTCACTCCAGTTAGGATGGCTAACATCCAAAAGACTGAGAATAAGTGCTGGAGAGGTTGTGGAGAAAAAGGAACTCTCATTCACTGTTGGTGGGGCTGCAAAATCATGTAGCTCTTATGGAAAATGATATGGAGGTTTCTCAAAGAATTGAAGATAAATCTACCATATGACCCAGGTATTCCACAGTTGGGAATATACCCAGAGGAATGGAAATCATGATGCCAAAGGGATACCTGTACTCCAATGTTTACTGCAGCTCTATTTACAATAGTCAAGAGCTGGAACCAGCCCAAATGCCCATTATCTGATGACTAGATAAGGAAACTGTGGTACATCTACACAATGGAATACTACTCTCCCATAAAAAAGAATGAAATACTACCATTTGCAACACCATGAATGTACTTAGAGAAAATTATATTAGTGAAACAAGTCAGGCACAGAAAGAGAAATACCACATGTTCTCGCTTATTTGTGGGAGCTAAAAATAAATAAATAAATAAACACACAAACAAACAAAGGGAGGGAGGAGAAGACAGAATAACCACAAAAATGCCTTGAACTATTTAAGTCAAGTGAACAGATACGATGGGGGTGGGATGGGGGCAGGGGGTGGAGAGGAACGGGTAAAGGGGTATGAAAATCAACTACAATATATTTTGAGAAGTAAAATTTTTTTTAAAAAGTTCTCAGAGGATGTTGTCAATTACAAAATTAGTGAATGCCTGCCACATTATAGGTGCTAAACTAATTAGTTTCCAGTTCTGTGTTCTTCCTATAGCACTGCTGTTTTTTTCTTATTTTCTTCTAGTCTATCTAAGATTCCTCAGTATTCTTCCTATTAACCTGACAGTTTTAAGAACATTCGGAATATGGCTACTAGCTTTTTAAAGGGGAATCTAACTGAGATTGAATATATGAGGAAGTTTTTCCATATAGGGCTCAATGGGTCAATCTCACCCCCAAAATGGACTTTATATAAATATTCAAAATGGACTTTTATAAATATTCATGATGCTAAAACAAAGGGAAAAAACTTCACTTAAAACGTTCATTGTATTTGGAAAATGTATTCATAACCAGCTTCTGAATGATGAAAATGCTGAAATACAAAATCAGTTTATGTAATTATTTTAAATAGAGAATGGTATCTACACTGCAATAGGAAACATCTGTCTTGACAAGAAACAGAGATAAAACTTGCAACAGCCAAATCCATGTTCCCTTGATCTTTTTAGGTAAGTAATCGTTAAAGGATACATCAAAATCTGATAACCACACTTTTCAGAACCTTGTTCAAAACTTTCCTACTAGGGATTCAGACTGGGAGTTGCATTACATCCACATACCATTAGTGTGTAAAACAAAAAGGAAGCTTTGAGCAAAACACTATTCAATACAACACCCCGCTACAGCCTCAAACTGGTTACAACCCCATATACAACATAGTTATTATATAAATACCTACTAGGTTGAAGGATTCTACCAAATCAATGGTTCTAATAAAAGCACAGAAATGTAATCTAAGATGAAATACTCATGTGGGTCTTGCTTTGCTTTTTAGAATGACTTTGTTCATTCTAACCTTTTCAGTCTGTTTTAAGAAACAGCTCTAAAATGTAGCAGTTGTGAAGCCATTATATTTAAATGTTTTTTAAGCTACTTTGTGCACCTTAACTCAAAAATTGAACTACCTGTTCACGGAAACATACTTCAAATTAAGCATTGTAAAATATAGATTGCAAAAACATTAGTCAACTTGAATCAGAAGGTTAAATTCTAACAAAATGATTTACAGTTTTACCTCAATAATTAAAATGTTAGTGAACTCAATACTAATTGTAATACAATGGGATTTTCCTTATTTATTTGGAGGGTAGGAAATGTAGAAAATAAATTAGGCATTCTAAAGATCAGAGAGAAAGAAAACATAACCTACCCAGATTCGAAATTTAATACAAAAAAATACAAGCTCACAAGTATATTTTTGCCTTTTATCTTCACTCTTTCCCTGCTGCCAGCCACCTGTTTTAGATGTTCTCATGCAGAGGAAATAGAAACAATGCCATTTTCCTTCCAAATGCAATCAGGTTTTGGCAAAATTAAGTCAGTTTGTCAGTTAAAAATAGAAACCCAACCCAAAATGTGACTTGGCAAATAACTACTGCAGAATTGAGTAGTTCCTCCCCTGATGGTACTGAATTTTCATTTTTTTTTTTTCTGAAAGAAGAGTTTTATTTTGACATTTAGTTTTAGATATTATTTTACATATTTATATGGTACACTATGTTGTTTCAATACATGCATATACCCCACAATAAATACACGAAGAAAACTAAAAATCTGCATATATACCGAACAGATAATAGCTTCCAAATTAATAATACATTATGCAAGACTCTTTTAAGCATACACTGAGAGTAAAATTATGCCATTCTGGAAAGATAACTCCTTGCAAGAGCTTAGTTGTGATATTTCAAACCAATGTTTTTATTTTCATATAAATAATATTGTAACTCTTTTATACGTTAGCATCCAACTTTGCCAGAAGATTAAAAACAACTGTTTTCATCAACATTGTGCTAAGAGCTTTCACTGGACCCTCCATCAGGTCCACTCAGGGGTCTCAAACTAGGCCTGCATAAATAAAGTTTTATTTAAACAGTTATACCCATTTGGTTACATTTTGCCTGTGGCTGCTTTTACTCTATATTGATAGACTTAAACAGCTGTGAAAGAGACTGTCTGGCTCTTTTTTTTTCTTTTTTTTTTTTTTTTTTTTGTCTTTTTCGTGACCGGCACTCAGCCAGTGAGTGCACCGGCCAGTCCTATATAGGATCCGAACCCGCGGCGGGAGCGTCGCCGCGCTCCCAGCGCCACACTCTCCCGAGTGCGCCACGGGCTCGGCCCTGTCTGGCTCTTTATAGAATAAGTTTGCCAACCCCAGGACTTTTTCAAAATAAACTGGATAAAATTCCTTCACCATTGTCTTCACTGTTTATCTATGAAATGAAGGTGACAGAGTGCTTACAGAATATGCAATTAACTTTTTAATATTTATACTACTTGGAACCCACATATAAGATACTTTCCTGGAATACTGAACAAAGCAGAGTTGACTCAGCAACTCAGGTGAAGCTAAACTATTCTCGATTCAAAATGTAAATCATCTACACCCAGCACCTCTTTAATTACTATTATTCAGCAGTAAGTATGGTATTATCATAAGAGGCTGAGTAATGCAGAAGCATATTGGTGCACCATTGTTTCTGCTAAAGGATTTTCAAACAAAAATAGCGAGAGGTGGTTAAAGAGAATGCACTTTAAAGTTTTGTAAATAAAACACAGTTGGTATTATATTTTCAATGATGCTGTTTCACTGCAAATCATTTTAAAATTTTCAAGTGAATATTCCAAGGACTAAACTCCAGATTAAAAGATCATATACCTAGAGATATTCAATAAATAGCTAGTGAATAAAGGGAGTTATGTGGATGCTCAGGTTGTTGCCTTCAGTGCTATTACTTTGTGTGTTACAATTTTCACTCTCCAAAGTTAAGGATGTAGATGTGGTGAAGGAGTATTTCCTGACCCAGCCCAGACACTTCTCAAGGCCATTGGGACAAGGAAGGCTAAGAAAGGCTATCTCTGGGGACTGGGTGCCAAGGCTGCCTCATTCTGCAGAGGAGGAACATTGTATGAAAATAATTCACAGAAAGTGCTGAGGCCTGAAAGGCACGTCTATAAAAAGAGTGAGGGACAGTCACGTAATTTTATCCTGTTGATAGCAGAGGCATTTATTTATATGTCATCTGAGCTTTTGGTCTTCTAATACCAACTGTGTCCTGATTAATTACCAGCATTTAGAATTTCCAAAGTACTGGGCTTGGAGGAGTATACATGAAGGAAGGGAGGAACCAGGGTTTTGAAATGAGTCCAAAGACCTAGTTTGAATCATGACTCTAGCACCCATTTCATATGTGATCTTGGGTCAATTATCTAACCTCTCTGAGCCTCAGTCTCCTCATGAGGATAATAATGATACCAACCTCATAGGATTATTATGGGGATTAAAGAAGATATCATAGGAGGAACTGACCCCTGGAATGTAAAAATAATTAATTAATTTAAAATAGCTGCTACACATATATAGACCTATGGGCCAGGCATATAGGCCTCAGCATATATTCCTCAGAAAACCTATTAGGCAGATACTATTATTATAACTTGCACAACATCACAAAACTAGCCAGTGGCAGAGCCAGATGTGGACCCAGGTAGTGTGGCTCCAGTGTCCATGCTCTTAACTACCTCATTCTACTGCAGTTATTATTAGAATGAGCCTCCCAAGTATTCCTAAGAACTGGTCTATGTAAAATAGTGTCTTTATCAATATTTGCATTTTAATAGATTTTCTAGTTTAGAAACAATCCTGCTCTGTTGTTAAAATGCTGTTGGTAAGAAAAAGGTAATAACAGGAGGGTCATAATTCAAATGTTTAGGTGACTTCAATCAAAGGAGAAAATTTTCCAAAACCCCGGAACATTTAGGCTGGCTTCGTCCACAGCCATCAGAACAGGGACTAGGGAAGAGTAAAGAAAGGGCTACAGAACAAACATCTCTCCAAGAAAACAGCTCAGAAGGGATTTTGGTGGTATTTATAAAATCAGAGACTCAAGAGCTGAAAGGGTCCTCAGTCTAACTCCTTATTTTACAGAGTGGGAACTGATGGCAAGAGAGAAGTGTGGCTTTCCCCACTGCCCACAACTAATATCCATCATGTGAGACCACGTGCAAGAGGACCTGTCCACCACACCACCCTATCTGCACACTCATGCCTCATTAATGTAATATCTTAATCGAAAAGGCATGTATAGGTTGTTGCACAATAGTAATATACTGGAAGTCAGTAATTAACAGGAGCCTCTTGCCAAAGATCTTTAAAGAATCTATTTGAACAAGACATAGTAAACTTGTTAACTATGAACAAAATACAAACATATAAATTTTTAAACATTCCTAAAGCTCTTCTGAACTGTTCTGTGTTCTCAACGTAGAATATGTCTCCAACAGAAATGATCTCCCTCCTTCTAGTATTCCTCACAAGAAAATTGCCATTAAGGCCTGATTATATTCCTGATAATCTTTTCTACAAAAACACTTGCCCCCTCAAATTAATAAATTATAAAATTTCCTCTTCCTAAAAAAAAACAAAAAACATATCAACATACTTTTAAAATGTTGAATTATCAGATGCTTTACCACCCTCTCAGAAGAGTGGTAAAGAGTGTTCATTGCTCAGGTAGAAACAGAATTAGATTGCTCCTAAAATAGTTTTGCAGGGTAGGAAATCCCTTATAGTAGGTTACAAATATTTGTCTTTGAACATATCTTATCATTTGTTTAAGGCAAAACAATTTAGAATGTTGTATTTGTTGTTCAAATTCAAAACAATCACATAAGGAAAGTGATTTTATTACCTATTAACAGCTAATGTTTTCAACTCTCTTATGCCAACTCTGACTAATGCATATGATCTCCTCTTTTAGCAGAACTGAGACTTATGGCTCCAATAGGAAATTAACTCTCCAGCAACATACTGAGCAGCAAAACTAAGGTTAAGTAATTAAATTAAGCAAAAATGAAAAGGCACCACCCAGGAAAATGTCTTACAAAAATGACTTGGGGAGACTTATGGGAATTTCAAAAAAATTAACAACTACTTTTTTCTCTATAGTAAAAAATAAATAAAAAATAAACATAAACTAGTAGTAATTAAAAGACACACACTATACATTCCAAAGGAAGAACTTCCAGACTTGGCTAGATATAAAAATGAAGGAGTCAATGAATAAAAAATGACCTCAGCATTTTCATGTGTGGGCAACTATGTGGATGATGGCCTCCCTAACACATAAATTAAAGAAGTGGTTGATGGAGAAGGGAAGTCAGGTCAGTTTTATCCTCTTGAAGGGGAGGGATGTTAGCAAGTGGGTATATTTAGTATGTATTAAGTACATGCAGATGGATCATGGGTAAATTGAAGGTGTAGTATTTGAGCCTCTTGCAGGGGTTTAAACATGTGAAAATGTTAAATTACCAACATGGGCTTCTTAGCCTCAGAGTGACAGATGTGACATGATAACATGCAGCTAATAAAATTCACATCTAAACTCTTAGTGATTACAAACACTTCCTCAGATAGTTGCAGTAGTTATTCAGTGTTTACTTCCTTACTCTCTGCTTAAACATTCCAAATAAAAAATAGAAGCTTCACATTGAGATCTCATTTCTAGAAAGATATAATTTAATACTATGGCAACTCACTCCAAAATGCTTATCTGACTCTCCCTCCCTGAATCAAAGAATAACTTGCAATTAGCCTTTTCTGAACCATATCTACATTAAACTACCATTTAGCACATACATCTTTAACACTTCATCTTGATCATTGTTTTCTGTTAAATATACATAACATTTCTATTTCTACATCTTCCTTTCCATTGCTAATATTCTCCTCACCTTCTGTTCTAGATAGAGTTTCAAGTTTGAACTGAGTCTCCAAGTTAAAACTTTACATTACTTTAAAAAAAAAGAAAATCCTCCATCAGAGAGGCCTTCCATGAATTTTTTTAATACCAGAGGTGCCTGAACAATATTTTCTGCTGTTCCCATTCTATCTTTTACAGTTGGTCCATACTCATCAATTTAACCTTCTTCACACCTTCTACCTGTTTACTTTCTTTTGCTATTCTCTTCATTTAAATCATACCATTTACAAGTTTTTCTAGGAAAAAATTTACCCCTAATTTTGGGATTCAACTTTCTAACCTTGAGTAAAAAGGAAAAAACTGTGGAGTGAATCAACTCTGTGTCACTAAATAGCTGTGCAACCTCAGGCAAATTATTTAACCTTTCCAAGCTTCAATTTCTTCATTTGAAAATGGAAGACAATACCACTTCTATCATACAGGGATGTTTTTTTCAAATTAAAGAAAAAGAGGGCCGAGCCCGTGGCACACTCAGGAGAGTGCGGCGCTGGGAGCACAGTGATGCTCCCGCCGCGGGTTCAGATCCTATATAGGAATGGCCAGTGCACTCACTGGCTGAGTGCCGGTCACGAAAAAGACAAAAAAAAAAAAGAAAGAAAAAGAAATGTAACAAATCTAGGATGATTACTGGTAAATAGTATTTGGTAACTGGTAGTTATAACATTTTGTACATTCTTATGAAAGTAGTTATCTTCAGCTGGCCAGTAGCTCAGTTGATTAGAGCATAGTGTTATAACACCAAGGTCAAGGGTTCAGATCCCCATACCAGCCAGCCACCAAAAAAAAAAAAAAAGATAGTAATTATCTCATAGGCCATTTCAGAACTTTGCTACCAAAAGCACTGAATGTACTTCATAATTCTGTTCTTAATTCAAGGACAGAGTACAAATTACATTACTACAATTTTATTGGAGGAGGTATCAAAGGGAATGTGTAATGGAAATTTGACCTACAACATTTGAACAGAGAGCAACTGGAATACAAGGCCAGGAAAGCCAAGTTCCAGGTTTACTGTGTTCCAGCATCCCTGTATACCCTAGAAGGCAGTAAAATCTGGACTGCAACAGGAAGGTTACAGTACATTTCAAGCAGGGAGCTATAGTTACATTTCATTTACACTTGCAGTTCCAAGCAGAAATGAGGATTAGTGTAGTTTGTATTTCATTGCTGATTTGAAACACAGGACGACAACCATGATGATGATGATGATAGATACATTAACTTTCCAACTAATATTTGAGACTTTATTACATGCTATGCACTATACTGAGTGTTTTGTATTCATTATTAATCCTTACAAGAACACTATGAAGAACTTTTATCCTATTTGACAAATGAAGAAAATTGAAGCTTGGCAGAGCTAGGATTCAAACCCAGATAATAGTGAAGTTTCAAACATCCAATAACACAGCAATAAGTTATGTGCTGACAGTAAGATATCTAATATTACAGCAGTCAGAGGTATTTGGGTATCTGTGTGGGAAGTGGTGCATAATATTCACTCAACTGTATAAAAGCAGGAAGGAGGTAGAAGAAAAGTTACATCCCATAGTAGCAATTCTGGAATTTTCAAATATTAAAAACCATGACACTGTCAAATTAAGCATGCCTGCTTTGGGGATAATTAGAGCTCTCTGGATCAAAGGTTCTCCACCTGTTTTCTAACTGACACATGGTGATGGATGAGGGCACTAGAAGATGATGCTATGTGCCATCATATGTTCAACACACCTCCATGGTAACAGGTAGGCCTATGTGAAAATCCCAGAATATCAGCTGCACCTCTGTGCTTTCTCATCTTTCTTGGGAAAGCATATTAGCATGGAAATGAGTAAATGATGTAAGAATTTTCTCTGTATCAAATAAGTAAATATTAGTATTTATTGAACATCGGTACTATGTACCATGCATGGTCTAAGCCCTTTGCCTATATTAAATGCACAAATAACACTATGAATTAGGTACTATTTTATTTCCATTTTACAGATGAGGTAACTGAGAAAAAAAAATAAGTAATGTGCTGAACTTCACACATAAGGGAAATGACAGTGCCAAGATTCCAACAAGGAGGTCTGGTTACAGATCCCCAGCTCTTTAACAAGACAATAAACTGCCTCTCGGCTTTCCCATAGGAATAACCTAGTAGATAGGTGCCCTAAGAATTCCAGGAACTCCTTGTAAGATACCACAACCAAAAAAATAAGAATTTATGCCTGTGTAAGATAAGCTCAAAAGGCTCCTTAGGACTGTGTCTCCCACCAGGATTACAGTTTAATGTCACAGGGACCTTGGATCAAAGCCCCACAGGCCCAGAAGACTCCATTTATGGCCTCTCTCCTCATCCCTGGGTATGCTGAGCAGTAGAAATCTTCTGTCTCCTAGCAAATAATACTGGTTACGAGGCAGTCCAGCCCGGTGATGCTACTGTTGGGCAACACAGAATCAACATAGCTTCACATAAAGCATAGGAATACAAACCCTTGCTCTGAAAACAAGATCTGTGCATTAAAGATTCACTCAGTCTTCTGGATAGGCTATTCACATCTCATTCATTCAACAATATTTACTACAAGTCTGCTATACACCAGACACTATTCTAAGTGCTGGAATACACCTGTGAACAAGAGGTCTCACAGTCATAAAGCTTATAGTCTAGTGGGACAAAAATATAAAGGTCAGCTCGAAATACAAGAGGAAAGGATGCTGAAACCATCCTAAATTCAGGGCAAAAAAAAGAAGATATGAGGAAAAAGAGTCACTGTTTACTCTGGATGACAGGAATGCTGGAATCTTTTTAACTACAACTTGAGAACACAAGGCCAAACTATTACAGTACTGCCAAAGCTGCTGCCAACTTGAAATGAAAACCAATATGGGTAGATGCATTAGTTCTCCCTCAGGCCAAGAAAACAGTGCCCACATGCAAGTACCAAAAGGGAGAAGTGTAAAGGACAAAGATACAGAAGTTTGGATCACTTACCTCTTTTTACTATCCTCTCCTAAAAAAGGGAAAAGAAATCACTAGCAGAGGACCCTAAATTCTGACACCCCCTTGACACTGTTTAGTATCAGTGTTCAAACTAACACAAGGAGGAAGCTTAACAAACAAACAAAAAAGTTAACAATTTCAGGGAAAAAGAGTTATTTTTCCAGCAGCAAGTGGAAACTGAGGCCAGAGATGATTCATTTTCCTTTGCTCTGACAGAGAAGTTCACAGACCAAGAAACTAAATTAGGGAGTGGAGAGTGCCACACACATACTAAAATCTGGTTACTCACCTGCAATTTCTCCAAAAGTAATAACACCAGAATGTGAAACATGATGAAGCATTAAAGATACTTTAAACTCTTGGCCTACAGACTGTCTCAATTTCAGAATGGCCAAATTAACACGAAAGTACAAAATCATGGTCCTGCATCTACTCCTATAATTGCACTTGACATGTAACACTGCCATTCTTCTGTATTCCTCTCTGGGCATTGAGATGCAGGAAGGCTCAGACTAGGATTCATTCATTTTTGTACCCCTGGCACCTAGCATCAGCCCTATCACAAAGTAGGCACTCAGAAAACATTTCCTAAGCTGAACTAAAACTAACAAGCATCCTCAATATGGAAATAATAAAAATAGGAACCAATGGTGGGAGACACACTACAAAATACTCATCATAGTCGTTAATTTTGAATGGTTTGGCCAAAGTTACCAAAGTGGCTTAGATAATATTAATCCACATGAAAAAAGAGGAGCACTACTTATTAAAGAAAGTAAAACACATCAAAAAAAACAAAACTCAAATTTCTGACAACTCATAAGAGAGCTTAAGTGCTCAGAATTATAGATGTATTAATAACAAATTGATTCAAAGTAATCTCTGCAGCCTTAACTGTTGGATTATTTTTAATTCATGGCCCAAAAACTGGCTTTCTTCATATATAAGGCATTTATGCACTCATTCATTCATCCATTCATTCATTCATACATCTTTCCGTCTGTGACATACTAGACACAATGGGAGATAGAGGACATCTAACTTTCAACAGAAAAACACAGGACTCCTACCTTCATGGATGGTCTTCCTTTCTGGTCACATTCAGGCTTTTAACCATCCTGTTTTACTGCAGAAAAACTGGAATCATTTTTTGTTCTTCCCAAAATGGGAACTCAGTGATGTTGCCATAACTTGGTTTCAATTGCATTGAACCACATACCTAGACCAGTATGACACAATCCAGGAATTTTTAAAAGAAGTTAAAATAATTCAACTACGGATTAACTGATTTTTGCTTCCTCCCACACAGTTTTGATAAAGAACTTAATGCTCTATCTACTTAGAAAATAAAGTTTAAGCCTAATGGTCTTTTCTGTTTCCAAATTAAAAGACCTTGCTAAACTCATGCATGGGTCAATCGCGACAGCACTGTTTTAAAAGTTTTTAATGGAATAAACCTAAACAAACTATGATAATTCTATACTATGGAACATTATGCAGAAGTTAAAGAATGAGGTAGGACTGTATACACTGACAATGGAACAATGTATGCAATATGTTAAAAAACAGACACAAAAATAAAACTTCACACATACACACAAAGGCTTGGAAAGACACCAAGATGACTACAATGATTACCTCTGGGAGGTAAATAGAGGGAGACATACTGAAGAAGGAATTTGTCTTCTTTTTCCATATATTGCTTGAATTCTTCTGAGATATAATTCATCTATCATTTGTTTAATCAAAAACATTTTATAAAGAAACTGTCTCTAAAATCAGATAAACAAAAAAATTTAGCATTTGGTCCTTAGTAGTCCAAACATTACAGAATAAACGATCTTGTTTGAATAGTCAGAATAATCGACATAACATTTATATCCAACAAGACAGTTATATAATAAGTGACATGAACTAAGGAGTTTTAAATTCTAAAAGGAGTAAGTCAGAAGAAAAAAATATTACACTTGCAAAACTCATATTCTAAGCCACTGGAATTTGGCTGAATACATTAAAAACTGCTTTCATACATACCTTGTAACTCATTTATGGTAAGTGTGTTTTGCAGATTAACAGTTCACGATAATATCCTCAAACTGGAAACTACTAACTCCAAAATAATCATCATATAAATGAGCAACTTTTTTCTCTTTCCTGCAGAAAAGTTTTGCTATACATACCATTTCCTTTCCTCCTAAAAGTCCAATTCGCTGGCAATTTATGCAGTGGTTCAACTTTAGCACTAAAAGTTAAGAATAGCGTTCACAGCCACCGCACCACCATCAGTCGCTTTCTAACGCCAGCACCACCTCTACCTCGCTGAGCTCCAGCCGAAGGAGAAAGGGGTAAGTAAGGAGGTCTCTACATCATAGCTCATACAAAGGAGACTGCACGCAAATCGACCCGGGCGGGGGGAAGCGGGGGGGAAACACCTGACTATAAACGTCGCTGGTAAGGCTGCGCCCTCTCCTGGAGGGGTGAAGAAACCTCACCATTACAGACCTAGCACGTGGCACTTGGTGAAACTAGACCTTATCAGAAGTCCACTGAACTTCTGATTCGCAAACTCCCCTTCCAGAATCTGGTGAGAAATTGCTCAGGACTTCACAACAGATCTGTGCTTCCAGAGCGCAGCTATTGGTGCTTTGCAGGAAGCGAGTGAGACCTATCTGGTTGGCATTTTTGAAGACACCAACCTGTGTGCTATCCATGCCAAACAGGTAATTATGCCAAAACCACTAGCACACCACATACGTGGAGAACGTGCTTAAGAATCCACTGTGAAGGGAAACATTCCATTCTCAACAAAATTTTTCTCTTCTTCCAGTTATTGGTAGTTCTGAATGTTAGATATTTTTTTTCCAATGGGGTCAAAAGGTGCATAAGTATATGATTGCAAGTAGAAAAATAGGGGACAGAAATCAGGTATTGGAAGTTTTTCCATTGTCCTTTGCGAGTGAATTTTTAAGATAAATGTGGGAACATAAAGCATTAATGCAAATCAAAACTGTTTCAGTGAACAAGTTTCAGCAATTATAAATAACAACGATAAATAAACTTGTTAAGTTTTTCCAGACAATACCAGCATTTGGATTTTTTTAAAACAAGTAAATTTGTTATTGATGGCAACAAAATGGTGTTTAAAGCATTTTTATCATACAGTATATTCCATCGATTCACTATACTTTTCTGAGTTGACCTACATGCAAGTACATGTTTTTAATGTTGTCTGTCTTCTGTGCTGTTCCTTTAAGTTTGCTATTAAAATACATTAATTTAATTTTTTAAAAAAAGAATATATTATTCTTGCTCTCTTAACATTTTCCTAGAAATGATACCCAAGGGCCAGACATAACGATAGTCAATCTGCACTAGTCATAATATAATTTTTAAGGGTATGAGAAGTACTTATGTAACTAAAATCACGTACCTTTTCTTCTGTTCTTAAATAACTCAACACAAAAAGTGTAGGTCATGGCTCAACTAAACCCAAAACAGCTATGAACAAATCTTTTTATTTTCCACAGATTAGTTTTCATTTGAACTTCATTAGGAAGACACCGACAGGAAAGAACCAAAAATTAATGCAGAGCATATTGTCAAATGCATGTGCTACAATTTGGTACACATTAAAGGTGCCAGTTTTACTTTCCTAGGGAGCTTCTGCTGATTTAGCTTATAATTTTAAAGGCCTAATAATAAAAATTACGTAGAACTAGATTACAACTAGTCATCAGGAACATCTTGCTTCTAATTATTATTAGTATATTTTCTATGCTAAGGATGACCAGATGCAAGATACATAAGCAGCAGAATTAAAGAAAAAGGACAAGATTTCAAGCCTCTTTCCCCTGTGCCTGAACACAACAACAAATAATAAAATTCAGAATGGAATAGAAACAAACAGAGGATTTTCACTAATAGAACTGCTTAAAAATGCGTATCTAGCCATCAGGGAGAAAAGGAGATCCACAAGGAAAGAAATCAACAAGGAAATAGAAATGCCTTTAAATGAGGCCAATTTATCACCGGATCATTCATTTTTCATTCGGCCATGTGGTCTAGGTTGTCACTGCATATTTCCTTTAGTACTATGTGCTATATTTCCTCATACTAACAATTTTAATATTTACTATCATATGGGGAAAAAGAGAAAAAAATCAAGTTTAATCTGATTATCTTTCTATCACCAAATATCGAAGATACTCAAAGGTTTGGGGTAAAGGTAGAAATAGGAGAATATAATGAAAACAGAAAATTGTGCCAACTACTCCCAAAGTGTATCATCTAGCTTAATGGTGTCCCAGTATACTGATAACATTCAACTGCTTCCTATAGTTCCTCAGTTACTCCCAGGAAACAATAAAGCAGACTTTCACACTGCATACACTATTTTATATGAAGCTTGCTATCTTCATTCAGGATAGATAAAAGTAAGCAACTTTATTTAAAAAAAAAAAAAACCTAACAAATGGGAAATATCCAAATTTTCAATTGCTACAGATGACTCAGTGAGTGGGCAGTTACAGAAACTCATAGTTGATGCTAGAAAAAGCTAATGTTTTCATGAAGATCCCTCTGAAATGCTATTCTGGGTGGACATTATTTGCTCTTGCATTAGGATTTTGTTTTACTTTCACTCTAAGCATTTTTTTTTTTTTGTCTTTTTCGTAACCGGCACTCAGCAGGTGAGTGCACCGGCCATTCCCATATAGGATCCGAACCTACAGCGGGAGCGTTGCCGCGCTCCCAGCGCTGCACTCTCCCGAATGCGCCACAGGCTTGGCCCTTCACTCTAAGCATTTATGAAGTACTGTATCCCTTGCAGAGAAAAAAAATGGCATTTCTCTCACCATTATAGAAACAAGAAAGCCATTCTTATTTGGGACCTTTTCTGGTTACCAGAACTACATTCCAGTAACGAAAATATTGCTATTTTACCACCACAATTTTGGCCTCGAATGAGCTCATATCTGTCTCTCAAACACTGCTGATCTTTTTTGGTTTTGTTTTGTTTTCTTCTGACCAGTAAGGGGATCGCAACCCTTGGCCCGGTGTCATCTGCACCTCGCTCAGCCAGTGAGTGCACCGGCCATCCCAATAAAGGATCCGAACCCGAGGCCTCTGCGCTACCAGCACCACACTCGCCCGAGTGAGCCACGGGGCTGGCCCAACACTGCTGATTTTTAAGCTGATAAAGATTGGATACAGTGAAAGCAGTAAAGTCCATTTCCCAACACCAAAAAAAAAAAAACCCACTATTTAAACAGAGGGAAAAGACATTTAAGTGCTAAACATCTTTTAAAATAAGATAAATATATTTTAAGAAATGTATTTATTTACAGCCAAGACTGAATAAAATATTAATGGTAAGTAAATGAATGAAATATTAATGGTAAGTAAAAATACAACCATGATAAGCAATCCTACTTGTTTATTGTATGGGCAAATGATTATCAAAGAGTTTTCATATTCCAGTAAAGAATTTAAAGAAAAAGAATTAGTACAAACCAAGTACAGTAAACATAATAATTTTCACTGGTAGCACTCTTAGTTTAGAAAGTTCTTCTCCATATATTCAGCCTTTGAATTCAATATTTATGGGGTGTCCATATGTCAGACTCTAAACTAAGTCCTGGGGACATAAAGATAAATAAAACATATCCCTTTAGTCTTCATCCACCTCACTTGAGAATCAAAACCATGCTAAGAAAAAAAAAGGCAGGATTAGCTCCATTTCACAGAATAAAATAGAGCTTAAAGATGTTAAGAAATTTTTTTCACATGACCACAAACTAAACTAAAAGCAAAGCTTGTTCAATATTCATCTATTATGTACTATAATTTTTTATATATATCACTAACCTTAGTGATCTTTATGATCATGCCACATCATATTTCTTACAATGCCACAAATTCATTTTAAAAAAAAGAGAAAGATTAATTGCTACTGTTTCTTAGGAATAATGATAAGGATTATGACAAATATGTGGATATGTGTACATATTTAATTTATATATGTGTATGTAATATATATGTGTGTGTGTTTGTTTATTACTCATTCCATAAAGGTATTTTCTCCAAGGAAGGATAACATTTATTTGTCCTCAGGTCTTAAATCACAAGGTATACTTGCAAACTCTTAGTTATCCAAAATCCTTAGAATATGGAATTGATCTTGTTGATGTTATTTTGAGAGTTACTACAAGGAGTATATCCAGGAGGCCTTTAGACAACTACAAATTTAACACTATTGTTTTGCATAAAGATTCATAAATATAGAAATATGTAATTTTATTGAGGCAAAGGTTTAAAATCTCATGAGACACCAAAATGAGTGCTCAGCATCCACAGTGTAACTTGGCTTTGCCATTTTCTTCTCATATACCCCTCCAGAGTACCTGCAAAGTGGTACTTTTTGAATCTTATGGGGGAAATCATATGCTCTAGAACTGTTAATAACAGCCACATGGGGCTATTCAGCACTTGAAATGCATCAAGTCCGAATTAAGTGGAAAATATACATCAGATTTCAAAGAATTGTAAGAAAATAAAGAATGTAAAACATCTCAATATTTGTTTATATTTATTACATATTGCAACGATAATGTTTTATTTATAGTGGATTAAATAAAATGTATCACTAAAATTAACTTTACCTATTTCTTTGTACTTTTTAAAATGTGGCTACAAAAAGTTTGAAATTACATATGTGGCTTGCATTATATCTATTGCATAGCACTCTTTAAGATATGCCCATGAGAATTGAGACATATTCTTTGAGACTCTCAAAGGTCTACCATACAGGTTGGGTATCTCTGAAATGCTTGGGACCAGAAGTGCTTCAGATTTTGGACTTTTTCAGATTTTGGAATATTTGTATGTACATAATGAGATATCTTGGGGATGGGACTCAATTCTAAACATGAAATTCATTTATGTTTCATACATACCTTATACACATAGCCTGAAGATAATTTTACACAATATTTTAAATAATTTTAGGCATGAAACAAAGTTGATGTACGTTGAACCATCAGAAAGCAAAGCTGTCACTATCTCAGCCACCCATGTGGACAATCTGTGGTTGTTTGACATTACCATCACTCCTAACTCTAAATTTACATGCTCCTAAGCAATCATTTTCTTACACTTATTCAAATAGTACTTAACAGTAAAAAATATGACATACCATTATACAGTGAAAAAATATGTTCAGGGTAACTAAGCAGCCCAGCAGCATCACCAGAATACCTGTATCAGCTCGTAAACAACAGCAACAACAAACTGTGTTGTACACCTGTGTTTTGACTGTCACCCATCACATGAGGTCAGGTGGGAATTTTCCACTTGTGGCATCATGTTAGGGCTCAAAAAGTTTCAGAATTTTGAACACATGGGATTTCGACTTTGTGATTAGGGATGCTCAACCTGTACTCATATATCCTATATGATTGCCAGTTCTCAATATATCTTAAAGAGATCATGAAGCAGGGAGGAGGTAGGATTTTTCATTGATATGGGGATTTTTTGTTGATATTTTTCACTGATATGTCCATGATACATTATCAGGAAAAAAAAGCAGGTTATCAAATTATTAAAAAGTGGAGCTGCTTCAAATACGCACTTAACTTACCAAATGTAGTTTAGCAAAATGAAAAAAGAAAAAAAATGCCAATTCCTCTAAGTGAAAAGTATCCCCTGCAATGAACATAAATATGCTATGTCCTCAGCCAATCTCAGCTCCTGCATGCCTCTCACCGCATGAAAAGCTTACTGTACAGATTATAGCTGATAAACTGTCTCCCTACTATATATTGCAGGATGTGAATTAAGATATTTTGACACATATATACACACAAAAAGACTGGGGGAAAAAGGCACCAAAATATTAGCATTAGTTATCTCTGGATGTCAGAATGACAGGTTTCTTTTTTACTTATTCTATATTTTTCTACAACAAAATTTAGCTTTTTTCCTATCATAAAAGCTATTAACTTTTTAAAGATGTGCAGTAAAATATGTAATATCGAACTTCACTTCAGATCTTCAGCCAAAAAGGACAGAGAGAATTAGAGGGAAGTCCTTGTGTATATATAGCAGGATGGAGTTTCCTAGTCAGATAGCAGGTCCATAAAAACCCAAACCATGCAGAACCACAGGAGTTAAGAGAAGAGAGGATCAGCACTCACACATTTGTAAAGTCCTATGGTTGCCTTTTACAAAAGAATACAAAACATATCCTTTCCTAGATGGCAAAATTTTTTGCTAGACATTTGGAATGCCAAACTGACAACAGAACTACAAATTTAATTTATAATAGGATTCAAATTTTATTTGCATTTGTTTATTTAAAAAAAATACATTAAGGTATTCAAAAATTCAACTCCCTAAATTAGAAACAATTGTATCTATAAATTATTTCTGTGCTGCTGATCTTGTCATTTACATGCTCACTGATGCTACCATTCCACACGGTGCATTTGTATGGGATATAAGAAACAACTTAAATTTGCTCTTACACTGCATAAAATTTTTAAAAAGGTTATTAAACTTCTCCTCTCTCTCATCACTCTTAGATTTTACTAACTTCCTCATTGAATCTGGAAACCAACAAGTTCTTTCAGCATCTGAACCAATAGCTGAATTAAGATCCAGCAGTTTATTTAAAATATTTAGTTGTAAGGTTTAACACTGTGGATGCAGCCAGTTCCCAAAGGGAAATGATAAAAAACAGTGAAGGAATACTGCTTCAAAAATGAGTTTTCAAATCAAGGAGAGAACTGGCACTAGGACAATACTTTCTACTGCTTTTCCAATGTCTTAAATCTTTCTTTCACACAAACTCCCACAATTACACCTACTTCATATCCAAATAAAATCCATAAATACTGTTGCACACCTGGGAAGAAGGCAGTATTTCAGCATTTGAAATATTCCACTAATTATTCTAAAATATTTAAGAGTTGTACCATGGCATGTTCCCATGTATATATAACAAAAGTAACTGAATCTACTTTGAAAATTAAGGGGGGACTCTAACTTTAAACTGAAAAGTGGTTCTGTCAACCTAACATGAATGAAAGTATAAATATACTGCAAAACTAAAATTTTTCATTTCTTTTTAAATGTAATATTTCTACCACCCTTTATATTATTTTACAAACATATGGTACTTTCTATGCCTCGGGCATTATTCTAAGGACTTTTCAAATATTAGCTCATTAAAAATGCTCTGAGATAGGTGCTATAATTATCCCCACTTTACAAATAAGAAAACTGAGGCAAAGAGAAAGAAATTTTCCCAAAGTCATACAGCTAGTAAGTGGTAGAGATGAGATTCAACCCCAAGTAGTCTGGGTCCAGAATCCATGCTCTTAACCACAGTGTTATGCTTACTCTCAGAAAGTAATATGCTCATGAAAGCCCACTGTCTGGCTTACAGTTAAGCATTTAATAAAAATCTGCTAATCAAATAAGAGCAAAACTGGAGGTAAGAGGGAAAAAGAGGGGAAAAAAAGTAGAAAACCCATTACTCATAATCCCAACACATCACTATGAGTATACTGGCATACTTCCTGTCAGTGTTTTTGCTTGTTCCCAAAGGGGTTGCTTTTCCTTTCATTAACATTCAGTGTACATGACTTCTTAGCAAATGAAAACCTTTAATTTTAAGATACTAGTCTCTCAGCATTTTTAGAATAATGGTTAAAATTAATTGAACACTTGTATATCAAACACTGTGTGTCAAACACCTCACAACTCTATAAAGTAGGTACAAGTATTATCCCCGTTTTACAAATGAGGAAACTGAAGCATAGTTAAGAAACTAACTTAAGATCACATGGCTAGTAAGTAGCTGAGCCAAGATTCAAATCCAGTTTGACTCCTGAACCAGAATTTTGACTACTCCTGAAGGGTAGATCATTGTCTTTAAAGACAACGATCATGTTTTTACAGGGAAGTATTATTTGTTTAGCTTAGCTTAAAATGAGGATGTTACCATATAGATTTATTTTATTTTGCCCTAAATCTGATTTAGACAACTAAAGTTTTCAGTATCTTGCATTTTCTTAAAAAGATAAATAAATTTTGTCTTATAATTTATAAGGGCCAAGTATCTCACGTAATTCCTTCATTCAACAAACATTTGATTATCCACTATGTGCTAGGGAGTGCTAATAAAACATAGTCTTTGCACTCAATGCAGAAGTTCTTCCTACTCAGCACATAAATATACTCAGGTTTCTCACAACTAATAAACACAACACACTGGTACATAAAAATGGATAACACCTTTGCCAGCCATTCAGTGACTGAGAATGGAATCTTGCAATTATCTGCCCCCTATCCTACAAAATAAATAAACCCCTTATTTTTCTTACAGTTTCGAAAGAGTAACTGACACAAATAATTACTTGATAGGTGCTATTTACCTGCCTCAAGCTACACTACCTCTTCTCAGGTGGCAATGAAAGCCAACCAATTTTTAGTGCAAATAAGTTGAAATTAAAATGTTTTACTAAAACCTCTACTCACTAGGTTACATGTGTAAATTACTTTTTTTTTTTTTTTTTTTTGGTGGCTGGCCAGTACAAGGATCCAAACCTGTGATATTGGTGTTACCAGCACCACACTGTCCCAAGTGAGCTAATTGGCCAGCAGTAAATTACTTTTAAAATTCTAAATTTGTATTTTGGGTTTGACTTTCATAACCTAATGATAAATATGAATATCTAACACCATCTGTGAAAAAAAAAAGCAGTTAATAAAAAAAATAAGCACATTCATGGGAGATGGTAAGGCCACCTCTGCTTGATTTTACAGGGAAATATTTGTATGCAGTGTTAAGTCAAATCCTATTGATTGTGAAACGGTGGCAGAGAGCCAAAAGTTAAAAAGTCAAGTGCAGCTGAAACACTCCTAACCAGTTCACTGAGCGGCTTATTGATAGCCAATGACTACAGGAGCAATCACCAACCCAAGATCTTATCACTGAAGGGAGGCAATTGCAGAAGTAACCTAAGAAACCAAGTCTATATACCGAGAAACTTCTGCTGGTTGTTACTAGTATACACATAAAACCCTGACAAACTTCTTGATTGCCACATGCTTACAACAGTGTTGAAATGTAACTGGCATATGTCTGAATTTGTTTCTTACATCCATGTCCTCTAACAAGCTTCACTAGTACTTTATATCTGTACCATTATCTGGTATTTCCCTTCAATTGCTGTTCTCTTTTTAAGGCTATAATTTTGTCTCAACCAACATTGTGAATTTATGGAGGAAGGGAAGAATTTACCCCAAACACAACCTGGTATCGAAAATAATAGGTACTGAAAAAGTGTTTATTAATAACGGATATAAAATCCACCCTATAACCACACCCCAGCCCTTATCATTATGCAGAACTGCTCCCCTCCTTATCTGACTAGAAGGCCCCATGGGTAAGTCTCCAACCTCTTCTCTAGCTACACTCACTCTTCATATGCTAATCTACACCAACAACTCCCAAATGTAACAGCCAGGATCACTCTCCTCTGAACTCTAGATTTGCAAGTTCAAATGCTGACTTGACATCTCTAGTAGCATATCTGTTACACATCTCAAAAACTTAACCACTCTGGAAGAGAACTCCTGAACTCACCCCAGAAATCTGCCCTGTCCTGAACAGTCTTCCCCATCTCTGCTAATGACAACTCCATCCTTCCAGTTGCTCAAGCCAAAATATCCTAATATTATAATATTATACTAATATTAGTCAGAGTCATTCCTGACTCCTCTCTTTTCACATTCCACAGCCAATCCATCAGCAAATTTATTTGGATCAAAACATATTCTGTTAGAGTCAGAGATATCATTGTGAATGCATATCTACTTTTATATGTAGAAATAAATACAGATATGTGTGGATACATAAGATTAATACACATACATATATTTCCTACTTCTGTCCACCAAAGAGCCTAGAAGCAGTGATACTCCAGTAGCAATAAGCACATCTAAAATTTAGATCTTGGCTTCAAAATACCATTCTCCAATAAAGGGAACCAGGACTCCATAGAGAAATGACCGATTCTAGGATTGGGGCAGGAAAACTACGAGATGAACCTGAAGTGTCCAGTAGTGCCAGAGAGTAAAGAAGTGTACACATAGATTCATAAACAAAGGATAGGAGCATGTCAAAAGGACATAGAAGTCAACCTAAAAGAATTCCCAATGACCAAAGCTGGAATAATTTGAGCAACAAAATAAAGATAGCATAGAACTATAACCCTAATAATAAAATAAATATCCCTGAATTTGAACTGATATAAATGATAAGACAGATAGATAGATGAGAACGGAAAAACATTTGTCACAGAAGAATTCCAATTAATAAATATAGAAAGAATGAGGGAAATAAAAAAGTATCTTTAGAACACCATAGCAATAATTGTTGCAGGCAAGATCTACTGATGAATGCTAAAATTAGTGCACAGAAACACGATAATGGCAAAGCCTCAAAATATCTCCCCCAAAATATTTACCAATTACTGTGGAGGTTTTAATATATGTCCACAAAATTCTTTGGTACTCCTCCTTCCAGGAAGTGGCGTTTAATTCCTCCCCCCTTGAGTGTGGGCTGGACTTAGTAACTTGCTTCTAGAGAACAGAGTATGGAAAGGGAAAAATAGTTACCTTCTAGTGGAGAAATCTGGCAGAAACCACCTTAACAAAGTAATCACCAGTGATAAGTTATTTGATATTATGTACCTCCTCTATGATGTGATAAGAAGGGCACTTCACCTCTGTTATTCTTCCCAAAAATCCATAACCCCAGTCTAGTAGTGAGAAAACACCAGAAAAACCTAAATTGAAGAATATTTTACAAAATACCTGACCAGTACTCTTTAAAGTGTCAAGGTCATAAAAGATAAGGAAGGACCAAGAAACTGTCATACATTAGAAGAGACAAAGGAGCCTTGACCACTAAAGCAACTGTAATATTCTGGTTTGGATAATGGAATGGAAAAAGGATATTAGTGGAAAAACTGGTGAAATACAAATGAAATATGAAGTTTGGTTGAAGCATCATACCAATATTAATCTTAGCTTGATAAATGTATATGGTTATGTAAGATCCTAACATTAGAGGAAGCTGGGTGAAGGGTATATGGCATAGTTCTTAATGGGAGCAAGTTTGCCCCCAGAGGGCATCTGGCAATGTCCAGAGACATTTCTGATTGTCACAACTGGGGGGGACGGTACTGGCATCTAGTGGATAGAGGCCAGGGATGCTGCTTAACATCCTATAATGTACAGGACAACCCCCCATAACAAAGGATTACCCAGTCCAAAATGTCAATAGTGTTGAGGTTGCAAAACACTGGTATGGAGAAACTTTACCTACAATCCGTGCAACCCTTCCATAAATCTAAAATTATTTCAAAATAAAAAGTTAAAAAAATATATATCCAGATCCAATCACTTCTCACCAATCCTGCTCCAAGATACTACTATCTCTCAACTGGACTTTTTAAGAGAAACATCCAACTGGTCTTGCTCTTTATCTCCTTAGTCTACTTTCAGCACAGTAGCCAGCGTGAAGTTTTTAAAAGCATAAATCTGATTATTTCACTCTTTTGCTCAAAACTCTGTAATGGCTCCCATCTCACAAAGTAAAAACCCAAGTCCTTGCAATGGCCTACGGGCTCTATGTGATCTGGACCCAGTTATCTCTCTGACCTTATCTTGTTCTACTCCTCCTATTCACTCCAGACCAGGCACACTGGCCTCCTAGAATTCTGGGAATACAACTAAGCATGTTTCAGGGCCTATGCAAAATGTTTCTTCTACTTATGTGCTCCCTAACTTTCTTTAAGTCTTTGCTCTTACCAAATCCTTCCCAGAAATCATCTTTAATAATGCTCATATCCTTTGGCATTCCTGTCCCCTTTGCCCTGCTTTATTTTTTTCTACAGCACTATCACTTTCTAACATACTATAATAACAGATTTTTGTCTGTTTGGTTCACTACTGCAACCTCTGCAACTAGAACAATGCCTAGCACATACTAGAACAATGCCTACAAATATTTGTTGAATGAATGATATATCTCTGAAATCCTAAGTTAAATATCTCAGTGTCTTTCTACCACTTCCCATCATTGCTGCATTTTCTATCCTATCACCTGGCTTGAGAAGAATAGGGTTTAGAGAAGAAAGAATAGTCTTTGGATCCTGTTTCCATCACTTGATAACATAGAATTAGTATTGGGATTTGAAACAAGGTATTAAAGTGTCTAGCACATAGTACATACTCTGTAAATAAAAGCCAGTATTATTACTCCCTTTTGCCTAGCTCTTTGGCTTCCCATTGACCTTCAGTCTTCACGTCCCTCACTTTCTCCCAATTGGATCAATTGCTCATGATCCAGCCTGGCAACTGGGTGTGAACCACAATTCTTCATTAAAGTCACAATTCTCAATATCATGAATTCCCTCAACCAACCGTCCTTCAGGTATCTCTGCCAAAAAGACATCTGCACAGCAGTGGAGAACAGCCTGGGCTCTGGAATTGAACCACCAGGATTTAAACCCCAATTGTTCATCAATCAAGCAAGGAAAGTAACAGTAACAATACATACCTCATAGGGTTCTTGTGAGTAATTAATAGTTTCATCAGATATACTCAGACTGCTAGAGATAATTCAAACCACCATGCAAATTGGTACCACTACAAATCCAAGGACTACAACCTTGAATAGGTCCTCAATGATGCTTAACAATCCTTTTTCAGTTTCTTAGTCATGTGTCTATCTGTCTGCCTGCCTCTCTCTTCCATTTCCTTGGAAGCTCTTACAAACTTACATGCTCTTTTTAACAACCCCTATTCCACCACCTTCCCTTCACTCTTAGTAAGTGATCAAAAATGATAGAAGACATATCATCAACTCCTCTCTTTCTTTTTTCTTTTTCTTTCTTTCTTTTTTTTTTTTTTTTTTTGTGGCTGGCCACCTGTACAGGAATCTGAATACTTGATCTTGGTGTTATAACACCACGCTCTAACCAACTGAGCTAACCAGCCAGCCCAACTCCTTCTCTTTCCTGCCCGTCGGCTACAAACTTATTTACACTGTCACCCATCTTTACCTCCTTCCTTTCTACTCACTGGAAAAGTAGAACTACCTCCTACTCAAGGCCAATTTCTCTAACTATACCCTGGATCCCATCCCCTCCTATTGTCTCCAAATCCTTACCTCCACCACCACCCACCACCCACTCCCCCCCATCCTACTTGCCACCCCCCCACACACACACATACACACTACACTCTTCTTCAACTTCTCCCCTCTATTGCTTCTTTCCAGTCCCACATAAGCATGCCCAAGATCCAATTTCTTTAAAAAAAGAGGCAAGGGGCAGACCTTAAATCCCAAGCATCTCCCTCTACTTATATTCTTTCCTTCAGAGTCCTTTGTATCCCTCTCAATTAGCTACACTTCCAGCTGTCATTCACTCTTCAACCCCCTAGATGCATTACAATGTAGCTAACTGCCCTAGCAGAAGTTACAACAGACATCTTAATCACCACATCTCAGGGCCTTTATTTAGTCCTTATCTTACTTGTCCTTTCCATGGCAGGATACAGTGTCCACCACTCGTAGTCCTTGAAACATTCCCCTCTCTCAGCTTCTGTGACAAATCTTTCATGGTTTCCCTTTTTCATCCTTGGTCTGTCTGGCACAGATGGTTGTCTTCTTTTTAGTTGCTTGCCCCATCTACCTAGCAGCTCACAACAGAAATATAGAAATCATCCTAAATCTTCAATCTTGCTCAAGTCTATAAACTGATTATTTATCCTTCCCTGTTAATAATACTTCTTAAATCTCTCATACATACACCTCCTCCTCTACATCCTCATCATTTCTCACCAGAAATAGCTTCCTAACTGATCTTGCTTGCAATTTTGCCCCTCTCTAATCCAGCGTTCACTTTGCTGCCAAAATGATAGGTCTAAAACACAAATCTGATTCTATCACAGCATAGCTTATTTTCTTCTTTCACTAAATCCTCATAGTCTTTAGGATGAGGTTAAAATTATTTTGCTTGCTTCACAAGGCAATCAATGATTTGACTTCTCATTACTTCATCCACCCCTGTGGTAAAGCTGTGTTGTCCACGTGTGGCTATTGAGTATGTGAAGGTAGCTAGTTCAAATGGAGATGTGCTATAAGTGTAAAATACACACCAGATTCTGAAGACAGTGTGAAAAAGGGAATGTCAAATATCTCAACATTACTTTTTCATACTGATTGCATATTGAAATAATATTTTGGATATATTGCACTTAATTATATTATTAAAGTCAATTTTACTTTTTACTTTTTCAAATATGATTACTAGAAAATTTTCAATTACATATAAGACTTACAAATATGTCTTGTATTACATTTCTACAGGACAGTGCTGGTGTAAAATGTACTTTCCCTCTTTCTGAACCTAGTTATCTATTAACCAAAATTAGCTCAGGTAACCCACTAAGATGCATTCCAGGACCACCACCCCACCAAGACCCCAAGTGTGAGTCAGCTACCTCCCCCACCCTGTGTTTCCATCCATAGGAACCTGTGCACACCCATGTCATATACCACACATATTGTAATTATTGGTTATCAGCTATCTTCTCCTAAAACCGTAAACACCTTGCAAAAAGGAATATCATTCCACATATACACAGCTTCCACCACCATGCCTGGCACTTCCACCACCATGCATGGCACTTCCACTACCATGCCTGGCACTTAAAAGGCACACAAACACTGGTGAAACAAACGTGAACTACTTATTCCTGGTCTGAAAGTTACTAGGATTTATAGTTCCCCAAGGAAAACAAACCAGCCAAGAAGAGTGCTAGACTTTATCAGGAAGTCTAGTAATGAAAGGCCTGGGGTGGAGAAGGGGGAAGTAGGAATCACATTAAGAGATCAGCAAATGAGAAAATAAAGTTCATCACATACATCTGCCCCTTACACTGAAAATGGGGATTTCCAACAGTGATACAGGGCCTTGAACTTACACTTGGCATGTCAGGGACCACAGTGTGGTTCCTAAATTTCTTAACCCATCCAACAAAAGAGTATGATTTGGCAGGTTTCAATAAAAACAGCTAGAGCCCAGCACCTGTTCCACCAAAATAGCACATCGTTAAAGTTAAAAACAACAAAAAATCTCTCTCATGAAGCAAATGCTAATCTCATGATGCTTCGCCATGGAGCAATTTAGAAGAGTTATTACATGAAATGTGCCAGAGCATGAATTTACGGCTGATGCTTATTTGGCAAATATAGTTGGCACTGCTAAATGTTGGAAAACATGCATGCAAATAAGCAAATAAGAGTTTTTAAGCTCTCAGACTTAAATATTTACATTACCATAAATGTACAAGATAAATATTTATATGCGTTCACATATAATGTATTCCAGGACACATTTTTTAATGTGATTGCCAGGAAACAGTTATGAAGTAGCATTATTTCTTTACAGGCCTTGGGGAAGAATCTCAAAAAATGAATTCTGACAGAATGTTAATGGGGTAACATTACCTTGGAAGTTTCTCTGTACTATCACTGGGTAAAAGGAATAGCAATAGTATCATAATAGTTCAAAGCAATCTTATCTTTTCCTTTCACCAAAACACTTCTCTTGCAAACCGGGAACCCAGATAAACATAAATGTCGGCCCTTAAATGGGGCAGTGGAGCGGGGAGAGAACCACACATTAAAAAGCTTTAAAGAAGGCTCACTTGGGAGAGTGCAGCGCTGGGAGCGCAGCGGCGCTCCCGCCGCGGGTTCGGATCCTATATAGGACTGGCCGGTGCACTCACTGGTTGAGTACCGGTCACGAAAAAGACCCCCCCCCCCCAAAAAAAAAGTCTTAAAGAAAATAATTTGACATTTCCCCCCACATAATTTAGTCATGTTAGAGTTTCCAAAATAAAAACATAATAAACTATTTCCCTCTCTTCCCCTCTGACAGCTATGGAAAGGGGATGTTTGTTTTTTCACATAGTTTGTGAGCTGGTCATAGCCAAAACGAACTGGCAACGGTATGAACTCCGCTTCCATTGTTAAATGTTAATCTCTGGGCTGAGGCTATAACTCTCATCTCTGAAACCACGAAAATGTATACCATACCTGCCATTATAGTTTACTAAACAACTCACCAAAGGGAAGTACCAGGCACTTCAGAAAGTAATTAGGGTAGTCAATGAAATGAGCTATCTAGAAATGCTCTGAGATTACAGGAGAAGCCATCATGAAGTGAATAACCAAGACTGCTCATGGAAAGTTTTACCCCTGTGGATAATTCACGTTTTTCACTTCCACACTGAAGAGAGCAATATGGGTTCTCCGACTACACACACTACTACATCACTTCATTTATCAGGGAAAAAAGAGGACGCTGTGGCTAAACAAAAATCAGTAGGTAGGCCCCAAAACAGAATCCGCAAGGCAATCCCATTTCAGGTGAAAAGCTATTCACGTACATCATCCAATGGCCTAAAAATAGTCTTTTATGTAAGTCTCCAAATATTTAATTCAACGTATAATCTAACCACACTCAATAGAGACAGAAGAAAAATATATTAGGTTTTCTATAGCAAAGCCAATAAAGATGAAATCATAGTTTTCCTCTAACTCATCACTATCCCCTCGACGCCAGTCTTCCAATAACTCCATTCCACAGCTCTGATTCCTAAACTTGGATCTTAAAAAAACAACGGATTGCAGAAGTAACATGGGAGGGAGGGGTCTTTTTTCCTGTTGCTCTCAGCAGTCTTTAACGTAGTCAGAGGAGGAAAAAACGAAATTAAGCTCTCAGACGGATGGTGCATGGGACGGGGGCTTGGGGGGAGACGCAGTTCACGCTGCAAGACCTTATGGAGGGAGGAAAGAAAAGTTGCAAGAACGGATGAGTCAAAAGGCAAAGCAGAAACAAACTGACCAACCGAACCACTCAAAATCCCCAAACAACCGAGCAACCCGCACGTCAGGGGCTCACCAGCCGCAGCGCGAAGTGGGCAGTCAGAGCGCCACCGGGATCCGTCCTGACGCTGCTGGCCAGGCTGCGCCGGATCCTCCCGGGTTTGGGAGCCGGATGACCGTGTAGATTTAGCAGGAGCGAGAGAAGCTCCTGCTGACCCAGCCTCCCCGCGTCCAGCTCCTCGAGGCTTCACTTTCCCCTGCAGCCTCCCAGACGCTCCCGGGGGCGTCCCTGGCGGCCAGGTCCCAACTTTCCCTCCTCTGGGGGGCGCCGCGCTACCGGGGCCGCCGCCGCCGCTGAGGGAGGGGGCGGGGCGGCGGGGGTTCGAGGGGGCGCGCGGCGCCGGCGGGGCGAGGGGGTGGCTGGGGCGGGAGAGCCCGCGCCGGGCGGGACGCACCGGCCGGCCGAGCTCCGGCGGCGGCGCCACCGAGACTCCGCGCCGCCCCGCCCGGATTCCCCCGGGTCAGCACCCTCACCCCGCAGCGACACTGGTCCCACACGCCGGCGCGCAAGGAGAAGGGAACGAAGGGGACGCGGTAGCCCTACCCCCGTTACCTGAAGGACGCACACGCCGCGGCGGTGACCACCATCGCCGCCCTCCCCGTCCCCTTCCTGGTGACCGCGGCCGCCGCCGCCGAGCAATTGACACTAACAACTAACTACTCACTGCCACTGAGTCCACCGCGCGCTCCCGGCCGCTCGCCGCCCGCCCAGCCTGCCGCCTCCTCGCAGACTTGCGCACCGCCCCTTCGCGCGCGCACCCGCTGCCGGGCTCCTTTGGAGAGAGCCCGCGCGCACGCATAGACTCCAGGCCCTCTCCCTGGTCTCTCCCCAGCCCGGCGGGAGGAGTCGCCGCGATGCCCCGCCTCTCTGCGTTCCAATCCCCAGAGGATAAGACCTAGAGGGCGCCTGATTGGGTAAGTGGGGCGGGGCCAAACCTAAAGGGCGGGGCAACCGAGACCTTGGGCCTATATGAGGAGAAATTTGGGTTCAATTAAATGCCAGAAGAAAAGGGGAATGACGTCTTGGCCTATTTGAGGGTCCCCTACATCAGCTGGTTGTCTAATACAGGATATGTGTTTTCACGGACTCCAGTGTATAGTAATTACCAGTTTAAGTCCCACTATTTTCTGCGGGCCTTAGCAATAAAAAAAAGAAAACTACGTCTCCCAGAAACCTCCACGAAAGTGAGTCTCACCTTGCGTAACCACGTAGTCCTTCGCCGCATTTGAACAAAATAATCCCTTCATTTTTCTGAAGATATAGGGAATAATATTTCCTTTTTCACCTCACCTGAACATTCTTAAATGTTACTGAGATAAGAGAAGTTACCTAGTGGGAGGCTGATTAAACGATTAGGTAAAGAGAAAGAAAGGACATCAAAATAATGTGCTGCGGAGGAATTTTGGTCAAGCTGTGAGACGACGGTGTACGAGGAGTGAAGGCGATTCAGAGGGGCTGAGGGAATTGTCCTCTGTGCGAGGGATTTTCTTTAGGCCCCAGGCCCCTGCCTGCCCCTATCGTCAGCAGGTCAGTAAGCAAGGCGAGCGTGGGGGTGACCACAGTGGAAATGCCCCTTACCCCTTGAAGAGCATCCCTCTTCTGCTGTTGTTGTTACTGGTTTGTCTCAGTTTGAGGCCGACTGAATGGGGGCGCCTCACTTCCGGCTGGGGGAAGGGAGAAAGGCCGTCCTGGGGGAGGGGGAAACATAAATCACTTCCTGTGGGGGGGGGTGGCTCGGGGGTGTCCAACCCGCTTCCAGCGTTGGTGGGTGCCTGAAAAGGTGGTGCTTGGTGCCATTCGCAGATACGGTATTTTATAGCTTTGGGGTCATATTTTATGTGAAAAGTTAGGTTATTCCATGAAATTATGCTTATCACCAACCTCCAGTCAGAATTTATGTGAGTTTTGTTTCCACGAGTAAGATGGGAAATTTCCTCCTCAACAAAATTTTCTTAATGCTTTCTTCAGACAATTCGAACCCCCGTGTTAAAATTCTGTTCATCTGTACAAGACGACGTACTTGGTTGTGTGACTCAGGAATTGCCTACCCCTGCTCCCCTACTCAAGTCCAGCCTTGACTGAGTGAGGTATAGTGCTCTGCCTTGACATGCAACAGGAACTCTGTGGCTGCTCTTTTTAAGGAGGTGGTTTATTAGTTAGAGGACTGAATATTTTACGTAAATTATGGGGCAGAGTGAAAGTATTATACTGAAGTACTCAAATTTGATGTTACCTTAACTGATATAATTGGCATCTTAAATTCTTAGACCTGTTGATTTGGGGCTGCAGAACTTGTAGCTGGTGCCAGAGAACAATTTTCTCAGCCTTAAAAATTCTCACATGTAGCATTTGTGAAACCTATATTTTAGCACATTTTCCCCCGTTGTAATTTAATTAAATTCAGCAGTGATTTAAAAATGGGATCTGTTCTTTATGGTTTTAAAGCATGGTGCAAGGGTCATGAGACCGAGCCCAGATTTTAGGTAGGGGGAAAAATTGCCTCACAAAGGTCGAAAGATGAATAAGAAAGACTTTCTATTTTCCTGTATTCTCAAGTTTTTGTATATGTGAGGTGATGATAAACACTCAACAATTTTGATTCCTTGGTTTCTGCTGTCAGGTGACATGATATTTAGGTGTGTTTGTGTGCATTCTGAAGGAATCAATCTATTTGGGGCTTACTTTGTGAAATCTTAACAATTTTCGTAATTTTAGAATATCTATCAAGTGAACTTAGAACTGTAATGTTTTTAAAGAATTTTTAAAATAATAGCCCTGTGTATTTTTTTCCTTGGAGAGTTACTTAATCTAGTCTCAGAATTTGCAGTTATTCTAATACTAGTTCTTTTAAAAAGCTATTTGGTTTAGTTTATTAGAAAACGTGTTTTAAACCAAATGTTACAGTAAAGAAAAAAAATACGTCTTTAAACCTTATGTAGACATTTTTTTAAACAGGTCAGTCTAAGACTGTAGAATCAATTGTGAGTTATCTCGTAAAAGACCACAAAATTGCTGCAGTAGTTGACTGAAAAGGCAAGCAAAATAGTGTCTATTTTGTTATTAATAGAAGGTTAGGGACATGTAGACTCCCCCAACTAAGTAGTAATTAATTGATTAGAGAGAAATATTCACTATCTTATATATTAATGTAATATAGAAGAAAATACGATATGTTCACCCTGAGGAAACTATAGTATTAGGAATTATCGAAGTATGGAAAAATTGCAGAACTAAATGAAAAAGATAGAGCAAATGATGTTAAAATCCCTGATTGAAATACAGTAGTATTGCCTTTTAGAAACTGTCTTCGGAAAGCAAAGGAGTTTATTAAATTGGTCTTTATGATATTCCATGGAAGAAATGCAGTATAATAGAATAAGAAAAATTGCTGCAGCTGAAAGACTTGAGCACCTTGAATAACTGTCTGTTTAGAAGAAAGCAGTAAAGTACATATCTGAAAGATGTTTTGTGATAAGTGAGTTATTCATTGTTTCCATCAAAGAAGGAATATTAGGAAATCTTGTGAACAATAGAGAGGGAAAGTCCGTGAAACCTGTTTTTATTTTTTTTTTAAGTGTTTCTGTAGAGAGAGTTGCTGTCTTCCAAAGATCTTTTTTTCCCCTTAATTCCCTTTGTTGCAGTTTTTTTTTTTTCATGTTCTAATAGAAATATAGTATCAAAATTAGAAAAATAAAGACTTTAAAAAGCATACTGTTACTTCTTTGAGTTAGAGATTTTCTATTACTTACCATCTGTAATAAATAAATTGTCATTTTTTTTTGAGTTCTTAGATTAGAAAACCATTTTCTTTTCCAAAAGCAGTCATTGGATACACTACTCACAGCAGTCTGAAATATTAAGAGTAGGTCAAAATTCTGGATTCCATCTCATTGAAATTTGATTATCCACAGAGATGCTATACATAATGCAAAGGCATCTTTTTATTCTTTTGTCTACCTTTTATATAAAATTATGCTAATGTTTTACAACTATTTTGTTGTTGCTGTTTTGGTGGTGGCGGTTTGCTTTTTGTTTTTGCCATGGGGTTGAGGGTTAAAGGAAGTATTTTAACAGCTTGAATGGTTTATTAAACTTTATATTCTGCTGTCTTTATTTCAGAACATTTGAGGGTATACGAGTGAGAATACCCCTTAAGTGACTTTTGATTAGTTCATAAAAAAAAGTTTGTTGAGTGGCTACTATGTGCCAGTCACTGTTCCTAGGGACTTTGAATACAATGAATCCAGACAAATACCTATATTCTCTTGGTGTTTACTCTCTAGTTTATAAATAAAAACTGGAATTTTGCTCCCTTAGTATTCCTAAATAAGACCTATGTTTTGATCTTGTTCAAACTGGATCAACAAGCAGCCTTAAATTTGATCTCTGTTGGTCTTGATCTCTAAGCTGTCCTAAGCCCAATATTAAATGTTTCAGCCTCATTTTTCTCCAAACTATACATACCCCTGTGTTAAATATTCAGCCCCTTTCACTGATGCATGCATCATGATCCTTCCTTTGTGCTATAAAAACAAGAGTGAACAATGGGGGAAATATGGGATCAGACAGGCCTGGATTCAAAACATGCTTCTGCACCTTACAAGCTGAACTTAACTAGCTTGGTAACCTTGAAGAATTTCCTTGACCTCCCTGAGCCTCAGTTTTCCTAAATCTAAATGGGATTGTTTGGTGGAACAAGGGTGTTATATGTAAATCACCTGGCAAAATGCCTGCTGCTAGGATAATAAATGTTGTTATTTTACCCCCAATCTTGTTTCTGCTCTTCTTGCTATTGGGATTTGCCCACTTGTCTGTTTTAAGCTTTATATATTCTCCAATGTATGGGATACAATGCTAGGCTTATTGAGATTCTGCCTTCTCCCCCCATCAGTGTACTCGCTTAGTTATCAAGATTTTATTTTTTGTTCCTGTAGGAGGAAGAGATCACTAATTTCCATGATTTCTTTAGAAATTATACATAATAGAAAAGTTTTTTTTAAAGATTAAGGAATTACTAAAGTAATTTGAATTGTTTTAGGAAGACTTTCAACTCCTTCTCCTAAATTTATTTGAATACCAAGCCTAACATTCAAAACCCTTCACACTATGACTCATATCTTTCATTACTTATCTAGACATTCCAAACTGGATGATCTCTGAAAAAATATTCTGCACCATACCAGTCTTTCTATCTTTGCTAATGCTACCCTCTGCCTGAAATACTTTCTCTTTTGCTAGGAATCCCCATCTATCAAAATGTCGCCTTCTTTGAGGCCCTTTCTCAAGTACACCTTCAAGAAGTATTTTGTGATGCCTGTCCTCTTCTCTCTCCACCCTCCCAAACCATGTATGCTGTTTGTTGACCCTCCAGAGCACTTTGTACCTTTCTATGGCATTTAATATTCAGTGCTCCTGTTGTTAGTTTTTATTGTTATTACGGTTGTACATAGAGTTTATGTCCTCCCATAAAAGTCTGCAGACTATATCTTATTTCCTTCTGTGTCTGCTGTCATACCTGACACAATGCCATTCACATCATAGGTATTAAGTAAATATTTGTGGAGTTGAACTGACACTTGGGGTATGATGAAACTAATCATTAACTTTTGTCCACTATTTATGCTGAGCATCAAGCACAGTGGCCAGCATACAATAATAGACACTCAAATTTCTGTAGAATGAAAAAGCAAATAAATCATTATTCTCTCATTTGTGAGCATTGTAGGGTGTCAGTATATCAATAAGCATATATTAAAGAACTACTATATGATCAGAACTGTGAGAACTGATCTCTGCCCTCAATTAAACTGGAAAAAAGTAAGTTCTGACTAATATGTATAGACTCTGAAGACTGCAGGTATTTGAGTGGGGTAAGGTGGGAAGGTCAGTTAGGGTTGTTTGCATTGTGAGAGATGTCCCTGGCTATCTGAACTCAGAAGCCAAATAGATTTTGACTTCAAGTATTTGGGTACTTAATTTATATTTTCATTCCTAGTTATATACCCGAGAGCATTGAAAACATGTTCACACAAAATCTTGTACACAAATGCTTTTATCAGCATTGTTTGTAATAGGCAAAATATAGAAACAAACTCAAATGCCTGTCAATTGATGAATGAATAAACAAAATGTGATATAGCCATAGAATGGAATATTATCCGGCAATAAAAAGGAATAAAGTAATTATAAATGCTATAATGTGGATGAACCTTGAAAACGTTACACTAATGTGAAAGAAGCCAGACACAAAAGGCCACATACTATATGGTTCCATTTATGTGAGATGTCTAGAATAGGCAAATCCATAGCGATAGAAAGTACAATAACGGATGGGCATGCCGAGTGACTACTAATGGATATGAGGTTTCTTTTGGAGGTGATGAAAATGTTCTGGAATTAGACAGTGGTGGTGGTTGCACAATCTTATATACTAAAATTCTTTATATACTATTATACTAAATATCCCGGAATTGTACACTAGAGGGGTAATTTTATGGCATGTAAATTATATCTAAAGAGAGAGAGAGAAAGATACTTATATTTAAAGAATGGAGAATTTTGGATGGGGCTAGAAGAAGGAAGCAAGAGATATGAAAGCAAGGAAATGATCATTCTTCAGATCCTAGATAGAAATATAAGCAGCTGGGTACAGGACTAGAGATGCGTTAAGGATCGGGTAAGGATGGATTTGAGGATAGCTTTTGGCTATTTTTTGTCTTAATGAAGCAGGCAGTGTGGTGAATGGTTACTACAGGTAACTACAGTGTGGTGAATGGTTACTACAGGTAATGGTTACTAATAAAGAAACACACATCTTAGGATCTTGAAGGAAGCTTCACATTTCTTCTTGATTACATTAAGGATGTGGTATATGGTCCATTAGGTCTCTACGAGTCAACTGAGTTCAGAGGGTATCATAAGATAAGGAGTCTGATAGCAGTCAACTTGAAGTCACTGGAGAAGATGGGAGAAGAGAGGCGAGGCAAAAATATTAGAATTTGATTCTAAAACTATCCCCAGATGATGAAAATAGATAAATCTTAATGGCAAGGAACCAAAGGCAGTGATTTAGAGATGTCACTACAAATAAAGGTATTCATTTGAGGAAATATTTAAGTACCTTTTATGTGCCAGGCACTATTAAATAAAACTGTAGCTATCATCCATATTTGAATTATTTTCTTAGGATAAAGTCTTCTGAGTGGGATTATTGATTCTCAGAGTATGGGCATTTTATAGTTCTTTATACAATAGCTATAATTTCCTAAAAGTGTCTAATTTTTATGACACAAGCAATATATGAGTGTGTTGTTTTCACTACATTTTTACCAGCAGATTTTTTTTGGCTAATTGAACAGGCATAAAATTATTCTTCACTTTGGTCCCTGCTTTTTTAATGTGATAAGTATTTTCGTACCATGGAACTGGCATCTGTTGGAACTTGAGGGAATTCAGAGCCTTTGTATTTGCTCCTCCACCTGGAATGGCTTCTTTAAAGGATATGGATTTATGAGAACCCTAGATATCAAACCATCCTCTAATTTCAATTAACTCAAAAAATACTTTTATTTAGTGGTGCTCTCCTTATTTGCTAAATGATATTCGCATTCAAACCACATTTAGCCATAATTCCAATTCCCATTTGACTAACATTTATTTAGTATTATGCACTTTCACATGTTATCTTAATTCTAATAATTTGGCATTTTGCATATGAGAATATTGAGGCTTAGAGAGGTTAGGTCACTTGCCCAAAGTCACTTAACCAGGAAGTGGTAGAGGCAGGATTTGAGTGCACATTCTCTCAGGCCAGTGATTGTTCTCGTAGTCCATGTTCCCTCAGTATCACTACTGAAATTTACTGGGAGGGTGGTTGCAGGAATGGGTAATGGAAACTAAAAAAGGAATTAGAAATAGAACTTGGACAATCAGGTGCTATCTTACTAATGTATATTCTGAAGTAGTTAACAGATGTTTGTTGCTTATTTTTTTTACTGGGGAGGCTGTAGTACATAGACAAAGAGAGGAAGGTCTTGGTAGCATTTAGCCCACATTCACTCTGTTTCTCCCCAATGATCAGTTACATACTGCCCCAAAAATCTATGATGAGAGCCAAGTAGAAGAAGGCCATGATAGAAAAGCAACTGCCTTTGTGTATACAAGGTGAGATTTCTCTGTAGAAAGAGCAGACAAATGACTTGGCTCTAAGAGAGTTCCACAGAGTCACCTTTTAACATAGTAACTTCAAGTCTAACATGGTAACAAGATTTATAGCAAGATATTCATAGCAAGATAACAAGATATCCAAAGCATAGTATATGGTAGCAGAAGAAGGGGAATATAAAACAAGAGATGCCATGTTCCAATTTTGGCTTTAGTCAGATAAACTATCCCAGTTTATAGATAAGGCAGTTGAGGCCTAAGATTATATACCAAATAAGTAACAGATTGGGCACGAGGACATAGGCCTCCTCCTTCCTAGCACATTTTACTAAATTTTACTAAATTCAATGAAAACAACAATCTATGTGGTTGTTTTGTAATTTACATATATAATTATAATTTAATGTGTTATTCTTAAAAGAGATCATTTCTGTATTTAAAATAACATTAGTTGGAGGTTCCTTAAACAATTGCAAATAGATCTACCATACGACCCAGCCATCCCACTGTTGGGAATATACCCAGAGGAATGGAAATCATCAAGTCGAAGGTATACCTGTTCCCCAATGTTCATCGCAGCACTCTTTACAATAGCCAAGAGTTGGAACCAGCCCAAATGCCCATCATCAGATGAGTGGATACGGAAAATGTGGTACATCTACACAATGGAATACTACTCAGCTATAAAAACGAATGAAATACTGCCATTTGCAACAACATGGATGGACCTCGAGAGAATTATATTAAGTGAAACAAGTCAGGCACAGAAAGAGAAATACCACATGTTCTCACTTATTGGTGGGAGCTAAAAATTAATATATAAATTCACACACACACATACACACATACACACACAAACCGGGGGGGGGGGGAAGAAGATATAACAACCACAATTATTTGAAGTTGATACAACAAGCAAACAGAAAGGACATTGTTGGGGGGGAGGGGGGGAGGGAGAAGGGAGGGAGGTTTTGGTGATGGGGAGCATTAATCAGCTACAATGTATATCGACAAAATAAAATTTAAAAAAAATAAAATAATAAAATAAAATAAAATAACATTAGTAAAGGTCCACACACCATTTTACTAAATGTTTGGTGATAGAATAACAATGGTACTAAAGATCACGTTGAACCCTGATATACCAGATAGACTATCTGTACCTGCACCTATATAATATTTTATCTGTATCCAAGATTGCTTTGATGGGCGCAGGAGAAACAGATCTTTGAAAACTATCATGGAAACATTTTTCATGAAAGACAATGATCTAGATTTGTGTGTGTATTTGTAATTAAGGATTTGAATTTTCAACAAACCCAGTCTTCTCCTTCCGTCTTTTCCTCTTTAAGTGAAACTTATACACCTGCTTCGCAAGTAATAGTATCCAGCTGCTCCCCTTTTTCCTTTTTCAGCCTCAAAATTTATATCTCCCTTCTCTTTCCCATCCCCACACGTCCTTCATTTCTATACTCCATAGATTTAATTCCTATTTTCTCGACACAAACCTTTCGTTTTTGTTGCTGGTGGCATCATGGTTACTACAACTTTTGGGGGAAATAATGTAATTGTTGTACCAGCAATAATAAAATGTTCATACTCTTGAGTGACTAATTCTACTTATAGGACTTTATTCTAAGAAAATATTTCAAATAAGGAGAGCAGTTAAAGGCACAAAATGTTAATAGCACTAATAACTATACTGTCTAAAAAACTGAAACTTTCTAAGTGTCCAACAATAGAATAATGGTTAAGCAAATTATTACCTATCTACTAAGTGGGCTTAGAGATTCATTTTTCACAATAGCTTCTTTTAAAATACTGTGAAAGGTGTTGTAAGAATGATTTTGCAAAAATAAAAAGGAGAAAAATCAGAAGAAAACCAAATAGAAAAACTAATGTGACTAATGTATATTTATGAAGCATTTATATTTTCTGTATAATAATAAAAGATATTTATTGAGCACTTACTGGTGTCAGAAACAATACTAAAGCAATATTATAGAAGCAGTATTGAGTAGTTATTAAGAAATAGTGCTCCAGAGTCAAATCCTAGCTCTATCACTTGCTAGTATGTGATTTTGAAAAGGAAAAAGGAGATAATAACTACATCTGCATTAAATTATTAAATTTATATAAAGTTCTGGGCACATAGTAGGCCTCAATAAGTGTTTTTGTTATCAGATATCTTACAGACATATCTCGTTTAATCTTCACATCCTCACAACAACCTCATGAGATAGTCTTATTTTCATTTCATGTAAGAGAAAATTGAAACTCAGAATGTTTAAATACCTAAGTTAAATAACTTGCCAAAATAACAAGCTAATAAGCAATAGAGTTTTGATTCAGAACCCAAGCTATCACTTCCATTTCTGACACTGAGTCTAGGTTGCTGCAGAGTAATGCTTTTGCTGAAAACTTGAAAGGCCAGATTTGAAAAGAAAAGTGAAGTCATCAGAGACCTGCTGAGGCAGCCAGTACTTAGGAAATCAAAATCATAGAACCAAAGGAACTTCAAAGAAGTGGGCTGATGTTCTATGCTTCCCTTTTTCCTTCTAGGAATTTGCTAATTCTTAGAGCAGAACAAGAGGCTATGAAACTTAGCAGACAATTTCTGCTAGAAGCAGAGAAGCCATTAGTGTCATGGGGCTAGTAGACAAAAGCAGGAGTTTAGGGACCCCCAGGTAGCCAAGACCTCCAGAGAGAAGGGAGGAGCCAGAGAGAAGGATGGCACCAAGAAACCATATTTTTAAACTTATTTTTCCCTCAAGTTATTTGCTGCACAGGGTCCAGAACTATAAGAAAACTAATGTGTATTGCTTTAAGCCAATAGTTTTAGATATTTGTTACATCAGCAATACAAAACTACTATAAAGACATAAGGAAAATGATGGAGAAGTCTAACATGTGAAATTAGAGGAGAGAGAAAATTAGGAAAAGCAATATTTGAAGAGATAATGACAGAATTTTCCAAAACTGATGAAAGATATCAAGCTATGGATTTGAAAAGTACAACAAACCCCAAGCAAGGAGTACCACACTTAGGCACTTCATAGTACAGGATGAATATCCCTTATCCAAAATGCTTGGGACCAGAAGTATTTCAGATTTCTGATTTTTTTGGATTTTGGAATATTTGCATTATGCTTACCAGTTAGGCATCCCAAATCTAAAAATCCAAAATGGGAAATGCTCCAGTGAGCATTTCCTTTGAGCATCATGTTGGCACTCAAAAAATTATAGATTGGGGGGCATCTGGGGTTTTTGGATTTGGGTTGTTCAACCTGTAGAGCTGCTGAAAATAGCCAGAGATAAAAAGACAGATAATCTTCAAAGGAACAGTAATAACACTGACATCTAACTTCTCAACCGAAATAATGGGAAAACAATAGAATGCAACCGTTTTTTCTCTTACCTTCTTGGAGGTATTCTTTGTTTTTGTTTTTGTTTTTGTTTTTTTAATTGACAAAAATTGTTTGTACTTATTGTGTACAACATGATGTTTTGAAATATGTATACATTATGAAATGGCTAAATTAGGCTAATTAACATGTATTACCTCACATTTTTTGTAGTGAGAACACATCTACTCTCAGTTTTCTTGAATTTATGCCTCCTGTCTAACTGATGTTTTGTCTCCTTTGACCAACATTTCCCCAACCTCACCCCACCCCACCCACTTCAACCCTTGATAACCACCATTCTACTCTGTACTTCCATGAGCTCAGCTTTTTAGATTCCACATATAAATGAGATCATACGGTATTTGTCTTTCTGTGCCTGGCATATTTCACTTAACATAATATCTTCTAGGTTCATCCATGTTGTTGCAAATGACAGGATTTCCTTCTTTTTTAAGTCTGAATAGTGTGTGTATACTACATTTTCTGTATCCATTCATCTGTTGATATATACTAAGGTGAATTCCATATCTTAGCTATCGTGAATAATGCTGCAATTAACATGGAGTGCAGGTAACTCTTCAACAAACTAATTTCATTTCCTTTGGATATAATCTTATACTCGGAATACAACCTTTAAAATGCTTAAAGAAAATAATTGCCAATCTAGAAATCACAAGAGAAATTCTAACACATTTGCAACATAATGAAAATGCAACATAGCAAAATATGTGTGAATCCGATAAGCTATACTCGGCGAGAAATTTTCAGTCTTAATTGCATATACTAGAAAAGAAAAAAGTCAAAAACCAGTGATCTAAATATCCATCTCAACTTAGGAAAAGAACAGCAAATTGGTTAATCCCCAGATATCTGCTAATTCAGCTGTTCCTCGGTAGACACCCAAAGGAATCTATACATATGTTCACCAAAAGACAAGAATGAATGAGAATGTTCATTATTCTTAATAGCCCAAATGTCCATCAGAGTAGCATGGGTAAACAAATGCTTCTTGTAACAACATGAATGATCGTCAAGCATAATACTGAGCAAAGAAAGCCAGATACAAATAAGTACGTAGTGTATGAATAAAGTTTAAAAACAAGCAAAACAAATCTGTAGTGTTAGAAGTCATAGCTGTTATTCTTATGAGGAGGACAGTGAATGAAGGAGTCATAAGATGGGGGACTACTCGCTTGTATTAATGTTCTGTTTATCCTGGTAGGGCTGCAAGTGATACAAATGTGCACACTTTGTGAAAAGTCATCAAGCTATATGCTTGCAATTTGTATAATTTTTTATTTTTTATTTAAGTATACTTAAACCCCCCACTCCCCAAATGGCTTTAAAGACTATTATTTTTCTATTTATCCCCTACACCCAAAACACATAGATGGTATGCTTCTACCCCCACTACTACATCAAAAGGGCTCTGGCTAGTTCACTGATAACTTCCATGTTGTCAAAAAACATGGACACTTTTCACATTCTCATTTTATTTAATCTCTCAGCAACAGTTGGGTATATCTTTTTTTTTTTTTTTTTTTTTTAATACTCTGACACCACTCGTTCCTGGTCTCTGCCTACCTCTGTTTATATCTTCTGGGTCATCTGCAATCTCCTTGTTTACTCATTTTCTAACTGTTGAGCTCCTAAGGACACAATCCTAACTAGTTTCTTAATCTACCATCTCTCCCTAGGTTATGCCTTACATTCATGATTTAAAATACTATCTACCATATTTGGTGAAAACTCATAAACTCTTATCTCCATCCCAGACTTCTCTTCTGAGCTGTATACAGCTTCCAACTTGATATTTTGTCTCAAAGTCATCTTAAAATGAATATGTTGAATCTTTTTCTCCTAATTCTACATCTCTAGTCTTACTTATCTCTATAAATGGCATCTCAAGCTACTAATTTCTCAATTACAAATCTTGAGATCATTCTTGAGGCCTCTCACTATACCACCACCACCCAACACACACATATCCACATCCCCCCTTCCAGACCACTGCAAGATTCTATTGATTCTTCCTCCTAAATATATCTCAAATTCACCCTCTTTGCTACATATCCACAGTCATTACCCTGTTTGAAGCCACCATCATGCTGTGGTGGACTATTGCAGTAGCTTCCCAACTGGTTTTTCTAGATTTATTCTTAACACATTCTTACGTATCCATTCTTTACACAGAAGTCAGAATGATCTTTTTAAAAGCATAAATATCACATCATGTCCCTCCTTAAAAATTCCTCCTTAAAATTCTTCAAAGGTTTTCTCTTTGGAGAAAAACCCAAATCTTTATCATAACCCAAAGTCTGTGCAGCATTTAGTTTCTGATTACCTCTCTTTGCTACTCTTCCGCTTATTTTTTGCCAGCCCACTATCCTTTCATTTCCTCTAAAGCATCAAGTTCTTTCTAACCTCAGGTAGTTCCACAGCATGGAATGCATCTACTTAACAGTCAGCTCGCAGTTTGTGTTACCTCCTCAGAGAGGTCCCTGTCTAAATGACATTTCCCACTTATTTTATAGCTTTCTGTTTTTTTTCCTTCATAGCATTTTCCACAATTTTAAAGTTTGTTTATTGGCATATTTTGTTAATGTGTTTCATCTCTGTAATTTTCATGAGGTTAGAGACAGTTTATTCACTGTTGTACTGCTGGTGTCTTAACCATGTTCCTGCTACATATTGTGTTTAGAAAATATATGATAAATGAGAAAATATATTATGCCACCTTAGGTAAACCATAGGTCAGGAACCATTTTATAGGTGTGTCCTGTACCCTGAGAGCATGGAGGGATTGCTTGTTTCCTGTGGTTTGGTTCTTTATTTCCTCCAAATTGCTCTCTGAGAAAGGCACTGAGTAATCATTGTAATGCCTAGAGAGTTTTTGATGATTAGCTAGTCTTCTCAGTGCTAAGCTAAATTGGCAGTGTGGGCAGATTTTATTTAAGCCCCCAGAGCGGAATGCACCTGTCCACACTTCTTAGATTGGAGCTCTTGAAAACTAGAGGCAGAGAGTTCTCAGTGACAGTCTTGGCTAAGCAACTTGTCTTCTTTCCTGGAACTCTAGTTTTTTTAAAGAAACATTAGGACCGTACAAAGGAAAGGTGGTCTAACTGCATTTGCTTACTACTGAGATTGTCAGTATTGTTTGTGTAAAGATTATTAGCTATTTCAATCATATAAATTGTGCTATAATGCTGCCATAGTAAGTATATGATTTGTCTTTTAATCAGAGTTAAGGCCAAAAAAAAAAAAAAACCACATTTCACAACACTATTGTCTTCATATATGGTATATATGATAGACAGATTTATTGTGATAAGATACTTTGCATTTTCTTAGATAGTTTGTGTTTGCTTTCTTCATCCTAGACCTAGTTTTAAATTAAGCTATTGTTTTTAAAGTTGATTTTAGTAGAATGAGGGCTTAATTATATGCTAGGTAGAAAATTGTAAGTCTAACAATTTGAAACAGCTTTCAGGCTACTATCATTTCTCAAAACCCATGAAAAAAATGTGTTTATTACCAATTTTAGACCATATAAAATTTTTATTTATTTATTTATTTATTTATTTATTTTTTACATTCTAAGATGTTGTTGCAGAGCAGTTGGGGGGAGGGAAAGAGGGGATAGGAGAGGAAGACAGGGTGGGAGGAAGAGGAAGGAGATGGGGGGGTGTAGTCAGGGCTTGTGGCACCCCCCTCATTCCGGCAGGGGTCCCCAGGTGGCTTCCAGTGGCAGCTCAGTCCTGGCTGGGCTGGATGTGGACTTCGGGGGGACATGGCTGGAGCATAGGTGAGGGTGTGGGGTCCCCGGGTTGAGAGCCCAGTAGGCTTCTGATCCTTCTAGTTTTTATAGGTTTTCTTTGGTGATGTTAGACTTTTACTGGCTAATATCAGAACTTTGTCTCTGATCTGTGGGTTTTTTGCTTTTTCTTTCAGTTCTGTGTTGGATTATTCGCTATTCCCACCACTTAAACTCCGCACTAGAACTAATTTTTCATCCTTTGGTTACTTCTAAAAACGGGGGAACTTCCTGTGGGAACCAGCACTTGAGCCCGGTGGTTGAGCTAAATTGCTGCTTTGCTTCTGATTCTCTGGGGAAGGCTTTTTGTGCAGTTCACGTTTTAATTGTTGACATTGTAAGCACTTCCTGGTCTTGTGAGGTCCAGTATTGCCTGTGTTGTGTGGAAACTCTGGTCTAGGCCCGAGTCTTTTCAGCAGACTGCACCCCCTGCAGTTCTGTATTCCTGACCAGTATCCACTGAGTGGTCCTGTGCTGATTGGAGGCCAGATCAGGTGTCCATTTTGTGCCCCAGTGTTCCCTTGGTGGTCCAGTCTCCCCTGCCCCCCACTCCAAACACTTCCCATGGGATGGGCCATGTGCCAGTCCCTTGCGATGACCTCTTGAGTGGCTCCTTTTTTCAGTTGTCTGTGGCCCCTTGCTCCTGTGTAGGTCCACAGGAACCCTGTTAGTGGTCTTGCTGGCCTGGGGACAACCAAGGCCCTCTTCTCCCCTGCAGCCTCCAGGCAACTTCATATGAAGGGCACAGCAGCAGCTTTTGCCAGGTCTTGCTCTGTGTGCTCACCAGGGCCAGACTTGAAGTGGCCGGGGTCAAAATGGTCAGAGTGATCCTTTCTTTCTCTCATCGTGTCTTTTCCTGCCTTTATGAATTCCATAGGTCTCTCCTCCTCTTCCCCTGAGCTCTAGCAGCCCCAGCTTGGCAGTCGTTGCTTTTTAATAGTTGTAAATTAGACCATATAAATTTCAGTTGAAGAGGAAATGTTTTAAAGATTTATCATATTTCTTGGGCCGAGCCCGTGGCGCACTCGGTAGAGTGCTGCGCTGGGAGCGCGGCGACGCTCCCGCCGCGGGTTCGGATCCTATATAGGAATGACCGGTGCACTCACTGGCTGAGTGCCGGTCACGAAAAAACGACAAAAAAAGAAAAAAAAGAAAAGATTTATCATATTTCTTAATGTAAGGTATTCTTTTTATTCCTAGAGTCTAGATACCATACTTAGAAACTTCCTGTAAACTGAAAAAACATGCTGAATGTTGTATGCATATTCGCAGGTTTAGGGGCCTGGTGGGGAAGTGGGTGGAAGAAGAAGAATGAAAATTGTGAATGCTTAGAAAAGGCCAAGTTTCTGTCTTTAGTGTTATTTATTCTACCTCTCTGAGTGAAATAATTTTTAAAGCTCCATCTATTTATTAATATTTGCAGATTTACCAGAGATTCATAACTATTCTCAGGTCAATAAAACTCAGAGCTCATAAGAGTTTATAAATATATGCTTCTGGGTATGACTAATTAAGTTTCTGAATTTCATAATGCTGTGGTTACTAATGCAGGCTCTTTCTTTGGGTTTTTAAAATGTAGATCACTGACTCTAGAGCAAGTATATTAGTCTGTTTCTGTTGCTTATAATAAAATACTCGGAACTGGGTGATTTATAAGAAAAAAGAATTTATTACTTACAGTTTTAGAGGCTAGGTAGTCCAAAGTTGAGGGAACACATCTAGTGAGGGTGTTGGTGGTGGTGACAGTGACACAGGGTATCACATTGTGAAATGGCAGAGAGAGAGAGAGCAGAGAGACAGACTCTCCTCTCTCTTCTTTTAAAGCCCTCAGAACCACGCCCCTGACCACCATTTTTAATCCATTCACTGCAGCATGGTTCCACAATCTAATCACCTCTTCAAGGCTCCACCTTTCAATTACCATAATAGGATTTCCCACCCTCTTAACAGTCACAGAAGGAACCAAGTTTCTAATACATAAAACTGGGGAGACACAATTCAGTGAGTTGGGTGGGGGGGCATTATTCAATCCACTACAGCAAGTGGAAGAATATGAGGAATATTGAAGTTTTTTGTATAGTACTATAGTAATATATGAATATGGTACATTTGGTTATATAGGGAGTAAGGGGGATTTAAGTACAGAGAACTCTGACATATGTGAAAACAGTCTTCTCAAGCTGATTGACAATTGAAAGACTGTATTAAGTAAACGTAGTGGAATGATTTTTATGTTTATTTCAAAAAAGGGGAAAGAGCAGCTTTCTTTTCCCAGAAAGACAATGTCAGCTGCTAGCCATTTATTTCCTAGCAAAGCAAACTACTTGCAAAATTCTAATTGACAGATTTCTTCTCCCTGACATTTAATTAAAATCTTTCTCTAGCAATACATAAACTGAAGATAGTGTATAGATTCATTTGTTGTACCAAGAAAGACTTGGATCAACTATATCTTTCTAGCTTTCAGCCCTTTCTAATTATGTGTCTTTTCATTTGTTTTAGCAATTTATATCTAACAGCACCATCACTGGCATTGAGAAGATATATTTTTTACAATCTTTCTATACTTATGTCAGCATATACATATACGTAACAGTCTTATTAGTGAGCCATCTAGATCTGACTCCGCGAAGGGGTAAGTTTGTAAGATGTTTCATGCGAGAACAAATGAAGGGTACCTATAGTAGATTGAATTATGTCTCCCCAAAACTCATTGAAGCTTGAATTGTGTCCCCCAAGTTTTATGTATTAGAAACTTGGCCCCCTCTGACACTGTTAGGAGGGTGGAAAATCCTCCCTATATAACCTAATTGAAAGGTGGAACCTTGAAGAAGTGATTGGATTGTAGGACCGTGCAGTAGTGAATGGATTAGAAATGGTGGTCAGGGGTGTGGTTCTGAGGGCTTTAAAAGAAGAGGAGAATCTGTCTTTTTCTCTCTCTGCTCTCTCTGCTTCCATCATCTTGCAATGTGAGACCCCTGGGTCACTGTCACCACCGCCAGATGAACTTTGGACTTCCCAGCCTCAGAAACTGTAAGCAATAAATTTCTTTTTCTTTATAAATCACCCAGTTCCAAGTATTTTATTATAAGCAACACAAGTGGATTAATACAGTACCAAAGATGTTAATGCAGTGTAAAGAAGAGCATTTTGTTGTTTTTAATATATTGTTTTAAACTTTTTATGTTCTGTTTCATTTAAACATGTCAAGATTCCTTTTTCTTATCCCAAAACTGGTTAAAGCATGGTCATTCACTATTATGAGACCAAGTTTTATTATTTATTCTAATGATAAAATAATATCCTTATTATAAAACAAAGTTTAAACATTCAAAACAAGCATACTGGTTATGCTTTTAAACAAAAAAGTTTAAAAACAAAAATGTACAAGTCACCTAAAGGCAGTGGATAGCCACTTGAATGCTTTTAAACAAGGAATGACGTGTATTTCAGAATGATCACTTGGAGCTGTGTGGAAAGATACTGGAAGCAGGAAGGATAGGTAGGGGCTGTTAAAGTAACCAGCAGGGGAAAGGGCTTTAACCAAGATGTAATAATGAGAACATAGAAAAGGGGACAGAATCACTGGACTTGGTGAGGGATTGATGGGAAGGGTGAGGGAAGTATTGAAAAGAACTCCTAGGTTTTTAGCCTGAGCAACAGGGTAGAGTACCCTCAATTGACATAGAGAACATGGGAAATGGAACAGATTTTGAGGGAAAGATTGTGGACTCAGTTTTATATGTGTTAAGGGGGAGTTGCCTATGGTGCACCAGAGTAGGATATCCTCTTAACTATTTGAAATACAGGCCTGAAAGTTGAGACATGGGTTTAGAAGTCATCAGTATAAGTGGTTGTTGAAACATTGGAACTGAGAGAGATTACTAGGAAAACATGTCAAGAGAGAATAGGGTCAAAGGCTGAAGGAATGGCTAAAAGACAGGAGAAAGACAAGAGTGTGTTATACAGGAAGCAGTGGGAGAAGAGTTTGAGGAAGAAAAGAGTCACATACAGCATCAAATGCCAGTTAGAAATCAAATAGGGTAAAGATTAAAAAGTGTCCATTGAAATTAGCAATTTAGAGGTTACAGGTATCTGAGAACAGTCAGTAGAGTGAATTAGGGATAGAAACCAGATCACTATAGGTTTCAGATTGAGTGAGTAGCAGCAGTAACTAGAATAATCTTTAAAGTAGCTTAGTTATAAAGAAAAGGTTAGTGAACAGACAATTGCTAGAAGGAAAATATATATTAATGGAGGATTTTGTTAAGAGTTTTGTTTGCTTTTGTTCTTTTTTAGGACCAGAGTGTGTTTATATCTGAAACTAAAAGAAATAGTCATTGTTGCAAAAGAGATTAAAATGATAGCATGAGAACCAAAGTCCTTGAAGAAACTAGGTTATTCAGAGCATGGTATCTTTTGTGGAGAAGACAGATATGTATACAAGAAATTACAGCACAAAGTGATAAGATTCCTAGTACTAGAGTTTAAATGCCAAGTGTTAGATGAATAAAAGGAATGGACCAGTAGCTCTGAGGGAATTTAGAAAAGTTTGATAGTCACCGCTGCTGGTGGCTGGTCGTGGGGGTTGACCGCCACTTTGCCCTCAGCAGGAGAGGCTGCCTCATTTACAGGCAACAGCTTTGAAGTATGGACCAGGAAAAGAACTGTTTCTTAGCTGCAAAAGCGAGTCTCTAAACAGGGAACATGGTGCCAGGACTGCTGTGGATGCAGACAGGATCCTGGAGGCCGGGGCCACGCTGAAAGCGGCCAGCTGCCCTATTCATGATTCGAGGTTTCAGGCCGGCATAAAAGAAGATTCCTGGGAGCGCCCGAGCCGCGCCGCGGGACCGAGTGGGAAGCCCGAGGCGGTGGGAACCGAGAACAGGGAAGGTGACAAACCAGAGGCAGAGAGTGAGCGCCCGACCTGGCACAGCCCTGTGAGTGACCCCCGACCCGGCCCTGCTCGGGGGGCTGACGCCCACCCGGCTTCCACCTGCATCACCGGGCCACTCACCGCCCCGGGGCTGCCTCCATTTTCTCAGGTGGTGGCAGCTCCGGCCTGGCTCAGCCAAGCCTGTACTCCTCGCCTGGCTTGGCTCCTCACTGAGCCTTCCCACTTGCTTGCCCCAGTGCGGGGCTTCCCCGGGCCTGCGGGCTGGCTTCCCCTCCCACCCCTTCCGCGGTTCTCTGGCGGGACTGGTGGCGTGGGGCGTCCCTGGCCAGTGTCGGGAGGGCAAGGAAGTACGGGCGGGACCGACTGTCACTCCACCACACCCTGGACTCCGGCCCCCGGTAAACTTCCTGTTACTGGGAGGCAGATACCATCTCTGCGGCCACCAGATCGGAAAAACGCCTAACCAATTTCTGGTTAGGAATAGTGTGGTAGGAGAGTTCCCAAGTCCGCTTGAACCTGCCGGAGAGCTGACTGCAGGCGGGCACCAGACTCGGTCTGTGCCAGGGGGATACAAAGGTGAACCGTGTGCTGTGGGCTCTTCCCCCAAGGAGCTCACGCTCTGGTGTGGGAGATAAGACAAGTACACAAATAACCACGATACCAGGAGGAAGGTGATAAGTCCCGAGAAAGATCTACACAGTGGTACAAAGGCACTCAGAGCGACCGGTTGTCTGTGCCTAGCAGAAACCTGGTAGACTTCCTGGGCGAGGAGGTGCCGAGCAGGGTCTTGAAGACCCAGCTGATAGACGAGGGTTGCAGAAGACACGTCCCAGCCCAGCCCAGTGCACACAGAGCGGGGAGTTGTCCGGCCAGGGAGGCGGAGACTCGACAGAAACCACACACCCTGTGGGGTCGCCACTGCACGATCCACCAGCCCGGGCCAGAGCACACGGAACAGGGAGAAGTCCTGCACGGGGAGTGAAAGCTCAGCAGAGATCACACACCCTGTGGTACGTGATCCACCAACCCAGCAGGGTCCAAGCTGACCAGAGAGGTGGCTCCCCGGAGAGGCCCAAGACCCGAGGCAACCATACACACAAGGCACTAGAGGCCAACTGAGCAGTCACGGAGGTAGCCACACCAAATTGGCAACCACAGCAACATCTTAGTTAGTCAATAGTCTCAAACTGGTGGACTGTGAAACCCCCTGCCACAATGAATAAACATCAAAAAAAAGATACCAGAAATACAAAAAATCAAGAAAGTACACCACCAAAAGTTAATAAATCTCAAACTCTAGATCCTATAGAACAAGAAGCCCTTGAAATGACTGACAAGGAATTTCGAGTGATAATTCTAAGGAAACTGAATGAGATACAAGAAAACACAGCTAGACATCATGATGAAATGAGGAAAAGTATACAGGACCTGAAAGAGGAAATGTACAAGGAAATCAATGTCCTGGAAAAAATGTAGCAGAACTTGCTGAACTGAAGAAGTTATTCAGTGAAATAAAAAACACAGCAGAGAGTTTAACCAGCAGGCTTGTCGAAGTTGAAGAGAGAACCTCTGAAATTGAAGATGGGCTGTTTGAAATAACACAAGCAGACAAAAAGAAAGAAAAAAGAATCAAAGACATTGAAGAAAATCTGAGAGAGATATCAGACAACCTTAAGCGCTCAAATATCCGAGTCATGGGTATCCCAGAAGGGGAGGAAAATGGAGATTCCATTGAAAACATATTCAAAAAAATAGTGACAGAAAACTTCCCAGGTATAGGAAAAATCACAGATTTCAGATCCAGGAATCTCAACGATCTCCAAACGTATTCAACCCAAAAAGGCCTTCTCCAAGACATGTTATAGTCAAATTGGCAAAACTCAGAGACAAAGAGAGAATCTTAAAAGCTGCAAGAGAGAAGCGTCAAATCACCTATGAGAGAGCCCCAATCAGGCTAACATCAGACTTTTCATCACAAACCCTAAAAGCTAGAAAGGAATGGGATGATATATTCAAAATACTAAAAGACAAAGATTGCCAAGAATACTCTACCCTGCAAGGCTATCCTTCCGAAATGAAGGGCAAATAGTATATTTCTCAGACAAACAAAAACTGCGGGAGTTGACTACCACACGACCACCCTTACAAGAAATCCTCAAGGGAGTTCTGGGTTTGGTTCCTGAAAAATAACTACCACTGCCATAAAAACCCAAGAAAAATCAAAACCCACTAGTATAATAAAAATGGCATTCATGAAGAGAAAACAAACAAAGAAAAACACTATCTACAACCTAAGGAACCAACAAACACAGAAACCAAACAGTAAATCAGAAAGCAAGGAACAAAAGACACCTAAGACAACCAAACAACCAATAAAATGCTAGGAATAAATCAACACTTTTCAATAACAACTCTTAATGTAAAAGGCTTAAATTCCCCAATCAAAAGACACAGACTGGCTGACTGGATCAAAAAGGAGGACCCAACTATATGCTGCCTACAAGAGACCCACCTCACCCATAAAGATTCACATAGACTAACAGTGAAAGGATGGAAAAAGATTTACCATGCAAAAAGAAAAGAAAAACGAGCTGGAGCAGCTATTCTTATATCTGACAAAGTAGACTTTAAAGTAAAAACCATAAAAAGAGACAGTGACGGACACTACTTAATGATAAAAGGACTGATCCATCAAGAAGACATAACAATCATAAATATGTACACACCCAATGTTGGAGCAGCCAGATTTATAAAACAAACTCTATTAGACCTAAAGAAGGAAATAGACACTAATACCATAATAGCAGGGGACCTGAACAGCTCACTATCAATATTAGACAGATCATCTAGGCAAAGAATCAGTAGAGAAACACAAGACCTAAACAAGACTCTAGACCAATTGGAATTGGCAGATATCTACAGAACATTCCATCCAACAACCTCAGAATATTCATTCTTCTCATCAGCACATGGATCATTCTCCAGGATAGATCATATATTAGGTCACAAATCAAGTCTCAACAAATTTTAAAAAATTGGAATTATCCCATGTATCTTCTCAGACCACAATGGATTAAAACTAGAAATTAATAACAAACGAAACTCTGGAAACTATACAAACACATGGAAATTAAACAGCATTCTACTTAATGACATATGGGTCCAAGAAGAAATCAAGCAGGAAATCAAAAAATTTATTGAAACTAATGAAAATAATGATACACCATACCAAAACCTGTGGGATACTGCAAAAGCAGTATTGAGGGGGAAATTTATTGCATTAAATGCTCACCTCAGAAGAATGGAAAGATGGCAAGTGAACAACCTAACACTTCACCTTAAAGAACTAGAAAAACAAGAACAATCCAAACCTAAAGTTAGCAGACGGAAAGAAATCATTAAGATCAGAGCAGAACTGAATGAAATTGAAACCAAAAAAACAATTCAAAAGATCAACGAATCAAAAAGTTGGTTTTTTGAAAAGATAAATAAAATTGACAAACCATTAGCATGGCTAACTAAAAAATGAAGAGAGAAGACTCAGATAACAAATATTAGAAATGCAAAAGGCGATATTACAACTGATTCATCTGAAATACAAGGAATCATTCGAGACTACTATAAACAACTATACACCAACAAATTTGAAAATCTGGAGGAAATGGATAAATTTCTGGACACACACAAGCTCCCAAAACTGAACCATGAAGACGTAGAAAATTTGAACAGACCAATAACAATAAAGGAGATTGAAGCTGTTATCGGAAGGCTCCCAACAAAGAAAAGCCCAGGACTAGATGGATTCACAGCAGAATTTTACCAAACATTCAAAGAGGAATTGACACCGATTCTTTACAAACTATTCCAAAAGATTGAAACAGATGCAAATCTCCCAAACTCATTCTATGAAGCAAACATCATCCTGATACCAAAACTAGGTAAAGATATAACCAAAAAAGAAAACTACAGGCCGATATCCTTGATGAATATAGATGCAAGAATCCTCACTAAAATACTAGCAAACAGAATACAGCAACACATACGTAAAATTATTCACCACAATCAAGTGGGATTCATCCCAGGGATGCAAGGTTGGTTCAACATACGCAAATCAATAAATGTGATACACCATATTAATAAACTCAAACACAAGGACCATATGATCATCTCTATAGATGCCGAAAAAGCATTTGATAAAGTTCAGCACTCATTCATGACAAAGACCCTCTATAAGTTAGGTATAGAGGGAAAGTATCTCAACATAATTAAAGCCATATATGCCAAACCCACTGCCAATATCATCCTGAATGGGGAAAAGCTGCAAGCTTTTCCTTTAAGAACAGGAACTAGACAAGGATGCCCACTCTCACCACTCCTATTCAACATAGTGTTGGAAGTACTAGCCAGAGCAATCAGAGAAGAGAAGGAAATAAAGGGCATCCAGATTGGAAAAGATGAAGTCAAACTGTCCCTGTTTGCAGATGACATGATCCTATATATCGAACAGCCCAAAACCTCTACAAAAAAACTGTTGGAATTGATAAATGATTTCAGCACAGTAGCAGGATACAAAATCAACACACAAAAATCAGTAGCATTTCTTTTCTCCAATAGTGAACATGCAGAAGGAGAAATCAAGAAAGCCTGCCCATTTACAATAGCCACCAAAAAAATAAAATACTTAGGAATTGAGTTAACCAAGGAGGTGAAAAATCTCTATAATGAGAACTACAAACCACTGCTGAGAGAAATTAGAGAGGATACAAGAAGATGGAAAGATATCCCATGCTCTTGGATTGGAAGAATCAACATAATGAAAATGTCCATACTACCCAAAGTGATATACAAATTCAATGCAATCCCCATCAAAATTCCAAAGACATTTTTCTCAGAAATGGAAAGAACTATCCAGACATTTATATGGAATAATAAAAGACCACGCATAGCCAAAGCAATGCTGAGCAAAAAAAATAAAGCTGGAGGCATAGCACTACCTGACTTTAAGCTATACTACAAAGCTATAATAACCAAAGCAGTATGGTACTGGCGTAAAAACAGACACCCTGATGAATGGAATAGAATAGAGAATCCAGAAATCAACCCACACACTTACTGCCATCTGATCTTGGAGAAAGGCACCAAGCCTATTCACTGGGGAAGGGACTGCCTCTTCAGCAAATGGTGCTGGGATGACTGGATATCCATATGCAGGAGAATGAAACTAGATCCATACCTCTCACCGTATACTAAAATCAACTCAAAATGGATTAAGGATTTAAATATACACCCTGAAACAATAAAACTTCTTAAAGAAAACATAGGAGAAACACTTCAGGAAATAGGACTGGACACAGACTTCATGAATACGACCCCAAAAGCACAGGCAACCAAAGGAAAAATAAACAAATGGGATTATATCAAACTAAAAAGCTTCTGCACAGCAAAAGAAACAATTAACAGAGTTAAAAGACAACCAACAGAGTGGGAGAAAATATTTGCAAAATATACATCTGACAAAGGATTAATATCCAGAATATAGAAGGAACTCAAACAACTTTACAAGAAAAAAACAAGCAACCCAATTTAAAAATGGGCAAAAGATCTAAGTAGGCATTTCTCTAAGGAAGATATACAAATGGCCAACAGACATATGAAAAAATGCTCAACATCACTCAGCATCCGGGAAATGCAAATCAAAACCACACTGAGATACCATCTCACCCCAGTTAGGATGGCTAAAATCCAAAAGTCTCTGAACGATAAATGCTGGCGAGGTTGTGGAGAAAAAGGAACTCTCATACATTGTTGGTGGGACTGCAAAATGGTGCAGCCTCTATGGAAAATGGTATGGAGGTTCCTCAAACAATTGTAGATAGATCTACCATGCGACCCAGCTATCCCACTGTTGGGAATATACCCAGAGGAATGGAAATCATCAAGTCGAAGGTATACCTGTTCCCCAGTGTTCATCGCAGCACTCTTTACAATAGCCAAGAGTTGGAACCAGCCCAAATGTCCATCATCAGATGAGTGGATACGGAAAATGTGGTACATCTACACAATGGAATACTACTCAGCTATAAAAACGAATGAAATACTGCCATTTGCAACAACATGGATGGACCTTGAGAGAATTATATTAAGTGAAACAAGTCAGGCACAGAAAGAGAAATACCACATGTTCTCACGTATTGGTGGGAGCTAAAAATTAATATATAATTCACACACACACAAAAAAAAAACCGGGGGGGGGGGGAAGAAGATATAACAACCACAATTACTTGAAGTTTATACGACAAGCAAACAGAAAGGACATTGTTGGGGGGGAAGGAGGGAGAGAGGGAGGTTTTGGTGATGGGGAAAAATAATCAGCCACAATGTATATCGACAAAATAAAATTTAAAAAATAAAAATAAAAATTTTTAAAAAAAGAATAGTTTGATGTCAAATGCTACGTAAACTGAGTAGGATATCCTCTCATATTTAGTTTTCTGCTTTGTAAATCAGCGCATCATTGAGCAGTGTGCAGTATAAGCCTGCAGTTTAGTATTGCTGATGAGACTCTTTAGTAGTTGTATATAGGATTTCCCTGGTTTTGTCTGATAATATAACCTTCACTGTCATCAGGCATTTTATCAGTTCATATTTGTGTGCCAGTTCCATAGAACCATCAGTTTTATGGCATCTTTTCTCTTGGAGAGCCTAGCCATGCAAGAACTTCTCTCTCAGATTACAGTACAGCACTACTATAAGTAAATTTTCCTTCTCATTCCTAATATATGAGGGGTCTTCATAAGTTCGTGGAAGGATTCGTATTATATTTTAATTGCATTTTCCATGAACTTTTTGAAGTACTCTTGTATATTCTGCCTCATAACTTCCCCATATTCAGGACATGAATACATTTTACATTTGGAATCGAGATTTACTTTGTTTAATTCGTGTTGCAGATCATCTATCTGCAGGTAATCTGTCTCGATTATTGTTCTAGTCTGTGCAATAAAGGACAAAACAGTAAGAGTATGAGGTTGTAGTAGTAAGAGGGCAATCATAGATATTCAGTGATGGTATGGGCTAACTGTTAAGATTTGGCTTTTTAAACAGAATGCCTGAATACTGGTGGAACACACATTATCTCAGGCGTGAGAAAAATCTCATTGTGCTCTTACAGTTAAAGTTTTAGGAAAATTTTGACTCTAGAGACTTTTGAATTCCCTAAAATACACAATTCCATGAATTCTTCAGTTGGCTCTTTGAGGTTAGGGAAATGTTTTTCTGTTTACTTATGAAATCCATTTGTGATTCATTGCCTTAGGCATAACCAGTGCTTTCCATATATAGTATTCATCCTTGTTCCAAATGTATAGGTCAAAGTAATCACCATTGAGTTGACTTATTTTTTGTCTAAGAAATAACCTTCTCAGGGTCTGGCTGGTTAGCTCATTTGGTTATAGCGTGATGCTGATAACAACAAGGTCCAGGGTTTGATCCCTGTACTGGCCAGCTGCAAAAAAAGAAAAAAAAAAGAAATAACCTTCTCACCTTCGCAGTCTAAACATTTAATAGTAAGCATTCTCCAAATCCAAGTGAACTAGATAAATTTCATGAGAACTCTCTAATATTCTAATGTATTAAGCATTGAGAGATTTCCAGTTCTCATAGGCATACAGATGTGGTCAGCTATATACTGTGAACATTGACATATATTTAAAACTTATATTTTGAGTAAAAATCTACAAGCTGGTTATCTACTTAGGTTGGACCATAACTTTAGAATATTTTGGTTGAAAGAGTCAGAGAAGAGAAAGGTAAATGAGAGAAACATGGACTAATAAAAATATAGAATCCTAGAATTTTTAGAGGTGAAAGGAATCTCAACAGTCTCAGATAAGTCTTGGGATAATTAAGGGGATAAGAGTCTTCAAAAAATTCATGGAAAGATTCAGATTATCTTTTAATTCCATTTTTCCATGACCTTTTTGAAGTACCCTCATATTTAAAAGAGGGAGCACACTTGCTCTTTATGTCCCCCAAAAGAAGAATGAGAACCCCAGGATGGAAGCTCCTTGGGGATAGATTTGGAGTTGATTATAAAGGAAAACGTTCTGATTGTCAGAGCTATTGAGAAATAGGAGTAGCCATCCCCAAGAGAGACATTCAAGTTGGGGCCTGAGCCTTGGATGTATGGTTAGACCCAGTGACCTTTGTGGAACCTTCTAATCCTGGAATTCTTATCTAAATGAATGCTTCTTTCCTTTCTTTTAACTTTTTTAAACCGTGGTATATACGGTAAAGTGCAAAAATATACAAATTCATTGTGTAGATTAATGAATTTTTACATACGAAGATACTTCAAAAAGTGCCATCACGTATATATGCACCTGTGAATACGAGTTCTTCCAGCACTCCAGAAGGCTCTCCAGTCAGTATCCTCTCTCTCCTCACCAGAGATAATCACTATTCTGATTTCTATCACCATAGAGTTGTTTTACTTGTCCTTGAACTTCATAAATATATTCATGGAATATTAACTGTAGTGAGTCTGGTTTCTTTTGTTCATCACTGTGTCTGTGAGATTCATCCATGTTACATGTTAACAGTAGTTCAATCTGTGTAGTGTTTCACCAATTTCATTGTAGGAATATATTATAATGTATCCTTGCTACTGTTGATAGACGTGGGTTGGTTCCACTTTGAGGCTGTTATTAATAAAGCTGCTATGAACATTCTCATACATTTTTTTGTTAGGCATATGCACTCGTTTCTCTAAGATATGTTAGTAGGAATGGAGTTGCTGCTTCATAGAATAGGTATTATAGCAGGTATTGCTAAACAATTTTCCAAAGTGATTGTCACCATTTAAATTCTAATGACAACATAAGAGAATTTCATTTCCTCCTCATCCTTGTCAACACTGTGTAGTATCATTCTTTTTGATTTTAGTCATTCAGGTGGGTATATAGTAGTATTTCTTTTTCTATAGTTATTGATCCCCTGAATAGTCTTTTTTATGAAATGCTTGTTTTGTATTTAGACTTTTTTTTTTAGATTGGATCATTTATCTCTATCTTACTAATTTGTAGGAATCTTTTTTATATTCTAAATGTGAGTCTTTAGTGGATTTATGTATTACAAACAATTTCCCAGTCTGTGGCTTGCCTTTTCACTCTTTTAACAGAATCTTTTGATGAACAGACATTCTTAATTTTAGCGAATTCCAATTTATCATTTTTCTCTTTTGTGGTTAGTACTTTATGTCCTCTTTAAGAAATTTTTGCCTAGCTCAAGATCATGAAGACATTAAGACCAATAATTCTTAAATTGTGATCCTAAAAGAGATAATGGTGAACTTTCATTGGTTCACATACACAAAAAGAAGTAAATGGATAGGGTTGTACTATTTTCTCCCATCATTTATTCTTAAACTTTGGGTGTTAGCTGTGAATAAGTAGATAATGATGGTACCATATTTGAAGTTTATTAACTATGAAGATGTCAGTTAGGATAGGCGAGGTTATTACTATGGTTAAAAGAAACACACACAAACATACACACACACTCTCAGTGGCTTTTCTTTCTTACTTATGCTACTTGTCAAAAGTGGGTCAACAGAGGGCTGTACTATTGTGGTCACTTAGGCAACCAGGCTGACCTAAACATTATTGTAATACATGTATTTCCACAATCACTGTATTAGGAGGAGGGAAACATGGCAAATTGCTTATGGGCTCAACTTTTCTGCACAATCATATGTCACTTAACATTCATTGACCACATGAGTTACATGGGCCTTGTCTAATTTCAGAGGCAGTGGAAAAGTGCTATTCTACTATGTTCCTGAAAGGAGAACTGAAAATATTTGTGAACAGCCATAATGACTATCACAGTAAACATGGGCGAGTTACTTAACTACTTTGTGGATCAGTTTGTTCACTATAAAATAGGGGCTTGTGATAGTATGTACCTCATATGGTGGTTGTGAGGTGTAAGTGGCATAATATACTAAAACTCTTAGAATAGTGCCTTGGTACTTGGTAAACATTAAGTGTTCACCGCTATTACTGCTGTCGTTATTAAGCTCTTACTATGTAATGACATCGTACCACCTGTTTTATTTACATGAATTAATTCTTCAAACTCCTGTAGTATTTACTATTACTGTCCTTATTGATAGATGAGAAAACTTTGGTTCAGAGATTTTAACTTGCCCAAGTTCCACAGTTAATAAATAGAAGAGGGCTGGTCAGTTAGCTCAGTTGGTTAGAGCGTGGTGCTGATAACACCAAGGTGCAGTATTCAATCCCTGTACTGGCCAGCTGCCAAAAAATAAAAATAAAATGTAAATAAATTAATAAATGAGATTCAAATCCAGGTAGTGTGACTTCAAAGCCTTCAATATTAACTATGACTCTCTCCCAAATAGCAAATAAACATTAACAGAAGAATTCAGATAAGCATACCATGTTTAGGGGACTCTGTGTACATACATGTTTATGGTTGTGATTTTATAATGAATTTTTAATATATTCCTATTTTCTGCTCGTTGGTAAAAATGTTACTCGTTCAAATCATTAAATGTACTGTTTCGTGGTATTCTATGTGGTCTGACACCTAAACAAATTTAGAATTGATTTTGTCCTTTATTTAAGGATGAAGAAACTTGAGCCAGAGTGGCTTAGTACTCCCAGAAGCCACAGCTAGCTGGTGGCATAGCCTGAACTCAGAATCAGATTTCCTGGGTTCAGTTCAGAGCTCTTCCTCCTGCCTCAGGTTGCCTACCTATAGTTTATGTTGCACATAATCCTTTACCAAAAATTTGAGGTGCTTTGTTTTTTCTCCTCAAATTTTGAGTGAATTAGTTGTAGAAAACTTTAATTATTCTTTTTTCCTCTTAGCTCACATTGCCACATCTTGATTGTAATTTATCAATTTTGTTTTTTAAGTATTCTAAAGTCACCAAACACCCAGGGCCAAATTAGATATTTTGAGAGACTTTGTAGCAAGAATAAATGCCTCTAGAGAAGATGCTTCTGTGGAAATACATTGCAATGATGAGCTTAAAAGTACCGATAACTTCTTTTTCATGTAAGGCAAGTTGGAGTCAAATTTCTCAAGGCAAAGAGATGACAGTGGAATTAGAGATGAATCAAGTATATTACATTTGAGGTTTATCTTAAGGTATATTAGCAAGAAGTAAAATGACAACTTATTTATCAGAAACTTGTTACTTTTCCTACCAGTGACATAAGAATGTGTATTTATCAACCTCAGATGTATTGCCATTTTCAAAATTAAACCTTTTAAGGAAATGCCAAGCTTATTATCATGGTCTGTTTTCCCATAAGTGGTATTTTTGTATGATAATTTCAGTGTGTTTTCATGTAATTTTATCTGGAAAGTTAACAGGATATAAATTGAGTTAACCTTGAATTTCTAATCAGTAATAGGAATTTCTCAATGTATTTCTGTAGAGTGGAGAAGGAACAAGGAAGTCACAAAACTTTTTTCCGTTCAGTATCAAAATCTGTCAGTTGTGTGACAGGAAGATGAACTTAATTTGTACTGTGTGGTATTGCACTCATGAGAAAGTATATTATCATTTTGAGGATACATGGTAGTTTTTCTGGCCTCCTATAATTTAAAACATTAATTTTTGTGTTAAAATAAACACTGCTTTAGAAAACTGAATGCAGAATTTAGTGAATTTTTAATATAAAACATGAGGTTTATAATCTGTGCCCTCATACTCTCCCTTCTAGACATGTTTACTCTTCTCTGCTTTATAGGGCTAATTTTGATGAGAGAAAGGGAGAATGAATGAATATGAATTGCAAGAAATTTATCTCTAAGACTTCTTTTGGCAATAAGCTAGAAACTCCTCTAAAAGAGTTTTTTCTGGAAAAGGGAGTGGTGCTAGTCTATTCAAAGGAAATTTTAGCTCTGTGTATAATCATATTTTTAAAAATGAAAATGTATTCATGAATTGCATGTGAGATTAAATTTTAATTTTGAGTCATCTGTGATTCTTAAGGGTATTTTCCTCTTTCTTTAAAGTAGCATAAGCATATTACTGAAAGTTGGGGAGTTAAAGATTAGAAAGTAATTATTCATAATTCTACCACCCTAACATAACTATTTGGAACATTTTGGTGTGTTTCTTTCCAATTTTTTCTCTTCTGTGTCTGTTCTTTTAATATACTTATAATCTTTATAATACACTTTCTCATAAATATTTCATTGAAAACTTTGTAATTAATAAAAACAGCTTTCACTTTCTTTTATTATTTGCAGAACATGTAAAAATATTTTATTTGATTCTCACAATATCCTTTTATAATAAATAGAGTACTTTTATAATAAATAGAGTACTTATTAGCCCCATTTTACATATAGAGAGTTTTGAAAGCAGATAATCATATAATGTCTCTATGTGGTACGATAGTGGACTTCTGTTTACAACAGAAGTACTTACTTGCTAAGACAGGCCAGTGGGTGCATTTAATATAGCAAGAAGTGCAAAACAAATCATTTTGCAAATTCTTATTACCTGGAAACTGCTTTACTAGACTAAGTAACCTTTGAACAACAATAGGCAACTCTTAAGAACATAAATTTTGTCAGATTTTAGTAAATACATTAAATACGAAGAATCTTAAAGTGATTTAGTCTTGTTACTCTCTTGTTAGACTTATGGCTAAATATGGTTTTATACTTGTTCTTTATTTCACCTGGAAACAAAGAAAACAAAATCAGTAGGTCATAAACTGGAAAGATGACATCTAACCACTTGTTCTGAATTGCCATGGTAGAGTCAGAGCCTGAAGGCTCTGTGTATGAAGGTTGAAGCCTTATCTTATTGGGTAAGTTATAAGAAGAGAAATGTTCCTGGGAAACTGTCTTGTAGAGCTTTAAAAATGTCAAATTTGAATTCTATGGCTATTTGATAACTTTCTGAAGTCCTGAGCATTGTCAGCTTTATGATTCAAAAGCAAAATATAGCAAAATATTGAGTTTTTAAATTTCTTTCCATTTAAACTGTTTTGTTAAGCACATTACACCTGTGCCTATTCATTTTGTGAGGAATATTCTTATCAGTTTACTGTTCAAAGTAGTGAATATCACTAACTGCTTTGCCTCCCTGCAACTGAAGTTTTCTTTCTGTCTTCAACTTTTGGTTGAGGAAATTCCCCTGCTATGCAATGTCCTCTTTTTCTTTTAGGAATTCTTCCTAAAAAGAGAATTTAATTTGTAAGCCAGTTGATTAACATGAAGAACATCTTGATGGGACCCACTTTCTTTTATTACACTATTGTTCCTATAAATGTTCTTCGATTTTCCTTTTCAAATATGTCATCCTTTACTTGCAGTCTTCATTGGCTTTTGAGAGCATGAAAGATTTAGGATTGCCTGAGAAAGATAAAAACATTTTTTTCACCTCTCCTTTTCAGTGTTATTTCACAGTTGCAGGTTTGAGCTGAAGAAAGCAGTGTAAAATGTAAGACAGTAGAGGAGCAATGAATGTTCCTTGAACCAATAAGGAAGGACCCTTGACCTAGAACTGTTAACTGTTAATTTTTTGTTTAGGTCCAGATACTAGAGACTTTGTTGTTTCTGCTTTCTCATACAGTAGTCACCACTTATTCACAGGAGATATGTTACAAAACCCCCCAGTGGATGCTTGAAACTACAGTTATTACCTAACCCCATATATACATACTACACACAAATTTCTTTTTTCTTGTTTACAATTTCACAGGTAGATTTGTTCTTACTGTAGATCTTAGCAACCTTGGCATTTTTCTTTATTAAGTACATAACTTTCACCTTTTCACTTAAAGAAGCACTTTCCATTCTCCTTGTCATATCTGACATATCACTACTCTTGTGCTTTGGGGCCAATATTAAGTAAAATAAGGGTTACTTGAACACAAGCACTGTGATACTATGACAGTCCATCTGATAACCTAGACAGCTACTAAGTGACTAAAGGGTTACTAACAGGCAGGTGGCATTATACAATGTAGATTAGCTGGACAAAGGGATGATTTGCAACCCCAGGCGGGACAGAGCAGGATGCCTACTCAGAATGGCATACAGTTGAAAACTTATGAATTGTTTATTTCTGGAATTTTCCAGTTAATATTTTCGGACTGCAGTTGACTGTGGGTAACTGAAACTGCAGGTAAAGGTAGACTACTGTATACTGCTTTCCTCGGACTCCAGCCATGAATGATATTGTTTTAGAAGTATCTACCTTGGTATGAGTCTGGATTTCTAAACATGTAAGCACCCTGAACTAAGTGTTCCTTCTCAGGTGTCTACTCAGCTGGTGTTGTCTGTTGCCTTCAGCTCTCCAATGCACCTGTGAATTTATTATGATAATTAGCAGTAGTCTTAGCCAGTGACCGCACCCATTCAATTCATTTGTGTATCTTCTGTTTTTTTCGTATGTTTAAATAAATAAACAAATACCTCTACACACATCAGCCACTATCACCTTTCCATATACTTTTTAACCATACTTTTAATTTTAAGCCCATCTGTTTTCTACTAGATTATGAACTGTAGAAAGACAAGGTTTTTTAAAATCTTACTTACCCCTGTATCTTTGATACCTGACATAGTGATATATAATAAACTATGAAAAATGTTACTTTTCAGCTTTTTTAAAAACTCATGTCCCCTCTTAATAAACATAAATTTCCCTATTCTGATATAACCTCCTTGCAAATCACCAAGAAGTGAGTGAAAAATATACGTATGTATCTTTACTAAACGAGAACATAAGCTTTTTGTACTTTGTATAATTCAAACAAGCTTGATTCCTCTTTCCAAATATAAAATTGAATGTCAATGAAAACGTGTTTTCATATATCACGTGGCATCCTCCTAGAGGGAGGATGGGTATTCCCCATCATACCTCATACACACTCACACTTTTCTTCTCTTTTCTTTTTGTTTTGCCGCTTGCTGGTAACAGACAGACTCACCTTTTTACTGCTTCATAGTACACCAGTGTCCCAGGAAACTAGGAAGTACTCTACACTGAGGAAGTAATGCCAAGTTTTATTGGATTACTTTATATCTTATTGGGTTATCTTTATATCTTCGGCACTGGTCCAGAAGTCCTACCTGGGCAATCATCCCCTTGTTTACTAATAGTAAAAGCAATGCTTGGATAGTCTGTGTAAGAGCAGCAACTTGGAACCAGCAGGCACCATGAAAAAGCCAAAAGGTGGACTGTAACCTCAAAAAGCTACATATACCCTGCTTGTAAAATGACAAATTTTGCTTTGGCAGAGGAAAGTGGGTTTTTTTTCTTTGTGTTATCACTGGGCTTTACATAAAGTCAATACAAAAACTATTTCTAGATGTTTTAGTTTTGTGGGGTTTTTTTTCCCTTCCAATACATTTTATGTCCTAATAGTAACAATTCTTCATCAAGGTTCCATTGGGGGGGGGGAATGTATGTACAGTGATCCAACTGTCTTGAAAGAAATCTAAACTATGCTCAGTTTCTTTTGATGATCTAGTATTTCTATTATTTTTAAGAAAATATGTTTTAAAAGTTTGCATAACTTTTACTTCAAAAATATTTGTTGAATGAATGAATCAATTTCCCTATAGTTTATAGTTTCAGAAAATCATAAACAAAGATGGAAGATTTATGTTTCTAACTCTGACCTCTTCTTCCTGCTTTTCATTTTTTGAGAACAATTTCTCTAGGACAAAGAGGATAACTGATTGTAAAATTCTGTAAAGCAAAGCTACATACCACGTGGCATCAAACACAATCTTGACCACATACTGAGGGTGATCAACAAAAATAATTGTTGTTGAAATATATGCTCTGTAGGCATTTGCGTTAGATGGAGTCTGGATTATTTCTTTTGTGGCCAAAAAAAACCCCTCTATTATTTAGCTTCAGAATAATTGCAAGCAGGATATTGTCAGTATATCCCCCCTTTATCACTAATCAGTTTATAAGACTATAGTTAAAGTATATGCAGGCCACAGTTTATAGATTCTATTCCTTTTTAAAAAAAAATTATTTTGAACTTAAAAATTAGCTCTACCTTCAGAATACATCAGGAATCTTACCCCTTCTCACCACCTCCACTACAGCCACTCTTTTCCAAGCCACTATCATCTTTCAACTGTATTATTGCAGTAGCTTCCCAAATGACCTTGTTTCTTCCCCCCTTTTCCCTCTTTACCCTTCAGTCTATTCTCAAAACAGCAGCTAGAGTGATCCTATAAAAATATTAGATTCCATGCTTTATCTACTCAAAACATTCTCATAGCTTCCTATCTCAGAGTAAAAGCCAAAATCCTCACTACAACATACAAAGCCTTATATGGTCTGGTACCGCAGTTAGCCCTTAGACCTCGTCTACTTACTCCTGTCACTAGTTCATTCCAGCCACATTTGCCACCTCCTTCAATGACATCAAGTATACTCCCTTGCACTAGTTGTTCCCTCTTCTTGGACTACTATTTTCCCACATTATGCATAGTTCTCTCTTTCATCTCCTGTAGGTCTTTCCCCAAAGATTACCTCAGTGAAGCCTTTCTTGGTCTCTGTATATAAAATTGCAGACACCCCATTCCCTTGAACTTTTCTAACCTCTTTCCCTGCTCTATTTCTTAGTACTTATCACTGTGTGTCATTATGCATTTTACTTATTTTATATTGCTTTTTTGTCTCTCTGTTCTAGTATGCAGTGAGGTTCGTGAGGGCAGGGATTTTTGCCTGTTTTGATCACTGCTATATCCCCAGTGCATAGAAAATGCCTTGAATGGTAGATAATAAATATTTGTTGAGTGAATGAATCAATTTCCCTATAGTTTAGTTCCTAGGCTAGCCTACCAACATTTTAAAAAATCAATAATAGTCATAGTTATAGGAGCCTGGGCTATAGATTCTAGGAATAGAGAGCCATATTTTCTGCTCACCTCACCCAGTCCCCAGCTAAACACACACCTCCTTATTCCCTTCTCTTCAAGCAACCTTAGCCTTATATCTAATTGCCCCCTCTCACCCTCCTCAAAAAGTAAGCACTTGATTACTCCCAAATTATCTCTCCTCTCTGCTAATCTTTTCCTCTCTCATCTTCCATATAAAAACCTATGGTGGAAGAGTTCTTAACTGAATTTCACTTAAGTGAACTCCAGTTAACTGCCAGGCAGGATTAGCCAGTGTTCTCATTCCTGCTGTAAAACATTGATTAATGTCCACAGCCTGCTGATTGCTCTTAGCTAAATGTTCACAGCTGGTAGACTGCTCTCTAGTAAGCCTTTGTACTTATACTTCCTCCAGTTAAATTGTATGCATATCAAAATTGGTTGTATTTATTCCCAAGCCTGTTTATTCCAGTTCTGTGTTGTAATAAACTATAATTATTATATACTAAATATATAATATAATATAGTATTTTTAATGAATAAATTTTAGTTCTTAGAGCACTTTCAGGTTCACAACAAAAATGAGTGAAAAGTAGAGTTCCCATATACTCCCCCCCCCCCCACTCATAGCCTCCCCCGCTATCAACATCCCACACCAGAATGGTACATTTGTTACAATCTGTGAGCCTACATTGATACATCATCACCATAGTTTATATTAGGGTTCACTTTGGTGTTGAACATTCTGTGTGTTTTGACAAATGTATAATGACATGTACCGCCATTTTGTTATTGAACAGAATAGTTTGACTGCCTTAAAAATCATCTGTGCTCCACCTATTCATCCCACTCCCCACCCCCCAAACCCTGGCAACCGCTTATCTTTTTACTGTCTCTATGGTTTTGCCTTATCCAGGATGTCAGGTGGATTCACAGTATATAGCCTTTTCAGATTGAATATGCACTTAAGTTTCCTCCATGACTTTTGTGATTACTCTTTTTTTGTTGTTGTTGTTGGTGGTGGTGGTGGTAGTGGTGGTAGTGGTGGTTGTGGTGGTGGTGGTGCAGGGGGATTGGATCAAACCCTGCACCTTGGTGTTAGCACCACGCTCTAACCAACTGAGCTAACCAGCCAGCTTCCTCCATGAGTTTTAATGGCTCATTTCTTTTTAGTGCTAAATAATAATCTGTTGTCTGTATGTACCGGAGTTTATTTATCCACTCACCTACTGAAGGACATCTTGGTTGTGTCCAAGTTTTAGAAATTATGAATAAAGCTACTGTAAACATCCATGTGCAGGCATTTGTGTGAACATAAGTTTTCAGTTCATTTGGGTGAATACCAAGGAGTATAGTTGATGGATTGTATGGCAAGAGTATGTTTAGTTTTGTAAGAAAATGCCAGACTGTCTTGTAAAGAAAGGGTCTGTACCATTCTATGTTCCCATCAGCAATGAGGGAGACTTCCTGTTGAGCCTACATCCTTGTCAATATTGGGTTTGTCAGTGTTTTGGATTTTGGCCATTCTTATAGGTGTGTAGTGGTAGTTCATTGTTGTTTTAATTTGCAGTTACAGTTGGCCCTTTCTATCTGTGGGTTCCACATCTACAGATTCAGTCACCCACAGAACAAACATATGGTATTCAGTATTCATGGGATGTGGAACCCACAGATCCTGAGGGCTGCCTTTTCATATCAGCAGGTTCTGCAGGGCTGACTATGAGACTTGAGCATCTTTGGATTTTGGTATCCACAGGGAATCGTGGATGCTGAGGAACAAATGTACCTAATGACATATGTTCAACATCTTTTCATATGCATAATTGCTATCTATATAACTTTTTTGGTTGAGAAGTCTGTTCTAGTCTTTGGTCCATTTTTTAATTGGGTCATTCATTTTCTTACTGTTGAATTTTAAGCTTTCTTTGTATATTTTGGATAACAGTTCTTTATCAGATGTGTCTTTTGCAAATATTTTCTCACATTATGTGACTTATCTTCTCATTTTCTTGACATTGTCTTTTGCAGAGCACAAATGTTTAACTTTAATGAAGTTCACCTTATCAATTATTTCTTTCATGGATTGTGCCTTCGGTGTCATAGCTAAAAAGTTATCACTGTACCCAGAGCTGTCTAGGTTGTCTCCTGTGTTATCATACAGGAGTTTTATGGTTTTGTGTTTTACATTTAAGTCTGTGATCCATTTTGAGTTCATTTCTGTGAAGGGTGTAAGGTTTGTGTGTAGATTCATTTTTTTACCTGTAGATGTCCAGTTGTTCTGGCACCATTTTTGAAAATACTATTTTTCTCAATTGTGTTGCCTTTATATTAGCTCCTTTGTCAAAGATCAGTTGGTTGTATAGATATGTGGGTCTATTACTGGGCTCTCTATTCTGTTCCATTAATCTATTTGCCTACTCTTTCACTAATACCATACTGTCTTAATTAAATTAGCTTCATAGTAAGTCTTTAAGTTGAGTAGTGTCAGTCCTCCAACATTGCTCATCTCGTTCAATATTAAATTGGCTATACTCAGTCTTTTGCCTCTCCATACAAACTTTAGAATCTGTTTATTAGCAGCCATGAAATAACTTGCTGGGATTTTCATTGGGATTGCATTGAATCTATAGATCAAACTGGGAAGAACTGACATATTGACAATATTGAGTCTCTCTATCCAGGAACATAGACCATCTCTAATAGTTCTTTGATATCCTTTCATCAGAGTTATGTATTTTTCCTTGTGTAGATCTTGTACATATTTTATTAGATTTACATATAATTAAGTATTTCACTTCTAGGAGTGCTAATGTAAATGGTAATATGTTTTTAATTTTGAGTTCCATTTGATCATTGCCAGTATATATAGGGAAGCAATTGACTTTTGTATGTTAACCTGTATCCTGCAACCTTGCTATATAATAACTTATTCATTTGAGAAAGTTTTTTGTGTTTTTGGTTTTTTGTCAATTCTTTCAGATTTCTGCATAGACAATCATGTCATCTGCATGATTTACTCCTTTCAATCCATATACTTTTTATTTCCTTTTCTTATCTTATTGTATTACTAGGACTTCCAGTACAATATTGACAAGAAGTGGTTAGAGGGATATATCCTTGCCTTTTTCCTGAACTTAGTAGGAAAGTTTCAAGTTTTTCACTATTAAGTCTGATGTTAGCTGTAGGTTTTTTGTAAATATTCTTTATCAAATTGAGGAAGTTCCCCTCTATTCCTTGTTTGCTCAGAGTTTTTAATCATGAAAGAGTGTTGATTTTTATCAAATGCTTTTTCTGCATCTATTGATGTGATCATGTGACTTTTCTTCTTTGGTCTATTGATGTGATGGATTACATTAATTGACGTTGAAATATTGAACCAGTCTTGCATACCTGGGATAAATTCTACTTGGTCATGGGTGTGTAGTTCTTTTTATACATTGTTGGATTCAATTTGCTAATATTTTGTTGAATATTTTCACATTTGTGTTCATGAGAGATATTGGTCTGTCATTTCTTTTTCTTATAATGTCCTTGTGTGGTTTGTGTGTTAGGGTGATGCTGCCCTCATAGAATGAGTTAGGAAGTATTCTCTTTGCTACCTATCTTCTGGGAGAGATTGTGGAAGATTTGTATAATTTCTTCCTTAAATGTTTGGTAGAATTCACCAGTGAATCCATCTTGGCCTGGTGCTTTCTGTTTTGGAAGGTATTAATTATTGACTAGATTTCTTTAATGGGTATGGTTCTATCCAGAATGTCTATATTATCTTGTGTGAGTTTTGGCAGAATGTGTATTTCAAGGAATTGGTTTGTTTTATCTAAGGTATTATTTTTGTGGACATAGAGTTGTTCATAGTATTCCTTTATGTGTGTGTGTGTGTGTGTGTGTGTGTGTGTGTGTGTGTGTGTGTGTGTGAGTGTGTGAGAGAGAGAGAGAGAGAGACTCATTAGTATGATGATACGAATCCTTGACCTTGGCATTACTACACTGCACTCTAACCAGCAAAGCTAACCAGCTAGCCCCCTTTGTTAATCTTTTAATGTCAATGGGTTCTGTAGTGATGTTTCTTTTTTCATTTCTGAATTTAGTAATTTATGTCTTCTCTCTTTTTTGTTGTCCTAGCTAGAGGCTTATCAATTTTATTGGAGTTTTCAAAGAACCAGCTTTTGGTTTTGTTGGTTTTTTTTTTTTTTTTTTTATTGATTTCCTGCTTTCAATATCATTGATTTCTGCTCTAGTTTTTATTATTTCTTTTTTCTGCTTACTGTGGACTTAATTTGCTCTTCTTTTGCTAGTTTCCTAAAATGGAAGCTTAGATTATTAATTTCTGATCTTTTCTAATGTATGCATTCAGTGCTATAAATATCCCTCTAACGACCTTTTCACTACATCCCACAAATTTTGAAAAGTTGTATTTTCATTTTCATTTACTTCAAAATATTTTTAATTTTTTCTTGAGATTTCTTCTTAACCCATGTGTTATTTGATCTTGAAGTATTTTGGAATTTTCCGGCTCTTTTTCTGTTATTGATTTCTAGTTTAATTACACTATGATCTGAGGGCAGACATTGTATGATGTTCTTTTAAATTTGTTAAGATTTCTTTTATGGCCCAGAATGTGGTCTCTCATGATGAATGTCCATGTGAGTATAAAAAAATGTGCATCCTGCTGTTGTTAGATGAATTAGTCTATGGATGCTAGTTATATCTAGATGATTGATAATACTGTTGAGTTCCTCTATGTCCTTACTAATTTTCTGCCTGCTGGATCTGTCCATTTCTTTCTTTTTTTTTTTTTTTTTTTGTCTTTTTCGTGACTGGCACTCAGCCAGTGAGTGCACCGGCCATTCCTATATAGGATCCGAACCCGCGGCGGGAGCAGCGCCGCACTCTCCCGAGTGCGCCACAGGCTTGGCCCTGTCCATTTCTAATAGAGGAGTGTTAAAGTCCCCAAATAAAATAGTTGATTCCTGTATTTCTCCTTACATTTCTATCAAGTTTTGCCTCAAGTATTTTGATGCTTTGTTGTTAGGCACATATACATTAAAGATTTTTATGTCATCTTAGAATATTGACCTCTGTATCATTTTATAATGCCCTTCTTTATCCCTGATAACTTTCCTTGCTCTGAATTCTGCTGTGTCTGCAATTCATATAGCTAGTCTTGCTTCCTTTTGATTACTGTTTCCATGGTATATCTTTCTCCACCCCTTTACTTTTAATTTATGTGCATCCCTATGTTCAAAGTGGTTTTCCTCTAGGCAACATATAGTTGGGTCTTATTTTTTGATCCACTCTATCTTTGATTTTAATTGATATATTTAGAACATTGATTTTTAAGGTAATTATTGATAAAGTTGGATTAATGTCTACTATATTTGTTACCATTTTCTATTTGTTGCCCTTATTCCTATTTTTGTCTTCTACACTGTTTCTGTCTTTTGTGGTTTTAATTGAGCATTTTATATGATTTTATTTTCTCTCCTTTCTTAGCATATCAGTGATACTTTTTTTACTTTTTCTAGTGGATGCCCTAGAGTTTGCAATGTGCATTTACACCTAATCAAAGTCCACTTTCCAGTAACACTATATCACTTCACAGGTAGTTCAAATACCTCATAATAACAAAATATTCCTAATTCTTCCCTCCCATTCCTTGTATCATTTTTTCATTCATTTCACTGATACATGATCATATATGAGGGTACTTCAAAAAGTTTGTGGAAAAATAGAATTAAGAGGGCTGGCCAGTTAGCTCACTTGGTTAGAGTGCAGTGTTAAAACACCAGTGTCAAAGGTTCAGATCCCCATACCAGCCAGGAGCCAAAAAAAAAAAAAGAATTAAAAGATAATATGAATCTTTCCATGAACTTTGTAAAGTACCCTAGTATATATGTATGTGTTTGTTTTACCTTTACTTATTTATTCCCTGATGCTCTTCCTTTCCTTACATAGGTTTGAGTTTCCGACCTGTATCGTTTTCCTTCTCTCTGAAGAATTTATTTTAACATTTCTTGCAAGGAAGGTCTGCTGACAGCAAATTCCCTCAATTTTTGTCTGAGAAAGTATTTATTTTTCATCTTTGAAGGGTAATTTTGCAGGGTTCAGAATTCTAGGTTTTAGGTTTTTCCTCAACACTTTAAATATTTCATTGCTCTCTCTTCTTGCTTACATCGTTTCTGTGGTAAAGTCTGATGTAATTTTTATCTTTGCTCTAGAGGAAAACTGTAGATAAGCTTTTTTCCCTCTGGCTTCTTGAAAGATTTTTTCTTTCTCTTTGATTTTCTGAAGATTGAGTATGATATGCCAAATGATTTCTTTGACATTTATCCTGCTCAGTGTTCTCTGAGCTTCCTGGATCTGTGGTTTGGTGTCTGACATTAATTTTTGGACATTGTTAGTCATTATTGCTTCAAATATTGCTCCTTTAAATTTCTTTCTTCTCCTTATTTTATTACTATTAAACATTCCTAATATACCTATTATACCCTTTGTAGTTTCCCACAGTTCTTAAATATTCTGTTTAGTTTTTTTCAGTCTTTTTTTCTTCACTTTTTAATTTTGGAGATTTCTATTATCATGTTCTTAAGCCCAGAGATTCTTTCCCCAGCTATCTTCAGTCTACTAATGACAGCATCTTCATTTACCCATCAAAACATCCATCAGAAGCATTCTTCATTTCTGTTACAATGTGTTTGATCTCTTGAATGTTGTCTACTTTTTCCATTTAGATCCTTAGAATATTAATTATAGTTTTTGAATATTACTTGTCTGATAATTCCAACATTCCTGCGATATCTGACTCTGGTTGTGATGCTTATTCAATCTCTTCAAACTGTGCTTTTTGCCCTTTATTATGCCTTTTAATTTTTTTTTTTTTTTTTTTTTGAGAGGCAGACATGATGGACTGGGTTAAAGGAACTATGGTAAGTAGGCTTTTAGTAATGTATTGGTAAGGTGTGGGAGAGGGGAAGTATTCTATGATCCTGTGATTAGGTCTCAGTCTTTTGGTGAGCCTGTGCTGCTGGACTTTTGGTGAGCCCGTGCTGCTGCACTGCTCCTCAGTTTGTCCCCCCTTAGGTGAAACAGGATGGCTGGAATTATGTATTTCCTTTCCCCCATGTGGAAGGCTAGAGCCAGCTGGAGTTGGATATTTCCATTCCCCCAGTTAGGTTAGGCTTTGATAACAACCCTAGCTGATTAGGCTATGGTAAAATAGTTTCTCTTGAGGGCAGGCCTTTTTAAGAACAGAATGCTCTGGCATATTTTAAAGTGGTTTCTTTCTCCCTCCCCCTGCCTGAAGTATAAGGAGATTTTTCTACAGTATTCACTGTAAGGACATGGTAGAGTTCCTGGTAAAACTCACCAAAGTGTGAGGTGCCGTCTTTGACTGGGTACCCCAGGAGTTTTTACTCCTGTTAATCTATACTGAGCTTCCAGCAGTGTGTCAATTATAGTTAAGGTTTTCCTACCCTGGCACTTATTCCCATAGAGGTTTCTGCTCTGGTAAGTTGTGATTCTCTGTATTTGGGGGCAGCAGTTTGCCCTGTGACTTCACTTCTCTGATGGATCTGAGAAGACGTGCTGATTTTTCACTTTGTTCAGCTTTTACTTATTGTTAGGACAGAGCGGCAATTTGTGAGCTCTTTACGTGCCGGATCAGAAACCCTACACTGTATATTTTTTAATTGTTTCTATGAATAGTACACAAAGTTTTTATGAAAATTGGGTTAAATGTTTTGAAAAGGCTCAATAAAGACAAGCCACTTTTTAAAAAAGTAACTGTCATTTAGGTGTGGACAATAATTGTAAAATATTATAAGGAAAAAGTCCTAAAAGGATCCTGCTCTCAGATTGCTTCTAAGTGTCTTTTAAGTTCTTGTTATATTTGAAAGGATCTGAAACTAAAAATTATAGGCAGGACATTATGGATGTGGAAAATGCAAGAAAAACATTATAAAACTTCAGTTAGTGGATGAATACTCAAAGGAGAGGCCTTGGACCTACATCAAAAGGTTGGTGAATGGATGAGTATTAGCATATGTTTTAAATTAAAATGTTTAAGGTAAGTATATGGTTTTTTTCTGATTACTTATTTTAACCAACTTTTTCAGTTAACCATCAGCTTGCGTTGGCTAAGTGAACTTCTACTTTAGTTCCTTCAATGCAGCTGGATCTCTTATATTGGAAGGAGTCAACCTGATTGAGCTTTTGGGAGATTTTTACTTTCAAAGAGATTGCTAATTAAACTAGCCGAATCTCTAGTTAGTGAAATATATTAAGCAGTGTAAAGAGGTGAAAAGAAAACTTTTGACTAAAAGGAAAAACTGTTGAGGGTAAAGGTTTTGGGGATTCACTGGGAAGACTTGCCATGCCTAAGATTCTATCACAAAAGTCTCTTCTTTTTCTGAGTATCTTTCTCCTGTCCCCAATCATTCCCTTTTGCTTAAACTACTACTTCCTTTTCTTAAAAGAGACCTGAATATGCTTATAAAACAAGGCAGGTAATGTAAATGAGTGAAATGAGCAGAGTGGAGACTGTTGGAGACAGCTGTTTCCCAGGATTAACTGAATGTTGCCCTTATCAAATATAGAGTAGGTGCTAGCAGATTTTTTTTTTCTTTTTAGTAAAACAATTCAGAGATACTGACTTTTTTGTAACTGCCCCATTTTTGTATATTGGCAACTTGTTCGAATATTTTAAAAATTGTAGACCAAGAAAAGTCTATAAGTTGAATTTGGCCTTGTGGGCTTCTGGGTTACAGACTGCTTTTTTATTTTATTACTGGTTATGAATATTCATAGGGTACAAAGCTGACTGTCACCACTCATGCCCAAGATGTGATGGCCAGATCCATATAGGCAGCATGCCCGTTCCACAAATTGCAGTTATATCCCATGTCCCCTACCCAATTATCCCTGACCTCCCTCCCCATCCCTCTTTCCCCTACTCCACTTCGTATCCCTAGGTATGCTTTCTCCCTCTACAAGTCCAATGCACCACTGTGGTCTTTCTTTCCTTCCTTCTTTCTCTCTTAGCTATTACTTATGAGTGAGTATATACAGTATTTTTCCCTCTAAAGCACTTCCAGGAAGCTTTTTCCTATCATAGTATTTGCAGAAATCAGTATTGCACTCAACACATTTTGTTGTGATTATTTCTTCACTACTGGAAGTGAATTATACCTTGAGAGCAGGATTGATGTGGACAATGTATTATTTATATTTAAATCCCCAGCTCTAGTGTAGTACCTGGCATTTGGTTGATGCTCAATAAGTGTTTGAGTGAATGAACAAGCAAACACATTTGTTAGTTTTCCTTTGTTTGCTGGGTGAGAGATTGAAGTCACTTGATAAATCTTGAGCAAAATTGATGTTAAGATGAAATGCTTAGTTATGAATATCTAGCATAAAATGGAAAGTTGAAAATTCCACTACAGAATATATATCAATCAGCCATGTTCGCTAAAGTTGACATGAAGACTGACTCCATTGTTTGAAAGGAATCTCACTCCTTACAGGTAATAAAGATGAAAGCATGTATGAGAATACACTTAGGGAATGCACTGAGGGTTCCCCAGATTCAGAGTTAATCCAGTTAATTAATGAGTAAAGTTGGCCTTTGATGAAAGTACCTGTCTGAGCAATAAATAAATAAAAACTGAATGAATGAGGAGCTTCCTTCAGTTGAGGGATGAGGGGTGGATTTAGGCAAAATCTAGCTGCAACAGTACAATGAAGCTGTGAGATAGATCCATAATCGTATTTGTTCATCAAATGTATATTTAACAAATGTCCATGATATGCCCAAAACCAAGCAGGGGGGAATTTAAAGGTAAACAAGGCACTGTTTCTGACCTGATAAAATGTATAGCTAATTATTAGAAAAGGCAAGTACAATACAGAGAATCAAATATTATTATGGGGATTTAGTACAGAATGCTCTAGGAATCCATAAGAGGAACACTTGATACATTCTTGATTAATCCAAGAAAACATGCTGAAAGAAGACACATCTAAAGTGAGACCTGAAGAATTAGTAAATAATTAGACAAAAGAGATTGTGGTACTAAGGAGGTATTCCAACCAGAGACAAAAAATGGCAGTTACAAACATGTAGAGGTGAGAAAATATGGTGCGTTTGTAAGTAGAAAGCAATTTAGGGATGCAAGGACAATTCAATTAGGAAAAAGTCTTTTCTTTTTTTTTTTTTTAAGATGACCAGTAAGGGGATCTTAACCCTTGACTTGGTGTTGTTAGCACCACGCTCTCCCAAGTGAGCGAACTGGCCATCCCTATATAGGGATCCAAACCCGTGGCCTTGGTGTTATCAGCACCACACTCTCCCAAGTAAGCCACGGGCCGGGCTAAAAGTAAGTCTTTTCAACAAATGGTAGTAGGACAACTGGATATCCACATGCCTAAGAATTAATATGGACTACCTCACATCATATACAAAAATTAACTCAAAATGGATCAAAGACATAAATATAAGAGCTAAAATTAAAACACTAATAGAGGACCACATAGGGGTAAATCCTCACAACCTTGGATTAGGCAATGGTTTCTTAGATATGATACCTAAAGTACAAGCAACCAAAGGAAAAAATAGATAAGTTGAGGTTAAAAATTAAAAACTTTTATGCTTCAGAGGACACTATCAAGAAAGTGAGAGACAACCCAGAGAATGGGAGAACATATTTGCAAATAATATATATCATGAGGGCCTAGTATCCAGAATATGAAAAGAACTCTTACAATTCAACAATAAACAGACAATTCACCCAGTTAAAAAATGGGCAAAGGACTTGAACAGACAGTTCTCCAAAGAACATATACTATACAAATGGCCAATATGCATATGAAAAGATGCTCAACATCATTACTTATTAGAGAAATGTAAACCAAAATCACAGTGAAATACGACTTCACTTCTGCGAGGGGGCTATAATCAAAAGGATGAACAATAACAAGTGCTGTGAGGATAGGGAGAAATTGAAACCCTAATACATTGCTAGTGGGAATGTAAACTGGTGCAGGTGCTTTGGAAAAACAGTTTGGTCATTCCTCAGAATGTTAAACATGGAGTTACTATATGTTCCAGCATCTCCACTCCTAGGTATATAAAACGCAAGACAATTGAATACATGTTCACTCAGAACCTCATACACAAATGTTCATAAGCAGCAGCATTTACAAAAGCCGAAAAAAAGGAGAAACAGTCCAAGCCTGTCAACTGATGAATGGATAAACAAAATGTGAAATAGCCATACAATGGAATATTATTCAGCCATAAAAAGAAATGAAATAGTGGTATATGCTACAATGTGTAAACCTTGAAAACTTTATGCTAAGGGAAAGTAACCAGACATAAAAGGCCATATATTATATGATTCCATTTATATGAAATGTCCAGATTAGGTAAATTCATAAAGACAGACAGTAGGTTAGTGGTTGCCCAGGGCTGGGAGGAAAGAAGAATGGGGATTGACTGCTAATGGGTGTCAAGTTTCTTTTGGGGATGATGAAAATGTTCTAAAATCGATTATGGTGTTGATCACACAACTTTGCGAATATACTGAAAACCACCAAATTATATGCTTTGAAGAGATAAGTTTTATGGTATATGAATTATATTCAAAAAAAAGAAGCAATTTAGGATGCCTTTTGACATGAGTTGGGGATGGAGAGTGTGAAAAGATGAGGCTGAGTTGGAGGATTTATGTGAGTTAGGTTTGAATTGGATTGTAAAAGTTTGACAGATGATGTGGCAATTGGGAAATATCCTAAGAACATGTAGAAAGATTGCTGAGAGCACTGAGGGCCCAGTTGTGATTGGATACCATACATTTATAATAGCACCCTTTATTTTGTGATTTTTCTCCTCTGTCTTGAGCCAGATTTCAGAGTTGATCTGCTTCTGGTGTATAGAAAGATTGCAAGGCAAGGAATTGAGATTGTTGGCAAAAGAACATTTGAAATGTAGCCATGGAATCTAAGCTGGACAGAGAAGGGAAAACCAAGGGTCAATGAATAGAGGTTTGTGTGGTTAAAGGTTACTGGTAGTAAGAGTAATTAAGAGAGCTGAAATGATAGGAGAGAGTAGTCAGAGATTTTTGAATATGAGGTTGTAAGTGACCTGATTTTTAAAGGAGCTGGGGATTTTGTGTAAGGATTGTAATATGGAAAATGAGGAGGGCAGAATCCCATCTCTCAACTCTGAGGTGTATGATTGGAGAGAAGGAATATGATGCATCTTCATGAGAGGACTTAATGAAGTGGGATTAATTTATGTAATGTAAGGAAAGGGCACTTTAAAAGGACCAAATCCAGAAAATAGAAGTACAAGTTACACTTCCTGCAGTGTCCAACACTTTTGGAATAACATAATCTCATTGCTGTGATCACCCTATTGTTGGGAAATGTTACTAGAACAATCTTAGTTGAGGAATACTTCTTAAGCTCCATTTCATTTTTTTGTTCTAGCCCTATATTGACCAAAGCAATGTTCTGATTATGATTTGGCTCCCCATATTACTACAGAGAGCAAATGTGTTCATTGCTTAATAGGTAAGTTAGTAGAATGTTTAATATAATTCTCATTACAGTTTTTATAATCATTATAATGGATTGAATTATGTCCTCCCAAAACTCACTGAAGCTTGAATTGTGTCCCCCAAGTTTTAGTATTAGAAACTTGGCCCGCACTGTGACTGTTAAGAGGGTGAGAAATCCTATTATGGTAATTGAAAGGTGGATCCTTAAAGAGGTGGTTAGATTGTAGGACCATGCCAATAGTGACTAGATTAAAAATGGTACCCAGGGTCATGGTTCTGAGGGCTTTAAATCCTCTCTCTGCTTCCACCATCTTTCACTGTGAGAACCCTGGGTTACCAACTCCCAGCCTCAGAAACTGTAAGCAATAGATTTCATTTTTGTTATAAAATACTCAGTTCTAAGTATTTCGTTATAAGAAACAGACACAGACTAATACAATCATCATTAGAATATCTTATATTAACACACTGTTTATACAACAATTTTTTTCAGTAAGTGGTTAGAGGATTTTGGATCTAATCTTTGGATTTCCAGAGCTAAGGTCCAGACCCTGGTTCAAAGCCTTAAGCCCCAAGGTAATACCATTTTGTGAGGCCTCCAGGTAGAAGCCTTCACTAAATAAATCCCCTCTGCAAGGAATCATCTACATGATAGACCTATGTATATGTAAATTGCAATGCAGAATCAAACTTGTATATTGCTTTGCCTTTTTGTAAATTTCTCTTCTTTCCCCTTCCAGAGCAACATTCATTACATTTCTTAAGTGCTTTGCATTGAATTTCAAAGTTCATTATGACCTCTGTATGGGGACATTATCAGACACAGATGCTACACTTGAATGGCTTTTGGCCATCAGTGGCTTGGTAGCTGTGATTCACTTTGAATCACCCCCTCACAGACCATATGAAAGCACATTCTTTCAGGATCCCAGCCATATTCTTAGGAATCATTTTATTTTCCAACTTATTGGACTAGTTTAGAGGCCTTTGGGTTTCACTGGACTATTCTTCATTTCCTTCTTTTGTTGATCTTGGCCCCTTAACCTTCCACCCACTTTATTACTCATTTCTTAGGGACCTGACTACTCAGTAATACTGAGAAAATGTATCTGAAGCCATATGGGTTGCATAAAACAAACATGAAAGAGAGGGGGGAAAAAAGGAAGAAATGTGTGTTCCCTGAACTTCCTTTGTTTATAAGCTCTGTTTATGTGTATTGTTAAGGTTGTATTATCCAGCTGCCTCCCACATTTCAAAAATGACTAAAGATATTTGAGAAACACTCTAAGAGGCTCATGCTGGCATTGTGAATGAAAAGACACTTTGTCCCCCACCAGGTAATATATCTCCTTTTGAGCTGTGGGAGCAATACCAAGAGCTTCAAATGCTGAAGCTTGAGGTTCTTGAAAGGCCATTGACTTCTAGGGACACTTTTAGAAGGAAGTCAGTCAGATGAGTCCTTTTAAGGTTTGGGGGTATATTCCTGGCTGTTTGAATGTTTGATCATTACAGTCAGGCTGTGTAGTATCTAACTGATAATTTTCTTTTGGTAAAATGAACACTGGCACTGGTGTGAGGTAATGTTAGCAGCCCTTAGAGCTCAGGCTCTAATGTAGTCTTTGTGTAATGTTAATTAAAACTTAAGTACACTTGAGTCAGGATTATTCTGGAAAACATGTAGAATGGAATTTTGTGGTATTTGTTAGAGGCATTTCACTTGTAAACACCCTATCATGAAGGAAGGATTAGCAGTCATCCCTGCACATGGAATAAACTCCTTACTCTGGTTGAGTGGGAAGTTTCTCTCCCTTTCATGCTCTACCCACTATAATGGACAATATTTATACAGAGATGCAATTTTTCATATTAGGCTATTTATGGAACTTGGTCTGCTAAATAATAAATTTAGATGTGAAAGTAAGAAAAAGAAAGAAAACATCGGCGTTATTTTTTTGAAAATAAATTATTCCATCGAACATTGAGAATATGTTGTCAGTGGCATCTGCATTTTCTTCATATTTCCACCTCAGTGGAATGAATCCCAGCTCTGCTTTGGCTGCTGTGCTTTCCTTTTAATTGCTGTTTCACTAGGTCTCCTTAGCAGCTCCTGAAATAACTGCTGAGGGAGCTCTGAGTTCTCATAATTTGCTTCTCAGTTCTCCCAGTTGATTGAGGCACTCTTTTTCTTGAGTGGTTTGCAGTTCCACTTAAGTGGCTGATGTTCAGGGTCACTATTGAATGTTTTGTTTGAATATCACTTTCATGATGAATGAAAGGCTGCTGCTTTTAGCTGTATGGGTGAAGCCCTTGGTGGTAAGCCTTGAAAGGGAAAAATCTTTCTTTGTAGTGATATGCTAAATGAAATTACTTTCTTTGTCACTTTGTCCTTTTATCCTTTCAGTCTGATTAACCTCAAGTTCTTCTGATTTATTGGTTTTCTTCAATTAAGCTTAGTTGTTTCCTGTATCCAGGTGCATGTTATTTCTGCTGTTGGTTATGATGATGATGTGGAGCATATTTCTGACCTGGAAATGTGGTTTCTTTGACTCAGAGCCACATCAGTATGCCTTCCATCCTCCACTTCCTTTGCATTATTTCATTTTGGAGGGTTAAGCTTGTCACCATTTAATCTCAGGGTGATTCATCTGGGACCGAGAACTAGTAATGCTATAATAACAATACCTTTCTTTATATAATAGTACTCAAATCACTTACTGTCTTAGCCTTTCTCTGTTTATGAAGCACTTTCAGTTTAATCCCTCACAATAGACGTATGGGTGAAGTCAGCAATTTTGTCTGTGTTTAAGATGGTGAAGTTGTACAATGCTTTTGAGTTACTCTTCTTAACATTTGCCACAGTAAACGAAGAATGCTTTTGAAGATATTCTGGATGGATAAAAAGGAATTTTCCAAACCATTTTCCACTTGTTAAAATCTAAGATGTTTTTAGTCTGGTCAGTTGATAAGACCAGGGTTGAAAGCCCATTAACCATAGAGTTTAAATTGATGTACAAGTCAAGAAAATAAATATTTAGGTCAATTTCTTTTCTGCTGCTGATGTGATAAGGTAGGGAAGGCTGGCTTTTAAATTAGTCGAACTTGAACTGAAAGTAATTAAGCCATTAGTTTTTTCTCTCTCTCTTCCTTTCAGAGAGATGGAAAGCTTGATGACTAGCTCTACCCTGCCTCCCCTTTTTGCAGATGAAGATGGCTCCAAGGAGAGTAATGATCTGGCTACAACTGGGTAAGCAGCTGCTTTGTAACATTGGACTTTTGCACAGGCTTCAAAACAAAGCTTCTGACAAAGTATGAAGTGCTAAAGAGGCAGTTTTATATCATAAAAATAGAAGGTACATTTATTGTGCTTTGCAAAGAGAAAGCCATTGTAAACTACTTTGTAATCTGCATTCATCTGTCTTTTTCTGGTTCTTCTGAACTGGTACAGCAATATGTAGGATTTAGCAAATATTGATGATTCCTGGTTAAGAAAATTACATAGTCACCACTAAGGAATTACTTGCCACAGAGTTAGCTCTAAAAGCAAATGCATTTTCTGTTTGAATTGCTGCAGATATTAAAATATTTTTTTCCCAAAGATCAGATTTTTTAATATGGTTTTTATTCAAGATGCTTAGGAGCTTTACCTAACTTCTTTTCCTGCCTCACCCCTTGTCTCCTTTCTTTGGATATTTGGACAAATATATAAAGGAATTTAGAAAATGGTTAATAGCAATAGTCCACTCTTCCCACTTGAATTTTTATGTTTTCTACATATTTAGAAATTATTTGCCAAAGAGGAAATGTATTCACTAACAGACTGAAGTGCTAGCTAATTCCTAAAACGAGTTATTTTAATATTCTTTAGAGTACTTTAAAAAATAGACTACACTTTTTAATTCCATTTCCTTCCTTCACATTCATTTCTTACCTCATTGATACCTATCTTTTGACCTCACTATTCAGATGAAACTGTTCTGTAAGACTTTTCTAAATCCAGTTCATCCAATAAAAATTTTCTGAGTGTCAACTATGTGCCAGATAACATTCCAGGCATTAGATATAAAGCAATGATCAAAACAGAGTAAAGTTCTAGCCCCCTTAGAGCTCAGGTTCTACTGGGGAAGTCAGACAATAAACAGGATAAATCAGTAAAATGCATACTATGTTGAATAAGAACTTTGGATTAAAAAATAAAGTGGAGAAGAGAGGTAGGAAAGTTTTGGTGGTATAGTTTTAGACAGGATGGCCCAGAAAATATTTAATGAGAAAGTGATTTGAATAAAGACCTGAAGCATGCAACTGCCTGGGGAAGATTGTTCTAGGCAGAGGGAGCAGTTAGTGCAAAAGCCCCAAGTCAGGAGTGTTTCCATCTTGTAGAAATAGCCAGGAGGCCAGTGTGACTACAGCAGCGTATACCAGGGAGAGGGGCAGTAGAGGGCTACATGACTGCTTCTCAAACTTTAACATATATATGAATTACCTAGAGATCTCATTAAAATGCAGATGCTGATTTAAATAGTCTGAGTTAATACAAGGAATCATTCGAGACTACTATAAACAACTATACGCCAATAAATTTGAAAATCTGGAGGAAATGGATAAATTTCTGGACACACACAAGCTCCCAAAACTGAACCATGAAGACGTAGAAAATTTGAACAGACCAATAACAATAAAGGAGATTGAAGCTGTTATCGGAAGGCTCCCAACAAAGAAAAGCCCAGGACTAGATGGATTCACAGCAGATTTTTACCAAACATTCAAAGAGGAATTGACACCGATTCTTTACAAACTATTCCAAAAGATTGAAACGGACGCAAATCTCCCAAACTCATTCTATGAAGTAAACATCATCCTGATATCAAAACCAGGTAAAGATATAACCAAAAAAGAAAACTACAGGCCGATATCCTTGATGAATATAGATGCAAAAATCCTCACTAAAATACTAGCAAACAGAATACAGCAACACATACGAAAAATTATTCATCACGATCAAGTGGGATTCATCCCAGGGATGCAAGGTTGGTTCAACATACGCAAATCAATAAATGTGATACACCATATTAATAAACTCAAACACAAGGACCATATGATCATCTCTATAGATGCTGAAAAAGCATTTGATAAAGTTCAGCACTCATTCATGACAAAGACCCTCTATAAGTTAGGTATAGAGGGAAAGTATCTCAACATAATTAAAGCCATATATGCCAAACCCACTGCCAATATCATCCTGAATGGGGAAAAGCTGCAAGCTTTTCCTTTAAGAACAGGAACTAGACAAGGATGCCCACTCTCACCACTCCTATTCAACATAGTGTTGGAAGTACTAGCCAGAGCAATCAGAGAAGAGAAGGAAATAAAGGGCATCCAGATTGGAAAAGATGAAGTCAAACTGTCCCTGTTTGCAGATGACATGATCCTATATATCGAACAGCCCAAAACCTCTACAAAAAAACTGTTGGAATTGATAAATGATTTCAGCACAGTAGCAGGATACAAAATCAACACACAAAAATCAGTAGCATTTCTTTTCTCCAATAGTGAACATGCAGAAGGAGAAATCAAGAAAGCCTGCTCATTTACAATAGCCACCAAAAAAATAAAATACTTAGGAATTGAGTTAACCAAGGAGGTGAAAAATCTCTATAATGAGAACTACAAACCACTGCTGAGAGAAATTAGAGAGGATACAAGAAGATGGAAAGATATCCCATGCTCTTGGATTGGAAGAATCAACATAGTGAAAATGTCCATACTACCCAAAGTGATATACAAATTCAATGCAATCCCCATCAAAATTCCAAAGACATTTTTCTCAGAAATGGAAAAAACTATCCAGTCATTTATATGGAACAATAAAAGACCACGCATAGCCAAAGCAATGCTGAGCAAAAAAAATAAAGCTGGAGGCATAACACTACCTGACTTTAAGCTATACTACAAAGCTATAATAACCAAAACAGTATGGTACTGGCATAAAAACAGACACACTGATGAATGGAATAGAATAGAGAATCCAGAAATCAACCCACACACTTACTGCCATCTGATCTTGGACAAAGGCACCAAGCCTATTCACTGGGGAAGGGACTGCCTCTTCAGCAAATGGTGCTGGGATAACTGGATATCCATATGCAGGAGAATGAAACTAGATCCATACCTCTCACCGTATACTAAAATCAACTCAAAATGGATTAAGGATTTAAATATACACCCTGAAACAATAAAACTTCTTAAAGAAAACATAGGAGAAACACTTCAGGAAATAGGACTGGACACAGACTTCATGAATACGACCCCAAAAGCACAGGCAACCAAAGGAAAAATAAACAAATGGGATTATATCAAACTAAAAAGCTTCTGCACAGCAAAAGAAACAATTAACAGAGTTAAAAGACAACCAACAGAGTGGGAGAAAATATTTGCAAAATATACATCTGACAAAGGATTAATATCCAGAATATAGAAGGAACTCAAACAACTTTACAAGAAAAAAACAAGCAACCCAATTTAAAAAATGGGCAAAGAGCTAAGTAGACATTTCTCTAAGGAAGATATACAAATGGCCAACAGACATATGAAAAAATGCTCAACATCACTCAGCATCCGGGAAATGCAAATCAAAACCACACTGAGATACCATCTCACCCCAGTTAGGATGGCTAAAATCCAAAAGACTCTGAACGATAAATGCTGGCGAGGTTGCGGAGAAAAAGGAACTCTCATACATTGTTGGTGGGACTGCAAAATGGTGCAGCCTCTATGGAAAATGGTATGGAGTTTCCTCAAACAATTGTAGATAGATCTACCATGCGACCCAGCTATCCCACTGTTGGGAATATACCCAGAGGAATGGAAATCATCAAGTCGAAGGTATACCTGTTCCCCAGTGTTCATCGCAGCACTCTTTACAATAGCCAAGAGTTGGAACCAGCCCAAATGTCCATCATCAGATGAGTGGATACGGAAAATGTGGTACATCTACACAATGGAATACTACTCAGCTATAAAAAGGAATGAAATACTGCCATTTGCAACAACATGGATGGACCTCGAGAGAATTATAGTAAGTGAAACAAGTCAGGCACAGAAAGAGAAATACCACATGTTCTCACTTATTGGTGGGAGCTAAAAATTAATATATAAATTCACACACACACACACACACAAAAACCGGGGGGGGGAAGAAGATATAACAACCACAACTACTTGAAGTTGATACGACAAGCAAACAGAAAGGACATTGTTGGGGGGGAAAGGGGGGAGGGAAAAGGGAGGAACGTTTTGGTGATGGGGAGCAATAATCAGCCACAATGTATATTGACAAAATAAAACTTAAAAAAAATAAAATAAAAATAAAAAATAAAATAAAATAAAATAAATAAAATAAATTTAAAAAATAAAAAATTTTTAAAAAAAATAGTCTGAGTTAGAGCCAGAGCTTCTACATTTCTAACAAGCTCCTGGGTAATGCCAGAGCTCCTGGTATAAGGCCCATACTTTGAGTAATAATGGACTAGATCATGTAGGACCTTAGGCGTCAGAATAAATACTTTAACTTTTACTCTGAGTGAGGTGGGAAAATATTGGAGAGTTTTGAGCAGAATGATTTGATCTGACTTGTTTATTAATAGAATCCCTTTAACTGTTGTGTTGAGAACAGAGTGAAGGGAACAGAGGCTAGAGCAAGGAGACCAGTTAGGAGGCTCTTAAAATAATTCAGGAGTGAGATGATGACCTGAAGAACATCACTGGTGACGTGGATAAGAGTATTTTTGGTGGAGCAGTGGGGGCAAAACCTTATGAGAGTGTCTTTCAAAGATAATGGGAATGGGAGGTGGTGAGAAGTATAGAATTCTAGAATTTTGAAGGTAAACCAAACAGGATTTGCCTGAGAAGGGAGAAAAAAACATCAAAGATAACTCCAGAGTTTTGACCTAAGCAACTAGAGGGATGGAGTTGTCATTAACTTAGATGGGGACTGGATAGGGGAGGGAATTGTAGGAGTTCAGTTTTAGAAATTTTAAATTTGAGGTGCTTATTAGATATCTAAGAGATGTTAAATAGGCAGTTTGATATCAGGTTCTGAAGTTAGGGGAGGTTTAGGCTAGAAAGAGAAAGTTGGGAGTCATCAGCATATAGCTAATATTTAAAGCCATGTTACTGGATGAGATCATCAAAGAAATGAGCACTGTATACATAGAAAAGAGAAGAGAGCTAAAGCCCGAGCTCTGGGATATAACAGCATTTAGAAGTCAGGCAGAAGAGGAAGAGTCAGCAAAGACTAAAGTGAGTAGCTAAAAAGGGAGCAGAAAAACCAGTGGAGTGCAGGGTCCTGGAAACCAAGTAAAAAATGATATTTCAAGGGAGGGGAAGAAGTCAACTGTGTCAGATGCTTCTGGTAGATCAGGTAAGAGGACTGCTGAGAAATGATACTGGATTCATCATGGTGGTCACTGGTGGCCTTGACAAGAGTTGTAAGCACATACCTCCTTTGGAGTGGATTTAAGAGAGAATTAGAGGAGAGAAAATGAAGTCAGTGAGTATAAATAGTTCTTTGCAGGAGTTTTGCTACAAAGGAAAGGAGAAAAATGAGGATCTTAACTAGAAATGGGATCAAGAGAGTGTTTCTGGTTTTTGGTTTTTGTTTGTATTTTTTCATTTTGTTTTGTAATACCACACTTGTATGCTGAGTAGGCTGATCCTGTAGAGAGGAAAGAACCGGTGATTCCAGAGATGGCAGAATTGCTGAAAATATGTCCTCAACTAGGCAAGAGGGTATGGGATCCAGGGTGCAAACGGAAGAATGATTGTTGGCTTTAGGTAGGAGCCATGGTGACAAGTGAGTCTTTTTTTTTTTTCCAGTCTTTATCCAACTTGTCATCTCAGTGGCATGTGATGCCTTTGACCACTCCCTTCTGATTCCTGTCCACTTCAGTCAGGAATTCCTGGGATTGGTACTCTTTCCCATACCTAGTTCCCATATTTTACTGAAATAAGAATGTACAAGAATAAATTAAAAGTTGTGACAGCACAATTGAAATGAGAATGATGGAAAGAACAAGTTGCCTAAGACATCCAAAGTGATTGAAATATTTGGAAAATAACACTGCTGAGATCAAACTGGATCCCTGATGGTACCTCTTTTCAGAGAACATGATTGTCATTGATTTCATAGCTTCTTTTACTTCCCTGTTTTTAAAGGACCTCAAAAATGTAGGAACCTCTTGCTTAAAATCATCAGAAAATGTCAGAAAAGTATAATTTCTTTCATTCCCGGGACAGTCTGCATCTGCTTTTGTTCATTTCTCAGCCCACTGTAAACTGGTATTTATTCCCATAATTCCACTAAAACTGTACTCCCTAAAACTGCCACCGACCTTCAGGTCTTCAAATTCAGTAGATACTTTTTAGCCTATTTTATTTAACATGTGCAACTTTTTACTTGGTTAACATACCCATCTTAAAAGTCTTCCTGCCTTGGTCTCTGCAACAGTCTTCTCTCCTAATTCTCTTAATGCCCTCCTCCATCTTTCCCAGCTTTTGTAACACTTGTTCCTAAAATGATATTGTTTCAGCCGAGTTCTATCCTGACTTTTGGTTTTTTCTCACTGTCTTTATGGGGAATATCAAGTATTGCCCATTATTTCCATTGGCTGGTGCCTCTCAAATCTGTCTCATGCCTTTTCTTCACTTCTGGTCTCTCGGGGCATGTTTGCAGTTGTCTGTGGGACATCTTCACTTAATTGTGCTACACGTGTTTCAAATTTACCACTTTCTCATCTGACAGACACGCACGCACGGTGTTTCAAATTTACCATTTTATACACACACACACACACACACACCCGTTGTTACCTTTGTTAGTATTAAGTATATAATCACCAATTTGGAAGCCTCTGAATTACTTTTGCCTTATTTTTTCTTTGCTATTTATATTCAATCGGTCATTAAGTTTTCTCCATTCTACTTATTAAGTATCTCTTACCTTTCCCCTACTCTCACTTCTGCCTGCCTTTGTCTCTCAGTTAGTCTATTGCAGCAGTCTCCTGATAGGTCTCCTTTCCTCCTGTTATACCCTGTTCTTTCTGCCTGGAATGATATTGTCTACCTGATGAATGCCTATTCATCTTTCAAGACCTCCTCTGTAAAATTTTCCTTAACATATTGTCTATACATATAAAATTCATCATACCCTCTACTGTGCCTCTATGTCACTTTTACAAACCTCTGTTTCATTACTTATATTACATTGTAATTATTGCCTATACCCCTATGGAGTGTGCATTCTTTCAGAATAAGGACTGAATATTACTCTATTACCTATCTTTCTGCTACCCTTATCTTCCCAACTCGCCCCACCACAAAAAAGAAAAAGAAAAAAAAAGAAAAAACCCTCCCTAGCACATGGTGTTGCTTTTTCTTCCATTCCTTTATCCACATGTGATAGAATAAGTCAGTCTTATCCTTACCATCATCTGTACCTTCTTGTGTCCACTTTTCAGAAGGATGAGATCTGGTTTGCTAACTCATCTGGAACAGAATGGTGGAAGTAGGAAAGAAGTACATCTGTCTGATTTATTAACATTTATACCTGAGCCTACTGAACTTGAGAATATTGTTCTTAGATGATCTGGTTGTCAGTAAACACTGTAATCCAAGAAGGAATAGTCTATAGAATGTACCATAAGAGATTTTTCTTATGCCCTTTAAGAAGTCTCTTTTAGGAAGATAGAGGGCAAACTGCCTCTATAACTCCCATGTCTATTCACTTTTTCCATTAACGGTAATTTCCCTTTTCAATGGAGATACATGAAAGGTAGCATATAAAAGTCAGATTCTTGCATGTACAGAGCTAAAACATGAAGTCTATGAGAGGTCTTTTTTTTTTTTTTTGGCAATGATCATGATTGTTATTGATGGGAGACTTCTTTATGGAACCGACTTGGTTTAATCAAGGACTGCAACCATTTTTTTAAACACCAAATGCCCTGTAACTTCTATGGAGATATAGTTTACATTTATACAGATTGTACTGGGGGGACTGATTCAAGGACTGCATCTGCTTTTGCTGGTGGGGAAATTTGTCTTGAACACTGGTAAATAGGAGGAGTTTTTGATGCTGTTGATACTGAACTTTTGCACTTCTGCCTGTTATTCAGGTTAACCCATTCAGAGGTTCCATATAGTAGTGGAGCCACATCATCCACCAACAATCCAGAATTTGTGGAAGATCTCTCTCAAGGTCAATTGCTTCAGAATGAGTCTTCAAATACAGCAGAAGGCAATGAACAGAGGCATGAAGATGAGGTAAGCTGAAATATCTCCTCCTGTTACTGTCCTCTGAAGCTTCTGGAGAAGCAGTCAGCAAGGGGGGTGTTTATCAGGATGTTCATCATCTGGCCTTCTTACATTCTTGAGCTGATACCTGCAGAATTTTTTTTTTATATTTCTTGTCTTACATAGAACCATATTAATGGTTTTAATGGCATAGTGACAGGTAGACTCTCTTTTTCCCCCTGCCTAAGAAATTTATATCTACCTCATATTAGATGCTCAACAAGCACTTGTTGAATGAGTGAACGCTTTAATTAAATAAGTAATTAATGAGAAATCTACTTGCACTTGCTCAGGGTCACACTGCTTACCAAACCCTGCAGCATGGAGACATATGTGCCCAAAGGAGTCATACTACTAACCCAGTCCTTCACCCTCCCATAGGGGGCACCTTTCTGTACTTCTCACAATGGTTCCATATGGGCCTGGATAGTCATGCCTTGGACTTTCAGTGTTCTTTACAAATGACTGATTAGATTATCTATGTTTTAAGGCGCTCTTTTTTTAGCCAGAAAAGAGTACCACCATTGATTTTTATCTCTTTTCTTATTTTAAAAGAGCTATTTTTTTTTATCTATCCTGTTGGCATTCTTTTTTTATTTTTATTTTTTTGTGTGTGACCGGTAAGGGGATCGCAACCCTTGGCTTGGTGTCGCCCGCACCACGCTCAGCCAGTGAGCACACTGGCCATCCCTATATAGAATCCGAACCTGCTCCGGTAGCGCCGCTGCACTCCCAGCACTGCACTCTCCCAAGTGAGCCACAGGGTCGGCCCCCTGTTGGCATTCTTAAAGATTACAGTGAATGCTTAAAGCTTCTTAAACATCTTAAAATCCTTAGTAGCCTTAATGTTACTAGATTTATTTAAAAAAAAAAAAAAGCAACCAACACCAAATAACTAATACCAAGTACACCATTTGCCTAATGGTGAATTATTGCACCATCTCATATATTTGGAGGAGTAGAGTACTACAATTAATATCTAGATGTTTTGTCCCTTTTTATTTATCTTTCTCTTATCTGAAATAAGAATTCTCATATCCATAAAACATTATTAACTGACAATATGCTGTGTGTATTTGTAAAATTATGAAGCAGAAATATGATGTACTTTATATCTCCTTTAAAGGGCCAGGAAAAGGGGTTATGGTTAAACATCAGTGGTACCTCAGTTCTTTCTTTTTATATATATAGTTTTTTTTAGCAATGATTTAATCTTTTGATTTAACTAATAACTCAACACATAAGGACCTCTGACTATAAAATATACATCTTAAGGAACAAGTCATCAAGCCAAAGATGACTTGTTCATTTTGGATATATTATATCCAAAATATTATATTGTTAGTCTTTTTGGATATGTTATACTTAATGAAATTTTTCTGAGACTTAGATATTAATTTAAGAATCTATATGCTATCTGCTATGGAAAATAAACTGGGCTTTAAATGTTATCAATGAGAAACACCCTTCATGAACTATTTTTAATTAATTCCTGTGCTACAACTTGTCTCTTCTTTTGCCCAGTGCGTGTGACAGCATCTTATTCTGATCTACTATGACAATGTCTCCTTCTCTGATACAGTGCTCTGTGTGCTACTGCATTTCTCATTTAGGATATTCCCCTGTCAGGAATCAGGATCTGTTAAGTGCATATGAAGGGCAAAGCTTGGGTGATCATCGCACTGTTATTCTCATCTGTCAGGATTAGCACAAAAATAGCCCTTTAGTGCAACAGTTTGTAGTGTGGTGCATAGAAGGGTCTGCAGGTGAACCATCTGGAGTCTCTTCTTGAAGAATGCATTGTAGTCATTTGTACTTGTGTCAGATTTGGAGAGCTTTGAATATCCAGGGCCTTATTCATAGGAAAATACAACTCTTACCCTGTTCTATCTGTTGATGTTTATTGTTGTTGAGTTATTTGGGGGGATTGTTGTTGTTGTTGTTGTTGTTGTTGTTTTTCATTTTTTATTTTGTTTTGTTTTGTAGCAAAGAAGTAAACGAGGAGGTTGGTCCAAAGGAAGAAAAAGGAAGAAACCTCTTCGAGACAGCAATGCACCCAAATCCCCCCTTACAGGATATGTTCGTTTCATGAACGAGCGGCGAGAACAGCTTCGAGCAAAGAGACCAGAAGTCCCATTTCCAGAAATCACAAGGATGTTAGGCAATGAATGGAGTAAACTGCCTCCTGAGGAAAAACAGGTAATTGTTCTTATTCCTGATCCTTTGCTTGGTTTGGATTATATCTCAAAAATAGCTTCTATAAGAAAAGCAAAGAAAATGGATTGTTGATTCTTCAATTTTGTCAGTGTCTAGGAGACCAGAATAGTAGCATCCTTCATAGCTCTTTTCTCTAGCATAGTGATTTTTAAACTATTTCAGTTTGCAGCATAGCATGGGTGTGAGCAGGAGGGAGTCTAGGACTCCCCTCAACCAAAGTAGCTCCGTTTTTATTTTATTTATATGCTGAGAGTTCACATAAGGATCTCTTTAAAGTGGTTCAATATTAAGAAATTAAGAAATCTGTCAACATAGTTTATTCTACTGAGTTAAATAAAAATCATGAATTAAATGAGAAAAGTCTTTGATAAAATTCTTCAGTTCACATAAGATTTTTGTTTAAGAAAAAGATTTTATTGCTTTAATTTTTTTTAACTAGAGTTCTGGCAGACTTAACCTCGTATGGAAAATAAAGCAAGCACTACTTGAATTCTCTCTCCTCTAAGACAGAAACTAACCTTATTGCCAAACTGAAACAAATTCATTTTTTAGAGAGATTTGTAGAAAATTAAACACAAGATAGCCATGAGCTGGTTGAACGCCACTAAAGCAGAGTAATGGTAGTGATTGTGGGAGTAGCTTTGAGTTAAAAGTTCCCAGCATTCCCAACATCTGAAAGACATCTATGTTTCTTTTATGCCTTAAACTCTTTTATGACTTACACTCTTTTTTTTTTAATTGAATCATAATTGATTATACATATTTTGGGGGTTCAGTGTTGACGTGTGTTGATCAAATCAATATTATTAGCATATATATTATTACAAATCATACTTATTCTTCTTTATGCCCCTTATCCAATCGCTTCTCATCCCCCTCTCCCTCCGCCTTCTCACCTCTGATAACCCTAGATTTCTTCTCTCCTTCTGAAAGAGTAATGGTTACTCTGTTGATTTGTTGCCTAGATAATCTGTCCATTGCTGAAAGAGGTATGTTCAGGTCCCCCACTATTATTGTAGCACAGATGCTTCTTCTGTAGCACAGATTCTCACTCTGGAATGTGCTTTGCAGAGAGAGATATCCTCTTCTTTGGTTTCTGCTGGTGACTCTCCTTGTGTATGACTTACGCTCTTTAAGAAGGATTCCAGACAGACTAAAACCAAATTGAAAAATACTCTCTTGGGAATTAATTGAATTAAAAAATTTTCAGAGATCAGATTAAGTTTCAGTCTGAAGCTCTGTGTTTGTGGTAGCAAGCTACTAGAAAGCAGTGTATATCAGCCATTGTTTTGACTCTACTGTATAAAGAGTCATGAGCTATACATATTAGATTACTGTTTTCTTTTTTATTTTCCTTTATTTCAAAAGTAATGGCATGCTCATTGTTAATATTTTTTTCAGTAAATACAGAAGTGTATAAACAAAACAAAAGCTACAGTAGTTATTTCCTGTTAGTTATGTAGGTTTTGTGTCTGTTTTTTTTAACTTTCGATTTGAAAATAATTTCAAATGTATAATAAGTTACAAGTATAAAAAAGTACAAAGAATGTCCAAACACCCTTCACCCAGATTCACCTATTGTTAACACATTTTATCCCATTTCTCCATTTCCATATGCATTCATACATGTGCACACTTGCACACTCAATCTCTTTCTCTCTCCCTTTCTCACACACACACATGCGCACACACACACACACAATTTTTCAAATCATTTGAGAGTGGGTAGGGGAGATGGAGTACAAACACAATTTGTGGTAATGTGCATGCTGCCAGTATGGATCTGGCTTTCACATCTTGGACACGAAGGGTGACAATCAGCTTTGTATCTCATGAATATTCATAACCAATAGTAAATAAATAAATTAATTAATCATTTGAGAGTAAGTTACATCATCATGGCCCTTTACCCCTGAATTCTTCGGTGTGTATTTCTTAAGAATAGAGATATTCTCTCACGTAACCATAGTATAGTTGTCAACTTCATAATTTTATGTTAACATAATATTTTTTATCTAATCTACCATCAATATGTTTACCTAATATCATTCCTTTATAACACTTTTCCCCTCTAGTACAGATTCCAGTCTAGGGTCAGGTTTTGTGTTTAATAGTTAAATCTCTTTAGCTTCTTTTAAGCTGGAATATTTCCACAGTCTTTCTTTGTCTTTTATAACATTGCTATTTTTTAAGAATACAGTCCTTCTCTCTTCTCCCTCCCCCTTTTCTTTTACTTTTAGCAGAACATTCCTCATTTTGTATTTGTTTGATGTTTTCTTGTGATTAGATGGAGGTTATGCATTCTTGGTCAAAATACTGCATAGATGGGTGATGTGTCCTTTTCGGGGTATCACATATGCAGGCACAGAAGTGTCCTTTTGTTCCTCATTGGTAATGTTAATTTTGCTCACCCAGTAAATTTTTTAGATTCTCCTTTATAATTAATAAGTCTATAGGGAGACATTTTAAGAGCATGCAGATAGCCTGTTCCATATCGAAATTTTCCTCTAGATTTAGCATCCATTATGATTTTTGCCTGATCTAATCTTTATCATGGTCACAAAATGGTGATTTTTTTCCAACTCCAGCACTCCCTTTACATTTACCAGTTGGCTCTCAGCTTTCTAATCTAAGCAGAAGCCCTCTTCCTCCCCCCATTTATGTATTTGTTTGTTTGTTACCTATTTATTATTGGTATGAAAATAAATAATTGGTATTATATCTTTTTTAATGGCTTATAATTTATTACTGTACTTAATTATTTTGGTGCTTAAATTGTCCCAGATTTGGCCAGTTGAGTGTCCCCTACATCTGGCTCTTGTGTGGGACAAGATTTTTAACATAATTTCTGACTCTGGTTTATGTTCATTTAGAAGCGTTACTTTTATACTTTCTTATACCTAATTTGATGAATGAAAAGAACAAAGCATTAAAAAAAATCCTGGTAGATCATGAAGTTTGTTTAAATAATTAATAGCACAAAGCAATCAAAACATGTAGATATAGGCTCTCTCAACGTAGTACATTTTTAGGTCCATAGGATGAGGTCATTCTTTTTATATTCTTTGTGTCACCCAACTTTAGTGCTCCACTCTTCTGGCTCTTAAAAGGCCAATTAATGTATGAGATCATTCCCTCAAAATGGGGAAGGGATAGAGAAACAAAGTAGTATTCCATTCCTTCCCCTGGGAAGACTAACTGTATCTATGTGGTGTGCAGACCTCATGAGGACTCTAGTGGCCATGTGGACTTCTATCTAATAGGGTTAAAGGAATAGCTACAGTGATCTTCGTGAATTTTTTATGAGAATGATGTCATTAGAACTTGTCTTTTTTTTTTTTTTGTCTATTTCGTGACCGGCACTCAGCCAGTGAGTGCACCGGCCATTCCTATATAGGATCCAAACCCACGGCAGGAGCGTTGCCGCGCTCCCAGCGCCGCACTCTCCCGAGTGCGCCACAGGCTCGGCCCAGAACTTGTCTTTATTAAGTTAGAAAAGGCAGTAAATAGTCTAAAAAGTCAGAATCACCTATTTTATAATTGAGAGATTATATTTTATTCTATTCGTATGACTCTTGTTTTTCTGATTTCCCTTAAAGCATATTTCCTGTATTCTTTTCTTTCCATGTCTAATTGTCCTTTGTTTTCTTCAAATAGGTCATTGATATTTTACCTAAATAAGATCTCAGTTTCTTGAAAATAATTCCACTTTTCTTTCCTAGCGTTACCTTGATGAAGCAGACAGAGATAAGGAGCGTTACATGAAGGAACTGGAGCAGTATCAGAAGACTGAGGCCTACAAGGTCTTCAGTAGGAAAACCCAGGACCGTCAGAAAGGCAAATCTCATAGGCAAGGTATCCGAACCAGAAACAAATACAGTAAGACCTCCATATCTGTAGGTTCCTCTTCCACGGAGTCAACCAACCACGAATGGACAATATTCAGAAAAAAAATAGCATCTGTACTGAATGTGTACAGACTTTTGTTCTTGTCATTATTCTTTGAGCCATACAGTATAACAACTATTTACATAGCATTTATGTTGCATTAGGTATTATAAGTAATCTAAAGATGATATAAAATATACAGGAGTATATACATAAGTTATATACAAATGCTACACCATTTTATATCAGGGACTTCAGCATCCACAGATTTTGGTTTCTGCAGGAGGTCCTGGAACCAATCCCCCACAGATACCAAGGGATGACTGTACCTTTGCATTTTGTCATGCATGGAGTGTCATAAAACCAACTGTTAGAGGGACAAATATAAAAGATGTGTTTCTATTATCTCTCTGTTATTCTCTATTCACTTATAAGCATCATCTTGGAATTTTATTAAAATCACATTGCTCTCATTTAGAAATTCCAATTGGGTTTTCATATCCATTATCAACAATTGGGCTTGTGCTGCAAGACCCCTATTAGTTGCCTGCCCTTCATTTCCTGATTCCCAGTTTAGTCATTTCTCTGCATCTAAGCAAGTCTGTCTTGTAAACTACATAACTGACTTGTTTTAACACTTCTAAGGTTTTCATGTGCCATTTCCCCCAACCTCCAGTGGTCCTCCTTTTCATTCATTCATTTATGTATGCACGCATTCAAAATATATTTATTGAGTACCTTCTATTAGATATCAGGCTCTCTCCTAGGCATTAAGACTGCAACAGTGAGCAAGATAGGCAAGATCTCAGTCTTCATGGATCTTTTGTTCTCTGTTAAGATTGTTTTTCACACCCTTGCAAGTATTGCTTCAAGTTCCCCTTCTTCAAGAAACACAACCAAAGAAGCACCACCCACAACTAGTTAGTTGTTCCTTAGCCATCTAAGGATGAATCTTCTCCACACCTGGGCCTCTAGCCTGCTAATACTATAATGTTGTACAAACAGCCTTGATATATGTTTCCTGTCCACCCTCCCACCCTATTCTGCTCAAAGGTAAGAACTGTGTCTGCTGTTTCTCTTGTGCCTAATTGTGTATTCTGTAGGTATGGGGTTCTCTGTAACTTTTGTTGACTTGCCAATTAATAAAGCCATGAAGGAAAATATCATATGTTATGAAAGTCTACATATACCAGCATGTTTTGTAGTTTGGCATGGTCATATACTTCGGTTTTGTTATTGTTTTGTTTTGTTTTCAATTTAATGTTCTCTTATTTCATATTATTAGATGCAGCTCGACAGGCCACTCATGATCATGAGGTAATTAGCCTTCTGTCTACATATCATATATGTATTTATAATAATGTTGCTGTTTGAAATGCTATTGGATTTTTTTTTTTTTTTTTTTTTTTAATGAATGGCAGAGTATTTGCTGTCCTTAACTGAAATTGGGTGAGTTGCTTTAGCTCAGGGATTCTTAGCATATGGCAGACACTTATGTTGTCTGTCTATCTTTGAACTATAGCCCCTAACCCCAGTCCTTTCCTGTGGTCCAAGAATTTTATTGCCTTTAAATACCAAAGATGGATGGAATTCCAAATGAGGTATAGAAATGAGGGCCAGATGAAAGCTATAACTTGACCATAGTTTTTCATCACCAAATACCTTAGTCTGGCTGTCAAAAAGTGGTTATAGGGAATCCAGCATTTGGTTAAAATGAACTATTCAACCACAGTGTCAATAGAGCACAAGTGTCAGTATCTCAATTCTCATACATCTCTCCTATTCCCTCACCTCACTGGAACGTATTTGTTTTCTAGCCTCTTCCCTCCCATTTGGTTTAACCCCACTGATAGAAGTTAGGTCTGTGTTGCTGTGTATGTATAGGATTTAGGCCTGCATGTGTTGGCTGTGCTGAATATAGAGCCTATGGTTAATGTATGGTTGTAAAATACTAAAGTCCATGGTAATTTCATGCTTTAAATGCTCAGTGACTCCTTATTGCTTACCACATCGCATGCAAACTCAGTAGTCAGGGTCTTGTGTAAGTCCCAACTTCTCACTCCAAATACCTATATACCTTATATACTTAAAACCTTTACTTCTCACTGTCCTCCAGGTGCCCCACCTTCTCTGCCTCCTGCCTGTGTTCATATTATCACTTTCATAAGAATACTTTCTCTCCCTCACACATTTTTTTCCCATCCCCATCCTTCAAACCGTATTTTAAGTTCTGTTTGCTCCTTCAAACTTTTCTTGTTTTCTTCAACATTTTAACCCTTGCTGCTCTCTATACTTGTCTTAGGTACTTAGCTGATATGGCCTGGTGTTGAGATTATTGAAGTACTTCTATTATTCACACTCTTGGATTGCAGTCTCTTTGAGGTCATTCATGGTCTAGTTTTCATCTTTGTATCCAACTCCATACCACCTAGCACGATGCCCTTGCATGGAGGAAGTGTTTCAGAAATACTTAATTTTTATTCAAGAACACATTTAAAGTTGGCTTGAAAAACAGTAGGAATTTGGACAAAAAGAATTTTCTAATGTACTCTTTTACATGTATTTGATTTTTTACTAAATCAAGGAAATCATTTTTTTCAAAGTAATAACTTATTTATCTTGAGGTTGTAGTTCTCATACCTGATTTGGTGTTGGTGACTTTCAAAACATACAGAAAAAATTCAGATTCACAAGTCAAATAGATGTGCTACCATCCGTGAATTATAAAGTGAGATGCACAGGAAATATTAGCGTTTTATTCTTCATGTAAATTCTGTGTAAGTGTAGTTATAGCTGATATCTCTGTGCTCTGATTAAGATGAAATGTTATGAATGTTTTTTGCCTGAGAAACTTTGTATGTATACCTTGAATTTCATATCATAATTGAATAGTGTTGGGGCCAGCCCGTGGCTCACTCGGGAGAGTGCAGTGCTGATAACACCAAGGCCATGGGTTCGGATCCCATATAGGGATGGCCGGTTTGCTCACTGGCTGAGCGTGGTGCTGACAACACCAAGCCAAGGGTTAAGATCCCCTTACCAGTCATCTTTTAAAAAAAAAAAAAAAAATGAATGGTGTTACAAAGCTTTCATATTACCAGACATTTGTATAATTACTTATTGCCTTTATCCTTTGTCTCTATGCCTACCCATCAATATCCTGAAATTTCTGTACTTTTTTTCCCCTACTTTATACCTTCTTTATTCTTCATGGTTACAAAAGAGAATATGAACAGTAATCTGAAACATTAGATCTCATGTCTTCTAGTCAATCACTGACTCATTTTATCTCTATGGATTTTGCTGGCCAAACTGTCTGTGGCATATTCGTCTTCAGTAAAGTCGATAGTTGCAGTTGGAAAAGATGAAGTAGATTCAGTCGTCATAGAAGCTACTGCTGCTGCTGACTTGAGAAATGAAACTTTTTATTAAAATACATTTATGATATGAATTTCTACAATTTCTATGATTTATGATGAGTCTCTGTGAGATTTCTCTGTTGCAGGTTGAAACACATGTTAAACCAAATCAAAAATAAAAGGAGTGGGTAGGTGGAAAGCCAGCAGTAGTTTCTCTCAAATGTATATATAGAAGGTTCTGTAAATCTATCCGTTGGTATGCCGGCATCATGATAAAGCTGTCTTAGTAAGATTATTGACCCAATTAATGTCCCTCACTTAATCAGTTTTTATTTTTCATTGAATAATATATTTTCTGAAATAGTTAATTTCATAATAATTGCAGTATTAAAGAACTGGCTTAAATTTTTTCAAACTGTTTTAAACACTGTTTAAGACTATTTTTAAACACTGTTACACAGTGATTTTCTTACATATAACTTAATAGTATAGAAGTTCAGAAAAATAAGAAAGCACTGTGGGTGAAAAGCAGCCACAGAAGGCCCCATGGAAAGGAGGAATTGAATCAGGCCTTAAAGATAACCCAGGTTTTGTGGGGGTACCTCAGGGTTGGTAAAGTGGCTTGAGCCATTTTGAAGTGTGAGTAAGTTAATAAAAGAGCCATAGATCTAAATACGTGATTTATTTCCCTTTACTTATCCTATGAGGAGTAAAATGAAAAATGTAATAGAATAGTCTTTAAGCTCATCTTAGAATACTAAGACCTCGGAGAGCCTCTCAACTTACCACCTCATTTTGCAGTGAGGAAAGTGATTTGCCTAAAACAGGAAAGAATGTACCCAGAATCACTTATTGAATTAAGTTACAGGCAGAAGTATGACTGAAATCCAGGCCTTCTGTATCACAGGCTAGCATTTTTGGCAGCACAATGCCACGCTATGTAGAATAAACTAAATAATGTTGAAAGTTAAAATGGACCTGGTTGCCTGAGATGTCAGCAGAATTTGTTGCCAGTCAAGACAGAAATTATTTGGTCTGTGTATAGTAAAGAAACCTATTGTATTCCTAAATGGAACTTGGATCTCTATGACACTATTACCAAGGCAGATACTGGAGAGTGCATATTGAGCTAAAGAAATGCTGACCTGAAAGCCATTCTGCATAGCAGTGGGGCACTTCAGCCTGGTACACAATATTAAGAGCGTTCCCCAAAGTAAAGGGCACTTGAGAGAACCATATCACACTCTCTGAAATTCTGGCCCTGAGCCTAGTACATAGCAAAATAGGTTCAGATCAAAAGGGCCTCTGTTCTCTTAACCTCCACTCAATATATAGAATGAAAAAACAAAGTGAAGAGTATCTTACTCCTCTCAAATCAAAAACCAGCCCACTAGACCCAGAAGTCAGCTAGTATTACTCTCAAGAAAGTATCTACGTCTCATGTGAGAACTGATAGAAACAATAATTTTGTTTCTCCTTTAATTTATGAGAAATGACAAAATGACACTCAGCCTGAACAAATTAGACCCTTTCAATGAAGAGGTAATCAAATCCTTATGATTTTAATCCCTTGAGCGATCCTTGGAGCAGCTTAAGTATATCCAAGCCCCCAGGAGGATCCTCTCCAGGCCAAGTAATGTACTCAGTAATGGAAGAGTGCTGATGGTTTTTATTACCACTCTTCCGTTAAGTAGAATTTCTCTGTTGCTTTTCAGAGACTGAACAGTTTCATTTAATTGCTTTAATGTTTTTTATTTTGCACTCTAAGAAGCTGTACCAAGGGACAGTGTGTTAATGCACCCATGTGGTACTGTCCTCTGCCCTTACATAATTAGCTTGGTTTGACTGCTCTGGCAAAGAAGAGAACAAAATTACCAGTCTGAGGAGAATCAAGACCTTGGAAAAAAGTCTTCATACCAAGGTATTAGGAGCCAAGCATCCGCACTTACCCATCTAACTGGCAGATATTGACACCTATGGCTAGTTAGCTGATCTCATAGAAGCCTGTGCAGTTAAATAGGAGACTGAACAAAGTCTTATGATGTTTGCCTTATACCTGTTGGGATTGTATGTCATAAGTGTTTTGTTTTCCTGCAGCAACCTAGTAACAGAGTTAAAGCATATGGTCAGCCAGCAGAGTTGAGAGAAAGCCACTGTGAAATGTGTCTAAGATCCCTTCTGAAACCAGCCTTTCTTGCCCATGCATTAGTTCACATTGAAATCCACTAGGAACTAGCTCAAGGTAGAGCTTTGCATGTTGAAACTTGGGGCTTTCAATAATTTTGTTATTTTTAAATTATTTGGGGAAACTGCTTTCTTTCTTTAGAAAGAAAAAGATAGGGTAAAATTTAAGTGCTCTGAAATTTTCCTAAGGTAAATACATAGTTTTTCAGACTTACATCTTAAATGTCCATCTTTTTTTTAGTTTATTTATTTATTTTTTTGCTGCTGGCCAGTGTAGGGATCCGAATCCTCGACTATGGTATTATCAATACTCCAGCTGACCAACTGAACTAACCGGCCAGCCCTTAAATGTCTATCTTAATCAGCTGCCATTGGCAAGCAGTCCACACAGCCCAGCCCTCTTACTAGGCAGACACCAGTATGAAAACAGGAGCTTGGCTGTCAGAATTACCTCATAGTCAGTTAATTGCTTAGCTTTTCTACTGGGCACCAAATCATCTTTATGTTCAGAGATATAAAACTAGTGGTGACAAGAGTAGGAAAGATACATTCTATTTCTAGCTTTAAACATGTTTTTATAGGAACAATTTCTGGGTATTTTGTTACTGTTTTTCATGTGGGTTTTGGAATCTTCAGATATCATTAGCAATTTCTTCAGTATTCATTTCCTACTATTCTCTTTACCATCTTACAGGAAGATTTTGAACACTATGCCAAGACACTTATAATTTATATTCATAATGCTTTTAATGTCAAATTCATTGTAGAAATGGCAGCCAAAGCATCTTGAAGTATTAGTTTTATTCTTAAAGATTGTTGTGGAATATATTTTGCAGTGGTTTTGTGAGAATTTTTTTATTTTTAATGGCTTATTGGCGAATTAATTTTAGGCTTTGTTATTCTTTTCTATCTCACATAATCCTTAGCTTCCTCATTTTTAAAGCCTGTTTATTTCTGACTTCTTCATTTTTTGTGTTTTTCCTATGTCTGAAGAAAGTCTAAAAGAGCCCCAAAGAATTTTTGTTGTCCACTCTGCAAATTTAGATTGCATAGTTCTATCTCCGGGAGTATTTTACATGCATAACCAACAGAAGTGACTGAAAAAACACCCTCTCTCAATTCCCCACCTCAGCCGTTTTCACAACTACTCAACGCACAAAGCTAAGAAATAGCTTTCTTCATTAGGGAAATTTAGATAGGTTTATTTTAAGATTTCTCATTGCACAGCAGTTGTACAACTGAGAGAACTGAATACTTAGCCTGCTTGAACTCTATGAAAGTTCCATTCCAATGAAAAAATGAATACATTTTCCTCACAGACTCACCTGGACTGATTGCTGCTGATCCAAATATTTTTTAAGGAAGGTATGGCCATTGTGCCTTCAGACTCTTAGCTTCTGTTTAAGAAATTAACCATTTTGTTATTCTTGATTCACAGAAAGAAACAGAGGTAAAGGAACGATCTGTTTTTGACATCCCTATATTTACAGAGGAATTCCTGAACCACAGCAAAGGTGATTTTTTGTGTTCCTTGGGTCTTTGACAGGGGATTTAGTTCTCAGGAGGAATTCATCGCTCAAAAGCAATGATAGTGATATCCCTCCCTAGGACAAGTCTGGAAGAAGAATAACTGCTTCACTATGTAGTAAAGGTAGTAGCTGCTCAAAGACCAGTGAAGGAAAGCTAGGTCAGTGTTGTCAAAGTTTCTTTGGTCTCTGGATCAAAGGAGATAAATGTAAATCACTAATTCAGTTTGTTTCAGACACTTAGCTTGGAACCCTTTGTACAAATGAAAGCTTACATGGGAGTCCAAAATATAAAGTAAGGGCAAAGCTGATCCCATTATAGTAAAGATGAGTACCCACAGCTGTGCTTGGGTGATTTCCCAGGGTACCCCCCCATGAAACCCCTCAGGCTTCACATTGCACTATTTTAAAAAGCAAAAACTAACTAACAAAATACTGGAACTGCAACTGTTTGTTGCAATCTTATGTACAGAATGTGACCAGCTTTAAGAATTAAAATAGCTCTGGGGAGTCAGGCATTTCATTGCTGAAATTGCTATCTAGAATGCCGTAATGAGAATAGGAAGATAAGGTGAAGTAGCTAATTAGAGACAGCTAAGCAGAACTTCCTTATGAGAGTCATTGGGACTCCTCAGAGACTCCTACTTGTGCTGCATGTGTTCTGTGGGGTGTATGCTCTCAGCTCGGGAGGCAGAGCTCCGCCAGCTTCGCAAATCAAACATGGAGTTTGAGGAGAGAAATGCAGCCTTGCAAAAACATGTGGAGAGCATGCGCACAGCAGTGGAGAAGCTGGAGGTGGATGTAATCCAAGAGCGGAGTCGCAACACAGTCTTACAGCAGCACCTGGAGACCCTGCGGCAGGTGTTGACCAGCAGCTTTGCCAGCATGCCCTTGCCTGGTAATGTCATCCTGCCTGAGTACTTTCAGTGCTGGGAGTGGGGGTTGGGGGTGCTTTTTATGTTAGTATTGGTATGGGAAGGTTGAAATCTTCCCCAAGAGGAAAATCAATAAGATAAGGCTTTTTTTCCCCTCAGGATTTTCTGTGGATCATGTAATATAGAATGTCAGTATTGGCTAAAACCGTCCAAAATTTCATGCTCTCTGGTTATTTAATTTTTGTCCACTTATGTTTTAGTATAATCTATTTTCCTTTCTAATAAGCTTAAATTTTATATTCAGAACAATGGAAACTGAGTAATAAATCCCAAGGAGAGCACTTTCTCTTAAGTATGTTTTCTTTATATTTGTTTTTTGGTTTTTTTTAATGGGAAGGAAGAGAAAACAAACACTAGTGTCTCTTACATATTCTTTCATTCTGAGGAGAGTCACAGCAGAAAGCTGGGAGAATCTCTAACCTTCGGTTACATGCAGCTACTCATATATACTGTACAGCAATTATATAGCCCTTCTGTTTATTTAGAGTATGTGAATTAGTCTCATTTCTTTGAAATCTAAAAGTCTCTCCTCTAAAATTAAAATCTTGTCTGTGAAGTAGACCACGTTAGAGTTACAATATTTTTTGCTGTGGATTCACCTAACTTTTATGGTTGAACTGAAGGGGAGGATTTTCTTACTATCTCTTCTTTTCTCACTTCAGGAAGTGGAGAGACACCTACAGTGGACACCATTGACTCATATATGAACAGACTGCACAGTATTATTTTAGCTAATCCCCAGGACAATGAAAACTTCATAGCTACAGTTCGAGAAGTTGTGAACAGGCTTGATCGTTAGGGAATGGTAAGTGCTCACTGATGGGATAATTATTTGCCAGCACATCATCAAAAAAAAGATGCCATCAGACTTTATCAATGCTACAAAACCTTAGAATTACATTGAATGAATGAGTTGGAGACTTGATTAAGATTCCTGTTGCATAGTTGCTTAAGGTAGTAAATAATATTAGAAAACAGAATCAAGACAGTTTTTTCTCATACTTCAGAATAGTTTAATGGAAAAAGCATGATTTTTGTGGTGGACATTGGTTCCAGCTTTGTCACTTATTAGGTGTACTCTGCACCCTGGTGCTATCACCACACCGTAACCAACTGACCTAACCAGCCAGCCCTGTATTCTCAGGCATTAGTTTCCCAAAGGGTTTTTGAAGAAAGTGAAAAACTTAGAGGAAATCATGCCCAAAACAGCACTCAGAAGAAAATATCACTTACTTGTTAATCTTCCTTTTCCCTGGAAAATATTAATGATAATTTACAAGTAGTCAGTGAGACGTTCTATGTTTATAAACTTATATAATTAGGAAGCCTTTTTATTCACCACTCAATAGCAGAGTGACTGTGTTATATGTTGGTGTGGACTAACCATACAGTGAAATAATGCCCTGGTTTTAATAGATCAAAAAATAAACTCTCAATAAGCAAAAAAGAGAGGAGAGAGAAATAAGTTTTTTTAGAATATATTTAACAATGTAGTATGTTTAACATCCTTTTAGAGGAGAAAAAAGTGCATTTCCAGAAGGAATCTATGCATGCAAACTTTTTGGTACTAATGGTTAGTCATCAGCTATCATTTCTTAAATAGAATTGGTATTTGTTCACTCAAGTTCTTAAAGATAGGGTTCCCTTTTAGTATGCCATCCCACAAAATTGGCAGCCCTTTGGTCTATCAATTAAATTGTTTTGTACATAGAGACATATAAACTGTGTGTAGGTGCCACGTATGGATACTAACACAGTAGTCAACAGCAGAATATGCTCCATAGAATGGCTGGTCATGAGTCTGAATCTTTGTACTTTATTTGGCAGGTGCACGAGCACACATATATGTAATTCATATTCTCGCTTTGTTTAGATTTTGAACAACATGTATAAGAATAAGTAAAATCCATGATTTTTTAATCTAATGAGGCAACATCTGCTAGCAGAGACAAAGGCAGAAGTCTTTATCCTTCTTGGCCATGCCCTTGAATGGTAACTGTACAAGGCAATTCATTATACTTTAGCCTCAGCCGTGCTCTGATGGGGAAAGGATTACTGTCCTTCTAGTGAGTAGCCAGATGGAACAGGCTATACTTCTAAGAGATGGCTGGACTCCCTGCAGAATAAAGAAGTGTCATTACTGCTTCTGCTTATGAAGAGAACAGCTTGTAAATCTAGGCTTGGGATTTTTCAGAAGCTCATCATCCTTCTCATTTTCATACAGTGTTTTCAATTAGCACTCGTAGGCTTGAAAAGAGAGCTGAAAGAAACAGTGTGGAAGATTGTGAAAGAAAACAGTAATTGATAACATGGTGTCTCCTCACATAGGTATAGGGCCATTAATGCAAGTACTGTATTGAGCCAAAAGTGGTTTTTTATTTTGAGCATTTTGCCAGCAAGACTCCTAGACTGTTACCCATCTTAAGAATATAAACCATAGTGTCTGCTTTCTGAGGTGTCTTTGAAAACCTAGCATATTGCCATTGTCCTTGATTTCAACCTACAAATATTTTACCCTTGAAAAAATACCTGAAAATGTAAACTATTATATTACTACAAATTCTTAATATCTAGCCATGCAAACATAACTAAGAATAGATAGTTGCCCCCACCCCCCAAAACTGTCAAATGAAACAATTACAAAAACTGTGATTGATACTAGCTTGGCCTCATTATACAAGTATGTACAGCAAGGCCTGATGTCCCCAGCACTCCTGGTGCAATTAATAACTCTGACATGAGCTTGGCAAAGGTTTCATCCACTGTCAGGAGCCAGTGAGTAAAGGGAAGCTAATGATCTACAAGTTTTAGAGGAGCATATTAGAGACGGGAGGGACCTTTAGAAATCTAGCATTTTATATATGAAAAAGCTGAATCCCAAAGAGGTGAAACATCTTACCTGAAAATACCTGAGTAGATAGTACAGAATCCAGGACTAGAACCCAGATATCTAAACTCCCATTCGGTGAGGTTTCTAAATCATTGCTGTAAGTGGTAGGGAAGGCACTAAAAAATCTTGGAATAGAGAATTAAGATAAGTAGGAAGTAAACAGAAAAAAAAAACTACAATCCAGTAGTTATGTTACAGAATTTTGGTCAGCCCATTTTAAAATTATTTTTATAGATATACAATGGAAGAATTACCCCAGCTGTCACCTTTCTTGTAGCTAACTAGTTCCTAGAGACAAGTAGAGCTGCAAGTCATAAGAGTGATTTTAAGTTGAGAGGTGACCACTTTATATAAACTGTTACAATCCATATGTTACCTGATTTCAATCTAACCAATGATAAATATAGGGCTGTTTGAGAAGAAAAAATCTTTCTTATATGATTACATTTTTATCAGTATGAGAAAATGTATTGATCACATGCACACAGTACATTCCTACATGTACAGATATCCTTAGATTTATACTTGAAGAAAATTGGTTTTGATTAACCATATATTCTTTGGACTGAAGTACTAATTTTCTCTAGTCAGACTTATCCCTGATAGTTGCTTTTCTGTGTTTAGCTGAAGCTTTTCCTACCTCACATTGTTGCTGAACTGGAGCAGTGCTGTGTTCTCATTGAAGGGTTCTCTGAAACATCTCAATGAGATTGCCTGGTTGCAGCTTTATGTGCTCTTTAGTTTACATACACCTTGCCCTTCACCTTAACCTATATGAAAATAAAACAAACATCTTTAAAATTCGTAGCCCTAACCCTTCTGATCAGTACTTACCTTTGTGATGTCCCCCCCCTTTTTTTTTTCCTTCTCTCTCTAATGCTACAGGTCTTAGAGCTCCAAGAGGTTCTGTAAGTGTTTCTGCTTGTGAGGAATGAGAAGCCATCCATGGGGGCAGAGGAGTACAGACAGATCCCTTTGCTTGTGAAAGAATTACCAGTGAGTGAGTTGCCTTCACCCCAGCAAGCCATATGAGGGAGCAGCAAAAAGAACGTGTGTATGAACTTCCTATGGAATCATCCTTGTGTGGAACTTTGAAAGTGTACAGCCACTCTCCCAAGTCTTCAGTTTCCTATCATTTCCATTTCTGTTAAAGTGGATCTGCATATATTCTGCTGACTAGGTGACCCTGAGGCTGACATCTGCTACAGCAGAAAGAATGACTTCCCATTGTTGCAATTCCAATTAGACCCTTTTATTGGTAGAGCTCGTTTTCTTACCTAGCTGTCACTTTTTTAAAATGCCTTCAGGGGTTTATATTTTGCTTCCCTTCACTCACACCAAGTTATACATCTCCATTTTCTGACCTCTGGGCTTTATAGCTCAGCAGGGTTCTGAAAGAGAGTTTCTCTCATTGGATGGGCCCAATCTTCTCCCATCATTGCCCTGCTGTGTCTCCAAAGAAAGGAGCTTCTTGTTGACAGTGCCCTGTGGAGCAGGCTGTGTTTCATACCCCACAGAGTGCTCAGTGGGTACCTGGCTTTGTGATTGCTGCCCTGAAGGAGAATACTCTCACCTTCTTCCTTGGTACTGCCTGCTGTTTTCTAAGCATTGCTCCTGCACAGACATGGAGTCCCAGCCCCAGCAAGGCTCTTCTGTTCCCATCTGTTGGCAATGTCTTGTGGAGCATTTTTGCTAAAGAAAAGGTCATTGGTAAACAGAGGAGAAAGGGAAAGAGTAGTTTTTCATTTGGTATTGAAAAAAAGTCCAAAGTTGATCAGAAGTGAAAACTGAGGGAATCCCTGTCTTCTTCAGGTGTAATGATTCTTGGACTTAGATAGGTGAAAACATATTCAGAATAGTCTCTTGAGCTGACAGAAAGGGCATAGAGGAATTCTCATGTCCTTTGTCTTCCTCTGTAGCTATTAACTGCTGAATCTGTGTGGAAAAGACAAGCTTCCCTTCCTTCTCCCTCCTTAGCAAGTGATTTTTTTTTTTTAAACAGCAAAAGCAAAGAAGGGTTTCTGGTTCCTTTAACAGCAAGGGGAAGCAAGATTCTGATTCTTCACCTCAGGGGTATTTTTTGCTGTTTTTTGTTTGTTTGTTTTTGATGCCCTAGAGCACAGGGCTGAAGGTTGCAGCTGAGATCTTTGGAACCAAAGCAGAGCATGCTGAGCTCATTGTCCAGGCACCACGCCACTGAAGGCAGGTGAATGGAAGTATGGCCCCTCTCACAATACGCTCATCAGCCAGAGTGCAAGGCAGAAATTCCCTGTCATGTTGCTGCACCATCCTATCTTCTCAGAATCTCCTTACTTGTTTTCTTTAGTAGTCCAAAGGATAACAACAACAAAACAATTTTTTTAATAACTTATGTGAACACATCAAGTTCTCATGCACTGAATCGCACTTACCACCTCTTGGCAATTTTTTAGAATAAGACCCATCATTATCTACTGCTATAAACCTAGACCGGTCTCCTGCTTTTTTCCTGTATTTTCCAGTTTTCTTGCTCTCATCTGCTGTTTCTTCCACTTTTCTTAGACTCCATGCTGCCTGCCAGGTCCAAACTAGAACTCACTGTCTGTGGCAGAAGGACATCCAAGCTGGTTCTGGAAGTTTTTGTCTGCTTTCTGCCACGGGCTTTCTGTCCTTTCTTCCCTCCTTCTAATATTTCTCTCTGTTTCTCCTTTGTGTTCAGTTTTGTGCAGCTTTGTTAGCACTGATTTTGTGACCAGGAAAGGCTGTAACTTGGTCCAAAGATTATCATTCTTCTGACTCTGGTGTCAAATGGGACACCTGACAGTGACTTGAAATATTTGCATATTCAGCAGTGCATGAGATCTCAAGAGAGCCTACAGTTTGCAATCATTTTCACAAAATAAGCAGCTCTTAGTTTAATAAAATAAGCCTCTCTTATTTTCTCAGCATTTTAAAAATGCTGGCTCTCCCAGTAGCTACACACCTCCTGACTCCCTGGTGACTGGAATTCAGCTGCCACAAAACTGTCTGGTTCCATAAAGCAGGTCTGTGCCACCTCCTCCCTCTCTGTGCTCTAAGAGGAGGTGGTAAATGAGGTTACAGGCTAGCACAATATCTAATTCATGTTTCCCAGTAAATTTGTAGATATTACTGCACTTATATGTTCTTCTCAAGAAATAAGCTGTTGCCTATTCAGTGTTATAGATTTCTTTCTTTTAAAACACAAGGAGCAACTGAGGAAACGGAGACAAGTGTTTTATTTCTGACAAATTTTAGGGGAAAAAAATTGTGTATGTGTGTTTGGAATTGTTAAAATGCCAAGTTTTCTGTACAAGTGTTTTTGTAATTAAACTTTTAGATTTTCTGTTTTTTAAAGTTGATATGCTTGCCTGACATTTGTCTCATTAAAACTTTTCTATGTTGAATCCACCTGATTTAATTATACTTTCATTGTAATGAAAAAGTCCTGCCTCTGCTTTTTCCTCTTAAAGACTTTGTCAACTCTGCCTTAATCATCAAGTCTGTTATGCTTTTAAAACAGTAACACATTCATTTTACTAACTGTTTATTCAAAGTGTGTCTTCACCTGTTTTAGAATTCAGCTCTTTTAGATATAACAATACAATGTGTAGCAGTAGCATTCTGGAGGCAACTTGAAGGATGTTTTTAAAGTCAGTGATCCTGTAGGAAATCTTTTGACAGAAGAGATAAATTGTGCTCAAATGCTTGCTTTTTAAAAATAACCACTACTAAACCAGCCAAAACCTTTTTAAAAGAAACTTGTCACCTATTTCCACCATGCTTTTAAAATTGTAGGGGTAAGTCAACCTAGCTTCCAGAGCCTGCTGCTCTCCAAGTAGCTAGCTGTGTGGTATTAGGCAAGTCAACTCCAGTTTCCTTTTCTGACATAATATATGCCTCAGCTCTCTTACACTATTGTTACAATGATAGAATTAGGTAACAGAATTAACCACACTTTGAAGGATAGGAAGTATTTGTTACATGAACACCAAGAGTTATCAGAGTATCTCAGTTAAGATTGTGTTTTAACAGAAATCCAAATCAGCAACAGCTTAAGTAGGAAGTGTGTCTGTCTCACAGAAAAGTGTGCCAAAGGTAGGCTGTCCAGGAGTAATACAGAGCCTTCTGCTGCACCATGATAGGGTTCCTCTCTCAAGGTCACCTCATGGTCCAAAATAGCTGCTTGACCATCAGCCATCACTTTGAAATTTCTGACAGCATGATGAAAAGACGGGAAGGACAAAGAGGGCAAACCTAACTGAGTCAGCGCTTTTTAAAGAGTCTTCCTGGAAATCATACTCAACACTTTTCACTTTATTTGACCAGAACTCAGTCATGTGACTAGCTAGCTATAAGGGAGGCTAAGAAATGTCTTCCTTGTGTGGACGTTACTGCCCCAATGATATATGGGTTTTAGTCAGTAAGGAAGGAGAAAATAAATATATCTTTTTTTTTTTTTTTTTGGTGGCTAACTGGTACAGGGATCAATCCTTGGACCTTGGTGTTATTAGCATCATGCCCTAACCAGCTGAGCTAACTGACCAGCCCCTGAAAATAAATATAGAGTATGCAACTAAAGTTAGTTTCATAACTCATGTGTGTGACTCCATGTATGCACTAAGCCTGGCCTGCTATGTTAGTGAATGGGATACATTATCTTGCCTTTGCCTGCTGGCCATTTGAGGATGACCATGTACTTCCTTGGCACTTTTTTTTTTTCAAACAGCCAGAAAGCTGAAAATTAGCTTAGTGTGAGTTGGCATTTCCTGTTCCCACCTTAGCCTCCTCCCTTACCCCTCAACAGCTGGTGGCCAGTCTTGTTTGGTAAAAGTCAACATAAACAGGTGGTAATACTTCCTCTACTTGTTTGTTCCCTTTCTCTAACTGCTCAGCATCTGCGGAATTAAAACAACACCAGGATAATCTTTCCCTTAGGGCAGGGAAATTGAAGTATTGCTTGGCGGAAAAGCTCATAGCTACTTCCTGCCATCTGAAAGAATTTCCTGCCTCGCAACTGAGAGTTCCAAGTCAGGGGCTTTTCCTTTGGTTTATTTATTTTTGACACATAACCTGCACTCAGATATATATTTTATATTATCTACAGATATAAACACTAGCTCAAATGCCAGCTCATAAAAAAGGTCAGGATTGAAAGTCAGAAAAATCAAGTGAAAATATTAATGTACATCCACTCATTCAGAAACCATTTCAGTTCATTTTCATGATAATATGTACCTACAGGGAGAAACTTTTGCCAGAGATAGAAATGTAAGTTCTCTTAGCCTAGCAAAATGCAGAAAGAAGGAGGCACAAGGGGATAGGAATAGCGTTGGGAAATTAAGAGCAGGACCAATGCAAATTTTCCAGGAAGAAGGATTCTGTAAACTGCCTACAACACTGGATCAGTGAGAAGATGCCTAAGATGTTTATGTGGGAATATGTAAGGCTGGGTGAAGGGGTGTTCCCTTGTTTGAGTCTCAGACACCCCCATCCAACATTTAAGAGCCAGAGTTCCTTATAATCAGCTTCTCTCCATTTCACTTTAATATAGTCTTTATTTGGGACTACAGAAATGTTTATAAAACGTGGTTTCTGATAGTCTAGTTGAGAAGACAGACATGTACATAAATAGCTCTAGCATAGGGCAGCTCATATTAAGAATCTTAATAGAGATAATTTTTGGAGAGTGAAAGAATCACTTGAGTCTCACCTGACAAGGGATGGTTTTTCGGTAAGTGCGAAAGGTTTGCAGTGGGAAACAGATCTAAGTCTTGGGGGTTCAGTATCTTAACTAATAAAAGGACTTTTTTTTAATTGAAATATTTGAATATATTTGAATAATTCACTTAGATTTTTTGTTTTGTTTGGATTTTAATTGTAATATAGTTGATTGTACATATATGTGGAGTACAGAGTTGAATTATATATTATTAACTAATAAGAACTTTATCTGGAATGTAAGTGAGATATAAAAGTCTGGACTGATAGCTCTTAGAGTTTTTCTGGTAGAGGTGGAGGTACCTGGAAAGTAAGAGCATTTGGATTAATTGTAATTTGGACAAGTAGTTTTTCAATGTGTGTTTTTGACTTATTTATAGGTCATTAAACCAATAAGGTAGTCAAAAAACATTTTTAAAAACTGAAATGAAGCAAAACTATCAGAATGCACTATCTGTAATAAGGGTAAGTCTTATTTTGTAAAACTTGTTTACACTTTAGATACATTCATATGTATACATATACATGAGCTGGGTTACAATGGAAAATGTGTTTCCTGCTGTGGGGTCAATAGTCAATGACTGTTTCACTCCCTCTGAAATTGGATAGAACTGCTGGGTTCAAGTCTGGGCTCTGCTGCTTTCCACTTGTGTGACCTTTGGCAAATTGCTTAAACCACTCTTTTTTCTCATCCGTAACATGGATATTTATAGTTTCTTTCCTGTAGAGTTTTTAAGTGGATTAAATTAGTTAATCCATGTAAAACACTTGGAACAGTGCCTGTCACAGAGTAGGAGACACTTATATAAACTTATAATTTATGGAAGACTCAAGCAAAAAGAGAAATAACAATTAGACACATACTATAGGCCAAGCACTCTGTTCTGCTTTTTATATAAATTATGTCATTTAATTCCTACCACAACAGAGTAGGACTACTATATCCATTTTACCGTTAAGTAAATTAAGACTCAGGGATGATAAGTACCTTGCACAGTTACACAACTGGGAACAGGTAGAGAAAGGATTTATACAGAATAGTTCTGATTCCACATTCCACTGTAGCCATACTGTCTTAGAGATATTTAACGAGACTGACATGAGTTCAAAGCAGCAGCACAGCTTGGTGGGTCTGAGAACTAGAATTAGACCTATTCATCCAACAATAATTGTTGAATGTCTTTCTTGTGTTAGAAGCTGTTCTAGGTCACAGTCCCCATGGAGTTTATATCCCACCGGGAGAAAAAAGACTATAAACAAGTAATCTAACAGACTCATCTCAGCTAGTTGCCAAGACAAGATGAAATGATATAAACTATGGTAGAGGGAAGGCCTTTCTGAAAAAGGATCTTTTGAAGAAAGACCAGATTGTTCGAAGGAGCCAGCCCTGTGAAGGGCTGAGGAAATAGGCCAAAGTCCTGAGGCAGGAATGAGCTCTGGAATTTCAAGGAATAGGAAAAAGCTGGTGAGGCTGGAGCAGAACAAATGAGAGTGGCTTTGGAGTTGCAAGGCAGGCAATAATGAGACCATGTAGAGCCTTGTAAGGTGTGGTAAAGAGTTTAAATTCTATTATAAGAATAACGTGCAGAGAGTTCTAATGTGAGTGACAAGATCTGATTTATATTTTTAAAGGATTACTATGGCTGCTGTGTGTAGAATTGTGGGGAGGCAAGAGAAGAATCAGACTAGTTAGAAGGTTGGCACAGGAGTCGAGGTGAGAAGTGACAGTAGCTTAGTCTGCATTGGTGGCAGTGGGAGTGGAAAAGCAGATGAATTCAGAATATATTTTGGAAGTGTAATGGACAGAATTTGCTGAGGGATTAGCTGTGGAGAATGAAAAAGAATCAAAAATGACACCTAGGTTTTTTTTGGCTTGTGCAACTCTGTAGTGGATAGAGGTGCCATTGCCTGAGATAGTGTAGACTTAAGGATGGAATAACATGGAGAAAAAAAAAATCAAGATTCTGTTTTAGACTGGCTAAATTTGAAATTCCACCAGCACATTAGCCTCTGGGCAATACACGTACATCCCTCTGCTCTCGGTTGAAAATTCCTTTTAGCTCTCAAAAGTCTGATGTTCCATGAGATTCTAACTTCAGGTCAGTATTTGCTAACATTCCTTCCTTCAACAACCTGCACACATGTAGATCTAGTTACCCAAGTTATTCATTGCCCTATGAAATTAAGGAATGGTCTCCTTTTTAATTTTTCAAGCTCCTTAGGAAAAGAATTTTTAAAACCTTGCATCTGCATTTGTTTAATATTGGCATAATGCAGCTGAATGTTCTAGGATATAAAAATCGTACCATAACATGATGGTTAGAAAATTCTGGAGCAAGTAATGGAAAGCATCTGCTTAAAGCAGGCTGGCCAAAATATATTTGGCATCATTCAAAGAAGGGTAATGTGAGAAGACATCAGTGATACAGCTAAAAGGTTTATAGGCTAAGCAAATGGGTTACTGCTAGTGGTGCTTTTGTTATCTTTAAGGATAGAGTCAACTAAAGGCAACAGGGTCCACACAGTGGGATATGAGATGATAACCCTCTATTTTTTGTGGGGCTGGTGGATTTTTTAAGTGGATTTGTGTTATATTTGTGAAAAGAAGTTCTTATTTTTTAAGGACAAACTAATGTGGTCATGGATTTTTCTCATCTCTCAGGAGAATGAATATTTTAGATATATTCATTCATTCAGACACCTCCAAGTACTTACTATGTGTCTTGGATGTAAAGTTGAAGAAGTCCTCCTCAGGAAACTTACAATATAACAAAAAACAGATATATAAGCTAACTACAATAGGGTTTGATAAATGATCAAACAGCTGTGAGCAAAGTGTTCTGGAAAATACAAAGGAAGGATTTGGTGGTTGTGGTTGGGGGAAGTCAAAAAAGGACTTTACCAGGATAACATTTTGAGCTGGGCCTTAGAAAAAGAGTAGTTCTTTAAGAGAAGCTAGAAATAGACCTGGAAATATGAGTGCAGTTTTTGGTGTACTCAGGTAATTCACTGTGACTGGGACACAGGTTATAACCAGGGGATTGATAAAAAATAAAGACAGTGAGGCATTCTGAAAATGGATTATAAATGGGCCTTGAATGCCATGCTAGGGGATCCAACTTTTTATTCTGCAGGCAGAGAGAAAGCACCAAGGTTGTCTTTATAAGGCAGTGACATATGAGATGAAGAAAAACTGGACCAGAGGTCCTTAACCTTTCCTCTGCCATGAATACCTTTGGCAATCTGGTGATGCCTGTTGACCCTTCTAAGAATAACGTTTTTAAATGCATAAAATAAAATACAAGCAAAATTACAAAGGAAATCTGTGTTGAAATATAGCTATCAAAATACTGAAAATGTCTAAAATAGTAGTATTTGTGCTTCTTAATAAAGCATTAAATAACATGACCTAGCCACAGCTCTAATAATGACCATCATTTTAAATCAGTAATGATCATAAGTGATATTTCAGCATCTGCAATGGTGGTAATATGGTATGAAAATATCTGTGATTCTGTTAGTGGCAAAGTCACAGGTCCTGCCAATACTATTGGGGTTTGTTGCCAACATTTATAATTTTTAAAAAATGCAAATTTTCAGTTAGAGGTTTGTGAAAACTAAGATGTAGTTTTTCTCACCACCCATGTTTTTGGTCCGTAGGGTAAGTACTCCCAAATTCAAGGCAGTGTGGAAACAGACTGGTTTAAGAGACTGTTAAAATAGTTAGGACAAGGCCGAGCCCGTGGCGCACTTGGTAGAGTGCTGCACTGGCAGCGCGGCGACGCTCCCGCCGCGGGTTCGGATCCTATATAGGACTGACCGGTGCACTCACTGGCTGAGTGCCAGTCACGAAAAAACGACAAAAAAAAAAAAAAAAAAGTTAGGACAAGAGGCAAGAAGAGCCTGCAGTGGGGTTGGAGTAAAGGAGCAGATTGGAGAAACATTTGGGAATTTGACTTGGTCTCTCCCACCCCTCAATGAGGAATTTCCCACGGAGGGATGGTGGGTAGATGTGGTCTGGCCAGGCAGTCACCAGGAAAGTGGTGTTAAGTCCTTCAGGCAGGTTTCTGTATGCAGTCTAGTTTCATTCGTTAGTTCAACTAATATTTATGACCTTCTGGGACAGGCACTAGGAATATGGCAAAACAGACATGGTTCTTGCTTTCATGGAGCTTACTGTCTAGTGGAAGAAACATGATTACACAAATGTAAGTAGACATAATATTACCACAGGGGATCAAATGCAGGAAAAGAGTGGTGGTACACAAGAGCATGGTAGCAGGGAGTAGGAAACTATTTTTTTAGATGTGGGGTCAGGGAAGTCCCCTCTGAGGAAGTGACACTTCAGGTGAGACTTGAAAAAGGAGTAGGACTTAGGTAAAGAGTCAAGAAGAGAACACGAGGGCCAGCTTTTGTTGGTGCTTTAGAGGAAATCAAAGAACAGAGGTGAGCTGGAGCAGAGAAAGGTAGGGGAAGAGTGGCAAGAGGTAGCTAGGAGTGAGGCCATGTAAAGTTTGATCAACCATCCTAAGGATTTGGGATATTCTCCTGTATGCAGGAGAGTCACTGAAGGTTTCTAAGAGGGAAGTGGGCTGGCTGGTTAGCTCAGTTGGTTAGAACTTGGCGCTGATAACACCAAGTCCCAGGTTTCCATCCCCATACCAGCCAGCCACCAAAAAAAAAAAAAAATTATTCTGGCTACTCTAAAGAGTGGACTGTAGGGAGCAAGCATAGAAATAGGGAGGTGAGATGTGGCTGTGGCCCCTGGTAGAGGTGGTGGTAGCTTGGACTAAGGCTGTATGTAGCAGTGAAGAATGAAGGGGGAAGAGGACAGAATAAAGCTGTTTTGGTGGGAGAATGAACAAGATGAGTGATGTGCTAAAGGTGTGAGGGAGGGAGAAAGAGCAGCTGCAGCTGAATCTCAGGCTTCACGGGGATGAATAGGGACATCATTTATTGAGATGGGATTCCTAGAAGAGGAGCGGACTGGGGCAGGTGGGAGTGGCCAGAAATCAGAGATCCTTGTGAGCGTGTTCATTTGAGATGCTGGACTGTAGGTGTTAAGTAAGCATTTGTATTGACAATTCTAGGGCTTAAAAGATAGGCCTGGACTTGAGATGACATTTACTAAAGACTTCCAAGGAGGCCCTTGTTGTTAGCCCTTTCCCCCCAGATCATGGCACTCCTCTGCAGGCAGAAAGTCAGACCCCACCAACCTCTGTCACCCCTGACTAAAGAGTCCAGTGTTTTATCCTTTACCCTACTGCCAACTTGACTATTCTTTTGTCCTATCCTTGACACCAGAACAACATCTGGACCTAGGTACAACTTTTCTGTTAGCTTACATCAGGCAGTATCTCTAAAATTGTTCCGAGCATTTAACTTATTGTATAGGTTTCTTGCATGAGATTTCTGCAAGGGGAGCTTTACATCTATAAAGATGATGCTAAACATCCTAGTGACTTACAGTGAAATAATATGTTTATCTTGGCTGATTTTATAGTAAATGTGATTGGGATATTTATTGGTTGTTTCTTAGAACTGGATGAAAATAACAGGACAGACCAAGTGAATTGCAGCAACTAAACATGCTAACAACATAGAGAAAAGAGATATAGATTACAGACCATTGTAAATTGTGATCATGCAAAGAGGAATTTCATTGTAGCCTGAAGACTTGACCCACAGCTAAATGGGGCCAAGATTAATCATGTCTTGATCTTATACATAAGCCAAAGGATCTTTTCTAAAGATCATGACTATTAAAGCAGTAAAGACTTTTCTGCACAATATACCATAATGAGCTCCAGGCATTTAATGAGAGACAAGTGGTACTGTTCAAAGTAGTAACCTTCAGCATCTAATCTGAAAAGGAAATGGGCCTGCTTGCTCTACAAAATGAGGCCTCAATTCAGTCCACCAGATGAAGAGTCAGCTCACATCTTTAGATGCTCTGTTGCAGGCAAACCTTAAATCTTCTGGGAAAGGTGGAAAGGTTTTTGTTTGTTTTTGTTCTTTTAATTGGATAAGGATTTTACATACAAGGAGAGCAGCTGACTACAGACACAGAACCAGTAGCTTCCAAAGGCAGTAAAGTAAAAAAACGTCAAGGAGCAAACCGGCCTAAGGAGCTTAATGGTGTTTACCAAAAGCCTCTGGAAGAACATACAGCATTCTGAGGCAAGGATACCTCACCTTCCATCTGTCACAATGGCTGCCTCAGACAAGGGTAATTGCCTGGCTAAAAAGCATCATCAGCATGAAAGAAAAAGGTCATCTCACCCTATTTCTTGTTTTTCAGTCCCCAGAAGTCCCTCATCCAAGGACTTGTGTGACGTTGTGTGAGCACCTACTTATGTATATATATATGGTAGGAAATGCAGAGGAATGGAGGGGGTTGCAACTCTGACCGTCTTTCCCGCCACTGCAGCCCTCACTACCAGGAGGTGGCTGTCTTACAGACAGGATGTTGCCTCATGTCCTGGACCTCGCCACAAATTCCTGCCCCACTTGCTGCTTCTGGCTTCCTCTTGCAATCCCCAAGAGACCGAGGACTGCAGGAGCAGGAAGGGAACCAAGTGTGGTCTCCCAGGCAGACCAGAGAGCCCTTTGGGATACCTCAGCTTGTTTGCCATGGGTCTATCTTCTGGACAGGAGGTGGGGGAACCTTCCAAATCCCTCTAAATGTCCCTGTCTTAAACCCATGCAGCACAAAACAAGCCAGTTCATTGTGTTCTTGGATATAAATATTGATTCTAGGTGATGTTAACATTCTGTTCATAAAAGAATGTAACATATTTCTCCCACATGTATTAGACTATGTGTTGTTTGGCCATGAGAAGTAAAGATTGCTGTTTTCTGAGGGAAAATGTGGACATTTAAATGCATGCAGCTTTTGGAAGTCTAGGGAGCAGTCTCAGAATAGCAACCAGGCCCCTTGGTTGGCTCCAGCTCTGGCCCCTTCTAATCTCTCCTTTCCCATCTTCATTGTTTGCATATCGCTTTGACATGTCTTTTGACATGTCATTTGTAATTTAGGAAGATGCTCTCTTGGGATTGATTATATCTTGTTTCTCAAGGACCTAGAAATGTGGGGCCTTTGCTTTCTTCAAGAGGGCTCAGAAGGTCCGAGCCAAACAATTTTTACTTTTCTTCGGGGAAAAGATCTGGGAGGCCATGCCCTCCTGTTTTCTTTTCCCCCCTCCACGTGGGAGGGAAAGGCAAGGACTTCAAGACCAGAGGTGGTCCCTCCAAGCCTTCCACCCAGGCCTGACCAAGCCCAAGACTCGGATGCGCTGGCTGCCTTGGCAAGCCCAATTCCCCACATTCCACAAGTGCTCTTGAGGGAAAACAAAACTAATAAGAAAGTGGAATTCTTGATGTGTGTATGCGTGCTCACTCGGGTGCCAAAACATCTCACACAGACAGATCCCCGGCCAGTATTTCGCAAGAGTGGTGGAGCCCATTTCCAGATGCGGGGGAGGGGGCGGGGGCGGGGACGGGTGCTGTCCGGAGAGCCAGCGCCCTCTGCTGTCCCAGCCAGGAATCACCGCGACGGTGGGAAAGAACCCGGAGGGTTCCGGAAAGCTGGCGGCCGCGTTGAAACCCATAGGCGGCCCACGCTGGTGTGGAGGGGCCCGCAGCTCCTTGCTGTTCCAAATGTTAAGCCCGCAAGGGGCTGGCTTCCCTCCGTCTAGCTGGCTCTCTCTCTCTGTTTTGTGGCTGTGAATGAGCCAGAAATGACGAGGATTTACAATAAAACCCCAGCTTCCCGCAGTATCTGCTGGTCCCGTTCCGAGGTGAGGAGCAGCGGCGCTGTCTGCTGCCGGTGAACCTGGCCAGCAGGCCCAGGCAAGGCGAGACAATGAGGGCAGCTTGCCCAAGAGGACTCCTCCGCTGATTATCAGCCCTCGGGCCACACCCTCGCCTGGGAATGCGGCTTCTAGAGGCCTGGCTGGCTCCGAGGCTTCCAGCCGAGTGGAAGCTGCAACTGCTCCCACTCAGGCATACTGGCATCTCCAGAGGGGCCTCCGGAGCTGGCACAACCGAGAGACTGGCTCAGCTTACACGCTTAGCCCGAGCTGCGGCCCCCTCGCCCGCTGCCTGCCAAGACAGCAGCACAGCAGTGGGGCCGGGCCAGGGCCAGGCTTGCTGCTGCAGGAGTGAGTGAGTGAGTGAGTGAGTGTGTGTGTGTGTGCGCGCGCGCGCGCGTGTGTGCTGGTGAAAGGCCGGGTGGCAGTATTCCAGGTGGGGAGGGAGCTGGCGAACCTAACTTCTTGGACCACCTTTCCGTTTTGCAAAAAGGCACAAAACAATCAGTTTTGTTTTTCGGAAGTTTTTTAATTTAAAAAAAAAAATTTTTTTTAAAACCGATCTCCTTCCTCCTGGGAGAAGAAAAACTCAACCCGCGAAACAGCCCCTTTACAACAATGCCCTTCTCTCTCTGGGACCAATTTCCAGACTGCATAGCCGTCTTGACAAGGTCAATAAGCTGGAGCTGTAAACGGAAGATCTTTATCTATGTGGGAAATAGGAAAATCATTTGACTGATAAAAGGAAATACAATAAATAGCATCTAAATTCCTGGCTGCATTCCCCCAAGCCCCTCCTCTGCTGGATAAAGTACGAGGGGCAGGAATCCATGTGCTGCTCCAGCATGTTTAAAAATAGCATACAGCACACAGCCCTTTCTTACCTTCCAGAAAGACTTCATTACCGGATCCTCAGCCATGAGACTGCAGAGCTGCTGCCGGCGCTTTCTTCCCCTCTCCGCCGGATTTTTCCTTTTTGGAAGCTTTAAGGCAGTGCGTGTGATATATTTTACTCACGGGCCAGCTCCTGCCCGGCTAGTTTCAATCTAGGCACGTCTGCAGCTCACGTTGAAAGTGCATTGTATTTAATGGGGTGTTAACTCTGTTTATTCTCTGGGACTTGGGCAGTAATTTTACATTCTGCAAAACTAGCAACTTGAACCTGAAGTGGTGTTCCTCTTGCCCCATCCCCACCCAAATAGGCCGAAGTCCCCAGGCACCTCTGGCCCTGCGTCCCCGCATTCCTCTAGCTCAGGTAGCCCAAGAAAGCACGTGTGGGTGAGAGCTGGGATACCTGGGGTTCACACCTGCTTCTGCCAATTGTTAGCACCGGTGTGGCCTGAGGCAGGTCTCTTCATCTCTTGAAGACTCATTTTCCTCACCTGTCAAATGGGGATTTTCATCTGCTATATGTACCTCAAAAGGCTATTGACATACAAGCTCATAGTGAAAAAACATTCCACTGGGTTCTGCAAGGACACACACCCGTTCTGTTGTTCCCAACTGGGCCACTTCTGCATCGCCTCGGAAGCACCTCCATCTCTCCACTAAAACCTGGGGGATTCGACTTTAAAGTTCACTAATGAGAATGTGTCTTCACTGCACTGTTGTGATTTTCTAATTTTATTATTCCTTCTACATTTATTAGTTGTCATTCTACTCTCAGGAAGAGCTCTCTCATTTCCCCACTTACTTATTCACAGGGCCTGACCCTTAAACGTGCTGAATACATAAAACACGCCTCCACTGATTATCAGAACTACAAGATGATCCCTTCTAGTTATGAATCTTTGAGTCTTCAATTGAAAGAAATAATGCGTGTGCTGTTCTAATAAATTAGACCATTCTGTGTGAACTCTGCCTTGCATTATTCCCACCTGATCTAAAACCTGATTCTTTGGGACCTTCCAGGACCATCTGGACCTTGGCATTCTTTTTCCGGAGCCAGGCTTTCCCTCTTGCACACAAACAGCTCAGATCTGATCTCCAGGGTCCTCCCTCTCTGGAGTTCCTGATCTCTATTTCCTGCTCCCTCAGGCCTTCTCCATCTGACATCCTGTAGAATCCTCAACTTTACTTATTCAGAATTAAATACATATTCTCCCCAAATCCATTTTCTCTGATATCCACCAACTAACTAAAGCTGGAAAACATGGAGTCACTCTAGTCCTTCCCTTGCTCTTCATGCTGCTCCCTCTACCCACTCACCCCCCAATCCCCTCATTCACAGAATTCCCTCCATTCAGCCCTGGAACCCCTCTATGCATCCGGCCCTTCTCCCCGTTCCCAGGGCAGGCCTTTGTAAGGTCTTAAGCACACAGCTTTCCCCTGGGCTCCCATAATAGCCCATTGTTTTGTTTTTCTTCCTCATTAACTAGTTCTGCAATAGCCTCTTAACTGGCCTCTGTACCTCCAGTCTCTTGTTTGTCCCCTCCTAAGCTCCTCCCACCAATTTGTCCTGCACATGAGCAATCTTTCTAGAATGTAAGACTAGTCTTGCAAATAGTGTGGATGTTGATTTTACCTTGTTATCTCATTTAAGCCGTGTGAAAATTCTGTGATAAGAATTATCCCCATTTTACAGATGAAACTGAGACTTAGCTAAATTAAAGGACCCAAGGACACATAGCTACTACACCTTGCAGAGCCAGGATTTTAACTCAGATATGTCTTATACTGCAAAACCCATGTTCCAAAGTACTTAAGGTAGCTAGCTTGGTACCTGACACATAGCAGGTAGACCAATGCTATTTTCCTTATATTCCCCTGTTTACAAACTTCAGTCTCTTTAACAAGGTACAAAGGCCCATTCCAAGGTGGGAGGCTTACTTCTCCAAATGTATCTTCTGTCACTCTCTGTAGCCCATCATCACCACCATCCGTCAGGCCACATCAGACCACTTGCTATGCCCCAAACCCAACGTGTCTCTTCTTAATTCTGTCTTTTTGTAATCCTCTTTCTCACTGCTTAGCAGGCCTTTTCTTTCTTCATCTTTCCTCATCTGCAAGCACCAGGTCAGATAGCACCTACTTTGTAATGCATTTGCTGATCCCCAAACACAGAATTCATGGCTCCAGCATCCCTTTCGCCAACACCACTTGTTGTTTAGACCTGTCTTGATGCTGATCGTATTAGAATGTGGTTATTCAGGCCTGTCTCTTCCCATGTTTGTATCCTCGGAGCCTGGCATTGTGACCGGGACAGAGTCGGCACTCAGTAGAAGTTTATTGAGTTTAGTTCGATCTCTCATTCTTTCGTGGGACTAATGCTTCATTTCATCCGTTTTGCAAAGGTTAGAATGTCTCTGAGGAACTGTTTGTGTCACCTGTGTTCTCTCTGACTTCCAGGCTCACCTCCCCACTGAAACTGCTCTTGGTGAGGAAACCAGAGATCCCCACATTACCGATCCCTGAACACTTTCTCGTCCTCATCCTCTCAAGGTCCAGCTGCACTCATTGGGCCAACTTGCCTCCCTTCCTAAGTTGCTCCTTTCTCTCGGCTTCTGACATCACAGTTTCCCATTTTCTCTTGCCTGTCAGGCTCCTCTGGTGCTCCATCTGATTCCCCAGGAATGGAGTGCCTCTTCTCTCTCTCTACATTCCTTCCTGAATAGACTTCTGTATTCCTGTAGTTTAAAATACTATTTCCATCTTCAGCCCTCAGCTCTACATTCAAAAATTTAATGATCTACTTGACATCTCCCTTGCATGATTCTTAGGTATCTCAGGCTTAAAAGCCTAACAATTGATTCTCAGCTCAACCCCCCCAAATCTTCCCTCCCTCAGTCTTTCCTCATTCAGTAAAAGCCACAACAATGGATCCCCTTCCCGGGAACTTAGGAGCCACTCTGTAGGACAGAAGGGGTCTTAGAAGAGCGGTCCAATCTAGGGGTGTCTAAATATCATAGATTCCTACATTTGGCTTGAGTTTGGGAATAGAACAGATTCTTTAACGTGGGATTTAATGCCCAGCATGATCTGGCCCTAACTTTCATCTAACCCATAAATCAGAAATTGGCAAACTTTGGTCCATGAGCCAAATCTGGCCCACCACATGTTTTTATACAGCCTGTAAACAAAGAATGATTTTTATATTTTTAATAGTTGAAAAAGATCAAAAGAATACTGTTTTGTGACACATGAAAATGATACAAAATTCAAAATTCAGTATCTGTAAATGAAGTTGTCTACACAGCCACACTATCTCTGCTTTCTATCTACAACAGCTGAGTTGAATAGTTGGAACAGAAAACTTATGACCTGCAAAGCCTAAAATATTTATAATCTGGCATTCTACAGAAAAAAATTGCCAAGCCCTTTTTTAAGCCTGTCCCCAGAAATATCTTGCAAACTTCCAGTTTTGTACACTCTGATCTCTCTTCCTCTCTACCTAAATCCTACCTGCCTTCAGGCCTCACCAATCCAGTGTCTTCTAGAATCTTTCATATCTTCTTCACCCAACAATTTCTCATCTTTCTCTAAAGCCCTCTAGTAACACGAAAAGTTGGTGGATTTACCACAAAGGGCCTTGACTGTTAGCTTTGCTGGTGCTTATGACCTGTGTCCTTTCCAGATTGGGAGCAATATGAGGACAGGATGTTGTCTTGTTCAGCTTGTATCCCGGGTCCCCACACAAAGCCCAGCAACATCGTAAGTGCTTAGAAAGTAGGTGTTGATATACTCCTTTCTGAGTGGTCTCATCTTTTCCTGACATTCCACTATTTAACTCTGAGAAAGAGCTATCCATTTATTTACTTAGGTATTCTATTTTAAGGAAGATGCAAATTTTATCCAATTCCTTCTATTTTATCCCCATGAGATGCTGAAGACAAAGTAGAGGTAAGTTGCAAGGACATCTTTACAGGACTGCCTGGGCTTATGATGGGCAATGAGAACAGCCCGGGCTCCAATCCCAGCTCAGCCACTTAGCATCAGTTTTGCTGTTTCACCTGTCCCTCCTCAGTTTCATCATCTGTAAAATTGTTGAGTGAAGATCGGATAGCTGCTTGAACAGGGGATTACCTAAAATCCTTTCCAGCTCCAAAACTTGAGGACTGTGTTTTTCTATAAGCCCTCAGGGTGGTGAAAATTCCCAAGCTCATCTCCCAGGAGAGGAAAGCTTGTCAACCATAGCTGGCTCTCCTAAGCAACAGCCTCGCCTTGTGGAGACCCTCTTCTGCTCATTCCTTATTTAAGCAGCCCAGCAACCCTGAGGGAGAGGCATTATTATTTCCATTTGGCATGCCAGAAAAATGAGACCCAAAGAGGAGAAGTGACTTGTCCATGCAGGGACAGCATGTCAGTAGACCCAGGGGTGCTGCTCACACCGTGGCCTGTGTGAGTGGTGCTCCCTCGGATTGTAATACATCAGCGATTCTCAAACTTTGATGTTTCAATCACCTGGGGATCTTGTTAAAACAGATTTTGATTCAGTCACTCTGGGGTAGGGCCCAGATTCTGTCTTTCTAACAAGCTCCTATGTGATGTGGGTGATGCTGGTCTCTAGACCCCAGTGGAACAGCAAGGTAGCAAACAACCTGCGCGGCTGGATGTGGCAACCCTGCCAAGCTCAAAAGTAGCAGAGCTGGCACATAAATTTAGGTCTTTGGACTCAAAGTCCAGTGCCCTCCTTGCTGAGCCAGGACTTTGCAAAAAACACCTCCACTCTGGGCATGTGGGTCCCTGGGGATCTGGAGGAAGTTTGATAAGGAAAGATTTACTGAAGAAAAGTGAAGTTCTGCCCTGCCAGCCAAAAGTCTTCAACCAGGGCCCTTTGGAGTAGGCATAGGTAGATTTCTGCACAGGTTGGGAGCCCTGTGGGAATAACAAGGAGCCATCGGGCTGCACATCTTGCCTAATGGTAACCTGGGGCCCCAAGGAACGAGGCAAGGCAGCTGGGCTCTGGGCCTGCAGCTCCAGGGTGGCTAATGAGCAGGGCACTCCTCCTTGCAGGTGCTGAGAAGTGGGATGATGCTTGCAAGGAGAGAGACTGCCAAGCTGCAGCCTGGGAGGCCCTGATTCCTGTGATCCTCCCTGCTGCAGCCGAGCTGGCTCAGGGTCTGTTTCTGTTTGCTTGGAACAGTCTGACATTTTGCAAGGAACCCTTTGCACATGGGTGTACCTTCCCTCTTCTCAAGGGTAATTGCCCAAGAAGCGCAGGTGCTTCCCTCTGGGGCCGGAGTCTCAGTTGGGGAAATCAATATACATAATATATTGGGGAAAGCTTTGTACACTTAAAGAGAGCTGTGCAAATGCCAGCAGTCCTAGGTGGAAGGTGGGCCTGCAGTGAGTGGAGTACAGCCCTAGAGGGGCATTGGAAGGATAACGGGGAAAGGAGGGCTTCTGTTGGAGAAGACTGGGAGACCTCGAGGGAAACTGGCAGGAGAGAGCTGGGTGTTACAGACAGATGGGGGTGGGGGGACGGGAAGAGTGCAAACTTGCAGGTGGGGAACTGGGCTTACCCTGACCCTGCCACTCATCAGCTTCAGGCAAGTTTCTGCAGTTCTCTGAGTCTACGTTGTCTCATGTGTACGTGGGCAATGAATCAATAGGAGCCAGGACATCTCTGCTTGGTTATTGTGGGATTTAAGTGTACTTGGGGGTGCCTACCACAGTATATGTGAGTTGACCCTCTGAGGCTTGAGGCCACATATGGCAGACCATTGAGCACTGAGCAGGAGATGCAAGCCCCTGCTTGGCCATGGAGTCCTGGACTAGCTTGATCAAATGTCTTCCTCTCTTGGGCCCTTGGTTTCCCCATGTGACTAGTGAGGAGGGGTTGGAGTGGATGCCCACAAGTGCCCTTCCAGCCCTGGGCCTGTGCTCCAGATGGCTGCAGGTTCTGGCCAGTGAGGCCTGAGTTGAGATGTCTGCTCTGAGGCTTTGCCCTTGTAGACAAAGCTAAAGCAGGTAGAGTCTTCCAGGACCAAGATGAAGGGCCTCAGCCCCTGCTGGGGTGGGTTCCTGGAGCCAGTGGCTACTCAGAAGCACCTTCCCTTGGCCATGTCCTGCAGTCCAGGGGCTTCAGGGCAGTCCAGCCACCAGATGCCCGGCTGGATGGAAAGAGTCTTGCAAAGCTGTGTTTGGGCAGCTTGGTGAGCCCCGTGGGCTTGATCACAGGGCTCTGCCTCACCCTCTCTGCTCCCACATCCCATGTCTTCCAAGGGGGAGAACCTGTGGACACACTGGCCTCTGCATCCTCACCTGCCAGCTCCTGCTCCTCTGAATGCGGCAGAAACTCAGGGCAGTCCTGCTGGGTTTCCCAGCTAGAGAAAGGTGATGGGAGAGAGGATATAAACCAGGCTAGAGTGGACTGTGGGGTCAGAGGGCATGTCCATGGAGAAGAATGCCCGAGATTCACAGGTGGGGAGATGGAAGCTCAGGGACTCAGGGAGGAGGTGGCAGAGCCAGATCCGTAGCCTCGTGCATATCTTCTTTCTGCCATGCCACTCTCTTCTTGACTAGACCAGATAGCTGCTATTTCAAAATGCAACCATCCCATCCTCTAGTACTGTTTCCCAGGACAGCCCTTCTGGAATTGGAAGCCAGTGCCCTTGCCCAGAGTCTGCTGCCTGCCAGGCTAAACCCCTTAAAGAAAGTGAGCCGAGATGCCTGGTACAGTTCAAGCTTTATTAAAGGAAGAAAATCTGCTGGGCTGAGCTCAAAGTAGCAGGCAGCCCAGGGCTGCCCTGAAAATGGTGGACAGCACCAGGTGCGGGGGTGGTAGAGTGCACCAAGGGCTGGCTGATATCATCAAGGAGGGTCATTATGCTAATGTGGATCAGGGTGGAGAACTGTGTCCTTGCAGAAGCAAAAGGGGTTTCTCTGTAAGTCAGGAGGTTTCTCATAAAGGGAAGGGAGAGGGGAGGGGAGGAGGTGGGCAGCACCATTTTGTACTTGGGCTTGTCTAAAGTGGCACTGGTTACATTGCAGATCTATTAATCCCCTGAGTTTCTTTCAACGATTTCTCCCATGTGGGGTTTTGCCCCCCGCCTAGGGTTGGTAGAGTTAGCAAAAAATAACTAATTAATTAATACTGAACACCCAGTTAAAGTTGAATTTTGGATAAATGACAAATAATTTTTTTAGTGTTAGTATATCCCATACAATATTTGGAACATGCTTATACTAAAAACTTATTTGTTGTTTATCTGAAATTCAGCTTTAGCTGGGAGTCTTGCATTTTTTCTAGCAGCCTTACCCACACCCCACACCCATCCTAGCCAACCTGTCTCTGGGAAGAGCTGGAGAGGGTTCAGGAAGGTCACAGGGTGGCAGCCCCTGATGCCTCAGCTGCCCTGCCTCCACCCCCCCCACACACCCGCTCTCTAGTTGCTGGCTGGTGATGGCCCGGTGATGGAGTGCTCCTCTCCCCGTGTAGCAACTGTGTTTATTGTCCCTGCACTCAGCTCCTGCTGCTCCTAGCATATGCCTGCCCTCTTGCTCTCTGTTCTTACTATTTGTTATCACCATTTGGCCACTCCGCCTTTGTTGCTGAACACCTAGAACACAATTTATTCTTCTCTTCCTCCTAAAGTGGGGGTTCTGGGAAGGAAGCCAAGGCTTTGAGAAGGGCCGATGTCTCTCACATGTAGGATGGGTGTGTCCTGCTCCATACCCTAGGCAGAGGCTTCCAGACCCTGGAAGGAGAGGCCTGCTGAAGAAGGAAGTGTGCTAGAGCTCCAGCCTTGGCCTTGGGGACTCTAGGCCAGCATGGAGGTAAAAGCCAGCCAGCACCTCACTCCATGCTGCAGAGGAGGCAGAGGCAGCAAAGCCTGTGATGGTGATTTGCATGTGTCCACTAGACTGGGCCACAGGTGCCCAGATATTTGGTGAAACATTATTTCTGGGTGTGTCTGTGGGGGTGTTTCTGGATGAGACTATATTTGAATTGGACTGAGGAAAGCAGACGGCCCTCCCCAGTGTGCGTGGCCCAATCCAATCAGTTGAAGGCCTGAATGGAATAAAAGGCGGAGTAAGAAAGAGTTCTCTCTCTCCTGCTGACTATCTTGAGCTGGGACATCTGTCTTTTCCTGCCCTCAGACTCAGACTGCCCTCAGCTCTCCTGGATCTGAACTCAGCCTCCGTAATCGAGTGAGCCGATTCCTTACAATAAATGTCTCTATCCTACTAGTTCTGTTTCCACAGAGAACCCTGACTAATACAGGCCCTTTCCTTCTTCCTCCTGTCCCCTTCTCTCTGTAAAAGACAGAGGCAACCTGGTGCACACATGCAAATACACACATACATACACACCTCCCAGAAGCCAGCCAAATGACCGATCTCTCCCAGACGCCTCCCTCCACTGTCCCTTGCCCTGCAGTTGGGGACTGCCTTGAGTCGGGTTCCCCTAAGCAGACTGAGTCTAGGATTTGGGTGAAAGTGATTTATTAGGAAGCTATCTAAGGGGAAAGACAGTAGAGGGATAGGGAAGTGGGACCCGGAAGCAAAGAGAGAGAAGCCAAGAAAGGGTGTGGCACCAAGCAAAGTCACATGGTGAGCAGCTTTGGCCTAATCCCACAGGGAGCTCTGGGGACACCTCAGAACTCTGGGGATACCACAGATCTGTCTCAGTCAGGGCCAAGAGAGCTGGGGTATTTACACCTCCTCACTCCCAGCCTTGGGGAACATAAATGTCCAGGCACTTCCTGTCCTGGCTGGGTGCTGGCACCAAGGTCGGGTAGCCAGAGGCTGTCCTCCAGTAGAGTGCCAGCTGTTGGGAGTGAAGGCACAGGGTGGGCATAGGCAGGGGGGACGATGCTGGCATAGGTCAGGAGGGCAAGGACTGGGCAGACTGGGGATGTCTTGCCTTTGGGTGGACCACCCCAAGTGTACCTCTGTGAGCCTGAGTTTCCCTCAGAAAAAAAGCCTTCCTAAAAAAGCAAGTAACACACTATGCTCATGCCCCACCCCTGCACCCCATTCCAAAGCTATTTTTGTTTTACTCTAACAACAATAAGTCCATTGTGCACACTTCCTGACTAATCCACTCTGTGTGGCCAGGAGGAGGGAGGGGCTGGTCTAAGGACTGAGAGCCGATCTTAGGCCAAGAATTCAGGCTGAGCCTTCTGGTTAAGTCAGGTGTGGGAAAGACCCAGGCTCCCAGACCCAGACACTGCCTCTCCCACCTCTTATCAGTGTCTGCTTGTCTCAGGTGGCCGCTGGGGTTCTGTGCTATGCAGCCAAGGCCAAAAACTAAGAACCCGCAGCTCCCTATATGGATACTTGCAGGCAGTAGGTTCTTCCTGAGTACCCACTGTGCACCAGATCCCATGCTAGTCCCTTGCATGCCTGATTTCATTTCCCCTCATGCCTGGCCTGTGAGCCCATTTATTCAGGCATGGAAGCTGAGGGTCAGATAGACTAAGTGACCCAAATATTCAGTTGGTGGTGTCCTATTCAAATCTGGCCCTGCTGGACCCCACTGCTGGGCATCTTTCTGGGCCTCTGAGACCTTGTGCCCAGGAATCTACCCTGGAGTCGATAAGAGGTGGTGGCACCAAGCCAGGGCTGGATAGGTCACTGGGTAGGCCATGGCTCCAGCAAAACAGGACACACCCCAAATGAGAAGTTTTAGAGAAATTATCCTTTTTTTAAAAGCATTGCAGAGTCATAATGGGAAAACTCAGAATATTGTAGTACTTCCTTACTCTTATTTTGTGGTTTAGGACTAGCTTTATGATTTGCACACAGTAAGTGGAGGGTACCATCTTCTTTTCCAGGCTTAGGGCCCCTAAATAAAGGGCTTCATCTGGCCCTGCCCAGTCCTCAGCTCATGGGGGCCCTGCAGGGAGGAGCATCTTCCTCTGGCCTCTTTGGCCCCTTTGTTATCTCAGCAAAGGTGAATGGTGAACCTTCTACCTGCTATGCCCTGTGCAAGATATAGGGGATATAGCAATTTCAACTTTCCTATCTGGTCTCGGAATCTATCACATACACGAACATGCTTTGTAAACTGTAGAGTGCTGTGCATTTCTGCGTGATGCTACTATTATGAAGTGGAGTGCCCTGCCAGGACAGCTGGGAACCAAGGGATGGCAGTCCTTCTGAGTGTTCAGCTTCATTGCCAAGTGCGATAAGCCTCCTTCCTCTCTGAAGCCACCCTCCCACATGAAGCCATCCTGTGATAGACGAGATCGCTTCCTCCTCTGAACACATATGGCACTCTGGCTGAGCCGCCTGTGGCTTCTGACACCTCTGCTAAGTATGAGAGCAGTCAGTTCAGTCTCCCCAGGGAGTCTCCCCAGGAATCACGTCTGATTCCCCTCAAGGTCCCCAGCACCCAGCCAGGCCCACATCTGTGGCAGTCACTCGGGGAATGTTGGTTAAAGCATTCTGAATTGGACTGACTTCAGTCACTGCAGAGCCACAGGGGCTTGTGTTTTTCTAAGAGAGAGGAGGGGGTGCTCTGACCAGACTCCATCTGGTTTCTTCCCATCTTGCTCCTTTCCTGAGTGTGAATCCCATACCTTCCCCATCTAACCCCCGGTTCCCAAGCTCCCCCTTCTGACCATAAGCCCCATGGACTCTCTTCTCACAATACACGTGGGGTCCCCCCCCAAGTCTCCTCTCTGTAGGACATGTTTTCTCCAGCTCCCCGTCCTGTGTGATACCCCAGCACCCCTCCACGATTCACACAGGGAAAAGAACACAGCCTTTGGAGTTCAGCAGGTTGGGCTTAATTCCAGGCTTCTTTACGTATCAGCTGGGGAACTCAGACAAGTATTTCCCTCCCTAAACCTGTTTCTCTACCTATGTACGAACTGGGAGAATGGGTTGGGGGATTATTAGAATACAATAATGCATGTAAGTGGCCTCTGATACATCATTAATTTAAATTATCTTTCTCCTAAACATCTTATTCCTCCCTTCCTTTCTTCTATTTGTTCTATTAATGCTTATAAAGCTTGATTTCTACTAGAGTCAGGAATAAAGAAGACACGATAACTGCCCTTAAGAACTCTAGAAGGGGAGAGATAAAAGTGAACAGAATTATGTGCTCTGCAAATAGAGAGGAGCCCTGCTCTGAGAGGCTTCCTGAGGAGGGGAGGCCCGGGGAGTCATGAACAGCCAGGATTTGCCAGGTGAGGATGGGATGGTCGACAGGGACAGGCATCCCGGTCAGGTGAGGAAGCTTAAGTTTCAGGACATCGTCTAAGGTCCCAAACTTAATTCTCTACTCACAATTTTATAAAGAACTACCCAAATTACATAAGCTGCAGGCCCCTAAAACCTGAATGCACCCCAGCAGGCTGCTGGAAAGCCTGACCTGCCTTTCTGGAAGATTTTTACCAAGATTTTCCTTTATCCCCAACTTCCTGTTTTCATCACCCTCAGGATGACTGCTATGTTAGCCCTAGGCCCTGGCTGTACTTCTGCTCTCTGCCCAGGGTGGAGATCTGTGACCCTCAATGGGCTGTGAGATTCCCAAGACTGGAGGTTCTCCAAAATGCCCCTCTGAAGGCCCTGCACACTGGGGACCTCAGTGAGCACTCATGCCCATGGCATCCCAGGCTGGGCACAGGGGTCAGCCTGGCTGCCCAGGGGTGACTGAAACCTGGTGGTGGGTCTGAGCAAGGGCTTCTTTTAGACAGATTCCTCCTCCCCTCCTCCTTCTGGATGTTCTTGTGCTGGTGAAAAGAGGGCTGGAAGCCAAAGTGACAGGCAAAACCTTTCATATTCCAGCAGCCAGGATTAAAGGGAAACCTTTAATCCATTTGGACTTGTAAAGTGCAGTTTAAATGCAGTGGGGTGAGGAGGCTGTATTCAGCTAAGAGCTTCTGCATCAGTTATGAATCTTTTCCATTTTCCAGCTTGACCTCCTGGGATAGGCCCAGCCAGGACCCCCTGGCCAGATACAGGAGGCCCAAGGCCCCAGCCTCTTGCCTGACAACCTGTCAGGTCCAGGGTCTCCAGGCAGGTTCAAGTGCTGGGTGTGCCCAGTGCAGCATCACCACCTCCAGCAGCTCTGGCAGCTCCAGCAGTAGCCCATCCTTACAAATGCAGAGCCCGAGCAAACCTGCTCAATATGGTCTGGTGGGCATCCCTGAGCCAGGGGCCGGCCTGGGAGCTTCCCAGGAACACTGAAGCAGAAAGGGAAGTCACAGCCCTGTGGGTGTTAAAAGCAAGCCCAGAGCTTTCAGCCCAATGACATGAGGTGGAAATGTGCAGAATCTGTCTGCAAAGTTCTTCAAGACCCAACCCTGTACTTTCTTGCTTCCTTCCTTCCTGAGTAATTGCATAATCCAGTCAAAAGCCTTTAGGTCTTCTTCCCCTTCCCCAATACTTGAAGGCACCAGGATGCTTAAGGTGGAGCAAGGAGGTGGCCGTGTGAGGGTGGCAGCTAGTGGGGTCAGGAGATTGGCTATATGCAGGGGCATTGAGCAATAAGTAAATACATTGAGATGGTGGGAGCCGGATTTTTCACTGTTGGAGAAGGAAATTGCACATATGGAAGGAGAGAAGTTACAATAAATCCTGTGGGGATGGATTGCAAATAGACTTATTGACGTGAACTTAAGGTTTTCAATATATAGATCTAGAAATAAATATATGTGTAAACACACACACACACTCCCTAGCTCTGACCACTGAGAGGGTCCAGGAGCAGCAAGCCCCCAAGTGCAATGAGCAAACCTAGAGCCCAGATCTGTTTCTAGATCATTCTCCACTGAAAGGAACCAAGGCTCCTTGGAGAAATGACTGAGTCCAGGGCTAGGGTAGAAGAAGCAGAACATTTGAAACATCTTGTTGTTTCAGACAGAAAGTGCTCAAAGAATGATGGGTACATGTCAAAAGGACAGAAGATAATATCCAGCACATGTAAAGGACTCCTACATTTGACAACAAAAAAAACCAAGCAATCTGATTAAAATATGGGCAAAGGACATGATAGACATTTCTCAAAAGAGGTATGCCGATGGCCAATAAGCACAGGGAAAGGTGCTCCGCATCACTAATCATTAGGGAAATGCAAATCAAAACCACAGTGAGATGCCACCTCACACTCCCAAAGATGGCTACTATAGGGAAAAAAAGAGAAAAAAACCCAGAAAATAACAAGTGCTCATGAGGATTTGTCCTCACATGGCCTAAACTCTGTGTGCACGACTCCTGGTGTCTCTTCCTTTTTCTTATAAGGACACTGGTCCTTTTGGAATAGGGTCCTGCCCTTATGACTTTAATTACCTCCTTAAAGGCGTTAAACAGAGTTCTCCAAATACAGTCACACTGGGGATTAGGCTTCATCTTACAAATTTTAAGGGGACATAATTCAGTCCATAACACTACTCAAATGCCTATCAACAGCAGAATGCATAAATAGTGGTACATCTATACACTGGAATACTACATAGCCATGAGAATGAATGAACTGCTAACACATGCAACAGCATGGATGAATTACACAGACATAATCTTGAGCAAAAGAATCCAGACACAAAAGAATATATACTTTACAATTTCATTTATATGAAGGTCAAGAACGGGTAAAACTAACCTATAGCTAAGGTGATTTAATGATTGGGAGGAGGGGTAAGCATTAGCTAAAAGGAACATATGGGAGACTTCTGGGTACTGAAATGTTCTATGTGTCAGTCTGAGCGGTGGTTACACGAGTGTTTACATATGTAAAAATCAATCACTGCATGTACACATACAATGTGTACAGTTTAATATATGAAAGTTACACCTCCTGTTTAAAAGAATGAAGTATGGAGGGAAGTGTTGAATGAATTGAGATAAGGTTAGTGTGTACGGGATGGACAGACAATAGGGGAGGGTGTGGGGAGGGTGTGGGAAGAGGCTCAGGAGGGAGTCAGTCCTGGTACTAGGCCCATATAAGGAGTTTGGATTTTTTTCCTTGCAAGGAGTTTGGATTTTTCACCAAGAAAAATGGAAAGCCATTGAAGCCACAGAAAGGGTCTAAGCAGGAAATGACATAATCACATTGCATTTTACAAAGAGCTTTCTGGCTGCAGAGGGTTCAGTTGTTTAGAGGGGGAGGAGTGGAGGCAGGCAGACATCTCTTGAAGCTGCTATGGTCCCCCCAAGGATGACAGTGGCTTGGCCCAGGATGGTGGCCACGGGGGTGGACAGCAGTGGGCAGATCTGCAGAATCATCAGGTTGGTGATGAATTGTAGGTAAGACAAGGGAGAGACAGGTGTCCCAGAGATGACTAGGTTTCTTCCTTGGGTGTGGGTGGATTGTGATGCTTTTCCTGGGACTGGGAATATGGGAGGAGAAGAGGTTTGGGGAGCAGTGGAGGAAGAAGTGATTTCAGTCATGGATGTGTTGAGTTTGAGGTACCCATGAAACACCTAGGAGGCAGTAGGAATACACAAAGGAAAACACAGTAGGGGAACACAAAGGGAACTTATTGGAATGCCTATGCTAGGGGCAAGGCAGATACACAAATGAGAGGATGACCACAGTAGAGTGCAGTGGAGATGGTGGCGAAATGGGGAATACATGTCTTTTGTGAAGGAGGCAGCTGTGTGTCAAAGGCGACTCAGAATAAAGGTCCAGCAGGACAGGCCTTCCAAGTGTTGAAGAGAAGATGGAAATCTGTATTTTGATATAAAATCTACTGATTAAAAAAAAATATTTTTTTAATTGAAATATGTATACAGAAAAGTGCATAAATTCTGAGTGTACAGCTTGAAAATGATCATGACATGAACTCACGAGTGACCTCTGGAAATCTAAAAATCTGCTGATTTTCAAAACTCTTTAAACACTGCAGGCCAGACAGAACATATCCCCATGAACCTAGGGCCACCATCTGAGAAACCTGAGGTTTGAGAAAGAAGACTGCTGGCTTTGGGGTCAAGATTGTGGGCAAGACAGAGAGCAAGTGGAAAGTGAGAGGGGAGAGAGCTGCAGGGGAGCCCTGAGGAAAAGATGTGGGGGCGCGGGGGGAGTCCACAAAGGTCCCATGAGAACCTCTTGGGCCTTTGGTCTCCAGAGAGGTGATGCGTGCGTTAGAGATGTGTGGCTGGACCAGAGAGGCTTCAGAGAGGAGGTGGCCTCACACACTGAGGGGGAAAGCCTAAAGGTCACACAGGAACCCCTAGGCACTGGGGACAAAGTATAAATACTGCTTGAGGGGTACAGATTAGAGAAATTGATGGTGCTCTGATTTGATTTTCTCTCTTGATGATAAATACATGACTTTTACCCTGTTGCAGAACAGAAACAGAGTACAGCCACAATTGCACAGTTGATGCTATGGAATTTTTGCCGGCTCTTTCCCATTTCTCAGTTATTTTTCCCCTTTAGGTTGTTACAGAATCACTTACCCACCCCCGCCCCCCGCTGTACCACCCCCTCCGTTCATGTCTAACTTGTGGGTCCAGGACCCAGCCCCTCCCCCGCAGTTGCTCACAGTCCAGTGAGGGAGACAGAGAAACCACCTCGCTATGAGCAGGCAAGCAGGGGCAGGGTGGGCAGCTGTCACCAGAGAGGTCAGGAGGGCACTAAGTGCAATCCAAGTCTTTGTCAGGAGGCTCAAACAGAGCTGAGCGTGAAACAGAGTTCACCAGGGGAGGAAGAGCTGCGGGGCTGGGAAACTCCAGGAAGAGGGAGCAGCATGAGCAAAGCCCTGGAGGTGAGACAGCAGCTCGGTTATGTGGGGTGCGCGAGGCCCAGAGAAAGGGAACTAAGGCTGGGGCGTCAAGCAGGGGCACAGCAGTAGGACCAGCAGGGCGAGGCTGCTGCAATTGGCCAGGTGAGAAATGAGAATAGCAGATCACCCATCTCCCTCACCTCCCTCCAGAATGGCGACCTCACTGTCCTGCACATGACAGTCCCTTTTTTGTACATTTGCGCAAACCAGTCTTTGTGCCTGAAATTTTCTTCCCCACCGGCAGTATTCACCCTGGTCCTAGGAGACCATGCATTCCTTGAGATCCTGACACAGGCCCACTCATCCGTCTGGATTACGCATGGGGGCCTGTATCCCCTCCTAACACCTTGCCCACTCCTGCACGGTCGATCACTGTTGACCCTAGGCCTCTACCGCTGAGCTCCTAATCCTGTAGAATGGCTGTCTTTCCCTGTAGCCGCTGAGTATCTTGTGGATCCAGATGGGTTTCATTCACCTCTGTGTTCCAAGCACCCAGCACAGTGTGAGACCTAAAGCGGATACTTAGTGAATGTTGAATGAACGGTGAACAAATCCAACCCTTTGCCTGAAATGGCATCTAGTGTCTGTGACTTGGAGACAGTGATGAGAATATTGTTTCACAAACTTGGCCATGCAAAGAATTCAATGGCAGCATTTTTTTTTTAACGTAAAAACGCTGCAGAATGGATGCCTCGCTTGTGTTCCCTTAGGAGGAGGAAAACAGAGGATTCAAGAAAAGTGTATCTAATCTGAGCACAATTTTCCTCTTTCTGTTGACGTCTTCTGGTGTACTTTGAAAATACTGCACTCCGGCACCTTCAGCCAGGAATGCCCAGTTAGGCAGCACTGTGGGGGGAGGGCATTTTCAGGCCTGAGCCTCAGAGCTGCATGTCACGGGCCAAGTGGGCACTGGCCCCTGAAGACCCTTCCCCTCACCTGAGTTCCTAGAGACACTTGACACACACTCTGCCTGCAGCAGCAGAAAACGCTCAGGTTCTGTGGACAATTCACTATGTGGACAATTAGTCCTGCCTAAACCTCAATTTCTCCATCTGTAAAATGGGGATAATACCTTCCTAACAGGGTACTTACAAACGGTAAATGAAGTATTGAATATATAATATAATGTCTGGCACTAACAGATGTTTAAAAACATTCCTTCCTTATTCATCCCTACATCCACCCTCACCAACACTAGTCCAGCCCCTACCCCTGGAATCAGATCTTTCTAAGGATCTCGGGCTGAGCAGCTATCTCATCAAGGTCTGAGCTGACACCGAGTTTTCACTTCAGGAGGGTCTCTTGGAGTGGGAAAAGTCTTTGGATCCTTAAGGAAGGGAGTTCAAGTGGTGGAAGCCAGCTGAGGAGACGTTGTGGGCTGGGAGCCTTCCGCAGGTGAGCATCTGTGATCAGCTATGCTTATGTCACCCCTGCACCACCCCCTCTCATAAGCACCAGTGGCCATTACCCATGGGATAAAATCCTACCCTGTTAGCCAGGACTTCCAGGTTTTGGTGATCTAGCCCCATCTGCCTTCATTCATTCGTTCCATGAACACACCCGAGGTCCCCCATCTCTATGAACATCCCCCAGGCTGTTCCCTGGGCCTGGCAAGCCTTCCCTCCCTCTTACCCACATTACCCACCAGCCCTTCTCATTAGAGGCCACCTGTGCCCCTCCCAGAACACAGTCCACAGTTGTTTGTGGCTGTGTCTTAGCTTCCCCATGGGCTCTGGGCATCTGGAGTCAGGGTCCATGCCTGAGCCATCCTGAGGACGCTCACAGCCCAGTCCCCCCCCAACCCCCCCAACCCCCTCACAGCCTGCACAGCACCATGGCTTAACATCTCCTTGGAGTGAATGAGGGCTGGGCTTCTACATCCAAGTCTTGCCCAATTCAGAACAGTCCGGGTGTGCTGAAGAATGAAAAGGTGGGAGCGCAGTCCTCCTGTTGATTCACTGAGGGGATTTGAGTCCTTTTGGGGATGCTGTGTTTTCTTCATTGGCACCCGGGCATGTGGAAGTTGTCTGCGTGTCTATATGACTATTCTAATTGCATAAAGATGGTTTGTCTATCTCCCTTCTGCTAAAATGCCCAGAGGACCTCCTCTAGCACTACATACAATAACACTAGAACAGCCATTTACCAAAGTGTCCCAGGGACGCTGCAGGCAATGTCCACACCCACTTCATTCTAGAAACCAGCCCTGGGTCACACGGCAATGGAGCAGGCCAAGTGCAAATAGCTGCTCTCCTGGGTCCATCTATTGCTCTTTTTGTTCTAGACACTGCCTCAGTGATATAGAAGAAAGATCTGGCAGAGGAAGCCTTGAGATGCTGTCAAAGGAGGAAAAAGACCCAGGGTAGAAGCAGGGAGAAGACTGGCATGTGGGTGACAAATCTTGGTCTTATGTATAGACCTGTGCCCATGAAGTAGGGAGACAGGCTTGGAAGAAAGAGTCCTGTGGCTCCACCACCTCCAGTGTGTGTGCTACAAAAGCAGGATAAAGGTCATTATTCCCATTGTACAGATGACACAACTTAGATAGGTCATGCTATGGTCTGAACGTTTGTGTCCCTCCAAAGTTCACATGTTGGAACCTAATACCCAATGCAATAGTATTAAGAGGTGGGGATTTCGGGGAGGTGATTAAGCCATGAGGGCTGCACCCTTATGGATGGAATTAGCAACCTTATAAAAGAAGTTGAAGGGAGCTGCCTTGCCCCTTCCACCATGTGACAACACAGCAACAAAGAGCTGTCTATACAGCACAGATGGAGCCCTTACCAGACACTAGATCTACCAGTGCCTTGATTTTGGACTTCACAGCCTCCAGAACTGTGAGAGATCAATTTCTATTGTTCATAAATTACTCAGTCTAAGATATTTTGTTGTAGCAGCAGGAATGGACTATGACAGGTCAGTGTCACACAACTCATCCAATCAGGGTGGGTAGAGTGAAGTCTTCTGATTCCAAGGCCAGAGCCAAGGCTAGTTTGGTGATAATGCTGGGAAAAAGTGCTATTTGCTCATCAAGGAAATATAGATTAGAATCCCAATATACTGATACAGGAGGCTCTCAGTTTCCCTGCGCTCAGCTTTCAGGACATGCCTCTGGGTTTCCAGCCACTCCCTGATGTCTCAGGCCCCCTACTCTGAGCCTCTGAGCTCTCCCGTGGAGGAAAGTTACTGTTGCCCATTAGACCTATTTTTAGCACCAACATGGGGAAAATGAGACCACAAGGGGCTGGTTTATGCAAATCCAGTGGTGGGGTATGCTCAATAGACAGCAGAGAACATTCTTGAATATGCCTGGTGCATGTGATGGTGTCTGACCAATGAACATGCTCCAGGAAGGGATTGATTGAGCATGTGCAAGATGAAATGTTACATAACTGGGAGCCACCCCCTTAACTGAATATTCGTTAGACAGAGAAACTATAAAAGCAGAATCCCAGCCAAAGGCAGGGTTGTTGCTCACGTTCCTGGAGGTAACCTGTACTTTGCTGGCTGAGGTGTGTATACTTTACTTTGTATCTAGCCTACTTTCAGCAAGCAGCTGCTCATTCTCTTGAGCCAGCCTGCCCTCTGTACTGAACTTTAAGTATGTTTTTCTGGCTTTTGTGTTAGACTTGATGTCTGTACTGAACTTACTTTTGTATTAAACTTGGTGTGGGCCCTGCTCAGTCTCTGGAGCATGCCACACTCTGTGGAACCTGTATTTTTTATCTGTTGTATTAAACTTGTTCTCACTTTCAACTGCGACTCTGCCCTTGAATTCTTTCCTGTGGCAGAGTCAAGAATTTGGTAAGAGGACTGGGCGGGTTGAGGCTGACTATCGGCCCCTCAGACCCTACTGCGACATCAATACCATACATACACACACACATGCGCGCACACACACACACACACACACACACACACACACACCCTGCATGGCTAAAATGAGTTAATACAGACAAAAAAATTGTCAGTGAGGATGTGGAGCAACTGGAACTGTTTTACATGGCTGGTGAAACTATAAATTGGTATATTAACACTTTGCAAAAGTGTCACTGCATCTACCAAAGCTGAACATATGCATACCCTATAACCCAACAATTCCACTCCTTGGTACCAAAAACATTCTAGGTACTAGAATGTTCATAGTAGCACTATCTATAAAGCCAAAAACCTGGAAATACCCAAATTCCCATCAACAATATAATGGGTCAGGGAAGGGGGTTGGCAAGAAATTAGTTAAGGGTCACGAAGATTGACTACATTTTCTAAACATGAGTATATTAATTATCCTTATTTGATGACCACATGTACACATGTATTGCTATTTGATTCTGTACCTCACAAATATATATAATCAATTACCTTTCAATAAAAAAACTGTCAAAAATAAAGTAAAATAAAATAAAAGCAATATAATGGGTAAAAATATTGAGATATATTTATAAGATGCAAACAAACAAGCTGCAACTACAAATGACCATGTAAATGTCACAAACACAATGCCATGCAAAAGAAACCAGACACCAAACAGAAAATATTACATGAACCCATTTATACAACGTTCAAACCAGGCAACATTTTCCAGTGGTATTAGAAGTGAGGGCAGTGTTTCCCTTCATGGGGTAGTGACCACAAGGGACAAGAAAGCAACTTCTGTGGTGTTGGTTGCATGGGGGTGTCCACTTTGTGAAAATCGTCAAGTCATACGCTTATGATTTGTGCACTTATTTCTGTATGTATGTTATTCTTCAACAAAAATATACACTTAAAAAAAGAAGACAATCTCTGTGTATTGATCTACAGTGATTCCAGGATGTCTTGTTAAGTTTAAGTGCAAAAAAGTGCAAAGCTCTATCAACAGAATGCTACTTTTTGTGTAAGAAAGAAGGGAAAATAAGAAATTACATACATTTAGGGCCGGCCCCGTGGCTCACTTGAGAGAGAGAGTGCGGCGTTGGGAGCGCACGGGCGCTCCCGCCGTGGGTTCGGATCCTATATACGGATGGGGATGGCCGGTGCTCTCAATGGCTGAGCGCGGTGCGGGCGACACCAAGCCAACGGTTGTGATCCCCTTACCGGTCACAAAAAAGAAAAAAAAAAGAAAGAAATTATATACATTTAATTATACATAATAGTTATGATTGTTTTTGCAAAAAGAAACACAGGAAGGATAAACTGAGGTCAGTTACCTACAGAGGTGGGGTAGGAATGTGCTGGAAGGGATGTGAGAAGAGAGATTTCTCTGGGTATACATTTTTTATATAGTATTGACTTTTGGAACCATATCAATGCTTTACATACTCAAACAACAGCAATAACAATAATAATAATGATAATAAAAGATGGGGGATATCCCTAAAATGGAATACAAAAAGAAACAAACAAACCTAATTGTATTTCAAATGGATAACAAAACCACACTGAAAGGGGAAAAAGCCTGAGCCAAGGGACTTTCAAACACAGTGCTCTGACTACACACACCCAGACAAAGGGTGGAAACGGCTTGTGACAATATCAAACTTGAGTTAGATATTGTTTGCTTTTTGCAGTGGTATGGATTAGCAATTGTGAAACTTTCTGTGTGTTCTAGGCTTGGGAAAATGAATACATATAATGGAAGGGGAAAGTCAAGAATGTTCCCTCGGGTACCAAACTGGAATTGGAGGTAATGATATGAGCTCATGGTTTTATACATAGATGTTCACAGAGGTACCGTCATGGACGTTCTACCTCCCAGATCATTCTCTGCTAAAATAAACAAGGGCTCCTTGGAGAAATGGCTAATTTCCAGGACAAGTACATGCTAAGCCTGAAAGTAAGGAAATGCTCAAAGAATGATGAGGAAATGTCAACAGGACACAGGGGCCAGCTTGAAGGGGCTCCCACCAGCCAAAGCTGGGACAATTTGAACACCAAAACAAATAATGGTAGGAATGAATCATAACCTATTGAATAAAATAAGAATCCATGAGTTCATGCAGATATAATAAAGTGTAAGTAAGTATAAATAAATACATGGGGGAAAGGAAAAGTTCTTCCTTACAGTAGAATTCATCTAATAAAGAGGGAATCCTGGTATTGGAAAATTCCATTTGGCCACCGTCATAGTAACAGTTGATTCAAGCAAGAGTCATCAATGGATCCTAGAATGCGTGAGAAAAAATGTGATGAAGAACAGGATACTTATATAGTCTAAGGGTGACTTCCCACAAAATACATATTAAATACGAATGGAAAAACAGTAACTTTAAAGCAGTAAACCCCATCTTAATCAGTGATTCAAGTTGGTAGCACCAGTAACAGGACAGACGGCATGTTCCTCCTGAGATGAGCAGCAAGCAGGACATGTTACATCTATGACAGTCCTACCAAAAAGCAATACCCTGAGTCTAATCACAAGGAAACATCAGGCAAACACAAATGGAAGAACATGCAATCAAATAACTGGCTTGCCATCTTCAAAAATGCCCAGTTCATGAAAGACAAAGAATGGCCAAGGAACTATTCCAAATTAAATGAGACTGAAAGGACACAACAACTAAGTATAACTCAGGATTCTGGTTCAAATTCTGGACCAGAAAAAAAAATTTTTTTTTAATGAAGAGTATTATTAGAACAATTGAAAAATATTTGTATAAGAAAGTCTATAGATTTGAAGACAATATATATATATTTTTTTTTGTCTTTTTGTGACCGGTAAGGGGATCGCAACCCTTGGCTTGGTGTCATCCGCACCGCGCTCAGCCAGTGAGCGCACCGGCCATTCCTATATAGGATCCGAACCCGCAGCAGGAGTGCCGCTGCACTCCCAAGCGCTGCACTCTCCCGAGTGCGCCACGGGGCCGGCCCTTGAAGACAATATTTTATCAATGTTAATATCCCAATTTTGATGAGAAGTCTTAGAAAATACACACTGAAATATTCGGGGGTAAAAGAATATGATACCTGCAACTTACTCTCAAATGACAAAAAATACAGACAGACACATGTACAAAGAGACAGAGAGGCAGGGAGAGAGAGAATGGTAAAACACACGGGTTAATTGTTGAAGAATCTGGTGAAGGGTAAATGAGAATTCTTCACGCATGTCTGGCAACTTTCTGTAAGTTTGTAATTATTTCGAAATAAAGACTTAACGGACTAACAAACGCTATTTGCCATGCTTGTATTTATTATTTACATATGTATTTATTGAGGTAAAATTTACATGCAACCTTAAGTTTACAGTTCAATAGGTTTTGACAATTGTCTCTGTACCCACCACCCAAATCAAGCAAAGTACAGACATTTCTGTCATATCACTCCAGAAAGTTCTCTTGTGCCTCCTTCCTGTCACCCTCTCTCCCACCCCTAGCAACCATCTTTCTGATTTCTATCACTGTGATTAATTATGCCTATTCTAGATTTTCACATGGATGGAATCATAGAGTATGCATTCTTTGATGCCCAGCTTCTTTCACTCGGCATGATTTTGAGATTCATCCAGGTAGTTGCTTGTTTCAATAGTTCATTCCTTTTTGTGGCCGAGTAGTATGGCATTGTGTGGATGTACCACAGTCATCCAGGCATCTGTTGATTGCCTTTGGGTTGTTTCCAGTTTGGGGTTATGAATAAGCCTGCTATGGATCTTCTTGACAAGTCTTTGTGTGGACATGTTTTCATGGCAACACCTGCCTCCCTCTGGAGACACCAACCCTGCCCTTGACCTCACTCCCACACATGAGTGGACACATAGCCATGGGCTTTCATGGATACTAGAAAAGCTTCCTGACCCAAAGGGCCTCTTCTGCGAATGCCTGAAGTTCCACCATTAGCTGTCTCTTCTTTTGAGGCTACCCTAGCTCTGCTGGTCTGAAATTTTACTGGAAGTGAGTTTACTAAATATCTTTCTACTGGCCAGGAGTGGCCCTGGACAGGATTATGGCAAGTGAAGGAAGGGAATGCAGAGGAACTTCCCCCATTCCATCATGTACTTCGTGGCTGTGCTCTCTTGACTTCTGCTGTGTCCTCCTCAGCAGGTCATGCCTGGGGTCAGATACCCCATCCCTGGGCCAAACCATAAGATTGATTTAGGAACTTGGCAGCCTGGACCTATCTCCAGATGGTCAGCAATTCTCCTGGAAGGAGAGAGGGAAGGCCATGGGGAGTCTCCATATCCCCAAATCTACATGGGTTCCTGACACCTGGGGGTGGCTGTGGGAGTGAGGGGCATGTTTGCTGGTGAGAGTGGCTGGGAGCCCTGGGCAGGGTGGGTCTGCTTATCCTCATGGGGGCAGGCCTCCCTCTGGATCAGTGGAATAAGTCAGCTGTGCCCCCACCTCGTTCCCTCTGAGGAAGGATTCAGTGGGCTTTGTGTAATGGGATTAAGGCTTTAGCCTGCTCGGCAGGGGAAAGGGCTATTGATTCTGTTCTGTGACAGTGTGGCCATGTTTCCATGTGTCCACGTGGCCATGTGGGCTGCTGGAGGCCCTGACTCATGGGCAGCAGGGGCCGTAGCTAGAAATGAGAGCTTCTACTGGCAGCCTCAGCTGGGAGGTGGGTACGTGGGCTGTGCTGCCTGTGCCCTCTGAGGTCCCAAGGAGGAGTGCAGCAGGGGTGTGCTGGGTAGGAGGAAGTGGGCAGGAAGAGATGCCAGGGAAAGAGCTGAGCCCAAGTAGGAGTGACAGTGGGGTGTGGCAGAGCTCCTTAAAACCAAAGGAGGACCAGTTCACACTGCCATTTCACAGACAGACCCAAAGCTCAGAGAGACACATCTCACCAACTATCACACAGCAAGTCAACAGCAGAGCTGAGACGAACCAGGCCTCCTAGTCTGGGGCTCAGGCACTGGTTGCTCCAGCTTGCTGGTTAGTGCAGGGGCCTGGCCTGTCCAATCCCTGCAGAGCCCATTTCCCTCTCTCCCAGCCCCAGAAGAAGGTCCTTCTGCTGGGGGAGTCTGGCTGAGACCCTTCCCAAGAGCCTTTTTGTTTGGACAGGGATGAGTGGGTGGGTGGAGTAGGTCTCAGCTAGAGCCCAAAGGGGGATTCCGACAGGTCCGAACAGGTACCATGGGCCATCAAGACCATCAGCAGGAGTCTGTGCCTGAGAAGTTTTTGCTACTGGAAAAGAGGGATGGGTTTTTACAGCCTCCCTGAAGAGCGGTTTGGTGTCTGGGGTGATTAGCTCTTGACCAGTCTCAGGGCCGTGTGTCCAAGCCCTGTGCAGAGGGACCACGGGCAGAAGAGGCAGGAAACTTGGAGCCCAGCCATGGGGCTTTGAGTGCTGGGTGGAATGTGGGTCCCAGTGGGAGCGAGGCTGTCACCCATCTTCTCAGAACCCAGCATGGCTTTAGAACAGCGGGGATGGGCCGACCCCGTGGCGCACTCGGGTGAGTGCGGCGCTGGGAGCGCAGCAGTGCTCCCGCCCCGGGTTCAGATCCTATATAGGGATGGCCGGTGCGCTCACGAAAAAGACAAAAAAAAAAAAAAAAAAAAAAAGAACAGCGGGGATGAACCTGCTTTGCCGCTTTGGGGGACTGTGGGAAACAAGGCCCTTTGGGCAGAGGACATCATGAGGGGCAGAGAAGGATGTGAATAAGTCCTGCCGGTCTCTGTCCCCCATACCTTCCCTCACCTGCCAGGAGACAGACCCAAGCCAGACGCCCAGTCAGATGCTGGAGAGAAGGAAAGCTGGGAGGGGATGGAGGGGGAGAGGAGAGGGCGGGGAAAGAGTGGTCCACACTCCACTGCCCACCCCACCCCCAGCCTGGCTTGCACTTGCTGGGGCCTGCCTGGGGCCAGCGCTCGAGCCCCGCTCCTCTCCGTGCGGCTGGCATGGGAAAGGCCTTGGTCTCCTCAGCTATAAAACATATGTGGGAGGGGGAGGCCAAGACTAAATAGCCACGTGGGTCCCTCCTGATAGACCCGGCTCTAGTCCCTGAGCAGGCCCCTCCCTTCCTCCTCCTTCGACAGCCCACCTCGTGCGTGCCGTGTTCTAGGATCAAACTCTCAGCATTTGGGAAGGGCCTTAGAAAGCAGCTGATGCACTGTGTTCATTGTTCAGATGCAGACAGTGAAACCCAGGGAGGGATGGGGATCGTCCCCACCCCACAAGGAGTTCACAGCAGGGCTGAGACCAGAGCCCATCTCCTGCCTGCTCTCTCTGGCCTCTTGGCACTTCTTAGCAGGAGGCAGAGCTTTTTGTCTGATCTGAGAAGGGGGCAGGGAGGCAGCTGGCTGGTCCCCGGAGCCCCAGGCCAGTCCAGACAGGCTCAGCAGGAATCTGCTCTGGTCAGAACTGCCTTCCTGAGGGCTGCTCCAGGCTGGGCCCTGGGCCTCAAGGTCCTGGGGACATTGCTTTCTGTTTACTTTCCGCCTGGCTTCCACACGCATGTGGTTTCCACTTGGAAGGGCTGTGGTGGGAACTGTGGGGCCTGCTCTGGGGGCTGGGCTGTGGCTGTGGGAAAGTCTGGGCTCTGCAGCTGATTTGCAGCTGAAAGTGTGGATTTCAGCAGACCCTAGTTCCTCAGTTCCCATGCCCTGGACCCCTGCTCAGCTCTGGCACCTCCAGCCACTGCCTCTACCTGGGCCAATTTAGAGTGAGTGGGTGGCCAGGTCCTCCAGGGTGTGAGCCAGAGGGATCTTCTGGTCCAGACTCTTCACCAACTATCTTACCAATGGGAAACTGAGGGCGTAGAGGGGCAGGAACTTGACCAAGGCCATTCCCAGCCCATGGCAGGAGCTGGGACTAGAATGAAGCCACTGAGTTTCCAGCTCAGGTGCTGACACTGGACGTGAAATCCCCACAGCCCTTTGGGCTTCTCTGGGGTGGGGTAGACACTCAGGGACTCCCAAAGCTCTGAGTTTCCCATGACTTCCTCTGAGCTGGGACAGGGCGTGTGTACTGGAAGGGGCCTGACCTTCCCCACTGTGCCCTGGCCACAGCCCAGGCTCTGGGCAGAAGGGAAGTTGAGAAGGGGCCTCCTCTGCTCTTGTTCTCCCTGGGGTCCCTTGATGGTCTGGCTGCTGGGGGAGACGAGCCAGTCCCTGAGAACCTGACCCGCTGCTGAGAGGACTACACCACTCCTCCCTGTGCAGGCTCTGCTGTGCCCAGTTCTGGGAACCAGAACTTGATTTGAATTCCAGCTTCCCTGCCTACTAACTGAGCAACCTTAGACAAGTCATCCCAGCTCCTGGGCTTCAGTTTCCTAGTCTGCAAAATGGACTTGTAACAACCACCCCTTACAGAGGGTCATGGGATTGGAAGTGATGTGGGAGCTGGGAAGTGCTCGGCACACACGTGGGAGTGAGGCCCCTGGCCGTAGTCCTCTCTAGGGAGTGCTGAGGCAGGGTGGGGTGGCCTGGTGGGTGGCCCCACTTTGCACAGCCCACCCTGTGGCCCTGCTGCTCTTGGTTAAGGGAGCTGACAATTGAGCCATCTCTCAGGGAGACGACCCTGATTTTTATTAATCTGCAGGACAAAGGAGGCAGCTGTCCTGCTGAGGAGGCTGTGGAAGGAGAGGAGATGATGGGGAAGTCATTCATCTTCCCAGGTTTTCTGCTTAGAGGGTTGTTTTGGTGTGTGAGGTGGAAGGAGAAGCCAGTTTGAAGTGTCTTGGAGGAGGACAGGAGCAGGTCTCTTCTGCTGCTGCTGTCCCTGGCACGGCTTTGCCCCTTGTCCCCTCTGGCCACCTGCCTCTTTAATCCATTTAACGACCCTCATCGCTCCTTTTTTTAATACTTTTCCTCAGCTCAGGCCCCCAGGGCCTCCTTGATGGGCGAATGAGAAAGGCACTCCCACAGTCCCAGCCTCAGCAACCCCTGGGCTGTTCTCCTGGAGGGGACAGGCTTCAAGGTCAGGCTGATGCCGGCTGACCTTGAAAACTCCCCTGGCAGGCCCCTGACGTGCCTCCACTCTGCAAGCTCAGTGAGCTCCATCACATTAAAGAGCTGTTAAAAGTGCCCATCTGTTGGCTGCCTCCGCGGCTCTGCGATCGATGGGAGGGGAGGGTGGCCTCAGTTTAGGGACGAGCCCCTGCCAGGACGCAGGTCTGCCCTGGGGACCCAGGCCCGAGGAGTAGCCTGGCAGCTTCCCATCTGTCCATTCTCACTTGAGGGACAGCAGTGGGAGGAGGACAAAATAGGGTGGGGAGGTTGGGCACTGCACATTATGTCTCTGTGAAAGGCGCCCCCTAGAGTTGTGCTGTGTTCAACCTGTGCAGTAGTAGTTAACACTTACCCTGAGCACGCATTAGCCTAAGCGCTTTAGGTAGGTGAGCTCATTTAATCTTCACAGCAAGCCCGTAAGGTAGGGCTATGACTAACTGCATGTTGCAGCTGGGGAAATGGGGTACGGAGTGGTTAAGTAACTCAGCCAAGGCCACACAGCTGGCAAGTGACAGGGCCAGGATGGGAACCCAGGAATTCTGGTTCCAGAACTCCATGCAGTGTATGGCACAGGCTGGGCTGCTCCCTGGGAGGGGACAAGGCTATGCTTTTCCCCTGACATCCTCATAGCAATCCTGAGAGAGAAGTACAATCATGCTCATGTTACAAATAAAAGAACTGGGACTCAGGAATGTTGAGACACTTCTCCAGGGACACACAGCTATTGAATGGATGAGGAGACCCTCAACTCCAGAGCTCACTGGCTACAACCTCACCTGCAGAGGTTTTCAATGTCCACCTGCCCACTCTGCACATCAAGTATTGCCTGGGCTGCAGGTGCAGCCTACTTGGGGCTGTGATTTGTCCTCCACTTGCTATGTGGCCATGGGCAAGCCCTGTCCTTCCTTGGGCCTGCATTTCCTCGGGTGAGGGGTGCGGTGGGGAGGTGGAGAGTAGGGGGTGGTTATGGCTGGGCACTGGGCCAGCCATAACCTTTATTAAATTCCAAACAAACCGAGCTGCAGGCTTCCATGGTAGCTTCATGGGCCTCCCAGGCCTTTTGTCTGCCTGCAAATGGTTTTTAGTGCTCCTGCAGGGCCTGGAGGCTTCAAAGCCCACAAAGACTTCTGCCAGCAGATTCCTAGGCTGAGGACTGCTCTGTGGGAGGCACTGACTTTCCTCCTTCACCCAGCCTGGCCTGGACTCCCTTGGACACATTACAAGCAGAGGGCAGGGGCAGGGAGGGAAGGGGGAAAAGGGCCTTTCCAGGGGAACAAGAGGGCTAGATACTCCTACTCCCACTCTGGTCCCAACGGCTTCCACATGTGCCTGTGATGAGCTGCACTTGGCTCCACTATCTGTGAGACCAGATTAGCCCAGGAAGGCCCCCCTTCCAATGACACTTTTAATGCTGTGGGCTACATACATGATCTGTTCCTCTCTCCCTGCCACCTTTCCAACCTCATTGACTCCCACTTTCCCCTGTTCCTCAGCCCTGGCCACACTGGCCTCCTGGCTGCCCTCAAGCACGCCAGCCCTCTGCTACCTCAGGGCCTTTGCTGGGGTGTCCTCTCTGCAGACACATTCCTCTCCCAGGGTCCTCATGGCTGGCTCGTTTCCTCAGCTCCTTCAAGTCTCTGCTCGATCTTCACCTTCTCACCGAGGCCTGCCCTGACCACTGGACTTTAAATTGCCTCCTTGAGGCCCTCCCCATCCTGCTGACCCTGCCCTGTTGCATTCCACAGATTTATCACCCTCTGGCACGTTGTGATATCTCATTTATGTTGTTTTTCTCTTTCTCCTCCACTAGAATATAGACACTAGGAGGGTGGGGATTTTTGTTGCCTTGTTCAACAACCATCCCTAGCCCTCAGGATGGTGCCTAAACACAGTGCAGGTGCGCACCAACTATCTGGATAAGTGAACAGAGGAATGGATGGATTTCAGTACGTCTTAAAGAGTAATCATAATATTTGTTTGTTTGGGGACCAGGGAATGGAGCATGAGAAGACAGGTTGGAGCCTCATCTCTGTCCTGTCCTTGCTGTGTGACTTTGAGCAGGTCTCTCCGGCTCTTGGGGCCTCAGCTTTCTAACTGCACCCCTGTCCTGCCTCCCTCACAGGACCGCAGCATCGGAAGAGAGGATGTCTAGGAAAGGGCTCCGCAGATGGCACACCCATAGGACCACCGTGCCACCCTCTGCCCCATCCACCCACATCCTGGCTGTGTGACCTCGATGTTTGATGGACTCCCTCGACCTCTCTGAGGCTCACTTTCTCCAGCTCTAAAATGGAGGACGAAGCAGATTAAGCCCCATGAGCAGGTGGCACATGCCTGGGACATGGTGAGTCCTCTAGAAATGTTCACCTGATTCAGATATCGGTGGGTCAAAGGGAAGGCATGACCTTCACTCGGATCATCAGACTGCCTTTGGCCCCCCCCCCCGATGAAGGAGGGAGGGGCCCCCAGAAGCAGAGGACAGCAGAGCTGACAGGGAGGTTGGAGGTCAGTGGGGTGGCTGCATGCCCCAGAGAAGGAGGGGAGCTTGTCCAGGGGTGTGACGACATGGAGTCACCCTTTACTGAGCGCCTGTTGTGAGCCCTGCATTGTGCTGAAGGGTATCATCTCAGTTCTCAATGTGTCCCTGGGGAGCTCATTGTCCCGTCAGGTCTGTCCGAGGGTCAGGATACAGGAGCTTTCAGGTGGGCGTGCGCACTCTTCCTACACCTTCTCCCCATCAGATGAGGGTGTGTGCGTGGGTGGGAGGCAGACCCGGGGTGGAGAACTGAGCTCCCGATTTTGAACAGTTTTGGGGTCTGGGAGCCCTTTAAGAAGATGATGAAAACTATGGACCTTCTCGCCAAAGAGAAGCACATGTCCACACCCAGAGGCTGAAACCACTATCCCTCAGGACCCTGTCCGTGAAGTAATCCTCATCCGGCAGCACTGCCACTGGGCTGGGGCTGGCTGTTGCATGACTCTGCATGTTCGTACTGTAATAATAATCATCATAACAAAGCTACAGTTTACTAGAGGCTGGCATTATGCTAAACAATTTTTATGGATCGTCTCATTTAAGCTCTCAAATATTTGGGGGTGTAAGGAGCGGCATAGCCGTTATTTTTGTTGGTTGTTGGTCTTCAGGAGTGTATACCCGTCTTTGAGGCTCAGCAGGGTTAGGAGGCTTGCTCTCAGCAGAGGAGGTATTCTTGCTGAGGCTCTATCCCTCACCACCTGGGTGTCATCTGTGTCAAACCTGGGCAGGTGCCACTTAGACCTGGCTGAAGTTGGCTGGGGCGAGGTGAGGTGAGGTTGTGGGTAGGCATCATGCCTGGATTGTTCTAAAAGAATTGTACTCCCTATGCCTGTGCCCTCTCTGGGCCTTGGTTTCCTCATCTTTGGATACTCTCACCTCTAATGTCCTTGAGCCCATGATCTGAGCCATCATGGCATCTCCTACCTGGATGCTCAAGGCTGAGAAGTTGGGGTTTCTGCGGGAGCAAAGAATGACCTGATAGTGAAGATCAGGGCTGCTGGGGGTGAGGGGATAGCACAGGCCAGAGTCAGAACACCCAGGGCGGGAACTCAGCCTCAGTAAGCACCCCCTAAGGCCGGCATCATATTGAATCCATGAAGGAAGTAATGAAAGCAATAATGAGGGAAGAGGGACCAGCATTTTAGCATCATTACTCCTCTTTCTGGGCCTCAGTTTCTCCTCTAGGAGAGGGCGTTGGCCCTTCAGTCATTTGCAGGATTTTCATCCCAGGCTGGCAGCAGAGGCTGGTGAGGTGAGGGTGGTCCCTCCCTTTCCTGCCCCACGTCTGTGACTGGTGGCGCCTTCTCCCTGGCTTCACCTCCACTCCCCTCCCATCCCCACCCCCCTTCCCCTCCCACCCCGCCTTCCCCTTTTCCCCTCCCACTCTTTCACAGCCCCCAGCGTGCTGTGCAGTTATTAGTTTAGGTTCATTTAGAATCGGCTTAGCAACCCCACACCCCTGGAACCTGGAAGCTTAAAGCACAAGATGTCTGGCAAATGGAAATTCAATTGCTTTAATATAGAGACTATTTTGCTGCAGTCAAACTGGAGCCTCTTATTAAGAATCTGATGGAATTTCTAAACAGGGAGAGAGGCCCCAAGGAGGGGGCATCGCCCATCACACACCAGCATCGCTCTTGACATATTTATGGCTCCAATAAAATCTCCCATCTGGTATATTTTAAAATAAAATTGAAAATTTATCACTTTCCCTGAGTCGGTTTGTCGTTCTCCCCAGGAGGAGATCGCCAGCCTGAGATTACAGGCGGCGGCAGGCAGGCAGGCGGGCAGAGAGGTTAGGCTGGGCTCTGATTTAAATTTCAATACCTTCCCCATTACAGCTGTCTGGGCTGGGAAAATTACTGGGGGGAAGCAGAGCATGTGCTTCTCCTATTTCTCTGGACACCCGCTCGGCTCTCTCTGCCAGGGCCAACAGACTTGGTTTGTTCTCTCCCTTGCTTTGCCAAAGTCTGGATGAACCAGGACATGGGTGACATGAAAGCCCGCTCCTCTGGGATGACAGTGCCCTAGGCCTGGGAATCAGCATCATCCAAACGCACCCCTCTGGAACTCAGTGGACACCCTGGAGGCTGGATGGATGGTTCAAGAGAGCCCCTCTGTTAATCGGAGCTCAGAGATCAAGATGAGGGCTTAGACTCAGGTAGGGATCAAGGTTCAGTCTATAATCAACACTAGGTTTCAGTCTAAAACTAAGATCAGAACTCAGGCCAGGATCAAGGCTCAGTCTGTTACCAAGGTCAGGGCTCAGACTCAGGCTGTGATCAAGGTTCATTCCATTAACAAAAACAGAGCTTAGACTTATCATCATGGAAGTCAGTTCATATCTCTGAGCCTCAGTTTCTTCTTTAGTCAAATGTGGAGATAGGTCTTGCCCTGCCTGTTTCACAGGACTATTTAGAAGAACAAATGAAAACAAGAGTACCTTCCATTTCTACAGCATTTAATGGCTTATAAAGCGCTTGCACATACTTTATCTCGTTTGGTCCTCACAGTACTGCTATTTTAAACACAAAAATACAGGCTCAGAGAGGTTAAGAAGCTTATCCAAGGCCACACAGCCTGTAAACACAGGCAGGAAGTAGGGGATGGTCCCAGATCTTCCTGACTCCAATCAGTTCCTAGAACACAGTAACACAAAGAAGCAGTGACTGAGACTGTGCTTGTCTACCAGTGCTCACGATTCCCGTTGTCTGTGGTAACAGACCCTCTTCTATTCTGGGGACAATGTGTCCACTTAAAAGACTACATTACCCAGCTTCCCATGCAGCCAGGGGTGGCCAATGAGCTATGAGCAAGGGAACTGTTGGATGGGACTCCTGGGAAGGTTCTGGAATAGGGAGACAGAGAGAGCATGGGCTCTCCCCTTTCACCCCTTCTTGCCTCTTGCCTGGATGCAGACAGGACGGAGTCAGCAGCCACTTTGGACCATGAGGTGACACTGAAGGTAGACAGCAGTGCTGGGACATTGATGGCATGGTGGAGCCACCATACCGATCCTGGGCTGCCAACCTGCAGATATGGGAGAGTAAAAGCACAACTGATTTGTTTAGACCACTATGGTTGGATCTCTGTTACCATCGGGCAAATGTAATTTTTAACTAATTCAAAGGTGTTACTCTGAAAAAGAGTATGGTCTCATGAACTTGGGAATTACCAAGTTACACAGTCTATTTTGCAGGGTTTCCCAAAGCCTTTAAATGCTAACCAATTTGGGGAACCACCAAGCAGGGGATGTACCATGCCACTTTTCCCAGGCTTGCTTGGCACAGAAACTTTCTGTTGTGGCACACTGTGTGTGTGCGCGTGCGTGTGTGTGCGCGCGCGTGCGTGCAAGTGTGCGTGCGTGCATGTGTGTGTGTGTGTATGGGTCTGGGTACCGGGAGACCACTGCCTGATGTGTGAGAGGGGCTGGAAAGTACTGTGCCCAGCAGTGTAATTATTAAAACAAATTAAGTCACCATCCCCTTCTTTTCTGATTTTGTTTAAGCTTTAACTGGCATTCATGATTTCAGTTCCAAACTGTCTAAGGGATACAGGGTCAAGCAGCTAATTTGGAGCTGAAGCTAGGAGAGCTGCCTGGGGTAAGAGGGTTTCCTGTGGCTGCTGAAGCCGTTGTGGACTGGGGCTCAGCTCACAGGTGTAGGGCGTTAGCAGTGCTGTCTCCCTCCTCCACTCTTAATGGTAAGAGAGAAATAGAGGCATGGGTAATAAGGGGCTAGTCCAGGCCCACTGAAAGAGTGGGTGGCAGACTAGGATCTGTAGCCAGATGTCCTGGCTCCTGGTCCAGGGCTCTGCCCATACTCCCTGCCCTCTCGCCAACCTACCCCCTGCCCCGCAGTTTTCTGGAAGTCTCTGGCTGAGTCCCATGCCTGATGCCCTGTCTCTCCTTCTGCAGCAGTGGCTGCTTTTCAGTCCTCTGTGGGGGTCCCATTGCAGGCAGTGAGATCTTGACGTGCCCTTTCAATGCCATTTTAAGAGATTCAGAACACAATAGCAGTAATAGAGGCACCTGCTGCCTGGCTTGGTAATTATTGCATCCCTGTTGGGGTAACTGTTTACTGCCTTGCAAAGGGGTGAAGTCTCTCATTACTTCTCAAATAAGAGTCCTCCTTGGAAAGCAGGGCCATAGCTGAGGGTGTAAGACTGGCCCGAAAGCGTGAATCTTACTTGTTGGGAAGGTTCATCTCGCAAAGACCAGGAGACAGAGATCACTGCAATCAAGCAAGAGGTTTTTTTTATTTCAGCATGCTGGGGTCGCTCTGTCTTCAGGACAGAAGCGGCCCCGAGCCCTTAACACAGGCACTTTTTATACAGTTTTTAGACAGACTTTGGCAACAGGATAAGTTGTACATAGCTCATTGGTCATCTGAGGTGACCTTTAAATTCATTGGTAGCTTTTTGGCGGGTTGGCACGTTAACAAGGAACAGTGTATTGCTTAATCGTCTTCCCCTCTGGGTCAGACCTGGTGGCCCCTAGATAAGGAACTGGTCAGTCCTTCCTGGACTTTCAGTGGTTACTTCTGTAAGAAATTGTAGGGAATTGTAGGGGAATTGTAGAAAAATATAACTTTAGTATATGCAGTTTTGTAACAAATACCTAAGTAAAGCAGCTTCTAAGGGGCCATACAAAGGTCAGGCCCGAGCACACTAAACATTCCAGGAAGGGAATGACCCCCACCTGGTTCCAGGAACTGACTAAGTTCCTTATCTAAAAGCCACCTGGCCAGACCCCGGGGAAGATAAACGATTGAGAAATGCACAGTTCCTTATCGGGGTGCCAGCCAGCCTGCTAAAGCCTACCTGTAAATCTAAAGGCACCACAGATCTATCGGGGTACCAGCCTGCTAAAGCCTACCCATAAATCTAAAGGTGCCACAGATAACCAACAACTCATCCTGTCACAAAGATCTGTTCAGAAAAACTGTATAAAAGGTGCTTGTACTGTAAACTCGGAGTCGCTTCTGTCCAGGAGACAAGGTGACCCCAGCATGCTGGAATAAAGTCCCTCTTGCTTAATTGCATCGGTCTCAGTCTCATGGTCTTTGTGAAGTGAGCCGTCCCAGTCTGTGGGATTTGTGCATGGTGCACGGATCTTACACTCCCTTCCTGGAATCTACCGTGCCTGGGTCCGCCTTGACTATGCTTATCCTCTACATGACCCCTTAGAAGCTGCCTTACTTAAAATGGCTGATGTACTTAAAATGGCGCTAATTATGGTCCCCGTCACAAGCAAGCAGTAGTACAGAAGCAAATCGCGTATGTTAGAGTAATAAAATTTCCTTTTCGAGGGTACTTGGTCACCAGCCTATACTGAGGAGGCCATCAGGAAGCCCCAGTGCAGCAGCCTGTGTGGCGGAGACGAGGGTGGCAGGTGGAGGACGTGGTGTCCAGAATCCTAGACTGAGGATGGGGAGCTTAAGGCTCCCCATCCTCTGTTCTGTTGTGGCTGAGTCCAATCCATTCCCAGACCTCAGTCTCACTATCTGTGCAATGGGGAATTGGATCAGGCCTCTGAGAACTTGCCCAGTGCCATATTTCCAAGGCTCTACTTCTTAAGGAGATTTTAGGGAATTGAGGGCAAAACAGAAGGACAACTAGGTCCCTCTCTTGCCAGGGAACTCCTTGAGGGCTGGATTCATGCCCACTTCCTCTCTCTAGCCCAGAACTTGACCCTGGCATGGCTGGGTGGAAGAACCATCCCGGAGAGAGGGGGAGACACAGCCACATTCTAGGGAAGATGGTGGAGCCAGGGCAGGAGAAGGAAAGAAGGGGAGAGCGGTGGGGAAACACAGAAGCCGGAGACCCCCTCTGCAGAAAAGCCACTATCAAAACTTTAACAAGAGCTTTGTAAACCAGGAAATGAGTCTTTGACTTAGGAGATGAAGGATCATTGAAATGGCAAATTCCCCTTGTGCCTGCAAGGACTGAGAGTGCAGGTGGTCCCACACAGAAAACTGGAAGCTTTTCTTTTCAGATTCCCTGAAGATTCATCTGCAATGCAGATGAAGCATCTTAGAAGCAAGAATGAAAACAGGGTTTGATTTTCACAGAGGCCAATTGAGAGGCCTGCTTCCTGTCCAGCCCGGGGCACCAGCATCTGTGTGTGAGACAGCTGTCCCCAGCTGTGCGGGGGGGGGGGGGGGGGGGGGGGGGGGGGGGGGCGGGGGGCCCTGCACAGGTCCTGCCAAGGTCAGGTGGGTGTGCACACTCACCTACATGTGAATTCACTGCACACAAGTGTACACACACACGTTTACTCAGATCTTCAGCTGAGTCATTCTGGATTTGGTCTTTATAGAAGTTCCAGGCTGTGCCTAGATCTGGGTTCAGCAAATTCATTTAATCTGCACAGCTACTGAGCACCAAGAGCCTGGACCTGGGGATACCATGACAGATAAGAGGTGGTCCCTAAAAGATCTCACAGGCCAGTTGGGGAGACAGATAACTAGGTAAACACCTTAGAGAAGAGAGATCTATGGGAGCACAAAGAAGGGCATCCAGCCCAGGCTCAGGAAGTCAGGGAAGGCCTCAGAGCTGCACTATCCAATACAGTAGCCCAAGCCACATGTGGCTATTTTCATTTAAAATAGTTAAAAACACATGAAACACTCAGCTCCTCAGTCTCACTCACCACATTTCAAGTGGTTAGTGGTTACCATTTTGGATAGTGCAAAGATAAAATATTTCCATCATCACAGAAAAGTCTATCAGACAGCGCTGTGAGGATGGACAGCCTTCCCCAGGTGAGGACCACAGAGAGTTGTTCCAGTTCCAGGGAGCAGCTTGTGCAAAGGCCTGGAAGCTAAACGCAGAGGTGTGAGGAGGAGGGGGACGGTGTGAGGAGGAGGGGGACAGTGTTCAGTGACGCTGGAGAGGAGGGAGGAACTCAAATCACAGCTAGACGCTCTGCCTGTGTTGGTGAGGAACTGAGATTTTGTCCTGAATGTTTGGGGAGCCTTGGAAGGGTTTCTACAGTGGCAAGGTCGGGTTTTCATGTTAGAAGAGTTTGCTTCGTGGAGAATGAACTGGAGAGGAGCAAGCCTAGAGGCCAGGATCTCACAGGGTGGGAACATTGCCAATGCCCAGGTGAGAGCCCAGGTTAGGGGAGGGGCCTGACCCAGGAGTGGGCACCTCAGAGAGGGGCTCCTAGCTTCAATGACAGGGTGGCTGGGGGGCCCTTTGTGGGGAGGAGAGGGAAACTGGGGGTGGCCAGGCTGGGGGGAGGGGAGGAGCTCAGTTTGGGCTGTGCTGAGTGTAAGAGGAGATGGAGACCCCTGCACCTGGCAGGTAGGTGAGGGCACCTGGTCCTCTGGGGAAAGTTGGGGCTGGAACTACTGACTGGGTGGTCCTCAGCAAATAGGTGGGTGTGCAAGTCCTGCAAGGGGCTGAGGTCTCAGGACAGTCCTTAGTAAGATGGCATTGGAGTGCTGGAACTCACAGGTGAGTTAGTGACCAAGAGAGAAAGAGAAGGAGCCAAGGGAGGTCAGAGTGCCAGAGAAGGGTGATGGAGACCACATGTCCCTTTGGAGGTGTCGGCCATGCTTGGGGTGCGGGAGCTGTAGCTCTCATCTAGACAGGGTTCTTGCAGGAGACAGGATCTGGGCACGGTGGGGACAGGCTTGGAGAGGAAGGGAATGGGAGTGGCTTTCATCCCATCAATGACAGGGAGGCAATGGGGCAGCTTGTGTTTTCCGAAAATGGCCACAACATTCTGCCCATCCCACAGGCTCTTCTACAGGTTGACCTCGTCACCTGCTTCTGATGCTGTAGGTCTGTGCCCTTCCTCTTAAACCTGGGCAGACTTGTGACTGCTTTGACAAATACCGTACAGCCGAAGTACACTCTGGGACTTCGGAGATTAGGTCATAAAATGCGGCGCAGCTTCCACCTTGTCTGCTGAGATGCTTACCCCTAGAGCTTTGAGCAGCCCTGAGATGTCCTACTAGGCCTGAGGCCACCATGCTATGAGGAGGCCCCAGCCATGGGAATGGTCCCGTGAAGGTCCTGGTCTACAGCCCCATCCCAACCACTAGACATGTGAGTGAAGGAGCCTCTGGATGACTCCAGACCCCAGAGACACAGTCACCCCTAGCCACTGAGGCCCCAGACATCCCGCAGCAGATACAGACTGTCCCTTCTGTGCCCTGTTCTAATGCCTGACCTGCAGAATCCATGAGCATCATAAAATGGTCATTGTTTTATGCCCCTACATTTTGGGATGTTTTCTTAGTAGTGTAAGACTGGCCCAAAACCGCGAATCTTACTTGTTGGGAAGGCTCATCTCGCAAAGACCAGGAGACAGAGATCGCTGCAATCAAGCAAGATGTTTTTTTATTCCAGCATGCTGGGGTTGCTCCGTCTTCAGGACAGAAGCGGCCCGGAGCTCTTAACACGAGCACTTTTTATACAGTTTGGTAGACAGACTTTGGCAACAGGATGAGTTGTATACAGCTTATTGGTCACCTGAGGTGACTACAGACGAGGAACTGGGGAATTGCCCAACAGCCCACCCCTTGTGTGGTTAGGCCCTTCCCAGAACTGGGTGAACTTTGGGCGGTTTGGGAAGCCCTCTATCTGCCCTTACCAGAAAGTCCCACCCGCAGGGGCTTGTAAAACCTTGTGCAAGCTAATTACAGAAGCAGAAAAGCTAGTCAGTTAATATTTAAGGGTGGAGGAAGGGGTTCAGGTCCACAGTAGCAATAGTAGTAACTGGAACATGCAGAAAGCCAACAGCCCAGGCTATGGGTGAGTGGCAGGGATGGGGGACTCCTGGCTGGTGGGGAGGGGTTAGGCACAGGAAGTGGAGTAGATTGAGCAGGGGCCAATTCTATGAAAGCAGGTGGGGAGTTCAGAGAGGAGGCTTGAGCATCAGAGACAGCTCTGGCCTGGGGGTTACCCCCAAGGCAACATGAGGCGGGTCCTGGTGGGAGCAGCCTCAAGAGGCAGGGAGGGCTTTGGAGTCTTACAGTTTTATGTTTAGTTCCTAGTGCTTTTACTAACCAGCTTTCTCTGAGCCTCAGTTTGCTGACCTGGAAAATGGGGTACAAATCCCTCCCGGGTAATTGCATCGTGAATATGACTTCTCTTCCTTTAATCATTTTTTTCTCCTTTATTTCTTATTAACAAGGACCCTCACATGTGTATAGACTTAACTGTTGATAAATACATGCAAGAGGCAGGCTGTGTGTGCCATTTTATAGACACAGAAAATGAAACTGAGAGGGGTTAGGAGCATCCCAAGGCCTCCCGGGACTCAAGCCTTCAGCTTGCACTTTTTCTGCAACTGCTTGTTCTTCCCCTGGATGGAGGCAGGGCCGAGAGGAGGGCGGGCAGCCCCAAGGGGGCCTGGGTGTGGCCACCAGAGCTAGATTAAGCATTCCTCCCCAGCCCTGCCCCAGCCCCAGCCTCGGCAACTGCTTGAACTTTGGAGTCCCAGATAAACTGTAGCCCCAGGAGCCACAACCAGAGCGGCTGACCCAGCCCTTTCCGCCCATCCTCCCACTTGAAAATGCCTGCTTCCTGCCTCTGGGTCCTGGGGTCAGCCACTAGGGAGTGCCCACTGGGGCCCAAGACTTACTCCAGCCTCCTGGGGTCCTTGCTGCATGGGCACCCCCACCCCCAAGCCCTCAGCACCTCGGATCTGCCACCTGGACCCCAGCTCCCCTCCTCTGGCAGCCCTCCTCAGCATCTGGTTCCTCCCCCGAATGCAGTGCTGTTGCCTGTAGCAACCGAGCTCCAGGCCAGATCCTGATCCTCCCCCCCACCCCGTTCTTTTCCTCCTCCTCCTCCTGCTTCCTTACTCCCATCCTTCCTTCCCCCCACCTGTAGAGACAGTGCCCAAGGCTGGAAGGCTCCCCACACCCCAAACCCTGTGCCAGCTGGGTGGCCCAGCCAAGCCCATGGCCTTTCCATGTTCCTCAGATGATGATCTCAGTCAGTTCCCTTTGCCTGCCCAAGTCTTGGGGACCCACGGGATGTCACAGGAAGACTCTCAGGAAGGGCTCTTAGGGCACCCCAGGCACAGAGCTAGTGACTACAGAGAAGAGAGGAGACTCGGGAGCCGAAGAGGATTTCTCCCCTTCAGAGCTGTTTGAAGTGGTGAGTTCCCCAGGGCTGGAGGCATGCAAGTGATGACAGTGCTGTGCTGGTGCGGCACAGGGCAGGGGAGGCGCGCAGCCCGGACCCCGGCAGTCTTGAAAGGGAGGTCGATGAGGACTTGGCTTATGCCTCCCCGGCTGTCTCTTTTATCCTCATCTCCTTTTGCCCAACCCCTGAATTCCCAGAACCTTTAGCAACACCCCCTCCCCCATCCCTACCCTCCCAGAGGCTCCACATTTCTCAGCTGGGCCCTAGAGAGAAGGACAGCACTAATGAGGGCTACTTGGATACAGTGACATCATCCACCCACAGGCAAGCCCGGTGCTCAGCACAGCTGTTGAGTGGACACAAATAGGGGCTCAGCAGGGCAGGGCCTATGCAGCCCCCAACCCCCGATTCTTTAGTGCCCAGCCTCCCCCTCCCAGACTCCTCAGCTCACACTCGCAGCTGACCCTCCAGGCTCTGTCCCCGTCATCCCCTCCCTGGTCTCCGGCCGTGGCCTGTGTCACCTGTGGTCCAGCCATGTCTAACTCGCTCCCGGCTCACCCTACTCTCTTCTCTGTGCCTCCCTGTCTGAACTGCTTTCCACTCTGATGCAGCTCAGAGGCCACCTCTTTCAGGAAGTCTTTCCTGACTGCCCAAGCTGTGCGTGGTGCCTCTGCTAGGCTCTGCCAGCCCCTGTGCTCACCTCTTACAGCTCTCTTACGCCACTGAGTAGTCGCCATCTGTTTACATGTTTTTCTCCTGAGTGCACCATAAGGTCCTTGGGGCAGAAATTCTGTTCCCCGTGTTTGTTAAACACTGAGTGGGAAGATCAGAATAGCAATACCCCTGCCTCTCCCTGGGCCTCAGTTTCCCCCACTGTAATGTGAGGGCGACAGGTCAGTGGTCTTTAAGGATCCTTTTGACAGGTGAAGGTGATTAAGTCTGGGCTGTTTGCCCTCCTAGTCCCCCAGTGCATCTCCTCCGAGTTTTAGGACTGAGCCTTAGGGACTGGGTGTGAGGGCCAAGTTCTGGGTAGGTCCTGACCCTTTCTCAGGCCTCAGTTCTCATCTGCTGAATGGGGAGAATAATCACTGCTACCTGCCTCTCAGGCTGCTGTGAGGCCTTGGAGACGGCGGCCAGACCAGGCTTCTCCATCAGAAACAGCCAGAACAGCTCGGGCTTGACTGCCGCCCCCTTCTGGACAGCCCAGCTCTTGGGCTCAGGGGTCCCTGGGGCTCTGCTGCCCTCCAGCGGCCAGATGCCCCTGGGCACTTAGAACCAGTGAGCTTCTGGCTAATTCCACAGGCATCCACCCCAACCTAGGACAGATGGAGAAGGTGGCAGGGACTTGTTGGCGGTCACCCAGTGAGTCAGGGGCAGCACTTCCAAGTCCAGGCCTCCAGCACTTCCAAGCCCAGGGTAGGGTTTATCGTCCTGTGGGAGAAGAGCCAGGAGAGGGCACTCTTCCCACACCTGCTGACCCCCCTCACCTGGGGACACCTCCTGTGCAGTTGGCCTCTCCCTGCCAGCCACTCTCAATGCTGGCCTTGACTGAGGCTCTGAGAATTGTTCCCCGTGCCTGCGCAGGAGTCATCCCCAATTCGTGGGCCTGTATCAGAGGGCTGCGAGGGGTGCCTTAACCTCCTCCCTCCTTGATTAATCAAATACTTAAAATAATGGCCACGGTCATGATTGATGGACAGAGCATAGCTAATTACCCTGGAGATTAAAATGACTGTTTCTGTTTTAAAAGGCTGCAAATGAGTTAATTATTTCCTTTGCTCACCTCTCTAACCTTGTTACACTTCTAAATGAATAGCAATATTGATCTTGGAACTGATTTTGGTGTTACGCTGCCCGAGTAGGTTTAATTAGGGTTTGAAAACGCTGCAGTGCCTCCTTCTTCTGACCGGGGAAATTAGCCTTGGGTTTTACTTACATTTCACATCCGTGTCCTCAGCAGAGACAGAAGGGCTAGAACGTGGCACGGTGGTGCCCGCCAGCCCCCGCCCTGCCCTGGCTCCCTGCTCCACTCCCCGGCCAGCATGGACTGACCCCTGCCTGTTACCTCTCAAGGAAATACAGCAGGAAGGCCGCTGGGGTCAGCTAGTTTAGCCTCCTCTCGTCACACCTGAGGCTCAGAGGCTTGGATATGACACAGAAGGGCCCAGCATCACTTGGCGAGGTGAGGGCAGGTCTGGGACCTGAAACTGTCAGGGATTTCCTGCGCTGGACCTTGATGGCTCCCTGGCTGAATAAATATCTCACTTCTTCTCCAAATGCCTAAGGAGCCTCTTGGTCCTCCACCCACTCCAGCTCCATTCCACCTCTCCTCTCCACCTTAGGGCTGTCAATGCAGTGGGGAACAGAAGAGGGAGCAGGGTCAGGAGACCAGCATCCCTACCTGCATCTGTTGCTGACATACGGTGACCTTGAGTGACCTTGAGCTAGTCCGGAACATCTCTGGGCCTCTCTTTACTGAACTTGACAATCTGTCTTATGTCACTCCCTCCAACCTCCCCCGCCATGAGTCTTCAAGGGCAAGTGGGTGGGGGCCAGGCACAGAGAGGCAGGGTGGGGAGAGGGTGGGACAGGCACAGTCTGAGGACCCAGGACTGAGGGTGTGTCTGCTTCTTATTCAGAATAAAACCTTCCTTGACCTTGGCTCCCCCCTGCCATGACCAGACCAGTTCCAGTCCCACTTCTTGAAAGAGTTGGCTACATTTGTTTCTCCTCTCACTGATTCCTACCCACTCCTGTCCTCCGTATGATGTCTCCCCAGTAATGCGATCCTCACCGAGGTCGCCAGCAATCTCTGAGTTGTCAAGCCTAGTGCACACTTCTGCTCAGGGGTCTGTGGCACAGATCTGCCTTGACACCTCCTTTTCTTCCTGCAGCCGCTGTGGTGCACACAGCTCCTGGCTTTCCTCCCCCTCCTCCCTCTTGGGACAGGTATCTCCCCTCCCATCACTTTAGAGCCTCAGGGTTGAGCCTTCTTTCCTCTTCTCTTCTCACTATCCATGCCCTCCCCTGGTGAGGCCATCTCTCTCATGGTTGTAAGGTGGGTGTATCCCAAATCATTGTCCTAGCTCAGACTTCTCCCCTGAGCTCTATGTAGATCCAGCCAGGGAGTGACATGGTCAGATTCACACTTTAGAAAGGCCACTCTGGCTGTGGTTTGGAGAATAGCAGGAGAAGGCAATGGTGGAGGTGGGGAAGCTGTGAGGTGGCTGTTTAATTCTAAGCAAGGAAATATTCAGGCCTGTGACAGAAGGGACGGGGAGGGAGGTGTGATCCCCTGGATTAGGGGATTGATTTCCTTGGGGGGTTCCAGGCCAATGCTCCATTTTCAAGTTGAGTGCCTTTGGCTGATACTGGTGACACCAGGGAGAGAAAGGCTTCCAGGGAGTGTTTGGTTTGTAGGGTTGAGTGTGAAGTACCTACATGGACATCCAGAAAGAGAAAGGGAGGCCCAAGGAAGGTAGGTGACTTGCCCAAATTGCTACAGTTTGTGGCCCCTCGTGGCACGGGTCATCATTGCTGCAAGGAGGCTGGCAGTGACTGCATGTCTGGAGGCAGAGCTTTTCTTCTGGTCATGGTTCACTGCGGTAGATGAGACAGCCGGGAGGATGTGGGAGAGAGAAAGGCCCTGCATTCAAGCCCAGCAATTCATGCCTGAGATGCCCAGTGAAGTCTGGGAGCCAGGCCACGTGCCCCTGTCAACAAGGGAAAGAAGCATGGAGACTGAGGACCAGAGACTCTAAACTGAACCCCAGCCTTGGTAAAAAACTGAGTTGTGAACCAGATCACATACTGAGTCCTGATCCCGGTCACATTCACAGCTCTTGTCTCTATCACAGTCTGAAGGAATAGGTTTTAGTGGCCTCTGCATCTGGAGGTCCTGCAGTGTCAATACTGGAACTTTTGGTGGCACAATTGAAGACAGACTCAAAATCACACTAAAGGAGCCAGCAGCAATGTCCACTCTGGCATCAGGGTCCTCACATGCCTACAAAGCTCACCAGTTGCCACTGGGCTTTCTGGGTCCTCAAGACAGAGTGGCCTTTGGATGGAGCTGTTTGCTGTTGTGGCTACACTGTCATTCTCTATGTCACTGTGTCCTGTGGCTGCTCAGCTCCACTTGGTCTACTGGATATAGAATATTACGTTGCCTTGCTGAGTCCAGCGTGGTGGTTCAGAGTTCCGGACTCTGGAGCCAGACTGCCCAGAATTCAAGTCCTGGGTTTCACCACCCCAGCTGTGTGACCATGGACAAGTTGCTTCACCTCTCTGTGCCTCAGTTTTCTTATCTGTAAAATAGGGGTGATGATAGCACTTACCCCATAGGGTTGTCATAAAGATTAACATGAGTTCATTCATATTAGGTGCTTAGTGCCTGGATTGGTGAATGCTGGTGAATGCTCTATTTGGGTTAGGTGTTGCTAGAATTTGGCTGACACTGTGAGATCATAATACTTCAGGGAGACCTGTATTCAGGCCTGGGAGGGACCAGTACAGTTTAATGACAATTATTTGCTGTCTACTCTGTGCTGGGCACTGGTGACACAGGGAGAAAACCCCACACTCTTGCCCTCAGGGGGCTTACTGTCTGTGGCGACACCACCCTAACGCACACTATGTGTGCTGTATGGGGGGAAAGTGGGCAAGAAGTACTCCCTGGGGGGATGGTCGATATTCATAACAGTAACTTTGTTGAGTGCCTACTATGTGCTAGGCCCTGCTCTGGGGGCTTTGCACATATTATGTCATTTCATCCTTACGAAAGGATGATATGTAACAACATAACAATTATCCCCATTTTCTAGATACCTCTGAGGCTCAGAAAGGATGGGACAGGAGAGGCCTGAGGCTTTTCTGTGCCCGGGAATGATGTGAGCAGAGGTGTGACTGAGCCCCAGGGGTTCTGGCTGAGAGGTGTAGTGTGGGTGAGGGCCTTGACACAGGCGGAAAGGCCAGGCGGAGGTGCTCTGCTCAGTGATCACTTTGCACCAGAACCCAGCAGGGCTCCAGCACAAGAGAACAGGGCGTGGACCACCCCACCCCAGGCCCAGCTCTGAACACCAGGACCAGTGGTGAGTGTGGAGCATGTGTTAAGTTGTGCACAGCCCAGTTGTGCAGTGTGAGGCCTGCTTATCTCCTCAGGGGCCCCGCCCCATAGACCCAGGCAAGGCAGGGCTCAGGATAGAGGGCATCGCTGGCTGGGAGGGCTCCGTGGGGTGGGCAGGGCCAGCAGAAAGGGGTGGAAGGAAGGTGCTCTGGGTGGGCCTAGAGGCATAGCAGGGCAGCAGGGGTCAGGGGACCTCCCACTCAGCTCTGGCCCCAGGGGCTTCCTCCCAGCACTGTGGCCCGAGAGAGCCCCGACTACCTCTACCCCCAGACTGGGGAACAGAGGCTGGAGCCTGCCAGGCAGGCGCTGGGGCGTGGGGCGCCTGTACCTCCCTATTCCCTGTGCCTCTTGCCCCCACTTGTCTCCCCCGCACAATTAGCGGCTCTTGTCTCTAATTGATTCCTCTGGTACTCACAGGACAATTAGAATTTAAATTGCCTTTTACAAAGGTCACAAAAACATGATCAAAGAGGAATCTATTAGAGGGGCTGGGGCGGCCCTTCCTTCCCGGCCTCCCAGAGCGTGGGGGTGGAGGCCAGGACTTTCAGAACCATTGCCACCTGCTTGGGGCCATTCTTTCACCCCAAGGACTTCCCCATGACTTCCTGGTCCCCGCTGTGTAAAGGGCGGAGGAGGGGTGAATCCACACTCCCCGGCCTGGGGTTCGAGGCCTCATTTCTGCTCCTCCCATGTCTTGCCTTCCTCAGCCTGTATCCTGCTGGCCCCAATACTGTTGCTCCAACTATGCTCCAGATGGCCTGAACCTGTCCGTCACCAGCCCTGGGACTTTAATAAGCTATTGCCCCCTCCAGACCTCAGTGGCCTCGCCCATGAAATGGAGCTGATCCATTTTGTTTCCTAAAGCTGGGAGGCTCCACATGAAGAGTGCCCTGCTCCGGCCGTCTGCCTTTTGTTTTTCTGAGCCCACTTATATTCTGTCCACTCCCTCCACTGGCTTCCACAGCAGCCTGCACATGGCTGGGCACATGGGGAGAAGGGACTCAGGGCATGGATCCAACTGACAGGTGGCATGGTTGGCTAAGGAGAGCCCCGGTCTCCACCCACAAGGGGTCCACCCTCCAGCAGGGTAGATGGGAGGCCTGTGTAGCAGGCACCACCAGCTTGTGCAGGAGTCAGGTCTGAGGAGGGTTTGCTCTGGGCTTCAACCTCCCCATCCATGCAACAGGGGCTAGGCTGCAAGGTACCTGACAGCCCTACTGACTCAGGTTTTTGGTCTTGGGTCAACTCGGGATTATTGGGTCTGGGGCTTGGGGCTAGAGGAGGCTAGATGGGGGGCATTGGCAGTGTCCAGAGCCTGGCCTAGCCCACTGCTGGGGTTGGGGGGAGGGTGGATAACAAGAGGCCAGGAGGGGCTTGGCTTTCTGGAGGCCACCAGACCCTGACCCCACTCAGCTGAGTCAGTTTCTGGGTTAGCCCAACCAGTTTCTGCCACCCAAACTGGGAGGGCTGCACCTAGAAAGCACGTGGAGGTGCCCATCCTGCCAGACTGGCTACAGGAGGAAGTGGGGATGAGGCACAGATGCTCTCTCTGCCCTAGGTGGCCCTCCACTAAGGAGTAGCCCTCTCGGTGATTCCATCAGGCTTCAGAAAGAAGCAATGTTCACTGAGCACCTACTGTGTGCCAGCCCCTGGGCTGGAAGCCTTGGGTGTCTTACCTCACACGTTCTTCCAGCAATCCTATATGTCACCATTTCACAAATGAGAAAACAAGCTCAGAGAGGCTGAGCATCTTGTCCAGGGTCACACAGTGAGGGACCGACAGAGCTGGGATTTAAACCCAGGCTTGCCTGGTTCCAAAGAGAAGCCCTGCACGGCCAGGATTCCATTAATTTGGGACACAAACTCAGCATCAGGGCACCACAGGTTGTAGGATGTCATGTGGCTCCACATGAGCAGGGCAGTGTGCATGGAGCCCAGCTGGGAGTCTGCGTGGCCTTTGGGGGAGATGGGCGAGGTATCAGTATTCCTGCTCACTCTGCAGTAGCTCCCAAGGTCAAGAGACATCACCATTCCCCGTTCAGAAGCAGGCATGGGGCCTCAGGGCGGGGAGGATTACCCAGGTAACCCAGCCTCATTACCAGACCTAGCAATCTCCACGTGGATGCTGAAGCAGGCAGCGCTGGGACGCAGGCCGGCAGCACAGTCAGTGAGCGCCCTGCCCCCTGACCTGGTGTGAGCAGGCCCTGCCACCCATGTCTGAGGAGGTCCACATTAAAGTGGAGGCAGGAGGGGCGGGGGAGGACAGGTTCACTCAGGATCCTCAGAGGGGGAGAAAGAGGACTACCCCTTGCAATCCAGAGCAGGAAGCTGGCAGAGCCATCTGTCCATGCCCCTCTCTTAGAGACCCTCCGTCTTGCTCCCTCAGCAGAAGCGACATGGGAAGAGTGGCATGTGAGGCTGGGGGTGCTGGGGGAGGGGGCTGCTCTTGTCTGGGGCACCCTCACTGGCAGGATTTTTTGCTCTGACCCTGGGTCTGGCCAGGGCCAGGTGGTGCTGGGTGTTCAGCTGGTGCCTGAAGTGTGAGAAGGGAGAAGGTCTCCCCGGGGCCACAAACCCCACAGGCCCAGGGGAGCAGGCCCACAGGCTATTGAGATGGCAGTGGTTAAATGAAGTGGCTGTCGGCGAGCCAGGCAGGGCACGTTTTCTGAACAGAGATTTATGGCCTCCCTGCTCCATTTACTGCCCAGTCATCCTGGGCCCTCCCCAGCACCCAGCCTGCCTGAAGGAGGCCCATTCTTGGGCCCCAGGAGCTCCTACCACGTGGGAAGCCAGCCGGGGCTGCCATGCCTGGGCCACAGAAATGGGGGGTGGCCAGGGCTGAATCCTGGGGCCACACCACTGCCTGCCTTCATCCTCAGAAGAGGAGCCCAAGGCCCAGGGAGGGCATGATGTCACATGGGGCCTTGTCCACACTCCTTTGTTCAGGATTCTGCTCAGGCCCGCAGCCTCTGAGGACCTGGCTGGCCTGGACCCAGGCCCTCATATTGGCCACCCCCTCCCTCACCCCCATGTTCCCTTACCTTCTCCCAAGCTGCTTGGGACAGGTGGGGTTCTTCTGCCCCGTAAGCCTTCCTTCTGTCCTGGATCCTAGGGCAGTGGTGACAGAGCAGGGGACGGGGGCTGGCCCTGCCTCACCTGTTCTCACATGCACATGCCTGCGTACAAGCACGTGTGTGTTGGGCAGCAACACAAATGAGCCAGCATTTCAGGTGGTTTTAGGGTGAGACACTGTGCTTGGAGCATTTCATCTGCAGAAGCCACTGACCTGGACATTGTCAGATGTGCTTGGAACAAATAGAACAGCAACAATAACAGTAAAGAATCAACATATAAAACATGTGGGACTTGGAGTCTCCAAAAGCATCCTTGGACCAAACGCTTCTTTGGAATGGTCTGGCCTTGGACCCCCAGGCTCACCACAGATCTCAGCTAATTAGAATCCGGTAGGGAGGACACCCCTTTCCCAGCCCTGGGCCTTCAGCAGATCTATGCCCTAGCGAGGGAGAGCAGGACCTGCCCTGCTCCCCAGTGCCCATTGCTGGGACCCTTCTAAGTCACACTAACCAATGGCAAAAGTGAATTGAGGATGGCCGGTGACCACTACTCAAATAGTCAGACTTACCTCAAAGATGTTCTTGAGTAGGAACATTGATGGCTTTCAGGAGTGCCATCTATCTCAGGTGGACTGTCTGCATGGGCCTCACATGCAGGGCAACCTCTGGCCCAAGACAGTACCAGGGCTGTGCCCATCAAGAATAGCCCAAGCCTGGGCCACAGCTTGCTCTGGACAGGCTCCTACCTGTCTTGGCTCCCTGAGGCCTTGAGGCAGCAAGGTCTCAGTCAGATTCTATGCCTGAGGTCAAGGTTGTCAGGAAGGCTGGGAGGAGCTCCCTGTCCCCAAAACAAGGCCTCAGCCTGGCTCCAGGTCCCTGCAGGCTCAAGCCCCAGCAGCCTTTCCCAACCTTTCTCTCCTTGGCTCCTTGTGCGCACAAACTCAAGGACCTGCTGGTGTCATTTGTACCTGGCGCTCTCCCACCTCCTAGCCTTTGCTCAAGCTGTTACTGTCTTCCCCACCCTCATCTCCCCTTTTTTCTGATCGTCTCTATTTGCCAAGACCAAGATCCCATGAGGCTGCATCTTGTTGTTTCTCCCTGGAGGGGGTCTGGCCCTCACACTGTTAGGTGTGAGGGTCCTGGACTTTCTCTTCAGTTGAAAGAAGGTTGATCTGGGATGAGCATAGACAAAAGGCTCATTTTGTCCTGTTGGATTCCCGATGGCCTCATCTGTAAAATGGGGAGAACAGCATTGCCCATCACCCTGAACCTCCCCCGTCCTTGCCGCAAGCTCCCATGTTCTGCCCCTGTCCACTGTGGACCTCAGGCTTAAAAAGAGGGGTTAGCATGGGAGGGTGGGGCGGGCCAGAGCAGAGCAGGTGTCTGGTTTTTGTGAGAGCGTGGAGTTCAGAGGGTAGGGAAGGGGTGCTGGCTGAGTCAGGACCAGCTTGTGAGAAAACTGGAGGGGTTAGAGTGCAGCAGAGGGGGTTCTCCCTGCTTTAGGGCCTGTGAGGAAGGGTAAGGGGTTTGTCGGCAAAGGCGAGGAGGTGCGAGGCTTCCAGCTGTGCCTGGGGAGCAGGCAGGGGCTGTGTGCGTGTCTTGTGTGTGTGTGTATGTCGTGTGCATGCGTAGTGTATTGTGGGGCTGTCGAATGTGTGGTATGCAAATATGAAAATGCACACGTACCCATGTGTATTTGTTCATCTGTGTGAGCACGTATGTGTGTCTATGTCTATGCATATGGTGTGTTCATGTGCCTAATGAGTATGCATGTGTATATGATGCGTGCATACGTGCAAGTTTGTATGTGTGATTTACACGGTATTGTGTAGGGTAAGTGTAGGAAGTATGCGTGTGTGTGTGTGTGTGTGTGTGTGTGTGTGTGTGTGTGTGAAATATGTATGTCCTTGCCTTGTGCCTGTGAGTAGCAAGGCTCCTTGCCTAGTGCCCTTGACCCTGGACCCTGGGCCCCCACAGCCCACAGTTGCCCTAGACATGTGCAGACCGAGACCACCCACTGCCCCTACCTAGGCTACTTTTCTGCTGGGAGAGCAGCCTGTCCCCTCCCGCCACTCCTCCTAGACTGGTCCTGAATGGGACCCATCACCTCCCTCCCTCTGGATGCCCCACTCTTCTTAATGAAGCCTAAAATCTCCAGAGCACAGGCCATTGGGGTGGCCCTCCCTCCCCCCACCTCTGTTCCCCATCCCAGACCCTGCACAACCCTCTCACTCCAATACCCTTGCTGGAAGGGGCCCTGGTCCCATTCCCCAGAAGGAGAAACAGACAGGGGAGATAGGTTAGGAAATGACCTGCATCCAGCAGCTGAGAAGGGTTTCTAGGAAGGTCACCCGCCCCCCCCCACTCAGAGTGAAACTAGTTCCAGGCCCATCTTGGGGATCCTGGTCCAGTCCTCCTGGAGCCCACTGCCCTTGAAGTGACTGCCTGTCCCCTCGGCCCCACTGTTAGCTGTGCTCAAGGCCTCCTTGCTGCCCACATCATGGGAAAGATGATAGGTGAGTGATAGACAGGTCACTCCCTCCTCCCACCCCCTCACTGCCCTAGTGGGCCATCCACCTCCACTCTGGGGTGTCCTGGAGCCTGGGCTGAGAAGTGTGGTGGCCACGGCCCTCTTGTGATTCTGCCCCTGGGGCCCCACCCCCAGTTTCCAGGGCTTCCTTTGGGCTATAATACCCCCTTTCCTGCACCTGCTTCTCCAAGTTCTGAGACTCCATAAGGTTCCATCACCCATTATTCATTCACTGGTGCCTGGCCCTGGCTGGCCCTGGCCTTCCCTGACAGGGACACAGCAAGAAAGCAAAGGAGGCTTAAAGTGTAAGAACCTGTCTGAGGGGTGGAGGAGGGAGGACCCAGGTCCTGACTTTGGGGGGGTCTCCATGTCCTAAGGGGTGGGAGGCCAGCAGGTAGCATACACATGCGTGCACACGTGCTCAAGACAGTGGTGATGGGGAAATGGGCCAGGCGGGGTCTTGGGTGGGATGGATTCAGCCCTCGGGGAGTGGTAGCCCAAGGATAGAGCCCCCTGGGAGCCCCTTATCCAGATCAAGGGCCTTCCAGGGGGGAGCTTCCTGGCCAGAGCTGATGCCAGGGGTCAGGGCTGAGGAGGGGGCAGAGGGAGCAGATGCAGAGAAGGGAGGAGAAGACTCAGAGGAGAGAGCCAGATGGATGGTGCATAAGGGGGAGACACCGGGAGGGGCGAGCAGCCCTGGGGCAGTGGTGAGGGGAGGAGGGTGAGACACTGGCCAAGTCAGCTGAGCTGGACATCAAAGCCCTGAATGTGTTCCCAGGATGCTGAGCTGCCTCCCACGGAGAGACAGATGTCCCTTTGATGGTGAGAAGAAAGAATATTGTACAGCGGGGGCGGGAAGGGGGCAGGGGGAGACCAAGTCTCCTTCTGGCCACCCAGGGAGTGGGAGATTCCATGGCAGATGTCATGCCCTCCACGCCCAATGGACTGTGAAGCCAGACCCATCCCTGGGGTCCTCATCTACTAAGGAAATGGGCAGCTACCCTGAGGTCAGGGGTCTAGTCAGGGGTTGGTCTCACACGCTTGTCGGCCTCAGGAGTGTGTTGTGTGCACGGCCTGCCCCTCCAGCCCCAGCTGGCCCTCACACCCCAGTGAGAAAGAGGCACGCTCCGTTTGCAGTCCCTGGGCCTCTGAGTTCCACCTCTGTTGCCACCTCCCACGGTCTCCCTGCTTGGTGCACCTGTAGCACTGCCACTGGGCCACAGGCTGCCTTCATGAGGATTAGCAAAAGGCGCCCCACCTCCAGACGCTTTTCTGTCGTACTAAATGTGCACATCTAGGATGACCACACTGTGAGTGGAGCCTTCTAAATGCACCATGTTCCTCAGCAAAGCCCTCTATGACCATTTCAGCCTGGAGGCCCTCATGATGCCAGGTGTGAAGCTGCATCCAGCACTTGGCGAGAGCAGCGGCGGCCTTGGGCGTCCCACCTAGCAGCCCGGGTTCGAGCGCAGGTGGTGCCTCTTAGGAGAGAGTTTGCTTCCTCCCAGGGGGAGTCCAGCTTCCTCCACTCCACTGTCACACCCCAGAGAGGGCACACTTGGGGGGCGCTGCCATGTCTCCACCAGTGCCTCAGGGGCCCTGAGTACAGGCCGCAGTTAGCTCATGGGCAGGTCTAGAAGGTGGATTCCAGCCCACCTGCAGGGTGGGAAGAGCAGCCTCCAGCCATGGAGGTGAAGAAGAGGGCTTGGTTCATGGTTCCAGTTCTAGGACCACAAGTAAATGTCCTGCAAAGGTCCCAGGTAAAACTCAACTGGCTCTGAAAGCCACAGAGCCTCTGCAGCCTCCTTAATCCAGGCTCCTTGGAAAGGCTCCTTTTGCATAGAGGGGTGCCTCACCACACCCCTCTGCCCACACCTACGCTAGGAGGGCAGATCCTGTGCCGAGGTCCTGGTCTCCTTTTGACCCTACAGCTGTCCTTACATCCCCCTGACCCCTGTGACCAGATTCTGCTGGTGGGTCCATGGTGACCCATAGGCCCCTCACCCCAACTCTGCTGTGCTTTGCTGCCTACTGCTGGGTCTCCAGCATTTGTGCCATCAGCCCCTCCAGGCTCTGCCCACACACCGCCCCCACCATGTGTCCATGAGGCCGAGCTGTTCCAAAGACCCCTGGCTGCCTTCACATCTCCTGTATAAACAGAAGCTTTTAGACTGCAGCGTCCACAGCTGCTCACCAGACATGCCCAGACCCCCTGGTGCAGAAATCCAGTAAAGCCTCTTCTTGTCCAGAGAAATTCCACACCACCTTCCACGTGGGCCCAGGCTCCACCAGCATCCTGGTGGGAAAACCCAGCCAGCCCCCAGTGGACTTGGCTCTGACCCCGTGGAAAGAAAAGAGGGAAATAAGAGGAACGTGGGGGAGGGAGAGATAGTGGAAAATAAATGTCCAGACCCTGTACTTGATGGTGACATCCCAACAACCACTGCTGACGTGGAAAAATAAAAGTTGCGGGCTTGTTTTTTTTCACCCTCTTTCTAAATGATGTGATGTTTTATTCCCTCCATCAAACTCCCTATTCTCTGCTAATGGCAGAATAATAAAAATTATCCCTCATAGCGTGTGAGCGAGAGGCCAAGACGGGAGCCCAGGAGAGGGAGGAAGGAGAGGAAGAAAAAGGTTATTATAAATGTGTCAGCCTTGTTTATGGCCCTTTATCAGCGAGGGAGAGACGGGGAGGGAGCGACACCGTCAGCGCACACTTTAAAGTGGGCTGCCAGCCTGGTTGGGGAGCGTAAATAATTTTTATTTTCAGCTGCATTTAGATATTTTAAAATATATACCCACCAGCCGTCACAAGGAGCCAACCGAGCCTGCTGGGGTGAAGCGGGCTGGGGGCTGCCTGCCTTTCAGCCGCTGTGAGGGGACCATGCTTGACAATTAGGACTTTCAAAAGCAGGGTTTGCTGATAAAGGCTTCCTTCCCAAGAGCATGGAGAGATAGTGAGGCCAGCCTCCAGGCTGCCCCGCTGCCCCACTGGCTGGCTGGTGGCTGATCTAATGCGGCAGTATTTGGGAAGGCGTGCCAGGCACCCCGTGTCCTTCCCGATAAGGCCACAAGGGCGCGGCTGCCTTGGGCCAGTGCTCCACCCTCCCTGCACCGCTGGACGCCACATCTCCACCCTGGGCTTGTGACCGAGTAGCCTCAGACTCTCAGGTTTCATTCCTGCTGCCATTCACTGGTCAACATTTATTGAGCACTTACTGTGTGCCAGGACTTAAGGGTTCAAGGGCAAGGGAACTTAGCTTCACTGGTGCTTTGATCCCTCCTCCTTGAGTACCTGCCCAGACCAGCCTTTATGACCTCTAGCGGTAGTCTTTGTATCCTGGGCTCGAAACAGGGTCTCCTGAGGCAGTGTGGTGCGGTGGTTAAGGGGCTGCACTCCACAAGTGAGTCAGGGCTGTGAGAACTGAAGCATGTGACTCCCAAGGGCTGAGCCTCCATTTCTTCTCTTGTACAGAGGGGATAATAATGGTTCTAACGTCATATGGTTGTGGGGATAAAATGAGACGGTGAGTATAAAGACTGACGCATGGGGAGCATACACTAAACTATGTCTCTTGTCATTTGCTGTGTGCAGCAGTGGGAATAGTAAATGCCACCAGTAACCTCTAAATATTCCAGTATAACCAGCATAGAGGCCAGAATCAAGAAGTGTCTTCAGGAAACTGAGCTCTGTCTTCTGGGAGCTCAAGAGCCAGGCTGGACAGAGGGGCTGTGCATGGAGCAAGCTCAGTTCATCAGGGCAGGCTCCAGAAGAAGGGGACTTCAAGGGGTGGTAAGATGGAGGGGGGAGGAGACTGGCCTGGCTGGAGAGGAAGGGTGGTCAATGGCCAGATGGCCAGGCTGGTTCCTAAACCAGATCAGAGAGGAGTTTGGGCACTAATATCCCATGAGAGCTGTGTTCTAGGTACACAGCCAGCACATTACCTGCCCCCTTGTCTTCGGGCTTCTATCTCTGATACCCATTTGTATTAGTCCATTTCTGTTGCTGATAACAAAATACATGGAACTGGGTGATTTATAAAGAGAAACAAAATTTAATGCTTACGGTTTCTGAAGTGGGAAGTCCAAAGTCCATCTGGTGGTGGCAACAGTGACCCAAGGGTCTCACACTACAAGATGGTAGAAGCAGAGAGAGCGGAGAGACAGACTCTCCTCTTCTTTTAAAGCTCTCAGAACTACACCCTTTGACCACTATTTTTAATCCATTGCATGGACTGCGTGGTCCTACAATCCAATCACTTCTTCAAGGCTCCACCTTTCAGTTACCATAATAGGATCTCCCACCCTCTTAACAGTCACAGTGGGGGCTAAGTTTCTAATACATAAAACTTTGGGGGCACAATTCAAGCTTCAATAAGTTTTGGGGGACATAATTCAATCCACTACACCATTGAATGCCTTCTCTGTTTGACAGATGCAGACATGTGCCTCTTTAGGCTCTCGGGGCTGGGCCAGGCTGACTCTGACAGTGGGCAGGGGCAGGCTCAGGGAAGCAAAGAAGAATAAAACAAAATTGCCAGGTCTGTCACTTTGCCGATCATGGGACAGCAAACCCTGTGAGCCCTCCCAGTAAGTTCCTTCTTCTGGCTGGAATGACAGTTGACATCAGGCCAAGAGGGGGCTGGATGCTTGGCCTTGAGTATTGATTTGGACAAGTGTGCTGAGCTGGGCAGGCCAGACCCAGGACTGTGCTAGGCCCTTCATGGGGTCTGTGGACTGAGAGCAAGCCAGGAAGGCAAGGGAGGCTGGAGGGAGGGATGGGCAGAGGGACAGGAAGGGCAGGAGTAGCCAGGGGCTCTGTACCTGCCTCACACCTCATTCCTTCAGTCAAAACTTTTAGGCCACAAACACACTGCTGCCTGCTCCAAGCCTGGCCCTCAGGTGCTCACAGCCCCAAGAGGGAGAAAAATGTGTAAATAGACATGGGCACACCAGCATATGAAGTGGTGGTCTATGATGGGCCAAGAGTGTGGAGTGGAGGTGGGCATCAGGGAAGGTGGCACAGAGCAGTAGAGACTTGAGTGGGTCTCTGTAGACATAGGAGTTTTCCAAGCAGACTAGGTGGGGAGGACATTCCTTGTATAGAGCGCAGCATGAACAAAGGCCTGAAAGCATATGGCCACATGGGTCACTGGGGGACGTATGAGGAAATTGTGTAGGGCTGGATTAGTGTTCACCAATAGCATCCTGCGGAACATTCATTCTGGGGATGTTAATCACTGTTACTTGAAACAAGGGTTCCCCTGGTAGATATATTACAGAAACATTAGACTAAACAATCGAGAGCACAGGGTACAAGATCAACACACAAAAATCAATTGTATTTTTATACATTAGCAATGAACAATAAATTTGAGAAAACAATTTCATTTACAATAGCTTCAAAAAGAATAATATACTTTGAATACTTAAAATTTAACCAAAAAGGTGCAGAACTTGCACATTGGAAACTACAAAACATTCTGAAAGGATTTAAAGAAGACTGAAATAAATGGAAAGACATCTCATGTTCATGGATTGGAAGACAATGTTAAGAGTGCAATACTTCCTAATTGATGTACAGATTCAACGCAATCCCTATCAAAATCTCGGATGGCTTTTTGTAGAAACTGACAAGATGATCTTAAAATTTATATGAAAATGCAAGGGACTGCTAGTAGGAATGAAAAATGGTACAGCCACTTTGGAAGACAGTTTGGCAGCTTCTTACAAAATGAAACATACTCTTACCATATGATCCAGCAATCGTGCTCTTTGGTATTTAGCCAAATGAATTGAAAACTTATGTCCACACAAAAACCTGCACATGTATGTTTACAGCAGCTTTCTTCATTATTGCCAGAACTTGGAAGCCACCAAGATGTCCCTCAGTAGGTGAATGCATAAATAAACTGCCGTACATCCAGACAATGGAATATTTTTCAGCACTAAAAAGAAGTGAGTCATCAAGCCATGAAAAAAGACATGGAGGAAACTTAAATGAATATCACTAAGTGAAAGAAGCCAGTCTGAAAAGGCTACATACTATATGATTCCAATTATGCAGTATTCTGGTAAAGGCAAGACTATGGAGACAGTAAAAAGATCAGTGGTTGCCAGGGGTTAGGGAGGAGGGGTGGGATGAATAGTAGGAGCACAGAGGGTTTTTAGGGCAGTAAAACTATTCCATATGATACTATGATGGTGGATACATATCATTATATGTTTGTCAAAACCCATAGAATGTACAACACGAAAGACTGAACCCTTAATGTAAGCTATGGACTTTGGATGATAACAACGTGTCAGTGTAGGTTCATCGATTGTAACAAATGTGTCACTCTGGTTTGGGATGTTGATAATAGGCGAGGCTGTGTGTGTGTATGGGTTACTTTCCATTCTGTACTTTCCACTCAATTCTGCTGTAAACTTAAATCTGCCTTAAAAAATAAAGTAGGGCTGGCTAGTTAGCTCAGTTGGTTAGAACACGGTGTTGATAACACCAAGGTCAAGAGTTCAGGTCCCCATATTGGCCAGCTGCCCAAAAAATAAAACATAAAAAGTCTATTTTTAAAAATGCAAGGGATCCGAATACCCAAAATAATCTTGAAAAAGAACAAAGTTGGTGAACTCATACTTCTTGATTTCAGAACTTGGTACAAAGCTACGGTAATCAAGACAAAGTAGTACTGGCATAAAGACAGACATATAGATCAATGGAATAGAAATGAGAGTTACAAAATAAACCCTCACATTTATGCTCAATTAATTTTCAACAAAAGAGCCAGGACAATTCAATGGGGAAAAGCACAGTCTTTTCAACAGATGATGCTGGGACAACTGGAGATATCCACATGCAAAAGAAAGACATCGGATCCCCTTCCTCACAATATACACAGAAATGATCTCAACATGGAATAAAGACCTAAATGTAAGGCCTGAGGATAGGAAAAGCCAAGCTGTTGGGTCAGAGGAAGGAGAGAGTTGGATTACCACCTAGTCAGGCCCTCTGGGTCTTCTACAATGATCCTCATTATTATTTTTTACCTGGACTTTTGAGGTTGGTAAGTGCCTGGGGTGAGTCAGTTGAGACAGAAAGGCTCTGTAAGGATTTTCCACTCCTCCCCTAATTAATCTGCTTTGAAAGTCGGTGGGAGTGGACATTGGTACAAATTTTGGGGGGACAATTTTGCAGTCAATAATACCATCCCTCAAGAATGCAAGAGCCTTAGCACCCCCTAATCCCTCCTTTGGCATCTACAGAAATAACAGCTTGATGGGCTGGAGAGTAGGTACAAAGGTGTTTGTTCATTACAGAATTGTTTGTAACAGCCTCTTTGGTAGATCAGCCACAAAACTGGCCCCAATTCTCCAAACTTTCCTGTATCTACCCCTTTCCAATGTCACTTTGCTGCTCAGTCCATGCAGAGGTGGATTCGGTTTCTCCACACCTTGAATTTGGACTGGCTTCCTGATTAGCTTTGGCCAATGGAATGCAGTGGAAGTAATCATATGTCAGTTCCAAGTGTAGACCCGAGGAGTCCTTGAATGTTTCCCCTTGCTCTCTTGGAAACCTGCTACCACCATGAGGACAAGCCTAGGCTGGCCTGCTGCAGGAGGAGAGACCACAAGGAAAAGAACTGAGTCATCCCAGGCGAGGCCATCCTAGACCAGCAGCCCCAGCCAGTCCTCCAGCTGCCCACAGACATGTGATTGGGTCCACCAGGGAATCAGCCTAGCCCAGCCCACGCTGCCCAGCTGACCTGCAGACCTGTGAGCATAATAAACTCTTGTCTTAAGACACTCAGCTTTGGGATTGTCAGGTAACCATTATTTATAGTACCAAAAAACTGATTCAGCCCCAAACTGAAGACAGCCCAAATGTCCATCACCGTGGGGTTGGTATAGCAGTACAATGGGACTCCCTGTGGCCATTAAAAAATGAGATCGATCCATATGTACTGACCTGGAAGATGGCCACGATAAATTGGTGCAGGAAGAAAGCAAGCGGCTAATCGATATGTATGCCATGACCCCATTTTTGTTTTTTAAAAAGTCTGGGTATAGAATATATAGGACAGATCCACCTCAGAAAAAGTTGGCATCAGTACACAGCAGACTATTCGTGGGGGTTGCCTCTAGGGGAGACAAGAGGGAGTTTGATATTTTTTTGCTTTCTTTCTTGTAATTTTTTGAAAATGAAGATTATTTGGAAGAAAAACAAAGTTGGTATTTTCAATGACTGTTTGATGAAATTGAGATCCAGGGGCCCTTATATGAAGACTCCAGCTTTTCCTCTTCTGCCCCAGCTCCCTGCCCACCCCCTCCTGCAGCAAAAACCCACACCCCCATGAACCCTGCAGCTGCTCTTTCATTGCTGCACATCCTCAACCCTTTAGGTATTTACCTTCAGTATGAGAGCAGGAAGAACCTTTGGGGATCAAGTCCTGTCTCTTCACGGTACAGATATGGGGAAACTGAGGCACAGAGGGGGAAGGGACATATCAGAGGCCTCTTTGTGAGGCTGCAGCTGAACCAAGGCAAGACCTAGGTGTCCTAAGGACCCATCCACCTCAGGAACCCGAGGCGACCCTCACCCCAGCCCAGACCTCCGCTGAGACCCACCTCCCTCCCAGGGGACCCGGAACACCAGGGACAAGCTTCATCCTTCTCGGGAGATGAAGGAGGCACCATGAGGGAGAGTATAAAGGACAGAGCCAAAGAGAAGGGACAGGCTGGGGGTGGGCATCAGTGCCAGCCTCAGCCCAGAGCCTCCGGCAGCAGGCAGATAATAAGCAAGAATAATAGAGGAAGGAGAGCGAAATGTCACACACGCTCTGGTGCCATTAGCCACCAGAGAAGGGAAATATCACATAATTAGGCCGGGCCTTTGTTTGCCTTTGTGGAGGGGAGTCTGGGGAGGGCCTGGCTGTGTGTGTAGGGCTGACTGTGCCTCTGGGGATGGACCTGTTTACCGGGAGCAGGGGGACAATGAGAGGGGGATTTCAGGGCTGGGGCTCTGAGACCCTTGAGCCTCCCACTCCCAAGTTCCTGGGCCTGATGTGACTTGGAGGGGGGTGGTGGGAATGGGGACAGGGAAGGGATGGGACTTAATGCACTTGGAAACGGAGACATCGAGCTCGGAGGCCTCTTTGCTCCACTGCCTTTGCTGTGGTTTGTTTATATCCCCCTCGTTATTACCCAAGTCACACAAACACCGGGTAATAGCTGTAAAATTACACACTTGCAGCTAATTCGGGTACGACTCTTGGCATAGCAGTCGCGTTTTAAGGAGAAATAAACAAGGCCTGAAATAAAAGTCGGCAGGAATACAAATCTGCAGCAACCAGGCCGGCTCCCCTTCCCCTGCGGCAGCCACACTGCTCTCCCTTTCCGCACGTGCGCCCTCGCCCGGCGCCAGAGCCACGCATCAGCCTCTCCCCTCCCTGTGCCTTGACCCAGCTGCCTGCGGGGCCACCCACCAGGGGACTCTGACCACCGCTCCTCCCCCTCCACCCCGAGCCATGTTCCCGGGCTGAGACAGGGTCCCTGTCCTTGCAGACCCAGGCTGCCCTCCCTGTCCTGACTTTCTCCCACTGTGGGGTACCCACATTGCTCTCTCTTCCAGCTAAGGGGGCTCTACCCACCAGCTCACCATTCATCCGCTCATTCATTCATTCAAGTGTTTCTTGAACAACTACTTTGTGCCAGGCACCATGTTCTAGTGGTCAGTAAAATATGAGCGGGTCTTCAAAAAGTTCATGAAAAGATTAGAATTATCTTTTAAGTTCATTTTCCATGAACTTTTTGAAGTACCCTTGTATAGACATTGATTATTTCTCAGACTTAATATCTTGGGCAAGAGATAGATATTAGAAAAATAAATACATGAATACATATATAATAAGTTAGGATAAGTGTTCTAAAGGAAGAGAACAGGGCTGAATGAGAAAGAAAAAGGGGGGGACCTCTTTGTTAGATTGGGGGCTCAGGAGAAGACTTCTTTTAGGGGAAAGGAAAGGCCCGCCTGAGTTGAGGCCAGAAGTGGGAGCTTGCTGGGTGCAGAGTTGGGAGTAGAGTATTCCAGGAGGAGGGAATAGCACGGGCAAAGGCCCTGAGGCAGAAATGGCAGCATGGCAGGTGAGCAGGGAGCGGAGGGGAGCGTGGTGTGAGCTGGCCTGGAGAGACCACAGAGGTGCTCTAGGCCACCTTAGGGAGTGGGGAAGGATTATAAGATACTAAGAAAGGGAGTGGTAGAATGAAATCTGGCTTATGGTTTTCCAAGATCTCCCTGCTTTGCTGGGAGAAGATTGCAGAGGAGCGAGAGGGGACAGGAGCGGCCAGGGGAAGCTGTTGTGGTTGTCCTGGGAAGAGATGGCAGTGGCTTGGGAAAAGACGGTGGCAATGTGGACACCGGCAGAAAGGGTAGGGTTGAGAGAGATCTGAAGACAGACAGGACTTGGGTTTCAGGGTGAGGAAGAGGAAGGAATAAAGAGGGGCCAGTGGATGGAAGTACATTTGCTGAGATGGGGAGACTGCAGGAGGAGCAAGTTGAGGCCTTTGAGGGGCACAGAAAGGGCATTTGAGGCCACTGGGATGGATGAAGTTGCCTAGAGAAAGAAGAGAGGTGCTTGGACTTGTGTGACTCTGAGCTGGGACTGTCTGTGACCAGACGCCCCTCTGAAACATTGCTAATAGGATGAGAACCAAAGTTCCAGCCACGGTTGGCTGAGAGGATGAAGCGAAGAGTGTCAGGCATCGGCCCAGCTGTGTCCTGCTGGAATCTCCCAACTGCACACACCGTGGGGCTGCGATCTGTCCCCAAGGGAAGTGGAGCCAGGGGCAGCCACACCTACCCGTGTCAACAACACTCTTGGGATCTGCTCAAAGCCAAGTGCCTGTGGCCTGGGAAGATTGGGTAGGTGCTCCACATCACAGATGGGAACCAGGAGGACCAGTGGAGCTTACCCCAGAGATGGGAGAGCTGAAGGTTGACAGGGGTGAGGGCAGAGAGGGGCTGAGAGAGAAGATGGTGGGCTGGGCAGGGAGGACAGAGGAGGCAAAAGGCAGGCGGGAGCTAGGCCAGGGCAACAAGGGGGTCTCCTACCTCCTCCAGGCAGGCCTGGGCTGCAGGAACTAATTAGCACAGAACAGTGTCCTGCTGAGGCCCTGTTACTCCAGCTCATGCCCACACCATGTAGTGCAAAGGAGTGTTAGCATGTGAGTGTGTGCTAGAGGCAGGGATGTGAGACCTCCTCCCTTCCCCCCTTGAGAAACCCAGAGGGTGGGTGGGGGACCCTGAGCTGGGAAGCAAGAGGCCCTGGTTTGCCAGAGTCCCTGACTATCTGGCCCCAGGCCCCCTGTCTGAGAATTCAAGGACCCTATGAGGGGACTGAGCCCCTCCAGAGCTTCACTGTGCCTTCCTGCTTGTCCACCTGCTCATGTGCATGTATTTTCCATGTTCCTGTATATACTTGGGCATGTATAAAAACATACACAAACGTGCACGCTGTGTTCATATGTGCATGTGTGTTGCACAGGATCTCATGTGTGTGCACATGCATGTACACATACATGTGCGAGAGCATGAGGAGAGGGGTTGGACCTACAGTTCAGCTCCCTCTCGCATGGAGCTCCAACCCATCTCCCCACAGTGCACATCTTCTCTCCTGCAGCTGGAGTTACAACTGCTGTCCTGGGACTGAGCACAGGCAGTCTCTGGGAGTCTCAGATTGACCGTAGCTGCTGTGGAAGAGGCAGAAGCTCATCCTCGTCTGTGTCAGGCCAGGCCCCAGGAAGCCTGCTGTGCACCGCAGTGATCAGATGCTGAGTTATGCTGGGGCCAGGGGCCAGGGGGCCCCAGGACCTGAAAAGGAGAAGCTGCTGGTGCTCTGGGATGAGTGTCCACACTGGCCTGGGGCTGCTGAGGGAGATTTGTTCTTCAGCAACACCTAGCTAGGTCCTGAGTACACTGGACAGAGTCTGGCTCCAGCCTCCTTGCCTCTTGGCTGAGCTGTGGTGGGAGAGGCTGAAGGCTGAGTGTCCTCATAACCAAGGACACCTGGATGAGGTTTTGCCATACGTTGTAGAATGACATTTGGCTTAGACACCATAGATTGGTCTGGGTTCCAGGTTTAGCCCTGCCACTGACATGCCCTTTGATGCTGGACAACTCCCTCCTCTCAGGGCCTCAGTTTAATCACCCATAAAATGGGGGTGGGGGGTTGGACTGATGACCCCTGAGGTCCTGTCCAGCTCTAATGCTTTGCTGCATAATTGAGGCTGAGGCAAGCAACCCTTGGCTACTGAAGACCAACGCAGCAGCATGGGTGGGCATGGGCAGGAAATTCAGGGGGCACAGTGGCAGGAAGAAGTCCTAGGACCCTACCTGTCATAAATGCACTTGTATGACCCTGTCATGGCTCCATGTCTGCAATATAGAGAGCCCCTCCCTAAAACAATCAGGGTCATTTAACAAGTACATACTCATCTGAGCACTGTGCCTTCCAGAGCTCACAGGTCCGTGGAGAGAGAGATGCATACACAATCACAAGCTGGAAGCTGTTACAGAAGTTGGCGTGGACAACTGGTTTTCCCCTGCCCCCAGCTGGTAGCCCCCAGGCAGGGCCCAAGTTTATACCTTCCTTATTTCCCTATTGCATCTAAACAGGATTAGAGAGGAAGGAGCAGTTTAAAAATTTCATTTATTATTGTTTCAAAAATCCAAAAAGATAACACAGTTTGAAGTAAAAAGCTTTCCCCATTTCCTACTCTGTAAGCCCTGCGTTTAGTTTCCTGTTCGCCCTTTCAGGGTTTCTTTTGCTTTTGGAAGCAAATACAAATAGAACAGCTTCTGAATGACCACATGACTTGGGGGCTTTCGTGGTGTGGTGGGGGAGCCTCCTATCCCTGTTCACCCTCAAACTCAGGACTTCAGCCATCACTGGATGATAATCAATCGGACACTTTCAAATATTTATGAAACACTGATGGATTTTCTCAGTCCATACTTGTAGCTTTGGAATTGGCTTCATTAGCCAGAAGGTCAGTATTTTCCCTGGGCTACTGCCGAAATGCACGCGCTCTTGTCTTGCCCCTGGCCCTATGGGTCTGGCTGCACCTGCTCTGTCAGCTTCTTGGTGGAGGCTTTCAGCTTCTCTGCCATTGGGAGCTGGTGGAGAAGGACACAGAGAGGCCAAACCTCAGGGCTGGGGTGGGAGCTGTGGGGTTGTGTGTGTAGTTCTGTGTAGACTCACTCTGGGGCTTTGGGCAAGTCCATTTCCCTCCCTGAGCCTCAGTTGCCCAATCTGCAACACAAAAAGTCTGGCTGGTCATTGAGTTGCATTGCTGCTTGTTGCTCAAGGGGAACCTCCAAAGCTTTCCAAACTGGGAGCTTCCTAAGTGCAGGGCTAGGTCTTTTCCTCTATTAACTCCCCCCAGCATCCTCAGACACAGGGCAGAGCTTGGGTTCAGGTTCTTTCTTCTTTATAGTAGAGCAGATTCATGGCTCAATTATTCTGGGAAGAAGCTGCTTTTGTAGGATCTAAAGGGGCTGTAGCCTGAGAGCCAGGACCCCTAGGCTTCATCCCACCTTGTCCCTGGCCAATGGCTTCTTGCAGGGGCCCGGGAGAGCAGCTGTTACAAAGCTGATAGGATCTAAGTCTGATCAGGGGTGAGAGATGGCCACAGAGTATGGCTGATGGAAGGCTATGAAAATGGAGCTGACGTTTCCATAACCCTGAGGTCAGAACCAGGGCAGCAGTGAGAACTAGCGAGCTTGGCTGTGAAGGGGCAGCAGGCACTGCAGGGGGAGGGTGGCCAAGAGGAGCCAGGCAGGGGGTCCGTCTGGCACCAGGAGAGCTGTGGTGGGGCCTCTTTAGCCCTGTCCAGCCTTTTGAAACATGTGCGTGTGTATTCAATTTTATTATATTAAGATCTTTAAAATATTTACACATGTATTCAAGGAATCCATGAATACCCATTTTCTCCACAAAAACTCAAACAATATACCAGCCTATCACACAGGAAGCTTCCTCTCCTTACCGAGCATTTCCCACTGCTTCTGGCAGTTTGATATATACCTTGTAGACTTTTCGCCACATGTTATATTAACACACAAAATATCTACCTGTGCACCTATAAGGTGGTTTTTAAATAAAATAAATATGATGCTACTTGATATATCTTTTCTGCAATTTACTTTTTCCCCATAAGTTTGGGGGATCTTTCAAAGTTATACATAGACCTGTCTTAGTCCTTTTAACTGCTTCAAGGTATTTGTTATAAAGGAAGAAACTTAGTTCTTTTAACAATTCCCCTAGTGATGGGTATTCAGGCTGTTCCCGGTTTTTTGCTATTGCAAACAGTGCCTCTGGGAACATCCTTGATAATCCTGTCTTCTTGGCCAAGCTCAGACCTCCCCTCAGCCCCCAGGTGCACAGGGCCCTCCTGGACAAAGAAAAGTGTCTGATCCACAACAGCTCCCTGAGTAGGAAGGGGCCGAGGGCCTGCCCCCTCCTATTGGAAAAGCAGAATGCTGAGCCCAAGGACCGATGCGTATATGGTGGCATATCAGGCAGTGGGATGGCAGTGGTGGGGTTAATCTTGTTGCCCCTCTCATCATGCCATGTCTCTAACTACCCACCCTCTCTGGTTCTTGCCCAAGGCAACCTCAGAGGGGGAAACTTGAAGGATCTGTGGGTAGAGATGTCACTGCTGGCAGCAAACCAAAATCTCAGGGGGGAGCTTGGGGCTTGACTAGGATTTGATGAGCACCATTCCAGATCACAGCCAGGGTAAAGAAAGGGAAGTTCTCAGATTCTCAAGGGACAGGCAGATCCCTTTCCAGGTCCTGGCCTCCATTTCCTCTTCTGTACAGTGGGAAGGGGCTGCTTGGCCAGGTGACCAGAAAGGCCCAGCCACTCGTGGCTATCTCTGAGTTAGCAGCCCAGAGCAGAAGCCAGATGTGGAGTAGAGGCTGGAGGGGCTGACTCTGGGGAGGGCCCCCTAGAGGGGAAAGGTGGGTAGGCGGCTGGGATAGGGCAGACCGTGTTGCTCCCCTCTTGTGCCTGGAGCGTGACAGTCCTCCAGTCCCTGAACGAGGCCAAGGCTGACTGACGAGAAGACTCCAGAGCCAGGCTGTCAGCAAGTGCCCCCTGCCACCTTTGCGTGGCTAATCTGCATAAAATTTGCACAAATCTGCATAATTTAGGAAGCAGCCAGTGCTCATCTTGGGCAGTTCAATTCACTGTGATTTTATGAGCTTTGAAGTAGCCCTTTCTTCTCCTGCCCACTCCCCCTCCTGCTTTCCTTTCTCTGAGAATGGCCTGTCAGATCCTGTTGTCTTTGCCCACCTTTCTGGGGCTGGAGGATGGGCCTCCTAGGCTTTTTTGGGCCCCCAGAGACAGCCCCTCTGCAGCTGCCAGGTAGAGTTGCCTGTGAATGTGACATTGGTCCCGGCTCAACCTTCCAAGAGGACGTCACAAAGGAGGCTTAGGGACTCTGAGAAAGCTCTCTGTGGTTCCCCAAGAGTGAGTCAAGCCAAAGTGACCAAATCCTCTTCCCCAACAGGGCACTGGTGTGCAAGGTGTGTCTGGGTTACTGTGAAGCTTTGCACTTCATATTAGTGAGGCTAAGATGGTGTCCTGTGGCTCAAGAGGACATGGCATGGACTATGACTGACTGATCAAATTTTCCACAAGGAAACTGGCTCATGAATTACTGTCAGCTTAGATGAATGTCCCTGCAGTGGTGCCATGGGGTTCTGTCGCTGCCCTTTCAATATTTTTATTCTTGGGTTAGTCAAGCTTCTGTCGGGTATAAGTGATACTAACTCAACTCCAATTGGCTTAAGCAAAAGAAAAAAGAGAAAGGGATTTACTGTCTAATGTAACTGAGAAATCCAGGGTATATGGACGTTAGGCACAGCTGGATCTAGAGGCTCAAATGCTGTCATGAGGATATTATCACTCTGTCTCTCTGCTCTGCCTTCACTGATGGTGGCTTAAACTGGCTCCCTCCCTGTCATGGCCCCTGGAAGCTCCAGTGTTGTGTCCTCTGACACCAAGTCCAGGAGAATCAGAGCTTCTTACCACCTGCTCCAACTAAAGTCCAGAATGCAGTCTTATTCGTTCAGCTTGGGTCATGTGCCCAAAGCTGAACCAATCACTGTGAGCAGAAGTATGTGGCCCTCTCGTTGGCCAGGCCCAGGTCACATGCCCACCCCAGGGGCAGGGAAAGAGTCAGATCCACTGCTAGAATTGAGAGTAGGGACGGGGGAGATTCCTTGGGGAAAATCAGGAACCCTGCAAGAAGCAGGGGAGTGGAGCACTGGGCAGGTGGACTCCCGCTGGGCAGCAGTGCCTTCCTTGGATGAGTATGTGGATACCAACTCCAAGTGCCGGGTTCTGACACTGGGAAGGGGGAGAGTTGTGAGAATTAATGAGTTTATGGATGGGGAACACATGTGGGGGCCTGCTGATGGGAATCTCCTTCCCTTCATGAGCCAAGGCGAGGCTTAGGCAGGACTTGAACCCAGCCCCACAGGTACCTGGGTATTTGGTCAGGTATGGACCCATGACCCCCAGTGACTGCAGGGCCCTGAGCCACCTGGACTCTGGAAAACAAAGCCAATGAGCACTGTAGAGCAGAAGAGACTGTGTGACCATCTGGATAAGGAACAGGAGGCGCTGTCAGTGAGCTCTCACTTCTGGAGCAGTGAGCCGGAAGGAAGGTAGCCAGGGAGGACACTGAATTACCTTCCAGTGAATGCTGTGAGCCCTGGCCATTTAAATCTAGGGAGGCGGGGAGTAATTACAGACACAGGAAACCTCCACTTGAACACAATCCCTCATCAACTGCCCAGCCCTCCACCCCATCCCATCCCAAGGCAAGGCCAGAGCCGCTGAGTCAGCCCTCCCCTGCCCTCCCACCTCAGACAAGTTCAGCACTTTCCCTGCTCACTCAGGCCCCTGCACTGCCCAGTCTGGGATGGAGGCTGCAGCTCAGGCCTGGAGCTCCCGCCCGGACAGCATGGAGGGGCAGGTCCTGCCAGTTCTGTCTGGGGGCTGGTAGAGTCAGGCTCCTCCTCACAGGGACTCTGCTTCAGGGAAGGGCCAAACTTACCAAGCACTCATGCCAATCTGGGCACTAGGCTAAGTGCTTTTATTCATTAATCTTCAACAACTCCACAAGAAAGATATGATTGTTATCGTCAGTTTCCTCCTTGTTTACAAACGAGGAGCCTGAGACCCAGAGAGCTAAGCAACTTGCTCAAGGTGGCACAACTAGCAAACAGCAGTGAGATTTGAACAGGCTGCAGAGTCTGGGTTCTTTGCATTGTACTGTGTCCCTTCCTCTGTCTGTGCCCCAGTCCTATTATCTGTACAATGGGCAGAATATCACCTGTGTCCAATGCTGCTGGAGGTATGGAAGGATCAAATAAGATTTTAGAAGACAGGGCTTGAAAAAGCATCCTCTAAGCCAGAGCCTTTGTCCTCACTGCCAGGGAGGAGCAGTGGGAGCCCAGAGTCTGCAGCCGCAAAAGACTTGGGCAGACAGGATGTGTGAAGGAAGATGGTCAGCTGTGCCTCATGCTGCAAAGAGGAGGAGGGGAAAGAGGATGGGCCTTTTGGGGGTGGAGATTGGGGCCTTTGTTGAGTGGTGGAGGTTGGTGGAAGGCAGCTGCCCAGGCTGGAGGGAGCCAGCTCATGCTAACCACTTGTGGAGGATTTCAGCCAGAAAGAGAGAAAGGAAGAGAGTGGAACAGAGCTAGGAGAGGGCTTTCTGATGCCAGAGGAAACAGGGCATGCTTAGGTCAGTGCAGAGGCCATCCAGAGAGCGAAACAGCACAACCACCTTGTCTTCTGGCTACAGAGCCCCTGATGGAGGCTCTATGAGCGTTAACCATTGCCTGCTCATCATGCTCCCCTGTGGTCCTGGTGCTGTACCCATTTCACAGAGGAAGAAACAGAGGCTCAGGGAAGCAGAGCACTGACGACTCTCCCAACTTAGGTGTGCTGGGTCTGGAGTTCACATAGGACAGAGCTGGGCTCTGCTTCCTGCCTGCCCCCTGTTCCCTGTGGTTGGGATGCACAGATAGAGGCCTTATTTTTGCACAGTTATACTGTTTTCCTAGGGCTTGGGTTTTGAGCCCTCCTTTGGGGGCCTCAGGGGCTCCCAGGGTGGGAGAAAAGCCCATTTTGGGTCTCACAGCCTCACATGTGGCTGGTGGTCTCTCCCACAGCCCTTATCTTCCCCCCAGAGGAAGAGCCAACTCAGGCTCAGGAACTTTCTACCAGCCACTTCTGTCTGCAAGGTGACAAACTGCTTCTGGAAGTGGTGAGCTCCCCATCCCTCAGGTGTGCAAGCAGAGGCGGGATGCTGCCTGGGTCTGGACTACTGCAGCTGGGATTGCTGCCCTGTATGTAAGGTGTCCTGGCCCCATCCAATGTTCTTCCCAACTCCTTGGGAAGTCCCACACCTAATGGCAGAATTTCAGGCAGGCCAGTTGACCAGAGTGTGTGTGTGTGTGTGGCAGGGGGCGGTGTCCTCCCAGAGCCCCTCCAACTTCACCGTATAGCAGGTTGTCTACTTTCTCTCTGTGTATGCGTCTCCTTGTGCCAAGTTCTCCCTGGACATGGGGTGGGCAGATCCTCATAGAAACAGCCAATATGCTCTTGTCAGAGACCATAGCAGCTGCCCAGAGTAAGAGAGGGGGAGAGAGAGGCCAGCACCTGGGGTCTGGAGCAGCGAGCTGGTCTACCCCCCACCATGCCACACAGCCAGAGCCACGTGATGTTCATGTGTGAGCCACTTGGGTCTCCCTAAGAAGCCACTTATCCCATCTCATGCCTCACATCTCCTGGGGGTAGCTTCTGGAGGATCAGTGTGCCCCCTCTCAGGAGACATTTGGGGCACTTCCCTGCTTCTCCAGATGGATTCTGATCCCAGGCTGTGTGAATTTCCTTCCAAGTCCTCAGTTCCACAGATGCCAGCTTGCAGGACTGACTTGTGGTTACCCAGCAACCCGGCAAATATTTGGGCCAGCCAGGCTCGTCCATGCCCCATCCTTGATTTAGTGAGACTCTAGAAGACATGCAATTCCATAGGCTTTGCCTATTCTTTAACTATCTGGGCACTTGGTAAAAATAACTCCCCCTGGTCACCTTTCACCTTTCTGCTGACCCCTTCTCCAGGGCTTTCTATTTGGGGACCTGGATGGGTAAGTAGGGGACTGGCAGAGATAAAGAGAGGGCAGGGTGAGAAGGCAGCCTGGAGCAATGGAAAGAGGAAGCAAGGGCTTTGGGGTGAGAAGGCCCAGGTTTAAACCTGGCTCCTGAACCTTTGCGAGTGCAATGAGCAGACTCCACAGACTGCTCAGACACACCTGACCCACCATTTCCCTCCCTCACATCTGCTCTCCCCGTCCGGCTCTGCCCCCAGTGTCAGTCCCCGGCCTGCAGAAGCCACACCTCACCCGTCCCAGCTGGAGCCTGGCCCCTCCCTCCCACTCAGGACGCATTCTGCCTCCCATGGCTTTTCATGCTGCAACCCTCACTCTCGCCCCACTCCGGCACCCCATCTCTCCTGGGTGCCTCAGTAGTCCTCTTGGCCCCTCCAATTCAACCTCCACACTGGAGCCAGAGAGCTTGCTCTGAAATATAAATCTGACTCCCTCCTAAGATCCTGTATAGAACCTGGTGGGTTTCTAACCTGTCCCCCCACCCAAGTCCCTGCAATCCCCCTGCCGCCCCACTGGTCCCAGCCATTTGCAGTTGTCTAAACCATGCTCCTCCAGACCTCTAGGCCCTTGTCAAGGCTGTTCCCCAGCTACCACCCTTCCCACTCCTCGCCACCCTCCCAATGTCCACCAGGCTACTCCCAGCACCTTCTTGAGGATGTTCGGGTTAAGCTAGCTCTTCTGGCATTCCTGGCCAGACACCTGTCAGCACCGTCCCAACACCGAGTAGCGGTTTTTTCTTTACTGATCTATCTCACACCATCCGGGCCCCTACCTTGGTCTGTCCGTCATTGCATGGGGAGTTCCTTGGAGCAGGAACCCAGGTAGGCTACTGCCAGCCCATATGGTGCCTTTTTGCAAATTAGAAAGAGATGCCCTTCCTCAGGGTGGCCACAGCCCACACTGCAGCACAGGGCTTGGTAAGTGGAGCATGCACTGGACTTCAGTCCCCTCCCTCAGCTGGGAGCAGTGGCCCTGGAATCACTTGCCTTGGTTGCATCCCTGAGCTGGCACAGAGCAGGCACTGCCAGGGAGTGGGCTGAGTAAAGGTGGAGCAGTCGTGTCCCTCCCAGGGCCCCACGTCTCAAGCCTTCTGCTCTGGCCAGTTAAGGCTCCCATGGAGTGTTTGTGGTTTCTTCTTGGTCATGAGTGCTTTCTGCTGCATCTACTGCAATGAGGCTCTCACCTCTGTGGGGCTCCCACCCTGGCAGCTAGCTGGGTCCATCTCACACTCTGTCCGTCTTTGCAGATGCTCCTTCCTCATAGATGGTATCGATTTTATTCCTGCTCTTGTCGAGATTGTACAAATAAAGACCACAGTTGGAATTGACAGGCTGGGGGGTCCAGGACAAGGAAGGACTGGAAATGAGAGGCTAGAGGGTGGCTAGAAACCAGGAAGGGAAGGGGTATATCCTGAACCCAGCCAACCTTGCCCCACCCCAATTTTTTCCTGCAACAGGCTGCAGCTGCCTCTGAGGGAACTTTCTGAAAAGAGTCAATAACTTGGAACATCCATCCTGTTTCATGCAGGTCGCAGGTGCCAGGCTCACAGGGGCAGGGAAATGGCTGACAAGCTGCAACTGGCTCAAGCATCTGTCAGGGAGAAGGATCACCCTGCAATGGCTTCCGTCACACTCAGCCAAAGTCCTCACAAGGGCCTGCACGGCCTGATTTGGCCCTGTCCCCTCTTCGACCTCATGCTTTGCACCCTCCCCCTGCACCCCTCCCCAGCCCTCTCTGCTTCCTCGTACATGCTGGACATGCTCCCGCCTCGGGGCCTTTGCACTAGCTGTTCCCTGGGCCTCAGATTCTCTTAGCTCGGGCCCCACAGGACTCATAGCCTCAACCCCTTTGCATCTATACTCAAGGGCCACCTTTCCAGTGAGGTCTTCCCTGACCACCTATCTAAATTGTTACCCCTCCCCAGCACTCCCCAAGTCCTTGCTTAATTTTTTTCCATAGCACCTGTCACCATTTAAAGTACAATTTATTTTACTTCCCTGGTTCATTTGGTGTTGGTTTCCCCTCTAGAATGTAAGTGCCATGAGGTCAGGGACTTTTCACTGCTGTACCCCCAGTGCCTAGCAGAGTGTAGGTAGAATGAATGAGAGCTTGTAGAATAAATGAAAGAATGAATGAATTAGAATAGTAATAATAAAAATAGCAGCTGCCACGTATGGGCACCCGCCTGTGCCAGGCCCTTTGCATCTATGATCTCCTGAATCCTCCCAACACCCCTAGGCCTCATACAGTGAGAGAACTGAGGCTCAAGAGGTTAAATGACTTCCCCAAGGTCACTCTTGCAGTAGATGATAGAACCAGGCTAGTTGTACTGCAGGTCCCTGAATGAACCCACAGTATGGTCACTATAGCAGGAAGGGGGCTGCCCCAGGCCTGCCCTCAGCTACTGCCATCTGGAGGCTCACTTGACTTTGGCCCTGGGACCCCAATGCACCATCACACCCTGACATTCCTGACTCAGCAATGGGCCAGAGCTTTGGGCTGGGGAGGGATATGTGAGTATCCATCCTCTGTTCCTGCAGCCTATGGACCCCTCCTGTTCTCTGTCCCCTGCAAGGCCCCTTGGTGGTCTGGGGCCATCTGAAGTCCTTTCATGGCTGGCCCACATCAGTGTTCCCACTTGCAACTTCCGAAGAGCGCGGCGTAAAAGGCACAGCTTTTAATCTCCCTTCTGCCTGCCCCCGCCCCTCCCCCGCTGACCATGAATTATTTTCTGAGTCAACCTCTTTCTACATCTACTTGTCACTCTCTCTTCTCATATCAGCCCCCCAGCCCCTCATTCCCTGCCATCCTCTGCCAACGCCTCCTTCAGCAGGGCCCCCAGGGAATGCTGTGTATGAAATTATTGTGTGAAATCCAATAAAAATTTTAATCAGGTCAACATCATTACAGGAAAAGGAAACGATGGCTCTTCCCTGATGCAATAAAAACATGGAAAAGAAAAAGCCCACCAACCCATGCACTTGTGTACACTCTCATCCTGTGTGCACGCGTCCCCACGGACCTTGCACCTGCACACGCACACTCACGGGGTCCGTGTACATCAGTGGACAGGTCCCTGCCACTCTCTAGGCTCCAGTTTTGCCATCTGCACAATGGGGCCTGGATTGCTGAGCTCCAGTCCCTACCAGCTGGGAGACTCCAGAGTCTGGTGCCTGCTGGCAGCTGGGCCCATAGTCACATCACCTGGTGGAGGTGGCTGCTTTGCCCACACTGCTGAGAACAGCCATCTCGGAGCATAGGGAACTGAATCTTGTGCCCCAGCCCCTCTCCAGGCCCACTCCTACCATTTGTGAGGTCTGGGGCAATGGCACACATGGACGCCCACACACCATGCATATAGATATTTAAAGGTTATAAAGCAAGCTACCAAATGGTAGATAAAACATGTTCTAGGCTCCTACTCTGACAAACAGGAACCTGAAAGGCCAGGCTCAATCACAGAATTCTGGGGAAGAACTGGCCCTTCCCATTTCCCACTGCCCCCGTCCCGAGAAAAGCCTTGTTCCCCTATGTGGGAACAGACACCCAGCCCACAAGGCCAAGCTCTGCCCACACCCCTGTCCCAGCACACAGCCCCTGGGACACCCCTCAGCCCTTGAGAGTGGACATCAGTAAATCCAGTGACAAAGTCGATTTTGGTGGAGTTCCAGGGCCCAGGCTCAGGGCAGGAGCCTGTCTTACCTGGGCTTGGGGTGGTGCTGGCCACCCTCTCTGCCATGGGGGAGAGTGGAAGGAGAAGCCTGGGAGGTCACTCCTGTGCCCTGACAAGGCTTGTGGCTCCAGCCCAGCAGTCAGCCCCTAGTCCCCTTTTTCCCTGAACTTCTCTCCACAGTCTTCCTCCGTGGCTGGGGCACAGCATTTAAAGAGTACATGCCAGGAAGATATGATAGGCACACAGACATGCCTCAGAGTGGGCAGGAAGTCTCTCTGCATCTGCCCAGTGCTGGGAGCTTCCCGCCTCAGGGATGTGGGGGCGCAGATGGAGACGGAGAGCCAGCCAGGGCACACATGTCACGGACAGATCCAGGTTGGTGCACAGTAGGAGGACCCATCACCACCCTCCAGGGGGTATTGTGGGTGCTCTCAGAGCCCTGCCCAAGGATGCCTGAGGCTACCAGAAATTCCAGTTCTGGAAGAGAAATCCGTTAACCCATTAGTGCCCACTGCCCCTCTCTTTCAAGAAGAATCCTGAATGCAGCTGAAGGAAGATGCAGCCTCGCTCCGATTCATTTTCCATCCGCAAAATGGGGCAGTGACACAGGCTGCTCTGGGGTTCCAGGGACAGTTGCAGGGCTGCATCTCTGATGTGAATAGGGTGGGGACGGAGGAAACCACCCCCTCCCACCCTCCTGGCTCCTTCCCTTCTCCAGCCCTGAGTCCACTCCTGGCTGGAATCCAGGAAGCTGTGTAAACTCCATCGCCTGGCTCCCACCCTTCTGACATTTACAGAAGCCTCTCCCTCCTCTTCTTCCATATGATAGCCGAGCCTCCATCCAGGCCAGCAGGGCAGTCTTGAGGGCAGGGCTGGGAAGCTTCCTGGCCTGACCCTCTCCTCAGGGGTCCCCCAGGTGCAGGAGTCTAGAGCCCCAGGCTGATGGGGAGGAGGAGGGTGGAGAGAGGAGGTAAAATAGAGCTAGAGAGGTGGAGAAAGCTCTTACTCCATGGACCTCTTCTTTCACCTGACGCCTTCTCCTGGGACTGCTCCCCAACTCCGAGGGTGAGGGGCATGACCCTTCAGCAAATCTGCCATAGTCCCCTTGGCTTCTCACCCAGGTGTTTATTCCGTAATCAGGGGCCAGGATTGCTCAGTATCCTGCATAATCCCCTCCTTCTTGGCCTTCTCAGTCCTGGCCCCATGGCATCTCCAATGATCAGGGTCCAGGATGGGGAGGAGGCAGGGTTTGCTCTCCGCGAGCCCCAGGCCCCTGGGTAATACCTTGCAGACTTCTCTGTCCATGTGCTACAGTCTAAACGTTTGTGCCTCCCCAAGATTCATATGTTGAAACCTAATACCCAATGCAATAATATTAAGAGGTGGGGCCTTTAGAAGGTGATTAGGTCATAAGGGGGAGCCCTCATGAATGGGATTAGTGCCCTTACAAGAGTAGCCAGAAGGGCCGGCACATGGCTCATTCGGGAGAGTGTGGTGCTGATAACACCCGGGCCATGGGTTCGGATCCTATATAGGGACGGCCAGTTAGCTCACTGGCTGAGCGTGGTGCTGACAACACCAAGCCAAGGGTTGAGATCCCGTTACCGGTCATCTTTAAAAAAAAAAGAGCAGCCAGAGGGAGTTTGCTTGCCTCTTCCACCATTTGAGGACACATTGAAAGGGAGACATTTATGAGAAATGGGCCCTCACCAGATACCAAATTTGCCAGGACCTTGATCTTGGACTTCCTAGGCTCCAGAACTTTGAGTAATAAATTTCTGTTGTTTATAAGCTACCTAGTCTAAGCCATTTTGTTTCAGCAGCCTGAACAGACTAAAACTCCATGCATGACCAGTGGTACTAGACTAATGGCACTACTGGTGCAGGGAGAGGAATAGGAGGGACTGCACCTTCCAAGATGGCCAGATGGCCATCTTAGTGGCTTTGGAAAAATCATTAAAGATTAATCACTGAAGAATAATCACTCATGTCTCTGTTTATGGGCCTGGGGCTTTGATGGGGACCATACCCATCAGTCATCAATGACCCTACTAATGAACTTTCCTATCCCAAAACTAAAAAATGGCCTTGGTCTGTCAACAATGTGGCCAAAGAAGGAAGCAACTCTATTGAGGACCTACTATATGCTGGGCACTGTACTACCATTATCTCATTTAAAGTTCAAAATAACCCTGTAGGGAAGTGGTTCCTACATCCTCTGTGATCACATCTGAAAACTCACCAGACTGCTGGTTTCCTCCTCTGTCCCCCACTAGGCTGTGAACTCTCAGGAGGTGGGGACTGAGACCTTCCTTGGGCTGGTAATAGAAATGGCATTCCCCCATCCACAAGCAAATCTCTCCAGAGGTAACCAAGCCCTTGTCCTGAGCTCCCAGAGCATGGCCTGTGCCCTCATTCACTCAAGGAGCCAGTCCTGGTCCTGAGCATCAGCCCAAGGAAGCTGCTGAGATGAAAAGAGGTGAATCGTGGAAACAGCAATTTCTTGCTTACTGTGATTATGGGAGCATTAGTGCCACTCTCCTTTGCAATTTCAGTGAAGAGGACTTTCCGCCAGAAGGAAGCCTTCCAGCTCTGTGACAAGGTGGCCTTAGGGTCTGCTGGGGCCATCCCCCACCAAGAGGCAGGAGCCTTGGGGGAGGTGGATCCGGGTGTGCAGAATGTGAGGGGCAGGCTAGAAGGAAAGGGGGAGCTGCCAGGAAGGAGGGACAGTGCATAAGAAAGGGCTCCTCCGGGTCCTTAGGGGACATCTGCCCCAGGGTGAGAGCAGAGGAGTGAGGGACTCCGGGCATGTCACCTATGGAGGCAGCTGCGCAATGAGCTTATAATCTCTTTCTCATGTAGAACTGGAGGCTCAAATGCTCTCTCTGGGCCTGTCCTGTCGTTAAGTCCCTTATGACCACCGGCAGGGATCTCGGTCACTTTGTATATAACATGAAGGGCCTGAACTAAATAACATTTTGGAAAGAGCACAAGGTTTGAAGTCTGTTTTCAAATCCTGACTCTGCTACTTATTGGCTTATGACCTTGACCTTAATTTCTCATTTGTAACACGCGGGTGGTAATAACAAAATCTGCTTCCCACACCTGGTGAGGGGATAAGGCTTGTTTTTTCATCCAACAAAAAATTTACTGAGCACTTTCTGGGTACTAAGGATGCAACAGTGAGCAAAACAGACAGAAATTCCTGCCCTCATGAAGTTTGCGATCTAGTGAGGACATAGTCAATAAATCAGGTAAGTAAGTAAAATATATGGTCTGTTAGATACTGAGAAATGCTAAAGAGAAAACTAACCAGGGGAGGAGACTAGGAGGTGGCGGTGGTAGTTGGAGTGCTGCAATTTTAGGGCGACCAGGGAGGGCCACACTAAGGACATTTGGTGACATTTGGGCAAACACTTGAAGGAGGTGAGGATGAAGCCATGGAGATCTGGGGAAAAAGCAAACCAAGCAAAGGAGACAGCAGGGCCCGGGCCCCAGGCTGGGCTCATGCCAGCGTCGGGGAGGCCCAGCAGCTGGAGTGGACAGAGCTGGGAGATGTCAAGAGAAGGCGGTGGAGAAGTAACAGGGAGCTCTGGTCATGGAAGAACTTTGGCTTTAACACTGAGTGAGTGGGAGCATGCGGGGCTCTGGGAAGAGTAGCGAGTGCAGGACTGGCTTGTTCTAACAGATCCCCCTGGCTGCTGTGGGGAAGCAGACAGGAACGGAAGCACAGAGATCATTAGGAAGCTGTGGCAATATTGCCAGTGAGAGATGATGGTAGTTTGGATGGGACGAAGTAGTGAGAGAAACCAGGTGACAATTGGTGGTAGAGACATGACTTTGTGTCACACATGGACTCATCATAATGTCATTAAGTCATCACCTGATTAGAAAGGTATTCTTCTTTCAATTGGTTTCAAGCCTTCTGGAAACATTGAGAAAGTCTCTGGTTGGTGCTGACATGCCTTCAACACCTCTGACTCTTGCAAATCTTACTTTAAGCCACAGTGACAGGCTTCAGACTCAAGACTCCTGGCTTCTCTGTCTAGTTAAAATTTTAGAAGGTGGTTCTGTTTTTATCATTTCTGTTGTATTTGGTTTAATATTTATCTTCTGTTCATGAAAATTGAGACTGGGTTTTCTCTTAAGGTACTAACAGAAAGTTGTCTTTTAAAATAAATTTTCTGGATAAATAAGTTGATTTAAAGAATCATACAGATAGTACAACTGTTTGGCAAAAATCGTGAGGTGGCGCCTGCACGACTGTGGTGTGCGGCCCTCTGGGCTAAAGCGTGGAGCTCGCTTTCGGCTGCGCAGCACCCCGTACCTCCCGGACACTGATGTTCTGGGGCCTGTGGCTCTCGGCGCCACTTGGTACCTCCCAGTGTTGGCCCTCGGATGTGAAACTCACCTCCACTGCCCAGTCCTGCTCTGTCGACCTCTCCTCCCTTCCTGTCTACTCTGTAAGGGAAGGTCAGAGGCAGCTGAAAGGTGGACGGGGCCGTGGGTAAGAGCCGGCAGACGTGTGCCAGGCAGGACAGGGCTGGCTCCGGAAGCAGGGACCGGATCCTCTGCTCTCTTGTAGCAGGGGGAGGAGCCCTTTGTCACCCCCTCCAAAGGAGGGCCCAGGTGGTGCGGGGATAAGGCTTTGGTGTGAGCTTGGTGTGTCTGCGGAGGAGGTTGGGGAGGACTTTAATCACCATGACCATCATGTCCCAAGCCAGCCCCTTGGGAGCTGGTCCATCGTCACATTTTCTCAGCCTTCTCTTCCATCTCTACTTGCCCTATCTCCACAGGCGGCCCCATAGACCATCCTTAAAGGTTGGCATGAACTAGAAGGGAGGGAGCAGCCGGTGGGGACTGCTCCGGAAGGAGGTTTGTTTGGGCCCCAGGGCAGCTGTCTTGTGGCTCCAGACAAGGATGGGGCTGGTCATCCACCCGCCCAGCTGGGGGTTGGCTGGAGCTCCTCGCCCTGCCCAGTACAAGTATGGTCCAGACCAGGCCAGCCTAGCCCGGGGCTGGCCATTCTGAGCAGGGTCATTGCCACAGCTCTGACCCCACTGCTCTGCCCCTCCATTCTGCCCACTTTGCTCACTGGGCTCCTGTTCTGGCCACGCTTCTGCTTATGCACCTGGCCTGGATCCCAATGGTCTATGGATTTGGGTTCAGAGCGATGAACTGAGTTCCTCCTATGCTCCAAGCAAGATTCTGGGGGCTTCCACACATGTCACCATTTATGAGAGACTCTTCTAGAACTCCAAAGTTTTGGTATCTCCACTAGAGTTCTGGACAGAGAAGATGGAAGTGGCCTGGTCAGAAGGCCACTGCCTGCCTAACCTCACTGTCCTAGCTATTGTCCCTGGGCCCAGCCCCAGCTTCTCTCATGTCAGAGTCCCAGTGTGGTGTCAGGCTCTGGTCCTGGATGCCCTGACCAATCCCCCCTAGGATGTCCACACCCCAGAAGGACAAGGGACAAAGGACATGCAGTCTCTCCAGGTGCCTTTGCTTGGCACCTAGTCTCCCAGATGCAGCCGGTGGCTCTTCTCCAGCTGTATGAGTCCCCCCCACACCCTCCCCTCCAGCCAGGACCCATTCCACCCTGGCTCTGCCATTGACACACTACCTTAATCGGGTGGTGGGAGGAATTGGGATGGACACTGGGAGGATGTGTCAGCTCGGAAACCCCAGGGTCAGCTGATCGGCCTTGCCCCCCTTGTTCTAGTCTTGTCTAGACTCTCCCCCCGCCTCAGCGGCCCTAGCCTCTCCAAATCCTCCCCTGATGGGGTCCTCACCAGCTGTTACTCAGAGGCTGGAGCCGTCCTGACCCCCAAATCTCAAGAGTAGCAGCTGCTGGGGGTGGGGAGAGAGTGAGCAGTAGCTGGGGTTAGGGCCGGAGCTGTCCTCCTCCTGCCTGGTAATGCTCTCCCACCCCCTTCCCTGCCTAGACCCTCAAGGTTCTATTTTCCAGGGTCTGGCTCCTCTCCTCCTCTCTCCCCAGAGACCCCTGAAGGTGGGAATGCCCCTGTTACCTTAATTCCTCCCTGAGGTTTTTCTCCCACAGGTCCCTTGCTTAAGTGAGATCAGAGCACCTTGAAAGTTAAGAATCCCATCTTCTCCTCCTTAGAACATGTTAACAGAACACAGGGCGTGACTGCCAATGGCTGCACTGTCCAGTATGGGAGCCATCGGCCACATGTGGCTACTGAGAACTTAAAATGTGGCTCATCTGAATTGCGATGTGCTATGAATGTAAAATACACCCAGAAGTCAGAAACTTAGAATAATCAAAGAATGTAAATATCTCATTAATAATTTTAATACCAATTACATGTTGAAATGATCACATTTTGGATGCATTGGGTTAAATATGTTTTAAAATTCATTTCACCTCTTTCTCTTTTTTTAACGCGGTTACTAGAAAGTTTAAATTCCATATGTGCCTTGAAATTGTGGCTCACGTTATGTTTCTTTTGGCCAGGGTTTCAGACTCCCCAGACACAGAGCTGTCTACGCAGAAGGACAGGAACCCTTGCATGAGCCCTGAAAGGAGTTTTTTTCTCTTTCCTGAAAGCAAGTTCTGGGGTTCAGGAAGGGCCATGTGGCAAGTGTGGAATCTGTCTGAGGAGGGGGTTGAGGGCTCTGCCTACCCCTGCTGATGGGGTGACATGGAGCCTGTGCCCTCCAAGGCAGCCCTAGGAAGTGGGGTTCCAACACACTGGGTTCCTTAGTGCTTAAAGGCTCTGGGGCAAGCACTGCCTGGGTTCAAGTGCTAGCTCCACCCAGCTGGTGACACTAGGTGCTCTGTGCCTCAGTTTCCTCCTGTTAAAATGGAGTTAACCATAGTACTCCCTCACAGGGTTGTTGTAAGGAATGAACGGGGTGATGCATATAAAGAAGTCAGAGTAGCATATGGCACACGTAAGCTTTCGGCACACGTAAGCTCTCAGCACACACAGCCAGTGGTGCTGGTGCCCTTGTCTGGGTCATTCAGAGGAGGGAGGGACAGGAGGCAGGTGGGTGAGGCAGGCAGGTTCTGCCATGGCTGCACTCTCCTCAGTTTCCCTCCATCACATGAGGGTGACCAGCCCCCCAATGGGCCAGGGTGGAAGACGGGGGTCCAGTGAGCACGTACCTTCCTCCTGGGATGCCTTGCCATCACCCTCAGAAAGCTGTGTGGAAGACTGGAGTCCCACGCTGGCTAGGCAGCTGGGGAAGGTGACCTTGAGGCCCAGCTGGGTGGGGGCAGGCCAGGCTGGTGAGGGGCTAATAGCTGAAGGACCCAGGAGCCTCGGCTCTGCCAGACCCTCAGAAAGCCTGGTCTTAGCACCGCTGAAAATTCTTAAGCTGGGATTTGAGTTTAATTACATATTGATTAAATGGAACAAAGGCAGGGGGACTCCAGGGAGCAGGCTCTGTGAGTGCCTGATGGAATTTCAATCCTGCTTGTTCCCTGCCTCCCACTCTCTTAGAGCCTCCAAGCTGTCACTGCTGAGGAGGCCCCGGCTTTACATGAGCTCCACGGGCAACCCAGGCCCTGCCTTGAACAGAGGGGCAGCAGGTGGCCGTTGGCCACACAGTGCTGAATTCAGCTCCCAGCACTTCCATCCACCTACCATCCCAAAACCCAGCTCAGGCCCAGAGAAGTGCTCATGACCTGGCCAAGGTCATGTCCATGGTCAGAGGCAGATCTGGTACCTGAACCTGGGTCTCCTAACCTGGTCCTTTCCTGCTTCCAGAACACTGCTCTCTGGAAGGCCAAGAGAGTGTAAGTGACCCTGGATGGCATGGGGACCCTGCTCTGTCTGCAGACTCTTCAGGACTCCACACAAAGAAATGCTCAAGGACAGTCCTATTTAACAAGTATTTACTGAGCACCTATTCTGCACAGGCTCTGCACTAGGCACTGGTAGTCTGCTGTGGTTGCTGTCCTTCATGGAACCCTTGACCTGGTCTGGGGGACCGGGCATGGTCTTCCTGAAGAGAGAACATCTGGCCTGAGGCTTAGACACAAGAGGAAGTAGCCAGGCAAAGGAGGGGATAGAGGCAGAGAACAGGAAAAGCATTCCAAGGAGAAGGAACAGTATGTGTGAAGACTCAGAGGCAAGGGGGGGGCACTTTGGTGAGCCAGAGGAGTCTGGATCAGGGAGTGTGAGGCAGGTGTGGTAGGGCAGAGCTGGAGACATGAGTGAGCCCATCATGAGAGGGCTGCAGTGGACACAGTGGGGCTCACAACAACCTCCCCACCATTCCCCCAGCAATGCAGCTTGGGAAATGGAGTTGCCAATTGGCAATTCTATATCCTTACCAATGATTGATTCAGGAATGAGCATGTGACAAAATGCTGGCCAATGAAAGGTGAGAAGAGAAGTGACATCTTTGAGCTGCTGAACCAACCAGCCCCGAGGCCCACCTACTTCTGGAATTCATGTTTTGTGAGCCAATGCGTTTCTTTATGGTATGAGTCAGTACTAGTGGATATTTTGTTACTTGCAGCCAAAAGCATCCTGACTGATGCATTCCTGTAGACCGTGGTAAGGACTTTGGACTTCACCTTAAGAGCAGTGGGGAGCCACTGAGGAATTTTAACATGAAAATATTTTCTTTTAAATAAATCACTCCAACAATATGAATGTACTTAATACCACTGAACTGTACACTTATTTTTTTTTCTTTCTTTTTTTTTAAATTTTATTTTGTCGATATACATTGTAGCTGATTATTGCTCCCCATCACCAAAACCTCCCTCCCTTCTCCCTCCCCCCCTCCCCCCAACAATGTCCTTTCTGTTTGCTTGTTGTATCAACTTCAAATAATTGTGGTTGTTATATCTTCTTCCCCCCCCCCCCCGGTTTGTGTGTGTGTGTGTGTATGTGTGTGTGTGAATTTATATATTAATTTTTAGCTCCCTCCAATAAGTGAGAACATGTGGTATTTCTCTTTCTGTGCCTGACTTGTTTCACTTAATATAATTCTCTCAAGGTCCATCCATGTGGTTGCAAATGGCAGTATTTCATTCGTTTTTATAGCTGAGTAGTATTCCATTGTGTAGATGTACCACATTTTCCGTATCCACTCATCTGATGATGGGCATTTGGGCTGGTTCCAACTCTTGGCTATTGTAAAGAGTGCTGCGATGAACACTGGGGAACAGGTATACCTTCGACTTGATGATTTCCATTCCTCTGGGTATATTCCCAACAGTGGGATGGCTGGGTCGTATGGTAGATCTATCTGCAATTGTTTAAGGAACCTCCATACCATTTTCCATAGAGGCTGCACCATTTAGCAGTCCCACCAACAATGTATGAGAGTTCCTTTTTCTCCGCAGCCTCGCCAGCATTTATCGTTCAGAGTCTTTTGGATTTTAGCCATCCTAACTGGGGTTAGATGGTATCTCAATGTGGTTTTGATTTGCATTTCCCGGATGCTGAGTGATGTTGAGCATTTTTTCATATGTCTGTTGGCCATTTGTATATCTTCCTTAGAGAAATGCCTACTTAGCTCTTTTGCCCATTTTTTAATTGGGTTGCTTGTTTTCTTCTTGTAAAGTTGTTTGAGTTCCTTCTATATTCTGGATATTAATCCTTTGTCAGATGTATATTTTGCAAATATTTTCTCCCACTCTGTTGGTTGTCTTTTAACTCTTTTAATTGTTTCTTTTGCTGTGCAGAAGCTTTTTAGTTTGATATAATCCCATTTGTTTATTTTTCCTTTGGTTGCCCGTGCTTTTGGGGTCATATTCATGAAGTCTGTGCCCAGTCCTATTTCCTGAAGTGTTTCTCCTATGTTTTCTTTAAGAAGTTTTATTGTCTCAGGGTGTATATTTAAGTCCTTAATCCATTTTGAGTTGATTTTAGTATACGGTGAGAGGTATGGATCTAGTTTCATTCTCCTGCATATCGATATCCAGTTATCCCAGCACCACTTGCTGAAGAGGCAGTCCCTTCCCCAGTGAATAGGCTTGGTGCCTTTGTCAAAGATCAGATGGCAGTAAGTGTGTGGGTTGATTTCTGGATTCTCTATTCTATTCCATTGGTCAGTGTGTCTGTTTTTATGCCAGTACCATACTGTTTTGGTTATTATAGCTTTGTAGTATAGCTTAAAGTCAGGTAGTGTTATGCCTCCAGCTTTATTTTTTTTGCTGAGCATTGCTTTGGCTATTCATGGTCTTTTATTGTTCCATATAAATGTCTGGATAGTTTTTTCCATTTCTGAGAAAAATGTCTTTGGAATTTTGATGGGGATTGCATTGAATTTGTATATCACTTTGGGTAGTATGGACATTTTCACTATGTTGATTCTTCCAATCCAAGAGCATGGAATATCTTTCCATCTTCTTGTATCCTCTCTAATTTCTCTCAGCAGTGGTTTGTAGTTCTCATTATAGAGATTTTTCACCTCCTTGGTTAACTCAGTTCCTAAGTATTTTATTTTTTTGGTGGCTATTGTAAATGGGCAGGCTTTCTTCATTTCTCCTTCTGCATGTTCACTATTGGAGAAAAGAAATGCTACTGATTTTTGTGTGTTGATTTTGTATCCTGCTACTGTGCTGAAATCATTTATCAATTCCAACAGTTTTTTTGTAGAGGTTTTAGGCTGTTCGATATATAGGATCATGTCATCTGCAAACAGGGACAGTTTGACTTCATCTTTTCCAATCTGGATGCCCTTTATTTCCTTCTCTTCTCTGATTGCTCTGGCTAGTACTTCCAACACTATGTTGAATAGGAGTGGTGAGAGTGGGCATCCTTGTCTAGTGCCTGTTCTTAAAGGAAAAGCTTTCAGCTTTTCCCCATTCAGGATGATATTGACAGTGGGTTTGGCATATATGGCTTTAATTATGTTGAGATACTTTCCCTCTATACCTAACTTATAGAGGGTCTTTGTCATGAATGAGTGCTGAACTTTATCAAATGCTTTTTCAGCATCTATAGAGATGATCATATGGTCCTTGTGTTTGAGTTTATTAATATGGTGTATCACATTTATTGATTTGCGTATGTTGAACCAACCTTGCATCCCTGGGATGAATCCCACTTGATCGTGATGAATAATTTTTCGTATGTGTTGCTGTATTCTGTTTGCTAGTATTTTAGTGAGGATTTTTGCATCTATATTCATCAAAGATATCGGCCTGTAGTTTTCTTTTTTGGTTATATCTTTACCTGGTTTTGGTATCAGGATGATGTTTGCTTCATAGAATGAGTTTGGGAGATTTGCGTCCGTTTCAATCTTTTGGAATAGTTTGTAAAGAATCGGTGTCAATTCCTCTTTGAATGTTTGGTAAAATTCTGCTGTGAATCCATCTGGTCCTGGGCTTTTCTTTGTTGGGAGCCTTCTGATAACAGCTTCAATCTCCTTTATTGTTATTGGTCTGTTCAAATTTTCTACGTCTTCACGGTTCAGTTTTGGGAGCTTGTGTGTGTCCAGAAATTTATCCATTTCCTCCAGATTTTCAAATTTGTTGGCGTATAGTTGTTTATAGTAGTCTCGAATGATTCCTTGTATTTCAGATGAATCAGTTGTAATATCGCCTTTTTCATTTCTAATTTTTGTTATTTGAGTCTTCTCTCTTCTTTTTTTTGTTAGCCATGCTAATGGTTTGTCAATTTTATTTATCTTTTCAAAAAACCAACTTTTTGATTCGTTGATGTTTTGAATTGTTTTTTGGTTTTCAATTTCATTCAGTTCTGCTCTGATCTTAATGATTTCTTTCCGTCTGCTAACTTTAGGATTGGATTGTTCTTGTTTTTCTAGTTCTTTAAGGTGAAGTGTTAGGTTGTTCACTTGCCATCTTTCCATTCTTCTGAAGTGAGCATTTAATGCAATAAATTTTCCCCTCAATACTGCTTTTGCAGTATCCCACAGGTTTTGGTATGATGTATCATTGTTTTCATTAGTTTCAATAAACTTTTTGATTTCCTGCTTGATTTCTTCTTGGACCCATATGTCATTAAGTAGAATGCTGTTTAATTTCCATGTGTTTGTATAGTTTCCAGAGTTTTGTTTGTTATTAATTTCTAGTTTTAATCCATTGTGGTCTGAGAAGATACATGGGATAATTCCAATTTTTTTGAATTTATTGAGACTTGATTTGTGACCTAATATGTGATCTATCTTGGAGAATGATCCATGTGCTGATGAGAAGAATGAATATTCTGAGGTTGTTGGGTGGAATGTTCTGTAGATATCTGCCAATTCCAATTGGTCTAGAGTCTTGTTTAGATCTTGTGTTTCTCTAGTGATTCTTTGCCTAGATGATCTGTCTAATATTGACAGTGGAGTGTTCAGGTCCCCTGCTATTATGGTATTAGTGTCTATTTCCTTCTTTAGGTCTAATAGAGTTTGTTTTATAAATCTGGCTGCTCCAACATTGGGTGCGTACATATTTATGATTGTTATGTCTTCTTGATGGATCAGTCCTTTTATCATTAAGTAGTGTCCCTCATTGTCTCTTTTTATGGTTTTTAGTTTGAAGTCTATTTTGTCAGATATAAGAATAGCCACTCCAGCTCGTTTTTCTTTTCTGTTTGCATGGTAAATCTTTTTCCATCCTTTCACTCTTAGTCTGTGTGAATCTTTATGGGTGAGGTGGGTCTCTTGTAGGCAGCATATAGTTGGGTCCTGCTTTTTGATCCAGTCAGCCAGTCTGTGTCTTTTAATTGGGGAATTTAAGCCTTTTACATTAAGAGTTGTTATTGAAAGGTGTTGATTTATTCCTAGCATTTTATTGGTTGTTTGGTTGTCTTAGGTGTCTTTTGTTCCTTGCTTTCTGATTTACTGTTTGGTTTCTTTGTTTGTTGGTTCCTTAGGTTGTAGATAGTGTTTTTGTTAGCTTGTTTTCTCTTCATGAATGCCATTTTTATTGTACTAGCGGGTTTAGATTTTTCTTAGGTTTTTATGGCAGTGGTAGTTATTTTTCAGGAACCAAACCCAGTACTCCCTTGAGGATTTCTTGTAAGGGTGGTCTTGTGGTAGTGAACTCCCGCAGTTTTTGTTTGTCTGAGAAATATACTATTTGCCCCTCATTTCGGAAGGATAGCCTTGCAGGGTAGAGTATTCTTGGCTGGCAATCTTTGTCTTTTAGTATTTTGAAAATATCATCCCATTCCTTTCTAGCTTTTAGGGTTTGTGATGAAAAGTCTGATGTTAACCTGATTCGGGCTCCCTTATAGGTGATTTGACGCTTCTCTCTTGCAGCTTTTAAGATTCTCTCTTTGTCTCTGAGTTTTGCCAATTTGACTATGACATGTCTTGGAGAAGGCCTTTTTGGGTTGAATACGTTTGGAGATCGTTGAGCTTCCTGGATCTGAAGATGTGTGATTTTTCCTATACCTGGGAAGTTTTCTGCCACTATTTTGTTGAATATGTTTTCAATGGAATCTCCATTTTCCTCCCCTTCTGGAATACCCATGACTCGGATATTTGAGCGCTTGAGGTTGTCTGATATCTCTCTCAGATTTTCTTCCATGTCCTTGATTCTTTTTTCTTTCTTTTTGTCTGCTTGTGTTATTTCAAACAGCCCATCTTCAAGTTCAGAGGTTCTCTCTTCAACTTCGACAAGCCTGCTGGTTAAACTCTCTGTTGTGTTTTTTATTTCGCTGAATAACTTCTTCAGTTCAGCAAGTTCTGCTACATTTTTTTTCAGGACATTGATTTCCTTGTCTATTTCCTCTTTCAGATCCTGTATACTTTTCCTCATTTCATCATGATGTCTAGCTGAGTTTTCTTGTATCTCATTCAGTTTCCTTAGAATTATCACTCGAAATTCCTTGTCAGTTATTTCAAGGGCTTCTTGTTCTATAGGATCTAGAGTATGAGATTTATTAACTTTTGGTGGTGTACTTTCTTGATTTTTTGTATTTCTGGTATCTTTTTTTTGGTGTTTATTCATTGTGGCAGGGGGTTTCACAGTCCACCGGTTTGAGACTAATGACTAACTAGGATGTTGCTGTGGTTGCCAATTTGGTATGGCTCCCGCCGTGACTGCTCAGTTGGCCTCTAGTGTCTTGTGTGTGTGGTTGCCTCGGGTCTTGGGCTTCTCCGGGGATCCACCTTTCTGGTCAGCTTGTACTCTGCTGGGCTGGTGGATCACGTACCACAGGGTGTGTGATCTCTGTTGAGCTTTCACTTTCTGTGCAGGACTTCTCCCCGTTCCGTGTGCTCTGGCCCAGGCTGTTAGATCGTGCAGTGGCGACCCCACCGGGTGTGTGGTTTCTGTCGAGTCTCCGCCTCCCTGGCCGCACGTCTCCCCCCTCTGTGCACACTGTGCTGGGCTGGGGTGTGTCTTCTGCACCCCTCGTCTATCAGCTGGGCCTTCAAGACCCTGCTCAGCACCGCCTCACCCAGGAAGTCTACCAGGTTTCTGCTAGGCACAGACGACCGGTCTCTCTGGGTGCCTTTGTAGCACTGTGTAGATCTTTCTCGGGTCTTGTTCACGTTTGTATCCCCCCGGTATAAACCGAGTCTATTGCCCGCCTGCAGCCTGCTCTCCGGCAGGTTCAAGCGGACCTGGGAACTCTCCTACCACACTATTCCCAACCAGAAATTCGTTAAGCTTTTTTCCAAACTGGTGGTCGCAGAGATGGTATCTGCCTCCCAGTAACAGGAAGTTTACCGGGGCCGGAGTCCAGGGTGTGGTGGAGTGACAGTCGGCCCGCCCGTACTTCCTAGCCCTCCCAGCACTGGTCGGGACGCCCCACACCCCCAGCCCTGCCAGAGAACTGCGGAGGGAGTGGGAGAGGAGGCCGGCCCGCAGGGTCTGGAAAGCCCCGCGCCAGGCCAAGCAAATGGGCTCAGTGATGGCCGAGCAGGGCGGAGCTGCCCGCACCTGGGAAAATGGAGGCAGCACCGGGGCAGTGAGTGGCCTGGTGGTGCAGGTGGGAGCTGCGTGGGCATCCACCCCCCGAACAGAGCTGTGCCAGGGATCACTCACAGTGCTGTGCCAGGTCGGGCGCTCACTCTGTCTCTGGTTTGTTGCCTTCTGTGTTCTCGGCGCTGCCGCCTCGGGCTGTTCAGTCGCGGCGCCGCTCGGGCGCTCCCAGGAATCTTCTTTAATGCCGGCCTGAAACCTTGAATCCTGAATAGGGCAGCTGGCCGCCTTCAGTGCGGCCCCAGCCTCCGGGATCCTGGCTGCATCCACAGCAGCCCTGGCGCCGTGTTCCCTGTTTCAAGACTCGCTTTTGCAGCTAAGAATCAGTTCTTTTCCTGCTCCACACTTCAAAGCTGTTGCCTGTAAATGAGGCAGCCTCTCCTGCCGGGGGCAAAGTGGCGGTCACCCCTCACGACCGGCCAGCAGCAGCGGTCCTCCCTTAAGAGATGGCCAGAGGAAGGTCCACAAGTTTCCCGGCTGCCTGAGGCCCAGTGGCCACCTTTTCCACCTCAGCTACTCCGCGCCAGCCGCTGCAGCCGCCGCCATCTTGAAACCTCCTGAACTGTACACTTAAAAATGGTAAAAATAGTAAATTATGTGTACTTCACCACAATAAGAAAATTGGAAATAATATATCACTCTGGTTGCAAAGTCAAGAAGGAGGGAGGGGTGGAATCAGAGATGCCAGCTGGGAGGAACAGGCTGCCTAGGGAGGCCATGAGCTCTGCAGCAGTTAGCGAATAAGTAGACTGCTGTGCTGCCTGTAGAAGTCCCCTGGCCCCAGCTGGAGTGGGCCCCCCGCCCCACGGGCCTCAGCCACCCTCTCCCTCCCTCCGCAGCCAGGCCACGGAAGGAGCCCGGCCGTGGACCAGCCCTGCCCCCCACCCCGACCTCCATCCTCCTCTCCCCTCCCCCTGCTCTGCAACACCCTAGAATATAATAATAATAATAATAAAAATTTTAAAAACTAAGTAGAGGCTGGACTGACATCTGTCAAGGGGCTGGAAGGCACCCCATGCCCTAGGCAGGGGCTGGCCATGATCACACCTCCCAGTTCTTGCTCACTGTAAGATTTAACAATGCTGCAGACCACTTCCCTGCTTCCCAGGAATTACAAGATCCTTGGCCTGAGTGAAATTCCCAGACCCAAGAATAGCCCAGGAGTCAGGGGGACTCCTAACCAATGCTCTCTAGCCCCCTTTCCTGCTTTGTTTTCCTCCACAGCACTTATCACCTTCAAATATTTGGCACATTTTACTTACTTATCTTGTTTATTGTCTGTTTCTTCCACTGGACTTGTGCCGTCCACTATGGTGGACACTAGCCACATGTGGCTGTTCAATTGCTTGAAATGTGGCTAGTGCAAATTGCACTATGCAAGTACAGAATAGACATCAGATTTTGAAGACTTAGTATGAAAAAAGAATGCAAAATATTTCATTAATTTGAAAATATTGATTACATGTTGAAATGATACTATTATGGATATATTGGCTTAATAAACTATGTTATTAAAGTTGATTTCACCCGTTTCATTTTGCTTTTTTAATGTGGCTACTAGAAATTGAAAATTAAAACACGTGGCTTGCATTCTTTTTCTATTGGACACCGCTGCACTAGACAAGTGTTTGACAAACGGGCCTGTAGGCCAAATTCAGACAGCAACCTGTTTTTGTGCAGCCCATAAACTAAGAATAATTATTACATTCTTAAAGAGTTTCAAGAAAACAAAGATAAACATGCAACAGAGGCTGTATGTGGTCAACAAAACCTAAACTGTTTACTCTCTGGCCCTTTACAGAAAGCGTGTGCTACTACTGTGCAAGACTGTGAGATGGACAAAGCAGGGACTTTGTCAGTTTTGCTCTTCATGGTGTCCCCAATGCCTCCAACAGTAGGTGCGCTGTTGGGCACACAGTAGGTGTACATTAAACATTCAATGAACAGATGCACAATGAATGAACGAATGAACGTGTTGCCAAACCTTGCATGACTGGCTTTTGGTCCTGCCCTGGATGCTGCTTCCCCAGCTGGCTCAGCTGCTCCCGGGAGCAGAGATGTGCCCTTCTCTGGGTGCCCCACCACAGAGCTGAACATGGGGCTGAGCCCATGGATTGGGGCGGGGGCAGGAACGACACACTTAGTGCAGTGTGCTGCCTCCTCCCCACCCTTTTAGAGGCCAAAGCCACCACTACCCATTCCTCATGCCAAGAGCCTGAGGGTGGAGGAGGCGGACAGGAATTTACCCACCCCTTAAATCACAGAAATCCACATTCCTCTAAGGACTGGGCTCTTGACAGAGAGGGGATCAGCCTTGGCCTGGGGAGGGTGAGGTTTGGGTTATTTATTCCTCAGGGCCCAGTTCTTCTCCAAGGAGGCTGTCAGTGGAAGGCAAGGTGACGAAGAGCCCCAGACCTAGGCCCAGCAAACGCGAGGTCCTGCCTGTTCCACTAATGCTGTGGCTTAGGACTTGGCCGTCATGATTTCATGCTTTTAAAAAAAAAGTGGTTCTTCTGTTTGTGTTTTATTTGGAGTTTTTTTGTGTGGTTAGGGTTTTTTTGTGGTTCCTCTGTGTTTAGCTTTTACATCCCTTGCAATAAAATTCCTCTGACCATCTCTACCCATCCACTACATGTGCAGTGAAGAAAGGGGAATGGATTGGGGTAGTTTTGCCTTGTTTATACACAGCCCAGAGAGAAAAAAGAAAGACGTGTTCCCCTTGCTGGGCAGCACAGATAGTGGCATGAAAGTCCCAAGAGATGCTCAGACCACGGGTGGGGTGTGGATCCCTCAGGGGCTCGGGGTGTACTCCTGTGGGAGGTAGGATTGTTTAATGGACAGTGCAGACTTTGCGATCAGACCCTCTTCCTAGCAGGAGATCTCCTAATCTTCCTGGGCCTCAGTTTCCTCCTCTGTAGAATGGCTTAGGGTGAGGGTGGTTGTGAGGATCAGAAGTAGTGGTTGAGCAGAACACCTGGCACATAAAAGGCCCTCGATAAATGGCTATTGTAATTGATTGTCATTATTTAGGAGACAGTTCTCACCAAGGCCCAGAGAAGGGAGAGGTAAAGGCAGCTCCTGTGTGCTTGCTGTGGTCAGGAAGATCTCTGGGGCCTGAAGAGCGGGAGTAGGGGTGGGGGGTAGGATGTCACTGAGAGTAAGAGAAAGGGATTGAGAGAGAGTGGGAGAGCACGCTGTTCTCCAGCCTGAAAGCCTCCCTCCCTCCCTCCCACCTGCCTTCATCCTGGCTCAGAGCTCCTGGAATGTGGCAGCAGCAGGAGATTGGCAGCTTCCGTGCTCTCCTTCCCTCTCTCCTTTATTTATTATTTGTTACATGGTTTGTAATTAAGGAGGAAAAATCTGCAAAAAGTAAGTGATTCTGAAGGTGCTGAGCAGGGACAGGGTAGGAGGTGGGGAGGGGACTGGAGGGGGCTGTGCTTTCCTTCTTGCAAAGACCCTTGGGAGAAAGGGTGCTGGAGGGAGGGCCTGCAACTGCCCCCTCATGGCCTCCTCTGGAAGCCAGCTAAGGAAAGCACCTAAGCTGTGCTAAGCTCTGGGGAGGGACAAACATGGACTCTGGCCTCATTCAAGGGGATGGCAGCCTGGTGGGGGAGGCAGACACCTAAACAGGTAACTCCACTGCAGATGACAGAGGGAAGCTGGGCCCCTGCTCTGGACCCCTGCTCTCTGCTTGACTTGCTCAGGAACAAACTCTCCTGCCCAATTCCTCATGGGGAAAGTGGGGCTTCTTTTAAATTTGTCTAAAACATAAACATAACCTCCCTTATGGGTGGTTCCCTTAGGGGGCCCAGAGAGAGAGACCACCCAAGCCAGGCTGGGGTGGGGTATGAGAAAGGGAGGCCTACTTGGAGGAGGGAACTTTGCCACAGAGTTTTAAAGGCTGCTCAGGAGCTTAGCAGTTGGGGCAGGGTGAGGGAGAAAGCAGAACTGAATTGAAGTCAGAGGAATGACCTGTCTGAAGGCTAAAGATGAGCTGGTGCTTGGTGTGTGAAGGAACATGGGCATCACGCTAGGTGTGTGAGCACATGAATCTGTTGGCGGGTACTTGGAGGTGGAAAGGAGCTGGGTCAGGAGGCCTTGAATACTGACCTGGGGAGCCTGCGGTGATGGGAAGCCATCTGATGGGGGCATTTGTTCCCCAATTTACAGGTGAGGGCCCTGAGGCTCAGAGAGGTGAAGGCCTTGCCCAAGTTCCCCAGACTGTGGGTTGGCCCTGGAGGACAGGCGCCAACCTCCACCAGCCTCTGTTAACAGTGTTAATGACTCTAATTCACTTTAGTCCATTAACAAGTCTTTACTGAGCAGAAGCAGGCGCCAGAAGTGTGTGGGTGTGAGCTGCTGTGCAGGCACCCCAGAGCCCTGTCCCCAGAGAAAATGGCCATCTGAGCCTCCCTGGACAGCGATCAGGGAGGCCAAGATATCACTCCCTGCCCCCTGTCACCACTCCTGGGCTGCAGTGCCACCCAGATATCCCTCTAGGCTAGTGAAGCCTTCATTCAGGGAGTAGATAGATGGCAAAGGAGGTGGGCAGTCACTGTAGTTGCTTGTGACCCAGTGGCAGCCTGGTCCCTCTTGGGGTCCAACCTAGGCTTGGTGATGTGGTGGGGGGATGTGTGGCAGGACCAGCCCACCTGGTACAAATGTCTCTTTCCACCTGGCAGAAGGGTGCAGGAGCAGCCAGAGGGAGGAAGCAGTCAGATCAGCATTCAGCCTCTCCCCTTTCAGCTCCCAGTGTGGACTGGCATGGGGCAGGGGCGGGGTGGGGAATGTCGGTGGTGTTGTTAAAAGAAAAGGCTGAGGCCCAGGAATAGGGGCTGACAGTGAAGCGGTCCTAGAGCGCAGGAAGAGCCCTGTGATGAGGATGTGCTAGCTGGAAAGTGCCATCTACCTTAGCCTGGAATAGGAATAACTATACATATGCATGAGACCTCATGACTATGCATGTTAGAAGAAGCCAAGATGTTCCAAGGGGTTGGATCAGCTGGGCTTGGGACAAGTCAGGGGTCCCTGGCCCCACCATTCCTGTGGCCCTAGGACCTGCTCATGTGGCTGACAGCTGTTGAAGGAGCAGGAGCTGAAACCCCAGTTCCTTCCTCAATTCTGCTCCTGTCTCTGACTGTGATACTGAAAAAATCCCTGTCCTATATTAGGCATCAGCTTTCCCATCTGCATAATGTTGACCAGTCGTTGCTCAAATCGCCTCTGGGGGTTGAACTGAATGAAGGTCAAAGACAGACAGTTCACTCAGATTGAATCCCCCTGAGAAGTTTAAGAAGAAGCTTTAAGAGGCAGGGATTACCCAGGACTCTCCGTCAGGGTCAAAAAAAAAAAAAGAAAAGAAAAGAAAGAAAGAAGCAGTTCTGCAGTATTAACCCCATTTCACAGATGCAAAAACTGCAGCCCAGAAAGATAGAGACTCAACCAAAGTCACACTGGTGGCTTCTAAGCCCTGCAGCCTCATCCTTGTCCAGGTCAACTTCAGGACTCTCTGGACAGGGCTGCTTCTCCCCAGCCTGGGAACCTATGTTGTTCCCGTCACTTCACCAGGGCTTTCTGAGCCATTTGTTTTTATGTCTGTATGTCGGGTGGCCTCTGAGCAGGGCTGGTGTCCGCCTGCGAGTATAAAACTGACAAGAGGCGCTGGCAGAGTGTGGAAACTGTCAGCAGAGCAGCCGCCTGTGAAATTAACATGATATCGAAAGCGTCAATGTTTATTTACTGGAAATATCTGGACAGGATGCAAAGCAGGCCTGCAGCTGCTGCCTCAGGGCCGAAGATGAGGGTCACCCCTGCTGGCAGAACCAGCTGACCCCCTGGCCGAGACCCCCACTCTCGTCTTGACTTGTTGAGGAACAAGCTCTCATGGAGAAAGTGCAGCTTCAGTAAAATTTGTCCAAAAAGTAACCTCCCTCAGGTCCCAGAGTTCCAGTGATAGTGTTCAGGATCTGGTGGACAGTGTGGGGCCTTTCTGAGTCCTGGGCTGTCTGGGCACCTCCAGGGTTGAGGTCACACTTCCGCAACTCTACCTGCTATGCTCCTATGCTCGTCACCTCTCCCCTCTCCCCAGCCAGGAAGGGGCAGATAGATCTCCCAGGCAGCCCGCCTCCCCAGGTCCCTGCTGACTGGGCCAGGCTGATGTCAGCTGACTCAGACTCGGCCAATCAGAGTGTGCCTCATGGGAATTTGAAATGAGGGCACAGAGATTGAGTTAGCTGCAGGGAATTGAAATATAAGGCATATTGGCTCTAGGCAGGGGTTGCCATTTTGGGGTGTCAAGCTCAGCTAAGTGTATGTTGATCAAGTGAGAGAGAAGCTTGGTTGGCAGGGACAATGTGGGAATGGAGCAGAGATGAGAGACCTTCCAGCTCCAGGTAGAGAGAGACACGAGTGGTTTTCAGTTTGGGAGTGGGATACCTGGCAGTTCATTCTGCAATCATGTTTTCTTAACATTTCTCTTTAACTTTATATTCAAAGGGCACTTTGAAAAGGGCAGAAACCCATCAAAACTGGCCTTAAGACAGAGACTGACACTAGGACTGAGGTGACAAGAAACACAAGATGTGGAATCAGCTGGAAAGGAATGAAGTGGGGTGGGTGGCCCATGGTAATTACACTGTGCCCCACAATTGTTGGGACCCAGACCTTGGCTCTGAGAGCCAAGTTTGGGGGACCACAGAGAAAAGCAAAATCAGGGACTTATTTCCTTCCAGAATACCCCCCAGCTTGCCTCTGCTCTGCCCTGCATCCTCTGTGAACTGGAAACATGGCTCTTGGTAGATCCCAGGCTCACTTTTTCCTGCCTCAACTCTAGAGAAAAACTAATATTGGCATTCTCTGGTTCCAACTTCAAATATCCTAGGGAAGTATTAGCTACACTTGGGGCAGGTGCCAATTCCTTGTCCACTCACAGCAGCAAGGATATGTGGTTATGACTGGCCCAGCTTGGGTAGGGTGCCCTCCCCTAGACCAGGCCATGTCCAGGGCAGTGGGTTCCATAAGAAGATGGCAGTTCACACCATGTGATTGGGGTGGTGGCCCCTCACAGAGACAGGGGCCTTTTGGAGCAGACAGAACAGTAGATGTCCACTCTGTTCTTTGAGCACGGAGGTCAGGCTCGTTCTGACCACCTACTGCTCTGTGCAGTGCTGGGCCAAAAACTTATTCTACTTCTCCCTTTGCTACTTGGAAGTTTTCATTGCACTGGGGCTAATTTCCCTCTACAATTATATGTCTGGTGTGTTGATGGTGGGTAAGGCTTCTCTGCGGACATTCTGAATCAGTAGGGCTGGACCAGACCTGGAAATCAGGATTCTGACCTTCTCTTGGGGCTGGCTTGGGAAACACTGATTTAGGCCATGGAGGGTGAACCTCTCACCTGGCCTGAAAATAGACGAAATAGACAATACCTGCAGTTGGCCTCAGTCACCAGGAGGTCTTTAAAACAGTAGTCTGTACCTTGGCTGCACATTAGAATCACCTGGGGAACTCCTGAAAATCCTGTTACCCAGGTAGTACCCTGCACCAATGAAATCAGAATCTCTGGGAGTGGGAGTTAGGGACCAGAATTTTTAAAGCTCCCCTGGCGATTCCAATGTACAACCTGGGTTGAGGACCATTGGTCATTTTTGCTCCACCCACACACTCCCACTTCAAGACTCTGCTCCTCCCACAGCCTGAAAGAGGTGGCCTTCCCTACCTTGGTCCTGCCTCAACTGGTTGGGCCAAGGATGGACACCTGATCTAATCCTGGCCCATCATGGTTTCTCTTGTGAATTTGGAATTGAACTCAGAGACGGAGTGAATTGAATGGTCAGGCACCCCTTGATTGAGCAGCAGGGGAAGCCACTCCTTCTGAAGAGATGAACAGGTGATCTGAACCAAGAGAACAGAGAGAAAGTGTATCCCATGCCCCATCCAAGGAGGCTGGCCTGGGCTTCTCTGAGACTCTACATCCTTACAGAAACCTAATTAGAAGACATCTTTTTTTTTTTTCCTCCTTGGATCCTGCCACAAAATAAGGAAAGTCTTTAAATGGGCTGCTGTCCTTGCAGTCAAATACATAGTTTTGGACAGCACTGAAAGCTAAAACCTATCCCAGCCCAAGAGCCCCACACTCCCCATAGCCTCCACTGATCTGCCCTAGAAGGCTCAACGGACAGCAGCTGGCGTCTATTGGGCACATCCCACAAGCCAGGTACTTTCCATGGGCATAGTGCCCAAGTTTCCCAACAACCCTGTAAGGTGGGAATGATTATCCGTGTTCTACAGAGAAGTGCAGTAATGTGCCCCAGGGCGCCTGGCTGATTAGTGTAGAAGAGAGACATAAACCCGGATGCGCCAAATCACTTCCAGTGGATCTCACCAGAAGCCAATTATGCAAAGTAGGGCAGAGTGGAGGTCCTGCTGCTATGAGGGAGTAGGGGGCTGCTGCTTGCCTGCCCTGCAGAATGGGGACAGGGCATGAGAGGAGGGTGGGGCTGACCATTTGAGGACAACTCTACTTGGGCCCAGGCCCTGAGATGCTGTGGGAGAGGCCCAGGGTCCCTACACAGGGCGTGCTCAGAAGCCAAGAGCTATGATTACTCCCATCTTCTTTGCTGTGGTTATACAGGCTACAGAGTGCTCTGTGAACCACAGAGCCTGCTCCTGTCCCATCACATGTGATTTCTCATAATGCCCAGTACTCACATCTCTGATCACAATTTTTAAATGTGTATTATTTGAGTGATTCGCTGGTTGGAGTCTTGCTCATCTTGTTTCTCATAACATTCCCAGTGCCCAGCCTAGTGAATGGCGAAAGTAGGTGCTCAATGAATATCAGGAAGGAGAGAGAGTGTTCCAGAGCAAGAACTATTACCCTATCTTACAGATGGGGAAAGTGAAACCCAGGAGGGGAAAGTGACCAGGGTCACACAGCTGAGCTGGGCTAGAACCTGACCCAGAGTCAGGAGGGAGGACCCAGGGAGACAAAGTAGCAGTGAGATCCAGGATGGATGTAGGCATAAGCAATCCTGGATAAACGTGTAACCATAGATGGAATGTGGGATGAAAGAGTGTTGAGAAGACCCTGAGCAAAGCCCCTTCCTGCAGCTGAGACCCCTCTCTTTGGTGGAGAATAACCTCCCCTTCCACAGCAGCAGATGGAATGAAAGTGATGGTTCTCTCCAAGGCTGAGAGCCATAGGCCCTTCCCACAGTGGGCAGCGGATGGGCCTTGAGCTGGAGAATGTGGAAGGCCTGCAGAGCCTCCCGACAGGGCCTGTTAGAAATCATGCTTGCTTTTAATGTTCCTAAAGAGAGAGAGAGACAGATAAGTTTGTCCATCCAATAGGGTAAAAGACAATTATGACTGGTCGGCACCATGGACTCAGTTTCTCCCCGGATGGGAGAAGACTCCTTCTTGGACAGGACACCTGGTGTTGGAATGCATCTGGCTGTGTGGCAGGTACAAACCCTCCGTGCCTGCCACTGGTCCAGGGGCCTGCTATTGTTCTGAATGTTCTGAATGAAGGCTAGGGATTGGAAGCTGTGTGGGGAAATCCATAAGAATAACAATAGTAGAAGCATATACCTAGTAATGGTTACTTACTCTGTGTCAGACACTGTTCTAAGTGCTTTGCAGGCATGATCTAATTTACCCCTCACAAGTTACATGGGCAGCCTGCTCAAAGTCACACAGCTGGTGTGGCAGAGCCAGGATTTGGACCCAGGTCATCTGGCTCCAGACCCCATGTTCTTAAACCTCTGTGACCCGCCTCCACCTCTGGTATGCTTTGTGTTTCTTCATGATCCAAAAACTCAAGGTATGGTTTTGCGTTGTCACCATTTTGGCAGGCCCTAATCCAGGGGATTGATTTAGAATGGGGTGGAGGCGGGGATGGGGGCTATACCACGAGCTGAAGTTTGCCAGAAAAATAAAGAGAGTGTGTGTGTGTGTGTGTGTGTGTGCGTGTGCGTGTGCGTGTGCGTGCGCGCCTGTAGTAAGGAGGAGAGGGTAGGGCACATCCCAAGCAGAGGGAAAAACGCAGGCACAGTGAGGCCTGGAGGGGAAGGAGCTCGGGCATTTGAGAAAGGGAAAGGAGGTGAATGCAATCTCTTCAGACTACTCTGGAGAGAAGAGAGAGGACTGAGTCATAAAGGCTCCCTGGAGTCTCTGGACCAGGTCCCCTCGCAGCAGCCACACGTGGCACCGCTTGCCAGGATGCTCACCTGTCGCGGCCCCTTTAGAAGGGCAGCGTCACTGGGATTCATTTCGGTCTCAATAACTGGGCGCCTCTGAGGGACCCCTACCACTCGTGTCCTCAGCCGAGCTCTGCCTCCTAACCCTTTAACAACGAGGGCCACAGCACGAGGGTCGGGAGTGGGGCGAGGGTCCCCTTGACCACGCCCCTCCCTGCCCCCGCCCCGCCCGTAGCCAGGCAGCTCCGGCTGGTCGCCTAGGAGACAGCGCCCGGAGCGCTCTCATTGGCCGGCAGCGGCTCCGAGGGCGGGAGCGAGGCTCCGGGCTGCTGCGCCGGTGCGTGCACGTGTGTGTGCAGGATGCGTGAGCGCTGAGCACATGGGCCGGCCTGGCCGCGCTGTGATCCCAGGAAGAAGGGAGACCGCGGGATGGGAGGCGGGCCGTGGACCTCTGGGAGGCTCCCGTTGGTCGGGGTTTGGGAGCTTGTTGGGCATGTCTCAACCAGGGAGCACCTGGCGGCCTGTCTGCACCTTTGTGTGCGAGCAGGACGGGGCTGCTCTGTGTGTCGGTGCATTAGTGTGAATGCACGATGAGAATGTTGAATGTGGGTGTTTCAGTGTGAACAGCTATTACCTGGTGTACACTGATGGTGTTTACTTGTATGGATGTCTGTGAAAAGGTTTTGTGGGGGACACACGAATTGCTGTGTGTTTTTGTGGAAGAATGTGTAGGCTGTACAGATGTGAACTATTCAACGTGCGTATGTGTGCCTACTGAAGTAGGGTGTGTGTGTGCGTGTGTAAGCAGAAAGTTGTGCATACTCACCCTAAAGAAGGGGCTTCAGCCTCTGCCTCCTCTGTTCCCAAACTTCAAATCTTTCCTTCTTAGACGCTGAGGTGTGTACCTCTCATGCTCAAGCACCCACGGTAGCTCCCCATTGCCCAGATGGTGCTCTACAGAACACCCTTCCTCAGCTTCCCCAGCCACTTCCACCTACACCCAGCCTACCCTCTACAGAAGCACCAGGAGTCAACAGGAGGGGGGATTCTGTCTCTGGCACCGGGGAGGCTTCAAGGGCAAGGATGAAGTGTTCAAACATATTTTTCTCATCCTGAGCCAGTGGAAATGAGCTGGGGCCTAGGGACCCTTGAAAAGCTGGTGCCTGCCTTTGATCTCCACCATCTACTCTCTCCACATGAATGGTAACTGTCCCTTAGCCTGCCATTGCCTGAAGGACACTGGGCTCCACAGCCACAGGGTGCTTAGCAGGTGTGGTCCCCTCATTTATCTACCCTCCCCCCCACTAGTGTGTCTGGAAAGCTTTCTTTTGTTGGGGGAGGCTGGAGGTCAGCTGGAGGCCCAGCTGGGACCAGGGAACCCATCCTGGGCTGCCCTGGCCTCATCAGCTCTTTGCCTCATCACAGAACAATCCCCCATCTACCCCACACTTCCAGCAGTCCCTTCTGGAGGGGCCTGTTGACCTTGCAGTGTCTCTGTCCCTTCCAACTGCCCACAGGAGAAAGAGAACAGCTGTCCTCCTGGCTCATTGCCAGCCAGGTGCCAGCCAGTGGTTAGGTGGCTCCGCACTTCTGGCTGTGGGGCCTTTCACCAGTCCCTGCTTCCCTATTGGTGTCTCCACCTGGACTCACCATGGGGCAGAGGATCTTGTCCACTCCTCGTGGGCCATCTTGCTTGGCTGGGCTCTCAGAGCCCGTCTGGTCCAACCCCAGCTGTACAAAGAGGGAAAGTAAGGCAGAGGGGCAGTAACTCACCTGGCAAATAATTGGCAGGCTACCCAAGAAGGACACAGAAAGTCGACCTCCAGGGTGTGTGAGGGGAGGGAGCTGCTTGGGTGGCAAGGCCTCTAGGGGCTTTGGTCATCCTGGCTCTAGGCTGAACAGCACCTGAGGAAGGTTGGGGGGAATGGGTGCGAGGTGGTCCTGGGGTGGCCGGGGCTGGGACAGGTGGATGGGCTAGCAGGCCCTTGCTCCACTCCAGGCGACTGCACCGCTGTTACGAGCATAGAGAGGGGGATTTATGGGCCAGGCGCAGGGCCGGGCCGTAAATGTCGTTCTGCTAGAGAGGCTGTAACTCTGTCTCCCTTCAGCGGCAGTGTGGGGGCAGGGAAGCTGGGTAGGGGACATCACTGAGGTCTGGAGTATACCCTGAAGACGGAAGGGAGTGGGGGTGGAGGGAGACCCAGTCGGTGCAGGCTTCTCTCAGGCCCTGGAGAAGGGTCAGCCCAGAGGTGCTCAGGGACTTGTGCTAGGTCACACAAGAAAGTGTTTCTACCTCCTGGTGCCGGGCTGTGGACAGAGAGAGTCCAGAAGAGATGGACACTCAGAAACCTTCACCCTGACACATCTCCTCCGGGTCCTGCACATCTCCTTCCTCCCAGGTCGGCTCCCTGCGCCCTTGGAGTGTCCTGAAAGAGGTTCTGGAACTAGCAGGCAATGGAGGGGATGAGGCTTTACTGTGCCTGCGTCTCTGCTCTTTACGACGCCATATTTTTTTAAAGAGCTATGTAAATGTCTGTAAGTCAGAGAACAAAGTCAGTGCCTCCAGATGCCCCTCCTCTGGGACTGGGTGCTCCCTGGGGCCATCTGACCTTGTGTTTGTCATGGAAGGTTTTCTGGATACCATGGTGGTTGCCTGTTTGTGGCCACCTCCCAGTTCAGCTGAATCAGAGCTGGGGCTATTGCTGACTCACTCATTTTGTGACCTTGGCCCAGTCACTCCCCCTCCCTGTACCTCAGTTTCCTTATCTACAAAATGGAAGCACACAAAGAGAATTTTGTGCTTTCTGAGGTGTGCAACCTTGGACAGTAGCTCAGCCTCTCTGAGACTTGTTTGTCATCATCAGATAGGGAGACAGTCATGCTGATCACTGCCTTTGGGCTGAGCTCTGACCCTGGGAACTGGGAGTGATGGCTCCTCTCTCCCCTCTGGCTTTCTCTTTCTTCCGCCTCCAGCTTCCTTCTGCTCCTCTTTTCCTCCAGAACACCCTGCTGACTCCATCCCCAGGACTGGCCATCTCCATGGTGGTGTGTCACAGTCCAGACTGGGAGTGAGGGGGTGGGGAACAGGGGTGGAGCTGGTGGTGTGTGTGTGCGGGAGGGGGGTACAGAGAGAACCAGGCCCTGGTCCCTGCTGGGGTTACATCTGAGCATAAAGAGGCCTCCTGGGCTAGCATGAAGGCTGGGGTATGAAGGATCTGGAAGAGAAGAGGAGCTGGGCTGAGCACCAGGGCATCCCTTGGTTTCCGTGGCACCCCAAATGTGCCACTCAAACCTTTCCAGACACTAGCAGTTGGCATGATGACAGGTCCTGGGCTGGGATTGCAGGATGAGCCGTAATAGGTTTACGGGGAGGCTGTAAATCCCTTTATGGGCTAAGCAATCAGCTCCCCCAGGCAGTCAGAGGCTGGAGCTGCTCCTAGGGAAGCGATCTGTCCTCCTAGGACTGCACCACATGGCCACTGATCTTGGATCTCTGCCCAGTGGTCCCCAGTTGCCCAACAGGTATCAAGGCCAGATTGCCAGTCCCTCAGAACAGGCTGCTGGGCCTTGTGTACAGTGCTCTGATCTCAGGGCCCCACAGAGATGCCAGGTAGACTGGGAGCCGGGAGGGGGGATTGCCTGGCAGAAGCTTTAATCATGGCCCCTACCCCCACCATCTGCTCACCCACCCATGCCACAGCACACTCTCCACCACTGACTCATCCCATTCCACAGAAAAGGAGAAGCCTGAGTCTGGAGGGGTTCAAAATGTGGGGCCCAGTCTGCAGTAAAGTGTGGAGCTTTTTCTGCAGTGAAGTATTGACCCTGCCCAGTAGCACCTACCTGGTGGTGGGCCCCAGGTACTCCTATTCCCTGAACTTCAGCGTTCTCATCCAAAAGGGAGCATATTCGAACCTCCTCATGGCAGGATTAAATAAGAGAATGGTTGATAAATAGTAGCTATTATGATTATTGCTATACTTCCCCCATTTCCCTTCCTCACGCTTCTGCCTGCTATGGAAAGGACACTGGACCAGGGGACAGCGAACTTGAGTTCCAGTTGTGGCTCTTTACTTACCAGCTGTAAATCCTTGGGCTGGTCACCCTCACTCTCTAAGCCCCCCACTCCTGTGCACGAATGAGTGGTTCCTCAAAGGAAAAAGGCATCACAGAGGTCCCTTGCATCCTTCTTGTCCTTTCGCCGTGTGACCGTGCAGCTCCTCCTAGCAAGAGCTGGAAAGGGCTGGCTGGTTAGCTCAGTTGGTTAGAGCATGGTGTGCTGATAATATCAAGGTCCAGGATTCAAATCCCTGCACCAGCCAATTGCAAAAAAAAAAAGATCTGGGGTCTGTTATCCCTCTGGTTGAATCTGGGGAGCCCTGTGACTGGTCTTGACCAATAGAATTCAGCCAATGTGATGCTGTGGGATTTCCTGGCCTAGGACTCAAGGGATCTGGCAGCTGCTGTTTTTGCCATCTTGGACTGCTGAGCCACCATAAAGAAGTCTAGCTAGCCTGGAGAGACCATGTGAAGAGAGAGAAGCCAGCTACCCTCCAGCCCTTCCAGCCTCCCCAGCTGAGGTGACAGACATGGTCAGAAGCCACCTTAGATCTTGCAGTCCCCGTCAAGTTTCGCTGATGACACCACACAGAACAGAGACGAGCTGTCTTCACTATGCCATGCCCAAGCTGCAGAACTGGGACCAAATAAATGGTTGTTGTTTTAAAACACTAAGTTCTGGGGTAGTTGTTTATGCAAAAATAGATAACTGATACAGTTTCTTAGTCCTTTCTGCATCATCTTTACCCAAACTTGGCTTGCGGAAGGTTGAGCTCCTTGGCCACAGCTGATTGGACAAGGGGATAGGCCCCTGACTTTGAGGCAGCCTACCTATTGGCTGGTAGGTGGCCAATCAGATTTTTTTCTCTGGAGAATGTGAAGGAAGAGATCAGAGACCCCAGCAAGCCAGACTATGGAGGAGGCTGGAGCTGGGGTTATTGAATGGGAGCTGGGGGTGACTTTCAGTCCTGTACAGGCTGTCATGTCATCAGAGGACACTAACTCGGGGAGAGAAGCAGGAAAGGCAATAGATCGTGGAACCAGGTTCTATGAGGGCTCCAATAGATCATTTAACTCCAGCTGGTCTGCATTGCCTCTGCTCCTTGTACTTCATGAAACCTGACTTCAGGCCCTAAAGGGCTCAAAGTCCCTTGGACAGCTGGTGACAGAATTTCCCCAGGGACTCCTATTACCAGCCAGGGGTCTACACTGCTCCTCTGATTCTTTCTGCCTTGCTTTCTGTGATATGCTCCCCACTCCCCCTGCCCCAACTCACACAGGCTGGGGCTCTGTCTTTCAGGGCCCTAGGTCTCTGCCACTCTCTCTGTCCTGGGCGGATGGGGCGATGGCCTCCCACACAGCACTGAGGCCTTCAGTGGCAAAGCAGAGGGCATGACCAGGTTTTGTTTCCATGTCAACCTCACTTGGAGTTCCTGCTCTTTCAGATCTCTGTTGTGTCCTGCACACAGAGCCTTACATCCCAGTTCTCAAGCTCAGCCACCACTTCTCTGCTCACCCATAGAGATGGTATGCGAATAACAGTGGCTATTAGTGCAGCCCAAACAGGTGACACACACAGTGTAGGTGGACACTTTAGAACACTGTCTCTAATCTTCCCAGACACCTTGTAAGCACAGGATTCTTAACCCCATTCTGCATATGGACTCAGTGGGGGATATGGGATTTAAACCAAGGTCTGCCTGACTCCCAAGCCCATGTTCCATCTGCCCCTCTGCTGTTTAACTCTAGGCAGTTTACTTCCCCTCTCTGAGCCTCATGTTCTAACTTGTGAGGGGTGAGGGAGGGGTCCTGGTGTTTGGTGCTTCCCCTAACACTCACCCTCCTGGGGGCCATCGTTGGCTGGGTCCACTTGCTTGTTGAGCATAGGTTCCAGCTTTCTTACCACCCTTTCTCTTTAAGGCATGTCTGTCTCATGGAGGAGCAGGCTGGAGGCTGCTCTGGTCTTGGTCCCCTGGAAAGCAGGCTGGACTCTTAGGATTCTACATCTTGCCTTTTCACCAATAGCTTTCTCCACCTTCACCCACTTGGCCCCAGGCTGAAAGGTGAGCAGAGCAGCCAACTCCCTATAAGGTTTAAGGCAGCGGACGTCCTGACCCATACCCTCTTGAGTCAGAGGCAGAGCAGGGTCATCAGGACTGTGGTGGAACATGGGTAGCCCAGGAAGGTTCTGTCCCCCCAGATCACCTCTGGTATCAGATTCCTGGCTGTGCCTGTACCAGGACAGGGGGAATCTGCTCCTCCTCTCTCCCCTTTAGAGGTTGTCAGGCCACGGAGAAAATGGCCTCTCCAGCAAGGCTTCTCAGGATGTCCCCTTTACATCTGGCAGGGCTCTTAGCAGCACCTGAGTTCATCACCCTGTTCCACAGATGAAGGTTCCGCAGTTAGGAAAGGGCTGCACCGGGACTAAAACTCAGGCCTCCTGGCTCCCAGCCTGGGCTCTGCCCAGCCCCAGGCTCCTCTGCTTGGGCCAACCCAGTCCCCTGACTCTGGGCACTCACATCACCCCAAATTGACCCTCTCTCCCACCTGAAAACTATCTAATAATTTTCTCATGTCCTTGAGTTTCTTCAGGGGGTCAGTTGCCTCCCAGTAGCCAGAAACAAATTGGCCCGTTGACCACCCTGCTCTTACCAGAAACTTGAAGCATCCTAAAGGGGTTAAGCTGCAATCCTAAGGGCTGCCTCTTGAGGAGGACAGTGCCAACCAAGCTTCAGGGCTGGGAAGACAGAGGGCCTGTGCTCTGGCCTCTTTTGGGAGATGGGCAGGCCCGCAGGGTTCTTGAAGCCTCATGTGATACCACTGGCCTCTTGTATACAGGCCACTCACACGCCCAAGGACTCCTCTCCCGGCCCCTGCGCTCTCCATCCAAAGTGGTCTACTGCCCCAGGCATGGCTCTGAAAAGCCCCATGCCAGATTTAGAAGTCTGTGACTCTGGGAGTCTGGAACCAGGCCCTGGTCCTGTCACTTAGAAGCTGTGTGACTTCAGATAGCTACCACCCTCTCTGGTCCTCATCCTCTGCATCTGTGCAAGAGTTGAACTCAATGGTAATCATCACCACTACTATTTGTAGGGGGTTTCCTGAGTGCCAGGCATTGCACCAATCAACAAATGAACCCACGCTCTCTTACTTAATCCTTCTAATGACTAGTTTTGTAGTAAGATCATCTTCATATTACAGGCGAGAAGACCGAGGTGCAGAAGAGTTAAGTAGCAATCCCACATAGATGGTGAGGCTAGAACTGGGACTCAGACCTGACCTCAAACCTCAGAGCCTTATGACCACTAGCCTAAGCTGCCCCCAGGGACCCTAAACCTTTTCCACACCAATATTCCAGGATCCTATGGGGAAAGATCTTGTTTCTTCCCAGGGGATAAGACCACAGTTCAGAGAGCTTAAGTCTTCTCCAGAATCAGAGACAGAACTGAGTAGTGGTTGAGAGATGGGGGCAAGGGCAGGCTGGCCAAGCTATGGTGACAAACTGCACTAGTCAGAGCCAGGAGCAGAGCAGCCTCTCAGGGATGTCTGTAGATTGAACGCATGAATGAACGAGTAAATGAATGGTGCCAACTCCACACCAGACTCTGCCCACCATGCCATCCCGCCAGAGGCTTGGTTTAGAAAGGTGCTAGGTGCACAGCTACCTAGTTCATGCTGGCTTGGGGGTGGGGGTGTGTGTGAGCTCCAGGGAGAGCCCTGATTGGAGGAACTGCATTCTGGACGTGTCTTGTTGCTGAGGGTTGACTTTGCTATTGCTTCCCCCTCCCACATCAGCAGAATCATCGGTTCCTGCATCGGTGGAGTTCTCCCCTAGCTTGAGGATTAATGGGCAGCAAGGTCACCATGGGCCCACCATGGGACTGAATCCAATGAGTCCCCAAAGAGAAAGAGGAAACTTGGAGGGAAAAAGCCAAGCCTCCCTGACCCTAGTGCCCCTCCCTGCCTGACAGAGATGAGGGAAGGAGGTGAGCACGTGCTCTGCTGGCTGAGCTACTGGCCCAGCTTGAGCCAAGGCCCATTGGTTCTGAGAAAGTCTTCACACTCTGTCATCTGGGGCATACCCCTCCAGGATTGACTTAGGAGCACTTGGGTTTGGTTGGAATGGGCATAGCTGAGGTGTGGGGCTATTGTCTGACCCTCCTGGACCACTCATGTGCAGGTGGATCCTAATCTCAAACCCAGATTCCTAAAAGCCCAGAATAGGCTCAGACTATGGCCTGGTGGAAGATGGGGTACAGCTGGGGTGGTGAGCTGGGCCCGGGCAATCTCAAGGGCAGCCCCAGAACTGCCTCCCCCAGCTCCCACAGACTGGGCATCCTACATGGAAAGTGGCATACTACAGGTGCTCAATAAATGCTTGTGGGAAGGCTTGGAGAAAGGTGGTGCACCCAATCCCTGCATAGGCCAGGCCAAAGCTGGAGGGGGCTTCTGCCTCGGGGGCTCCCAGACCAGAGTCATTAGACTGTCCCATTTGCGGGCCTCAGGACTCCCCTATGGGTCTAGAACCCCATCTCTCCAGCCAATGCTTCCAGCCACAGCCTGGGCTGTGGTCCTAGGAAGAGCCTCTGGAGTCCCTGGAACTGCCCCTTCCCCTGGTACCCACCCAGCCCTGCCCCCATGGAGGCCATTCAGCAGTCCATCCCTCACAGTAAAATAAAAATGACCATAATGAGAACAGTCACCCACACATGTGCACAGCGCTTTACAGGTTACAAAGTGTTTCACATACATCATCTCATCAATTCCTCACAACAGCCCTGTGAGGTAGGCAGGGCGGGGGGTAATGTTCCCATTTGTACAGATGTGGAGACTGAGGCCTAGAGAGGGCCAGTGACCTGCTTTAGGCCACACAGCAAGTCACTGGCAGAGCAGGGACCAGAAGCTAGGTCTCAATACTGCCTCTGGCCTCTGACTCTCTCCACTGACTGTGCTGTCCCCCAGGAGGACCCCAGCCCCTATCCAGAGTCTCAGCCACACCCTAGCCAGGCCCTCCACCCCCTGGCAGTAGTGCTGCCTGGAAGCCCAGCAGCCGGGCCCTCCACCTGCTCCCTGCAAACAGCCAACCCAGAGCTGGGCCCAGACCTGCTACCCATCCTGCTCCTGACAGCCCCCTGGCAGGGTAGGTGGGCAGTTGGGGCTGGAACCTCCTTTCCTGTTTTCCTGAGTGATCCCTCCCCACAGGGGAAGAGAAGAGAAAGGAGGAAGAAGAGGAGGAGGAAGAGAAAAACAAGAAACTGAGTTGGAAGAGGGCCCTGGAGCAATCAGGACGTCAAAAGTTTGCATTCCGACTAGCTATAGGAAATAGTTTTTTTTTCTTTTTATTATTTCAAGTTTTCATAAAAATCCATACTTATTGAAACCCAAGTTACAGAAGAAGTTCGTAACTTTTTTTTATTGAATTATTGACTGCCGCATGTCGGTTCATTGGCTTTCAACTGGAGTCTGTCAACACACGCCCCTGTGCAGGTGGGGTCCCCAGGCCTGGACTTCTGAGGTCCTGGTAGAAAGAGGGCAGGTGGTGAGGGCTGGCGGGGGGCAGCAGAGGACAGGGGTGGCTGGGAGAAAAAGAGTGTGTGTGGAGGGGGCGGGAGCAACTGGGGAGTAAGTTGTGGCGGCCAGGCCCCTTCCCCTGCCTGGCACGCCCGGGGGTCCCTGCCCCCCGCCCTGTCCTCATATCATCTTCATGTTGAACTTGCGGGGTGCGTCGGCAGAGCTGATGCCTGCGTCCGACTTTCTGGGCACATACTCGATCTCGATGTTGTGCTTTGTGTTGCCCTTGCCCCGGCTCCAGAGAAATAGCAGCACCAGGCAGAAGAGGACGACGCCCAGGAAAGAGATGAAGCCCATGGTGGTGGCGATGATGAGGGTCTTGATGTCGAAGGGAAAAGGCACGGTGGCGCGGGTGCTGTTGGCCTCTCCTTCGCCCGGCTGGTTGGAGATAAAGGCGAAGGTCTTGTTGGGCTGATGGGGCCAGTCGGGAGAGTAGCTGCGCACATGCAGGTGGGCAGGCATGGAGTCGTTGCCGCCCGCGTTGGCTGCGATGCACAAGTACGTGCCATTGTCCTGCACCTGGGCGTAGCGCACCTCCAGCGTGCCATCAGGGAAGACCGTGAGCCGCCCATTGCTCTTGGCTGAGACCAGGTGCTTGCGGGGCGAGAGCCAGAGGATGGCAGGGGGTGGGTCGCCATCTGCCCTGCACACAAACTGCACCGTGTGGCCCTCATCCACAAACACCTGCTGGGCCTTGCGGTCCCGGATGCGGGCGCGGCGGCAGGTGAAGTAGTTGGGCAGGAGCACATCGGGGAAGTCCTTGAACTCCTTGCCCTGGACAAACTCAGGAGTGGCACAGGTGGGCTGCTGCCGGTTGAAGTTGAGCCGCCAGCGGCGCCGGAACACCCACAGGAGCCGGCAGTCGCAGGCCAGCGGGTTGGAGTCCAGAATGAGCGTCTCCAGGTTGCCCACCGAGTGGAAGGCCGATTCCTCCAGTGTGGTCAGCTGGTTGCCGGAGACGTTGAGCACACGCAGGTAGTTGAGGCCATGGAAGGCATAGGGCTCCACCACGGCCAGCTGCCCACCCACCAGCTGGATCTCCTGCAGCCGCAGCAGCTCGTGCAGCATGGAGCCCTCAATGATGCTGATGGGGTTGTAGGAGAGGTTGAGGAAGCGGAGATAGACCAGGTGGCGCACGGCCAGGTAGGGCACGGCGGTCAGATTGCAGTGCGTGATGGACAGGGACGTCAGGTTGAGGCCATAGAGGCAGTTGGGTGTCATGGTATCCAAGTAGGGCCAGTGGGAGATCTCCAAGACCTTGAGTCGGTACAACCTCTTGAAGGAATAGTCCCGGATGGCATTGATGTTGAGGTGTCGGAGCCTCAGGACGATGAGGCCATGCAGGTGGGACAGCGCCTCGGTGGGGATGGAGGTCAGGTTGCATTTTTCCAACGTCAGCTGCTCCAGGCTGTTGAGGCCGCTGAAGGCGCGGTGGGAGATGTAGACGAGGTCATTGTCACCGACCTCCAGTGACTTGAGGTTGTACAGGTCCTGGAACATGTAGTCTAGCAGGATGACGATCTTGTTCTCGCTGATGTCCAGCTTGGTCAGGTTACTGAGGCCAGTGAAGACGCCCAGGGGGATGAGCTTCAAGCGATTGCTGCGGAGACCCAGCGTCCGGAGGTTGAAGAGGTTGTTGAAGGCGCCGGGTTCCACGGCGCTCACAATGTTCTCGTTGAGCTCCAGCTCCTCCAGGTGAGGGAAGCTGGCAAATTCGTCCTGGTTGAGTGTTTTGATGCGGTTCTTGCCCAGATCGAGCAGGCGAGTCTCGGTGGGGATGCCCTCGGGCACAGCCACAAAGCGCTTGCGGTGGCACAGCACAGCGCGGTCCTGGGCAGAGCACTCGCAGCGGGGTGGGCAGCCTGTGGCTGAGCCTGACAGCACGGAGCCCAGCACCAGCAGGAGGATGGGCTGCCAGCAGGCCAGGATGGGGCTGGGCATGCTCCTCACACCCCCCGCCAGCATCCTCTCACTCACCTGCAGCCAGGAGCAAGCACAGGACAGGGGTGGTAGTTAGAGGACAGTGTTTGGCTGGACCCCACCCTAAGCCCTCTGTATCCCGTAGCACTCCTGCCTTATCAGGATGTCCCAGACACAGATAGGGAGGCGGGGGTCCAAAGTAGTACTCTGCAGTGAGGTCCAGATGCCCAGGCCAGAGGGCCTCCTGCCACCCCTGCTGCTTCCCCCTTGTTTCTTCCCAAAGGACCCTCCCAGCACCCCTGGGATGGAGGAGGTACAGGGAAGGGGTGGGGTCATCTCAGAGGAGCCAGTGTTGGCACCACTGCCTTTACATTTCCCAGGCAGTGTGACTCCAGGCATGCACGCTGCCCTGAGTCTCAGTTCCCTCCGTGCTCATCAGGGATAAATCCAGACCTGCGGAGTTGTCCTGGGGCTCACAGAGGGGATCAAAAGGGCTCAAGGGCCGAGGCCTCTGGGAGAGTAGCAACGAGCAGGAGCATGTCTGGCCCCCAGCCCTTGCTGGGCAAGGGCTTCTGAGGCTGTTGGGGATCCCATGCTCTTGGCTTTTAGCCCTGAGCTTTCCCAGTTGCAGATACCACACCCCCTCCTACCAGCACTGCAGCTGAGCCCACAGCCCAGGAGTTCTGGGCAGTCGGCAAGCCCAATGGTGCAGGGTCATGTTCACAAGTCTCCTCCCTGATGGGGTTCCTAGATGGTAGAGGGCACCCCCATCCAGAAAGCCCAGCCCTGAAACCTCCCCCCATGCCTCCCTCTGCACCTGCAAATACCTACCTGGCCTCCCTGTGAATCTCTCGGATTCTTCCCTTCCTCTGGGTCCCATCAGTGACCCAGCTCAGACTCCTGGGCTCAGGGACCAGGACCATGTTTTCCTACCTCCTGGCCTTGGCTCCTGCAGTTCTTTCCTTCCCTTGCTTGTTGAAATCCCATCTTCAAGGCCTAATTTAAATCCACTGCTCTGAAAAGGTTTTTCTGATCCCCAATAGAAAGTGCACTCCCCCTCAAAAGACCCTCTAGCCTCCATCAGTCTGTCTCTCAGGGTTCCCATCACCTGCCTAGTACGAAGGTTCCTTGCAGCTGCTAGTCTGAGGGGGGAGCAGGCAGACTTTCACAGCCCAGGATGGCACGGGCAACCCTGGAGGTGCCAGTCCACTTCAAGGCACTGGGGACACTGAGGATGTGAGGCTTGTTCAAGCTGGTCTTGTTCCTGAAGAAATTCAGGACTCGGGTGGTGGTGCTGAGAGAGATGGTTCTGGGAGGGATCCAGGTGAGTACAGGCTGCAGGTGCAAGGAACGAGGGGGTGTGGGAACTATCACTCTCTCCCATCCTGTGTTCGCAGGCCTTTTGCTCCCACTTCTACCCCAGGCTGCCTCCCCATCTCCTCCTTCCCTCCCCTCTCTCTGTCCACCTCCTTGGGAAACAGCCAGGCAAGCAGGGTGAGTAGGGGGCTGGGAGGGCTGGCCCAGTCTCTAGGAGTTACTGCCTCCAAGCTCTGGGGGATGGACCCCATGGTCCCTGGGGGCCAAACTGCAGCCCTCTCCACACCTTACACTCACAGCCCTGAGAGGACTCATTGCGGGAAGGGGAGGCCCAGGGTGATGTCCCATCTCTGCCCCAGCTCAGGTCCTTTTCCCACACCTCCTACCGCTCTCCACACCTTCACACAGCCTCTGCTTTCAAGGCCACAGGTCACCCACACTTGTCATCCATACGTCAACCATTAAGGCAACTGAGGCTCAAAGAGGCTGTGGCTGCTAAAGGACACCCAGCTGGTGAAGGGGGTGGATTTGGCAAAGGAGCTCTGGTCTGTCAGACTCCAGTGATGCCACACACTTCTGAATGCTCCGCCAGTCTCCCAGGACTGACAGGCACTTCCTGGTTACTGACTGACTGAGTGACTGATTAACCAGAGTGGACTCTGGGTGTCCCTGACATGTTCTGGAATTTGCAAGGCTTTTGTGATCCCCAAGGGCTTTGTGATCCCCTCTCATCCTCTCTCCAGACTCTTCTGCAGTTCAGCCTGTCCCCACCCCACCTCCACCAGGCTATTTTCCAGTCACACACGCTCCACTGACCCACCAGAAAAGCAAACATCCTGACAGGCGATCAATAAGTAATTGGGCCAGCAGCTGGGGCTGGTGCGGGTGTGAGGCTGGAGACCTCGAGAGGTAAACAGGACTTTTAGCATCCAGCTCGGGGCTAGGCTGGCGGGCGGAGTGGGAGCTGCTGGAGAGAAGGCTGAGGAATGCGAGGGGGAGAGTGAGGACACGGCCACTCTGAGATGCTGGCAAACTCCCCATACAGACATGAATGTGGCATTTGAAGTCTCTACCGCCTGGCCTCGAACTACCTACCTAGCTCCTCTCCCACCACTCCCCCCCAGCCAAGCCAGCCAGGTATTCCCACCTTGTCCTGTACATTCCTGCCTCTAAGCCATCTCCTTTTGGAGAACTGTCATAGCCTCCTGCCCCAGCAGCTTTTGTAGCCTTCCACACCAAAGGCTGCCTCCTCCATGAAGCCATCCTTGATTTACTCAGTCAGTGTCATCACTTTCCCACAACCAGCAGCCGGCTGGTGCAGGGATCAAACGGTGGATCTTGGTGTTATCAGCATCATGTTGTAACCAACTGAGCTAGCTGGCCATCCTAAATCTACTTTATTCTTATTAGTAGTGATATCATGTAATTGGCATATAGCACATCTCATTCCAAAAGTGGTTTGAGCCACTTGACAGAAAAATTATGCTACAAGAATATAAAAAAAGCTAAAGAAGGGAAGCCAGTCAGGAAGGAATGCCACAAATTCCTGCACAATGACTAAAGGTGAGAGCTTCCTAGTGACCTGAGCAAAGAGGGAAACATGCTTCGACACCTCAGCACTTGGCACCTCTCCTTCAATGTATGTTTCATCCAGGGTCAGTCATGGATGCATTTATTTCACTTGCTACGGAGTGCTGTGCCCAAGGGCAGATAGTGTGTTTGCAGCCTCAGAGAAAGGTATGGCACCGAACAGACCCTACTGAATGTTCTTTGAAAGGAAATATATGTGTATGAGTGACTTTTGGCAAGGGTGGAAGCCCCTCTGATGGGGCTGACCCTGGAGCAGGCCCACTGAGCAATGAGACCTGGGGGATTTAAATAACTTGGTAAAAAAGCTGGGCAGCCTAGAAAGTGAGTAATGTGCCATGCTCCATGGGACCAGGATAGCTCTAGGAGGGCACATCCTCTAAATTGCTTCATCCCCTGCCTTTTATATGTGGCTGTTCTGACAGGCAGGGAAACTGAGGTCTGGAGAGGCTAGGATGCCTGCCCAAGCTGGCACAGCAAGAGGACAGCATGTTGGGCCTAGCCTCCTGGTCTCACATCCCCATGGGATCCCTGTCATCTAGGGCTGCTGGCGGGGTCATGTCTGAGGGCTCACCCAAACTGCTGAGTGGACTACGTGCTGCTCCCGCCATCCTGGCATCATTAATCCTGCTGGCTACTCCTGCAATTGCCAAGAAGAGGTGTTTTATGCATTTTAATCAGCGTTTTATTTTGGATCCTTGCCCCCTGAAGGGTTTCGCACAATGGCAAGAGTTTAAAAATTGAACCAATAAATACAAAGGAAATAAACATCAAAGGCAGGCAGGTGGGCAGGCAGAGGAGAACATGCCCAGGGCATGGTGCACAGCCCTGCAGTGGCCTGAGTCCTCCCCAGGCCCCGAGCAGTGGGGGGAGCCGGGCATCAGACTGTGCTGCAGAGAGCGAGACCTGGGCTCTGAGCTGCCCTCACAGTGGGGAGGGACAGGCCACAAGCCCCCAGCCACACCCTCACTCGTGCCCCTGGGCAGATAGGGCCAGCCCACTGTGTGACCTCGGGTGACACCTGCCTTCTCTGTCCTGTTTCCCCCACTGCACAATGAGTGGCTACATTCCAGGGTCCCCAAGGGAGATGACAACAGAAACTGGGCTTTCTCCAGCTGAAAAGTCAACATTATCGATCCTGGTTAAGGGATAAATGGGAGTAGGGGGCTCAGGCCCCAAACTGCAGTTTCACTCAGGCTGGAAGGATCTATATGAGGGTGGCCCCAGGCTGGCTGTCTCCCCTGACCGTGACCTCACATTCAGGCTGTCCCTGTAGGGGCTCAGGGTGGGGAGAGTGACTGGTGGAGAAGGAAGGGGCATGGGATCACCCATGGTGGGCTTGGAGAGTGACTCTGTCCCATAGCGCAGCAACTGGAAGCCCGTGGGGGTGGGGCGTGTCTCCTCCACAGTACCCAGCCAGGCCCACCCAAGACAGTCAGACACCCTCTTCAGAAAAGGGGCTAACATTGGAAGCACTCCTGTTATGTGCCAGGTTTTAGGTTTTATGCACATTGTCTCAGAAACCTTCACACCAGCATTCAAAAGAAGCATTTCTTACCCATCTTACAGATGAGAAAAACAGGCTCCAAAAAGAGAATTCACTTGCCCTAGGCCCAGGCCACAAGGCTAGGAGGTGCAGAGCTCTGTTCCTCCTGGTCAGGCTGCCTGCCCCAGGAGCCACCTGCTGTGAAGGGGGTTTGTCTCAGACACCGCAGGCCAGTCCAGAGGAGGGGCCCCCAGGGCTGAGGGAAGGCGCCAGTCCTCAGATAGCTGCATCCAGGCACCCTGTCCTCAAAATCCAACCCAAGCCTTTCCCCGACTGTCAGAAGAGGTACGTAGAACACACTGCATGCTTTCAGTGTTTTTCCACCATTCTCTCCTCCCGTGCCTGCTGCTGCTGCCTATGCTTGAATCTCACCTAATTTGGGGACGGCTGCGGCACAGGATGGCAGGTTTAGTTATTTTAGGTTTACAGTATCAATATTTCATGGTGCTCCCACTCAGCGTTTCTCAGGGACCGCAGGCATCCCCAGCACACATGGGCACGAGATGTGGTGTGGAGACAGCTGCCCTGCAGAGGCTGGGGCCTGGGGCCCTCTGGGCAATAAGGCCTGTGGCTCTCAGCCCAGCTGTGTGGCCCAGCAGAATCTCCTCAGTGGGAAATGCATGGGTGTGCACGATCTCATCTTGCTCTGATGCCTGCCATCCCTATGACCAGGTCTACAGGAGGATGGAGCAAGGAGAGACGGCAGAGCTGGGCAGGGGTCTGGTGGGTTTCCAGAAGTCTGCCCAGGGCTCCACCCACTCCACTGCCAAGAAATGACCTGGAGAGCAGGAGAGGGAAAAGGTGACAGGGACAGAGAGACAAAGACACACATGTCAGATGAAACAGGAAAGAAAGGAGGGGAAGAGAGAGGCAGAGGAAACAGAGGAGGTGGGAGGCAGGAGAAAGATGGTTTCATGGGGCTGGGGACAGGGAAGGGGGTGGCAGAAGTCGGGGGAAGGCAGAGGACCAGAGCTTGCCCTGTGGATTCGACTACTTTTCCCTGAGCTTCTACCGCATGTCACATGTCTCGAGCCTGAGCCTGTTACAGATCCCACCAGGTGGGTTTTATTATTTCCATTCCCAGAGGGGAGGATGAGACTCAGCAAGGTGAAGGGATTCATGTGGGGTCACTGGAGAACAGAAGCAAGGCAAGGTCTGGGTCCTTGTGCTTGCCCTGTCCCCAAGTCACTGCCTGCCTGAGGTCCCTTCTTTGCTTCAGCTCCAGAATGCCACTGGACCCATTTCCTGCGCTGAAACAGCACTTGGAAGGGAGTGCACCTGCTGGAGGTAGCTGGGCCAAGTGGCTGGGGTGGGGGTGTTTAGGGCCTGGCTAGAAAGCACTCAGTGTTGCCCAGCCTGGGGCTGTTCTCCCACAGCAATGGTCAACCATCCTTACTCCATGCCTGGAATCTCCTCGGCCTTCAGAATCCAGCTCAGGATCTCTTCCCCCAAGTGGATCATCTCAAGCCCCCAGGAAGAAGGGATCAGCCTTCTGAGGGTTCCTCTGGGTCTCAGCCCACCCTCTGCCGAGCACTGTCAGTGTGGGGGTGTTCCTCTCAGCCCCTCTCTGTCAGTGCTTCTGCAGCCTCCCCTTCTGTAGCCCCCAGCTTGAGAGCCTTCAGGGCAGGGCTGGGGTCTGACACAGCTCAGCACTCCCAGGCCTAACCTGCAACCTCGCCCTCCTCAAAGGGGCAGAGAGAGCCACTCAACAGCTGCTGGGCCAGCTCACGAGAACAACGGGCATATTGTGTCTGGCCTCTTAATAAAGGCTTCCTGGAGGAGGAGGAGGTGCTGCGTGCAATACAAATAGTTTCCACAGGCCAAGTACGAGGCAGTGGAAAGGCATTTTTGACAGAGGGGACAGTGTAAGAAAAGGTGTACAGGCTGGTGACTTGTGGCCTGGCTAATCTGAGAACACCCAGGGACTCCTAATGGCTTCTCTCCTCCCCCAAATCCTGACCCTGGTCCCTGGACTCCTTTTAAAGACACTCCATTTGGGCTTTCCTGGCCTAATCCCTGCTGAGGTGTGAATGGCTGATAATGGCTTAAGGTGTGAGCTGCTAATGGGGGAAATTCAGTCACCGGCCAGTCTAATCCTCAGGGCTGTGCTGAGAGCCCTGCCTCCTGGCACATGGGGAGGGACTGAAGGTGGACAGGAAACCCTAAAGCAGGAGTCCAGCGCCCAGGCTGAGCTCCTGCAGGAGGAATCCAGAGGGAGCGCGCGCAGTGACGGCCTGTCTCCTCCCGGCTGGGGCTGGCCGCCCGCCTCTGCCTGCCCTCCCCTTCTCCTTCCTCCTCCTCCTTCCGCCGCCCCCCACAGGGAGAGAAAAATCAACCTGGAAGAAAATTGAGGTCATGTCCTTTGTCGTGTATAATTCTTTATTTTCCTCTTGCTCTTGGTTCTGGCAAACAGTCGCTGGCCCCCGGGGTGCATGTGTGTGTGGCCCATGTGGGCACATGTGCCTGCTGCCTCTCCTCCCGCCACTCCCGGCCCTCCCTGGCCCAGCGCCACCAGCCCCATCTCTTAGGCCCACTCAGAAACTCAGTCCTTTCCCAAATGTGCTCACCTGGCCTCTCAGCCACAGCCGGCTGGAGGGTGCCAACAGGGCAAGGCGTGGCTGCTCTCTGGGGCAGGTGGAACTCAGGCAGCCGCCAGGCATTCCAGATGCCCTGGACTCCCTGTGTCACCCCAGACAAGCACCTGGCCCCCTGTCCTGAAGGGAGGAATGCCCCTGCCCAGCCCACCACCCACCCCACAGGAGCACAGCTGATCTTGGGAGCTGCCAGCCTTCTGGGCAGCCTGCAACCCCAGGCCATTTGCAGGATAAATTATGAATTTTAATTGTCAAAACATCTTAGTGTTTAAAGGCCTCTCTATATAGGCTCTGCCCTCCAGGAGTGGCCAGTCTGGTAGGGAGAGGCAGGGGTGGGGCAGGGCCTAGAGGAGGCCCATCCTGGGTGAGCAAAGGGCACCAGGCTCCAGCCAGTACATCCCTGCCCTGCTGCGTGACCTTGGGTAAGTCTTGGATGACTGTGCGTCCTGTCCACCCCCTTCACAGGGTTGCCTGTGCGGGGCCCACCTGAGCAGATGGTGCAGCACACCCACTGGATGGCAGCAGTCCCAGAGCTGGGGAGGGTAGGCAAGTGCCTACGTGGGGTGACCTGAGGGTGCCCAAGGAAAACCCAGATCCTACATCTCATGTCTCCTTCCCCATGTCTCTGAGATGCCAACCCAGGTCTCAGGGACAGGAAGGTGCCCCTGAAGGCCTCTGGCCCCATCACCTGCCCAGGCCAGTGGCCCCTTGAGATACTCTTGCCTCATCCCCACTCACCCCCTCATACCTTCCTGGGGCGCCCTGGGGACCCCTCCCAGCTTCCCCAGTCCCCAGGGCTCCTTACCTTGGGAACAGCTCAGACCAGCCTATTCCAGGCTTTGGAGGCTTGAGAACCTGCCCCACCTGGGACAACCATAGGCCTTAGGCTTGCAAGGGTAGGGGGAGGTCATAGCCTCACAGACCCAGGGCGGGCACTGGGGAGCTGAGGGGAGCCGTGGAACTAGCATGGGATTTGGGACTAGCCAGAGACCTAATAAATATAATGATGGTGACTGGAAAAACCCTTCCGTAGGGCCTTTGGTGTGCCAAGCATTGGTCTAACCACTTTACATACAAAAATTCATTTAACCCCACAGCGGCCCATTGAGGTAGGTACTGTTATTATCCCCATTTTCCCATTTTGCAGATGGAGAAAACAGAAGCGCAAAGAGCTTCTGTAACTTGCTCAAGGTCTCAGAGTTAGCATGATTTGAACCCAAGCAGTTTAGTTCCGGAGTCTACACACTATGTCACTTCCCTACACTGCCATGTAAAAAAAGTTAAAAAAAAAAAAAAAAATGCTAACACTCACACAGCATTGACTGTGCGCCAAGCACGAGCTTGTTTAATCTCCACAGCAGCCCTGCAAGGTTGGCGTTATTATCCCCATTTTACTGATTAGAGAACTGGGGCACAGAGAGGTGATGTGACTTACCCAAAACCACACAGTGATAGGTGGTGGAGCTGGGATTAGGCCTGAGACAGTTAGACCCCAGGTTGTACTGCCTCTCTTGCAAGCTGCCTCTCTCTGATTCAAATTCAAGGGCCCACTGAGCTGCATGATCTTGGGCAAGTGGCTTTACCTCTCAGGACCACAAACTCCTCATTTGGAAAAGGGAGGGCAGACTTCATGCTGCCCTCATAGGGCTGGAGCAGGAGAGTTCAGGAAGAGAGAAGGCAAGAGACATGGATTTGAAGCACACACTTAGAGCTTTGCTGAGTGACCCCACCACCCCTCACCATATTAGCCCCACTTTACTGATGAGAAAACTGAGGCTCTGAGCCACTAGTTCACCTGCCCAAGGTCCAGAGGCATGATAATCTTATAGCCCATCACACAGGTAAGGACACTGAGGCCTAAGAGCATCAGGGACACGTCCAAGGTCCCACAGCATCTCAGGGCCAGGGTCTAGGAAGAACCCCGACCTGACTACAGCCACTTTCATCACGCAATGGTCATATGGCCACTTGTCTCATGGTGGGGCTAGGTCAGGGACGGGAGGAGGTTTGGGTTATTTCTGCCTCAAAAAGGGGAAAAGATTTAAAAAGCAATGTTCCCCCAATAAATCACAAAACAAGGTCCAGCAAGTTACTGATACCATGGATAGGCAAACTATGAATAAAAATACTTGCCCTTCTCTCCCCGCACGGGCTGTTCAAGCCTTCTCTGCTTAATGGAATCTGGTCAACCCCTTACCAAAGCTCATTTTCCAGCTGGTAAACTGAGCTCAGTATCAAGGAGGTGATGGACCCCTCTGGTCAGACACATACAGGTGCTGTGCCCTGCTCAGGCATAATTGATGCCATCACCTGGCTGCCTGTTCATGAGAAGCCCAGGCCTGGGGGGAAGAACTGTTACCTCTGCAAATCTCTAAAAGGTGTATCAAGGCAGAGGGAGCTAAGGCCCATGGGTGGAGTCACAGGGGAGGTCCCTTCAAGCTCGGGGTGAGGAAGCACATGGAATATCAGATGGCTCAAGATGGACTATCTGCCTTGGTAGTGAGTGAGCAGCCTGTTATAAGAGGTATGCAAGCGGAGACCCATGGATCAGGACACTGCAGGAAGGCTCTTCTGCTGGGATCTACACCTCAGCAGACCTTCTCAGCTCTGAGGCACCCCCATCTTGCACCCAAGTTAAGGGACTTGAGATGGCTAGTCCCCCAACCGCACCTGCAGCTCTAAACTGGGGGCCAGACAGAAGCAGCATGCTGACCAGCCCCACCCCCTCCCAGAGCCAAGAGCAGGTTCTCTGCAGAGGGAAGCAGGGGAGGTGGCAGAGAGAGATTAATTCCCTGAAATGGAAAAAAATAGAAAAACACACACACACCACACACCCTAATAACATGTAATAAGAGGTTGAAGACGGGGAACAATGCCCTGGTAATGTCACCCTGGCGGCAATCAATTTGGGTGTCACATGAAATAGGCATAATTATTCCGCCAGCCCCGGCGCTCGTCTCTAACCAGCTCCAGGGGCCCAGGCCCAGGCGGGGAAGGCAGTGTGGAATCAATCGTTGGTGCATCAGGCTGGCAGAGGAAGCTGCTCCAAATTAGCTGCCAGTACCGGGTTTCTCAGCCCCTCTGGGCAGGCAGAGGGCTTGAAGGCATTGTGGGTGGGGGCCCTCAAATGCCCTGGAGCCACCTTGCTCAGCCACCCCTCACTCACTCCATGGGCAAGAGCAATCAGAGAGGACTCCCCAAGGAAGTGGGAACGATGGAGGAACAAACACACATCTGTTCCATCCGATGTTCATTCCCTGGGTCACCAAACTCTTCTTAAGCGCTCACCAATGCCAGGTGCCAGGGTGTAGAGACGGGGTTCTCAGGGGGCCGTGCAAGCAGGGGGTGTTAGAATAATGAAGCACAGGCTCCCTCCACCTCTGCAGATAGGATTACCCCTTCCCATCCTGGGGGTGAATGCAGAACTACTGGGGTTCTTGGAATTTGTTGTCCTCTTTTTGCTCTAAGTGTGCAGGGACTTAAGCCTTCCTTGCTCCTCCTTCATTCACACGTCCTTAGGGAGTCCTCCCTGATTGCTCTCCCCCTCTCTCAGCTCAGGACTTATATAGACAGCATCCCCACAACTGGGGAAACTGAGGTGCAGAGGAGACAACTGCTAAGTGAGCATCTGTTGAGCACTGGCTGCTGCCCATCCCAACGCCCATTTCACACACCAGAAACCTTGAATTCTAGGAATGCAAATCAGGGCCATAATGAAATACCATTTTATGCTCATTCAATCAATAAAAAATCAAGACGTCTGACAATACTGAGAGTTGGCCAGGACGGGGAGCAATGAGAACACTCATCTCCGGCTGGAAGAAGTGTAAACTGGCCCAGCCAATTTGGAAAACACACAGGCACGTTTCCTAGTAAGGCTGAACATGAACATGTCCTACAGCCCAGCAATTCCGCTCCTAGATGTGTGCCCTAGAGACACCCTGCACATTGCCTCAGGAGACGGGACAAGAAGGTTAGCAGCAGCATTGCTTAGAACAAAAAAGGGAGACAACCCCAATGCACATCGACAGGAAAACAATAAATATATACTGTGTTAGGTTCACATGACAGAACCTTACACATCAGTGAAAATGAATGAACTACATCTGCTATTATTTGCAAAAATATAGATGAAGCTTAAGAATATGATGATAAAGAAAACAAGCAAATGCCACAGGACTGCATACAGTTCATGCTCTTTTTTATAAAATTCAAAAATAATTAAAACTGAACAACTTATATATGTTAAAATACATGATTTTAAAGAGGCAAGGGATGGGATTTGGAGAAGCATATGGGAAGATGTACATCATTACTAAAGTACTAGTGCTCAAGTTGGAGAGTAAGGTCATGGTGTTCATTATATTATTATTATTATTACTAATATTATTATTAATACTGAATACATTAATTAGCTATACAATATATAATTAATATTTATATAACTATAAATAATATAATTATATAATATTATAATTAATATTATTATTAACACTGAATATATTAATTAATTAATTAACAGGCCAGGGCTGGACAAGTGAACAATAGCCCCAGCCCACAGGCCAAGTGGAAGGCATTCTAGACTTAGCCCCATGCTTGTAAGCTGGGGACTTCAGGCAATTTACTCCACGTCTCTGGCTCTGTTTTCCCAGCTATAAAATCAAATCTCCATACCATCTACAAGGATAAGCCCAAGAGCACATCACTGATATAAACTACGAATAGCTAGCATTTATTAAGGCTTACTGTGTACCAGGCACTGTTCTAAACACTGTGCATATATTTAGCACACTTCAATTGTTACAACCTCCCTAGAGGTTATCTTCACTTTATGGATAAGGAGACTGAGGCCAAGAGAGATTAAGTAATCAAAGTCACAGAGTGAGGCAGTGGAGCTGAGACTTGAACCCAGGTTTCTGGCTCCAGAGTCCACACTCTTAACTCCACTATGAAATAACATTGAAGAAACTGAACATATATGTGGAGTAGATTGCTGTCAGTACAGCTCTCCTGGGCCCACAGCACCCAAGGATATTCATTCATTCAACACACAAACAAACGTCGGCAGCAAGAATGCCTCAAATGCATTTGGAAATGAACCTGCCTCCTCACACTCTCTACAAAGAAACTTCCCTGATTATGGAATCCCCTGCTTTCTGTATCTCTGCAAAGGCTGCCAATACTTCAGGACTCAGCCAGTCTCCCTCTCTTCCTAAAGAACCCCTAACTGCCTCCACCCCAAGGTGGAATTCCTGCCCTTCTCTAAGAGCCTGGCTGTGCTACTCAGTACCCCGCCTTGGCTCTCCCCAGTCCCTGACGGGGATTAATATCACCTAGCTCTGTCCATCCATGCAGGCTGAGGACACCATGTCCCCTTCAGGTAGTCCTTGCCACTAGCGAACAGCTGCTCCTTGGGGCCTCTCAATGTCTGCCAATCCCAGGGCATCCTAAGGGATGGGTACTAGGATTGCCCAGGGTGTTCAAGGCAATCCATGGCAGCCATGAGAGGGCCTAGCCCAGAGCAGAGCAGGCAGCTCGGTCAGGATGTGCAGATAAATGCATAAATGAACTGGCTGGTACAATATCAGGTACAAAACAGTGTGGTTCTGTGCTGTGGGTGCCTGGAGGATGAGGAGGATCAGTGACTTGGAGCAGTCAGGGAGACTACTTGGAGGAGGGGCCAGGAGAAAGAGAGGAGAGGGCCTTTTGGGTAGGGATGCCAGACTGAGCCAGGTGAAGATGGGGGGTATGTGCAGAAACTGGTGGGAACAGAACAGAGAGCCATCACTGGATAAACTATTGGGAGGGAGCCCTGAGGCTCGAAGGCCACCATCCTTCCACAGAGTGCCACACACAGGATAGCTAGACCAAGAGATGCCAGCCAGTAAACTAAGGCCCTGACTTAGAACCACCAGTACCCACTGCCTCCCTCCCCAGCCCCACTTCCTCTCCCTTCCAGCTGACACGCTGCCCTGTGCCTCCACGGGGCCCTGCACAATTCTCCTGTTGGCCTCATGTTTCATAGGAACACACCCAATCCCAGCCACGCTCCTCCAGCCATTTGCTTCCTTGGCACCTGAAGGGCAGCATCAGATGTGCCATTGCTGGTACCAGGGTCCTGTCTGCTTTATGCTCAAAAACAACCCAACTCCACAAGATTCTTTTTTGGGGGGGGCAGTCCCTCTGGAATTCTAGGTATAGGAAAAATGGGTGCTCAGAGGCAAGGGATGGAGGAAATGAAACCCCTCCCCCCCAATCAACAAGGACTATTGCAAGGGGTAGAGTGTTCTCTCCACCTCCCTTCTCGTCACACAGGGTGCCTCAGCCCACAAGCCATGGTACCTGGCCTTGAGCACACACCTGTTCCCCTAAAATCCAGCCCCTTGGATTGGAGACCTACTCTAACTCCAGGCTCTGGAGAGCACTGCAGCCTTAACCAAGCCCTGCCCAGGGCCCAACTCACACTTAAATTGGCAGGGGTTGGGGGAGGGGACAGAGAGAACCAAAACATCACAGGGGGTCTGTCCCTCCCTGCCTTTGCTAAGCTCCCTCCAGTAGGGGCAGCTGGGTGCTGTCAGGACCCCCCATCTGATAAAAGAGATTGTGCCCTCTTCCATCAGGCTTCCAAGGAATTCTTGGTCTCTCCCCTCTGTCCACCCTATACCCTCCCTCCTGCCACAGGCCACGGAAAGCAGGAAGGACAGGCATGCTGTCCTAGCAGAACAGGTGTTAGCACCTTCCCAGAGGCATGAGGACTTTGAGCCCCTCCTGGTGCACACAAGGACAAAGGGTCCAGGAGCAGTGACCCTCTCTTTCCTTTCCGGCACTCCTTGCTGGATCTGGGGAAGCTCCAGGCTCTCTGCCGGCTGGACGCCCTGCTCATTGCTCCCCAGACACGGGAGGCACCGGTGCTGGAGCCACTGGCATAATGACCGGCAGGGCTTAGCCTGGAGCCATGGGCCAGGCTGGGCTGCACGCCCTCTGGCTGCCCAAGCCAAGCAGAGGACTGAGGGAGGACTGGGCTGTCAGGAAGGGGCTTGCCCAGATGGCATGCCCCCATCTCAGGGCCTCCTGCACTCCCACCCACTAGGGCAGAGCTGTTCCCATCCTCCCAGATGTCCCTTCTCCACTCCAACCTCAAGACCTCTGAGAACAAAGAGGAGGTGCCTGGCACAACCAGAGCTGGATGAGGTTGGGCTGGGACCCCAGCAAGAACCAGAAGAGACTGCCCACTGGCCTGGCCCCAGCCCTCCTCCTCAAAGTGGGATCCACCAGGAGGGACATGTCTCCTGGGGACACCGTGGGGAGCAGGAAGCCCACAGCCCACCCCAAAGAGCAGGAGGCTCCCTCCTCACCTCCCTCTTCTCAGCTGGTTCCTACCTCCCTCAGCTCTGCCTCCAAATGAAAAGTGGGGCAGGAGGAGGTGAGAAGCCCTGGCTGAAGGCAGACAAAGGGGAGGCCCCCAAAGGGATCCCAGGTCCTCCTCTCCAACTCTCTCCTCCACTCTCCCTACCCCCATCTCCCTTTCACTGGGCAGGAGCTGAAAAGGGGCCTCCGCTTGTGTGGGGAGGGAGCTGCCATCCAGGCTGGAGCTTTGGAGGAACCCATTCCCTGACCTATGTCCACCGGTCAGAGAGTGCTTGGTGCTGGCAGGGGCGGCCAGGGGGTATCTGGGGTGCATGGGGAGAGGCACCTACCCAGGCTGACCAGGGAGCTTATTCTCTAGGGTGACCAATGCTCAGAATAGGAGGGTGGACGGGAAGGCACCGGAGAGGGAATGGGACACGGGTGGGGGCCCCTCCACAGCTCTGGGGTCCCCAGCTTGCCAACCTGGAATTTGTTGGGTGGGGGCAAAGGGAAAGGAATAATCTTCATTTCTGAGGCTTGAGAGGAGAGGAGATCATGCCCGTGACCCCAAAGGGGGGTCTGGGTGGCAATGGGATGCCCCGCAGCCCCAGGAGGGCGCAGCCCGGGCCGACGGCGGCCCCGAGGGGCGCTCGCGGCGAGGCTGTCCGCTCCGGGCTCGGCCCCGGCCGCCGGGCTCACCTGCATCTCGGGCGCGCCGTCCGTCCACTCGGCTCGGTCGCCAATCGCATGTCTCTCTCGCCGGACGGCCCCAGCCCCTGCCCAGCCCCCTCCTCGGTCTCCTCCTCCTCCTCTTCCGACACCTCCGCCCGGCAGTCCGCGCGCCCTCGCGGGGCTGGCCGTCCGTCTGTCTGCCCCACGCGGGCGGGAGCCAAGCCGGAGCCGGGATCCGGGAGTGGGGACGCGGGGGGCTGCGGCCCGGGCTGCCGGAGGGGAGGGCGCGCTCAGGATGCGCGACGGGGTCTCCACAAGCCTGGTTCTGCGCCCCGGGCCGGCCCGGAGCCGCCGCCGCCGCCTCTGCCGCCGGGGCCGGGGTCGAGGCCGGGCGCACTCCGCAGCGGGGCCGGGGCCAGGGCTGGGGCCGGCGGGCAGCGGCCGCGCATGCTGCTCGGACCCCCGCGTCGGGAGAGGGGCCGGAGCGGCGCGGGTGGGGACTCCGCGCGCTCCGGGGCCCGGACCCGGACCCGCCGCCGCCTCCACCTGCGCTGTCGCCCGCCGCCCGCTCCGGCTCCCGCGCCGGCTCCCGCTCGGGCTCCGCGCTCTGCCGCGGCGCGGGGAGGGAGGCGAGGAGCGAGCCAGGAAGGGAGGAGGGACCGACGGAGGGAGGGAGCGAGCGAGAGAGCCGCGGGAGCCGGGCGGGGGAGGAGAAGGCGCGGCCGCACAACCAAGGGGGGGACGGATGGGGGGCTCGCCCCTTTCAGTGAAGGGGGCGGAGAGCGAGGGGCGCCCCAGGCACTGCCCTGCACTGACGGGGCAGCGAAACTGGCCGGTGGGCGCAGGCGAGGGGCGCGCCAGCTGAGCACGCGGCCGCGCCCCTCCAGGTCCGGCGCCCCAGGAGAGTCTCGGGCCAGCCCAGCCCCGAGGAGTACCGCCTGAGGTCCTCCCTCGGTGTGTGCGCACATCGTCGCTTGTGATCGTGTGTAGCCACATGCGCGGGCATATGAACGCGTGAGTGTGTTCAGACGTATTAACTGAGGTCATTGCACACTGCCGTGTGGACGAACACACGCACGTGAACGGGCAGGGTTCTCCACCCGGCCAGGGTTTGGGGGGGAACGGCGTGGGAAGGGTCGGACCTGGAGCCTCTGTCCTGCGCCTTGTCCCCTCCTCTCGGAAATGTCAGCGAACCCCTGGAGGGCCCATATCCTGGCGGCCTTGGGGCGAGGCAGGCAGCGCGGGAAGCTCGCCCGGAAGGACGGCGAAGAAGCTTGCTCTACCCTGGACTGGCGTCTTGCTTCCCCTTTTGCAGCCCGGGTCCCCGCCCAGACTGGCTTCCTGTCCGGCAGAGGGCAGCAGGCTCTGGCCGGCTCTGGCGGTGCTGCATCTAGTGACCGGCAGAGGGCAGCGCAGAACCTCAGTCTGGGATTGACTGTTCCCCAGCAGGCTGCGGAACTGTCCTGGGATCCTGGGCTGGAGCCACATCTTCAGACGGGTCCAAGGGATGAGACCTCTCCTCAAACATCCAGATACTCCGTGACCCGCAAGGATAGAGAGTAGGCTGGCTGGGACATCATGGCAAAGCCTGCAGGGGAGGCTGCCTCCCTTGGGACCTCACTTTCTTCCATTGCACACCCCCTTCTGTCTCCTTAAAGCCAGATGCCCTTTGACACCAAGCCAGTTTTATTGAAATTATCGATGCTAACTTCACCAGGCACAGTCGCCCCTTCCCCAATACTGGGAACATCCCCATTAGCAGATTAGTATTCCTGATACCTTGAGCTCACCGGAGTAGGGGTTCCAGCAGGTGGAGGGAGGGATGAGACTTGCCCAAGGCCTCTCAGATGGTGGGGCAGACCCCAGGATTCTGCTCCTGGGGAACTGGCCTGACATTCATTGCAGAGATGCCTGGCTGGCAATCCCCCATCTTGCTTCTCCACAGTTCAGCCTCACACACAGCCCAAAGAGTTGCACAGACCTTCTGTTTCAGCTGAACTCATTCTGGGTACTTCTCAGTCTCACTGCCACATCATTGCCCTGGACAGTCCTGCCTGTCTTCTGCGTCTACACCCGTCCTGACCCTAGGCCTACTAAAGCCCCCTCCTAGCAGGGGTAGACACTGTGCTGTGCCTTCTACATTCATCCTCCAACAACCTGGGATAAGACGCTATTGTTCCCCTGTGACAGAGAGAAGGAACCCCAGGTTCAGAGAGGTTACATGACTTGCCCGTGGTCACACAGCTAGTAAGGCATGGAAAGGGAATTTGAATCGCCTTCTAGGACTGAATAAACCGATAGAGGGCAGGCTTGGCAGAGGGACTTACAGGTGGGAAGGAGGTGGGGAGGTGGGCACAGGAGTCCCTCTCCCTTCTAGAGGCCAGCGCAGGCGGCTTCCTGGCCCCTTAACTCCGGCTGCCTGGACCCCTCCCCACTCCCCACCCCGGCTGTTTGTGTTACTCGTGAGCTCCTGCCCTCCCGCGCCGCCTCCTCCCACCAGCCAGACAGGAATAGACAATCTCTCGCTCCTGCGTAAAGGCTCGCCAGGCACCCGGCGGCGCGCAGACCCGCTGGGGGGCGGGGGCGGGGGCGGGGGCTATTCCTGGTGCGACGACTGACGCAGGCAAGGCGCGGCCACCGCATGTCTCCGCCCCCGACTCACCTGCTCCCTGCCTCAGTGATCTCTGCGGAGAAATGGGAGAGAGCCCGTTGCTTCCACACCCAACCGCCAGCTGAGTCTGGGAGGAATTGCCCCGCAGCTTTAGTTCTCCGCTGTAAAGTGTCCAAGCCAATCCCCCTTCCCTGTTGTCTTCAGAAGAAATGACCCTTCCCAGCTATCCCTGTCTTATGTCACCAGTGGAAATAACGGGAAGAGAACGGCTTTGGCAGAAGAACATGGAGAAGAGGCCTTTTGGAGGGTCAGCTTAGGCCCGGTGAGAGTGCAGGCCCCTGACCTTGTCACACAGAGACCTATAAAAAGGGGGAGGGGCCTGTTCCTGGGTCCCCACCCAGTCAGACGCCTCTGCCTGAGCTGTGGAACAGGCATCTCTCTACCCCTGTCTGGTGGGGTGGTCCTCAACAGAGCCCTCTCATGGGTCCCAGGGCTATGGAGAATGTGAAACAGGATGGCCCAGTCTATGACTTCTCTGGCCCAACCAGGGGATTATATCCAGGAGCTACAGCCGAAGAACGTTCACCCAGACCACCGAGCCTCTGTCCTTGCTGCTCTACCGCTGGGCATGCCCCCTCCCTGGTTTCCACCTTTGCTTCAAAACCAAACCAAGACCAATCTCTTCTATTCTTGTCTCCCCTCCCCAGACCAAAATGGCCTTAAAGGCAAGGCCCTCATCTCTTCTCTCTGTCCTCAGACAAGGCACTCCCAAGAACAGGCCTGTGTGTCTCATGGGTGGGTATACACAGCAGATACTCACTTCGGGCTGAGAACTGAGCAAGTCCCAATAAAGCAGGAGCTGATGGCTGGAAGGAGCCAGGCTGCAGCAGCCTGAATGCTCAGGGCAAAGCAGAGAGGCTGAAATGGGTTTGCCTCAGGAGGGGGTAGGGCCCTCTAACATTTATTAGTCCATACCATAAGTCAGGCTCTGGACCCCTCCCCAGACCCTTCATCTCACTTCAAGATCGGCATTGCTATCTCCAGTGTTCAGATGAGAAAACTGAGGCTTTGGGAGGGTAGGTGACTTGCCCAGGTTCACTCTGTGTTTAAGAGGTAGAGCTGGGCTTTGAAGCTCTGAGTGTGTCCGATATCAGAGCTCAAGCCCTGCTCTGCTCTCCTCTCTTCTGGGAGGCTGAGGATGCAGGGGGCGGGGGAGGGAGGCTGGGGATGCCTCAGGGCACAGAAAGGAGAGGGTGGCACACACAGGCCTGCCTGCATGCCTGCTCTGTGCTGGTCCTGCCTGCTTGCGTCCCAGCAGCTCGCGGGGTTTTACGATGATGATTATTTCTGAAGGCACTTGAAATTAATGACGGCTCTAAAATGGCTGGGACAGTAGAGTCATTGCTGAGACCTCTAATTAGCAAGAAAAACGGAGACCAGGAGCCTGCGAGGCGGGTGGGGGCTGGGCAAGCAGCATTGGCTATGGAGCAGGGTTGGGGGAGTGGGGTGGAGCCAGAGTTCCCACATGGAGCAGGGTGCTCAGGGGAACCCAGTTCCACTCTATGCCACAAATTAACTTGTGAACTTGCTGTGTGACCTTGAGGGCATTACTGTCCCTCCCTGGGCCAAAGTTCTCCCAGCTATGCAATGGGGGGCTGTGTTGACCTGGGGGGTCTCTAAGCTCAGGGCTCTGTGGCCCTATCTAGACAGTGGGATAAGGCCTCAAGTGGGGGCCCCTTGGAGGATCCTGAGTCCCTAGAAGTTTGGAGCCCAGAAGCTGGGGGCTGTGTAGCTTCTGGGAGCCCCAGCAGAGGCCCCAGCGTTCCCCCACAGCTCTCGCAGCCCTCCATGCTGGGGTTGCTGAGGCCACTGGCGTAATGAAGTCCTGGAGACTTGGGCTGGAGTGAAGTGGATGGAGAAGCGGCAGAAAATCCATAGGTCAGAGCCCTGAGCTGGCGCAGCTGTGGAGGCGGGCAAGGGATGGGCGGCACCTGAAGGACTGGTAGGAAAGTCTTCTCTTGGAGGTGAGCCTGGAGCTGTGGCCATACTTAGGGCTTGCCTGCCCTTCCTAAACCCCTCCTCAAGAGCCAGAGGGGACTCAGGGACACCAGGGTCCCACCTAGGCATGTCACAGATGGTTGGCTGAGGTACCTTACTCAAGATACTTCATCCAGATGCTCCCCAGATCCTGTCCCCCATGGGGCAGCCAGCACAAGGAGGGGCCCTGGTGGCTCAGCTGAAGAGGACATACCCCACAGTGGCTGGCCCAACAGGGTGTGGAGTTATGCTAGTCAACACGGAGGGACCTCCATGGTCGGTCTAGGCTGAGGCCAAGACTCCAAGGACAGTGGTGTGGAAAACCTACCCCACTTAATTGGCACATCCTCTTCCCTGGCACCTACTACAGGCTTGTTTTGTCACTGACAGCTTTCTCAGACCCTCAGGTCCTCTCCCCTTCTCCCCTTCCAAATCAGCACCCTATGTGGCCCCGTCCTCCCAGAAACCTGCTCTGAGAACCCCATCTTCCCCTCTGAGCTGGGCTTTCTGTCCTTGGCCACCTCACTGAGCCTCAGTTTCCTCCTCTGTGAGATGGGAACATCAGTAAAACTCATTTCACAGGTGGTGACACAGGATGTCTCATGACAGTGCACGTCTAGTACTTACTTGATGCTGAGCCCGACGCACTGTAGGTAAGTGCTTGATAATGTCAGTGTTTTTAGGTTATCATACTTGTTGTTATGGTTGCTCTCTATCCCCAACCCTTCCTCTGTGTAGTCAGAGGTCTATCCTAAGGTCCCTTTCAGCATTCACACTCAGGAAAGCCTAGACTAAGTTCTCTGTCCTCTGAGAATGAGGAACACCCTGGGGGCATGGATTGACCTTGTGTCTCCTCCAGTTTCCACAGCAAACCCAGAGCTACAAGTCCAGACAGTCTGATGTGTACAAATTACACCTGACTAAAATCCCTTAGTCAGGAAGGACCCGTGGATTCCTCTAGAGAAGGGGGCCTCGGCACGGGGGAATCCTCAACTTCTGCTTACCTTCACTTCAGGGCGCTGGTCACCCTTGCCTTGCTTGGAAGTGTTCTGGCATGAGTGACATGTCACTTACCTAGAAACAATGTAGCCAGCAGCCTCCCCTATTTGGAATCGCACTGAGAACTGGAGGGAGCTCCAAAGGCTCTTGGAGGACTTAAGGAGAAGCCCTGGCAGAGAAATGAGGGCTGGGGCTGGCCCTCACTCAGCCTTGCCATGGGCTGGGTTGAGAAACAGGGCATTTGTCTGGGGCCAGTCAGTGAAGGGGCAGGTCAGCATTGCTCACCCAAAATCCCTCCAGGAAAATACCTGGTGTTCCTGACCTTGAGTTACCATGGGTTGTATTTATCAGTCCTTAAGAAGTCAGGGAAGTGTGCACTTCATTAAATAATAACAACAATAATAATAATAACTGAATTGGAAGCAAAAACAAAAAAAGCAAGTAGAAAATGCAATTTGTACAAAGGCCACTCCTTAGCTCTTTGGGAACCTGGGATCCGTGCTTGGCAGAGCAGCTCCTCCTGAAAGCCTGGGCTTGGCTGTCCCTACGGATCATGTCAGGGGGAACTTGAGCTAATGTGTGCAAACAGGCAGCACTATTAGCAAATCCATTCATTAAGCACTTGTCTTGAGTTCTGTTGTGCAGGAGACTTGTTTATTAACTTAAGTCGGAACCTGTTATTAACTTAAGACAAAGGCAACGTGGCAGCTCGGAAGGTATCCAGCTTCAGAGCCAAACAGTCTTGAGTTCCAGTCTGACTGTCTCTATCTGCTGTGTGACTCTGGGCAAGTCACTTCACCTCTCTGAATCTCAGTTGCCCTGTGATAGGCAGCCTCTAAGATGACCCCTAGTGGTCTCTGCGTTCTGTGTAATCCCTTCCCCTTGAGTGTGGACTGGACCAACTGACTGACATCTAATAGAATATAGCAGAATTGATACAAGGTCACTTCTGAGATTAGTTTACAAAAAACTGTGGTTCCATCCTGGGTACCCTCTCTTGATTGCTTGCTTGTTTACTATGAGGCAGGCCAGCTGCCATGTTATGAGCAGTCCTGTTGAGAAGCCTGCATGGAAAGGAACTGATGATGTCTCTAGCCAACACCCCACAAGACCCCGAGACCTGCCAATAGCCATGTGAGTGAGCTTGGGAGCAGATCCTCCCCGAGTCAAGTCTTGACGTGACTGAGGCTCTGGCTGACACCTTGATTGGAGCCTTGTGAGAGCCCCTGAGCTTGAGCCACTCAACTAAGCCTCACCTGGTTTCCTGACCTACAGAAACTGTGAGATAATAAATATTTGTTGTTTTAAGCCATTAAATTTTGGGATGAATTGTTATGCAGCAACAGACAACTAATACATCTCCATCTGTAAAGTGTGTGTAACAATTCTTTCCTCCCAGTGTGGCTGGGGACATGGCGGTATTTGCAGGTGAAGTGCTTGTTGCCAGTGAGGGTGAGGAATGGTACAGCAATTGGGTGGTTTTCTAGTAAAGTTGAAAAGATGTATATTCTATGACCCAACAATACCCCTCCTTGGTATATACCCCAGAGAAACGTGCATGTTGCTTGTGATAGTGAAAAATCGGAAATGCCCTAAATGCCCATCATTGGGAGAAGAATGAACAGAATGTCGTATATCACACAATGGAATACTACACAGCAATGAAAAATGTACCATTTACGTAAAGTTTAAAAACAAGCCCCAAACCTTATAAATTGAGTATGGATACCTACAGATATAGGAAAAGTCTAAAAATATACACGAGAATAATCAACACCAATTCCAAGGGACTGTTACCTGTGGGAGAGAGGAAGGGGAAGTGGCAGTGTCAGGCCCATCCTGAACCCCATGCCTGAACCCCACACCCTGAGCAGCACGGTGGTTCTAAGTATGTTATCCACTCACTTAGCAATTCATTCAATCAACAACCTCATGGGGTCCTCCATTCTGTTATTATTTCTTCTTACAGAGGAGAAAACTGAGGCACAGGGTCTCCAGGGAGATATTCCTGGGCTTTCAAGTTGAGTGGAAGGCAGGGCTTGGTTCCTCACTCTGTCTCTAACAGTGGGGAGGCCACATTACCTCCCTGGCCTCAGTTTATTAGGTTGCACGGGAGACTTGCCCACCTTCCCCGTCATAGGTATGGATTGAGATGCTGGGAAAGTCTTGATTAATCAATCTGGAATATTTGCAGAGCTCCTGTGAGCCAATCTTGGTGCCAGCTACATGGCAGGGAATTCTATAAACAAAGAAGTATGGACAAGAGAAGATGTAAATAAGACGATTCAATTCAACACAATTCAGTTTGGTTCAATTTTACATGGACTCAGTTCACAGACAGACAATGGTTAGGATTAAGGAACTGCTTGCACCTATGACACGCTACGCCCTGTACTAGCCTCAACCACACCGCGTAAAGTAGGAGCTGTTGTTATCCCCATTCAGCCAATGAGGAAACAGAATCAGGGAGTGTGAGGAACTTCCCCTGGTCACACAGCAGAACCGAGATTGTCAGGATGTGCCCTCCCTCCACCCTGACCTGCCCTCTGTTTGGTGCTGGGGACATAGATGGACAATCCAGGCCTTGCTGCCCACTGGGGGTATCCCAATCCAGACCAGAAGAGTCTGGGAGGATTTAGGAGGAGGGGGAGCAATCAGGACAGGCTTCCTGGAGGAGGGGGTTGGGGGAGAGGGTGCCTCATTGGGCTCACTGGTGGAGAGGCAGGTGGAGACATCCGTGCATCCATCTACTCATTCATTCATTCACCCAACAAACACCACAGCTTTCTCTGTGCCCCCAAAGCCCATGGTCTAGCAGGCAAGACTCAACCCAGCGTGATCCAGGCTGAGGTGAGAGAAGTGGGCGTGGGGGTGCACACACACAGAGCAGGCACTGGGGAGTTAGGGTAGATATCCCCAAAGGGTGAGTAGGAGCCAATCAAGCGTCCAGAAGGTGGGAGAATGTGAAGGTGCTCTGAGTAGAGAGAACAGCAAGTGCAAAGGCCCGCCCCTGGGATGGTGGCGAGACAGCTGGGCCTTAGGAAGGCCAGTGCTGGCCACTGTGGTTCCAGCCCAGCTAGGTACAAGGGGTGGGCACAGGACTGAGGCTGCCACCATCTCTCTCCCAGGTAGGGTGATTGCCTGCCTCATCCTCTAGCCCCTGCATCCCCCCACCATCTCAACCCTGTTGGGCAGCCTGGGCCCCTCTCCAGAGGGATTAAGAACAGGGCAGTGTGAACCATAACGGCGCATGTAATTATGTGCAAAAACAAAGGAGGGCTCCTTAATAATTGATGGTGGGAGAGAGTAAATATCGGCAGAGGCACCCGGCTGTATCGCCCTGGCCCGTCTGGCTGGGACCCAGTGCGGCCGCCTGGCTGCTAATATGCCTATAAATTATTGAAGTTATAAAGAAGAAAGCGGGTGTCATGTCGCACCCATAAACAGCTTGTTAGCCAAGACTAACGAAGGGGCGGTCGGCCGCTTGGCATCGCACTGGCTCCCCCAACAGCCTCCCCAGACTGCAGAGGGAGGCAGATGAGGGGTGGGCGTGGCGTGAGGCCGAGAGGCTGGCTGGCCGCTCTGCCTGCCTCCTACTGTCTTGACCCACTGCAGAGTCAGGTGGTACCGGGAGAGGTAGGAGGTCCAGACACACAAAGAGCTAGTCATGGGGCCGTGGGCGTCCAATCACTGTGGTGTGCAAGCAGCAGCTGAACAAACCTGTGACAGAGGATGTTTAAGGAGCCTGGAGAACTCTGAGTTCTGCCCAGCCTTGCATGGGAGCTGATTGGGTTCTGGGAAGAACTGGACGCTGGGGTCAGACCCTCCGGATGCACATCGCAGGGAAACCATCTGCTGGCTGTGTGACCTTGGGCAAGTCACCTGGCCTCTCTGAGCTGCTTTCTATTTAAGTTACCCTGGGGTAGTCATGCCTATCTTGGTTGTGGGGAGGTCCTGTTACACAGCTGGCCCTCATGAATGGGGTGCTCCCTCCACTCCCATTTCACAGGAGCTCCTAATTAGATCAGGCCCAATGAGTCTTCTCTTTGCCAGGCTGTTTATGCTCCATTAAGGCCTGAGCCCAGGACAGTAGCGGGAGGGACAGACAGCTGAAGAGGGGAAGGTGTCCAGCTGCCAGGACTTGGCCCATCCCAGGCTCCACCATCCACAGGGCACCCCATCTCCAGGGAGCAGAGAACAGAAATGGAGGCAGGGCCCCAGAGCCGGAGATGCCAACAGAGAGAGGCCTGCAGGGGCAGGGGGAGAAGGACCGATAGGATAGCCGGGAATATGGGCATTTTGGCTCCTCAAGGATGAAGAGCTGAGGAACACCCACTGTCCCTCAGGGTGGGGGTCTGCAGTCCCTGAGATGCTCCCTTCCAGGAGGTGGAGCCGGGCAGCCTAATTTGGGCACATGGGTGCCCATAGGGTGCTCAGCACTGTCAAGGGCCACACCAAGGCAAGGGAGCAGTCCAGGCCTAGGGAAGCATCCCTCTCCCCACCCTGGCCCTGGGGAGGCTGCCAGATCCGCCCTCCATAACCTACCCAATGCCACACAGACAGCAGGGCTGGGCCCACACTTGCCCATCACTTGGGCTTGGGCAGTGGGCAGGCTCCTCTCTCCAGTCCTGAAATGCCCCATAAAGCATTAGTTCTGTAAGTGGTTTCCTTCTCCCAAAGAAAATAAAAGACTCCTGAAAATTCTTATCAAATGTGCTTTGGGTTGGGCTTCTCCAGGGGGCTTCTCCAGGAGTCTTCTCCATACCCGCTATCTTACTTGTGTGGCCTTGGGCTGTCCCACTGAGGCCTGTTTTGCAGATGCACAGAGGCCGCTTAGCTGCCTGAGGCCACGCAGCAATTCAGCGCTGAAGCACCTGCAGCCTGGGCCTCCTACCTCTCCCCACACCAGTTTGACTCAGTCCCTGGAGGAGATGAGGGATTCTCATGCTCAGAGAGCCCTGACGGCTGCTGTGGGGTGGCAGTGTAGAATTCCCAGGAGCCCTCTTTCTGCCCGAGGACTTAAGCCCTTGACACCGGCCTGTCCATCGCCTGCCCAGTGGGTAGCTGGGGTGGGTGCCTGCAGTGTCAGCCAGGGTGGCTGGTCAAAGAGAGGATGGCGCCATCTTTAAGAGACAGCTCTTGGGACTGAGTGCCCACTCTGGGCCCTAGGGACAGCCCCCACCTCTGAGAGAAAACATCCTTTGCTCAGGATCACATAGGTCATACATGAGGGAACTGGAACATGTCTATCTGGTTTCAAAACCTGCTGCAAACTGAATGGGGCAGGGGATACACAGAGGTGCAGCAGTGTGGTCACCAGCTGCTAAAAAGAACTGGATGGGGTGTGCACTTGGGGGCAGGCTGTTCAGGTCAGGCCAGAGCCCCTCATGGCCCCAGAGATCAGCATCAGCCCCTCCTTGACTCCTCGAAGGGCTGTCCCTCATTGTATCTGTCTGACTCTCCCCCCTCTCTCTGGCTTACTCTCCTTCTCTCAGAGGGTTAGGGGAGAGCAAGGCACACCAGACCCCTGGTCAGGTGACAGGTGGACCTGACTAGGCCTCCTGGAAGGTGCTGGGAGCAGGACAGTTGTGTGGCCTGGAGTAGGCGGGAGAGAAGGGCTGTCCACAGGGTCAGAGGAGGCCTAGGGCCCTGGGGTAGGACTGGGGGCAGAGGCAGCTCAAGGGTGGGGAGGTCCGCAGGGAGAAAGGCCCTCTCCCTCCCTTACCTAGGTCAGATCTTGATAAGGGCTGCTGGAACATCAGCAATGGTAAGGTCACACCAGGAGATGAGAGGCCCAGGGGGCATGTGGGTTGGGGTGACAAGAGGAAAGCCCAGGAGCCTCAGCTGTGCACAGCTTCTGCAGGGTCTCTTCTAGCTACATGGCCCTGTCACCCCCTTTCCTGCCATTCTTGGGGGTGCCATCCCTCCAGTTATAGGCAAAGTGTCTGACAAACTCCCTCACAGCACGGGGATCAGAGAAGGTAGGTGCTACAGGTTCAGGGTTTATACCTCAAAGAGGAGCCACAGTGGTGGCCCAGAGGCAGCAAGCCCAAGGGCAAATTTCAGATCCAGGTGTGGGAAACAGGGGCATCCTTTCTGAGAGTGTGGTGCTGCCTCCAGGCAGGCCACCTGGGTGTTTTGCTCCCACCTCATCTCTCCCTGGTACGGGAAGGGCAGGAGGACAATATAGCTGCAAACAGGGAAACAGGTGGGTGTAATGATCAGGAGAAACTTTTGAAATATATACTCCTCTGGGCAGAGCCTCTGGTAAGTGTCCTCACCTCTCTGCCCTCACTTCCTGAGTGGAGCACCTGCTCCAAAGGGTCAGGGGGATTAAATGAGATAATCCTTGGAACAGGGCCCGGCACATGATCAGCTCTCAAGAGGGTGAGCTGTTGTAATCATGAGTCTGGTTGGGACAGCAGTGTCTGCTTTGTGTGTGTACCTCATTTTTTGGTGTTTTTAATATAACTGTGTTGTGTCGTCGATCTGTGCAGTGTGTGTCAGTGTTAAACGTGTATGTGTTCTTTCTGTCATGGGTGTCAGGGTAGGTGTCCTGAGCAGGACTTTTCTGCATCTTCTTCCGTTCTTCAAAACCATCAGTCCACAGGCACAAAACATAAGCCCCCGTTCAGGGCTTCCCAGCAGCAACTGTAGTCTGTACCTGGGCTGTGCCCTCCCTTGCTGTCCCTCTGCCCAGGTTGGCCTGGAAGCCCAACCGCCCACAACATGGCTGACCAGAGCCTGGAGGGCAGGTGGTTGAGGGGGGTACTCTGGTACTAGGGGTTCTAAGGCCAGACCTGAGCATCTTGCTGCTCCTTGGGCCTACCCCCCGCCTGACACATTTTTGCCACCTGGGAAATGAGCTTGGCATTCGTGGAGGTATGAGTGACACCAGGAGGGCAAGAGAGAACCCAGCCCCTGGACCCATGAGAGGACAGAGGCAGGCCGAACCCTCACTGGCACTTCTGAAGCTGAGGGACACAGCACTGGGCGGGCCCCCTCAACACCTCCAGCAACACAGAAAGAGGGGCTGCCATGCCCATTTCACAGATGAGAAAATTGGGGCTAAGAGAGGTGAGGTGACTTGCCCTGGTGGAGCCAGGACCAGCAGCAGGGTCTGGCCCTATTGACAGTCAGAGGTTTGGAGCTGGATAAAGGGCCCCTGGGTGGGATCCTCTCCATGCGATAAATGATGTGGCTCGGGCTGGCAGCCCAAGGTGGAGGAATCTAGAAGGCCCTGGATAACAGGAGGGCTCCGCACACTCTCCAATCAAAATATGGGCTTGAACACTCAGACACGGTGTGTTCACACCACCTGCTGGGGCGTGAAAACCAGCCATAAATACCTGCACTGTTGTGGTGCTCTCCAGGCAAGTTGGGGGAGAGGCCCTGTGTGCCCTCAGGAAGTTCCCAGTGACTCAGACTGTGGGCCCCCTCTGCACACCAGACACCCCTCCTCCATACACTCAGACGCACGTGCGGAACAGCCTGGCCCAGGAGCCCTGATCCTCCCCAAACAGAGCAGGGTAGGGAGGACCACCCACCCATTCCCCAAACAAGGGGCTGAGGGGTCTAGGGGGAGGGAGTCCTGGCCAGACAGCTTACAAAGGCTTTATACATCACAACCCAGGAAGCTGGGGCCAGGAGGGTCCCCAGGCGCACAGTGGGGTGTGGGTGTGGGCAGGGGTGGGTACGAGGGGGTGGAGGCCCCCTCATTATCGCTGCCTCTCTCCCGAGAGTTAACCCCAGCAGCAGGTGGAGGGTGACCCTCACTGCCACTCACTCTACTGGTGCCCAGCTCTCTTTCTCCTCTTGAACTTGGCAGCAACATTTTCACATTTACTTAATGTGCTGGAGATAGGGGTGTATGTGCACATTTCATGGCTAAAGAGAAATGCCAGCTACTGTCTGAAGTGTGGGAAGCATCGTGAACAAATTCATGGCTAATGTGTCCATCCTCCCATCCCCAGGCCGGTCGGTCCCTGGTGAATGCAGGGCTGCTGCCTCGGAGGTTAGTCACGGGCCTGTACCCTGCCTCCCGCACACATCTTACTGTCCCACCAGAGAGCTGGCTCCAGACCCACTTTACGAGGGCTGGCAGCCTTTCCTTAATCAGCAGTTAGCTCTGGGGACTGAAGAATAAACAGAGCAAAGTTAAGGACCTTGCTGGTAAGTCTCCCCTCACGGTGGACATGAGCCAGTCTTATTCAGGTGTGCAGGGGGAGACAGCCCAGGCGCATAAAATCCCAAATGCCTGTCAGTCACCTCCACTGCCTGGGGGAGCTGGGAGGCCCTAGCACAGCCCCAGCTAGGCTGGCAGCTCAGGATGAGCTGATGAATGAGTGCATGAGCAGGCCTCAGTTTCCCCATCTGCAAAACCTCCACTATCCTATCCTGCAAAGGCTAGCCTGCTTGCCTGATGCAGGAGCTGGGGCAGGAGTTGACATGAGAAGGGTGGTAGAAGGGGCTTCTGCATGAGCCTGGTGGGGTTGTAATGAGGACAGACATGCAGCCGCCAAGTGGCAAACACATCCATGCCCCTGCCCCACCTTCCAGCGCCAGTAGAGTAGTACAATAACTATGAAAGGCACCAATTGCTCCTGCCCATGCTCCAGCTGCATGTTAAGGAAATGTGTGTGGTCCAGGCATGTGGCCCGGAAGGGACACCACCCCACCCTACCCTGCAGCAGCGTACAGAGAGAGAAGGTCAAGTCCTTCCTCCTTCCTCTTTGCACTCCAAATATAGGTCACAAATCCATGAACAGGTGAGGCACCCACAGGCAGGAACCTGGCATTTCCCCCACTTCCAGGAGGATCAGACCAGAGGCCAGCCAGCCCCTGCCCCAGACATCTCCCCTGCGGAGCGTCTGCCATGATTGGGCTCCCAGCTCCATCCCCACAGCCTGAAGTTCCAGCATAAAAGACTTCCTCCACTGGGCCTCTGAGGCCCTTCTGTCCCCAGGAGCACCCAGGAAGGGCAGGGAGCTTGGATGGTCAGAAGTGACTGGGCTGGACTAGCTGATGGCCAGGGAGAGTGGGCTCTTCTAAACTGGTCCAGAAGGGAGGCCAAACCCCACCAAAGGCCCTGGGGAAAAGTAATAATGCCTAACACCAAGCATTTGCTCTGCACCAGGGCAGACACCAGGGCCCTCCTATAATCTAGGCATCAACTCGTTTCATATTCTCGACAGCCATGCCAGGAAGGTTCTATTAGTATCCCCATTCTACAGGTGAGGAGACAGAGGCACAGAGAGGCTAAGTAACTCAAGGTCTCGGAGAAGTGAGCGGCAGAACTGGGACTGGCATCCGCAGGTACACTCTAGCTGGAGTGTGGAGGTGCGAGGAGGGCTGGGTGGGATGAGGTGGGGTGTAGTAGATTGAATTATGTCCCCCCAAAACTCACTGAAGCTTGAATTCTGTCCCCCAAGTTTTATGTATTAGAAAGTTGGCCCCTTCTGAGACTGTTAGGAGGGTGGAAAATCCTATCACGGTAATTGAAAGGTGGAGACTTGAAGAGGTGATTGGATTGCAGACTGTGCAGTAGTGAATGGATTAAAACTGGTAGTCAGGGGTGTGGTTCTGAGGACTTTAAAAGAAGAGGAGAGTCCGTCTTTCTCTGCTCTCTCTGCCTCCACCATCTTGCAGTGTGAGACCACTGAGTCACTATCACCACCACCAGATGGACTTTGGACTTCTCAGCCTCAGAAACTGTAAGCAATAAATTTCATTTTCTTTATAAATTACCCAGTTCCAAGTATTTTGTTATAAGCAACAAGACCGAACTAATACATGGGGAGACTTAGAACTGATTTGGTTGAATTGCCTATTTGGTAGGCACTGACACTGGAGCCAGAAGGGCAGTCTCCCCTGTGGAGAGAGTCAGTGGGGTGGCCGGCTGAGAACCCAAGGCCCCTGAGGCTCTCAGACCAGATCTGGGCTATGTCCCCTGGGCTGTCCTGCCCCTGACAGGAGACACTAGGAAGCCAGAGCTGCAAGGGCCCAGGTTGGTCTGCCAGAGCACAGGCCAGGGGAGAGGGAGGCCTGGCTTACAAGAGGGTCTGACACAGATGAGTAGTGGTCAAAGCTGGAAGGGAGGAGAGAGGTAGCCCAGGAGAGAGCCCTGGAGGAGACAGTCTTTCAGGAGAGGTAGGATCTTGACATGCAGAGCAGGGGTTAGACATTCTACGAGGAGGAAATAGCAGACACAAAGTGTGGAGGCTGGACATAGTGGGGTCTGTGCAAAGCCCACAGAGTGGCCACAATTGCCCAGTGTAGGGTCAGAGGCAGAATACGGCCAGAGGCTGAGCCGGAGCCAAGAAATTCCTCTCCAGGGTCTCCCTCCCCAGCACTAGGGCTGATTTTTAATTCACTGCTGAGATGCCACCATTACTGAAAGGCCAAGGGGTTCTGGAGGTGGAGCAGGAAGACTCACAAACACAATTACAATGCTAACGATCACAGTTGTCTTCTTTCATTAGCACTGCCTTTGAACCCAGGTTCCAGCGGGGCAGGGAGGCTGGATGGCGGCTCAGAGCAGGCTCTGAGCTGGGTCAACAGCAGCCATGCTCAATACTGTTCCAAGCAGCCCAGGAAGGGCCCCAGGAAAACCTTGCATCCGTCTCTGCTAACCAGGCCCATGCCCTGCTCCTCCTCGTCTGCTCTGCCCTTCTCTTCTACCCCACCCCTCCCTCTCTTCTTTCCTTGTGTCTCTCTATCATTGTTCCTTTATTTCATTTTCAGCCCTCAGCACTTTTCCTGAAAGAGAACAGCTGGGCTGCTGAAGTCACAGAGGAAATATTTTTTTGACTACTTTGCAGATTCCCCTTCTCTATGAAAACTGACGCCACCATTGCTAACTGACGATGGACGGTAAGAGATCTATTTCCTTGCCTCCTTCTTTCCTCCCTCTCTCTGGGCTCTGTTCTGGGGCATCTAGGAAAGACAGGGCAGCCAGATGGCAGCTGGGTGGGGAAGGGGTGGTAAGTGGGGAAGACTTTAGTATCAGGTGTAGCCAGCTAGGGCCCTCAGTATCATCATTAGCTGCATTTTACAAATTAGGAGACTGAGCCCGAGACCCCCAAACACAATAATAATTACAATACTAACATTAACCACAAGAGCTAGCATTTCAGTAGCACTTACCGCGTGCCAGGGACTATGTTAGATACCCCATGCAATGAACTTATGAGGTAGATACATTACTGGCAACATTTTACAGAGGGAAGAGCTGGAGCTCAAAGATGGGAAGTCACTAGCCCAAGGTCACACGGCTGGGCCAGTAGAGCTGGAATTTCTCCCTGTGCAACCACGCACATAGCCATTTGGCCAGCCGCACCCTTCTCCTACCCCCAGCAGGCTGGAAGGTGGTAGAGCTGAGATTTGAACTCACATTTATCCACGTTCTCACTCCAGAGCTGGGCTCTACTCCCACGTTGCTTGCTATTGCCCAGAGAACATTCAGCAGCAGTTCTAACCATGGCATGACTGGCCTCAGCCTAACCCCAACCTGATTCCTGTGGCTAAGGGGTACAGAGCTCCAGGTCAAGGCTGTCTCAGCCTCTGGCCTGCCCTCTTTGGGCCTCAGAGACCCTGCTATGGAAGGGGAAACTGGACAGGCTGAGCCCTGGGTAGCAACAAATGAAGGGGGGACCCAGGACCATGCTGACCCACCCATACCCCTTCCCAAGTGTCACCCCTTGCTCACCCTGTTCTCCAGGGCTAGAGACCTCAGTCAGGCCACTGCTCCTCTGGGATCCCAGTCTGCTCCCTGTTGTCCTGCTAAACAGAGGACCTGAGGAAAGGAATGACAGGAACCTAGGCCTAGGCCTCAACCTGCTTTCGTATACCCAAGCGGCCCCCAGGAATCCTGCACACATACCTTGGAGCACCCCAGAAGGGCCAGAAGACTCTCAGCTCTGCACACACTATCGTGGATCTTGATCTGTATAACTCCAAGTCCAAACTTGGGGAAATGCCTTTAAGACACATCTAAGGAATGACCCTCAATTTTTCAAGCTAAGAGAGGTCATTTGGACCAGACATGGGAGTCACATAGGATAACGGTCTATATTATCTGCAAACCGAGAACCCTCCTTGGCTGTCCAATATAAATGTGTTTTATTAGCAACACACACGGTCAAGTAAATGGGAGTGTTCTAGGCAAATATGTGGCTCATGTAGATGTTCATGAATTCAAATCAAACACGTTAGGTGGTGATGCCTGTGTTCAACGTAAATGTCCATTTTTTAATAAGACAGAGGACTTTATAGTTAATATGTCTGGTTGATGAAAGCATACATACGTGTGGTCAGTGGCAATGGCTGTGTTTAGTACACATGTAAGGTTGAGGGAAATATCCACATGAGTCTGTAATATGGGACCGACCATCCGAGATGGAAATCACAATGGAGAAATAGTGGGACTAGTCCCACCCAGGCACAGGGAGACAAAGACCAAGGAGCACAATACAGAAAAGACAGAAGGATTTTGAGTGGGGAAAGGAGTGCAGAAAGAAGCTGGAGAGCATGGGACTGTGGCTGCTGGTCAGGGTAGAGAGCTGGGTCAACTGATGGCAAGAGGGTGGCTGGGAAAGGTCTCTAGCAGGAGGACAGAGACCAAGGGAACCCAGAGGGCAATTTGGGGCTCTGGGAATCCGGTGTAGCAGGCTGGCCTCTGTGCCTCCACAGGCTGCCCTCCCCTGGGTTCAGCAGCTTCCAGCACTGTTCATGGCTGGGCAGGTGGTATCTGCCAAGGGGAGAATGAAAGGGTGGGGATCCTCCTGCCCCCCGCCCCAACACTATCATCCCAGGGAGTTGACTACGGAAAAACAGAACTGGAGTGTCAGGAAGACTTAGTTCCAGCCCCGCTCAGCCACCAGGTGACACTGGTCAATGCCCCTAAAATCCCAAGCCTCAGTCTTCTCACATGAAAAATGGGAGGGGTGATAATGTCACCTATGTGATTTCTAGGTGAGATCAGATGTGAAAGGGCTTTGCAAACTGTAAAGTGCTGGGCAATGTGAGGTGAAGGGGCTTTGCTGTCCCTGGGGAGGCCAATTTGATGTCTATGGCATGGTGTGTAAGCATGTGCACACATGTGCACGCGTGTGCGTGTGTATATTTTTAAGACTCAAGGCTCTCGGAGACTAGGCCACAGAGGCTTGGAGGGAGGGGAATAGGAAGAAGTGATATTTCAGGATAATCTTAAAAGCAAAAAATTATTATGTGTCAAAAGGAGTGAGGAGGCTTAAATGGCTCCCAGGTGGGACACAGAATAAAACAGTCCTCGCTGTTATTTTTCGATTGTCTCCATGCAGGGAAGACCGGCAGAGGGTCGCCATAGCAACCCTGGGCATCCGGCAGGGGGCGGCCTGGACCCTGCAGGTTTGTCTGGGCTGAGCAGTGTGAGTCAGCCCATCAGATCCTGGAGGCTGAGGCAGGTTCAAATCCAGGCAGGATCCTTGTCCTGGATTCCCAGCTCCTCCTGTTCTGGAAGCCACACCCATGACAGGAAGAAGACGGACTGGAGTTGCCTAGTGGAGGAGCCAGGCCAGGTTGGGACTGGGAGCTGCATCAGAAGATGGAGAAGTCTGGGCCGAGCCCGTGGCGCACTCAGTAGAGTGCTGCGCTGGGAGCGCGGCGACGCTCCCGCCGCGGGTTCGGATCCTATATAGGAATGACCGGTGCACTCACTGGCTGAGTGCCGGTCACGAAAAAAACGACAAAAAAAAAAAAAAAAAAAAAAAAAAGAAGAGGGAGAAGTCTCAGGATGGGGATGGGGTCAGGGTGGGGGCTGATGGGCTATAAGAGGCAGCAAGGAAGTCTTCAGGGTGGTCACAGAGGGGAGAGGTCACGCATGACTAACAGAGATGACGGGATAAGAATAAAGAGAAGGGGTAGAGAAGGTGGGAGGGTCTAGGTGCTGGTCTAGGGCACTGGGGTTTGGGGGCTCTCCTAAGTGGCCCCCAAGCTTTTGCTAATGTAGGGCAAGCAGACATTTTAGAGACTAGCTCCAGAGTAGACCTGGCCTCAGCAGTGGGCTTCAAAGGCAGGGGTCAGGCAGAAGAGGAATGTGGAGAAGGAAAATCCTGATTGGCACAAAGTAGCTCGGGCAGCTTCACGCATGTGTGTGCCTGCACAGAGGCCACTTTTGATGGAAAACTGAACCGGGGGGGAGAGAGGTTTCTCCATTTGTGGAAAGCTCACTGTGAGCTTGCTGCCTCTTTCACTACTGTATCCCAGTGCCCGACACTCAATAAATATTTTCTGAATAAATGAATGAACGACAGAGGACTGAATGAACAGTGTTCAGAAAGCTACATGGAAGCTCTAAGGAAGCAGTTAACACCTTGTCTCTGATCACTTTCAGACTGGTATGGAAAGAGCAAAGCAAGACAATGAAACCAAACCTACCTAAAATGGCAAATATCAGAGTTACTGGACAAGGAGGTCAAAAGAATCTTAAGACGTGGCCCAGGTCATATCCAGAGCTTCTGTCAACCTAAATCTGGAAAAAGCAGTAACAGTTCCTTCTTAAGGTCAAATGACAAAAGCCTAAATTTGTATCAAATAGGACTGATAACAATCAATTCTACCAAGAAGGTACCACATTGTGCCCAGGTGTTCAGATTTCTTTAAGTCATGCCCTGAATTAATAAGCAATGATTCTGAAGTATGTGCTAGCTTCACAGTTTGAAGCCCTTGAAATCACACTTTTCAAACAGCTTCAAATGAAGAACAAACACATCCAAACTTGAGAGAGCTTGATCGGTGAGTAACTCCAGCAGGTGAGGACATCATAGAGTCTGTCTGGAGCAGTGGCGTGGCTGACTCCTCTACCTGCTGAACTGGCTATTTTTGCCCAGTCTTGTTTCAAGGGAAAAGGGCTCTGCAGGAATTGGAGGTTTGGTGTTTTTAGGGTTTGGGGTCTTTGGGTCTCTGGGTCTCTGGGCTTGGCCAGGCCCTCAGGGACTACAGGCTGAGGTTGAGCAAGGGTGGTGTTGGGACATTTCTCAAACTCTGGAGAAGCAAAGGAAGGCCACAGAATGGAAAATCCAGAATGCATTTCTAGTTCATGCCAGAACCCTGCTCCATCCACTCACCAAGCAGATAGCTCTCCCGCTCCCGGCCACCCTGATGAAGCCCCAGATGACTCCTGAAAAGCAGCCCAAATGGACCATGGAGTTAAACAGGGGGAGGGCACGTTGCAGACCTGCCAACTCTAGGCAAATCTTTTGCCTTCTCTGTGAATCGGGGAATCGATAGGACAGAGCATCCTGTACAGGGCCACTGTGGGAATCGAACAAGACAATGGGTACCGAAGTGCTTCATTAATGGTACTCATGAAGTGCCAGAAAGAGTTACTACTATTCTTATTGCTGTTATTGATTCACTGTGTAGAAGGGGGTCCCTTCCTAGAGTCCCTGGGGACTCAGAAGCTTCTCTGGGCCTTCCAGTGGCATCCCTTCTCTGCACTATGAAATCATGGCTGACGGCTCTTACACCTTCCTAAACAACCCTAACATCTCTTGCCTGCAGCTGCAGCTGGGGAAGGAGCAAGTGTGTGTGTGTGTACGTGTGTGTATTGCTAAAAAATGGAAATCACATTTCCCCATGTCAATATATCCTCCAGGTGATGTCTGTCACTCACACCCACTCCAGATGCACCCCTCCTCCAAGCCATTGCTCCTGCTGTTCTCCACCTGGAACCTACTCAGCTAAGTAGTTCAGGATCCAGCTCCAATTCCTCCTTCACCTGGGAGTCCTCCCGGATTTCTCCAGCCCAGTGGTGGTCAATGGCAGGCCCAGTGGGGGAGAGGGAAGGAAACTGGGCTCAACTTACATCTTGATTGGTCTCTTCTTTGGCTGGTAACCAGTGAGCCTTCTTGGAGGGATTGTACTTCTGTCGCCCCACCTGGTTACCTGTCGGTCTCCTCCCCTGACTGTGAGCTATAGGATCTGTCCCTCAGGGCCCAGCCCAGTTGGTGTAGGCAAGGATAGGGTGATGGACAAGGCTCTCTCTCCCACTCTAGCCACCTCACTTTGGGGAGGGGAAAATGCTGGATGGCAAAGAAGCTCTTAGAATACTGGCATCAAAGTTGGTGATGGGGACCTAAGCCAATCCTTTAACTGGAGAGACTGAAGCACAAAGAGGAAAAAGGACTTGCCCGGGCCGGCCCCGTGGTGCACTCGGGAGAGTGCAGCACTTGGGAGCACAGTGGCGCTCCCGCCAAGGGTTTGGATCCTATATAGGACTGGCCAGTGTGCTCACTGGCTGAGCGCGGTGCAGGTGACACCACGCCAAGGGTTGCGATCCCCGTACCGGTCACAAAAAGACAAAAAAAAAAAAAAAAAGGACTTGCCCAAGGTCACACAGCCTGTGGCTGTGGACTCAAGACCCACAGAGTCAAGGCGGCTCTGGACTCCAGGTATCCTGAGGCCCCGTCAGCTGCTCTGGACCCATTTGGGATCAAGTGGCTCGAGTCCTAAGTCACTGTCCCTGCCTGTTGTGCTCTCCCCACCAGGCCTTGGCTACCCATCTTGAATTGATCTTGGCCTCTAGGGCAGCACCGTGACCTCTAGCCAGGGAGGATGGCATCCTCCTGAGGCATGAGGAAAGTTATGGAGTGATAGGTGGTGTCCCCAGCCTGGTGGGCCACCCAGATCACCCCAGGCCCTCCCGGTGTTGAATGGAACATTTGTTGAATGGAATTAAATTTACTGTTCGATTCCAAGAGATGTAATTTGATCTGGGTCTTATGAAGCTCTTAATAAAGTCAAGGTGCTACTGGTATCTGCTGCTTTTTCATTTGTTAAGAGGCACAAGAGGGAAGGGGAGGACACTCAGCGGGCTGTGAGGTGTCTGTCTGCTCCTCCTGCCTCGGCTACCATCAAGCTGTGTGCCCCTGGGGAAGTTGCCACCTGTCTCCGTCCCAGAAGCAAAGGTCATCATTCTCCTGGTAGGGACTGTGCATCAACCCTGATGATGCACCTGGGGGAGATGGCCAGCAAAGGGGAGAGGGGCTGGATTTCCTTGGAGTTGGGGGTGAAGGGGAAAAGAGCTAACATTTATTAGGTACCTTCAGTGTGCCAGGGCCCCATTCTCTTTAGTTCATTGAATGCTCATGGCATTCTTGTGTGGCAGGTGCCTTCGGTCATCATTAAGGGGTATTTACTCATATGCCAGTTTTTTTCCTTTCAGGCACATGGTGAGGAACTACACTTCCCTGTCCCCTTCCAAGTTGGTGTGGCCATGTGACTGGCTTTGGCCAATGAAATGCTAGTGGACACTACATGTTTAACCCACAAGAGGAAGCTTTAAGAGCCAGTGTGGCCTTGGCCATGCCTCTTCCTGCTGCCATGGCAACTGTGGATGAACATGTTGAGATGGTGGGTACTCCATCAGCCTGGGGTCCCTCCCAAGTGACAACGAGGAGCAGATATTCCATGCATGTAATGGGGGTGAGAAATGAACCTGAGCTGTTTGAAATCTCTGAGATTTTAAGGTTGTCTGTTATTGCAGCAAAACCTAGTCTAGTGTGATTGATACAGTGCTGCTATATTCTCCACTTCCCAGATGAGGAAATGGAGGCTCAGAGAGGTCCGGGAACTTGCTAGGGAACAAGAGTGAGTAAGTGGCAAAATTAAGAGTCAGTCTTAATCCATCTGATGCCAAGATCATGCTCTTCCCCAAGCAGGGGCTCCTGCGGCTGCCCCAGGCTGGCGAGGTGTGGTCAGGCCCCGGCCAGTGGGGATTGGGGCCCAGGGCTCAGCATCCATTTCTCCTAATTTTCCACTTCTTGATGAGCACAGCACCCCCGCAACTCTCTCAGTGGCCCATTGGAGATGCCGGATGGGCCCTTCAGTCTGTGAGGGCTGGAGGTGGTCATGAAGAGGGTTCCAGACCTAGGCAGACCTGGGCTCTAATCCTGGCTCTGCTGCCTCTAGCTGGGTGACCTTGGGTAAGCTAGTGTCCTTTTCTAAGCCTCCATCTTCTCAGATGTAAAATGGGAATAATGCTACCTCCCTGCTTATTGTAAGAATGAAATGATATGTAAAGATTGGCACATAGTAAGACTTGACACTTGGGCTCAGTTGTCATTGGAGGCAACATCCAGAGCTGAGGTGGCCCCAGTGCCCCCCCAATGGGAATAAAGCCAGACTTCCTTCCTCTGTTTTCTCTGGATGTACCCTAAAGGAGGCTTGCCCCGACATCTCAGGGGATCCTACTCAGCCCTGGAGGAGGGAATGGTAGCAGTCCTAACCCCACTTACCGTTGGGAAACGGCAGGCCGAAGGAAGTTCTGAGGGTGCTGATGTCACACTGCTGGCCTCCCTGCATGGCAGGTCCATCTCCAAGGTCTGGAGGGGACACCACAGGCCTGGCTTCTGGGAAGAGGAGCTGGAGGAGAGCTGGAGGTTCCATGGAGGGCAGTTCTGCTTTAGAGCTGCCCACAGGGCCTGGCCTGCCCCGGACCTGGGATGGGCCAGATCTTGTTTTGCCCCCAGACCCCAACTCCCTACTTGTCACTCATAACCTTCTTCCTGCCATCCCACTCTTTTCCCTGCCAGGATAGCTCCTCTCAACAATGCCACCTCCTCAGAACATGGCCATGCTGGGTCCCACCAGCACGCGTTTGCTCAGGTGGGGACTCCTTAGGATCAGGACCACATTCGTTCACTCATCCCTATATCTCTGGCTGATGCTTGGGGACCATGCCCTGAATGGGCATACCAACAGCAGCTGCAATTTAATGAGATCTACTCTGGCCTTTCCATTGTGTGCAGCAAACACACAACATAACTGCTATCATCCTCATTTTATAGAATGAAGAAACTGAGGCTCAAGGAGGTTCATTTGCCAGAGGTATGAAGAGATGGGGCCAGATCCACACCCAGGCTGTCTGCCCCCAAGCGTGTGTTCTTAGCACACTCACCACCGACCCCTGAGCAGATGGATGAGTGGAAGCTGTCCTCTCCCACCAGCCCGAGCCTCCCATCCTCCCGAGCCTCACCTCCCACTGCCCACCCCTGCACGGTTCTCTGTGCTCCAAGCAGCCTTCCATGTCTGCTCTGGCCACATGGAGTTCCACTGCCAAGCTACTACAGACCAAGGAGTCTGTGACAAACTGGGGTTGGTATGGACTCCTGCCCCTGGCTAGGGCCCTGACAGCAGGGCCTGAATCTTCTGCCCTCCACTGTACCCAGTGTCACTGTCCACAGGGCTGGGCACTCAAGAACAGGGGTGCAGGTAAGGAACCCAGAAAAGGTCCAGAGAGTTGACTTGAAACCTTAGGTAGGGTGCAGGGTTGCATGTTTTAAGGAAAAGATTTACCCAAGGCCTGGATAAGAAATCAGAGGGAGCCCCAGCCTCCACTTTGGCCCTGGGCTGAGCTCTGGGGAGCAGAGGTCTTGATCAACCCTCAGCAGCCCCAGATAGCTCCTGCTGCGGCCTGCTGGCTCCCTCTCTCTGACTCCATCTCTCTTCCTCCTTACCTTTTCCCACCCCCTTCCCCTGCCCTTTTTCCCTCCTAAAAAACACAGAGAAATGGGATTCAGAAGCCTACACCGCCTGCGAAGTATGGTTCAGCTTCCCCAAAAGAGGAAATGCCAGCATGCGGGTTCTCATGGCAACTCCAGCTCCTCCCCCTGCAGCCGCCCTGCGCCCATATGGCGAGATTCGTGTGGCACGGGCTCGGCTGGGGCCTGGGGTCCTGGACCCGGGCTGCAACAGAAGCCATGTTTCCCTCAGCTGCCCTGGCCAGAGCCCGCCCTCCTAGGCACATGAGATTCCCTCCTGCAGGGACTCCCAGGCCCATCCTCAGCCCTACCCAGGGTGTGGGGATGCAGGGGCGATATTCAGGAGCTGCTCTGCCTTAAGCTGGGGCTTTCTGTGGTCAGCAGAGACATGGTTCAGGCTTTGATCTCTGTTTCTAGCTCCCCAAGGTGGCACAGAGTGAGCTAGTCAAGGGGGGTGCATCTTCTGTCCCCCCTTCCCTCTGCCTTTGCCCCGACACATGCCCTGGACCTTGAGAGTTTTGTGTTAGGGGTGGAGGGGTGTGGGGAATAGGAGTGGAGCCAGGGGCTGGTTTCTTTGCCCTGGCCCCCTGCCCCCCAGTCCATCCCAAGCTACTGCACAGGTGTGAGGCAGTCCTGGTCTCTGAGCTGTGGAATGAGGGAGCGAGGCCTGAGCCCTTGCCTTGGCTAAGCTGCCCTGGGGCACTGCCCCTTCATGCCCCAAAACTCTCCCCATGCCCACCCAGGGCAGCTCCTACCAGCCTGCCATGTGGACTCCTAGTTTTCCAGGCCAGTTGGCATTTCTGTGACTAATGAAATGGAAGCTAGTGCCAGGCAGGCTTGGGGACTGCAGGGTTGGCGGCTAAGGAGCAAATCATCTAGGGCCTGGCACTCATCCTGCCTCCTTTCCCAGGGACCCTCAGGACAGACAAGCAGAGCAGAGAGGGACACCTGGGTCCTGGGTACTGCCTGGTTCCTGCCCCCTCCACGTGACCCCAGAGCAGCTGCCCCAGACCTCAGCCAGCCCTGGGTCATCTTCAAGGATGATGGAGTGGTGGCCAGGGGTGGGGGTGGGGAGAGCCCAAGCCCTAAGCCTGAGGGGAGTGAAGGCTGGGACCCACTCAGTCTGGCATTATGCATGTGCATAACCCACCTTGCACCCGTTCTCTCTGGATGTTCTAAATGCCAAAACTTGATCCCTCCTGCATTCTCCCCACTTCTGACTCCTCGCCCCAGACATTCCCATGAGCATCAGAGTCAGAGAACCTCAAAGGGGAATGGGCCTGACCCCTTAGGAGCACACAGACGGGGCCCAGAGAGGGTCAGAGCTACATAAAGCCACACAGCGAGTCAGTGGTTAAGCTGCACCCAGAAGCCTCCCCGCCCAGGGTCCTCTCTTCTGATTCTCTCTCCCTCTCCACTGAAGGAAGGATGGATGGATGTGGGGGGACAGAAAGCAGGGATTCGGGAACAGATGGGCTTGGAGGCTCCGCCGCGGGGGCTGGAGGGAGGGGGAGGAGGCCCGGAGAAACTGGAACTGTTACAAAGTTGCGAGTTAAAACATTCTTCACACTCCCGCCTCCTTTACTGTTCTGATGCACCAAGACGTGACAAAAATGTGTCAGATTTTTTAAAAACCACACACATACACAAATGCCAGTCCCCGTCTCTGCCCGCCTAAGCTTGGGCCATCTGTTTCCCAGGGGTGGGAGGGGAGTGGGGCTTGGCAGTCAGTGCCATCTCTCTGGACGCCCCCAACCCTGGCTCTGCACCGATGACCTGGCCCAGAAATGGCCCCCAGGTGATGGCAGGATGCCCAGGAAGGTGAGGGCTGTGACACTCATCCTCCCTCAGCAGCGCTGCCCTGCCCTGCTGATGGGGGACCGCCAGCTCTGTCCTACCTGCAGTTCAGCACAGACCTGGCCCTTCACACTGAGCTGGGCACTGGCCCTTCTCTCCATTGCTGCAGCTGAGGACACTGGGGCTGGGAGAGCTCTTCCTGAGACTCCCAGAGCCCACCTTGTGGTACAGATGGGAAACTGAGGCCCAGAGAGGAGAAGAGGCTTGGCTGGGTCCTCACAGGAACAGTCTGTGTCCATGCCTCATCCATTCACTCAATGAAGCTTGACTGGGCACGGTTTGCCGCGCCTGGTCTTGCCTTGCACCGTGCTGGGCAAGGGGGTTCAGTGCCGAGCAGGCAGATGTTCCCTGGCAGCTCAAGGCCAGTGGCGGGGGGATTGCCGACCAGTGAGTAAAAAGACATGGAGGAACTGGGACTTCTGACAGGAGTGGTGGAAAAGGGAAAAGGTGGGCCTGGCAATAGGGACTGGAGAGAAATTAGAGGGACTGACTGTTCCAATTTGTCTGGCACTGACTGGTTTCAGCATGAAAAGTTCTGCATCCTGGGGAACACCTTCATCCTGGGCAAACCTGGATGACTGGTCACCTGACAGCTACTTTAAGTTTTTACTTGAGCTGAGTCCTGAACATGACAGAACTAGCCACATGAGGGGACAACAGAGGAGCTGGAACCCTAAGAGGGGGAGGGCGAAGGAGGCAAGGAGGTCACATAGGGTCTCATGGGTCCTGGAAGGGAGTGGGGCTTTTATTTGGTCACAGGGTCAAATTTTATTGTGGTCACAGAGTCCAATTAGGGAGTAGCTGGCGCAAAGGTCACAGACTGTAGAGGATTAAAAAATTCATTAATGCTAGAGTCCTGAGGCCAAGGGCAGTGGCTGGGATGCCTGAAGAAGCCAGCAGGGACTAGATCTCGCCAGGCCTCTGACCCTTTCTGAGGAAGCTGGGACTTCAGCTGGAGAGCTTTGGAAGCCACTGAAGAATGTAAGCAGGGGCTGGATGTAGTCAGATTTGCAAGTAAAAAACCCTAAGTCTCTGGCCTGGTCATGCCTCCATATAGGACCCCTTCCTGCCATCCCTAGAACACCATCCACCACTGCCCCAGCCCCCAGACCTGGGGGAATCTGGTCATCCTTCAGGGTCCAGCCCAAATGCCACCTCTTCTGAGAAGTCTTCTCTGACTTGCCAAGAGGCAGGTGCAATCATGTCCTACCAGGACTCCCCCACCTGAGGATCCTCAAGCAGGGGTCCCTCACCCTGGTAGCTTCCCTGTCAGTTCCTACACTTTATCACACTGAATCCTCAAGGCCATCTGACCAGACCCACATTCCAGGTGTGGACATAGAGGCTCAGAGAGGGAAAGCAGTTTGCCCAGGACTACATAGCTATTGATGGTTGAGGTCAGTTCAGAACTGCGTCACCTCTGTCTGAGTTCAGAGTCCCTGGTGTTCTGCTTACGGGGTGGGGAGTGGGAAGAAACAGGGAGTGGCAGCCACCTTCCCACGGAGGGATGGATGAGTGGTCATTACCATGGCAGGCTGAATGAAATGGGCTGTGGGGCGCGGCAGCTGGCTGGCTGAGAAGAGCTGGCCACGGCTGGGAGATTTATAATGGAAGTCTCCTGGATCGATTACTGTACTACCAGGTAGCCTGACCTTGAAAGCTGGCAGGCGGGAAAGGCTGGGGTAGGGTGGGATGTGTTAGGGTGGGATAGGGGCTGCCTAGGAGCAGCTGCTCAGCCTCCTCCAGCAGGGGGTGCCCTGGAGAACGAGGAGACCACCTGGTGGAGAGGGAAAGGAGCAGGGCCTGAAATCCCACCATAATCACACATTTGTCTCTTGAAAATGGTGAAAGTCCCTGTTAGAATGCCATAACCCTTCCCCATCCCTGACTCCAGGAGTTCATCAGGCCACTCTTCTGGAGAGGGGGAGTCAGCACAGTTATTTCTCCTCTCTGAGTCTCAGTCTCCCCGCCCACAAGATGGGGATTCTCGTCCCAACTCCACTCATCCTATAGGGTTCATTTGAGGCTCATAGTAAACAGGCTTATAGATGGGCTCTGCGGCATGTCCAGCCTAGAGTAGAGTCAAAGGTGTGGCCACAGGGTCCAGGCGGAGGTCCAGCAGTGAGACTTGGAGGGGTTCAGATACCATAGAGGACATTGCCTCTGACCCCTCAGGGGGCACCTTGGCACCAAGGGACTTTCTAAGGGGTGCTCTGTGATCCTTGGGGGAAGGTGCCTCATCTGGAGCCCCACTCTCCCAGGCATCTCATGGGAGAACCGTGAGTCCCCAGGTGGATCAGTCTCCTTTGCCTTCCCAAGGTGACCTCAAGCAAATGCCTGACATGCTTTGATGTGCCAACAACTGGACTCTCTTCTCTACCAAGTGGGAACTGGGACGGAGGCTTGGAGGAGGGAGAGGTTTGCCTCCCTCATTCTTCCCCCATCTCTCAACATTCTTCCCTTATCTCTTCCTACCAATTAGAAATTCATTTGGGTTAGTGGATTAATTAAATGACTTAATACATCTACGGTATTTGAAACAGTGCCTGACACAGTAAAAATTGAGTGCTAGTGATTATTATTGCTATTATTAATAATACTATCATTATAGTGCTTCACTATTCGAATACAAATACCATGGGCAGGAAAAATTGCTACCAGCCACTCACACCTTAGTATGAATTAGTTTAAAAACCACCTTGCTTCCTACTCACCCTGATCTGAGATCTACTACTCTTGGGGTGAGAGTAATTTTGGAGCTTGTTGTAGGGGCATAATAGGCAAGACCTGGGCCTCTGAGCATCAGATTTTAGGGTGACACCCGGGCCTTCCTAGCCTGAGTGGAGAAGGTGGAGAGTGGCTAGTGAGTAGCTTTCAATGACTGAGAGTCTGTCCTTAGTTCTCCATGTGTCTGGTTTGAGACAGAGAGGCACAAAGGCAGGGATGGGACTCTGCCTGGAGCACAGACCTCTTCCCAAGACAGGAAGGAGGGAGGAAGGCTCTGGGCTGCACCTGAGCCTGGCTGCCTGCTCACCACAGTGCTGGGCACTACAGGGAGAGGTTGGGGAGATGGGGACGGGGTTGGGGGTGATTATGGTCAAATAGAGTGGAAAATGGAGGCCTTCAGATGACAAATGAGTTTGATAGAAATGAGGTGGGCAGAGGCTGTGATGAGAATAGCAATGCTGGGCAAAGGCAAGCTGATTTTCAAGCAGACCTAGGGGGAAGGCTGGGGTGGGTAAGCTTCACCCCTTGCCCTCAAGGGCAAGTCAGATTGCAGGGGCCAGAGCTCAAGACTGCAGACTCACCTAGCGCCAAGCAGGTAGAGGGACAGAGGAGAGGCCAGTGTAGCCTTTGGATTGACAAGATCCCACAAGAGTGGTGGGATGAAGTTAAAACATGAGGAACTGTGGTCAGACTTTCAGAAAAAATTCTTGAAAAGCATGGGAACAAACAGGGAAAACTGGGAAGGCCCTGTAAACAAGTGTCTGACCCTCCCAGAGGAGCTAGTCCCAGCTAATCTCAAGGCAGCGAGCAAAGTCTCCTTGCTGAGGGTGTTCCGCTGTGGAAGGCCCCCCACGGGCAGGCAGGCCTGTGGCCCCTAGGGTCAAGAACTGCCCCTCCCTAGCCATATGCCTTGGCAGGCCTCCCTTCGGTCCTCAGCTTGCATGTCTATGAAATGGGGATCACAGGGGCCTGCCATGTCACATGAGGCGCCAAATGAGAACCAGAGCCAGTCACTGTCCATTTCCTGAGTGGGCCACTGTCCCAGAGGGCAGGGCAGAAAGCAAGGCCTTCTTTGGCCTGAGGGTTCAAACACTGCTGGGAGAACAGCTGTACACTCACACTACCCCAGATCCTCCCCTTTCCCCACCCTCTGCTTCTTTTTCTCTCCTGCCTTCCCAGCAGGGGCCTAGCAAGTGAGGCAGGGGGGGCAGCAGGGTGGCCCCCATCACACAAGCACATGCTAGCGCTCTCCTTCACTGGGCCTCAGTTTCTCTGTCTGGACAATGGCTGTGCTGGCCCAGAGGGTCTAGGAGACCCTCCCAGGGCCAACGCTCTGGGGGAGGTGGGGGTGTTGGCCCAATCCTCACAGGCCATTCCTGCCCAGGACACTGCCCACACCCCACTCTGCCCAGCTCCCCTCCCAGCCCGGGATCCTCCATGGCCTCTGGATGGAGGTGTGAGAACGTAGTAGAGGCAAGACAGGAAGCCAAGAGCCATCTCCAGCACAATAACTAATAATCAGGCTGACAGATTGAATTATACCTTTTCCAGCTCCTTACCCTATTGATCCTGGAGGACGCACAAGTGTGAGCATGCATATGTCCCTAGCCCGTGGGGTCCTGAGTCAAGTCGGGTGAGCAGAGGGAAGATGCTGTGCTGGCAGCTCCTGTTCCACTCCTCAGCTGCCCCAGCTCCTGTCCAGGGGTCCTCTCAGCTCTGGGATGAAGCTCAGCCTGGCTGGGGATGCAGGGAGTGAGAGAAGGGTCTGCCTGAGCCTGATCAGAAGAGAGGACGGACTGGGCTGGCGGGGACCCTTGAGGGCGAGGAAGCAGGAAAATTTTCACAGGTCCTTAAGGAGGGGGCAGGCTGCCCAGCCCATCTGCAGAGACATGACCCAGCCCCTGTCCCCACTAGAAACCCCAACACTCTCCACCTTCTCTTGAAGCCCCTCCCCAACCCTCCTGAACTCCTTTCTCACAGGTACCACCTCAAGGTCAAGGACAGCTCCACTTGTCCCTGGGTCTCCCCAATGCCCCAGCCTGAGGGATCTCTACTCCATAAGTGTCTGGAGAGTATAAGAAAGCTTGCCTGCTTCTCTATGGTCTGAAAACAATCCATTTACCCCTTCTAAAGCTGGATGGTCTCTGGTTCCATCTTTTAAAAGAGCTCCGAAGTCCTTGAACTGACTCCTGTGCACGTGTACCCTCAGCTTGATCACATGTATACACATACGGCACACGTGTGCCAACAGATGCACACAATGACACCAATATTTCAACAACAGACCCCCACACAGGACACGCACACCCTGTGCAAGAAAAAGGACAGGCATCACAGAAGGCTCTGGGCATGGCAGTTCTGGGACATGCCGAAGCCCCCATAGGCAGGAGCTGGTGCCTTGTCACATCAGACGGCAGGACCTGGCCTCTGGAGGAAGTTAGGGGTGCCCGGCCCCCCGCCCCCCTGCCACCTGACAGGCCTTTTGAGGCTCTGTCTCACTTCCATAAACATCAAGTCCTGGGCTAAGCCTGCTCCAGTGGCATAAGGAAGTCCTTCCTTGTATCTAGCTTAAATCAGATCAATTATCTATTCTTTCATTCAGTGAACATTCTTGACACCCATGGTCATGCCCTGGTAGAAGGAAGGAGAGATTTCCTGGGTCACCTGAGAACTGTGTGATGGAGGGGCAGGGAGGCAGTAAAAAGGAAGTGATTTTGGTGTCTACCAGAGGCGAGGGTGAGAGGCTTCCAGGGTCCCTGGGTGGCTGAAACCATGGCAATTCCCCATGATCTTGTTTTTCTGGCTAAACAGGGCCTGGATGAGACAGGAAACCTGCCACCCAGTCCAATGAATGTCCCCCTGAGCTCAATGGCATGGTGGAAGCTCTACCCTGGACTTCGGTCCTGTCTCAGGGACCCACTTAACCACTCAGGGCTTTAGCTAAGTCCCTGCTCCAAGCTCCATCCTGTCTTCTTTTTTTTTTTTTTTTTTTTTTAAAAAAAGATGACTGGTAAGGGGATCTTAACCCTTGACTTGGTGTTGTCAGCACCACACTCAGCCAGTGAGCGAACCGGCCATCCGTATATGGGATCCGAACCCGGGGCCTTGGTGTTATCAGCACCGCACTCTACCGAGTGAGCCACGGGCCGGCCCACCAAGCTCCATCCTGAAAAGGCAGTGATATCCTTAGCTGTTTCTCTGCCCTTCTTTCAGAAACCTTTCCCACCCCTGAGGCATCCTACCTGGCCCCCACCCCCTGCCATCCTGCCTGAAATTCTACCATTAGGAGCCCCTCATCTGTGTTCAGGCATTATCTGCATGGGGTTGCTATGACATGGCCCCAGCTCCAGACACTCCTCTGCAAACAACTCTGCCCCTCACCCCCCAAATCCCAGGGGCTGAGCTGGAGGGTCCAGTGGGGGATGGTAAGAGCTACTGCCACCCACCCCTGCAATCAGATCAGTGTGGAAAAAATGACCCATGAGTCCAGGGGCTTGATCATGGGAGATGCTCAAGCCCCAGAGTGAGGTCACCTGAACAGGGAGGCCCAGGAAGGGGCCAGGTAGGGAAAGCCTGGGGTCCCACTCCAGGGTGTCTCCAGCAGGCAGGAGGAAAGCTTCAGAACACAGCCTGGACTTGCAACACTGAGCATCTGCTGGGTAAGGTGGGGAGATGCCACGGAGCCTTCCCTGAGAGACTGACCCAGATTTCTTTCTCTCTCCCTTCTGCCACACAGGAGCACTGTGTGTGTGTGTGTGTGTGTGTGTGTGCGTGTGCGCGTGCGCATGCGCGCATTCTCAGCCCTAGCAGGCGGAGGGGTGAGGAGGGAGGAGGCTTGCTGAATGCTCTGGGAAATAAGAGAGAAATCCTCCCTAAATCCCTGGCCGCCGCCACTAATAGCTTAAATATGTTCTTGACAACAAGGTGAAAGGCCCTAGATCTTCAGGCCTGGCCTTGCCTCCAGGAGCTGGAGTCCCAGGCCTGGCTGTTAGGAAGGGGCCCCAGGCTTTGTGTGGTCAGGTGGTCATCCAGCCCTGACCCCAGCCTCTGGCCTTCCTGATATCTCCTTTCTGGGCAACATCCCGCAGGTTCCCCTGGTGCTACCGTCGGAAGCAGTGAGCTCCCCATCACAAGGGCTATACAAATGACACCTACCTCTCAGGATCCCAAAGCAGCTACTCAGGGATGGGTAGGGAAAGGGCATGCACAAAAAAGAGCTGTCCCCTTGATGTCCATCTCTACCCACAGTGCCCTGCCACTAGAAGCCCTCCCCGCCAAGTTGGCTGTGCCAGTCCCCAGGAGAACAGACCTCAGGACTCAGGGGAGGGCCTTGTGAAGGACCACGGAGAGCTGGGCCCAAGCCTGGCTCAGGTGGGAGAAGGACATGTCTCTGTGTGGCTGCTGGCCATGCCTGGGACCTGTGCACACATATGGACACAGAATTGTATTCCCAGGGACATGTTCCTTCAGACACGTGGACACACAGCTGTACACACACGACACATACACAGAGACCTGCATGTACAAACAGAGGCACACCTGTACACACAAGTGTGAGCTTGGGAACAAGTAAGTACACAGCTGGACACTGTGTACCTGCCTGTGCACACATGAACACAGGAAGGGAGCACTTGGTTCCCTTGTGGGCTACTCAGGACTCACGAAGTGTAAGAGAATTCTCCCCAGAGACTGGCCACTGGGTGTTCAAGCTGAACCCTTGAAAAGCTTCTGGAGGTGACTCCAGAGGGAAGCCCCTCTTCCAGCGGCATTCCAGGCTCCATGTCAGAGCCCCTGCCCTCAGATGGGCCCTGCACCACCTCCCCTCCAGCCAGGCCTTTCCTATGCTGGTCCATGTGGGGTGGACACCCCAGCTCTGCCCTGGACCCTAAGAGCAGGGACCCTGCTCCTTGCCGAGGACCCCAATATCCCACTGAAGGGTGGGTGGAAGCTTATGACCACCCACTGCTTGTGGGACCCTAGGCAGGACCCTGCCCCTATCGAGGCCTCAGTCTCCCTTCTGCCTATTGAAAGGGCTGCTTCAAGGGCTGGGAGCTCTGAGAGCTGGGAGGCCCAGCACAGGTGCATGCAGCCATGGTCACAGGTGCCCTCTCGGCCAGCCCCAACCCACAACATCCATTTTCTGAGCCCAGGGAAGCCTCCCAGCTGGGCCAGGTATCCCCAGTCCTCACACTTCCCTCCACAGCTGGCTGGCTCAGTCCTCATGCTGGGGACTTCACCCTCCTCCAGTCATGTAAGGAGGGGCACTGAGCTGACACACTGCCAGCCTTCCCTGCTGCGTCCTGGGCCTGCTCTCTCAGGCTCAGCACCTTTGCACAGGCTGTTCCCTTTCTCTCTCTGCCAGCCTGAAAACACTTCCTTTTCCTTAATGAGTCTTTTCAAGTTCCTCCTCCTGGTGCACCTTTCTCCCCACCCCCATACGGTGCTTTGGTGCTGCCTCCACTGGGCAAGTTTCCCCTTCTTTGTTCAGCTCTGATTCTGTTTCTGTCCCAACTAGGCTATGGGCTTCCCCAGGGTATGGCCAGGACCTGTTTAGCTCAGCATGCACAGAAACTCCATGGGGCCTGGCACCGAGCACACAGCAACCAGCAAGTGTTGGGTGAATGAGTGAATGAGTGATGTGAACTTGTGGACATCCTCACCAAGTCCCAGCTATGAGCTGAGACACAAGCTTCCAAGGTCTCCTTTGAGGGGGCGCTGCTCGGTGACCAGAGCTGCCTCTCTCCACCTCAGGGAGCCCTGCAATCAGACACTGGCCCCTCATTCAGCCAACACCATGGGTGGGGAGCACGATGCACAAGGGAGGTCCCTGTTCTCAGAAAGTGTGCAGTGCTCCTGGGGATAGCAGGCACACACTGGAGAACATGGCAGGATATCATGGGGCCTGTGCAATGCAGAGCTAAGCAGAGTGTGGTGTTGTCACCATGACCCTCATTTGCTGATTATCAATGAAGCACCTGCTGCAGTGCCAGCACTGGTCTAGGGGTTGGAGAACAGCCCTTGCTTGGCTGGGGAGTGCACGGAGAAGAAATGCAGGGGGAGGAAATGATTTATGGGCTAAAGCTGGAGGCAGAGGAGGGTGGCACCTCAGTGGGAGGGCTTGGGAGCCACATAGCCTGACGCAAGCTGCCCACCACTTAACAGCCTTGTGATCTCCAGCAGCTAACTCAATTTCCTTGCATCTCAGTTTCCCTCATCTGTAAAATGGGGACAACAAGTGTATTTACCCCATAAGGTTGTTGTGAGGATCAAATGCTTATAAGATGCTTTTAACCGTGCCTGGCACATAATAAGCACTCGGTCACAAGAACTGCTGCTATTATCTGTTTCATCATTGGTTCAGAACATCCCCTGACAAGGCATGCAGTAAATAGGCAGGCTGGCAGCAAAGGAGGTGGGAAGATGTCAAGGGCTGAGTAACTCAACCTCTCTGGATGACAGTGGTGTGGCTTCCTCTGTTCAAGGAGCCAAAGGATCTAAAGAGATCTGGGTGGAGGGACACTGAGTCAAGCAATATGGTTGGGGAGAGGATACTGATCCAAGAATTCCCTGGAAGGGGCAGAAGAGGGGAAGCCTGAGGTGGATGAACAAGGAGGTTCCGGGGTCTGGGAGCACTAATCCTAGCCCTTTTGCTCCTACTAGCACATGCATGTGGGGACGTGTGCAGTGCTCTGCAGGAAGGGGCTGTGCAGATCTGAGTGTGGCAGGGCCCCAGGGAGGGGAGGGCACTCTTCCTGCTGGAGGAGAAGGGCAGAGGAGCTGCTCTCTCACCTCCAATGGAGCCTTCCCAGGATGTGGACTGAGTGCCTGTGGCCTTTCACAGTGATGCTGGCATAATAGAAAGGGCCCCGGGATGAAGGAGACAACCTGGGACTGCATGGGCTGAGGAGTGCTCTTGGTGAGCTGTGCTCACGGACAGCAAGTGCCTGGTGGAGGAGGGGGTGGCTGGGTGGACTTGCTTCTCCCGCACAGCCCCGCTTCTCCTTCTCCCTACCTCAGATCATCATCTCCCCTCGCCCCCCACCCCAGTATTAATGTCAGTGTGACATTAATGGGCGGACATTAACAAGCCCGAGCTCCTCCACTTGTCTGCCAGATCAGGCCTCGGACATGGAAGAATTGCTAATTACAGCCACAATAAGGAAATATCAATGATGGGCATCAATATTATTGCCTCCTGCGTTCCTGCCTGTTTATTTGGAGATGAAAAGAGCCCTGGGGCTGTCTCTCCAGGACAAGGCTGAATGATGATAGAGGGGAGGAGAGCCCAGAGTGTCCTCCAGCTGGATTCATTCATGAAACAAGGGCCTGTTTCCTCCAGGCAGAGTCTCCTCCACTGAGGGCCCCCGGGCTGGGGCTGAGGGTGAGGGACATGCACAGGGAGGAGGAGCTGGTGACCCTGCTCTCAGACCTGGTTCACCAAGTGACTTTGGGCACGTCTCTCTGCCTCTCTGGTCCCCGTTTCCTCATCTGCCAAATGGGGATGACAATTCCAATCCTGCCTACATTGTGAAATGTTGGGGGGTGAACGAGGGGCACAAGGCTTTAGAAGGGTGAGCCATGTGCAAATGCAGGGGCTTTGTGGGCCAGAGGAGACAGAGGGTAGCTGAGGAACTGGGGGACACAGACGAAGGGACAGATATGTCCCAGCTCAGTGAACTCTCAGAAGCAAATATCCTCCCCCTTCTCCCTATCCACCACTTGAAACTTGGTAGAAATTGAACAAACACTAAAGCTGGAGAGAAGAGAGACAAAGTTTGGCTCAGTTGTGCAGCAAGCCAGCTGCCGTCTAGTGTCCCTGAGCCCCTGAGCCCATGAGGACTTGCAAGGCTTCTTACCCACAGCCAAAACCCTGCAGGGAATGCCAGTGGCAAGCTGAACTCACGTGCAGCGAAGCCTTCCCCACCAAGAGAATCTCTCAGACACGCACACCCCGAGTCAGAGAAACAGGGGTACAGCTGAGAAGCACCTTCAGAGACCACCCAGACAGCCATGTGCAGTGCACTGTACATATTGGGGTGTATCACAGAGATATAGGCACAATCTAAACACACACTCATACACATGGCCAAATTCATGAATGAATTTGTGCAGACTGGAAATGGGCAAGTACACACACACCCACATACCACACATAGAACCACACCCCCAAATGCATAGACACATGCAGAAACACACTTATGGTATTGTGTCACACAACGCATGTAGACACGCATGCATGCACGTGCAGCGTCTTAGGCCCAAAGTGGGGTTCTTCCTAGCCCTTGGGAGCCTCTCTCTGTTGAGATGGCAATAAAAAGCTCATGAGGCCTTCAGGCACATGTGGCCTCTCGAGCCCTGGACAAGCCAAGCAGCAGCGATTAGGCTGGCTGGGAAGTGAAGCCCAGCATGGCCTGAATATTTCACGGGAGATTTTGCTTCACAGAAAATCCCTTCTTTGCCTCCATGCATGTCAGGGGATAATTACCCATTAGGCAGTGGAGCAGAAACCTGGGAGGATGTGTGCATGGCTCCTGGTCTAGGCCTCCTGTGCCTCTGCCTCTGCCTCTGCCCAGCCCTGCCAGCCCAGCAAGGCCATCCCATCTCTCACTTGCCCCGTCACGGTCCAGAGGGAGGAAAACTGGATGCCACTTTGGGACATGGAGAGTCCTGGCTTAGGGTCACCTCTGCCCTCTGTCCTCCGACTCTGCCAGCTCCAAACTGAGGAAGGGCCAAAGTCTCCATCCTTTTGCTGCCCACACCCCCTCCCCTGGCTCTCTTAAGAAGAAGCTTAAGAACTCAGCTTATCTCAATCCCTCATCTTCCCCCTTCTCTTCTCCAGCTCTTCAAACTGGTTGTAGTTCCTTGAGTGAATGACAAGGAGGACCAAGATAGGGAGAAGGTAAGCACCAGAGGAAGGCAGAGAGGACATCTCGACTCCCCCAGGAACACCCTCCCCCACTCCTTTTGCCCTAGAAAACATCCACTCTGACTAAGCTAAGCTCAGGTGCTATCTCCACCCGGAAGTCCTCTAGGACCCCTTCCAAGGTCCTACTCTGGCTCCCACATCTCCCTGTGTTTCCCTCCATCACTGCTCAGTAATCAAAGGTTGAAAACTTAGATGCTTGCAGGGGCAAGGGAGGGAACGAAAGAGAGGGAAGGGGCAAAGGCAGTGCTCTACAGAGTGGGCAGGACTTGAGAGCCGGAGGGCATGTGCCCCGTCTAACGCATGTAACACCGACTCGGTTTATCATCCAGCACTTCCACTCCTAGGAATGGACCCGAGAAATGAAAAGATGCATTCACACAAAAACTTGTTCATGTAATAACCAAAAAGTCAAAACAAACTGAATGTCCATGAACGAAGGGATACTCAAAATGTGGTATGCCCATACAATGGAATATTATTCAGCCATAAAAAGGAATGAAGTACTGATACATACTACAACATGGATGAACCCTAAAAACATTTTGCTAAGTGATGGAAGCCCGGCATAAAAGGCCACATATTGTATAATTCCATTTATACAAAGTGTCTAGAATAGGCAAATCCAAAGAGACAAAAAGTGGATCACAGGTTGCCAGGGCCTGGGAGGGGAGTGACTGCTGATGGGTACAGGGTTTCCTTTTGGGGTGATGAAAATATTTCAGAATAATACAGTGGTGATGGCTGCACAATCTTGTAAATATACAAAAAGCCACCAAATTGCACACTTTAAAATGGTGAATTGAATCTTAATTTTAAAAAATCATTGTTTTAAATGGAACAAACATCCACAAGCCACATCCCTGTCTGGGGCCTCTAATTTTCAACCTCTAGTTTATACATTTGTCTCCCTCACAACAGTAGAAGCTCCTGCAGGGTGGGGCCCTACCTGAGGCAAGGCCATGGTCCCCAGAGCAAGCATGTTAAGGGCAGGACTTGAGCTGCAACAGTGACCACTGCAGTACGTTAACTCAGGACACATTTATACTCTGCAAAACCTCCCTCAGGCCGGTTCCAGCCCACAGCCACAGCCCATGTTTCAGGTGAGGCCACTGAGGCCCAGGTTCAAGGTCACCTCCTGCCCTAAGGTCATGTGGCAAGCTGGAGGCAGATCTAGGAAGACAAGCCAGGTCTCCTGACTCAGAGCAGCGCGACCCAGGGCAGTCAGTGGCCAGCCCCTGGCGGGCAGAGGAAGGTGGACACAGAAGGGCAGGCAGCTCAGCTGCTGCCTCCTGCCTCAAGGCACCCCAGATTCCTGGAGCCTCACAATCAAATCCACCGCTGGATCTGGCCTCAATCTCTTTTGGCAGATAAGCACTGCCCCCAGCCCCTCCAGCCTTTGCTCACATAGGTCCCCCTTCCTGGAGTGCTCTCTCAGGCCCGTTCCTAGGCACCAGGCACAGGTTCTCTCCTCCAGAAGTCTCACTGCATCACTACCTGCCCCCACCCCAGCAGGGCGTGCTCCCCAACTGAGCCCTCATGGCACCTTTGGGAGGGGGTGCAGGTAAGCATGAGGCACAGCTGAAAGTGAGCCCAAATGCAAGGTTACCCAGGACCCGGGCCAGCCTCGAGCTAGAAGCGTGTCTGGGTGCAAGGGCAGGGTTGGCTGGTAGGGGAGTGGGGGGAGAGAGGGAGGGAGGAAAGGAGGAAAGGAGGAGAGAAGAGGAGGGAGAAAGGAGGGGAGGAGGGGGGAGAGGAAGGAGAGGCTGCTCTTAGCCCTAGGGTCCCAGGAAGGCTAAGCCAGAATCCAGCACAGTGATAAAGCAGTTGGGTAGCCAGTCACCTTCAGACACACGATGACCCCCAAAGATGCAAACCAGTCACTGTGGGCAGAGTGAAGTAAAGGGGGAGGGAAGCCCCAGCTTTAGACAAGCGGTCCCATCTCCTTCCCACTCTCCCTGCCCCATGCACTAGTGGGGTGGGAAGACAGTACCCACCTGGCCCACTTAGGCCTCCTGCTTAATTCAGCCTAAGAGGTTAAGCCACCTTCCTAGGTAACCAACAGGGTCAGATCCTCCTGACCCTGGTCACAGACTGAGCCTTGACCCTGGCGGTGTAGACTGGCCCACAGAGAACTAGAGGAGGCTCCAGATGGTTCACTCTTTCTGCTCCTCCTACTCCTCAGGGCTGGGTGACAGATCTGGTCTGTGGGTTTCAGGGAAGGGTCCTAGCTCTGAGTAATTGCTGGCAGCTGGGTGCAAGGTGGCTCATGGACGGCTGATTTCCTGACCTTCCTGAGACCAAACACATGACAAGCCTCCTCTGGTACCGGGACACAGCAGGTGTCTAATAGATGCCAGCTCCCTCTCTTTCCTGTTTTTTGTTTGTTTGTTTGTTTTTGGTTTGTTTTTTTTAAAGATGACCGGTAAGGGGATCTTAACCCTTAACTTGGTGTTGTCAGCACCACGCTCTCCCAAGTGAGCTAACCGGCCATCCCTATATAGGGATCTGAACCTGTGGCCTTGGTGTTATCAGCAGCACACTCTCCCGAGTGAGCCATGGGCCAGCCCTGCTCCCTCTCTTTCCCGAGGCTCCAAGCAAAGCTGTGAACTGCTGGCAAGCTGCCCCCTCCCCTTTCACCCATCCCCTCTCCCCTGTCCTTTCCCAGCCCAGATAGACATTACACCTGACCCCCATTCAGTGTCCTCAGCTGGTTGTCAGCTAATCCCTGCAGAGGTGTTAACTGATAATTAAGATGTTAGCTGTAAACTCAATGTGTGATTCCCTGCCAGAAGTATTTTGGTTTTAATAGGTTGCTTTTGGAAATGGGAAAACCTTCAAGACCCAGCCAAATGGCAGGTGGGGAAGTAGAGTATGGAGTGGGGGTTATTTTCTGTCTGGAGCCCTTCCAGCCTTCCTGAACCCCTTCCTCACTTCTCCCATCACCGAGAAGGGCAGAACATAGGCGTGAGGGTGTTCCTGACTTCCCCTGGCCTCTTCCCTCATCGAAGGAAACCGTGTTGACTTCCACTCCTCCGCCTCCTCACTCTACCCCCGATCGATCACCAGGTCTATTCTCTCAACTTCTTAAATCTCTCCCCAGGCAAAGATCAATGGAATTGAACAGTGAGGCCTGGACAGACATGAGACTATGGGGACATTTAGCAGATGACAGGAGCAGAGCTTCAGCAGCAGGGAAAGGACATTACTCAATAAACAGTATTGAAACAACCGGCTAGTAATTTGGGAGAAAACATGTAGATCCCTACCTCAAACCACACACACAAGTACATTCCAGGTGAACTAGAGATTTAAATATTTTTAAATCTCATAAGCAACTGGAAAATAATATAGGACAATGTCTTTAAAACTTTGCAGTGGGTAAGGCCAGAAACTCTAAAAGAATGACAGACTTGACCACAAGACAATTTTAAACTTTAGAGGGGTTAAAACAAAACAAAACACCAAACTTGTGAAAAACTATTTGCAACACATGACAGATAAAGGGTTAAATCCCTTCACCTCTTGTAAATCAGTTTGCTCTTGCAAATCAATAAGACATATTTCACAACCCCCCAAATCACTGAAACTAAGGTCACCTGTGCCCTCCCCAGCATGGAGGCAATATCAGTCTGCATCCTACTCTCCCTCTCAGCCCCATCTGACACATGATTGACACACGTCTGCCCATGGCTTCCAGGATATCATACCTCCCTGGTTCTTCTCCACCTAGCTGGTTGCTCCTTCTCAGTCATCTCTTTGGTTCCTCCTCAGCTCCCCAACCTCTAGCTGATGGAGGTCCCAGAGCTGGGTCACTGGTCCTTCTCTCTTTTCTATCTTTACTCATTCTGATGCTCTCATCCAATCTCACAGCTTTAAATACTATCTTTATGCTGATGACCCCAGATTCGTATCTCCAGCCCAGACCTGTCCCCTGAACTCCATCCAGCCTCATATGTCAGCTCCACAGCTCCACTGGAGGTCTACAGGCATTTCACACTTCACATGTCCACAGCCAGGGCGGGCATAGGGTCCCACACTCAGAATGACCCCAGGCTTGGTTTAATGCTCGACTGTTTTTGAAATTCTTAATTTTTTTTTTTTTAAACAAAGGGCCACCCATTCTCATTTCGCTCTGGGCCCCACACATTGTGGAACCAGTCCTGTCCACAGTTGAGCTCCTGCTCTCCCCTACACCAAACCTGCTCCTCCCCACTCCTCCCATCTCTGTCAATGGCACCCCACCCTTCTAGGTACTCGGGCCAAACCCTTGGATTCATCCTGGGCTGCCTCCTCTCTCCATCATCCAATCTGTCGGCAAATACAGCTGGCTCTACCTTAAACATGCATCTGGAATCATCCACCTCTCCCACCTCCATTAAGACCCCCTGGCCCACGCTCCCACCATCTCCTCCCTGGATCACTGCAACAAACAGCCTCCTGGCTGACTCCCTGCTTCACAGCTGCCAGAGGGATCTGGTTAAAATGTAATTCAGGTCACATCATGCTACTGTTCAGAACCTTCCATGGCTCCCTACTTCATTCTGCATAAAAGCCAAAGGCTTTCGGGTGGCCTACAAGGTCGTGCATGACCTCGCTCTTGATGCCTCTCTGGACCACCACCACTTTATCCCTTGCTCACTCTGTTCCAGCCACAATGGCCTTCTTGCTGTGCCTGAACAGGCCAGGCCTGCTCCTGACTCAGGGTCCTCATGCTTGCTGTTCCCTCTGTCTGCAGCACACTTCCCCAGACACCTACGCAACTCACTCCCTCGCTTCCTGCAGGTCTTTACTAAGTGCCATCTCTCAGTGAGGCCTTCCCTGACCACCACATCCAGTTGCCCAACACTTCCCATCCCCCTCCCCTGCTTTATTTTTCCTTAGCAATTAACACTCTTATACACACAGTATATTTCATGTATTTGTCTTTTTCCTTAGCCGTCTCTCCTCCACTAAAGCATAAGTTTCATAGAGCAGGTATTTTTTGGCCAGTTTTCTTCACTGTTAGGTCCCTAACCAAAACAGTACCCAGTACATAGTAGGTGCTCAATAAAAAACTGCTGAATGAATAGATAAGTGCAAAGAAAAATGGACAGAAACAGGCAATTCATAAATGAAGAAACAGAAATGGTCAACAAGCATATACAAACATGCTCAACTTCATCAATGATCAGAGAAATATAGAGTAAAATCATTTTTACCTCTCACATTGGCAGGGATTTAAGCAATTGATAATGCCCATGGCGACAAGGCTGGGAGGACAGGACCTCTTGTGCATGGTCTGTGTGAGCCATACATTTGCACAACCTTCTGGAGGTTGATCTGACCACATGGAACAGATCAAACATGGAAGTGTGCATGCCTCTGACCCTGGCAGTCCACTTCTGGAAATATTCCCAAAGCACCCATAATACAAGTGCATACTGATGTACAAACCCAGAGGTTCCCTGAGCGAGGTTTATAAATAGCCAGAAACAACCTAAATGGCCACTGACAGGATTAATAATTGATAAATAATTCACAGACCATCCATGCAATGGATGTAAAAGGATAGGGAAGAGCTCTGTGGCAGAACCTGAGATGATCTCTACAAGACATGCTGTTAAGTGAAGAATCAGGGACAGAGCAGTATAACTAGTATGATCCCATGTTTTTCCTTTTAAAACATGTCTATAAGCACATAGAAGAAAGTCTGGAAGGATACTCATATATTATCAAACTAACTAGCAGGGATTAGCCTTTGGGAGGAAAAGGTTCTAGAAAGGGTTGAACTGCATGCTTTAAATACCTCTAGGTAGGTAGGTAGATGACATATAGAGAATATATGATTTTCATGAGCAGAAAAATGATTTTGCTTAGGGAGAAAACACCTTCTATGGCTTCCCACTGTTAAGGAATGCAGAAACAGGACATTCCAAGCCCTCCATTATCTGTCCCTGCCTCATCCTTTCCCCCCCATCCCCACCCTGGCACCCCCAAGCACTCTGGGTTCCAAGCACATCAAATAATCTTCTATTCCTGGTTCCTTTCACAACTCCATGCCTGTCTCACAGCTCTGTTCACAGGCATAAAGGTCCAGCCTGCCCCACCTCATGACCTCCTCAGCCCAGACTCTGCTGTCACAGAGTCGGAGAGCGGGAGGCGAGGAGCCTACAGCCCCAGCCTCCAGAGAGAACCCCAAGGTCTCTGCCTCAGGGATGGCCTGCGGGACCTGAGGAATCAGGAAATGCCCATCAATTGTGGCCGGAGCAGGCTGGGCTGCCCTCCGGGACACGCACCATAGGCACTGGAGGCAGCTGATCAAAGGAGGCCAGTGTGGGCCGAGCAGGGAGGACCAGCCAGAGGAGGAAGGGTACTGGGGGTTCAGCCCCTGTCAGGGTTGCCAGGTTTAGCAAATAAAATTATATGTGCTGTACAATATTGGGGACATATTTATACTAAAAAGTTATTTGTTGCCTGTCTGAAGTTCAAATTTAACTGGACGTCTATATTTTTTCTAGCAACCCTAATTGCTGCCCCATCACAACCTTTGAGGGCCTCGGGATGCCCAGGGGCAGCAGAGAAATGCCCTCTCTCAGGCCCAACACAGAAGGGACCTGGTGCTGGGAGGAGCACACTTGCCCTGGGGGAGTCCCACAGAGAGCCAGGAACTTCCAGAGGAAGAGCCGTCACTGTGATGTTATTGTGATGCTTGGCAGGAGCAGCAGCAAAAAGCCAGAGCGACAGCAATGGGGTGGAACCGCAGATGTAAAACCTCCTACAGCCAAAGTACTTGGCAGGTGTGTATTGCCAGACAGATCCTGAGCAAACCGCAGACAGTGAGCATGTGGGAACAAAACTGGGGCTGCAGGAGTGATGGGTCCCAGGGCCTTCAGCACCCTGGGGATGCAGCCTGGTGAGGAAGGATGGCTACCAGGGTGGCTGCCCTGCTGCTGGAGCCTTCGAACCCCACACCATGACCCCCAGCACTGCCTTGGCAGGGGCTCACTCACTGAGGGCCAACCTGGGTCAGGGGAACCGGTCCTCACACCCAGAGCCCTCCCACCCGGCGCAGAGGCATGAAGCAGGGTGAGCCGGCATCGCTGTCCCCCTACCTGGGTCAGACGGCACCGGGAGGCAAATAGATGGGCCTCTGGGGGCCCCGGGAGCAGCAGCCTGTCCGTGGCGGTCCCAGCATGCACTGTGGGGAAGAGTGGGAAGGTTAGCACGGGCAGAGATGGGGCTTCCCGCTACCCTGGGGTGAGCCCACCTCACATGGGTTCCCTAAGGCAGATCCCCGTTGCCCAGCCCAGCAGAGCTCGGGGCTGCCTCCCACGTCGGGAGCCAGCCCTCCACTGATCACCACCCCAGGAGTGTCACTCACTGGCCTGGCACTCAAGGCCCTGTCCAAGCCCCTCCCTTCTCACCTCACCCTCTCTCAATGTCCTCCATAGTCAGTCCCACCTCTGCAGCTGGCTGACCCCACCCCCTTCTCTCTGAGGTTCCCGTTGCTGCCCATCAAGTCTGTCCCCTGCCTCCTGGAAGCTTCACTTACACGTCCTCAGCCTCCAGCATCCCTCAACCCAGGATGTCTGGCTTCTGCCCGCCACTCCCGCAATACCCTCAGCAAGGATCCCAAGGACCCATCCCACCCACACAGTGCTTCAATCACCCTCTGCCGACACCCCCAGTGGCACCCACCACACCCAGAGGAGAGTGGAAGCCCCTTAACCTGGCCTAGGCACGCTACTCATCCTGCCGGCCTGTCTCCCACCCTCTGTCCCCTCCCCCTCACTCAGCTCTGCCACATGACACCTGGCCCCTCTCCTCAGCCAGGTCTGAGCTGACGGCCCCTCCTCAGAAAGCCTTCCCTCACCACCACGTGAGGGAGCCCCTCCTTACCACGCCACCCTACCCTGAGGAGCTGATTTGTCCTTTGGTTTTCCCCATTTCCAGTCAGGCTTACTGAGGTATAATTAACCCACAATAAAATTTACTCTTTCTAGTGCAATTCTGTGAGTTTTGACAACTGCTTATGGCCATGTAACCACTATCACAATCAAGACATAGAATAATTCTAACACGCCCAAAGTCCCCTGCGCTGTCCCTTTGTAGTCAGCTCCCTCCCACCCCAGCCCCGGCCAACCACTGCTCTGTTTTCTGTCCCTGTAGTTTTGCCTTTTTCAGAGCACCGTACAAATGGAGTCAACTATATGCAGCCTTCTGAGTCTGGCTTTGTTCACTTAGCATAATGCATTTGCTATTTACCTGCATTGTCTCTTGTATCAGAATTTCATTCTTTTTTATTGCTGAGCAGTATTCCATTATTTATCCACTCACCAACTGAAGGACACTTAAGTTGTTAAAAGTTTTGGGAGATTATGAATAAAGCCACTATAATATTCACATATAGGTTTTGCATGAACGTAAGTTTTATTACTCTTGGGTAAGTACCTAGCAGTAGGATTGCTGAGTTGTATGGTAAGCATATTTTTAACTTTATAAGATTTCCAAAGTGGCTACACCATTTTGCATTCCCATCAGCAACCTATGAGAGTACCAGTTGTTCTACACCCTTGCAAACACTTGTTATTGTCAATTTTTTAAAAGTCAATGTAACGATATGTACTGGTATCTCATTGTGGCTTTAATTTTCATTTTCCTCATCACTAGTGATGATGAGTGGAGGTGGTGTTAGCTAACATTTACAGAGCCCTCATCGAGTGCCTAGCACCATTCGCAGCACTTACAAATATTAACAAATTTAATCCTCACAAACCAAGAGAGACAGATGCTATCAATGCTCCCATTTTACAGAGGAAAAAACCGAGGTAGAGAAGAATCATCAGCTTGAGGAAGGTCACACAGCTCATAAGGGGCTGAGCCAAGCTCTGGTCCCAGGTGTTCTGGAGTCAGAATCTATAATCATAGTCCAGACATTACACAGACCATAGCAGCCACTTGATGCACCCCAGGTGGAAAGAATGAACAGGAAGTCATGGCCTCGGCTCTTCTAAAACCCTCGCTCTGAGCGTGGTCCTATAATAGCCTTTGCATCAGAGCATTTTCCTGCTCACTGAATGTCAGCACATTTCCTTGGCATTTCCTCAGTCCCTTTACAGTAGGTGGAGCCATACGAGAAGCTCTGGCCAATGGGCTGTGAAAGAGTGATGTGTGTCATTGCTGGGCCAAAGCGTTTAAGAGTCACTTGTGACCCTACCATTTTCTCTTTTTTGCTACAGTGTTAGGAGGCCTTATGTCCCAGATGGAGCAAGATGGCGTTTCTGGCAGCTTGGGTCCCTGAGTAACTGTGTGCGCCAGAGCTCCACCACATTCCCCACTTCCCACACTGGACATGTAGTGCGAGTTCATATAGTGAAGGAGGAAAGAAGGGAACCTTGGTTGCATTAAATCACTGGGAATTCAGAGTACTTGTTACTGCAGCACAGACTTGCCTATCCTATTATGTCCTCACTGGCCCCTTGGGAGCACATAACCTTGTTGTGTTTGGTTTGAGAACATGTTAGGATGACTTTCTGGGTGAGAGAATTAAGCCCCATTTGGGAGCCTCTAAGTAACTAAGATTTCAGTGGGGGATAAAATAATGTCAGTTCCCACGCTGAAGCATTCCCTATCCACAAGGAAAAGGGGGAGCTTCTGAACTCTGCAGTGGGATCGAACTCTGCAGGATGGTCCCCGCGTGGAGAAGGAGGTGTGAGCTAACGCAGGTAGTGGCATCTTCGTGACAGCTAGGGCCATGGCCTACATTCGAGGGCCTGAACTTGCCTTTAGAACAAAGGCTGGAGTGTCTTCTGAGCTTTGTCTTGGATTCAGGTCTGGGATCAGCTCTCAGAAAGGCGCTGGGGCCCCCTACTCGTCTGCCCTGGATGGACAACTCAGGGGAAAAGGAAAACTCCTACAGGGCCTTGAAGCTGCAAATGACAACGAGCTGCAAGCTTAATTGTAGGTTTATGTTTTGAACTTATTGGCACTTTTCTTTGACAATTATCACCTTAAATGTTATGGGCTCCTGTGAGGCCACACAGGAAATAGGGGGAAGAGGCAGCCCCTCCAGATAACACGGGCACTAGCAGGTGAACAGAGGGAAAGCCCTTAATGTTTATAAACCTACGACTTCCTTTTTCCAAAAAGTGAGACTTAGCTGCAGTGATTTCTGTGGGAATTTTTGGGTAAAGGAGAAATTTTTAATCGGGTGCAGGTCCAAGGTTTTAACCCAGTTTGGACACCTTGCATCCACGCTCAGGGCCATGGGATTTGCTTAAATATTCTCAAGATAAGGAACTGTGCTCTGGAATTTGCTGTGCTTTCTGCTCTTGTTTCCCGTGGGCAAGTTTCCTGGCCAGTGATGCTGAGAATGACTCGACTCGGCGTCAGGGATCCAGGGTTAGCTCATGGCTAGAGGAGAGTCAGTTAGCTGGGCTGGGGTCAGCTCAGACCCTCGGCTCCAAGGGGCACCTGAGCATCCTCACTCAGGGAGGAAGGGGTTTTAAATTTGGATTTTATGATCTGTTTCTCAGGGGCCCGGGCAATGCTGGGATGAATGCACAGGCTCTCGGGGAAATGCCTGACTAGAAGAACGCTTCGGGGGAGGAGTCATGAATCGTTTTCCCTTGAATGGTTTCTGCTGATTGATTGGGCTTTAATTCACTGTCTGCCAAGGACTTGGAGGCTGAAAATAGAGGACAAAGGTTCAAAGGCAAATGGTGAAAGAAGTTCCTATGGGGAATTGAGGAAGAGTGGGCATACAAACGAATGAGGTGACAGGTAGAGAGGGGAGGCAGACACTGAGGTGAGGGACGAGCGCCACCCCGCCATAGACAGCGCCCAGGGAGCCCTCTCTGGGCTCAGCGCTTTCCATGTGCTAACTCATCTACTTCCCACAAGCACCCTAGGAGGTGGGTACTGGGGTTCTCCCCAGCTTCAGGATGGGGAAACTGAAGCACAGGAAGGTGAATGCGATCACTCGCCTTGTAAGGAATGGGGCTGTGTTTCAAACCCAGGAGTCTGGCTCCAGCACTGGTCCCTGATAAAACGGGGTGGGTCACATTGGAGATGAATGGAAGGCTTCTTGACACCACTGGCAGGAATTCTGTCTGTGGGTGGTTGGATCTAAGTTGGTGAAAAAAATCTTCCTTCTAACACTTACTAGCTCTGTGATCTTCAGGAGTTTACTTAACCTCTCTGGGTCTGGTTCCTTATCTGTAAAACTTTACTTCATATGGTAGTAGAGATTAAAGAGTGTGTGAGAACGTGTGTGTGTGCAGTGCCTTGTACAGTACTAGGTAGAGAACAGATACTCCACAAAAAGTAGACATTACACCCTGCGAGGAGCCACAGGACAGATGTACCAATCTCCAGAATTTCCAAGCGTGTCCACAAAGCGTGCACGTGTGTGCATGTACGTGCTCCTATGTACATGTGTCCCTGCCAAAGGGAGCACTCACGTGCACCTGCGTGCATTTCCCTCCCTAGTCCTTTCCCAGCTCAGGTGGTGGTAGTATCAGCCTCGCAGTCACCCAAACCAAACGCCCAGGCATCCCTCCAGAGTCCTCTCTCTTTCCCTCTCTCACCCTCATCCTATCACCATGCTCATCCAATTCCCGAATATTTCTCAAATTCCTCTCCTCCCCAGTTCTCCCCTACCCCAACGCAGGCACAGAGGTCTCAGCTGTTTTCTGTCCTCTTGCTTGCAGTCCCCCCTCCACCCAGCCTCCACACAGTGGCAATTTGAATGACCCTTCCCAGTCACAAGTCTGCCTCATCCCTGCTCTGCTGAAAACCCTTACAGGAAGCCTAGCCAAGCCAGATGTGAAACTCAGGAGCCCTGAGAAGTTGGACAGATTTGTCTAAATAAAGATCTAGAGCTTCTATATGGCCAAAGATACCATAAACCAAGTTAAAAAGACAAACAGCAGACTAGGGGAAATATTTCCAACGCACATAACAGACAAAAGTTTTAAAATTCCTAATACACTAAAAGCTCCTTTATATCAATAAGAAAAAGGCAAAAAGAAAAGAAAAATGGGCAAAGATATAAAGTCAATCCCCAGAGAAAGAAATACACATGGCCAGTAGCTGCAGGAAAAGATGCTCAGCCTTACTGGGGAGAAGGCTAAAGTGAGTGCTGAAACCACCGTGAGATATTTTTTGAGACTGACAAAAATTTAAAAGATTGATACTGTGCAGTGTGGAGGATGGTGTGGGGAAATGGCCACTCTCAGAGACTAAGGGTGGAAACATAAACGGGCCCAACCTTTTGGAAGAGCAGTGTGGCAGTACCTACCAAAATTTAGCAAGCATACCCATTTAGAACTCCACATCCAGAAATCTATCCTACAGAAATGCTTACGCGTGTCAGCAAGATATATATTCAAGGATGTTCACTGCAGCATTATTTGCAGGAGTGAAAAATTGAAGACAACCTAAATATCCATCAACCTGGGACTAGGTGCATAAATTACACTATATCCAAACACTGGAATATTAGGCAACGATTAAAAAGAACACAGTAGATCAATAGGCCGTGACACTGACAAATGCCCACAATACACTGGTAAGTGAAAAATGGACGTTGTAAAGAAATGTGCATATTATGATTCCATTTCTTTTCTTAATAATATACAATAACTATGTAAAGGCACAGAAAACGTTTTGGAAGGAGACACACGAGACCAACAACAGTGGGACATTAGCAGAGTGGAATTTAAGGGCAAAGAGGGGACTTCCCTACCTTACGGGACACACTTCTATATCGCTTCAATTTTTTTTGCTTGAGCAAATATTGCTTTTCTGGTAAAAAGAAAAGATTCCTCATTCCATGGCCCCTCACAAGCTGTAGGACAAAGTCCAAACTGCTCAGTGTGGCACCCTAGATCCCCAGGACACAGGGTCTGTGCCCAGCAGCCTCAGTCTCCCCTTGTCACACTCTTACCTGAAATCTAGATGCTCCCAATTCTCTTACATGTCCCCCAAACTGCCTCTGGGCCTTTGTCCCGTGAGTCCCTTTTCCTGGAACATCTTTTTTTGCCTTCTGTGCCTCATCTTTCAAGTTGCCACTCATATGTCACCACCTTCTGGAAACGCTGCCCGAACACTCCCCACATGCTGCCTTCTGGGGCCATTACTCCTATAACACTGGTGACAGTGAACGAATAGTGCACATCATGTGTTGGGGGCTGAGCCATGTGCCTTACACTGTATTGACTCATTTAATCCTCATAGCATCCCTCTGAGGTAGGTTTGTCATCACCTCATTTAACAGATGAGGAAACTGAGGCACAGAGAGGTTACATGACTTGCTCAAGGTTACATAGCCAGTAAGTAGCACGGCAGGTAGTGGACCTGGGCAGAGTGTCCCAAGCAGCCCTCCACCAGTGCTTAGCACGCTGGGCTGGAAAGCCCCATACCTGAACCTGCCGGGCTCCAAGATGTGCCTGTGAGCCCCAAGGCTGGGATTTGCCTAGTTCTTTCCCCAGAACCTGGACATGGTGGGAGGTGCACAGGGAAGTCTGCTGGGCCCAGAAGCCAGCCCCACCCATCCCCCAGCCAGTGCTGAAATAGGCGCCTGCAGGGCTGGTCTCCTCAGGGGACCCGGGCCGGGGTGCAGCTAGGTGGGGACTGAGACCAGCCCTGTGGGGGCCAGCTGATTCAGGCACTACCCCTCCCAAGGTGAGGACCCCAGCTACCTCCTGTGCAACTACTGTGTTCCAGGCCCTGGGGGTAACTGGCCTGGGAAGTGGGGTGCAAGGAGACGATCCTGCCCTCTACACAGCTGCCAAGTCAGATGCAGGGAGGCCAGGAGCCTAAGAGGGGGACAGGAAGCCAGAGCTGTAGCAAAGTGCTTGGTGGCTACAGTGCAAATGTTTTATAGTTTTCCCCCCAAAACTCATATTGAAGCTTGATTCCCATCGTTAAACAGTGTTAAGAGGGTGGGAAATTGACTACAGCATTTGAAAGGGGGGAGCCTTTGGGAGGTGATTGGATTGTGAGGGCTCTGCCCTCATGGGTGAATTAATCCATTCATGGATTAATGGGTTAATGGATGAGTGAGTTATCACAGAGTGGCACTAGTGGCTTTATAAGGAGAGCAAGTGAGCATGTTAGGACACTCTGCCCCCTACCATGTGATGCCCTGCACCACCTCAGGACTCTACAGAGTCCCCACCAGGAGGAAGGCCCTCTCCAGACGCACCCCTCAACCTTGGACTTCCCAGCCTCCAGAACTGTAAGAAATACATTCTGTTTCTTTAGAAATTACCATTTCAGGGCCAAGCCCGTGGCGCACTAGGGAGATTGCGGCGCTGGGAGCGCGGCGACGCTCCCGCGGCGGGTTCGGATCCCATATAGGAATGGCCGGTGCGAGCGCCGGTCACGAAAAATACAAAAAAAAAAAAAAAAGAAAGAAAGAAATTACCATTTCAGATATTCTGTTATAAGCAACAGAAAATGGACTAATAATACACCAGGGGAGGGGGCCTGGCTTCTGATTGGGGTGAGGACAAACAGGGAGTCTCCATGAAGGAGTAGCATCTGGGCCCAGCCTAGAAGGATGAATGGGATGTGGGAGGATGGAGTTGGGGGAGGGGAGCTCCAGGGGCTGGCACAGCTTGAGCAAGGGCTCCTCACCTGATGGAGGAGAGGAGGTGGGGAAGAGCCACTGGTTTTGGCTGGCCACTGGTAAGGGATGTGGCAGGGGGCATGCTGGGGGTCCTTGGAGAGAGACTGAGGGAGGGCGAGCTGCCCCCACCCTGCCAGGAGGAGGTGGTCCATGGAGGTGGCAACTTAGGCCAACGATCTGAGACTCTCCGGCCAGCTCCGCCTTTGCAGTCAGTAGTGTGACTGTGGCCTGGGGCCCAAACCTCAGCTCCCTCACCTGCAGACTAATAACCCAATTTCACAGACTACCCAGAGGATGAAACGAGACAATGAAACCCAGAAAAGGGGTGGAACAGCCAGGGGCACAGTGCTCCCCAGGGGTGTCTGCCCGTGCACGTGTCCCTCAAGGCCTCCCATCCCAGGGAAAGTATTCAAACAGATACAATCCTCGTGTTCAAAGTGTAAGTCCAAGATAATGTGATTTCAGATTCTTCACCTTAAAGCGATATAGAAGGCAGAGCACCATGATCTTGAGCAGTTCCTTGCCTGTCAGGGCCTCAATTTCCCCAGCTGGGTGGTGGGCATCTGTCTGGGTGGCTTCTCTGGGCCCAGCTATTCTGAAAGGGCTAGGCCATGGAAGGAGGGAAATGGGTGTGTGTGTGGAAATCCAGAGCCGTGGGATCCAGAGAGGGAGGGCCCAAGCCCTGAGCCTGTGCTTGGAGGCCTCGGCCCAATGCCCTGTCCTCTGCCCAGACAAGGCCCTACTCACTTCTCCCACTCTGAGGACCTCGGCTGCCTGGAAGCCCTCACCCCAGCCCCAGATGCCAGTCTGACTGGCCCAGGCTCGTCGACTGGCTCCCCAGGTCCTGCCAGTGTCCAGGCTGTGTTCACCAGGTGGGTGTGGAGGAGTCAAGGAGAGAAGCCCCCAGTTCCCAGAGCAAGTTCACTCTCAGTCCAGCGTGCAAGCCTGGAGGCAGGCAAGGCCCAGGAACACACCCAGCCTGGCTACTTCCAGCTGAGTGTCCCCATTTCCTCTTCCCTGAAATGGATACACATGACTTCCTGGTAAGGTATCATTATGAGCCCAGCATCCGGCACACAATCAACCCTCTCACAAGTGAGTTCCTTTGCTCACCATGAGCTGAGGGGGTCTCGGGGTCATGGCCAGCTCTTGGTGGGAGAATCACTTACCCTAAGCCCCCAATGTCCTCAAGGGTGCCACCCCCTCATCTCCTCAGTGACCTGGCCTCAGCCTTCAGCACCTCCACCTCCACCTACTGCCAGAGGAACACTAAATGCAGACCCACACCCCCCTACCAGTCCCCTGGGCTTCCCCACCTTGGCTCTGATCACTTGGTCCCGTTGTCACCTGTTCGCTTGTCATCTCCCTCACCAGCCCCATGGGCAGAAATCATGTTTGATTCGTCTTGGCCATTCCAGAGCCTCATTTGGGGCCTGGCACAGGAGTCCTGCCCACAGGCAGCAGAGCTGGCAGTGGGGATGGACAACAGGGCCATTCACCCCTCCACCCCAGCACCTATTTCTCTGTTGGCATATCTATGACATTACTGGCCTTAGTGTGGGACCACGGTCAGGGTTCAGTATAAGGTCAAGGTTCAGTATGTTCAGGAACAGGGCTCAGTGTGAGGCTGGGATCAAGGTTCAGTGTGCAGCTGAGGTCAGGGCTCACTGCAGGATCAGGTCAAGGCTCATTTTGTCCAGGATGAAGGCTCATTGTGTGGCTAGGGTCAGTCTGGGGTCAGTCTGGGGTCAAGAACATTTTCTGCCTCTGACTGTGAAAGGCTCAGGACTCTCTACCCTTTTACCCACAGCTTTGAAAATAACACATCTTGCCTCTGGGGTGCCAGGGCCTGTCTTCTGGGTCCCTACTATACCCGCTCTCTACCCTGGCTAGGCCCATCCTATGCTCCACTCCAGACAGCTATGCTGCGATTCCCAGATTCTCTCTGCTCCAGCCACCTCCCAACCCCAGCAGAAGCAGCTCAGGGAAGGAAGTGCTTCCCTACATCCCTGCCTGGTCTTCAGAAGCCTGGCAAGGACAGTCGCCTTCTGGTGTGGATGCATTCCCATGCCAAGAGGAGGAGTGCTTTGTGGGTCATCTCAGATTTCTCGATTACCCACCCACTACCCCGACTCCATTAGTCCAGATGATCTAGGGCCGACAGAGGTAAACCCAGATCTGGCTGAACATGCAGGTAAAGGTGTAGCTGGCACATGGCAGTGAGATGTGCTGCCCAAAACACCTCCTCCCACCACAGTGTCTGAAATTCCTCTTTTGTGCTCCTTGCTTTTAAGCCACCTTTGCTGACCCTCCTGTGTGAAACCTCCATCTTGGTTCAGTTCTCAACCTCTCTGAGCACATGGACTGTTATATCCCCAGGCCCTGGGTGAGTCAGGTCTGGCCCAGTTCTGGCACTTGCAAGGCTCAGAAACAGGAGCTGAACCAGAGACTGGCCTGAGTGGCCATCAGAACTGGGCTTACGTCTGGGGATAGTAGTGCCAGGGCAGGAGATGGCACCTGCCCCGATCCCCCCACCCACCCAGCCAAGCCCCCAACTCTCTCTGCCTGCTACTCTCAAGCAGAGGGTCAAGTTGGTTTGCTGGCAAGACACATGGCTCTCATTTCAATTAATTAAAGAAAAATCTAATCACTGCATTAAACTTCTCATTACTCCACTTGAATACCCGTTAAGTAAATTTAATTACCAGAGGATTGGGTTTTCCAGCCTCTTTCATTAGCTTCTGATAAGATGGGGAGAGAGGAGGGAAGAGGGTGGGAAGCAGAACAATGCTATTCCCGACCCATGGAGAACAGGGCAGGCAGTGTACCAGGGCCACCATGGTCAAGCTTTGGTGTCTCCTTGGGGACAGGCTCAGCCATGAGCCTGGAGAAGACCCACCATCTGAGCTGCCTCTAGGAAGGTAAAGGCCTAGTATTAGGCTGTAGTCAGCACTGAATGCTTCATTTACAGACTCTCTTGGTTATTTATACCCCACCTCCTTCCAAAAGAGTTTGAGGCTGCTGAGAACAATATACGCAGCACAAACTGAAAACTAAGAGAAGAAACCAGGACAAGGAAAAAATGAGAGAGAAGAAGATGAAGCCAGAGACAAGGTTATTGAGCCGCTGCATGCCACAGCCTCCTGCGCACTTATCAGAAATGAGCTACGAGCTGCCCATGAGCTTCCTAGCAGTCAAGGCAAAGACAGCAACATTCTTGAGCAATGATGCAGTAACCAATAGAGAATTCATGAGGAACTACATGTTGGGCCTTGGTCTTTCCACCTGTAAAAAAGGGTGGAGCTGGAAGATGAACTAATGGAGATAACCACTGGCTGGAGCAGTCAGCAGAGCCTTCCTGGAGAAGAAAGGACCTGAACTGGGCCTTGAAAAACAGGATGGGATGAGATAGAGAGCAAGGAAGGACATCACAGGCAGGGGGAACTGCATGGCCACGGTTGAAGGGACAGAAGAGGAACTACTAGAGGAGAAGACGCAGAAGGCAGAAGGAGAGTGAGGGGCCTGGGTGCGGAAGAGCCTTCTCCAAAGGACGGGGCTGAGGGTGACCCCATCAGCAGACCCCAGCTGGGCAGCCAGCTCCCTGTAGTACATGGTACTGGCACTGCTGGCTGGGGCAGGAAGAGCAAAAGGCAGAGGAGAGAGCAGACAGGAGTACTTCAGGACTGGCCAGGCTGGGGACAAAGGCCCCTGCCTCCCTCTACTATGGGGTGACCTGCCCAGATCCCCTCTATAGCTGGGGCACCACCCCAACGCCCAGCTGCAGGGAGTGTGGACTGCTGTAGCTCACTGCCCTCCTTCTCCCGAGAACTGCCCTCCACAAATGCGGGCCACCTCACCTGAGCAGTACAGTCCCCTCCACGATGGCCCACAGCCAATGACTGGTTGTACAGGAGTATGAAAGCCTGGTCCCCCTTGTCTGGCGGAGGGGGAGGGTAATTCTGTGGCGTGAATTATGTTCCAGGGCCCCCTGGGCCAACCCAAGGCTGGTCTTTACCCGAGACCACAACCTCACTGGGCTGTCATCCCTGCTCCAGTCTCTTCTCCTCCTCCCTTCTCCCGAGACTCACTCTCAATAAATCTCATGTGCACAAACCCTGGTGTCAGGCTCTGCTTGTAGAGATTCTGAGTAACAACATTCCCTTGCAGCTCCTTCCAAACCTGAAGGAAACAGAGATATCTTGAACTCCCTGGGGAGGGAAGCAGGAAGGGGGAGAGAACAAGGATTTGCTGAGCACCCGCTAGGTGCCAGTGTGCTGCATACATCAACTCAGGCAGTCCTCACAGCACCCCTGCCGGGGGAGGTTCATTATCAGAGGAGGAAACTGAAGTTCAGAGAGGCACAGGGATTTGTCCTAGGACACACAGCACATGCATATGTTTCTAAAAACTGGCCTCAAGCTGTCCAACCTGGGCAGACTCTGTCTATAATGATCATTTGTTATTTGCCTCCCCCAGTTGGGGCGGGGCTCTCCGTTCTCCTGTGAACACAACCCTAAACTTTCTTTGGAATACACCCCCCCTCATTCCTGGTCACATGGTTGGGGAAAGGCCAACTCTGGCTCCCAGCCCATCAGTGTTTCCAACCCTTGTGGACCCAGTTAAATCTTCAGAGGGATCCAAATCCTGCCAATGGGGCCCAAGAGATCAACACTTCAGCTTTTATTTGTTCTATCAAGAAAGCAGATTTTGTCTCCATCCCTAACCCCAGATTTAAACCTGGAAGCATGTTGCCCCAGAAACTGCTGCCACACAACTTTTGCCCATATCATGCCCAATGACACTAGGAGGGGAGCCATCACTGAGGAAGAGGAATGGAGGAATACAGACAGAAACCAGGCCCAGCTGCATTGTTTGAGCCACTAGATAGAACCCTGCCTGAAGTCCATCCTACCTCTGCACACTTTGGTTACATGAGATGATAATTTCATTTCACTGAAATAGGGTTTTTTTTTTGTTTGTTTGTTTTTTTGGCCACTTAAAACCAAAGGGATCCTTACAGATACTATGTTCAGAAAGGTATCCTTCCTGTTCCAGGGTCCAGGAAGGCTCGGGTATCCCTGGAATCCAAGGAATGTGTAGAGTGGGGTTGCCACCTACCGTGACTGCTGCTGTGCCCTGCTGAGTCCCGAAGCTGGAGGAGTCTCCTCAGCCCAGATTTGGGTGAGGAGTAGACTCGGGAGCTGGTCCAGGGGCTGGACAGAGTCAGAACCCTGGATATATGGGCAGGAGGCTATGTAGCCCCACAGACTCAAGGCAGCCAGGACATGGATCCCTAGAAAAGAGGAGAAACAAGAGTGAGCAGCAGGGTGAGCACATGGGGCACAGAGGGGCATGTGGGCACAGGAGGTAGGGTGGCTGGTGGCCACATCTCAGCAAGGGGGAGATCAAAGTCAGCCAAGTGTGTCTTCGCTTCCTGACCCTCACATCTCACCACCCCTCCCCCAGGTACCTCCAGGCTGCAGAAAAATATCTGCAGAAGGTCTTCCCCTGGAAGAGAAGGGGGAGGCAAGAACTAGGTATAGGCTGGAGACAGCCGCAGCAGCTCCAAGTAGATTCAGGCAGCTGCCTTCTTTGATCTCTAGTCTAGACTTCTAAAAAAATCCTCGAGAGGACAACGTGTAACCCAAGAGAAGGAAGGGTGCTGTTGCAGGCATAGGTAGAAAGCAGCACAGGCCCTCCAAGTGCCCTAGCGTCTAAGGGATCAGGAGACCACTGACCGCCTTCACACCAGGCTCCTGTGGGCCCGTCCCTGGTGGGGGGACACCCCTCCACCCCCAGAGCCCACACTCTTCCCCAGCCTCTCTCCTAAGCCAAGCTGGGACCTTTGGGAGGGAAACAGGATATGGCTGTTTCAGACTCAGGACACTTCCAGAAGTCCTGGCATTTGGAAATTCACTAAACTCATTAGGCCCGTAATTAGCCCTCTGAGCTAAGGGCTGCTCAGTTACTTCATGGCTCCATGAAAAGGCTTGAGGATAGAAACCCTGGATCACAGCACATTAGGGCTGACTGGATCCCTGGAAATATCTCTAGACCAGCACTGTCCAACAGAACTTTCTGCCATGCTGAAAATGTTCTGTATCTGCACTGTTCAGTATGGTAGCCAACAGTCACATGTGGACAGGGTGCCTAAGAAATGGACGTTTTATTTTGTTTTAATTAACTTACATTTAAATCTAAATAGCCACATGTGGTTAATGGATACCATACCAGACAACACAGCTCTGAACCAACCCTTGCCCACCTCTTGGCCACAGTACGTGGAAAAAACTGAGGTCCATAGAGGGGAAGAGATTGGCCCAAGGCCACACGGTGAGGGGGTGGCAAAGGCAAAATCAGAACCAAGTCTCAACCCCCCACGACACCCACTGCCCTTCCCATGGTGGCCTCATGTGTTTCCATCATGCTCAGCACTGTCACACAGAGGGACAGGCTGCCCTCATATGCTGCTGCCCTGGGGGAGGATGTCAGGCCATCCTGACCTACCCACCAGCCACTGCCACTTGCCCATCTCTCAGTGCCACTGGCAAAGCAGCCTCAATGAATGTCCCTGGGATTGCCTGGGGAAATCATCCCTCAGAGGGTAAACCCTCTGGGCACAGAGCTGTTCACTGCAGGGTTATTTTTAATAGCAAGACACTGGAGCCTGCCTAAACATCCCACAATAGAGATAACAAAGTGAATCATGGCCCCTCTTCTCCATAGAACATGATACAGCCACTAAAAAAGACAAACAGAGACTGGTAGCCATGAGGAGCAATGTTTCCCTAACAATACTGAGCAGGAAAACTGAGAACATGAGTGTGGGGCAGGGTGGGCTGCAGCCTTGTGCAGGGCTCTGTGCTCAGCAAGCCCACTCGCATCTGTTACCCCGCGACCACAATGCAGATTCATACCCATTTTATGGATGATAGAGGCGAGGCTTGGAGAAGCCATAAGTGTGCTCTTGGTTACATGGGAAGTATGGGCAGAGTCGGGGCTTGGACTCTTGGTTTCTGACTCTAAGGACAGACTTCTACAGCTGGCTCTTTTTGCCATGATGGTGGCATTATGGATGCCCTTTCCTTTCTATTTATTTACTCATCTTATTTAACAAACACACACATAGTGCCAGGCACCTTCCTAAGTGCTTTGCAAATGTTAACTCACAATCTGCACAACCACCATATGAAGGAGCAATTATTATCCTTATTGTTTGGATGAAGAAACTGAGGAACAGAGAGATTAAGTGACTTGCTTAAGGTCAAGGGCAAATGTTCTGCGATGTTCTAGTATTGTCCTCACAGGAAACTGGCAAGGGGGCAGGGAGGGACCAATTGTTGCCTTAGAGCAGTGGAAATTGGAATGTGAGTTTTTTCTCCTTTTTAATTTCATGGAAATTCTTTTTAAAGCAATTGAAAGAAAAAAGTTAAAGAAATAAAATACATGCATCAAAGACAAGTTTTGGAAAAAAAAAATACACACCAAAAAATTAAAACTTATCAAATTGAAGCTACAATGCATTCAAGAGACATCAATTGAGAACATAATCCACCTCCCAGCAGCAAAGCTCATGTCTCCAGGCTTTTCTGCCAATTTCCTGACCTGGGACCACTACCTCCTGCCTGGGTGAGATCCTCACCTCAGGGGGCAGTGGGGAGCAGCCCTGAATGTAGGTAAACTTCAATAAACACCTCCTGGCAGAGCACAGCTGGCCAGCAGGCCGGCTCTGCAGCCCCTGCAGTACTCCAGCCACTGGCAAAGGCCAACCTCAGGTGGCCCTGGCATCCAGGCCTCTGCCTCTAGCCCCATGCAGCCCCATTCCATAGGTGGGGCAACTGAGGCCCAAAAGGTGAAAGACCTCACCAGAGGTCACACTGCTACCTGAACAGGATGTATGTGTGAATGCACATGGCCCACACGTACACATGTGTGTCTCCCATGCATGCATTGCTCCCAGCCCAGGCACCTCCAAACCTGTTATTAAAAGGGCAGGTGATTCCCAGCTTACACACACGCACACACACACACACACACGCGCGCGCACACACACATCAAATTGTTATACCATTAACTCCTACGACAGCCACAATTGCAAAATCTGCTATTTCTCCTTCACAGGCTTTTGTGTTATTTTTCATTCATCTGTCAAATACTTACTGAGCATGCCTGGTGTTGGGGATTTACTTGGGTACAAGACGGATAAATTTGGTGCTCTCATGGGGGACAGGGGGTACAGATGATAAGCAAATAAATAAACAAGGTGGTTTCAAAGAGTGACACGCAATGAAGATCATAAAACCTGGTGATGTGACAGAGTACTTGGGGTGGGCTAGGGGGTTTCTCTAGAGCATCAGGGAAGGTCTTTCTGAAGAGGTCACATTTGCGTTTACATTGTGGGAAATGAGGCTGCAGAGGGTGTTGGGGCCCTAAGGGATATGGTAAGGGCTTTGGATTTCATCCCAAGTGCAATGAAAAGTCACTGGAGGGTTTTAACCAGGGAATGCTATGATATTTTCTTCATTATTAAAAGTTCCCTCAGTCTGCTGAGTGGAGACTGGACTCGAGGGGAACAGGCTTGGGAGCAGGGAACCAGTGGGCTAGCTGTCGCAATCACCCAGGGACAAGGAGATGTGGCCAGGCCAGGGTGATGGTGCAGAGGGAGGGGAACAGACGGATTCAGGACGTATGTAGTAACAGAACCCACAGTAGTTGGCTGATGAGTTGGACATGAGGGGGTGGGGTAGGAAAAGAGAGGAATCGAGGATGACTCCTAGATCTTCTGCCACGGACATGTACTGCTTTCACAACCAGCCCCCCGCACACACACCAAATTAAAAATAACTGTTAAAAATAACAAGCAGACAGGCCACCCATGGAGCCGCCCACTCCTCCTGATTGAGTCTCACGTCTCTCAGGGGTGCATCTTTCCTCCCCAGCCCCTGCTCTGTTCCCTGGCCTTGGGCATGGCACATGTGGAGGAGCAGAGATTGGGTCCCATCCGCAGGTCAACGGGAGACAAGATTGTCCAAAAAGGCAGAACAGGGCAAGGCAAGAGAGGATGAAGAGGGGTTGGCCCCAACACACGCTAGTTGAAAAGCATGCTGGGCCGAGCCCATGGTGCACTCGGGAGAGTGCGGCGCTGGGAGCGTGGTGACGCTCCTGCCGCGGGTTCGGATCCTATATAGGAATGGCCGGTGCACTCACTGGCTGAGTGCCGGTCACGAAAAAGGCAAAAAAAAAAAAAAAGAAAAAGAAAAAGAAAAGCGTGTTGGCTGAGACTGAGAAGTCACAGGAAGGAAGAAGCATGGGGCAGAGGTGGGGGAGTGTCTGGGAGAACACACGTTTGGGGACAAGACCACCCTGGATTTGAGTCCCGGCTCTGTCTCCTGCTAGCTGCGGGGCCCTGGGTAAGTTATTTCACTCCTCAAGATGCAGACCCCTCATTTGTAAAGTGCCAACCACGATCCTCCCACACAAAGTTGTGATGAAGATTCAATAAAATGATATATGTCAAGAACTGGCATTTATAAATATTAGCACCCTTTCCCTTTTGTTTTCAAAAGAGGCTTTAAAAAAACCAATTTGGGCTTAGACTGGTGAGCGTCATGTCCATTCTGATAGAAATTCTAGAAGAAGCACTGCACAGAACACTAGGAAAGACAGCAGCAAGGCTGACGAGCCCCCATGGGTCACTCCCAGAGTCTTGTGGGGATAACTGCATGTCTTCTCATGGCTGCTCAAAAGGATGACATGGACTCTAGCTAGTCACAAGCAAGGCCCCCATGACATTCTTGTGGACAGAAAACTATGGGCTAGGTCGTCAGTGGTTAGTTAAAAATAACATGTCCGAGAATGTGGGTGAGTGGGTCAGACTGGCTCCCCTGGGGTGGATTCCTTCTGGCATTGGCAGGGCTGGTCCTTGGCTCTGCCTGGAACAACTTTTTTTGGCAGAGAATGGGATGAAGCCCAGAAGGTAGATCCAGCCTGGGAGAGGTCACCTAGAGAGGCAGGGTCCTTTGTACAAAGCTGATGGAGTTTGGATGTGTTGTCCCCTCCAAAACTCATGTGGAATTTTGATCCCCAATGTGGCAGTGTTGGAAAGTGATTGAGTCATGGGGGTGGATCCCTCATGAATGGATTAATGCTCTCCCTGGGGGAGGGGGGATAAATGAGTGAGTTCTCGCTCTATTAGTTCCTGCAAGAGTTGGTTGTTTGTCGGACCCTGCCACCTCCTCTCTCTCTCTCTCTCTCTCTCTTGCTTTCTCTTACCATGTGATCTGCTGTACCCCCCGGCTACCTGCCACTTTCCACCATGAGTAGAAGCAGCCTGAGGCCCACACCAGATGCAGCTGTCCCAGAATCGTAAGCCAAATAAACCTTTTTCCTTTATAAATTACTCAGTTTCAGGTAATTCTGTTATAGCAACACAAAATGGACTAATACAAAGGCCCTCCACTTGCTCTATGAATGGGCTAAAGTGGACAAGAGAGAGTTACTAGAACATGGGTGAGTCTGAATAGCTCCAAGAGCCAGCTGCACAGAGTTACCAGGGATCTGTGGCCCCTGGGGAGCCTGTGAGAATCATCTGGTGGCCAGGAGACCTCAGGGCTAGAGTAAGCCAGCCACCGTAACTCTTGAAATAATCCAGTCACCTCCAGAGAGCCATGTCCAGTCATCAATGCACCTCTTCAGAAGTCTTTGATAAAGTGGGGTCTACTCAGAGGGGACTCGTCAGGAAGAGGAGCCCATGTCCCCTGGAAAAGCCTCAGGGGCCTGGTCAGGACTTCAGGTCCCTGACAAAGTGATGTGGCATTTATGGGCCTAGAGAGCAGAGCTAGGCCAGCGAGAAAAGATTCCAGAGAGACAGATCTCTGTTCAGCAGGAGGAGTAGTGAGCTCCCTATCCTTGCAGGCATGCAAACAGAGGTCTGCGGACCATGTATGTTGGATGGGGATTTGCACTAGTGGGGACATTGATTTCTGCCATGAGTTTCCTTAATTCTCAATACATAAATCAGGGCTAGATTGCATGGATCAAAATGGGTGTTACAGAGAGTCAAGGAAAGGCAAAGTAATGCCCAGAATAAGTTATTATTACTGCATGACAGGTCGCAGACCACTCCATCTATTCGCCACCTGGATCCTCAGCCCACACTATGAGACAGGTAGGGCAGGATGGTTAACCCCACTTAGCAGATGAGGAATCTGAGGCCCAGAGAGGAAATGGGAACAGTGCAGGGTCCCACAGCACATCAGCAACAGCTTCCCTCTATGGCTTGACACCTAGGGACTTTCTCTTCCCCCACCCCAAATGGTCATCCTGCCACCCTGCTCCAAAAGGAGTAGGAATCTCCCCACTCCACCTGGCTTCCATCCAGCTCCCAAGATCCTCCCCACCATTCCTGCAGGTAAGAGGCTCTCTTTACCCATCCTCCTGAAACCTGGGAGGGAGATTCTAGCCCAGAAGGATTCTCTCCCCGGGTTATAGGGGCCCTGCTCCTCCACCCTCTCCCCTTCTCCCCCAGTGGTTTTGCCATAGCCCATTAAGTTGCTGCCTTCAAACCAGTCCAGGACCAAATGCTAGGCTTTGCCCCAGAAATGAATTCAAGAATGCCTCACATATGACATCATTCCTCCCCTCATGGCTACATGGCGGCTGTGGCCAGGGAGGACCAGAGCCCACCTTGCCAGGCACCCCTCCTGACCACCCTCCCCTTTTCTGTAAGACGGGAAGAGAGAGGGCATCTGGGCACGACATGGGTTCTCCCCTGGGGACTGAGATTGTCCAGATGGGGAAGCTGCCACCCACTGGCACTGCATCATACTCTGAACCCTCAGGAGAATCTGGGGAGCCAAGTGACAGCATCTCACCTTCAAGGTGAGGCAGTGAAGGCTTGGACAGATTAAGGAACTTGCCCAAATTCAAAATATTAAATTGAACAGAAACAGCTTATAAGTGTTGGAGCCAGGATTTGAACGCAGGACCAGCTGATTCTGGATACCAGTGCTTTCCCATACTCCCTGCTGCCTCCACAGAAGCGCAAGGCAGCTCAAATAGGCAGCCTGCTGAGCAGGTGGCGGTGGAGGGGAGGACAGGGAGAGGCTGAAGAGAGAGGGAGAGAGAAGGCGAGATGAGGAACGGACAAAAGACAGCAGCAGAGACAGACAAATCGGCAAGTGGACCCTGCAATGGTCAGAAGGAGGCAGCTCTGGAAGCCACTCTCTCAATCAATGAAAGGCCCTCAAGTGTCCCCTATGCTGCCATCTGTCCCTCAAATCTAGCCCAGTTCCCTGGGCCTATCCCTCAATGCCCAGGCCCAAGGTACCCCCAGTCATTGAGAGCACCCCACAATCATTTAGAGCACCCCCCACTCACTGAGAGGGCCAGGACAGGCCCCTGTGGGCCAGCCCTGGGGCAGGGAGGTGGTGGAAGGAGCAGAGGGGCCAGTTCTGTCCCTGGGCAAGGCCATCTGCCCAGCCTCCATCTGCCATGCCGGGCTGGAGGGTCCAGCCACCCAGACTGCCCACCAGACGCAGCATGCTTGCCGGCCCCACATGGCTGAACAGGTGCTCTGGGCCAGCCAGGTGTTCCCATGCCTGCCTGGCAGCCAAACACAAGCAGCCTGTCCCCAGAGCATGCAGGGTTTAAGCAACAGCCTTTGACTGAATATTTAAGGAGAAAAATACATTTTAAAGTTTTTTTTTTTAAAGAAAGAAAAAGGGAGAGAGGGAGGGAAGGAAGCCAGCAAAGGAGGAGGAAGGAAGGAGGGAGGGAGAAACCTACCCCATCACTGCAGTCAAGGTCACAGGCACTGGCACAGGGTGGGCGTGGGCAAGGAGCCTTTAATCTGGGAGTTCAGGCTGAGGAAACTAAACGCTTGAAGCTGGAGTACATTACTGCCCTGAATGATCTGTCGGCTTCTATTAGGCTAAATATCTCTGTATAATGGGGAATTATCCTCTGAAGAGGCAAACTGCCGGCCTCTCCAGGGAGGGGGCAGCGGGAACCTCTCATCGTGAGGGCTCTCCCACGGGGAGGGGGGGAGGGGGCAGGAACAACTTGGAAAGCCACCCCCCATCCCACACCCCCTCCCTGGAAAGTCACAGTCAGCAGCTGCTCTGACGCTTGAGGCTGGCGCCAGCCTCCCTCCCCCTCCTCTCCAGGCTCTTCCTTCGCTGCCCCCACTTAGAAGCCTGAAAAGATGCCACTCCTGGGGTCGAGACCTGGCAATTCTGCTGGTCAGCAGGTGACCCTGGCTAAGTCCCTGTGTTTCTTTGAGCCTGTTTCCCTGCTTGTTAGATGGAGCTAGTAATACGCACCATAGGCTGGCTGTGCGGGTGGTGGGAATGAAACTGGTGCAGAGCCTGGCAGAGTGGACACCTTGCTCTGCCTACTGGTGAGGACCTCCCCCCTCCTCCTCATCCTCACTGGCCCACCTAGGGCACCACCACCTCCTTCAGGAGCCCTCCTTGACCCCTGTCCCTGGCTATCTCCCACCATGGGCACCTGCAGTCAGAACCCCACTCTGGACTCTCCCAGTTTCCAGTGGTTGTGGGTGCGGGAGCTTCAGTCTTAAGGAGTTCCCTCTGAAGAAAGAGCATTTCCTCTTTCTCATCCTTCCAGCCCCCACCCACACACCCAAGACTGGGCACCCAGGCCTTTCTGCAGTGATTTGCAGGCTTGGAGGCAGGAGCTGGTAGAAAGCAGAAGCAGATATGGAGGCACCTCAAGCATGGGCCGGGCCCATGGAAGGGTGACGTGCACAGGAAGGCAGTCTGCAGCAGGGAAGCCGGGCCAGGAAGCCAGAAGTCCCAGGACACGGGTCTGTGAGAGCAGGGTGGTAGGCAGACCATCGGCAGGCCTTGCCAAGACACAAGGCAGGGCTTGGGGCCAGGTGAGAGGAGCACAGAGGTGGGGCTCAGTGCTGGGTTCCTGGCACAGGGCAGTGTAGGGGCTGGAGCTGTTCAGGCCATGAGAGGTCTCGGGGCTCAGGAGGGGCAGGGTTGACCTGTGTGTATATGGGTGAGGGTCAGACAGCTCTGTTTGGGTGAACAGGGCAGACAGGTGGGGAGATTCTGCAGACCCCAGGCTCTGCCCTTCAATGCTCCCCTACACCCTCAGGCTGTCATAAATCCCTGGGACAGTTCAGGACCCCTCACAGCAGATGCAGCTACCGCTGTGGCAGGGCCCACAGCTGGGCCAGGAGGACCATGCTGGGGGAAACTCCAAGGCAAGGTGCCTACAGCTCAGCAGGACACACAGAAAGAAAGGGAAGGCAGAGGCATATTGTGCTGCCCATTCCCCCACCGTAGGCCCAAAGGACCAGCGCAGAGTTCCCACAACTGAGGGAGCTGCTTGTTTATTCGTTCATTCGTTCATTCATTCATTCATTCAGCCAGCAAATGCTCTCTAACACTTTCTGTGAACTAAGAGTACAAAAACACCCAACGTTCTGTCTCAGGAGTTCACAGTCCAATGGGGAGAAGGAGTAGGGGGCACAAGAAGACAAGAGACAACAAGTCAGGGGTGTGTGAGTGGGAGCCCAAAGGCATGGGTACATGGTAGGGGGATATCCAATCTGGGGTTTGGGGTCAGGGAAAGCTTCCAGGGGAAGGGGTCTTGTAGGAAAAGGAAGTGTTTGGAAGCAGTGGGGAAGGGCATTTCAGGCAGAAGGGCAGCCTGTGCCAAGGCCCAGTGGTATGAGCAATGAGCTGAAAGGGGGACAGCCCTCCACCCCCAGGGAGGGCCTGCTGTACATGACCGAGGGGTTTAGCTTCTATGCCAAGAGCCAACAGGAACCTGAAAGGTTTTGTTTTGATGGTGGCTGGCCGCTATAGGGATCTGGGGCTGGGTTGGTCAGGAAATAAGAGGCAGGGAAGCCTGAGGGAGGTCTCTCCCTGGGCTTCCAGCAGCCTTCTTCCCACCCTACCCCTGCCTCAAAAGCATCCTATCTCCCTGGTGGGGTGGGGCACCCAGGAGGCCTGGTGTTGCCAATGGAGCCTGAGAAGGTTTGCATGGGGCCAAAGGGTAGGGTATGGCTAAAGAGAGATGAAAGCTCAGCCTGGAGCTAGGACCCAGGCCACCTGTGGGTTGAGGCTAGTACAGAGAGTCAGCAGGGCCTGAGAGAACAGGTGTCACAGTGCCTGGAGTCGTTCATTAGAGCACCATTTCTTTGAGTCCTCAAAGCTGTTTAGTTCCTAGAAGGCTTCTGAACCTGGCAGAGGCAACATCTAGGAATACTGGCAGTGGGAGGCAGGACCCTGGGGTGATGGCCCCCCCTTTCCTAATGTACTGTGTTTCTTGCCTCAACTGTTTTGCTCAGTCACCCCATCTGAACCATGAGGTGTCCAGGCCTACAGTCTGGGGGATGCCACAGGGATGGAGACACCCTAGATAAGCTGCCTCCCCTAATGCCAAGAGGGAGTTCAGGCCCTGTGACAGGACCCGCCCTTCCTGATGGACCATGCTGAAGAGGTCAGGCATCACGGATGACCCCACTCTGCCCCCCTAGGACTTGGGGAGGAGTCTGCCTCCTTTAGTTACGGCTCTGTATGCAGGCTGCGTGCTCAGCGTGATGCACCACAGCCTTCCTGTATCCTCTCAACAAGGCCATGATGCAAGTGTCAGTATTCTGATTTTCTAGGTGAAGAAACTGAGGCTCAGACATGAGAAGGGACATGCCTAAGTATCCAGGAAGAGCTGCAGACGAGCCCCACGGGTGTGGTTTGGGTCAGTGCCCCGGACAGCTCCACAACCTCTGCTGCCTTCCTGACCACTCCCCAGTCATACATACACACCCTTGACCATGCTTGCTTTCTCCAATCTCCTCTTCCTAGCTAAATGTCACCCAGCTTTCCCCAGCTACTCCAGCTACACGGACCTCTCCTGGCCACTGGTGTGGCTGTGATCTGTGCCATGCAGCACCTGCGCTTCAAATGTAGCTCTCACTCTTTTACTTCCAACTTGAATCTCATTCTCCAGCAGCTCCTTGAGGACAGGGAACAGTCTTTCTCCACCCTTCTATGACATGGTCTGGGCACACAGAGGGGACCGGTGGGAACCTGCTGGATTTGAACCAGGTAGATGTGGATAGGAGCTGGGAACCTCTAGACCCATCAATTCACCTCTCTTAGCTTCAGATTCCCCAGCAGGGAATCTGTCCATCTCACAGGCCCACAAGCGTTCACACAACCAAGTGCAGACAGCCATGGCAAGGGCTGCGTCCTTCCTCATGTCAGCTGTGGCCTCTTGCTGACCCTCCCTCAATTCCTTCCTCCTGGGACTTCACTCAAATTCTGAACCACGTCCCCCATGAAATCTTCCAAATGACTCACTAATGGGGGATTCTTGTTGCTGAGCAATGGCAGGAAGGCCCAAGAGAACAGCTGGTCGGTGCCTGGAGTCCCACTCTTAGAACATGACTCCTTCGTGTCCTTGTGGGTTTTCCGTTCCTACAAGGGTTTTGAGCCTGGGAGAGGGAAAACCTAGGAGTGTTGGCAGTGGGAGGTTCTGGCCCCTTCCTCTACTAACATACTGTGTGTGTTGGCACAATTGTCTTCCCCTCCCTGGGCTTCAGTCACCCCATCTGCAGCATGAAGTGTCCAGGCCTTCAGAAGGAGGGGGTGGTACTCTTCCCACCACTTCCTGGAAGCAAAGGAGGAGAAGCTTGTGGGGGTGATTTCAAGGGTGCTGGGAACGACCCTCCAAAGCTCTCAAATTCAGGACAGTTCATTGTCCTTTACCCTCTAACAAAGGCCAAAGCCCTGGGGTTCTATAGGGCCCTGCAGACAGGCTCTGCCCAATCCCCTGCTGCTATGAACACAGCACCCGCCTGCATGTATTGGGGGAGGGTCCCAGTTGGCCTTCTTAGGGAGTTTGACAGGAGGAAGGCTAAACTCACAGTCTGTAGACTAGATGAAAACAGGAAGGAGATTCCATGGGGGGACCTGGGCAGGAAAAGAGCTCTGCCTGAGGGAGGGACACTGAGGGAGCTTGGAAAGGGAGAAAGGGAAAAGGAGTTTGAGTCCTGGATCTGCCACTTAACTTTCCAGGTGACTTCAGAAAGTTATTTCATCTTATTGAGTTCCAGTTTCCTGATCTGTAAAATGGGGACAATAATATCACTCTTCAGTGACCTGTACAGTGCCCAGTATGTGGCCAATCTGGAGGAAGTGCCACATACTTCCTCCAGATTGGCCACATACTGGGCACTGTACAGGTCACTGAAGAGTGATATTATTGTCAAGAGACATCATGACCAGGTTCCTGGCCAGGGATCTGGGCTTTTTCTAGTCAAGGCTCAGAGAGGATGACATCAGTCTTGGGCACTTGACTAACAGGCCCCATGGAGGAGACAACCAGAGAGCTCGCAGGGAGTGTGGATGAGGCAGGGTTTCAGACGTGCTCTGGAGGGCTATGCTTCGAGAACTGTGCTGAGCCCTGACTCTGGTCACACTCTGAGCCGTCATCCTGGTCACACACTAAGCTGAAACCCTGGTCACACTCTGAGCTGAAACCCTGGTCACGCTCTAAGCCCTGACCCTGGTCAAAAGTTGAACCCTGATCCTGGTCACACACTGAGCCCTGACATAGTCACCAGCTACTGTGATCAGTTTGCATCAGAGACCAATGTCATAGTGCAGGCCCTAAGGAGGGCTGCCAGGCTCCCATCTTTCCATAGAGAAGCCATTGGATTGAGCTATCATATGAACTGGCTCATCCCTGGCAGGGGAGGGGCAGGAGCCTGTGGGCTTGGTGCATGCTCCCCAGACCCTCGCCCTCCAGTTCGCCAGTCCGTGCCCTCCTTGTCTTCCCCCTATGCCCTGGCTTCTGCCTGCTTCCATCACCCCCAGCCTTGTTTGCCAGGCTCTCTGGAAAACGGTTTCCCTGACAGCAACTCCATAACCCAAGCCCTTGAGATGTCTTTCAATTCCCACCTCATAAGGTAGGAAGATGGAGGTCCTGGAATGCCTGAGGGAAAGGGTGTTAGACCTCACTCATTCCCTGGGCTCACTGTCCAGGTGGGGACACTGAGGCCACTGACAGCCTGTGCTGGTCTAAGGTTCTTTCCACCCAGCCCTCCAGCTGACAAGGGGTTTCCATCCTCTGAGTGTCCCACCCAGCCAGCAGAGGAGGGCCGCTGGGTGAGTGGGGGGAGGGCAGGCAAGCCCCACTGCCCTCTCCAAGTCCAGGAAGGCAGCAGGGCTGGCAGGGTCTCCGGGAGCCACCCTGTCCTGGACTTCTCTGCCCTCAGAAAGCCCTGACTCAAGGCTAACTTTAGACTTCTCCTCAGGCTGAACAATTGAAGAACTTTTCTAGATCCTCCTGGCACAATGGGACCACAGGACTGAACTGTCCTCATCCTCTCAGGGCATCTGAGGTCTCCTGGCCAAGGACACTACTGTGTGATCCTAGGGGACAGTCTGCCACTGAATCCAGACATGGCCCTGGGTGAAAACCAAGGTGGCAACACTGGGAGAAGACAGGCCCACTGACATCTGAAATCCCAATGCTCATTCATCCTTTTGGGCAAAGCACTACTCTTCTCAAATACTAGATGAGATGGGGTGTGGGGTCGCCTTTAGGGGCCAACAGCTCTGGGTTCACACCCTGGCTGTGAGCACTGCCAGCTATAGGGCCTTGATGGGGACACCTCATCTGTAAAATGGAGATAATAATATGTAAATCACATGGTCATTATGACTAAGATCCTGATGTCCTTGCCTTCTCTCCAGGAGGTCCCACAAACACCTCATCCTTCATCTTCCCCCAAACCACTCCTCCTCCAGGGCTCCTGCCTCTGTGAATGTCTCTACCATCTACCCAGGTGTCCAAGCCAGAAACCTGGGAGCCCCTGTAACTCCCCACATCCACCCCAGCACAAGTGCTAAATGTGTCTCCCACTCAACCTCCTCCATGCACCCCCTCCCCAGCTTGCCCACTGCCGCCCACTGGGCCACCATGGAGCTGCCCACCATGCCCTTCTGTGTCCTTCTGTCCTTCCACTCTGTTCTCCAACCAGCAGCCAAAACAGCATCATTGAACCCTAAATTAGATTATTTTCTCTATTAGTCCATTTCTGTTGCTTATAACAAAATACTCGAAACTGGGTGATTTATAAAGAAAACAAAATTTATTGCTTACAGTTTCTGATGCTGAGAAGTCCAAAGTCCAACTGGTGGTGGTGACAGTGACCCAGGGGTCTCACATTGCAAGACGGTGGAAGCAGAGAGAGCAGAAAGAGCCAGAGAGAAAGACAGACTCTCCTTTCTCTTCTTTTGAAGCCCTCAGAACCACACTCCCGACCACCATTTTTAATCCATTCACCACTGCACGGTACTACAATCTAATCACCTCTTCAAGGCTCCACCTTTCAATTACCATGATAGGATTTCCCACCCTCTTAACAGTCACAGTGGGGACCAAGTTTCCAATACATAAAACTTGGGGGACACAATTCAAGCATCAGTGAGTTTTGGGGGGACATAATTCAATCCACTACAGACCCCCTCCCTGCTTAAAACCTCCAGCAGCTTCCTCTTTCTCACAGACCAAAACCTATCCCCCCTCCTCACCATGGTCCATAGGCTCTGCCTGACCCAGCCCTGCCCACCCGCCCAGCCCGTCTCCTCCTGCTCTTTCCCCCACCCCAGTTTTCTTCCAGCTCCTCAACACCCCATGGTTCTCCCAGGCACGCAATGCTCCTCCCTCCTCCTTGCACACAGCTCCCTCCAGACTTGTCTGATTATGGCATAAGACACCTCCTCAGAGAAGCCCTTCCAGACTTCCCTATCGCAGTGGGCCAGCAGCCCCACCTCCACATTCTCTACCACTCCCTTGCATCACTTGCAACTATACATCTATTTTTTTTTTTTTTTACTTATTTATCATCTGCCTCCACCCCCACCCCAACAAAAACAAGGGAATGGGGAGCTTCACAAGGGAAGGGACCACCGCTGCCTTGCTTAGTGTCTCGCACAATGCCTGGAACATAGTAGGTGCTCAATAAACAGGAATGCCCCCTGAGGTCCATCTCTCAGGAGCAGAGCAGAGAGTCCACCCACACTGCTTCTCCAACCAGTCCTAGAAGCTATATCCAGAGTCACAAAGGAGGCCTTGGCAGACACAGACACACAGATAGGCATGGCTCTGCCTCCCTAGGCAATGTCCATGGCTGTGGCTGTGCCAGGATGCCATGTGGCTCTCCTGCAGGGGATGGCGCAGCTAGGGACTGAGCGGCGCAGGACCTGCAGCTACTGAGACCATGCCAGGGGCTGGGCGTCCTCGAAGCAAATTGCTTCAGCAGGCAGCGGGCAGCAGGCAGGGATGCTGGGGAGGAACAAGATGTGCCCAAGTCTTCTGGTGCTCCAGGAGAGAGAAAGAGAGAGAGAGAGGAAGAAAAAAACCAAGCTCACTCTTCTGACTGTGCCTGTCTCGGTGTGCTGGGCTCTGGCAGGCCCTGGCCCTGTCCGCAGCAGTCTTGGCCAAGTCAGCCCTTCATGGGGCACACTCCCAGCAGAAGGCCTGAGTCAGGCTAACCTGACCTTGGGGGAGAGGGTGGCTGGGTCTCACAGACAGGGTTTGTGGGCTCTAACCATAGAATTGAACTACCATGACCTCTCCTAGAAGTGCTGGCAGAGCAAGGAGCCAAGTGGAATCTACCCCCTCGCATTCACGGCACTTGGCATCTCCTAACCTGACCCCTCCAACCTTCTCCCACACTGGTCTCCTCCAGAATCCCAGATTCTCATCTTCGCACTGGCAGGCCCCGGACGTCCATCACACATCTGCACCTCTCCTCACGCCACTGCCTTGCCTGGAATGCCCTTGCTCATCATTCTCTGTCTGCCCGAATTTCACCCTGATCAAGTCCCACTTCTTTCAGGGAGCATTCCTGGACTCCCTAGCCCCATGGAGCCTGCCCTCCTGCAAGCTCCTACAGAGGCAGGACTGTGCCTCCTCAGCTGGAGGGCAGCACACGGGGAGAGGGCACGGAGGTCTGGTGCAGGAAATGGGGAGCACTGGCAGCCAAACACGGCCACGTGTGGTGAGAGACCAGCGCCGCCTGCTCTTTAGCCAGCTGTGCCCATCCCTGGCCAGGCCCTGGGGACAAACTTCAGGGATGGAGTGGAGGGAGGAGGAAGAGACACCCTCTGCCCTTAGACAAGCCTCAGCCCAGGGGGCCAAGCAGGGTCCCTGCCCCTAGGAGTCACTAGCCCTATGAGGGAGGCCTAGGTGTGAGTCCAACCCTCCCATCCACTCATTCACTGCACCAGGCGTCAGGCACTGCTGAGGACTGGGATGCTAGAGGGAGTAAGCCCAGCACAGCTCCCTGCATGACTCTTGGGAGAGATGACCACACAAATACGACTCCTTCAAGCTGGCCTCTTCTAGGCCCCCACTCCTGCAGGTTGCACAGGGCGAGTGGAAGGAGAGCTCTGTGGAGGCACCTGGACCAGACTGGGCAGGCTCAGGGATCCCAGAGGAAGGGTATCTGCACCGAGATGCAATGTGCAGACAAACTGGGAAAGGGTGTGGGGCATACTGGTGCTAACCCCCAGGCACCCTGTGTTCCCACCCAGGGGCCTCCTCACACAGACCCTCCCCCCAGCTCCTGACCCTATAGCTCTGTGCGGGGAGGGAACTTGGTGTCTCCCCATAGCTGTTCTATCATTGGCACAGCAACACCCCTCCACCCCAAGGGAGCCACTTTGCTAGGTTTGGTGGACATCGCTGACATTTCCACATACTGTCATCCTCTGGCCGTGGCCCACCTAACTAGTCAGTGGGGACCAGTGAGGTCCCGGAGGCCTATCAGAATACTGAAAACTGCAAAGGTCAGGGCGGCAAAAAAGCCCCACATCACAGGGGGTTCTCAAGTGAGTGGCACCCTGACAGCCTCTCTTCTCCCACTGCAGCTCCCCTCCAATGTGCTGGTGGCCTCAGGGTAGGGTGGCTTGAGGAGAAGCCCTAGCTGTGCCCACAGCTCTGGCCTTGGCCCAGCTAGGGTGTGGACAAAAGAAAGAGAAGCTGCCATCCCTGCAACCACCGCCTATCTCTCTCTCTCTCTCACACACACACACACACACACACACACACCTGGGCTGGGGCGAGAGGACAGGGCACAGGGAGGGGGAGCCACACCCACACAGTGCCACTGTAGGACGTTGGGGAGCTAGTTTTTCATGTCACCCATTTCACTCAGTGGCCACTCAAGGCAGCTAAATTATGCAGAGAGGAGAAAGAAAGAGGCCTCCACAGTCAACTTCTCAGGGGAAAAGGAAGCAATGTGGATTCACTTCCTACAGTGTGCCCAATGCCAGGCATCTAACACCTGCAGCCTCAGCCCTTGCTCACCATGATCCTTAAAGCAGAAATGATCCTGACCATTCTGCAGGTAAGGAAACAGCTCAGAAATGGCATGTGACTCAGCCAAGTTTGCCCAGCCAAGAAGAGATGGAGCTTAAAATCAGGTCAGCACTGGGGAAGCAGGGACTTTTGCCAGACGCCAAGGAAATCCCTCAAACTGGTCGAGGAGAGACCTTGATCCCAGGGAGGGCTGGGGTCCAGTGTCAGGAGGCTGTTGGGCAAAAAGATGAGGCAAGTGGCTGAGGACAGGGGGCTGAACCTATTGGCCCCTAGAGTCCCACCAGCTGTGACATCCTGGAACCACTGGGCAAGCTGAGAATGCCTGGGAGGGGCTCTGACCATCAGGGTCTGCCACTAATCCAGGCAGGAGCCTAAACACCAGTTCAATGCAGTTCTGCTCTCTCTGGGAAGCTCTGACCTCTGGAGCCACGTGGGTGCCCAGGTCCCAGAAGAAAAGGGGCTGGAGAAGACAAGGTGAGGGAGGGAAGGAGCTCTCTCCTAGTGGCCAAAACAGCCAGCAGTGAATTTTGTTCCACAGTTTTGACAGCACCGGGCACAAGCTTGTCCAGAATCTGTCTCACACAAGGTAATTACAGTTCTTTCTGTGTAATGAGGTGGTTTTTAAAGGCCATTCAAAAGAAATTTCCTATAATGAGGTGAAGGGGTTTATAGTGGGAGAAATCAAGGTGGCTGGTAATTGGTGGGACCTGGGCTGAGTCCTGGAGTGAGGCAATGATCTAAAAAGCGAGAGAGCAGGGGGTGCATAACTAACCCTGGCAGGGAGAACGGAAACTTTGCCAGAAAAGTTTCTGTGACACCAGTAGTCCGGTGTGCCCTGAGAGCAGACAAGGGTGTGAGAAGGCTGGAGTCCTGTTGGGGCAGAGGAGGCTGATGGAGCTGGGGGCAGAGCAGGGGCTGGAGGAAAACCTCCAGGGGAGAAGCCACAGGGTGGAAGTGTGGCTCAGAAGGAAAATGAAGGCACTGGGTTGAAGTGTTTCCCAAAACTTCACATCCAGCTGGAACCTCAGAATGGGACCTTATTTGGAAATAGGGTCTTTGCAGATGTAACTAATCATAAGGAAGTCACACTGAAATAGGGTGGATCCTGCTCCAATGACTGGTGGCCTTTCTAAGAGAGGTAAATTTGGATATAGACACACACGCAGGGGAAAAGGCCACCTGACGACAAAGATGGATTAGAGCAATGTGTCTACAAGTCAAGGAGCAACAGAGATCGCCATCAACCACCAGAAGCTGGCAGAGGCAAGAAAAGACCCTCCCTTTGAGCCCTCAGAGAGAGAGCACGGCCCTGCCGCACCTTGACTTCAGACTTTCCAGCCTCCAGAACTGTGAGAGAATAAATTCTATTGCTTTGAACCACCAGGTTCATGGTAATTTGTTACAGCAGCCCTAGGAAACTAACAGAAGGACTGTTCTATCAACTGCAACTATCCAGAGATGGAAAAGGCAGACTTGAAAGGTGGTGAGCCCCCCACCTCCAGAAGTATGCAAGCACAGCCAGAGTGTCCCCAATCCCACCAGTACTCTGAACAACTTCCAGGGCAGGTTCCCACTTAGCTCCCCCATGTGACCTTTCTGTATACAGCCTAGGGAACAGTACCAGACAGGGTTATCATTCTCTTTCCACAGATTTGGAAAATGAGGCAAATAACCTGCCCAAGAGCACAGGTGGTCCATCAGTGCCAGTGGCAGGCCTGGAACCCTGGAATCTTGACTGCCAGTCTGGGGCTCTTTCAGGATCATTGCCCTAAGCCTTCCGTTTGTGCCTTCCCTGTCTCAAGATTCATCTGGGGTTCCATGTCCTGGAAGGCAGAGAAAAACCCAGTCTTCCTGGACCCAGCTGTTTCAGACTGAAAGTGACATCACTGCTGAAAGGCCTTTTCCCAACTCTACCCTGAATCTTTCAAGTGGCACTGTAGGCTCATTGTTCTGACGTGTGTGTCTTGATGGAGTCACCAAACTCTCAGACCACACTTGGCTAAGAGAGAAGCTACACTGGCTGACAGGCCCTTATGAGCACCTACTGTGTGCAAAGCCCTAGCACGGTGAAGGGTGGGGGGTAAAATTCAGGGGAAGGCAGGAGCCCACATCTCCTCGGGGATACAAAGCCTATGCAGATCAGAACAACCAGTAAGATCTCACAGGGTATCCCAGTCCAAGTCTGACCTCCGGCTGGACACCCTAGGCCCCCTTAGGAGGACGGAGGGAGCTGGTAAGTACATAAGAGAGTTGATCTAAGAAAGGCACTAGGGGGTCAGAGCAGTCAGGAGGAACAGACCCAGAAGAAGGAAGGAGAGGAGAGTGGGGGAGGGAAGCAGCAGCTCCTCCTGGTCTCCTGCTCCCTCCAGGCCTCTGGGCCCCAAGGGGAACAGGGGTGCCTCGGGTTGTCCCTCACCCCCACCCCACCTGTCCATGGCACACCTCCTCTCTCCCTGTGTCTGCCTGAGTTGCTGGAGGACTTCACAGAGGCCCCTCAGCTCCAGCACAAACGGAGAAGAGCGAAAGCCAAGTTCTCCAGCCCAGAGGCCCGGCTCTAAATGCTGGATAATTGGCACTGAGCGGCAGAGGGGCACGAGAAATGGGCTTTGAAGTCACCTGCTGTGACTTGTCCAGCAGGAACAATGGGCCACCCAGCCCGTAGAGAGTTGCGGCTCCTTCTAATTAGGTGCCGCTTTGAACACGAAGGCATCAGATTAATGAGGTTTACAGTGCTCGGTTTCACTGCAGGGCGGGCTGCCTCTGTTCTCTGATCGCAGTTTGATGCCAAAAGCTTGTTCTCTAAATCAAAGGTTCTCCTGAAACTCCGCTTTCTGACTTGCTTTGGGTTTCTGCTAGGCACCTCTGCCAGGGAACCAAAAGCCTTTCCTTCCAATCCTTCACCGCGTGGAGCTGACTTTTGTTTCGCTGAAGATGACGTGATGGGGCTGCGACACCTCATGCATCCCACCTAGGAGGGAGGACGGGGTGGCTGGGGCCGCCCCACTTTGCAGAGCGTGCTGGCTCAAGGTCACACAGCCAGCTGGCCAACTGTGCCCAGGCAGCCAGCTCCCCTGACTGCAGGCCCATCCGACTCTGCTCTTGGCAGCTGCGGGCATATGGGCCTCAAAGGCTCCACTGGCCAATTTCCCACCATTGGCACCTGTTCACAAGCCTTAGGGGCCTCTGGTTCACCGATTCTGGGAGAAGATTGAGACATCTGCAGGAGCCAACCTCCATGGCCTTGCTTTCCATCCCTTCTGTTCTGGCAGGACGCCCTCTTCCCCAGCCCCTCACTGGGCCTTTGCTCTCCCAGCTCCCCTCTTCTTTCTCCCATTCCCCCCAGAATACCCCCTCTCTCACCTCCATTTCTCTAAACTCGCACTACCCTTCAAAACCCAACTCCACTCTTGCTCCTCCTTTCCCACCACAGTCACCAGATCTCTTCCCTTCTCCAAGAACTTCCAGCCCCAAATCCCTGTCTGCTTGAACAACACTTCTTGCTCTGTATTCCACTGTTTACTGTCACTCTCTGCTCATTTTTTGTAATGTCTCCCCATGAGACTGTGACACAAAGACAGCATCTGCGTCCCCCACAATAAAGACCAGCTGATGACAAAGATCCTACTCTCCCTTGGCACTCTGGGGGCCACAGGGAGAGAAGACACCATCCTGTCCTCAGTTTCCCCACCTGCTAAATGGGGCTGCTGGGGCATCCAGGAAGACACTGGACAGAAGCATATGTTTTTTGGGGAGACGGGCAGTGCAGGGGGATGGGGTGTCCTTGGGGAGTGTGTGGGAGAAGACAGCAGCCCTGGGGTAGGGGGACAGCCCCTGACAGGGAGGCTGGGGACAACTGGGTCTTGGATAAGTCAATTCCTCTCTCTAAGTCTCAGTCTCGCTATGTGTAAACAGGTTGGCCCCAGGACTCACAGAACGCATTAAAACTCACTCAATCCTCATGACCGTCTTTGGAGTATATGCTGTTATTAGCTCTATTTTACAAATGAAAAAAGGTCCAGAAAAGTTTAAAAACCCAACCTACTGCTGGAGGAGGCAGTACTCAAACCCAGAAAACATGCTGGCCCCAGATTCCAGCCTCTTCAGCGCTCCACTGACTTGCAAGTGGGCCTTACTAAGCTTTGGTAGAGCCTGTTGTTTCTGGAACTTGCTTAACCTCTCTGGGCCTCTGTTTTCCCATCTGAGGGGTGGGCGCGCAGTGACACTTTGCAGATAGTTTCTGCTAGGCCAGGGCGGGCTGGAGTGCTCCCTGCTCTTTGGGCCCCTTGCAGACCTCAGGTCCAAATCCCTCCCACCTGGAGTTCTCCTGCCCCTTTGATGCCCACCCCCTCGGCTGTGCCTCCCCTACCTCTGCCTCTCAACTTCCTGGCCACTTCCCCTCATCCACAGAAGGCTCCCGCCTGTCTCCCCTGCACCTCAACACTTGCCATCCTTCTAGGTGACTTCACCATGCTGAGGGTGACAGGCAAGGGGCTCTCTGCTCCCTGACCACCCGGCTTCAATGACCTTCGGCTTCCATCCCCTCCAGGGTCTATCCCAGGCCACACCCCAGCCCTGTCATCACCATTGAACCTGGTCAAACCTCCCAGCCTGTCCCTGCTCCTCTCCTTGCAGTTCTTTCACTGCATGGAGAGCTCCACACCTCACTCTTCCTCACTGCTTTTCTGTCCTCACTCCCCTGTGCTCAGCATGGGCTCCACGGTCCCTCAGTATAACCGACCCTCAAACACCTTGCAGCCACTCCTCGGCAGTACCTTCACAAAACTCCAACCTGGGTCAACCCAACCAACACCGTTTTGGCCCCACAGCTGGGAAGCCAAATGCCGTGGGAGAAAATGGCCCCACCATGAAGGCTGCACCTTCTGTGAGCTCAAGATCTCAAACCCCCAATGGTACCAGCATTGCCCATGGCCAGCTCGAGTCATTGGCCGGCTCCTTTCCCACGCTGCCACACAGCAATGTCCCCCCTTCTCCACCCTCCTCCTATCCTCCATCTGACCTGTCACCCTCCACTGAGACCTCGCTTTGTTTTCACTGAGGAAGCAAAGGCTGCAAATGTGAGCCCCTCATCTGGCCCTTGGGCATTCTAGAAGCCCACCTGCTTCTGCCTGAGGAGGAGTAACGCCGGCTGTCAAAGGTTAGTTGCTCCACTTGGACTCTGAACCCGTCCTTTCTGGTCCCCAGGAATTTGCTCCCACCATGGTGCTATCTTTCAGTATCACCCATCTGGCGCTCTCCACCACATCCTTCATCCCTCCCATTGCAATCACATCCTGTGTTGGCCATCGATTAAAAATGCCCTCCCCTAATTATGCTGAGTTTTTAAAAAATCAATCTCAGAAGGTTATTTACTATATGATTCCATTTATGTAACATCCATGAGATAACAAAATGATAGAGATGGAGGACAAGTTGGTGGTTGGCAGGGGCGAGGGACAGGGGGCACAGGGAGCCCCCTGGTGAGGTACAAGTCGGTACCTTGATTGTGGTGGCAGCTGCACAAAGCTGTGATAAAATTACACAGAACTATAAGCGCATATATAACTGTGAATCTGACCAAGGTTTGTGGATTGCAACAATGTCAGTTACCTGCCTTTGATATTGCAGGAGAGTTATGCAAGAGGTAGCCCTGAGGGAGGCCGGATGAAGGTATACACAGTGGCACAACCACAGCTGACTTCACCCTTCCTTCTGGAACCCTCCTCAGCTTCTGTGATGCCCCACCGTCCTGGCTCTCCTAGCTCTCCCTGGATGTGCCTTCTCAGCCTGCTCTGCTGGCTCCTTCTCCTCCCTCACCTCTGCCCAGGGGTGAGTGCAGGGTCCAGGCCTCGGTCCTCCCTCCCCACCCATGGTTCTTCCAGGTGATCTCAGTTCTGCCTAGGTGTGTAAACACCCTCCACAGCTGCTGGATCCCACGTCCCCAGCCCCTGCTCTACCCTCTCTCCTGAGCTGCAGGCATGTGAACCCAGCTGCCAATAGGAAGAGGTAGTCAGACACGAACTCCTGTCTGTCTCCCAGTCCTGGTTCTCCAAGGCTCATCCCCATCTCAGAAAATGGCCACAGTGGCACAAGCCAGGAATTAAGGGTTTCCCCTTGCCTGCTCCGTGGCGCTCCCTCTGTCCCCAGTTCTGCCTCCATGATGGTCTGGAATAGTCCACCTCGTCTAGCCCAGTGGCTACCATTTGGGCCCAGGCCTCCATCACTTCTGCCTTACCCTCTTGGCCCCTTCTGCAGCAGCCCAAGAGATACTCTTAAAACATAAATCAAATCCATCGCCACCCTGCTTAACTGCCCCTTGGAAAGCATCCCCAGCCCCAGGGTGCCATATAAATACCCTCATTTGGCACTCCCCTCCCCCACCCCTACCACCACTCTTCTTTAGCCACTTAGCCTCCTCTTCCCCACTCAGGGCCCTCCCACAGGGGCTTCCCCCACCTGTAGGTGTCCTGATCCCTCATCTCACCAGGGGCCCCTTCACCCCATCACTGAACCATTAGTGTTTTTGAATCCCCACGTGCCCCACCAGCTGAGGGGCTTGCACGGGGCTCCTGGTGCATGGGAGGCTCCGTCACACCTGCTGAGTGAACGGACCAGCTCCCCCTCTCCTCCCTCCCGGCAGCCTCTTTCTGCCTCCTGGGAGGAAGCTGGCTCACCTGTGCACAGGGGAGGGTGCGCACGTCTCTATACACCCACCTACTCCTCTCTCCCCCAAACAATAACTGATACCCAGATGACTCGAAGACATGATAATTTGCCCACGTCTTGGCTGGGAGCTGCTTCCAGCAGTAAAAGTTTGCTATTTTATGGCCCCGAGAAGACATCAGCCATAACGTGCTAAAATTATCACCTAGTGGTGTCATTTGTTTAAATACTCTGGAAACCAAATACTCTGGGGCTAAGCACTATTCCCAATGGTACTAGGTGCTGACGGTGGGCCTGGCTATCTGGAACACTGAGCTCAGGAACTGGCCCACTGGAGCTTGGCCTGGCCTACTCTACAGGGTAGCTGTGGTCACATGCAGGATGTGGCAGTGCCACTCTTCGTGGCCAGCACACAGCAGGTGCTCACTGCGGGGCACCCTCTGTCTCTTTCACACATGAGTGGGGCAATAGGAGGAGATGGAGCAGCCCTACTGAGTGTGGGCCCACCAGGCAGCATCAGGACTACGGCACATGGCTGGAGGGATCTGAGGGGTGGATTGTGACAACCAGATTTGGGCTTAGCCTGAATATCAGAATGACTGGAATCATATGAAATGTCATGAACTGTCCTGAGTGGTAGTAAGCTCCCCATCACCAGAGGTGTCCAGGCAGAGCAGGACATGGAAGGGAGAGGTTCTGGACTGACCACTCTTCTCCAGCCTGCAATGCTAAAACTAGGGCCACAAGTGGAGTGGTGCTCCAGGGTTAAACAGACAATAATTCAAATCCCACCTCTTCCACTAACTGCTTGGGTGACCCTGGGTAAGTCACCTAACAGTGTTCAGATACAGTTTCCTTTTCTCCACAAAGAAATAACATATACAAGAAGTCTGTGTGCAGTATCTACTAGCACTAGCCCACCTTCTCCCTGTGTTGGAGCCTATAATAGCTCCCTACTTCCCTCTGAATCAATGCAGACACCTCCACTGTGCCTTGGAACTCTTCAAATATCCTTCCTGCCAGTCCCCAACAGGTACCCAGGTCTATCCTCCTCTCCATCCATCCAAGGCCATGTACTAGTGCCACCTCCTCCAGGATGCCACCCTGGCTCTGATGGGTGCTGGGCTCCTCCTCACTTGCAGGCTGTGCACACATCAGGTGATCAAGGCTGGTGGGCCTGGGCAGGCTGGTGGGCCTGGGCAGGTGTGCCTAGTATGTCTCTGGTATCTCATGGCTAGGGGAGGGAAACATGCTGTGTGTGAGTGTGTGTCCTACAATAATGGTAGCAAATATTTAACAATGCATTTACTATGTGCCAGCCACTTTACAGGCAGCTCATTCAACCTGCACAACAAAGCTGTGAGGGAGGCACTATTCTGAGCCCTATTTTATAGAAAGGGGGACTAAGCACAGAGAGGTTCAGTGACTTATGAAAGGTTGCACGGCACTAAATGGCAAAGCCAGATTTGCACCCAGGAAGTGTGGCTCAGAGTCTCTGCTCCTAACACTGACTCTGCACCACTTGGCCTTTCAATGCAGATGCTGCTCCCCACTTTGGCCCCTTTCACTAGTCCTGCGGAGGGTCAGGAGTTATCCCAGGTGAAAGGTTGGCAGTGCTCCAGAACCCTGGAGGCAAAGACACATGCAGAAATACACACACACATGCCCATGGGGCTTTAGTAAACACACAGACTCAGGCACACATGTGTGAGTGAAGAGTCATCCACTATGGTCAGTTCCATTGCCTGAGAGTCTCTAACCTCTCCTCCTCAAGCCAGAGTGTGCAGGAGAGTGATCGGGGACAATCAGGCACTGCCCACCTCTGCTGTCAAGTCTGTCCTAAATGTTAAATCGAATCCCTGTCCACACCTGTGGCAAGATCCCTTTGTATAGGTGGTGCCCTTGAGGCTCAGAGAGGGTTGGACATTCTCCCTAGGTCACACAGCAAGTCAGGGCCTAGGGAGTTCCCAGCAAATGCTTTTTCACATCACCCCAGGATCCCCTCCACAATCTCCAATTCCAGACATTTCCTCGATTCTTACTTGCTTTGAGCTGGACAATAATGTAAAGACAGAGATGAAGACAAAACAAGAAGAGAAAGAGGGGAAACAAAAGAGAGGAGAGAAACTCAGGAGGAGAGGAGAGAAACTCAGGAGGAGAGGAGAGGGGGTGAGAAGGAGAGAAAGGCTGGGCATCGAGCCTCAGGGTGCCTGGCTCAGCAGCCTGCTCCCCAGCCCCCTCGCCCACCTGCCGCTGCTGCTGCTGCAAGGAGTGCAGTGAGGCGGGGGTTAACTCTCTGCTGTGGAGCAGAAAATGAGGTTCCAGTTATTAGTTGATTTATTGCTCTGTCCTCAATCTGCGCTCAGGTCCTGGAAGGAAATGTTCCACTCGAAAGCATTAAGCGTCTTCAAAGAGCAGAGGCATTAAAAATTGAAATCATAAAATAGACACGTAAATACAGTGGAGGTGAGTGCAGGGCAGCCCCTAGGCAGGCTGAGGTGGGGGTGGCCCAGGTCGCAGCCAGCCTATGTGGCCATCGTATGCACGTAGGAGCCAACTGTGTCTACTGAGGCGAGGGGGGTGTTCCCACCCAGAAGTGGCGCCCTAGCATCACTCACAGAGCCTGAAACCCCGCCATTAGCACACCAGGTCTTAGAGGGTTGGAACTGCCCTCTTTGAAAACACAATTCCCTCTTGGTAAAGGGTCATAAGCTCAGCCTCAGAGCCTGCAGATAATGGGGGAGAGGAATGCAGACGGAAGGCTGGGAGGGCCCAGCTGACTTTTGTTTCAGCCATTGTGCTGGTGGGAAAAGGAAGAGGCAGTCCTGGGGACTGGGGCAGGGCAGCTCCCACCGTGCCACTGCCCAGCAGACAGGGCAGGCCCTGCGACTCTGGCCTTGCTCAGCATTGTTCAGGCCCACTGAACAGCTGGGGTTTGGAAGGCCCCCTGTGCCCCACAGCCAAGCTGGACCTTGGACAAGGCAGAGCTTCCCCAGGACTGGGGGCCCATTGGGCTGGGAGCAGGGTCCAAGGCCTGCCTGGAAGCCCGCACCAAGAGGAAACTCACTACCAGCTAGAGAGATGGTGCCACCCACCCTGGGAAAGGTAGACTCCCCACGCCTCTGATTTGTCACCACCCGCCTAGAGAGGCACCCTCTTCTAGGACTCATAGAGGGGCCTTACCATGTCCTTCAGCTGCACATACAGATCTACAGGGGAAGTTACACATGTGTGAAAATGTAGAGACAGAACTGAAGAAAAGCACCCCAGACACACACGTGTTAAACAGCCACAGGCACACACGCACATGCCCATGCATGTGGGTACACAGGAGCATGCCCGCGCATGCATGTGCATGTGTGTGACTATGTGCATGCACTCGTCCACATGTGCACATGCATGTGCCAACACCTGCACACATGGACAGGCACACCCACCCACACATACAGGTTCACTGTGTGCATGCACATGTCAACACACGTGTGTATGTATGTGCCCACGCATCCACACATATTGGCATAGGCACATGCCCACACACAGCAAGCCTCTGAACCCCAATATCATGTCCCAAAGATGTAGGCCAAGTCTGAGGTCTTCTCATGAGAGAGGGCAAGGTCTAGGGACCCACTAGCAGTGGGGACTTCTCAACCTTAGACCCTTGGCCTTGGCCTCCCTCATAATCCCCTGGGGTCAGGAGGCCTGGTCTCTGTGCCTTCCTCAGACCCTGGTTCCCAGCTATGTGACCATGGACAAGCCCCTGCCCCTCATGGCCCACACGCACCCTGACAACAACAGCCTCTTCCCCAACCAGGTGGTATAACTGAGAACCTCCTGACTAGCAGCAAGAGAGGCCAGGACTGGGCTGGGGATGGAGGGGAGCCAAGGAAGATGGGCAAGGCCCCAGTCTGTGTCGGGGGACAGGGCACTGGTTGGCATGAGCAGAACAGGGCATGGCAAGGAGGGGGCCGCAACAACCACCTGGGGAGGGGGCGTCCCACAGACAGCTGGGGCCTGGGAGGAGGGGTGGCAGCCAGCTCCCCCATGCCAGGGGCTCTGGCAGTGATGTCTCCTATGACCCTCTCCTCACTGCCCCCCAGCTCTCTCTCAGCCTCTCAGGGTAGTGTCCAGGGATGAGAGTTCTACAGGACTGGAACAGTGGGCAGGTATGTAGTGGGGAACCCCACGAAGTCTCCTGCCAGCACCAGGCACACTTGCGCTCGGGGCCTGTGGGACCCCACCTCCACTCAGTCCTCTCAGGAGGAGGAACAGTGGTCAGCTGAGATGCCCTCTCCTCCCTGGGCCTAATCGCCCTTCTCTGTGCAAGACCATCCCCTCTTCAGCCCTTATGGGCCTCGGCAGACCACAGAGTCACACTGCTCCTGAACCACGCCAGTTTTCTGAGACCAGAGGTGGAAGACAACCGCCTCGGGGCAGAAAAAGATGGGGAGGAGCGGTGGTGGGAGATAAACGGGAGTGGCCACTACCCAGCCCCCCTACTCCCTGCGGCATAAGGTGGCCCGGACGTCTGACTTTTCAAGGGAGTCCAGAAGGCTGGCTTTGAAGGGAAACCTCCCAATCTTGCAACAACTTATGGGCTGGGATTTTTGCTATACTCTGTGGCTAGAACACACACACGCATATGTGTATTTGCACACTCACATCTAATTTACACACTCGTTCACACATTCACATGCATAGTACATTCACACATAAACACATTCACGCCCACTTATACACTCACACACAACATGTACTCAGTTACACATGCACAGACACACACACACACACATATCCATGGGACACATCCTGCCTCTGAGCCACCCTTTGTGGTCTCTGATGTAGGCAAAGATGAGGAACTGAGACAGGGAGGCTGTGCTCAGAGTCACAGAGCGAGGTGGCGGAGGAGCTGGGCCTGGAACACTGCTTCCCCAGTGTCCCCTTCCATGGGTGTCACCCCTCCCTCACAACTTCCCACCTGCTTCCCCGCCTCCTGCGCCTCACTGATGCCAGGTCTCAGCACCCATATCACAGCTGCCTCCACTTTATTAAGGACCCTGCTCTTATTACCCTCCCCCCACTACACCCCCTCCTTCCCCAGCCTCCACACCAACCCACCAAGGCCCAGGGGAGGGCCAGTCCTGCAGCTCCACCCACCTCTCCACTCCAGAACCACTCCTGGCCCAGCAGCTCATTCCCCCACATGCACTTTTTCTTAATTGGGAGCTCGTTAATTATCCCCATGCTTTCCAGAGGAAATAAACAGCAATTAGAGAAATAAGTGGTATTTTTATTCTCCAGCAGAATCAGTAGCTTGGGGCCCCAGCCTGTCCGCACCCCCGTGGCCGGTCCAGCCACCTGCCAGGTCCACCCACCTGTCCCTCTGCCCACGTTCATCCCACATGTGTGCAAGCAACGTGCCTGCCACCAGGCCACCCCGGCAGCAGGTCGCCTCTTGGAATCTGCGTGAAGAACCATAAATTGCTGAAAAAGGGCCTCCTTCCCTGTGCAACAGAAGGTTAGAGTGTTTAAAGAGAGCAGTGGAACTGTTTTTATTAATCAGAACTGCTATAAAGAAAGCATTTTAATTAACATAATTATCCCGATTGAGAAAAGCAGTCCTTACCCCATAGATACTTTTCAGACTAAAGATGCAGGCTGTCACATCAGTCATAATTAAGTCAAGTGAGCTCTTTTTTTTTTCTCTTGCTCTCTTCCCCTCTCGGGCATCTGCTCCTCCCGGGTTAGATCTCAGACTGCGGACAAGGCAGAAGTGACACCTCCGGGAGTCCCACCCTCACACCCAGCTGCCTCTTCAGCTAAATTCCAGAGAGGGGCTCCCAGGCCCTGGCCAGCACCGTCACCCCCTCCTGTGCCGTGGCTGGCCTCAGCATGGCGCCCCCATCTCTTGGAGGGGGAAGAGCACCCACCTCACCCCCTCATCCCTCCACCTCCAGCCCAGACACCTGCAGGGACTTTCCTGGGTCAGCAGGTCCAGAGGGATGCTGGGGGGTGGAGGAGACAGACAGCCAGGGGCACACCAGAGTGTTGCCCCAGTCCAACCCACCAGCCCCTTCCACCTGGATGCTCACGTTCACCCCAACCACCTTCCCAGTCCACTCTTGATTCTGATTCAGGCCATTCCCCCTCGTGACAGCCAGAAATCTGTCCATACCACATATCCATGTGGAATTCACCCTGCCCCAGTTAACCCCCTTCGTGGCCCTCACGAAGGCCTGGCCCAGCCCCCTTCAGCCACATCTCCCACTACACCTCCCTGCGCTGGCTCCACCCCAGCCATTCCGGCCTTTCAGAACCCCCTTGAGCCTCTGCCACAGGGCCTTTGTATGTGCTATTCCCTCTGCCTGCTGCCCCCATCCCTCCAGCCACCACCCACACATTCATCCTGCAGGCTCAGCTCAGACGTCACCTCCTCGGGAAGCCTCCCCTCCCTCCCCAACCTGGCCGATGCCCTCTAAAATCCTCTCATGGCACCCCACGCCTGCCCCCTTAGCAGTAGGTACACAGCAGCCCCACAACTTCGCTGTCACTTTAATTTCCCTTGTCTCCTCCATTCAACTATAAGCTCCACAAAGCAGCCAGAGACTTTGTACTCCTTTTGGTTTGTTTGATCATTTGATTATGTTTTTTGTTTGTTCACTGTTGTATCCCCAGTGCCTACCATGGTGCTCAGCTTGTGGTAAGCCCAGGCCTGCCCTAGGTCCTGAGAATGTCTGTTTTGAGGTGGGACAAGGAGGGGCGAGAGAAATACAGGAGTACAGTGTGTCCCCCTTGGGCATGAGGGGCTGGACTGGGGACAGCTCTCAGGATGTGTGACCTTGGAACTTTCATTGCCCCCTCTGGGCCTCAACTTCTCCATCTGTGAAATAGGCAGCCTGCAGCAGGTAACTTTCTCTGCCCCCCACTCCCACCCCACCTCATCTCACCCCGACCTCTAACACCCCTCAAAGCTCCAGAAGACCCTCCTTCTTCCCCTGCAGAGCTGGAGATGCTGACAAATCCACCTGCACGCCGAGTACCTGCCACCTTCCGGGGTTGCCCAGGGAGGGTAAGCCTGGGTGCTCGCTGCTCCCCGACCCCCCCACCAGAACCTGCAGGGTGACCTGTGTGTAGGTGACACCACAGCATATTTCACCCCAACATGCTGCAGTTCCCTCCCTGAAAAGGTGCTTATTTTTTAGTACATCTTAAATAGGAGCCTGCGAAGTGTGTTGTCAGCGCTTTTTAAATGGCTTGTTAAATGCCCCCATAAAGCTCAGCACACCGGCCAGAGGAGACAGCTCACCTCTGGCCCCAGTGCAGTCTGGACACCCTTGAAGCCTGTGATCCAGGCACACAGACATGCTGAGCCTCCGGGCTGGACTCGGGGTCGTAAGGAGGCCTGAGAACTCGCCTCGCCTCAACAAAAATATGCCAGGAGCTCTCCCCCATCCCAGGGCCACAGGGCTTGGTGACAATTTAGGGATATCAGAAGGCAAATTTGGGCCTTGCCTGGCAGAGGAAAGTGAGATGAACACCAGCTCTGTAGTCAGGTGGCCCAGGTTCAAATCCTGCTTGGCCACTTACCAGTCGTGTGACCTTGGGCCAGTGACCAAACCTCTCTGGGCCTCGAGTGTCCTCGTCTATAAAATGGCAATGCTAACTCCTATCTCGATGCTATTTTGAAGGGCAAATCAGATAATGGGTAGCAAGTGCCAGGTAATATTTTATTTTTAAGGTGTGATAATGTATTATGATCATGTTTTTTAAAGGGTCCTTATCTTTTAAAGATGTACACTGAAATATTTATGGACAAAATTATACAACGTCAAAATAACCCAGTGGTGGTGGAGAGTGAGTGGGTACAGGGGACACAAGTCTGGCCATGAGTGGATGCTCATGGATGGGGATACAGGGTTAAACAGACTAGTCTCTCCACTTTCATGTAGGTTGACGCTTTCACACCAAACAAGCACCCAGGCATCAGTGGGTCCTGGCTAAACCAGGGAGCATTCTCCCAGCCTCAGGAGCCTCCAAGCCCTCACAGAGTAAGATTCAGCACCAGGAAGGGGAGTGCCAGGGGCTGAGCCTTCACAGAGGCCCCCTGGAGGCTCCCACAGTCCACAGAAGGGAAGACAGGCAGATGAGGGGCCCTTATAGTTCGGACGCCTGGGAGCCCAGAGGCTGGCAACCTGTTTTAGGTCAAGACACCGCCGTCCCAGCTGTGTGACCCAGGGACCATGACTTTCCCTCTCTGAGCTCCAGGTTCCCGTCGTTAAAAGGAGGATGGCAGTATCACACCCACCCCCTCTCCACCCTGCCCTGCCCCATCACGGGCGTCACTGAAGGGATTAAGTGTGAGGACAGTATAGCCACACAGCAGTGAGCCCAGCCTGAGGCAGGTGCTCAACCCACCTTGGACTCCCCTGCCTTCCTCAGCAAACGTAAATACAACGTTGTCATCTACTGAATGCTGTGGTGGGCTGACCTCCTCCTACTGGGTACCAATGCAAACCAGGCCCACCCGGCCCTCAAGAAGCTCCTGAGAGAAAAGTCATTTTTAGTGGCCAGGACAAAAGTGGAGGATAACAATAATAAAAAAAATAATAATGATGACAAGGGCTGACTTCTACTGAGCACTTTCGACGTGCCTGGCACCACATCACGGGTTTGCCAGCACCTCTAGTTTGATCACTACCACCTAGGAGGTACATGGCATCACTGGCCCCTCTTTTCATTGAGGAAACTGAGGCTCAGAGAGAGGACGTTGACACAAGTGGGTGCGGGGCCAAGTCTGAGCCCAGGCCACCCGAGGCCAGGCCAGCAGGGCAGGGAGAGGCTAGCCCCTGTACCTGGGCATCCCAGAGGGGCCCGCAGCAGACAGTGCCAAGTCCGGGAGCCTGTGGCCCAGCTGCAGCGAGCCCTCTTCAGGCCTCAGTTTCTTCACCTGTGAAACGGGGGCAGGAAGACTCCAGCCCCACCCGGCAGGTACCAGGGGAAGGTGGCACAGGTGGGAGAGGAGGCAACAGCCCAATGGTTCCACACAGCAGAGGCGGCTGCGAGGTAAGTTGGGGCGCGGGGGCGGGAGGTGAGAGAACCAGACAGATCTCCCAGGCTCAGCTTGGGTGCTGTGATATTTTTCCCCGGTTGTATTTTTAGTTGGACTACTTTCTCTCCCCTCCCCCTGCCTCAGTAGGAGGAGGAACACAGAAATAGCCGCTGTGCGTGTCTGAGCCGGGCTATATATAGTGGGCACAAAAGCCAGCCACCCAGGGCTTCTCCCACTCTCTGCTCCTGGAAGAGGAGCTGGGAGGGGGTAGGAGAGGCCCCTTTCTCTTGTCCAATTGCCCCAGGGTCTGCTCAGCCCCACCGGCTTCCTCCAGTCCCACCACCCCCACTCACCTCAGCACACGCATGTGCACACACACGTGCACATGTGTGGCTGACGACTCCCTGCACTGACCCAGTCCTGGGGCTTTCGAGACGGCCCAGAGCAATGGACATGGCCTGACGCAGGGAGGGTGGGTGAGTCGAGGTTGGCGAGAAGATGACTCCCAGCACCTAACGGTGGTAATGCTCTCAGCCTCAGCTTGCGGGTCTGTAAGGCGGGGCCTCATCAAGTCTGTGGATACTCAGACACTTCAGCATCTTTAGTAGAAGACAGAACTAGTGTCCGACACATTCCCCAATGTTCAGATGGGGAAACTGTGGGCCAGGACTGGCAAAAGGTCACCAGCAAGTCTGCGGCAAAGCCACTTTCTAGCTTCAACAGCATCTCTCCAAGCTCAGTTTCCTCATCTGTAGAGTGGGTTGCTATGAGGTTTGGATGAAGTGAGGCACACGAAGGCCTAATAGGGGCTTCCATAACTAGGAAGAGAGCCGCAAGCTCCTAAGGGCAGCAAGTAACTCAGAGTCTCCTACTACCTCCCTTGGCCAGAGTCCCCCCCACCCCACTGGGCCAGGGCTCCAGCATCATGGCCAGGGGCTGGTCCGTTTCCCCCACCCCAGCCCACCCAGCCTGCCCTGTCAGGTCTCTGAGAAATCCCCAGCCAGATCAACCACATTCAACCTGTGGCAGATATCAGCAACTGCTCTCTGGATGGCACGTGGACCCTGTCACTACCTACCCCGGGAGAGCCTGAGATGAAGGCCTGGCCTTCTCCCAGGCTCCCTGCTGGTCACACTGGCTGTAGTGAAGATCAGGGTGGAAGAATTTAACTCCCACACCCACATGCTCCAGATGGTGAGCTCCTTCCTGGGTGTCCAAAGCTGCTTTGGGTGTGCCCAGTCCAGAGGCAGGTCTAAAGAAGCTTTGCTGATTTCCTGCCCCAGGATCTGATAGGATAAAGAGCTCTGAATGGGCAATTCAGCCATGTGAGCTTGGAAGCATCAGTTTCTCCATTTGTACTGACTCCCTACAGAGGGATTTAAACCCATCATCTTGTTTAACCCTCACACCTTCCTATGAGAAGAAAACAATGGTCATTTTGCAGATGGAGAAATCGAGGCAGAGGGCAGGGAAAAGGCCAGCCTGGGTCATACAGAAAGCATCAGGCAGAGCTTGCTAACCCCGGGGCTCCATGGACAGCTCTGTCAGAGGTGGACCCTGTGTCTGCCAGGCCTGGGAAAGCCAGGACATGAGCTTGGAACATGGACTCCTGTTTTAACAACTGGCTTGAAAGTTCCTGAATATGTGCCAATGGGCTCGAGAGAGAGAGCCAGTCTGAGCCCAAGGTGGCTCCAGCAGAGCACTGCCAGGGGGAGTGTGGGGGAGCGGCCACTTTGCCTCTGCTCCTGCAGCCATCCCCTGCCACTGAGTTTTTGAGCCCAAGTGCAGAACTTCATTTTTCCAGCTGTGAGATCCCATTTGGTTTGGCGGGTTTTAGCCCAGAGCTTCCATTGGCTGAACAACCAAGGTGAGAACCGCCTCTCATTGGCAAATGGGGTACTCTGCACATTCACCTGAGTCACAAGATTAGGGCAGGATGAGGCCAGAGCCCAAAGGTACCCCCACTGAGATTCTCCCACAGACCAATGTCCAGTATTGACTCTTTGGGCCTATTGGTCCTGCACAAGTCCTGAGTGGACTAGACACCTGTGTCTTGGCCCCATCAGGGAGCTCCTGACCCAACCCAGAGGCCCCTGCAGCGCTGGAGATGGGTGGGGAAGAAGTCTTCATCTGCAGTGGGTGGGCTGTGAGCCCCCTGCCCTACAGGCAGCCAGCCCTGCCTGACTTGGCCTGGTGCAGCAGGGCCCAAAGAGGGAGAAGGGAGGACTCAAAGCCAGAGCAACAGCCATCACGCAGTAGGAAGGGATACAGGAGTCCTCTCCTCAGTGAGGCACCCAGATATACAGACACTGTACAAGGAAGAATGCACTTGTGGGAGCTGCGGCCTCTGTTCAGTTTCTGGATTTCAACATGCAAAGGAACAAAGGTAGACCCTTACCTTACAAATATACAAAAATTAACTCAAAATAGATGAAAGACCTAAATATAAGACCTGAAACTATAAAACTCCTAGAAGAAAACGGGAGAAAACACTGGATTTGGCAATGATTTCTTGCATATGACACCAAAAGCACAGGCAACAAAAGCAAAAATAGACAAAAGAGACTACATCAAATGTAAAAACTTCTGCTCTGCAAAGGAAACAATCATGAGTGAAAAGGCAACCTATGGAATGGGGGAAAACATTGGCAAACTACATATCTGATAAGGAGTTCATATCCAGAATATGTAAAGAACTCCTGCAACTCAACTACAACAAAAATAATCCAATCAAAATGAACAAAAGACTTGAATAGACATTTTTCCAGAGAAGATATACAATTGGCCAATAAGCACATGAAAAGATGCTCAACATCACTAATCAGCAGGGAAATGCAAATCCAAACCACAATGAGATATTGCCTCACATCCGTTGGGATGGCTGATATTAAATAAAAAGGCAGAAAATAACAAGCGTTGCTTCTGAGGATGTGTAGAAATGAAAACCCTTGTGTACTGCTGGTGGGAATGCAAAATGGTGTAGCCAGTATGGAAAATAGTATGGGGGGGGGGTCCTCAAAAAATTAAAAATAGAATTATCATATGATCTAGCAATCCCACTTCTGGGTGTATATTCAAAAGAATTGAAAACAGGATCTCAAAGAGACATTTGCACACACATGTTCACAGCAGCATCATTCACAATAACCAAAGGGTAGAAGCAGCCAAAATGCCCATCAACAGATGAATAGAAAACAAAATGTGTTATATACATTCCATACAATGGAATATTATTCTGCCTTAAAAAGGAAGGAAATTCTGTCATATGCTACAACGTTGATGACCCTTGAGGACATTATGCTAAGTGAATAAGCCAGTCACAAAAAGACAAACACTGTATGATTTCACTCACATGAGGTATCTATGATAGTCGAACTCTTAGAAATATAAAGTAGAATGGGGGTCGCCAGGGACTCGTGCGAAAAATGAGAGGAAGTTGCTGTGCAATGGGTACGGAATTTCATGCAAGATGGAAAAGCTCTGGAGATCTGCTGCACAATAAGGTGCACTGTTCACTGCTATACTGTGCACATAAAAATGTCTAAGACGGTCAATTTCAAATGTTTTTTACCACAATAAAAAGAAAGAAAGAAAGAGCTTCATCTCCATCCTATACATGAGGAAACCAGCACTCAGAGAGGTGAAGTAATTTACCCAAGGTCACACAGCTAGTAGGTGGCAGCATGGATTCAAAGCCTTTTATTTTTTTCTTTGGCAGCTGGCTGGTACAGGGATCTGAACCCATGACCTTGGTGTTGTAAGGCTGTGTTCTAACCAACTGAGCTAACCCACCAGCACTCTCAGATTCAAAGCCTTTTAGTCTGACTCCTGAGGTCACTGCACATTCCTCTGAGGAAATGGCCAGGGCTGACACATGGACACACAATGCGGGTTTTTGGAGGAGACAAGTCTTACCATGGATCTTAAAATGGGACAAATGACTTTGCAATGAACTAAGGGGCAGTTCCCTGGGAGAAAAGTAGGAGGCTCCTCAAACTGGGTCTCTGCAGAGAAGACCCCCCCCCCAAGTCAAGGCTATGTCTCCTCCCTTAGACTGGCCTCCCTGACTGCCTGCTTGGCAGAGATGGCCCCTGGCTGCCTTCTGCCTCCCAGTCCAGCCAGGCCTGGTGGTAATGGATTCTGCTCAGTGCAAGCATTTCAGGCAGCGGTCTCTCCTGCTGCCCAGCAGTGTGATTAATGCTCAGACTGCGAGTAGCCCATTTGTGACAGCCGCGCCACATGCCCCTCAGCCCAGGGCAGGTGGGCTGCACCAGGGCCTGCTGAGTCCCAGCCCCTGGAACCCACCCAGTTCCCAGCCAGGCCAGAGACTAAAGCCTCATCTCAGCTGCTGAGGGTTGGATGCTGGAAGCGGGTGCTGCAGAGGAGGGCCTGAGCGATGGCCACACCTAGAAGAGGGCTTTCTGCAGCCCTCACTGCCTCACCCCGACCCCTGCTCTTCATCTCCAGGTAAGGGCCTGAGGGTAGCTCCAGCTCCAGCTCCAGGGTCACATGGACCCCTGCCTGCCCACTCCCTCCCAGCCATGTGACCTCAGGCAGGTCCCATCCCCTCTGGGTCCCTACTTCCACATCTGTAATATGGGTGTCACCCTCTTCCCTCACCAGCCCTCCAATGCTTGAATGTAAGGGGAGCATCATAAATGGGGGCCCTTCCCTTTCTATTGAATCCAGACTGCCTGGGTTCAAATCCCTGCCCTGCTGCTTACGGACTGTGCAACTTTGGGCAAGTTACTTAATCGCGTTGTGCTTCAGTTCCTTCTGTGAAAACAGCTTGGATCATGGTGAGGATTAAATAAATAAATATTTGTAAAATGCTTAGCACAGCACCTGGCACACAGCAGGCACCGTGGAAGCAGGAGCTGCTGTTACTGTCATAGATATTTCACAGGGCTGTTCTGAGGTCTGGATGCGGCCAAGTATATGCAAGACATTCTGTACACTGGAAAACCTACCCCCTGTGATTGCTGGATTCTCTTTAACCCTTCTTCCCTGCAAGGCTTTACAGCACTCCCACTTCCTCAAGAGCCCAGCTGACACTGGGAGGGAGGCAGGGAAGACTCCATCCTGCTTTTGATCAGCTCAGGGGTCAGTGGGGAGGTGAGGCTGGCACACCTGGATCAGCAAACCCCTGCAGAGGTGGGCCGAGGAGGAGGTGCAGCGGAGCCCTAAGGGCTGAACCAGAGGCCAGGTGCAGAGAGCCACAGCCAATGCTCAGGCAATGAGGAGACACTGAGTGTTCCTGAGGAGGGAGCAGAGCAGGCAGAGTGGGCCTTAGGCCCAGGCCTGCACATATGCAGTCACAGCTGGGCAGGAGAATCCAGAGCTGGGAGCTGGGGGAGGAGAGAGGGGCGGGGAAGGGGAAACAAGCATCAGGGGCTGTGGCCCAGAGCCTACCCCACACCTCCTGGCTAGATGGTCATTGCCCTGGGCCCCAGGATCACTCTGTGCAGGAAGAGGGTCTCCCTGCCTGGAGCTGGCCAGCCCCCAGACCCAGATCAGGCAGCTGACCTCCATTCTCCAAACTCTGAGCTGTCATGGGATGCAGAGATGGCTGGACAGACATGGCCCCTGCCTTGGGCTGGCCAATATCTTGAGAGGAAACAGCACCGCACGCCTCCTCCATCTCCTGTGGCCGGACAGGCCTGAGTTCAGGCCTGGCTCCCCAGCCTCCCACCTGTGTGGCCCTGGGCACATTTCTCAACCTTGCTGAGCCCTAGCTTCGTCATGCATAAAGTAAGAAGGATCATGCACCCCCACGGGGGAGCTGTAAGGAGGAGGTGGATCACAGCCTTAAAACACCGGCACATAGTAGGTAATCAAAACTCCTTCTGGGCCTCAGTTTCCCCATCTGTGAAATGAAAGGGTGGAAAGAGATGGTCTATCAAGGCCCTTTCCCACCAGACCATGCCTCTGGAACTGGCCCAGAGCTGCCCTGGAGAATGGGGAGGTGGTCCCAGAAGGATCAGACCTTGCCCTGATGCCTGCTCCGTCACTGTTCACCAAGTCTTTCCTCTCTGGGTTCAGGTGACAAGTGTGAATGACAAGATGATACAGCACCCACTCGTCAGGTCCCTGTTCGGCTCCAACCAAGGACTCCAGGTTCTCTGTTCCCATCTCCAAGCTGCAGTCTTGGAGTAAACTTAGTGCAAACTTCTAGTCTCCACTAGCCAGGCTGCCGCGGGAGGGCAGTGGCCTACTGTGTCCCTTTCCCCCAAAACCCCTCCTCCCGAGAAACTCACTCCTTCTCAGGGACTGTATGTTGCTTTGCTCCTGTGGACAGTGTGAATCTCATAACTGATATTTCCTTTTTCATTCTGACCACCAGGAATCACAGGGCCAAATATTCAGCCCAGCATCAGACCCTATGTGTCCATGTTCTAGTGTTCCTGAGCCTTTTTTTCCTATTACATCCTATTTTTCCCTGCCTTGGATTATGTCCATTTTAGTATCACACATATTCTTGGAAGCTCTCACAAATACTTGATGGAATAAGAAGGATATCCATATACAAATAGTTAACATGTAAAATGGAAACCCCCACCCCACCGCCACACACGGCTGCTCCCCAGGTAATGGAAAACTCAGGGCCTGAGTTCTGGGGGAAGGAGGGGGTTCTGGGGGGTGGGGGGGAGGCTGGAGCAGGCACCAGCCCAGTCCCTCTTGGCTCTGGTGTCCAGTTGCACGTAGAAGCAGGGAAGGCCCTGCTCTTACCCCAGAACATTCTACAGCCCTGCTGATAACAACACTGACAACTCTGACTGGAATTTATTGAGTGCCTACTACATACCAGGCATCACTCCCAGTGTAGTACATGAATAGTCCGTTTCATCCTCTAGTAGCCCTGTGAGGGGGGTTCTACTATCATTCTCCCTTTACCAGATGGGAAAACTGAGGCACAGAGAGCTTAAGTAACATGTCTAAGGTCACACAGCTGGTAAGTACCGGAGCTGGGATTCACACCAGGCTGTCTGACTCCACAAACCAGGCTTTTAACAGTTATCTATACTGCCTCGGGGGCTTGGCAGTAGAAAGGATGTTTGGCCAGAAGGCTGGTAGATGGAAGGGGGCTCCACATGACATCTCAGGCCTGAGACTGAGAAAGTCCAGTCCCTGCCACCTACCCGCCCTGTGCAGGAGCTGCCCCTGCCTCCCCGTCCCTCTGTGTCTGCTGGCCCAGGCTCTCCCCTTCCCTCAGACAGGCAGACAGGGTCACCAGACATCCTGGGGGATAAAAGCTGGACTTTGGCAGCAGAGTGGCCCAGGACCCTTCTGAGCCTCAGTTTCCACATCTATAACGTGGGAACAGTGAGGAGCTGCTGCAGGTTCAGTTCACGTGATGTGTCCCCAATGCTTCCCTCACTCCTGGCTGCAGCAGGGCTGGATGATGGTGCTGGGGCAGGGTCCTGGCTCCTCGGGGCGTTGAGGGGCTGTGTGGGGACTGCCCACTGGGCAAAACCAGAGCTGGGCCCCCCAGTCCCCTCCCCACCAGCTGGGTCAGAATCCTGCCCTATAGCTGCCAAGCTGTGTGACCTTGGTCAGGTCGCTCCACTCCTCTGGCCTTAATTTCCCCTACTGCAGAATGGGGATAACAGAAGAATGATCATTTACTCATGCTTGGCACATAATGTCTTAGCCACTAATTATTTTTATCATCCCAGGGTGACTTCTAATCCCCCTCAGCAGGCAGGCTGCAGCAGGGGCTGGGCGGAGTAATGGGAGGCACGTGTGGGAGGACAGGCTGGGCTCAGGCTCCATGTGGAAGCCACCCCCAGGTGCCAATGCTGTAGGAGGTGACAGAGAGCAGCCCCACTGCCCTAGTTTCCCAGACAGCGTCCCGCTGAAGTCGGGGGAGGCCTTCAGCACACAGAGGCACACACACACGCATGCCCATCCGGGCCCATGCACGCCCATGCCTGGAACAGCCAGAGCCTGGCATTAGAGCCAGGCCCATTTCTGATGCCCTGCAGCCCCTCCAGGGCACAGGACACAGGTGGGCTCAATCCCAACTTTGCCTCTTCTGCAACCTAGGTTAGCTTGCCTCCCCTTTATGGGCTTCCATTTTTCACGTGGGTAGAGGGATAAGAGCATCCTTCTGCTGCATGAGGAACAGACGATGTCACATGTGTAAAGAGCCTGTCTGGCTTGTGGCATATAACAGTTCCTTCTTTCCTCTCTCCTCTCTCTCTCCCCCACCTCATCCTGCCGGGCCTCTCAGTCCCATCCAGATTACCACTGCTGTCCCCTAAATCCCATTCAAGCAGCCTCCTCATTTCCTAACAGCTCAGAGATTTCACCCCTCTGTGCCACCTCCATCCTGGTGGCTGAGAGCACCTGTCACTGAAGCAGGGACAAGCTTTCTCCAATCTCATACCCAGGTGCCTCCTGCCCAGCAGTGCCACTGGCAGCCCTCGGTACCCAGAGGAAAGCAGCAGAAAAGACCCGCCTCCCCCGCCACCACCCTGGGGCCGGAGTGCAGGACCTGAATGTCACTCGCTTCAGCCTGAATTGGCTCTGCTGCCCACCCCACCCAAGACAGCAACCAGTGCCAACCCTGGCAACAATAACAACTCTATTGACAGGTCCTCGCCACATGCCAAGTCATATTGGAAGACTCCTGGTGCGTCATCTCATCTGATCTTCCTAACACCCCCATGAGGAAGTGACTGCTGTGCCCATTTTACAGATGTGGAGACTGAAGCACAGACAAACTAGGAAATCTGCCCAAGGTCACGCAGCTCACAGGTGGTGACCACAATACAAACCCAGGCAGTCTGGCTCAGAACTGGAGCTCTTCACTCTGTATTTTGCTGCTAAGACCACCCCTGGAACCTCAGAAATGCACAGGACTGGAGGTCTGGTGGGAGAGGAGAGAGAGAAACAGGGTCTCCCTTTTCTGTTGGGCTGAGGTGAAAACTAAAGAAACAACAGTGTTTGAAACAGACATACTCTGACCTTTAAAAGCTAAAAATTAAGTCCCCAAGTATAGAATGTTGTTTAGGGCACTGGCCTGACACCCACCCCCATCACTCTGATCCCCTGTTTTAGATATGAGGATAGTTCTAGTTTAGGTCAGCACCTCAGGTCAACAGGAAGCCAGGCCATCAAACCCATCTATTCAGGCAAGACCCTTTCCTCAGGTCTCCCAGGCTGCGCTGGGTGGACCCAGGTCCCTTCTGGAGCAGCCTTTACATTCTGGTCCCCTCAGATGGGTATCCACCCCTTGGTGCCTATGTGTGGCTCACCTGGGGCAGAGCATCTGGCCAAGGATGACCACATCCCATGCCCAGCTTTGACTGCAGATGGGCTCAGGTGCCCTGGTGTGACCATGCTCCCGGATCAGCATAACGTCCCCTTCCCAGGCTCCCCTGCCTCTTGGGCACACTCACCCTGGTCCTGATCCAGCACACAGGTTTTGTCTATTCCAAAGACTTCACAGGGCCATCCCACAAGTCATAAATTATCGAGCATGTTCAGATGCTGTGTCCAGGTGCGCTGCTCCATACCCCTTCCCAGCGGCTGCAGCCGGCCTCACGGATGTGGACCTGCCCCTTCTCAGCTCTACCCCTGAGCAGCACCCCTGCCAATGAATCCTGCATCTGCAGGCCCCCGAGTCACCTGCCCACCCTCCTGCTGCTTCCAGGCCCTCCCCGGTGCAGCAGCCACCCACACCTCTCCCAGCCCAGGGTGGGACAAGTGCCTGGAACTTGTTCTCGCTGAACCAAGTGGGGCTGCAGCCCATGCAGCCACCCAACGGATGGCAGCTGAGGGCAGTTACTGTGGGGTAGCTTCTCAGAGGAGGCACGCTCTGGGCAGAGGGGACTGTCGGTGCCCAAGTGCAGAACAGAAGGAAGTGGGTCATGTCTAGGAAGGACAGATGTGTCCAAGACAGGGAACCCGAGAGACCAGGCCAAGAGGCTCCCCCTAACAGTCCTGCTGGCTGTGGCCTCTGGTCCACACAGGCATCTCCACTGACTTGTTACAGCCTCCAGCTCCCACCCTCCCCCGTCCCCCACGCCATGGCTCCTGTGGCCTGTCCAGAGGACGTGATGGCCAAGGGTGTGGCCTCCAATCATGTCCCTCCCCTCAGGAGGCCAAAAACTGGGAAGCAACGTGCAGGGTAGTTAAGAGTGATGGGTAGACTGTGGGACCTGGAGTGGGGACCCAAGCCAAATCCTACATCGCCACCAGAATCCATCCCCACCTGCAGCCTCAGCTTCCCTTCTTCTAAGAAAGGAACAAACTGCTCCCTCTCATGGGCTATTGTCACTAAGATTAATGAGCTAATTACAGTATGAAAAAGGTTTCTTGTAGACTTAAAAGAGGCAATCAACCATAGCAAATGAATAACAATTAACACCCTCATCCAGGCAGTCTGCCTGGATTGGGTCCACTGAGTGCAGTCTCCCCTCTCTAGGATGACAGGAAGGCTGCACTGGCCCTTGCAGGACATCTAAGCTGCCAAGGGCCGCACTGCTTTGACCCCCCAGAGTCCTTTAGACTCCTTGCAAAGCTCTGCTGCAAAATAACTGATGTGTGTTTTAACATTTATTGAGCACCAGCTGTGTGCCAGCTCTCTGTACTTCGCCTTCTACACACAACACACACACTAAGGAGGTTGCACTTTAACAGATGAGGAAACTCATGATCTTGGCTAGGCCAGAGGAGGGTGGAGGATGGGCGGCCCCACCCCTCAAGCCCCCCACTGCTTTCCATTTGCTGCTGCTGCTGCAGGCTTGAGGGGAGGGGGGCTGTCTCCCTCACTTCACACCCCCTCCTGCTCCCTCCTGGGCATGGAGGCAAGCCTGGCTCAGCACACACCTGGGCCCCCTGACGTCAAATTAAAACCAGAAGTCCTCCCAAGAATCATCAATGGAGCAAAGCTCGGAGGAGACACCAGAAGCTGGGAGGAAGGAAACTGGGCAGAGGATGCGTGTTTGCTCCAAGACCTGTGGGGTCTGCCTTGCCCCTCATCTAACGGTGCCCCCAAAATGCTTACTTGTCAGAGCACAACCAGGCCCCCAAGGCCAGAGTCCGACCACCCAGAGCACCCCCATTCTCAACAGATGCCCTGGCCTGCCCCCCACAGGAAGGCGCACCTCACCTGAGTGTCCCACAGTTCTGCTCCCTCCTTAAAGAAGTGCCTCTGAGATCCCCAAGGTCACTCCTGGCTGGTGCCTGGGCCAGGCACCCACACTCCCCAGGGCCCCAGAAGCTGCTCCCCAGAGCCCATCAGGCCAAGAAGCCACCTTCCTCCTTTCTCCCAAAAGCTGATCCCCAAACCATCTCACCTCTTTCTTCACCCAGTGACTCAACAGCATCCCCCTCCCAGGAACATGGCTGGAGAAGGGAAAAGATGGGTTCCAGAAGATGCAAGAGGAAAAAGGAGTGGCAGAGAGGGGGCTAAAGGGGGCCAGAGAGGGAGACGAAGTCCCTGGGGACCACCTGCACACACCCCTCGGGGCCCTGCCTGACCCACCAACACAGACGGTGCTTCTCACCTCACTCAGGCAGGGGCTGTGGGTTCACGGGCTCTTCAGCAGCATACCTGCAGAGGGACAGCAGGGAAGGGGTAAGAGGAGATTGGGGCACACAAACTCCTTGCCCACAGGACTCAGCCCGCAATCAACCCCACCTGCCTCTCTGGCCAGCCTGTGCCAGATAGAGCAGCAGACCTGCACCCTGCCCTCCAGGAGCTCCTGGGCAGCCCAGAGATGCCAGACTCACTCCACAGAGTCAAGTCTGCACTTTCTGTAAAGCAAGGACCGGAGCTGCAGCCAGGAGGCTCCCTGAAGCAGGCCCATAGCCCCACATGGGCCCTCAGGGACGTGCCGACCAGACCAGAGAGCTGCCCGACCTACCCATGCTGCCCGTGACAGAAGCGACAGTTTTCTGGCCTCTAGACACATAGGTCTGAGCCTCAAATCCTCTCTCCTGGGGAGAGCTTGCTGGACCCCACATCCAGAGTTTCTAATCAGTAGGTCCATGGCGGGGTCTGAGAATCTGCATTTCCAACAAGCTCCCAGGTGATGCTGATGTGCCATTTGGGGATCACACTTTGAGAACCACTGGTCTTGAAGATGTGTCTGGCCTGCAAGGTGCATAGCCCATACCTTCAAGGAGTTCACAGAATAACTGGGGAGACCACACGCACACACGCACACATACACGCACGCACGCGCATGCATCAGTGTGCACACACATCTGACTCAAAGCAACCACAGCAGAAAACGTGGTTTCTAAACACTAACAAGATCGACAGGGGTGGGCTGTGGGCTCGTGCAGTCAAGAAAGGCTTCCTGGAGGAGGTGAAGACCTAAACTACCATTTTTACATGTTATAGTCTTATTATATTAGTAATACTTGAAAGCATTCTCTTTTTAAGAGCTACAAATACAGAAGTTTGTAAACACACTTCCACTCCCAGTGGCCTCTCCAGTGGTACCGACTGCCATCCCTTTGATGCGAAACTTTCACTGTGCATTTGCACACACGTACAGAGAGGTGTGAGCATGCACACGCACGCACACACACACACACACACACGGGAGTATATATCAGGGAGCACAGCCTCTGTACTGGTGTGTGACTGTGTTCCTCACTTAACAATAGATTTTGGAGACTTTTCCATGTCCATACAGAGCAAAAATCACTGCTTGTACTCACTGAGCACCTACTATGTGCCAGATACTGGACTGAGTGCTTTAGCTATTAACCCATCTAATCTTTGTAACAACCCCCTGAGATGGGTGCTGTCACGAATCTTGTAGATGAGAAAACCGAAGAGGGGTGGTTAGCAAGCTGCCCAAGGGTTCCCAGCTAGGGAGTAGCTGAGCCAAAGTTTGGACGCAGGCAGTGAAGCCCCAGCGTCTGTGTTCCTAACAGAGAGCCACAGCTGAGTGCTCCATAGTGCTCCACTGAGGTGCTCCATGTGGGGGCACACATTCACCTGTTTAACCCAGCTGCCAAATGAGTGCTTGGATTTTCCCAACTTTTTATTTCAAACATTGCTGGGGAAAAAAACCCATCCTGCCTCCTTGTGCACATGTGCCAGTATTTCTCTGGGTGCATTCCTCCCAAAGGGTAGATGAATGAAAGGGGATACACATTGTAAATGTTGATACTTGCTGCCAAATTGCCCGCCAAAAATATCAATACTGATATGCAACCACTCATCTCCCCATGTGAGCTCTTACTTAACAACAGTTTCCATTTATTGAACATCTGTTATGCACCAGATCCAGTACCATCTGGGTCATCGTTTCCATTTTGCAGAAGAGGAAACTGAGGCTCAGAGAGGTTAAGCTACTTGCCCAAGGTCGCAGAGCATACCAATTTGCCTCAATATCGTGAAGGGGAGGAGAAAGGAGGAAAGAAAGGCGGAAGGAAGGGAGGGAAGGAGGGAAATTACTTGACCCACATGCTCTTCCATTTTCATGATCCCCTTTAATAGAAAAACTCAAGAGCTGTCTCTACTAACTGTGTCAGTGTCTACTGCTTCACCTCCAGTTCTCCCTCACTCCCTCTCCAGCTGACCCTCCGTCCCCACCACTCCACAAAAATGTTCTTATCAAGGTTCCCAGAAACCTCAGTTTTGCCAACCCATGGTCATTCTCTGTACCCCGGCCCCCGAGCTTTCAGCAGCATCTGATGTGGCTGAATGCTTCCTCCGTTGGGAAACACTTTATCTCCGGGCTCCCAGGACTTGGCCTCTCCTGGTGTCCTCCCACGCCTTCTTCCCCCACTACCCCACCTCCCTCCAAACATCCCAGTCCCCAGGGCTCAGCTGGCTTTCCTCTCTTTCCTGTCCACACAGTCCTTGGCTTTAATCTCAGCTATGCCCCAGATCTCTCCTGAGCACCAGCTCATGCACCCCAAGGCCTATTGGTCATCTCCCTTGCTCACCTAACAGATCTGTCCAGAACAGAACTCTTCATTTCATCCCCCAAATTACATACCCTGCAGCCTTGACTCTCTTTCTCCCTCACTCCACACCCAAGCCATCAGCAAACTCTGTCAGTTCTACCCCCAGAACACATCCAGAACCCAACTGCCTGCGGCTCCTCAGCCCCACCAGCCAGCTCCCGCCTGGACCATCGCAGCAACCTCCCGCCTCTCTCAGCTCCCTGAGCCCCAGACCATCGCAGCCCTAGGCCCCAGTCCATTGCAGCACATGATGTTGGTGCAAATCAGATCCTGTCACTCCTCTAACACAAGTAAGGGGTCTCCATGGCACAGAATCAAGTCCAAACTCTTTCCAAAGCCTGCAAAGGACCTGCCTCCCTCTCAGAACTCACCTTCCAGAAACTGCCTCCCTTCCACAGTGGCCAGTCAGGGTCTTTGCCCTTGTTACTCCTTCTGCTGGGAATGTTCTTTCCCCAGACTGTCCTACCATTCCGTTCAAATGAGACCTCCTTCACCTCCCCTCGCCACCCTAGGAAAAATGCTCAGTAATTTGTTGAATGAATGAATGAATAGGCAGAGCCAGCTCTATCAGGTTCCAAAGCCTGTGCTCTTACTCCCTACACAAACTGCCCCCCAGATGAAGAAATGGGAAGAGGCTGGAAGTTACTCCCAGCAGGGCAGGACACAGTACAGGCAGGGAGGTGGGAACAGACAAGGCGGACTGGAGCCTGAACGCACACTGGTGAGCCTTGGGGCCTGAGGCCTCTCTGGGATGCCAGGCCTAGCAGCCCCCACCCCAAGGGGGGTCTGGGGCTCTCACACCTGCCAACCTGTCCCATCAGGAGGGAGGCTTGGGAGCAGCCTGCAGCACAGCGCGACTGGCAGGGGGCCAGGACACCTGCCAACAGCTGGCGCTACTGCCAGGCAGCCCAGTAATCGTGTTAGCCAGCGGAAATTGGTTCAGGGAGTTTTTTTCCTTCACCTCCCATTTTCTTTCTTTTCCCTTCCCCCGTTGGAGTTACAAGACTTGGAAGATTGATCTTTGCCTGAAACAGAGGAGATAACTCGATGTAATGAACTCCACTGTCCCTCTAGCTGTCTGGAGCTTTTAAAAAATTTAAAAGGGCTGGGGACAAGAACGTCTGTCTTCAGGCTCTCTGGGGTCACTCCCCAGAGAGTGGATGCCCCCATCCCACTCTGGTGCCCCTTTCCCAACTCTCCATCTACCTCTTTCCCCTTGGCTTTTCCCTTGGGATGCATTGATGGAACAAAAGTTAAAAATACCCCCTTCTCTTGCAGGTTTTAAAAATAATCTTGGTGAGGTCTGGCCTGGGGCCACCAATCGCCCTGCCTCCCACAGCCCACGACTTCATGACCGCCCCCACTCTCCAGAGTCACCAACCAGCCTGGGGTGACAAGTTGGCTCAGTCCACCTGTTCTCAAAGCATTTCCGAAGGAGAGCAGCAAGGTCCAGCCTGCCCACTGAGGTGCTGCCAGAGCCGGCTTTTGTTCCTGCAAACAGCTCTTCAAAGAGCCACCTAATGACACACAAAGGGAACACAGCTCAGGCTGGGACCAAGGTGCTGCCCCCACCCTATTGGAGGCCCATGCCTCCTCCCACCCATTAGCCCCACCTTCCTCCAGCCTGGCCTAAGAGCTGGGAGCCCGGGAACCACCACGGAGCAGAAAGCAACTAGGAACACCCTCTGGGGGTTTTGACTCAGATCAGTAAGTGCTGGAGGTATGAGGGAGAGCTTCCTGGAGGGGTGGGTTTGGGTTTTGAATAAAGGCAGATTTGGACAATGGAGTGGGGAGTCCAGGGCCACAGGATAGAAGCTCAGGAAAGGCCTGAGGAGGTGGGCACCCGAAGACTGAGGCCTGTCCAAGCTGATCTCTAACCTGCAACCCCCAAGAAGTCAAGTTGGAGAGCTCAGAGAAGGCAGCTGCTTCCACTAGGCTGTGCAGCCAGGCAATGGTGGCCGTCACTGTCTACCGCACCCACTTCCTGGGGCTCAGGCACTCCCGGCTGACATTCTGCCCTCAGAAGAGCTCACAGACCAGAAGTTGGGTAGCTAGCTACCAAACCATGTGGCCAATAAAGGGAGCCAGGAGCTTGGAGGAGGAGCCCGAGCCCAAACCTGGGCTAGGGAGGCCAGAGACACCTGAAGTGGTTCTCCAAGGAGACATGTGCTGGGCTAGGAAGGCACTCCAGGCAGGGGACACCCAGGGCAAAGCCCTAGAAGTGCCTCCCTGTACATTGACTTGTTTGCCCTCCAGGCTTCTGGTCTGGCTGAGCTCCTGGGCACTCAGGTCAGCCCACCCAAGCCTGACCTTTAAGGAATCAGCCCCTGCCCCACTCACACTACATTGTCCTGAGAAGCTGTCCAGGAAACTCCCAGAACTTGCCTTGGCCCGTCTCAGATTTGCCATCCTCTGCCTTTGGGCCTTGAGGACCCACCCTACCCCAGACCTCTTGGGGCTAGGACACAGTAGAGCCTAAGGGCTCCTGCACCAGGAAGACCCCTGACTACCCCTCCCGGGGGTCCTCAGCCTAGGCCTGGGCATCCCAGGAGGGGCAGGCCGCAGGCCCCACAGACTACTCTGTGGCCAGCCGCTCTCCCCAGGGCTCAACACTGCCAGTGAGAAACCTAACAGCCTGACCTTGCGGTTCTGCAGGCAAGTAGCTTCCTTCCTCAGCTTCCCCAGTGCAGCCCCCTGGGGCTGCGGGCATCAGGTATGGTTGGAGGTACAGGAAGCTCAGTGCAACTAGCCCCTGCCCCACTTCTGGGGGCCAAAGCCCTGGATCCCACGCAGGGAAGCCTCATCTAGAATGTCAAAACACAAGGCTTCCCAAGATCTCAGCTGAAACCAGAGAGGAGAGTGGACCAGAGGAAGACGGGGTCCACTGGCAGGGAACAGTGCTGGAGAGGGATTTGGGCCATCCCCAGTGGGCAGGGCCTCCAATGCCAAGCAATGTTGGGCATCACCCTCTGTCCCCAGGAGCTCCATGGGCTGATCCAGAGGAGTGGGGCCTTCAGTCAGTGAGGGGCAAGATGGGAGGCTGGGCAGAGGGGATGCTCTGAGCCCAGCTCAGGCCAGGCCACAGAAGCTGCCGTGGGCATGTGTGGAGCTGAATGTGCTCTCTGAATGTGCTCTCCCAAACTGGCCCCACTCCCAGCCTCCTGGCCCACTCAGCCCCAGCTGCCCCAGCTGTCAGTGCCCCTTCTCCCCACAGCTTCTGGAAGGCAGAGACACAGCAGACAGCGCCTTGCACAGCCACCATGATAGAGTATTTCTAGGTGCCTGGCACATCAGTTCACCCACCATCCCAGCATCTCCCTGAAGTAAGCATCATCATCCCCCTTTACAGAGAAGGAAACTAAGGCTCAGAGCGGAGGTGACTCTCCCTCAACACATGGTTAGCATGTGGTGGAGGCAGGATTCGAACCCAGGTCTGTCTGAATCCAAAGCTGTTAACCACTAGGGCCAAATAGAGACAGAGGCATCGTGCCTCATCTAGGATGTAGAAACCACCAGAGAACATCGCTCCAGCCTAATGATGAGAAAAAGCCGGATAATCTGCAAAATCATAACTTTTTATTCAGCCCAACAGAGAACTGAGGTCGCAAGGCAACCAGGAGAACCAAATTCCAAAGGGTGACCAGCTCCCTGAAGAGAGTGGGACACACAGACGGCTTCAGCTTTGTTTGGCAGGGACTGGAGGACAGAGAGGACCCACCGAAGAAAAAAATCGCCGAAAGGGTAAGAATTCTTCGCAGCTGGGCACAGAGTGGGGGTGAGTTTGCTTTTCTCTCTCCTCTGAGAACCTTTCGACAGTCCAATTATAGTTCAATATAAAAGCAGAAGCAAAGACATCAAGTTGGGGAGGTCAGGGAGTTATTCTTATTTTAATGAGCAAGTGGGAAGGACAGAAGAATACAGGAGGGAGGCTGCAGATTTGCTATGCTGGGGGTTGGGGGACAGAGTGGAACAAAAGGCCCCCAGGTGAAGGCCTGCTCCTGGGGAGAGGAGCTTTGAGGCAGGCAGCCAGGTGGAGGGGTGCTGCTGGGAGCCTGGCAGGTGGTCTTCCCAGTCAAGCAGGGAAGATGGGGGTCTGAGGAGTTCACTCAGTGAGCACTGGCAGCAACTGGGTAGCCCTCCCCACCTTCATTTATTAATCTATCTAGACAATCAACAAGTATTTCATGAGCACCTTCTACATGCCAGGCCCTGTGGGTCCTCAGCAGATACAAAGGGGAGGGAGACAGACAAGGTTCTGTTCTGAAAGAGCCTTGGAAGAGCACTCATCATGGGCAGAGCCTGGTCCAAGGGAGGCCTGAGCACAGCTGATGACACTGGTTGTAAATCAGGTGCCTCTGGCAGACACCAGGACTGCCCCAAGCGGAGGGAAAAGCAGAGCTTTGGAATTAAACAGGCATCGGCCTGGATCTTGAACCCTCATCACAAGCTGTGCATCTACCGGAAAGTCCCCTAGCCTCTCTGAGCCTCAAGAATAACAATAGCAGCTAACTTTTAGTAAACAGTTACTATGTATTCAGCATTGGTCTAGAACTTTACACGTATAACCTCATTTAATCAACACATCAATGCTATGAAGTATATACTATCAATGTCCGCCTTTTTAAAGGAGGAAATCAAGACCCAGAGAGGTTTAGTGCCTTGCCCAAGGTCATACACACAGAGCAACGAGTGACACAGCCAGGATTCACAGCTCGACAGCCTGACGCCTGTAACTGCCACACCATGGTTAAGAAGCTATCCCCAAAGAGACCCTTAGCGCCATTCCAGGTGTCTTACTAAAATCTAGAACCACTGCCACTCCAACCTGTCTCTGCCCACTGAGCTCCTGTTCACTGTCTGGAGACCATCTCACATGTCCTCTCTGCAGTGACTCCTGCAGATCCCGCTCAGGAGGAAGGAGGAGAAGCACACGCATTGGGACTGTGCTGTGAACAAGGCCCTATACCAATCAGCTCACACACAACTGCCCATCTAGTCCTCACAACACTCAGAGGTGGAGAAAGTGGCTTGTCCAAGGTTGGGGTAGAATTTGCCATATTCCACATGGCTCTAGCAGGGATGGATGTCAGGGGACTGTGTGAATGGAGGCCAGTGGGGGAGGTCACTTGATGTTTCCTGAGCCACCTGGGGACAGCGTAGAGCACCGGAGTCTGAAAGAACAGAAGATTATAAGAACTGAGGACAGGATCAATTACTTAGCCAATAAACACTGCCTGGGCACCCTCCATAAGTAACACGGGTATGAGTGAGGGACCTCCTCCATTTTGTTTCATAGATCCCATCCCGCCCCCAACCCCAACGCTGAAAGCACCTACTCTTCTTTCCACCTCTCCAATTCCTGCCCAGCTGTTTTTTTAGGTCCAAAGCCATTATTGCCACCTCCTCCAAGAAGCCAGCCCTGATTGCTCCACACCCCTTAGAGCACCCTGAACCTGTGGTCTGTTGGGGACTAGAGCAGACCTGAAGGGCAGAATTGCCCCATGCTACATGGAATGAAGGGCAGTCAGGTGCAGGTGCATGGCTGGGGGAAGGGGAGCCCTGCCTGGAAGATAACAAGGCACCCTACCCTGCAGGCAGCTCAGGCAAGAGCTAGCCGCACCTGCTGGCAGCAAAGCTAACATGATGGATGGCACCATTCAGGAAGAAATAAATCCCAAAGCTCATGTGCCCGGTGAACTGGGGGGTGTATCCATCTTAGAGATGCTTAATGAATGTACTGGCCGCAGCAGACAGCAGCACATACATCTGCCTCCCACCCCTCTCCAGCTCTTTGGGCTCCAGGGACCACCCTACCCCCACACCCCAGGATTAGCCCCGTCCCCAAGCTTTCTTAAAATTAAGGATGGAGACTGCTAAAGGGGTTCAGAGATTAGCTGGTTCAGACCAAAACCCCTATTGTACAGATGGGAAAACTGAGGCCCAGAGAGGGTAGGGACTTACCTGTAGTCACACAGGGAATCAACTGTACAACCTGGACTAGAACCCAGGCCTCCAACCCCAGCCCACACGGGCTCTCCCTTTCAACCTCTCCAAACCCTCCCTGCCTTTAGCTCGGCTGAGTCCTCTAAGAAGAGTCCTTGACCACCCCTGTCCCCAGGACCAGCTGGGGGCCCAGAGCACCAATCCTAGACCCCTCTGTTCCTCCATCCCCTTACTGGGCCTAGTATGGGGCCACATCTTCTCCTCCTCTACCCCTGACAACAAAGCCAAGCCACAGCAGACACCCAGGGTTCAGGAACACTTCCAGTAGGACTGGGTGGATGAGGGGACGCTGTGAGTCACTAGGAGTGCAAGCAGATCCTCAGGAGTCTATTTTAATGACCAGATAAGAACAATCACACTCAGCTAGTCACACCTGTGACTCATCCCCAGGACAGACCTCCAGGTTTCCCCCAGACAGGTCAGTCACTTCCCCTGCAAGCCTGTTCATTATTTTTTGCTGGGTAACCCCTCACTGCCCAGCAGAGCAGAGGTCAGGCGGGCCCAGCCTGCATCAGAATGCCCACCAATTCCCAGGCCGAGCTTCTAGGGAGCTGAAGAGCAACATGCTTGGAACAAGTCTCCCAGTCAAATTAACGAGACACTGACCTGCCCATGAACAGAGCAGTAGGAACCCTGGGGGAGGGGAGGGGCAGAAGGGCCAGAAAATGAGGCTGCACAGAGCCAGGCAAGCCCCCATCCCCCATATCTCCCCATGCTGTCACCAGGCCTGAAATGTCATCATTAAAAGGAAACATTCCGTTGGGCTTCAGAGGCATTAAAGTCTCTTAAAGTGAAACTATCCCGGACAGAAATCGTACCCCCGGTCATTACCCATCTCCGCGTGTCAGCAGAGGAAGTGGGCCAGGGAGGAAGAAAGTGGGGGACACCAAGCAGTCACTTCCCGCCCGATGGTGGCCATGCTGAGAGGACAGGCGGCTGGCCAAAGGTCACACGGCCAGTGAACATCAGAGCCCGGAATTGAACCCAGGTGTGCCGAGCTGTAAGTCAAGCTCTGTCCTCCCACCCCACTCCAGACCTGTGCTGTGGTTGTCTCCCTGAGCCTCCACCCCCTGCGCCCCCTGCCCCTGATAGCCACCACCATCAGTCCTGCAGGGCCTCAGCGCAGAGCTCTGCTGGGCCCTCCGGGGTGTCAAAACCAGAACTGGGAACCCTCCTCAGTACCCGGCTCTCTGAGCTGTTCTTAGGAGGCAGTACTTTTCACACCCCCCACCCTCTGAACACGCCATCATCGTCCCCCAGGCCACCAGAGTTTACAAGTGAGCAAAGGAACTGTCTTTGGTATGAAGCGACCCAAATCCTAATCATGTGCCTTAACCTCTCTGGGCCTCGGTGTTCCCATCTGTAAAATGGGGACAGTAACACCCACCTTGCAGCATTACTGCAGGGATTCCTTGAAGAAGCCCAGCACAGACTGGCCCAGGGTCAGCCCTTAGGGTAGCCCTTTCCTTCTGGCCGTGGCCAACCCCCTTGACTCCCTGAGGAGCCCAGCCCTCAGGAGGTCCTGGAACTCTGAGGTGGCTGCCACCAGATGAGGCCCCGACACAGCAAGCAGAGCCAGGAGGCCATGAAAAGAAGCCATGGGTGGAGAAAGGCTGGGTCCTTATCCCGTCCTCCCCCCTGCCCTGCTCCAGGAGGAGGTCATGACCCCTAACCTCAGTCCAATTTCCACAGGGGATCCTGGAGGGAGGTCCAGGCCCAGCATAACCTGCCTGCCCCACTCCAGGGCTCCTGTGGGGGCCCTGCTTCAAATTCAGCCTGGCCACAGGAAGCACTGTCAGAAAACAGCAAGTGCCATCCCCTGGGTGGGCCCCATTGAGCTCCCAGCACCCCCATTCCCCACAACCCTGTCTCTAGGCTTTCAACTCCCTGAAGCTCTTCCCCAGGTCTTGCTCAGTCCCCCACCTCCTGACCTCATGGCCCAGATGAGAAAATGGAGGGAGGCTCAGGGAAGGCTGCCAGCTTGCCCAGGGTCTCTTCAGCAGAGTGAGGCTGGGAGCAGAGCCTGTTCCTCCAAAGCTACCATTCATGACACACCTCCATGGGCCAGGTGCACCATCCCTCAGGAACGTGTCTCCTTTCCTCATTCCCACAGCTGCTGTGTAGATCTCCTCCCTGCTCCAGCGCCTCCCTGGGGTCCTGACCCAGACCACCCTCCAATGCACCCCACGCTCCAGACCTCCAGCTGTCACCAAGGGGCCATCCTGAAAAAAGGGGCAGAACCCTAGTCACTTACTGGCCATAGAGTCATTCAATCATCTTCTGTCTGCCAATGAGCTGACACTGGCTGGAAGCGTCCAGAGAGGTTGAAAACCAGACAGGTGGCCAGCTTGGGGGTTGGTGAGAGCAACCAGCATCTCCTGAGAACCTGCTGTGGGGCAGGCCTGCGCTCTCACATTCATTCCGCCCAACAGCCCGGGGGAGCATAATATCGCACCCACTTTACAGATGGAGAAAGTGAGCCTCTCTGAGGTTAAGGCACATGGTCCAACTTGGATTTGAACCTGGGTCTGCCTGACTTGGATGCTGAACTCTCTCCGTTGCTCTCTCTGCCCCAACCCAGGTGCTGAGTAAACACAAGCAGACTAACTGCCCCGGAGAAAGAGCTGAGCCCAGTGTCCCAGGTGCCCCTTCCTCGTAGCCCTCAGGGTCAGCAGCTGCCCTGGACTGACCCCAGGGTGAGGGGACACCTGCTGCCTTCCCGTGGGGCTGCCTCCCTCTCCCTGCACTCACCCACTCTCACTAGCAAATGAGTAAGAAGCACAGAATTACAGTTTGGCTACACAAGACACAGAATTAGCAGGATTAAATATAAATAGCTATTAAAAGTGCCTTATAATTAAATTCATTTTCCAGTTATTTGTTTTGCACACACACACACACCCCCACACATGTGCACACACGCACGCACTCCCATCCCCAGCTCCACACAGAGTGGGTGTCAGGGCCCCGGATGCTAACCAGCCTCCCCCTGCTGTCGCCTCTTCCTTGGGGTTCCACTGCCTGCCTCTCTCCCATCTCTCTCTCCCACTCCCTGGCCCTGCTTCTGGTCCAGCCACCCAACACTTTCCAGCAATTACTGGTGGAAAGGATGCCAGCAATTACTGCTACTGCTGTCCCCATGTGCTGAGCCTACTACAAGCCAGGTATCTGACACCCTTCACCTCCTTCATTCCACCCAGGGATTTCTTTTTCATGCAGTACATATTTGGCTGAGTGCCAAGTACTTAACATATGTAGTCTCTTTTCATTCACACACTGACATTCATTCCTCCGCTAAAGAAGTATTAGTTGAGCACCTATTACATGCCAGGGCTTAGTAAATGTTGGAAATACTTCAGCCAACAAGACCCGAGACTCTGCCTTTGTGGGTCCCACCCTAAAGAAAGCCCAGAGACAGAGATGGGGCCAGTCCAATGGGAAAGGTGAAGCTGCTGCCTCTGAGTTGGGATGAGGTGGAGATCAGGCAGGACAAGGGAAACTTGAATGGGTATATGTTGGGGATGGGGATTGTGCTGAGTATGAGCTCCTTGAGGGCCTGAGCATATCCCATCTCTCCCTGTGTCCAGGGAGGGGCACAGCGTTGGCACATCATTTGTGATTGTCATCTTAAACTGACCTGAGCCAGGTGTTAGCCTCCATTACTCACACCATGACCTCAGGAGGCACCTTCTCCCCCTCAGGCTCAACTTCTTTCTCTGTAAAATGGGACTAGATCTAACCCTGTCTACCTAAATTAACAGAGTTAATACTTGTACAGTGCTTTGAACTATGCCTGGCACATAGTAAGTGCTCAAGAAGGTTAGCTGCTTTTATTATTATTATTACCATCATTACTATGACTACTGCTCTTACCATTAACCACCTCACCTGCAGACTCAATGACTCATAGATATGAGAGAGCCTTGTAAAACCCTGTAGAGATGGTAAAGATTATAAGACCTGTAATTGTGGGGGGAAGTGCCCTGGGAAGAACACAGTGAAAGTCTATGGGGCGGGGAGTCAAATAAGGAAGGAGGGCCTCCTGCTGGTGCCCGGAGGACTTCCTAGAGGAGGAGGCAGTCTTCGGGCCTCTCCATTCTGGCCCCTCTCCTCGGATCACTTGGCCTGATCTTCAGCCCCTTCCCGTGAAGTCATGGGAAGACACCAGCCCCAGAGCCTGGACTGTAGGAGAAGGGGCTCTTCAAATGCTTTTGGCCTTTGAATCCAGCCACTCAACCAGCCCCACCACCTCCTGAGCCCCAGGAGAGAGGTGGGAAGAAGATCCTACCCTTCTGAGGGGTGAGATGGCTGGATGGCAGGGTTACCAGGCCCAGGATGAACATGGCCTGAGACAAGACCAAGGCAAGGGTGTGATCCCAAGTGGTGAACATGAAGCCACCAACATTGTCTAAGTCCCTACTGTGTGCGAGCACTCTGCTCCATCATCTCACTCAAGCTGAAGACCCACCCTCTCACGTGGTGGCTGTGACCACACCTCATTCTTCAGACAAGGTGACTTGAAACCCGAGAGGTCAGCTGTGTCTTGCCCAAGGTCACAAGGTCTGCAAAGGCTGGGGACAGAACGCAGATCTATGTGATTCCAAGGCCTTTCTTTACCCATGCTGCCCCTGAGCCAGGAAGACCACAGACAGAGGTCTGTGGGGACAGAGGGCAAGGAGAGAACGTTCCCAGAAAGCACCAGCTCTGCCGACCCCAGCGCCTCCTATCCTCCCCCCCACACTGTTGCCTGGCTAGGTAGACTGCCCACCCCACTGGCTCCCCACAGAGCCCCACCACTCACCAGTGCTGGGGGAACCAACAGTAAAGACTTTTGTCCTAAAAGTAAGCAGCTGAGCTGATTAGCAGAGGTGCTATCCTTTCCTCAGTAAGGACATTATTTCATTATCCAAAAGCAAACACAGCCCCATGGTGTCCGGCAAACCCACTCAGGCAGCTGGCAAAAGCAATACCAGTCGATGGGCAGCAAGAGGCCTGCTCAGGCCTGGCCTCCCCACAGGGCCCTGGGGCTCTGTCCCACCTTTTTGACAAGTGCCAGGGAAGAGAAAGGAGCCTGTGTTAGATGAGAAAGATTACTGGCTGAGCGATAGGGCACAAAGGCCCCATTGACAACCACAGCCAGAGTCACTTCCAGATGAAATCAGCCAACCCCAGGGAAAGGAGGGAAGCTGGGGGCGTGGGGGTGGGAGGGGGACTCTGGTACCAGGCCAGGCTGCAGCACTGGAGAGGTGAGGGCAAATCCCACCGTGGCCATGGGATGGTCAGCATTCCCGTGTGTCCACGGGACACAGATCAGCCTCTCGGCAGGGCTACTGCCAGCTCCCTACACCGTCAGAGGGGCTTCTCACCACCCCCCCCACACACAGACGGCTTCATTCCAGCCTCCTCTTCAGTAGCCACACCACTTCCCCTCCAGACGTGGTGTCACCTCCTCCAAGGGGCCTTCCCAACTGCTCCATCCTGCAGGGACCTGCTCTGCCTCACGAGCATTCCTCGTAGGCACCACAAAATCAAGCACATAGAACTACAGTGTTTGCGACATCCAGCTCTCTTGCTGTGGTTGTGACTGTTGTTTTGTGGGTCTCATGTGCTGCACAGAACAGAGATATGGCCGTCTCCATCTCTCCTCCATCACTCAGCTTGGTATAGAGACAGGCACATAGTAGGTGCTTGCTAAGTGCTTGTTGAGTGAACGCTAGGAAGTCCTTCTAAGGCCTCCATGTGCTGCAGTGGGGAGTTCAGAGACCAGGGTTGTAGTTCGGCTCTAAAATTAAGCTTCTATGTGCCCTGGATAAGTCACTAGCATTCTCCTGGCATTAGTGTCCCTGTCTGTGGCAGCAGGGCTTGGGTCAGAATGACCTCTGAGGGTGTGTTCAGCTGGGAGGAGACTGCAGGGTTCCCAGGCTGGGCCAGGTGCTGTTCATGGTGCTGAATCCTCCAGGGTCTGTTGGGCACAAAAGATAAACATAGTCATGGAGACAGAGGATTGGGGGCTGGGGGATGGGAAGCAGGGTACAGATGAGAGAGACAATTTATTTGGATTGCTGGCCCTGGGCACTGCCAGGGACTCTCAGCATGGGGGCTGCTCACTCAGTCTGTGGAGGTTCAGTCTCAGCCACTGGGGGAACCAGCAGTCTAGCCAAGGATCCAGAGAACACAGTCTGATGGATGAGGGGGCTGAAAGCACATACACATCACGTGTGCACACACACACACACACTCACAATGTCTACACAGCAGTGTATGGCTGAACCTCACAGGTGTGGAGCTTGCCGACCCAGAGAGGGCCCTCCCGGGCATCACCATGCTTGATTCTCCTCACACCCGAGGAGACACAGGGCACCCCTTATGGACCCACTTAACAGAGGGGGAAGTGAGACTCAGCTCCTGGATCCTTCTCACTTCCAGGGTGTGAGAAGTTGCTGCCCAATCCCCTCCTTCTCCAAACAGTGCCAGGTGCCTGTCTTCATGAGAGAAGAGACAAAGAAGGCATTTGCTGCAGAAAAGTAGGCAACAGGCCCAGAGCTGGGAGGGAAAGTGGGAGCAGGGAGGGAAGGGAGGAAAGGAGGGCATAAGGGAAAAGGGGGGAGAAAAAGAGGAAGAGAAGGAGGGAGGCAGGAAGGGGGAGGGAGGGAGAGGGAAGGAGAAAGAGGGAGGGAAGGAGAGATGGGAGAGAGGAAGATAGATTCCATTGCTATTGAGGAGCAGATCTTGGCAGGGCCCTGTGCTGGCCAAACCACTGTCCGCTTCTGAATAATTTCTCCAACAGAAACTCTGTAATTACGGGTAATAACAATCACTCCTATTTGCAGTATTGAGCACCTTTCAGCCCGAGATCTCTAAGTGCTTTGCCAACATTAATTAATTCATTAGGCACGCCAGCCTCCCTGGGACAGGGCGACAGGATGCTCCGCCCAGCACAGCACAGCCAGCTCCAGGGTGCGCAGTGGGTGGCAGTCCCAAGCCCCCAAGCCAGGGAATGTGTTGGATGTCCTGCGGGGAGAGGCTCTGAGGAGAAAGGACTTGCATGGGGGCCCCTCTGGCCCCGGGCCCTGCCTTTGGCAGGACCCCTAGAAGGCGAGGCTGCCCTCTCTGTGCCCCACGGTGCAGCCTCACTGCTGTGGCCTGTTACAGGGCCAGACCAAGGGTAGTCAGGTGGGTGGAAGATAGTCTAGCCCAGCTCCTCCTTTGGTCACTGGGAACCTTGGGAAATTCACAGGCTTCCATGAAACTTAGTTTCTTCACCTGTAAAATGGGGCCTTCATGCTCTAGCTCCCAAGGTGTTTGTGAGGCTTGAGGCAGGCAACACGGATGGGACTCATTTAGACCTGTCTAGGGCTGTGCACAAGAAAGCTCTGGTTTCTCCATCTGCCAGCTGGGCCTGTGGGAAAGAGGGCCAAGCTACAGACAGATGCACAAACTCTCCCTTGAGACCAGGACCCTTCTTCTAGGACCAGACTTGGGCACAGCCAGGTCCCCACTCAGTCCCCTTCAGGAGCATGGAGATACCCTTCACTCCAAAGGGTTCTCAGTCCTATCCCTACTGCCTATCCCAGGCTTGGCCCCACACTGGCCTAGGGGAAGGCAGAGAGGCCCCCGGGATCTGAGGGGAAGGAGGAAATTCCCCAGAAGGCCAGACTCAGGATCTTATTCAGAAAAGGGAACTGTGGCGTCAGTAGGCTCTTGCCCCAAAGCAAGATGCCAAACTTGCAGATGGGGAAACTGAGGCACGGAGGGGAGAAGCACCGGCTTTGAAGTCAGACCTGGAATCGAATTCTAGTGCCACCATTTATTTGTGCTTTCTCCTTGAGCGATTACTACCTCCCTGAGCTTCCATTTCCTTATCTATAAAATGAAATAATGCCCTTGGATGTTGTATGTAAAGTGGCGGGCACAGTGCCGTCTACACTGTAAGTGCTTAACAAATAGAGCTGCCATCGCTATTTGTTATAGTTATGCTTCCCATTTAATACCTTCCCAGAGGTCACATGGAAAACTCTGTAACTGAACCTCTGGTTTCATTTCACAAGTATTCACTGAGCATCTACTACATGCTGGGCATTTGCTGCCACCTCCCCTGCTCCTCCTTCGTGAGTGCCCCCTGCCCCAGCTGGCTGGCTTCCTCCCCATCTCCTCCACACTCCCTTCCTTCCTGCTGCCAGGCATCTGCCCTTGCTGCTTCCTCTACCCAGCTTGCCCTCCTTCCTCTGCAAAACTAATTCTCCTTCAATCTTCCAAGGTCTGATCCAGCCCTGTCCCTTCCAGGAAGCCTTTTCTGATTGCCCCAATGTGGTTTAACATTTAACTGCTCCCCAGTTCCTCATCCTGATTCCTGGATGGGACTGTGGTCTCCTCCAGGGCTACGATCAGGTCTCCTCCCCATCCTATTTCAACAGTGTGGCTGAGCAAAGGCTCACTAGGAGGGTTCTGGGCCAGTGAAGGGCAGGGCTGGGGCTGCAAAGCCTCAGCTACAAGGAGGGTGTGAGTCCACATCCATGCAAAGGGCCAGCACAGGCCACAGGCTACACCCTGCCCCACCCATTCACTTTCTTCCCCGAAGAGTCCAGATCCTGCATCTCTCCTCATGTGATGGCAGCAAATGACCCTTTGTGTGTGGGCAACGCCATACAGTTATGGAGCCCATGGTCTCGTTAGGATCCATGAGGAACATGGGCCCAAAGAGCTCAGACACTTTGACATTGTGTGTTAGTGCCATGTTTGCGAGTGTACCCACATTCACAAACATGGCACTAACACACAATGACACAGTCAAGCACGCATTCTCACAGACACATTCACAAAGAAATACAGTGAACATGCTCACATATAGTTCCACAATACACACACTGACACCCAGTGACAACCACACACACACACACGCTCTATCAAGGGAAGGCCAAGCCAGAGGTGGGAGCCAGGGTCAGCACCCAGTTGGTGAGGGAGTGAACCCATGACCATTTCCCCCATCTGGGTACCTGTCTGGCTTTCAATGACTTCTTCTGCACCTTTTCATCACAGTTTTAAGAACGTTATGTCAACACGCACACTTGAAAGACAATTACAAAGGTGCTGCTTTAGGAGAACATGCTCAGGGGAATGACCCTTCCCTCCCCCACTCTACCCGCACCGCCTCCCAGAGGGCACTGAACACCCCCACGAGTGTGCACACCCCAGTACCCCCCTGCTCACGTGCACTGCCCCGTGCTCACACACACAGCCTGCGGGAAGGCCCTGGAGCCCAGCCTGGAGAATGGCACCCACCTCTGCTGTGCAGGCCCCCCCATCCATCCCTCCAGCCCCTACCGCCTGAGGAGCAGGGGGTGGGGGGCATAGCAAATGAAACCCGAGCCTGGGAAGGAGTTCCAGAGGCCTTGGGCGAGGTTAGATGCTCGGGGGCCCTGCTGCCTTGCTCCTTGGCCAAGCCGCCCCATCTCCCTCCCCACCAGTGTCCCTGATTCAAGGGTCACCTCCTCCAGGAGGCCTCCCTGGTTCTTCAGGAATCATCTTGGTTTGATGTTTGAGACTATGTCTTTGAGAAGGGTCTTCTTTGGTAATGTGCCCAATGGGTCCTGGCTCTGGTCTGACTGGACAGGGTGTCCGTGCCTCCGGAACAAGAACGGCCAGGGCTGGGCTCATGGGGCCTTGACCATGCACAGGGGCTGACCCAGGGGTGCAGCATCATCAGGGGAAGCAGGGTCCAGTCAGCCAAAGCAAAACTGAGGCAGAGGCTGGGTCCCATAGGCCTTTTGGGGATTACCTTACATCTTTGTGCCTCAGTTTCTTCATCAGTCAATAAGGATATTGCAAAGACTAAGTCAAGGTGCTTTTTGACCTAAAAACGCCATGTAGGTATTATGGTCTCATGTTTGTTTGTTTGTTTTCTTTCTTTTTTTCCTGCAGGGTTCTCTTTCTTCCATGTACCATGAACCACAGATATGTCACCTCAAGTCCCCGGAGGAGAGGAGAAAAGGTATGGAGACAGGGTAAGGAGAGCCAGCAAGGTGTGGGGGGTTGCCCTGGGAGACAGGATGGAGAGGAGAAGGCAAGGCAGCCATAGGCCTCCCCACCAGTGCGAGGGCTGGCTGGAATTCCCCAGAACCTAGGCTCAGCCCCCCACCCTGGCACAGGCCCCCGGTAAGGAACCAGCCTCCAGCTCATTAGCCCAGACCTGCTCGTTAATCACCGTAGGCTGCCTCTCCCTGCCTTGGCTGTGTCAGGCCATAATAATATATGAAGAACATTCATTTATTCACCAACTTCCCACTCAGAAAAAGATATATGACATTGTAGGAATGGATTTATCCTGACACCCAGCTTTCAGCAAAGTGAGGCTAATTTAAACATTTAAGTCAACAGCTTGCCCCTCCCCTCGCTTCCCGATTTTCTTTTTAATGGTGGGAAGTGAAGGATGGGAGGGAGGTTGAAAACATACCAGCCTGTGTGGTGTGAGGGTTAGAGGCAAAGGAGAGGAAAGGGGTCTTTGCCAGTTCCTCTCTAGCCTCTCCCCTGTATCCACCCAGCCCCTTCCCTGAAATAACATTGATGTGACAGTGGGTGCAGACGAAAGAGCACTGGACTGGGAGTCAGACACCGCTTCACCACTAGCTGACTATGCAGCCCTGGACTCCCACTCCCCATCTCCAGGCCACATTTCCTTGTCCGTAAAGGATTGAGCAAACTAGACGCTGTCCAGCCCTCTCCAACTTCCAAAGCTGGATTCTGCTGTCCTCTCCTGGGTATCTCCTCCTCACTGTGGCCCACCTGCATGCTCTGAGAGGAGAATGGACAAGATGGCCACCTTGCAAGAGAGAGACAGCCGAGCCTGGGGGAGTTCAGAGCTGGCTGGGGCAGTCAGGGTGTGCTTCCTGGAGGAAGCAAGGCTTGAGTGTGGGCCAGGGGAGCAGCCAAGCTTCATGTTCTTTAAGAGTACAGCCTCTGGAGCTACATGCCTGGGCTTGAATTCCTGCTTTCCCATTGACTCTGTGACCTTGGCAAGCTGATCACCCACTCCGTCCCTCAGTTTCCTCATGTGAATGATAATGATGATGAGAGTGCCTACTCCATGGAGGCCTTGGGAAGATCAGATGGGGCCACCATTCACGAAAAGCCCCTGGCACCATGCTTGGCACAGAGAAAGAACTCTGGGGTGAACGTCAGGATCACCATCATCAGAAAGGGGCCAGGAGCAGAGAAGGGAAATATTTGGGTGAGTTTGGTCTGACCCGAATCCCCCCAGTGCTTATCCCCACTTCAGCCTGGGCCTATACGAGGTGTTCCAGGGTGGGGTCCAATCCATTCATCCCATAGGGAGCCCACCAGGCTCCCCAACAAAGGCGGCGGGATTTCTCTATGCTCAAGACTAAGACCAAACCATTCCACCCTCCAGCAGTAAGGAGTAAAATCAGGGCCTTGTCTGAAGACCTGGAAAGCACTCAACAGCAGGACAGGCGAGTAAGTAGCAGACACCCAGGGGACATCATGAGTTCTGTGTAAATGAAGCTCCTGCGTGCATGCAGGCACACACGTACACATGCGTGCACACACATGCATACACACACACCGCCTTTCACATGCCTTCCCCTTCACTGGCCTCTGACCTGAGGTTATAAGCCACCACCAGCCTCAGCACCCTTGTGCCTGATGGTGGACTGGCACAGAGGAGAGGTACAGACTGGAAGGGTCCTGCCCAGATCAAAGGCTGGAGGGCAGCGTGGAAAGAGGACAGGGATCTGCAAAGCCTGCTAACCCCTAGATTGCCAGAGCCAACTCAGCCCAGGTGGGTCTGGAGCACTGGACCATGGGCAGGTTATTCTGGGAACCTCAGTTTCCTCGCCTGAAAAAATGGAGCCAATTACACCAACCTCCCAAGGCTGGTCATGTATTGAAGGTCAGAAGTGAGGTCATGTATTGAAACACCAAACCCAGTGCCTGGCACACAGTAGGTCAACAAGCATCCTCTTCACCTCAAAGCCCCTCCCCTAATTTCAGAGGTGCAGGAGATCTGAGAAAAGCATTCGTCTCCTGCCCAGCTAGGAACAGAAGACCATGTTAGACAGTGACAGGTTGCAGCCAGCAATTGGGGAAAAGGTGCCAGTTTATGTGGGGGCGTCTGCATATCTGTAAATCTTGCTCTAATTGAGTGTCTTATTAAAACACATCGATTGGTAACACAGCCGTTTTAATAAAAGAGTTCCTGGGTTATTTTTAAAAGTCGTCACTGAACAAACACCCTCTGCCCTAGCCACAGCCATGGGGAGTCTGGCATCTGAGCTTCACCTGTAACCAGGACACCACTACTCACCTGGTGCCAGCCAGGGCCCGTCCCCCACCAGGTCCAGAGGATGACATGCCCCAGAAAGTAACTGCCAGGTCTCAGAGGTTCCCTGCTCCCTGAGTGGGCCTGAGTGACAATTCTAGGAGGCAGCTTTTTTTCCTCCTTAAAAGGGAGCTTGGTGGTGACTCATGCCTGTTTTCCTGCAGCAGCACTGTGTCTGGTTGTCGCTCAAGCACACCCAATGACTCCTCCTCCGTGGGGAGGGAAGGTGGCACCTGCGGGGATAGGGGAGGGAACATTGACAGTCCAGGCTGGGTACAGAGAGGGTCAAGGAAGTGGGGAGGCCAAGGGGCCTCTGCAGTGACCCCAGCCACTGAAGGTAGCCCAGGCCCAGCCCCCACCCAGTGACCCCTAGCCAGGGCCAGCCCCACTGGGCTTCAGTACCCCTCTGTAAAAGCAGGGATTGGACCAGACACGGGGGTTACAAACTGAGCAACAGAATGTTTTGTTTGGACTGCTCACTGATTTTTAAAAGATTAGAATGAGTTGCCAACTTATACAAATCACAGAAATCTGGATTTCTGGTTTCTCATGGAAAAATCTGATCTGGCCACACAGAGCCTGCACCGCCACCTGGTAGCAATTGGCTGGGGCTGCGGGGTGGCCCTCCAGTTCCGCACAGTCCCTACCAGCCTGCTTTGCTCGTTTCCATTCCCTGCCAGGCCCCTGAGGGCATTTGAGTTTGAGACCCCTGGGTAGAAACTCACTGAGGTTCAGTTCTGAAGTTCCAGATCTCTAAATCTGTGAGGCCCCTGTGTCCTGCCTGAGTCTGGGGGTACTGGGGCACGGGCGGAGAATGCAGTGAGTACATCCTGGCAGAGAGAACTGGGGTGGGGGGGCAGGACTCACGGCTATGCCAAAACTGGGAATACAACCAGAAACATACAAACCACAGAAATTTTACAAAAGGTTTTATTTTGCTGTTGGTGTTATTAACAAGTATCCATTTTTTAATTCATGCCATTCTATTAAACCAAAAATGTGTTTAATATTGGGTGGGGCATTGCAGGGACCCACGATCAAATTGTAAGGGACACAGCCACAGCAGCCCTGTCCACAGGCAGCACAAGACGACACATCATCGAAGGCTGTCCTAGTGGTCTTGCTGTCGGCACAGGAGCTGGGGTGAAATTCTGTTTTCATATTTGGGGACGTAATAACCAGTTAAAAAGATTGAGTTGTAATTGTGCAAATACACATAATGGGCTAAAAGCCTTTTTCCACCATAATTGTGCTCTTTCGAGTTAAGATGTCTAGACTCTAGAAATGCCATTAATCTGGTCCAGGTCAGGGACAGGACATTCCAGGTAAATAATCTTCCACTGTAATTAAGTGCTTAAAGGACAGATTCCAACAGGAGTCCTCAGGAGGAAGGGCACCAAGGGCTGGGGAGCCCGGGCAGTTTCCTGGCTTCAGGGGCACGGTGTGGAGTCCCATTATGAGTTGCCTGCAGCCCCTTGCCCAAGAGATTCCCCCAGGGAAGGGGTGTTAGAGGAGATAACTGGAAGGCACGCACTGAGGCCCTGCCACATGCCCAGCACATGGCTCTCTGAGCCTCAGTTTTCCCATCTGTAAAGTGAACATGAGTGCTGGAGTGAGGCCTGGCTGTGCAGCAGTGCTCAGGGAACAGGCCTCTACTTCCATGCCCCTCATTGTCCCAAGAGAAGTCCCACAGGCCACCTGAGACCCAACATCTAGGCTGTGCTGTGCTACTAACTCTTGGCTGTGTGATCCCAGGCTGGACCCTGACCCTCTCTGGCCTTGTGTCCCCCATCTGTAAGATGGGGCTTCATGCCCTCTTGGGTCTTTTAAGTCCTAGAGCTTGACAATCCAGCCCTGAATCTACCCTGGCAGGCTCAGCTGCAGCCAGAACAGCCTGAGGCTTCCCGGAAGCTGGTGGTGGGGGAGGACAAGGACAGGCTGAGGCAGCACTGGCAGCCCTTGCTGGTGAAGGCAGAGTGGGCTGAGGGGTGAGTGGGGGCAGTGGCAGGAGGACAGTGCCTGTAGGCCAATCGTTTAGGACCCCAGCTGTGGCAGTCAGGCCTGGATGGTGTGGCCACGACACACACCAAGCACATCCTATGCGCAAAGACCCAAGTGCAAGGGCTAAATACAGTCTCAGCTCCAGAGAAGCAGGCCTCGGGCAAGCCTCCTCCAGGAACCACCTTCTTACCTGGGTCAGGACCCCCCTTCCCACAGGCACACATCAATTCCTGACCATGCCATCAGAGGACAGATGAAGAAAGTGAGGCCCTGAGAGAAGCAGACACTTGCCCAAGGCCACTCAGCAGCCCTGGGTGGGGCCAAGGCCCTCAGAAAAGCCTTCTAGACTCTGTGCTTCAAGGCCACGAGATCTGGACTGGCAAGCTGGGGAAAGCAAGACCAGAGAGGGAGGAACACACAGTAGACAAAGCTTTAATCACCATGTCTCTGTCCAAGCAGGTCCTTCCACCCAAACCTCCAGTCTCTTATCTACCTGGTGAACACCTTTCCGCTTTTAACATTCAGTCCACAGGTCCCCTCCTCCCTGAAGCCTTCCCTGACCCACCACCCCAAGAGACACACCACTTCCTCCTCTGGACCACCACTGCCCACCCAGTGGCCCCAAACACCTCTCCCTCTGCTCCGAGGCGCCTCCCCACAAGGCTGGGGGCTCCCTGAGGAACTGGGTCTGATGGCTCTCCGTCCCCCAACACCAGCTCCACCACCATGCCTGACACATAGTGGGTGCTTAACAGATGTCTGAGGAATGAATGAGGATGGAAGGTGAAGAGGCTTGGGAGAGCCGCCCAGAAGGGGAGGTGCCCACCCCGCCCTCGCCCAGCTGGCAAAAGCTGCAGAATTAAGCACAAGTTATAATTAAGATGGGATGTTTGAAGAGAAACATAATTCCCGTTTCCGTGGGATCCGCGGGCACAACAGTAATTAACGTCTCATTAACATTCGCCTAATTAAGCAGTTTATGAAAGTGTATGGATTTGCTCAGGCGCGTCAAAATTAACCCCTCAGGTCCGGGAGGGCCAGGAGGCTGCAGGCCAGTCTCAGGCCTGGAGAGAAGGAAGGACATGGGGACACAAGTCAGCAGAGGCTGAAGGTGGGGATGGCCCTTACCCTCCCAGATCTAGCACTTTCCCTAGCCCCACCTCACTGGCCCCCTCCCCTCTCCCCACTAACTGGGCCAACGTCAGTTTCTCTAAAAAGGACCTCTTACAAGGAAATGAAGGGCACTGGTCTCACCCCACCACTACCCCAGGCTGTGCCTGCCCCCCACTGATCACCCCCTGAGGGTCTCCCTGCACAGCCCACTCCTCTGCCTTGCTCCTGGGTGCCCACCCTTCCCCCTTAACTCTCCTGGGGAAACAGATCTTCCACCTGAGAGCACCTTTTTAGCTTCAGGAGCTCTTACACGCACTATCTCACTCAGCCCTCAGCTCTCCAAGGGCTGCATCAGCATCATGCCCATTCTACCCAGCAGGAGAGGTCCAGAGCCTGCCCAAGATCACAGAGCTGATAAGAGGCAGAACCCAGGGCTCTGTGATCCCAAAGCCCCTCCCACTTCCCATGGCAGTGTAATTATGGAGGCACCAATACTCTACCACCAGCAACAACAGCACACATGGCTCCCACCTTGGGAAAAGGCAGGCTGTTGCTCCTCACCTTCCCCTGGATGCTAATTAACCACCTTCCCCAGAGGGTCCTCAACTCCCAGCCCAGCTATCGCTGCTGGAGCTGAACTTGAATCAAAGTCACCTGTGACTGCCCCATGGCAGGAGGCCTCAGTCCTCCAGAGCAGAACAAAGAAAGGGGCCTTTTAGGATGGTGTCAAGGATCAAACAAAGCACTTTCCTCTACAGCATGTTGAAGCCTTGCACCCTGTGGGTGTTTCAGTTGCTCATTAATTATCTCTCTCCTTGACCCCCCTTTCCTCTGCATCTATGGCCACCATTTGTGCACCTGGAATGCCCATCATCTCTCTGTCCATTCCAAGGGCACATTAAGACAATTTTTCTCAGTCATAATTTAGCAATATACAATAAGAGCCTAAAAAATGCTCATTCCCAACAAGCTATAAAAAGCATAAGCCATAAAGGAGAGAAAGATGACTTTGTTACAATTTAAATCATCTGTGCAACAAAAGATATTGCAAAGAGAAAAGACAAGCCACAGACAACCCAGAAGAATATACCTGCTGCACATATAGGAATACAAAATTTTATTTCCAGGCTATATAAAGAACTCTGCAAATCAATAAGAAAAAGACAAATCACCCACTTTTTTTAAAAGGCAAAGAATAGGAACAGGCAATTGGCAGATGAGGAGACCTGAAGGGCCAATAAACACATGACAGAGCTTGCCGAAGCTCAGCAGAGTTCCGAGAAATGCCAAGTAAAGCTACGAGACATAATTCTGCACTCAGTAAGTCGGTGGACATCTAAAAACTCAAGCAGTGCCAAGCATTGTTGTAGCAATAGAACCTCTGCTATGTTGCTGGTGGAAGTGGAAGTTGTCACCAGCATGGTAGGAGAGGAAACAATTTGACCCTGTAAAGCTGAAGATGCATATACCTATCACCAAGCAATTCCACTCCAAGAGAGCCTCCCTCACATGCACAGGGATGTAAGACAACGTGCACAGCAGCCTTGTTTGTAAGAGTGCAAATGGAGAATGCTCTAAATATCCACCAGCAGGAGAATGGATCAACTGCAGATGTACAGATCAGACTCAGCAGACTGAATGCGTGCCTTGCATTTACCTACGCTCCCTTCCAAAACCCAATTACAACAATTACGGACCTTTTTTGTACACAAATCTACAAGGACCTAGAATGGAAGAGGAAGAAACAGCAACAGGACTTTGGAAGACAGCAGATGGGTGAGTGGTAATTGATTTGGCAGAGCTGAGAAAGCAGAGTCCTAGGTCCCCGTCCTATTACCCAGCAGAACTCAACTTCAGGAACTGGTGGCACCAGGTACCCCCGGACATAGGAATGAAAGACAGGTTGGAAGTCTGTGTAAGAAGCAGGTAGACCCCAAGGAGCTTCCTCCACTGCTCTGCCCAGGGATGACTGTTGGTTATTTTTTTCTCTGGGGAGGATCAAGCTAAGGTTCTCCCAGCTGGGAGACACCAGGCTGGGTCAAGGGTGGGGGCCCATTCTGAAACTAAAGGAGTAGGTGAAAGTTTATGTGTGAATTTCAGGTTGAGGCCTCGGCCTTCCTCTCCTACTCCACTCCAGGAAATTCAGAGTCTTTTCACAAGATGCTGCCACTGGGATCCCCCATGAATCAGCCAAGGCAGACCAGCCCCGAGGAAGCCACCCATGCATAAGGGACACCAGTCTTTAGTGCTACTCCTAAACAGTAGCAACCCCCTGAGCATTACCAGATATTTGGGTGTCAGCTCCACTAGCTCAGGGACTTTTGACCATATTGTTCAGGGCTACATACTGGGGCTGACACAGAAGAGGTGCTCAATAAATGTCTGCTGAGTGAATTAATTGAGGAACTCTCTAATATGAAACACAGGGTCCCAAACAAGGAAGTAGACCGAAAAAAGTTCAACTTGAAGAAAACAAGCAAAGTGATAGAAGAAAAAGAGCTATCATTGTTTTTTTCAGAAAAACAAAATATAGTATCTGTAAAACAAAAACGGGATGCAATATATTTTAAAGAGAATATTCAGCAAATAAAAAGGACTCTCTGAAATTTAATATTTATAAAGCAGATGGGTAGAATGATAAAATTTAGGAGATCTAGAAAGGGGGGCAGAAAGATAAAGAGATAAGACAAAGGAGGGAAGAGACATGGAAGTCAGGAATCCCTCCAGGAAGCACAATATCTGGTTAGTTGGGCTTCCGGAAAGAGAGAACAGAGAACATGGAGGTTACAAAAGCCAGAAAAGGACTAATTCAAAACTTTTCCAGAGAGAAGAGCATGAATTTCCAATTTGAAAAGGCAGACCCTCACCAAGGCACAGTACACAGTGAATTATCAAAACATGGGCAGAAAGAAAGTTCTATAAACTTCCAGAAAGAAAAATTGTAGGTGGCATACAAAGAATCAAGTGTCAGAACAACCATGATTTCTCAACACCGGTATGATAAGAAATGACTTTAAAGAGAGGACCCCCTTTAAAATTCTGGGTGGAAAAAATATCTCCATCTGGAATTCTAGACCCAGCCAAACTATTAATCGAGATACAGGACAGAATGAGAAGCTTTCAGATGCGCGAGTTCTCAAAAATGTACCTCCCATGCAAGTTTTTTGGAAGCTCTTGGGGGATGTCTTCCACCAAAACAAGAGCGTAAACTAAGAAGGAAAAGATGTGGAATCCAGAAGCAAGAGATCTAATGCAAGAGAGAGGTGAGAGGGAACCCTAGAATAATGGGGGCAGCAATCCCAGCACGTCTGCTGAATAGCAGGTGCCTAAATAAGCCAAATTGGAGAGGTCAGAAGGTTCGGGGAGCAATTTCTTCAACAAGATAAAACTGATAGAGATTTCATGTGTTTAGTTATGTTGAGAGGAGGTTTATCCAACTGGGGAAAGCTGGAGAATAGTATTAGTGATAAGAGAAAGCACCACCCCCCCGCCCCACCCAAAAAAGGACAACAATTAACTCCAGGGAAAAGAGAGTTGTCAAAAAAGGAAAAATAATCAGATTATACTACATGGTACAGCTGGGAAGCTCAGCCAACCAAAAATGTGGGTGAGTGGGATGGAAGTGGGGGATGGCGGTCAAATAGAGCTAAATCCTCAGCTTATACAATAAAAGCCAATAGTTAATGCCTGAACCTGGAAAACCAAGGCACAGCAATATAAGCCAGTCATCTAGAAGGAAGTGAACACACAAACAATCCACAAAAAGATGTGGAACAGTTTGCTCCAGAGGAGCAGCAAATGGCCAGGGAAGGACAGGGGCCGTGGGGTTTATGACAAAGCAGCCTGAGTGGCTTCCCCTCCCCTCAGTGGGGCCACCTCTGGCTCCTAAACATCCCCCTCTCCTTTTAATGGAAATCGATGTCCACTCACCAGGCTGATCTACACCCTCAATTCATTCCTCACTTGGATCAGATGAGGCACTGCAGCCTTGGGGGAGGGTGGAGCCGCAGGGGCTTGGACACAGGCTCCCCCTGCCAAGGATTTCATTGCAGGTGTCTTCCTGTCCTGCCCCTCTTCCACAAACCCTGCTGCCATTCAGGCCTCCACTGCTCAAGATCCTTCAATAGCTCACACTGTTCTTAGAGACAATTTAGAAGCCCTACTGTGCAGCCCTTACCTGAGTCTCTGGCCTCACTGCCCTAGACCTCAGCTGCAGCCAGAGCCAGGCCAGGCTTAGGGCCACAGAGCTGAACCAGAGGCTGATGGCCACTCAGCACCATCCTCCCTAGAACAGAAGGTGCTGTCCATGGCAGGCTGGGGCCCAGCGCGGGAAGCCCCCACTGGCTGCCAGAAAGTCAGCAAAGGCCTCCGATGGGGCTGTCCTGGAGCTGAGCCTTGGATGAGTGGAAATTCACTAAGAGCTCAAGGAGAGGAAGAAACCCTGCCCACCCCCACCCCAACACTTGGCCCATTCCCACCTCCAGGCCTTTGCTCTTGCTGGGCCACCTGCCTTAAGGGTCCTCCCTTTTCCTGCCCACATTAATCCACTTCAGATCCCCCTGAGGTCCCTCCTTCAAGCAGCCTTTCATGACCTCTCCCCAGTTCCCCCATGACTCAGGCCTATCTCTTGCCTCCCCTTGAGTACAGCAAGGGCTCTGGGATGTCTGTTGGCCAATACAGTGGCCAGGGTCAGCAAGGGGGTGAGGAGCTGCCAGGGTCTAGGTCTCCCTTCCGCCCAAACCCTGCCATACACCAGCATGGGCTGGGTGGAGAGAAAGCCACCTGGAACCAAGGATGGAGGCAGGTGGATTGCCATGGAGAGAGGAAAGGGAAAGAGAGCCATGCACCTCAGCCCCCACCCTACACCTGACGGTGCTGGACGGCTGTTATCCACTCGCCTCGTGCCCTCTCTCCACACCATGAGCAGTTCCTGGGAAGATAAGCAGGGCAGGAGGGCCCAAAAGAGCCACCATCAGAGAGCACCTCCTTCCTTGACAGGCATGTCACGTAAGACCCGTCGTTCCTTGCTTGCTCACTCTGTGCTGCATGTGCAACACACATGAGCTTGTGCAATTCTGAGACTCTGATCTGCTCCACTTTCAGGTAAAGAAAATGAGGCTTGAAGAGATTTAGTGACCTGCCCATAGTCACACTGCCGTAAATGGTTGGGATCTGGGCCAAATATGCTGGCCTGGGGAGCGTGGTTTTTCCCAAGGTCCCCGGGAGGGAAGGACATACAATCTGGGGCCTGAGTCCCAGGAAGCAAATAACCCTTAATGCTCTCAGCCAGAGTGAGGGATCCCGTGGTCTTCCCAGACTCATCCCCAGGGAGGCAGGCCCTGAAACCACTGCCTTCTCTCCAAGGAGAGAACCTACTAAGTGCTGGGCACTGGGTGGGGTTTTACCAATGTGATCTAGTTGAATCCTCAGCTCTGCTCAGAGGGACAGATCATTGCTGCTACTTAAAGATGGGGAAACTGAGGCTCAGAGAGGATAGACTTGCCCAGGCCATAGGAAGAGTGAATTCAAATCCAAGCCTGACTCTAGATCCAGGGACCCTTCCCCAGGAAATGCTCATCCTCCTCAATTCAGCAGGAGTCAGCAGACCCTTCCTTAGCCCCTGGACTGGCCAGGACCAGGGACACTGGAGGGTGGAGCTCCCAGCCTGGGCTAGCAGGCTGCCTCCCAGGGACAGAGAGCACCCAGACACCCCCACCTTCCCCACCTCCTTCGTGGGTCAGTCAGGGGAGTGGGCCCCAAAGGAGTGGGCTAGTACCCATCTTCAGGCCCCGAGTAATGACTGCGACTCTTCTCAGAGCTCAAATTGCCCAAAATGCCGAACCCCACCTCCCACCCTCTGACACAGCACCTCTTTACCCACCTGCACCCCAGGGTGGGTCAGAGAAAAAATGAGGCCAAACAGAGGTTGCAAGACAGCCTCACAGACCTGGAGCAAGAACAGCTCCCTACTAGAGTGGGGCTGGACCAGGGGCTTGGAAGGTTCCCTCCAACTTCCCTGACATTCCAGGACCCTGGACTTCCAAAGGCCTAGCGTTCTAAAATTTCGTGATTCTGGGAATTTTATATCTGCAACCACTTTTGAGCACCAACTACACATGCGGCATCATAAGGCATCGTATTTACACACTTCACCCCAGCAGGAGGTGGCATTATTAACTCATGTTTCTGATGAGGCAACACAGATTTGCCAAAGGTCCCCGGTGGTGAAGGGCGGAGCTGGGATCTGACTCTGGTGCACTGTCTGGACCCCACAGTCCGAGTGTCCTCATGCTTCACGCTGCCCCAGGTGGGGACAGGGGAGGTGGGGGTGAGGGTCTGTAATAGTTTCCCCTGATCTAGAAAGCCAAGGGTCTGAAAGCCAATGAATCCTCAGTCCTAGCATTCGCCACAGCGAGGTCTCAGATCGTGGGAAGGAAGCCCCCACCATGGTCCCGGCCTCCAAGACACCCTCCCAAGCTCTGCCCAGACAAGAGCTTCTCCACCTGGAGAACCCTGAACAGAAGCAGGACCCTGGAAGCTGGGCCATGAGGCCGGGGTGGGGTCTGAGAGGGGCTGGTGTTGTGGGGACCCCAGAAACAGCAGACAGCCCACTGCCCACATGTGGATGGGTGTCATGGGCCTGTTCCACAGAGGCAGTAACTCAGGAAGGGGCGGCCCTGGGCTCAGCTTTGCATCCCTGGGTACAGGGTACCTGCTCCCAATTTCAGCTCTGGTCCAGACAGGCCCCAAGGTCGTCTGCCCTCTCTGGCCTTGAATTTCTCTCCGTTCGTAGGTTGGATCATCCCCCTCCAGCCAGGCTCCCAGGTCTGGTAGAGTCCTGGAGGGACCACCCTCCGATTTAGCGGCCACGGGAGAGATGGGACACCCACTCCTACTTGTACCCCACCCCCAGGCCTGCAGTAAATGCCACCCAAGCAGCACCCTCCACGCAGTAAGAGGAAGCCGGGCCTCTCCCTGGGTCAGCACAGCTACAGATGCTCTGGGCCAGGGCTGGCCAGGGCCGGGAGACTATAGCTGGCTTTGCTAGCCTGACCTCCCCTCCCTGTCCACATGAGAGTGACCTGGGTAGACAGTCCCCCACTGGCTGGACTCTGTGCCCCCCAGAGCCAGGCAGTGAGATGTAACAGAATTTGATGTCAGACAGCCCAAGTCCAAACCTCACCCACCAACACTTAAAATTCCAGAATGATTTGGGGCAAGTCTTTTAACTTCCCATAACCTCAGTTTCCTCATCTATAAATGGAGGCCATAGCAGTCACCTGCAGAACCTGCTGAGTGTGAAAGTGGGGACATGTGTGAGCAGACAGCACAGAGGCATCAGGGTGGGCTTTCTGACCTGCCTCCTTGAGCAGTCGGCCTGCCCCCAGGTCCTGCCGACCTGACACCTCAGTTTCTACTTTCAATGCCCAAAATCCACAGACTTGGAGGGTTTGGGGGCGGGGGATCTATAGTTTAAAATAAAGTGGAATTTGCCTCTCATTAAAATGAAGTTTGTCACCTCTATCATAAATTGTCTTTCTCAGCTGCAGAAAAAGGTCCATTAACACATTTTTTTTTCCTTCTCCAAATGAGGCGAAAGTGAGTAGATTTGAAAATCCCTGTGGACAGTGAAAAAGCCAGAAAAGCCCTCTTTACCCCCCACCTCCAGCTGCCCCCCAGCAGCCAAAAAATCATTGTAATTATCTGTCTGGGAGCAGGCTCAGGGAGAGCGCCTTAGCACGGTTTGTTAAGGCGCTAATTAGGAGGAACCAGCTTCAGCTCGGGGCGGGGGTGGGGGGGTGGACCAGGAGAGTGGGCTTCAGTCTCTCCCTCCCCTCCTACCACCTCCCAACCTTCCACCCCCTCAGCCTCACCTGGTTTATGGGCATTTGTGACACCTAGGTGACAGCTGGTTGGGAACTAAGGGGTGTCCCCATGGCTACAGAGCATGAGCTCATGAAGAGAGAGGAGGGTGTAGAGAAGCCAGGGAAGGGGCTGCCCAATGGAGACCTCAGAGCCCAGGTCCCCACAGTAGCCCTATCCCATGAGGTCTCAGTCTCCACATCTGAGCAATGGGGGACAGGGCCACATGACTACTGAAGACCCACAGCAGTGGGGGAAGGGGGTTGTCTGGAGCTCTGAGCACTTTCAATTCCAATATTATAACAATGTGACCAACATTTAATCAACACCTGCTTTGTGCGGGGCTTGACTGACTCCCTTTACCTTGACACAATAGCCCCATGACATAGGTACAATCCCCACTTTACAGATAAGGAGGCTGGTCACATCGGGGCTCCTTGACAGCTAGTAGGTAACATGTGAATGGAAGCACCCCCACACCCTGGAAGCCTGTCCATCCCAGCCCCTGACTCCAGCTCCAGACCCCTCCCCATAGATTCTCCAGCCCGGGCACCTTTCAGCACAGCAACCCTGTGACTGTGCAGGTATAAAGGCACTCACCTGGGGTCACACTGCCTGTGAGAGCAAGGATTTTAAGGATATGGTATGATCTGACTCCACAATCCTGGAAACTCACTCTTGGGCTGGCCCAGAGCAAAGCTTCTCCTACAACGCCCTCAGCCTGGGAACTTTTCCAAGGAGCAGCTGCCCCTCTCTATCTGTCTAGCCTATTAGGGGGTCTCTGGGCCCCCCACCCCCTCCCTTAAATTCTGAGAACGTCCCACCAGCCCTCAAAAACAACGTCCTTCATCCATCCCATACATCCATAGTTCCAAAGGGGCCATGGAGTCAGGAGGTGTGGGAGGGGAGCAGCAGTTCCAAGACCCCAAATGGGGAGTCCCACCCCACTGCTGCCCTCCTCAGCTGCACAGCTCCCAAGGCAGGAGGCTCAGGCTCCAATCCTGCCCTATTCGACCCCCTGTGGGAACACAGGCCATCCCATGCCCTCTCTGGGGAGACTGGGCATTGGGAGCTAGAAAACCCTGCACCCTCCCCCAGACCCTGGAGGGACGAGGTAGGGGTGGTAGTGAGCAGGGGTGGTAGTGAGCAGGGGAGTGTAGGCCTTCACTTCTGTGAGGCCCTGAGCCAGCCCTGGTCGCACCTGACTGCCAGATCCCACTCTGTCCCCAGCCAGACTCTGCCAAACACCCTTCAGCCCTTTGCCTGCCTTCCAGTTTAGATTCCACCTCAGAATCAAGGAGCAGCCCCCATCAATTCCACTCACACACCCTCAGACGCTAGAGGCTGTGGGGCATCCTGCAGGAGGCCTCCCAAACCCCCCAGGATCATAAGGCTTCTCACACTCAATGCACACGCATGCTCACACATACAGTCCCAAGCCTGCCACCCAGAGCAGAGCATGGGCACCAGCAGACCAGCCCACCCACCATGCACAGAGTCCATCTGCCCACCCAGTTTAGGGGGTGATATCAGTCATCAGAGCAGCAGGTTAATAGGTCACAGGACCAATGGCCACTCAGCAGAAGTAGAAGAAAAGAAGCTTCCTGACCACACACCGGGCCCTGACCCTGGTCACAGGGATCATCAGTGGGTGCTCCTGGATCTTAGCTTTCCCTACCTGGGTCTGACCACCTGCAGAGGAAAGTGTCCAAGAGCAGGTGGACTCGGCACCCAGCATCAGTGCCCAAGGGGTCCTACATAGCAGCCCCCCACCATCACCGCTCGGGCTCCTGGGTCCGGCCCCAGAGAGGCCAAGGGCTCCAGCTGAAGTCACACAGCAAGTCAGGGCCAAGCTGGGACTAAAACCCAGGTTTCCCACTGGCTGGGGTGGGGGCTTAGGCACAACGCAGGTTGTGAGGGGAGCACAGCCTGATGCCCATATCACAGGCTGTCTTATCTCCTAGAACCGAGGACAGCAGAGCCTTGGGCCTAGAAGGATAGGCACCCAACCCACCCCTCTCTCCACCAGCAATTCTCTCTCCAGACTCCTTGGCCATGACCTTCAATACTGCTTGCATACTTCTGATGACAGCAAGCTCACAGCCACCCAAGGTAGCCCATCCATCCGTAGCTCTAATTGAGTACCCCCTCCTTGGACCTGGGTCTCCCATGGGGCAGTGGGTGCCCCTTACAAGTCAGGGTTTAGGGGAAGGGCTCCAGCTCCTCAGTATGTGCAGCCCCTGAGCCTGCCATTCTCCAGGTTTCAGGTACCAGGGCCACACCCTGCCGCCTCCTGTTTGTGTCCCAAGGTGGGGCCCAGGTGTAGCACCAACGGGCAGAGCAGCTGAAGGCCAATCCTTCCCTCTCTCTGAGGTGAAACAACTTATGTAAAGCCCTAGCCCCAGCGGCTCTGGCATTGTGGGCCCACTATATCCAGCTCTGAACAGGGTCCCGCACACCAGGCACCGTCAAGCCACCCTGGCCTTCCCCTCCTTCATACCAGACTCTCTGCTCCTTGTAATACAGCCTCCCACACCCGAGCTGAGGCTCTCTAGCACCCCTCCCTATGTCTGTTCCTCCCTAGGCCCAGACCAACATTGTGGGGGTGGCTCTCCTGTGTGCCCATTGCTGAAAAATTAGTCGGTTTCCAAACTCTGAAAATATCTCCCTGCCAGCTTGGCCTGTCTCTGAGGTTGGCCCCAGGCACCAGGCCAGAGGCTGAAGGGTCTCCCCTAAAATCTGGACAGCAGCAGACACCCCACCGTCCCCCAGATACCCGTTCCAGGCCTCTGTCCTTCCACCAGCATTCCCACCATTCCCTCAATAGTAGAGCCGGCTGTCCCTGAGCCCAGGCCGGGTGAGTTACAGCCCATCCATCCCTCCCAATATCCTTGCCGCCTCCTCCATGGGCCCATATTACAGCATACACATCTGTCAGCCTGTGGCCGCCACTGCCACCACTGTTTCCAGGGAGACAGACTCCGTTTATGACATTATCAGAAAGTCTGGCCCCTCCCTTCTCCTCCTGGCCCCACCTCTACCTCCCTTTATGGGGACAAAGATTTGGGCTGTAAATATCACCACGTCTTCCCTGCAGATTCTAACAGGGCCTGAATACATCGCTTGCTCCTTGAGGTCACTGAAACCAGACACACACAGCCACAGCTATTTGGGCACATTAATGCCTCACTCTGACTGCCCTGGCCACCCTACTGCCACACCCAGGGCCACTGGAGAGTCCCCAGCCCACCCCTACTCATGCATCCCCTCCTGTCCTGCAAGCCCTAAGACAGCATCTGCTCATTGGCAGGAAGGAAGAAAGGAAGCTGACACTGAATGAGCCCCCAACTTGGGGGCCACAACGTGACAGGCACTTCACATATCAGTCACCAGCAGTTCTTCTCCCAGCAGCTGTGCAAAAAGCAGATGTCATGGAGGAGAAAACTGAGCCTCTGTCCAAGGTTGCACACACAGCTGGTTTGTGACAAGCTAGGATTTGAACCCAGATCCTTAGACAACAAGGCTCTTCCCACTGCAGTCCCCAAGGCCTGAGGGCTGAGAGCTGACACGTTCTAAGCATTTCACGTGTTTTAACTAATTTAACCCTCACAATGACCCCATAAGGTCAGCACTGCTAATACATATACCCATTTTACAGACAGGACACTGAGGCATAGCCAAGGCCACCCAGCTTCTAGTTAGAAGAGCCAGGATTCAAAGTCAGACAGGCTGGCCCCAGAGCCCAGCTCTACGGGATCTGCTCACAGCAGCCTTCTAGACTAGCCGCTGGGGCATTCCCACTGAAGACTCAGCCCCTCCCGTGAGCCCACACTGCAGAGAGGACCCCCATTGCAGAGATAACACAAGGGGAGGAAGCCCAGGCGCAGGGCCTGCTACGTTGCAGGTGCACACCCCAGCCTTCTCCAACCCCCGGCCTTAATTACAGTGGGATACTGAGGATCAAATATTCACGACTTAGTCCACCATCAAGTGGGGAGCAAGTGATATGTGGTGGTCTTATTACTTCTGTCATGGTTATCATGGTGGGGGTTTGACCCCATCATTGTAGGCCTTCACACCCCACAGGACAGGCGTGTGCACGTGCACACACACACACACACACACACTCACACATAACACACATACCATGGCCCCGGGACACTAAGGGCACATCATTCACTCTCTCTCTAGGCCTATGTCACTGCATTAGTGTCACAGGGCTGCTGTAACAAATTACCAGAAATTTGATGGCTCAGAAGCAACAGAAATGTATTCTCTTACAGTTCTGGAGGCCAGAAGTCCAAAATCAGTTTCACTGGGCAAAAACCAAGGTGTTGGCAGGGCTGGCCGTTCCCTCCATAGGCTCTAGGGGTGTGTCCACTCCTGGCCTCTCCAGCTCCCAGTGACCGCTGGCATTCCTTGGCCTGTGGCCGCATCACCCCAATCTCTGCCTCTATGGACACATGGCCTTCTCCTCTTCTGCCTCCCTCTTATAAGGACACCAGTGATTGCGTGCATTCAGGGCCTACCCAGACAACCCAGAGTAGCCTCCCCATCTCAAGATCCTTGACTTATTCACATCTACAAAGACCTTTTCCATATAAAGTGACTCACAGGTTCCAGGGATTAGGGCCTGGATCTCTTTGGGAGACATTATTTAGCATACCACAGTCACCAGCTACCTACTCAACACACTCTCCTGGACAACCAACAGGCACAGGAAATGTCACATGTTCTCAGCTGAGTGCCTCATGGTACCCCAGCCTGCTCCTGCTGGCTTCCCATCTCAAGGGTGGTACCCCAACTTCCCAGCTGCCCAGGCCAAAACCGCGGGGTCAACCCTGCACTCCTCTCTTGCTCTCTCCCCTACAGCTGACCCACCATCAGCAAATCCTGTTGGTTTCACCTTCAAGATCTATCCAGAATCTGACCACTTCTCACCATCCTGGTCCAAGCCACTGCCTTTCTTTCCAGGGTAATTGCAGCAGCCTCCTCCCTGGGCTTCCTGCTTCTGCCCCGCCTCCCACAGTGTCTTCAACACAGCGGCCAGAGGGACACTACAGCCCAAGTCAGAGCACGGCCCTGCCCTGTCAAAATCCTGCAGAGACTCCCATCTCACTCAGAGCAAAAGCCAAAGTCCTTACAATGGTCTGTGAGCTCTGACCCCGTTTGCTTCCTGACAAAGATTCCAGCCACCGTGGGCCTCCTCCTCCTCTTCCTCCTCCTCCATCTCCTCCTCCTCCTCCTCCTCCTCCCCCTCCTCCTCCTCCTCCTCCCCCTCCTCCTCTACCACCCCACCTCCTCCTCCATCTCCTCCCCCTCCTCCTCCCCTTCCCCCTTCTCCCCCTCCCCTCCCCCCTCCTCCCCCCTCACCCCCTCCTCCCCCTACTTCTCTTCCTCCTCCTCTTGGCTGCTCATCTTCCTCTTCGCTGCTCCTCATCCTGACCAGGCAAGCTCCCACCTAAGGACCATGTTCCTTCTGCCTCAAATGCTCTCCCCAGGTACACATGCACCTCCTCACCCCCCAGGTCTTTACCTAAAAATCACCTTAGTGAGGCACCCCCACCCCTGACATCCCTTCTCCCACTTCCCTGCTGTATTTTTTCCTCCTTGATATTATCACTATCTAACACAGTACATCTTTTGCTTATTTGTCTTGTTTAATGTCCGTCTCCCCTATTAGAACATAAGCTCCATGAAGACAGCCTCCCAGATCCGATCCTAAAACAGTGCCTGGACTAGCAAGTGCTCACTAACTACTCACCCCTTCATTCACCCCACAGAGGACTATGCTGCCAGGTTCTGAGGAGGCACTGGGACCTGGCAGTAAACCAGACACAGCTCCCAACAAGGACCACCCAGGGTGTTAGGCACAGTGACAGGGAAGCCCAGAGTTCAGAGGAAAGAGGGACCAACTCAGCCCAATAGGTAGGGACAGTCATGCAGAGGAGGGCTTTACAGGATAAGTAGGAGTTCTCCAGCAGGACAGGAGACAGCTTCACACCTGGCAAGAGAAACGGCAGGTACAAAAACCAGGAACAAAATGGCAGATGTGTTCTTGGGACGGGGGAGGGCGTAGGAAGTAAGGCCAGCAAGGTCGGGCAAGGGAAGGATTGAAGGCCTTAGAGAAAGGCCAGGAGGGTTGACATTTTCCCTGTGGGCACTGGTGGGCCACTGGAGGGGAGGACAGTGCAAGTGTGTGTCTGGAGGCTCCCCCGCCTCAGACATCAACACGCAGCTAACACACAGCCTGGACGTGGGGAGAGTGTGGGATATGGGGCCTGCCCACCAGGCACCACAGTAAGGATTGGAAATGCCCCCAAACCGTGGCCTCAGCCAGGAAGCAGCTCAAGCCAGAGTGTCACTGTGGAGCTCCCAGCATGCCCAGGCCCGTGCTGGGAAGAGACCTTGCAGGAAATGAAACCAAATAGTTTGCAACAAATGCCAGGTTGTGAAGCTCCAATGTAGCCAGGGGACAGTAGTGCAGGAGTGGCGCTATGGACTGAATTGTGTCCCCCAAAATTCATATCTTAAAGCCCTAACCCCCAATGTGACTACATTTGGAGTAAGGAAGTAATTAAGGTTAAATGAGGTCATCAGGGTAGAGCCCTACTCTGATAAGATTAGTGTCCTCATAAGAAGAGACACCAGATCTCCATTCTCCATCTTTCTCTCTGTTTCTCTCTCTCTGTCTTTCAGTCTCTCCCTATCTTCCCGCCCCCGCCCCCGGCCCATGTGAAGACACAACAAGAAGGCACCACCTGCAAGCCAGGAAGAGAGCCCTCACCAGAACCCAACCACACTGGCACCCTGATCTCAGACTTGCAGCCACCAGAACAGTGAGAAATAAATATCTGTTGTTTAAGCCACCTAGTCTATGATACTTTGTTATGGCAGTCTGAGTGGACAAAGATAGATGACGAAGTCAAGGAGAGCTTCCTGGAGGAAACAAGGTTTTGGGCCATCCTAGGATGAGAGACAGGCCTTGGCTGACGAAACCTCTCACCACACAGTGGGCCCTGGCCAAAGCCCATCCTTCATCCAGCCTGCAAACTCGTCACAATTTCTTTGGGATTTACATTCTCTGCTGAGAACAGAGGCAGTCCCTGGATGGATGCAACTTTCTATGTTCCATCAAGTCCAGCCAGATCCTTCAAGGCAGAGGTAGGAGAGTGGAATTTTCTGGCTCCTGAGCACTGGATTCCCACTTCCCCCTTTTGCCTCCATCAATGCTAACTCAGCCCGGCCACGTCCAGCCAGGAATCAACATTCAAAGTTCCCCCAAACCCAGCTCCCACCCCCAAGGGGGCTGTTGGAAGTGGGGACCTGGGCTGGGCTCTGAATGACAGAAATGATCAGGATATGCACAGAGAAGGTCTATAAATAAATATACATTTTCATAAGACATGTTTAATTAAAATGGATTAAAATTAATTTGCTTTAAGAAAATTAGAAGTGCCCTAGAGAATTTCAGAAGCAGGGCAAGAGTCCCTGAATCCAAAGACTCCTTAGATAGGCTTGAGGGTGGGGGAGTACCCCATTCTCTGCATGTGGTATCCTCAGAAGGAGGCAGCTCACATCTACATAGCACTCTGTGTACCACCAGGCATGTTCACATGGGTATGGCAGGCGTGATCGGCCCCATTTTGCCAGGCAGAAACTGAAGCCCAGAGTGGGTAGTGACTTGCCCAAGGTTATACAGCATGTCTGTGGCAGGCCCAGTGGGAAGCTGCTGGTCCCTTCTGCCAGGCCTGGCATTTCATTTATGCTCAACACAGCAAAAGCCCCTCACCCTCAGTGCCCCCGGCCTGAGCTGCTGCCCCCCCAGGTTCCTCTTATCTGCAGGGTGGGGCCCTCGAGCTGTGACAATCTGGCTCTTCTGAGGCTCAGCATGAGGAAGGCAGAGGGAAGCAGCCTGGGGGTTGGGGACAGGAGCCAGAAAGGGAAAGGACCCGAAATCAACAAGCGTTCCAGAATTTTAAGCAGGTTTTGGAGGAAAACGAGGAGCAGGTTCAGCTGTAGCAATTTGCTCCAGGGGAAAATTATGTTCCCGTGCTCTATTATACAGAACAGAAGGAACATTTGGTGGGTTGAATACTTGTTAATTTATTTCTCTGTTTGTTAATGGGCGCTACACACGCGCATGCTCAAGTGCACGCGCGCGCGCACACACACACACACACACACACACACACACACACACAACCATCAGCAGGAGGCAGCACGGACTACCCAAGTTTTCGTGCCACCGTCCTATCAAGTACCAGTCAGGTCTTACTCACTCCTTTCAGTGCCCGGGGTCTAGAAGAAGGCCATGTGTCGTTTAGGGACTGAGGTGAGTACCTCTGTTTCCTCATCTGAATGAAGAACTGGCAATGAGATGACCCAATGTATCAGGGCAAAGCCTTTGACCTTGGAGAAGTGTGACCAGACGTGAGAAGTCGTTCTGAGAGCGTCTACAGACACACAGTTGGTCCCCAATACTGGCTGCAGGAACGATGCTCTGCTTGGATGGCTCACTGGTGCTTCAAACCAAGCAAATGTAAACCAGAATTCCTGTCCCTCTGCCTGCCTCAGATTCCCCATCTCAGAAAACGGTGCCACCATCTATCCTGACTCAGGCCAACTGACCTCGCCCCTTACCCAGACTCTCAACTCTCCCACCCCACAGCCACTCTCCCACATCCCCCCATCCGTCCATTTCTCGCCATCTCCACCACCACCCCATGGCCTTGACCCCACTTCTCTCCTTAGGACTGACTGCACACCCACCTCCCCACAAGTCTCCCTGTCTCCTTGCCATGGACTCTAATCCATTCTCTCCACACAGAGGCCAGAACGGAATTTGAAAATCACAGATCAGGTCCTGTCATTCTCCTGTTTAACACTCTCCAGAGCCTCCAAATAAAGTCTGCTCCTCAGTAGGGCGGCCAAGGCTCTCTCTCCCCTCCTCTCCTCTTTCTCTCCCTCTCTTCCCTCCCACCAGCCACGCTGTCTTCCCCCTGGTCTCCAAACACACCTAGTTCTTCCCACATGCAGGCCTCGGCCTTGCTGTTCAGTCCCCCTGATCTTCAACGTCACCTCTTCAGTCAGGCCTGCCTGGACCCCTCAGAGATACTCACCCCGTTCCAGCCACTCCCTGTTTCATGGCACTGTTATTTACTCCCAAGCTCATGACTGTCTGATGTTATCCAAATTATGTGTAGCTGGGCTCACTGTTCTTCTCACAAGAATGGAAACTACCTGAGGGCAGGAACGTTGTGTGTAACATTCTAGGTGCTGTATCCCCAAAACACAGAACAGCACCAGGCACTTAGCAGGTGTTTCATCAACATTTGATAGTGAACAAGTGTATGAATGAATGAATGAATGAATGAATGGGCAGCTCCAAGCCAGAGGGGAGTGGAAGGAAGGGGGTCAGGGCTTCCTGTCCCCAAAGTCTCTTGCCCCAGCAGGAAAAGGAACAGGTGGGGATGAGTTTTGTGAAGCAGCATCTGTAATCTGGGCCCTTTTCTCTAAACAACTTCAGGAAGCAGTTACAAGGAGACAGAGAAACCCAGTCTGGGACTCAGCCGCTCTGTGCAAATGACTTGACCTCTCTGAACCTCAGTTTCCTCATCTGTATAATGGGGATAATTACAGGACTCACCTTGTAGGACTGTTGTGTGAATGAATGAGACTGGTGCTCTCAAAAATGTGAGACTCACTTTGGAGAGCGTGGTGCTGGCAACACCAAGGTCATGGGTTCGGGTCCCCATACAGGCCAGCCGCAAAAAAACAAAAACAACAAAAATGTGAGATGATGATGATGATGATGATGACAAAACGAATCTCATCTGTCACAGATGAAGATTAAAAGATTGTTGGAGTTGCCTAGGATCCCACAATCAGAAAGCGGGAAAGCTAAAACCCCGATTCAGAACTCAGAATCCAGTGCTCTTCTGTCTGCGCTGGACGCGCCCCCGCTAGGAGTGGGAAGTGGGACCCAGGAAGCCTTCCTTAGTCATTACACGTTAGAGGAGCTCCTTTATGTTCCTGAATGTGGACTGGCTTTGCTTCACCTTGTTCCACCTACAAAGACACTTTAGGAAGCTGGGACAGCTGGCCAGGAAGGACAGTGCTACCCTCACCCCACCCATGCCTGAGGCAAGGGAACTGGGGAGAAAGCAGTTGCCCAGGCCCTGGACAGGTGAACTGAGGCATGCCAAGAGCCAGTCTGTCAGGAGCCTCCCTTGGGTGGCCTCTGGTTGGGGGATGGGCAGGCCTGGGTCTCAGAGAGGTCCCAAGAGGAAGAGTTGGCCCACATAGCAGGGGAGGAAGAATGAACATTTAGCAAGCATAGCTCCCACCCTGGCCAAGGACACAGAGCAGGTGGGAGACAGCAGGATATAAAAGTTCCTGGGTTCTCTAAGGACAGATTCAGGGCCCACCCAATCCCACCGAGACCAGCTTGTGGGCTTAGAAGCTTGTCACTGAAGGTTCGGAGGCCTAGAGATAAGGCTGCCCTAGCAGAGACCCTGCCCAGAGTCTAGCTGATGAGGGATTGTGCTGCCGGGAGCCAAGGTGCCTTCCCCTAGCAGCGATGCCCATTAAGAATTATTCCTCCTGCGAGCAAACAATTTGTTACAATATCCACTGTGCACTTTTCCCAGCTGGGCGCCCTCCCATACATCCTGGATTAATCCGGGAAGTCACTCCATTCATTTCGGACATGCTTGAGTGTGCCTCCTCTTTTATTAGGGAAATTTTTCATTGTTTTGAGGAGCTCATAGGTTTTAATTTGAGGCTGAGATTTTAAAGCCTCCCTCAGTGGCTCAGGGGCAGGAGTAGACTTGTGGCTGGAAAGACCCCCTGGATCCCCAGACCTGGTAGGACCTGGTGGGGGCCACCAGACCCCAGGGAGGAAGAGAGCATGGCACATTCCCTCCAGGGAGCCGGGGGCTGCAGACCCCAATGCTGTGTGGCATCGTGTCATACCCTCAACCTTCCCGAGCCTCCTTAAGAGAGGCAAAGCAAAGAAGACTGCATATTTGGGTGTCGCAGTACTGAGCCTGCCCAGTGAAGTCTAGGGGTTGTCACCTCTAAAAACCAGAGAGAGTAGCATGGGGCTATTAAAAAGGCATGATGTTTGAAGTTCAGATTTGAAACATGACCCGGGGCAGGTGAGTCATTAGCCTCTCTGAGCCTGGTTTCCAACTCCTTAGAATGAGACTGAGTGCCAGCCCCTCTCTGGGCCGTTGTGCAAATCAAACAAGCATGGCATACAGTGGGCATTTGATCAGGGTGAGTCTCCTGGCCCTCCCAACCCACCCAGTCCCCTCTTACATCTCCCTCTCATAGCCCTCAAGCAGCCAGACCCCTAGTTCCTTCATTCTGGCTGAAGGCTGCCCTCATGCTGATCCCCGCAGGTGGAGTCCTGCCATTTGGGCAGCTGCCACCAGCTTCCTCCCAGGCCTTGTATAAGGCCTTCATACCTCCCAACTGAGGCCCTCGAGTCTGGGAATCCTGTCTGTGGATCCTCTTCTAAATCCCCACCTCTCCCTGCAGAGCCCCCCTACCTCTTCCCATGGGCCTCTATGCGGGATCCAGGCAGCATATGTCCTGCCCTATGTCAAAAGACAGCCATCCCACTCCCAACTCCTGGACCTCTGCCCCTACCAGGGCTCCAGGGCTGGGACCTCCCTGGGCTCTGACCCCACCCCACCATGCCATCCCCCTCATCCCTGCCACCAGCTGCTCTCAGGCAGCTCATACCTTCCCCCGGGCTTGCTCCTCCTGTCTGATCTCTGCTTGCATCATTCCCAACCAGGTTTCCCCAAATTCTCCTGAACCCTAAGGATGAGACTCCTCCAGGATTCTCTAGCCCTCACCTCCTTCCCTTTCCAGAGGCTCACAGCACTTCTCTTTGGCCTCTCTAACTTCATGTTGCCACCCAAAGGCAGGGACCAAGTCACCTACTCATTTTGTGGGGACCAAGCCCAGGCAAAGCCCACTGGGTACTCAGGAGGGTCGGGCTCATTAAATGATTCAGAGTGAAGAGTACAGAGGACTCCAGGTGACAGAGTACAGTACCTCTGTGAGATAGGTATCATTATGCCCTTCGTGCAGATGCAGAAACTGAGCTTAAGAGAAGTCAGTCACTTGCCCAAGCAGCAGGACTGAGATGAGAACCAGCCCTACCAAACAGCACTGTTAAGACAGTCCATAAATCCACGTTGCACATACAGGACCCACGAGCTCTGGGCCCAGCACGTTCACACATGCTGATCCTATCTGATCCTCACTACCCCTCAGGGAGATTATCTGTACCACTAAGGAGGTCCAGAGAGGCTGGGTCACTTGCTCAAGGCCACATTATAAGTGACAGGGTGGGGACTTGAATCCAAATTCTCTTAGTTCCCAGTCTGGTCAGAGCAATTGATCAGGACACCTCACCCCACCCCACTCCCAGGGTCTGCAGGACCTACCCTCCCCCAGGCTGCTGGACGACCCCCTCCCTATCCCCAACTAGTACATCAGCCAATTATCCCAAATCTCCCAATTATCGCCCCAACCTCGGGACTCTGAGGAGCACCTACATGGTTGATTGACCTTTCGGAGGGGCCGGGTATTTCACAGTTCTGGGTATTTACACAGACAGCCTTGGCTGCCACAGCTCCAGCTCCAGCTCCAGGAAAGTAGGACATGCAGGGGAGGGAGGGGAATGGCAGGTGTGGGCCGCAAACACTCCCGCCACTCTCCACGCTGCCTGGACAGAGGAGCCACCCATGGCACTGTCTCCTCAAATGAACTTGAGAACTGCAAAGGGCAGCCCCTATCAGGGCCTGGGGTAAAGGGCTGAGCTGCCCACTGAGGGAAGGCGGTTTGGCCAATATCTCCTCCAACTCCTCTTTGCTTAGTGAGCTGGAAGGCCCCAGGGGATGTGGGGATGAGAAGCCCCTTTTAGCAAGAACTCTTCTCTGTGCCAAGGGTCACCTCACTTTCTGGAGCCTCTGCTTGTAAATAGGGTGCTCATGGCTGCCTCCCAGGTATTGTGAAGATGGAAGGGGCACAGCTAGGCCTGGCACATTCCAGGCACTCAGCACACACCAGTTAACCCTGGCAGGGTCTGAGGCTGCACCTCTTCCTGGGACACCCAGCAGATACTTAGCTCCAAGCAGGATGGATCCAAGAGTCTCCCAGGAAGCCAGCCTGGCAGCATTGGGTGGGGGTACCAGATTGAAAGGCAGGTGGACACACCCCACAAACAGCAACAAAACCACATCCGCATGTCAACATGAGAGCTAGGTCAGGATAGCAGGTGAGGCATGGGCACCAGGGAGCCTGCGGTCTCAGAAGCCAAGAGGATACCGCCCCCTATCCCAAGCACACGGTCCAGGCCAGGTCCACCACTACATCCTGTTGTTAGCATGCCCCAGCCTCCTCTTAATTCCACCCTGGCCTCAGTGGGAGGAGCCTGTAGGAGTGCTCCCAAGGGTAGATGGATGTGCTCCCACTGAGCTCAGCCAGGGCATCAGGAAGCGGTCAGACCAGAAGGGGCTCCAAGCATCGACAGAACCGGGAGCCACACAGGGACAAGGAAGAGCCAGCTGCAAGGAGAAGCCAGGGAGGTGCATGCAGGCTAAGTGCGGAGGGTGGGCTGTGGGGGACAGAGGGGTCCTGGTGGAGGGCATGGGCATATGTGGTTCAGGCTGGGGGCTGTGCAAGGTGGAGTGGGGACAGTCCCCTTCTCTGAGCCCTCCCCATGCCTATCTCCACCCCCGTCACTGAGCAGTAGGGAGGTGCAGCTTTGCCCCCACCCCCATCACAGACAACCATTCTCAAGGAGGGATGGGGTGCCCATCTTCAGCATCCCCCACCTCCTCTGACTGCAGCTCAGGCTCTACTCCAACCCCAGCTCAGCCCTTTTATTATTCAGAAGAGCCTCTTGATTGAAAAGGCCTCTAAGGCATCTCACAAATAAGAATCCTTTAATTGGGAAGTTGTTAACTTCTCAAAGAGGAATTTTAATTTTGCTCCCCCACCACCTCCTCTTCCTGAAAACTGCAAACTAAACACTAGCCACAGAGGCTAACGAAGCCAAGCGCGGGCACCACCCCGCCCTGCCCCACATGCACCACATGCGGAGCTGCCCCAGGCCACCTACACAGATCCCCGCCCAGACTGTGAAAGGCCTCCCACCTCTCCCTTTGGGCATGCCTGCTCTGTACCCCTCTTTCCTGCCCCCCACCCACAAAGCCCATACTCGAGCGAAGAGTGCAGATGGCTAAAGGATGGAAACCATGGCATCCCACCCCACCCTGTCAGAGCCCACCACATCTGCTGGGTTCCAAGAGCCAAACACTCGATGAGCAGCTCCCGCAACCCCTCTTCAGCCCTTTGTCATACACTCCTGTGGCTGATCACCTAGAATCATATTCACTGAGCATTTACTATGTGCCAGACCTGGCTCTAAGCCCTTTATATGCATCAACCTGCTTAATCCACACAAGGTAGATGCTATTATTATTCCCAATTTACTAATGAAGAGACTGAGACCCAGAGGGCTCAGACAAATTGCCTAAATTCATACCCATTAGCAAGTGGCAGCGCTGGGATTGGATCCTGGGCAGTCTGGCTCCAGAGAGGGTGTTACTTTAACTGCCACCTACACCTGCCTGCTTCACCCATGGTTTGCATGCTCCTGGAGGGCCAGAGCCACCACCATCTCATCTCTGTGTCCTGAGGATGGCCCAGAGCCTAGCACACAGCTGCACTCAATAGATGTGGCAGAGTGAATCACTGAAAGAAGAAAAGCAAAGCCCCACCCATTCATTCTCTCCTTTGATCCTAATCACAGGACTGTGACAAGACAGGCAGGTAGGAGGATCCATAATTCACAGTCAGGTAGACTGAGGCCCATAGGTGAAAGCAGTTGCCCCAGGGCACCCAGCTAGTGGGTGGCAGAGCCCAGGGAGTTCCCTCTCCCAGCCCAAGTGGGTGTACCTGCCTTTTGCCCAGAGTGTACAGGGATTGGATTAACAGCACACATGTACCATGTTCCTGGGCCCCGATTAACTCCCAGGCTGAAACAGACCTCTGGAAGCCCTGGTCCCAGCCCTGATGTACGATCTCCTCTCTGTGTCCCTGACAGCATGGGGCAGCCTCCAAACTCCACCCGCACACCTCAAGGCATGACAGGCTCACCACCGCCAAGGCCACCTGGTCTACCGTGCAACAGTTCACTGCTATGGAAATCACCTAATCACTTAATTGTCTGCTGTTATGGGTTAAATTGTGTCCCCCCCCCCCCAATTATATGTTGAAGCTCTAACCCCCAGTACCTCAGAATGTGACCATATTTGGAAATTGGGTCATTGCAGATGTAATTAGCTAATTAGATGAGGTCACACTGAAGTAAGGTGGCCCTTAATCCAATATGACTGGTGTCTCTATGTGAAGGGGAAATTTGGAGATACGGTCCAAACTGGTAAATACTGTATGGAGAGCAATTTGGCAATGTGGCAGCCAGGGAGAACACCATGCGAAGAGACACAAGGAGAAGACAGCCGTCTACAAGCCAAGGAGACGGCCTGGAACAGATCCTCCCCTCACAGCCCTCAGAAGGAGCCAGCCCTGCCAACACCTTTATTTCAGACTTCTAGCCTCTAGAACTGTGAGACAATACATTTCTGATTTAGCCGCCCAGTTTGTGGTACTTTGTTACAGCATCCCAGCAAACTAATACACCCACAGACCTGGGTTTCAGTACTGATTCAGGCCTTCACTGGTTGTGTGACACTGAGAAGCCCCTGCCCCTCAGCTAGATCACATTATCCCCAGGACACTGCATGGCACATAGTAGGCGCTCAATATATGCTCCTTGGAAGAATGAGCGGGGGTGACAGCATCCGTCTTCCACATGGTCATGACAAGGATGAGATGAGATGAAGGAAGGGTGTGCTCTGGAGATGAGACAGCACTCAACAGGCATGGGGACAGATGGATCAACAGAGACACACAGAGGGGCCACTGGCGTGGCCGCAGCCAGGACCTGCATGTAAGGGAGATTTGTCTTCCAAGCCCCACACTGCTCCCTGAGGTCACTTCTCCAGTGGGGGGCTGGGACAGAGCAGGCAACAATGACGCACTGGGGGCAGGTAGAGGTGGAGGGAGGTGAGTCCTCCAGCCAGACAGCCACAGACATCACCTTGGTCCCCACCATGTGCCAGGCCTCCCACTGGACCCTGAGGTGGTGGGGGAAGGAGAGCTCCCAGGTGCCACGCATGGCCCCTGCCCCATGTGGAGCCTAGACCCATGCATACAGCTCAGTCAGCACAAGGAAGAGCCATGTCAGAGCTGCCTCCAGGGCACAGACAGTCCTCAAGAGAGTGAGGTTCCTGTCCCCGCAGGTGTGCAAGTAAAGGTCAGAGGACACCTGCACACCCCTGGTGTGAGTTTGAGTTAGGCCAGTGAGTCCCAATCTGGCTGACCACCAAGAGGTGACTGTGGGGCTTGTTAACATCCAGATTCCTGGGTCCCCGCAGTGCCACTGGATCAGGAGGTCTGGGTGGACCCCAGAGGACCCCTGTTTCTAATAACATCCCTGGGTGTTCTTGATGCAGAGGCAGGGGGCTCCCCAGCCCACAGCACTCTGTGGTTTGAATGGGACTCCATTTGGGAAGAGCTCTGACAGCAGTGCATGGGGGTGGGGGCAGCATGTTCCCAGGAGAGGAGACATGAGGGACAAGAGGGTGAGGAGGGCAAAGCTGGACACAAGTTGAGGACTCTGACATGGATGAGTTGGTGCAACATAACAGGATAGCTCACCACAAGCCACGGGGCCTGGGCGGGAGCAGGTGAAAGGCACACGCTGCTGTTCAAAGGGACCAAGGGAAGTTGGGGAGTCAGGGAGGCTGTTCTGGAAGAGGTGGGATTTGGCTGGTGGTGAGAGAAGCATTCTAGATGGAGCTGATGGACAGTGAGACTGAGCCTGGTGTGTGCAGGGGGTAGAGGGGAGAGTTGGAAAGAAGAGGAGGCAGAAAGGGTGGGTTTGAGACTGATCATGAAAGGCCTTGAATGATTAGACTTCAACCTTAAACAAGGAGCCACTGAAGGTTCTTGAGGAGGAGCATGACATGGAGGAAGGCCCACCAGTAGGGCTCGGAGGGGCCTGGGCTGCTCCAGACTCACCAGATGAGGCTCCTTTTGAGGAGGAAAGAGTGAGAGGATTAGACTCAGTATCAGCACACACTTCCCACCCACAGCAGCCCTGAAAAATGTAACAGAATGACTGTGCCAACCATTAGGAGGAGCAGCTGTTGGGGGAGAGGGGGAACCTGGCAGCGGTTTCTCTGGGCTGGTAAATCCAGAGACCTTGTATGCAAGGCTGGTGCAACGGGTCCACCCATCGGCAGGGAGCCCCCACAGGCTGGATTCATCCTAAACAACGAGGCCCAGATTCCTTCTCTACATGATCTTGTCCAGGCTCAGGGGCTTTAAAAACCACCCAGATGCTGACGACTACCACAACTGCACCTCCTGCCCAGTCTCTTCCCTCAGCTGCAGACTTTCACACTCCATTGCCTGCGCAACTCCCCATGTGGAGACTGGCATCTCAGACCCTTCCAAACAGGACTCTTGCTTTTCCTCTCCAAATCCGCTCTCAGCTCCCTGTTCCTCAGCTCAGTCTAAGGCTCCACCGCCCACCCTTCCCAGGTTCTGATCTCTCCCAGCCCACAGCCCACCCTTCAGCCACCCCTTCAAAGTCTCTACACTCAACCACTCCTCACGCCCAGGCCCAGCCCCGCCATCCTTCATCTGGACTGCTGCTGGGGTCCCCTTGCTGGCCTGCCAGTTCCCACTCTTGCCCACCTGCCCCCCACAGTCTTTTCTCACCGGGCAGTGAGAGGGAGCCCATGAGCCATGAATCGCCTCCCCCACATTCTCCAGGTCTGGATACTGCAAGCCTCGTTTCTCAGGCCCTCATCCCCACCAGCTGCCCTCCAGCCGCACTGGCCTCTGTGCTGGTCCCAGCTCAGAGCCTATCCAGACCCTCGTAGGGTCTCTGCTCAAAGGGCACCTCTCCCGAGAGGCCTTTCCTGACCACCCCGCAGAGAAGGGCCCCACTGCACGCTTCCTCCCTTTTCTGCCTTACTGGCCTCCGTGGCACTTACTCTTCCCTACCCTTACACCACCTGGTTTCTTCCGTCTACTCTGTGAGAATGTAGCTCTATGAAGGCAACGACCCAGCCCACCTTATTCACCCATGGATGCAATGCTGGGCACACAGAACAGTGCCTGATGGGGGGCAGGGTGTTCAGTAAGAATGGGCTGGATGAATGACCAATGAGCCACGGAATGAACGCTGACTTCAGTAAGCACTTGTGCAGCACCTGGTGTGTGGCACACGGGAGTAGAGGGGCCACTCAGGAAAGACTCGGCCCTGACGGTCCCCGTGTGTGGGAGGAACAGAGGAGCACCCATAGGTAATCCCAACCAGTGCGTGAGCAGTGCTGGGCTGACACTCGTGCACAAGGCAGGGGGCAATTGGTGAGGGACCCGAGCTCTGCCCAGAGGTCAAGGAAGCTCCTGGAAGAGACCACACACTACCTGCAGCCTCCTCCCTCGCCCCCCAGGGTCCCCATCATGGGCCACTTCCCAAAGAGGGAATCAAGGGGAGGCCTGTCTGACCTGCCAAGCTGATTCCAAAGCCAGTAAACGTTCAGAGCTGATGTGTGCACCCCTTCTGCAATATCTGGGCAGGGCTCACCGGGAGCAGAGGGATTCAGCTTAAACACCACTGGTCCCGCCAGTGAGTGAGGTCAACAGCTGTGGCATCTGGGACCCAAGCCTTGCCAGCCTTTTCCCACCCCGCCATCCTGCGCACCCCCCATCCCACCACAGTAGCACTGGAGGAGAGGCAGGGGAGGCAGGTGATGGAAGGATACGCCTGGGCTTTCTCCAGGAGTCCAGTGCTTTGCTAAGTCCCAGCTCCTCGGCATGGCCTCCAAGGCTCTCCAGGAACAGCCGGGCCCCCTTCTGGGCACCCCACTCCCCAGACATGCTCCAAACTCCCCTACCCCTATACCTTTCTTTACGCTGGGCCCTACCCCTGCCCCAAACCTTTTCTGCCCATCATAACCCTGCACACGTCACTTCATTCATCCAAGTATTATTTACAATGACAAAACATTGGAACCATCAAAATATACAACGGAGAATTGGTTAAACATGCCATGGCACACACAGGCTGGAACATTATGCTGCCATTAAAAATCACATTATAAAAGAGTACTTAATGATGGGGAAATGAGCCTGGTATAGTATTAAGTGCAAAAGGCAGGTTAGAAAACAGTAAGTACAGCTTGATCCCAATTATGTCATAAATACATATTTTGTAAAAGACTGACAGGCAAAACACCCAACTACTCACATTTTTCTATACAGAACACACATTACTTTTTTATAAACAGAAAATGGATTGTTTTTTTTTTTTTTTAATTTATTTATTTATTTTTTTTTTAATTTTATTTTGTCGATATACATTGTAGAAAACGGATTGTTTTAAAAGGACTTTACAGCCTTCAAGGCTCAGCCTGGGTGTCACCTCCTCCAACCAGCCCTCCCAGGCCTCCCCAGCCGAGAGAGGCACCCCCAAGCCTGTGTTGGTCCCCCTCCATTTCCCCACCCACTGAGATTTCCTGTGCCACCCTGCTGTTGGGCCTGTGGGTGCCGCTGTCTGCCTGGGCAGGGGTGGGGCACAGGGTGGGGGCAGAGCCCAGACCACTCCACCTCTCTGGTGCCCCTGCCTCAGCCCCCACCACCCCAGCTGCCCCACATCCTCTCTCCCCATCTCCCAGCAGCAGTTACAGGTTAAACTGGAGAGGCTAATTAGCTGCTCATTCCACCCAGGACCAACTAATTAGCAGGAATATTTTGATGGAGATAACTTCAGAGCAAGGCCTAGTGCCTGGAAAGAAAATCCAGGCATCTACTCCCTGCCACGCCCCACCAGCTTCCCAGTGGGAGGACAGGGCTCCACCATAACTGTCACCCAGTCCTTTAGGAGAGGGGATTCCAGGCCTGCTGCCCTCCTGAGCCACCAGGCCTCTGTCCTCTGAAAAACAACAATAATACACCAGTCCAGCCTGCTGCCCCATGCCTTTCCCCACCATTCCTTCTGTTTAGCAAAGTCCCCCACCACAGCCTTCTCACGGGTCACAGAGGCCTGTCAAGAACAGGGAGTGGCCCAGATACAGGATAGAGGTGACTTGCTCAAGGTCTCAAGCAAGCCAGGGTCAAGCCAGGAAGCAACACAGGTCCCCCTCCTTCTCCATCTTCCACCTCTCCAGGACATGCTACAGTTTCTCCACATCCCCTCACATGGGACACAGAGTGGGAGGGCCTGTCCCCTCCCACATTTTGGGTGTGTTACTCCTCATGATACAGGCCAAGAGGCCATCCGCTATGTTCACACAGAGCTAAGGTCACCTCACTGCCAGTGATTGTCTCTCTCTCTCTCTCTCTCTCTCTCTCTCACACACACACACACACACACACACACCCATGTCTGAGCCTCATCCTGTCCTGAAGGTGTCTGGATCCGCACACCATGAAACTCCACACATTGGAGCCAATGCTAGCCTCTTGACAGTTTCTTGGACCCTGATTGTCTCAGTCTACGTGTTCCCTCTCCCTCCCAACCTGGAGTCAGGCACACATTTGGTCAACAGTGTGACAGAACCAAGGACAGAGCTCTTCAACTCGCCATTAGAGACCTCCCATGCCACAGGGGAACCCATTAGCTGGCACTGCCCGTGAAACCAGGTCGCTGGGAAGAACACCCCAGGCTTCTGAGCCGGCTGCTGGAGCCCTGCCACGGCAAGGACTGACAGGAGGTGGCACCACCGGATCACACCTCCTGGACTTGACGGCGTGCGGGGAGGGACAGATGGGAAAACCCCCAGAAAAAGGGCCCCGCAACGGCCTCCCTAGGAGACCCCATGACTCCCATGGAGCACACCACCCTCACTCTGCCCAGCGGCCCAGAGCAGCCGCTTACCTCAGGTTGGGCAGGCATCTGGGGAGCGCAGCTGGGCTGGGTCAGCCTGGGCTTGACTCAGTTGCCCTCTTTGCCGGTGGGCACCAGAGCCTCAGGGCCTGTGGGTGCTGGAGGCTGTGGGGAGAAAGAAGAGATGGCAGTCAGCCAGAGCAAGGTGGCACGGGTGGGCTAGGGAGCAGTGGGGGTCCACACATGCAAACGGGTTTGATCCTACCCAGATGAGCAACAAATACTATGCATCCCCCCAACACACACACACACACACACACACACACACACACACACACGTGCTCTCATTCACTCACACACACACTCACATGCCACCAGCTGGGGCAGGCAGGGCTCCTGGCCCCAAGCAGGGTAGAATCTCATCCTCTGTCTCTGTGACCCTGGGGAAATCAGGTCTCTGAGCCTCACTTCCCTCATCCATAAAATGGAGACACCATCCCTCCTGCCAGGTCTGCTGGGAGGTAGCAAGAGAGAAAACAGACAGGGTCTGGGGCACAGTAGGTGTCCAGCCAACACCAAAGCCCGTCTTCCTCCCCAGCCAGGCCCCAGGAGGCAGGCCCTGGGCTGACCCCAGGAGGGAGGTGGGGGCAGAGCACCGGGTGCCTCTCCCTGGGCCTGAGTCTCACCCTCCCGGTCCCCAGGGATCCTCACAGCTCCCACCTACCCACCCCTCCCTTCCCCCAGCCTCTCCTACTTTGTCCCTCCATCAAATATTCTCCAAGGGCTCCTCCAAACCAGGCCCCTCTCCCTCTGTGGGTGGGGGAGAGCATAAGGGTGTCCTGGTTCCGTGGCACAGGACATAGTCCCCGTGGAAGTCCCAGGAGGCAGGTTGGCTCCCAGCTCTCTCACTGGGCCCAGCTTCCCTGTCGGTACCCCAGTTTCCTCAACCTCTCAAAGTCCCAAAACCCTTTCTCAGCTGCTGCTGAAAAGTTCCAATCAGATCCATGCACACCTCAGGGGGTGCACAAGGGGATTTAGGTGGTACACGGACAAACGTTTTATTTTCATAGGTATGTGTTTATTTTTCTGTGTATTGGAAAAAACATGACAGGCACATCACAGGGGTGATTTCATGAATGCGTGGCTTGGGGAGCACCATGATGACCCACCTCCAAACGTAAGTGGGTGCAAAGACAAGGATTAAGAAAATAGAAGTGCAGGTGGTGCCCAGAGGTGGCTCCACCATGATGGTCAAAGGGAAACTTGAGTAGTTGGCATCTAACCTGGCACCTGGCTCCTGGCAGCTCTCACGAGGGGGAGCAGCTCCTGCCTTCCCTGGAGGGCCAGGCCAGCCCTCCTTTCCCTCTAGACTCCCCTTATGGCACCATCCAGCACAGGCCACACTCCCCAGGGGGATTCACAAGGCTTTCCAGGTGGGATGGATGGAGGGATGGGTGGATAGGCTCCAAGACGGTTGCTATAACGTGGACAGGAAATGGCAAAGGCCTCAGAGTTCCTCCCAGAATCAACATTCTATCAAGTCCAGGATGCTAACGGTGGAATTTCTATCCACACAGCAGGTAAAGGTGGAGGGACTCTTTGGAGGCCAGGATCTTCCTGTTTCATGGGCTGCAGATTTCCTCCAAGGAGGCAGAGAAATGGGCTCTGAGCAGTTCCAGGGCCCACCTTGGCTTTCCCATCCTGACAAAAGTAGTGTGGACCAGGTTAGAGAGGGCCTGCCCAGCCCTACAGATCACCAGCTTCAACCTATGCTCCCTGCTGCCAGCCAGCCCTGGGGTGCACCTCCCAGCGGCTGCCGATCCTAGAGGACAGGACAGGACATAGTGGTGCCAGCCTGAGATGGAGGGGTAGCCAGAGCCTGGGGAGTCACTCAGGCCTAGGTCCCCCAAGCCAGGTCTAGCCAGGTAAGGCTGACCTCAATGGCTGCCCAAGCTGGCTCCCAGTAGACTGGCAAAAGCCAGCCAGGCCCAGGCCAACACGGGCAGCCCTGTCCCTGGCAGACCTCTAGACCACCCGGCTGACAGCCCTGAGCCCAGTTCGACCTGAGCTGGCAGGGCAAGGCATTCCCACAGCACCACTCCAAGCCCCCAGTTGTCACATTCCAAGACAATGAATGGGCCACCCGCTCCCTTCCCCCAAAACCTTCCTGAAGCCCCCACTCTCTTGGTGCCATCACAAGGAGTTGCTATGGAAATGGGACCACAGGCAGAGCATGACAATGATTTGGGGCAGGGAAGGAGATACAGTGGGAGCCAGGCGCTCTTCTGGACACGAGGCCTTTCCGTGTGCCGCGTCCCAGGAAGGACATGAAATCCCAACTGCAGGCTTCACAGCCAAGGGGGGGCCACAGCAGAAGGGAGGCTTTCTACCTGCCCTTCTGGCTCCTTGTCCCCTCAGTGGAGCCCAAGGAGCTCTGCAATCTGATGCCTGTGTGTTCAGCAGAATTAACACATGCACCAGAGGATGTGAAACTTTCATGGACGCTACTCGAGGACACTGCCAAAGTGGGTTCAGTACTGTTGGCGACTGGCAGCCACAGGCACTCAGTGAACACTGTGCCCAAAGAGGGTGGCACTGGCAAGTGTATGCCATGTAGGTGTGTGCCTGCTCTGGGCAACACGGGACAGGATCACAGTTTGAGAGGCCTACTCCCATTGTACAGATGGAGAGACTGAGGCCCAACAAGGATTGGGGTCACTGAGCAAGTCAGTGGAAAAGCCAAGTCCAGACCCAGGTCTCCTCCTCCCCAGACGTGAATCCTCTGATCAACATCCCTGGCTGTTCATTCATTCAGTCTACTTTTGATACGTGCCTATTGTGTGCTTGGTGATTGGGATAGAGAAGTATAAAGGACACGGCTCCTGCCCACCAGGAGCTCAGAGAGGAGATAAGCCATCATTATCAGAGGGAGGGCGCCAGGACAGAAGTCTAGGGGCCACAGGAGCCCAGAGAAGGTTACCTCACAGTTTTAGGTTATGCACTTCTGCGACATGCTTCAAAGAGACCTCTGGGTTTCCCTAACTTACCTCCCAACTGCTCCCTCAGCCCAAGGCCCCTCTACAGCCCACCTGAGGCCCTCACCTCCAGGAGGTGATGGTGGCATTTCCACACTGGCCATTCATTCTTTGTCCTTTCTTTCCTTCCTGGGTAACTCCTGTGAGCCAGGCACTGCTTGGGGCCTGGGGTAGGCAGAGAACATGTGAACCCCATCGGTTGCCACCCGACAAAATGCAAGTCCCCACCTCTTTGTCAGCAGCATGCAAATTCTGTCCTGTGTTTGGGGGGTTTGTGGGGGCAGGTATTGTACTGAGAGAGCAAGAGGGGACACCTTCTAGAGCCTGGCTTGGAAGACCTGCCAGCTCTGCTGTATCCCACATGGGCCACACCTCCCAGCAGCCAGTACAGTCTTGCAGGGACTATTTTACAAAGATGGAAACCAAGACTTTGAGAGGTGGCCAACTGGACCCTCAGGGGAGGTCCAGGAGCTGAGAAGAGCTCAGTGCTAAGAAGGCAGGATGGGAGAAGACCGGCAAGAACAGAAGGGAGGAGCTGGGGCCAGGGCTGTGGAAGGAGAGGAAGAATCTGTCCCAGAGGGCTTCCTGATGGAGGCAGTACTAGGATTGGCTCAGAGCCCGCCTGAGTGTTTCCCTACAGCCCACATGACTTGGGGCTAGGCTGGCAGGTTGCTGCCATCCTGTCCCTAACCCACTAAGGGCTGCCACCACTGCCACCTCACATCCCTAGTTACTGCTGCCTGATGGGACACCAGCTGGGGATAAGAAAACAGCAGAGGCAGAAAGGTGGGGACCGAGCAGACAGGAGATAGACGCCCAACAAGAGACAGAGCAGCAGCAACCCCAAAGTCAGACGGGCAGAGAGCAAGGCAGAGAGACGAAGATGAGTGGACAGACAGGGCCACCCCTCCCTCCCCCAGAGCCAGTTCAGCAGCTGCCGAGAGGAGCAGACGCACAGCTGGGAAGGAGCCTACAATCCGGGCTTTGCAAAGATTTTTCAGCAATAAAACTCTTATTTGAAATGAAATCTTATGCAGTGGGGGAAGCCCTTCTATGCCAGACATTAAATCCAGAAGCCATAAAGTGAAAATTTGACAAATCCAACTACATAAACATGTAAAATATCTGTACAGCGAAAGACACCATAAACAAAGTTAAAAGGCAAGTGAGACAGTGGAAGAAAATATCCCTAATATGCAAAGAGCCCCTACAAATCAATAAGAAAAAAGACAAAAGAAGAGAAAAATTGGCAGTGAATTAGAAATCCACAGAGGAAGAACTAAATTGTCCAATAAACATTTAAAAAGATGTTCTATCTCACTAGCAATCAGGGAAATGCAAATGAAAACGACATGCTACCATTTTTTGCCCATCAGATTGGGAAAAATTAAAATGATTGATAACAAGCAGTGCTGGCAAGGATGTAGGGAAATGAGCACTCACAGACCATTGGAAGGAGGGGGAATTGGCTCAAACTTTTGAAGGGTAATTTGGCAATACCGATTAACATTTTAAAACCACACACCCTACAACCTAGTAATCCCACTTCTGGAAGCCTCTCCAATGAAATAAAAGCACAAGCACTTACATATAAATACTCAAGGATGCTCATAGCAGAATTGTTGGTAAGAGTAAAAAGGAAATTGGAAATAGCCTAAACGTTTATCAATAAGGGAATGTTCAAATAAAATACAGCACGTCCATGCTATGGAACACTCCGCAGCCATTCGACAGAATGTGGCACATCAACATTTAACAAGAGGAAAAAATCAAGCCGTAAAACAGTATTTCGCAATGAGCCCATTTTTATAAATAACAGTTTGTTTGTATATGCCTCAAAAGGCTGGGGGATAATATACCAGATGTTACAGTAATCACCTCCAAGGGGTGAAAACAGGGGGCTTTTGTGGCCTTTGTTTTCCACAAATGTATGGTTGGATTTTCTTTTGCAATCAGAAAAACAAAATCAATAAAGAGTTAATGGATTTTTTTTAATCCTGCCCAGACCCCAATATAAAATGCAGATCTAAGCAGTGCTGCTCTGGTTGAAAGGAGAGGAGAACGAGGCAGCTCACCCAGCCCCACCCCATCCCCTCAGCCTCCAGGCCCCTTCCTGGAATGCTTGAGAACCTGGGCTGGAGAATGCGGAGCCCATGCTGTTCTGCCTCCTAGCCCGAGGCCACAGGGCAGAAAGTCACCCACAGTACACAGGCGGTCCAGACATGCAGGGGTTAAAGCCCAGGCCTCTGGCTCCTCAGCAGGGCTCTGGTCCTCCAGTGCTGGGATCAAAGGTTTCTCTACGTGTCTAGAAAACTCTGGATGGTCACTGTCTTGAGGAACCCTGGACTGAGGCTGAAAGAAAACCTGGGGGTGAGGGGAACGTGAAAGGGGCCTTTGCAGAAAACTCCAGGGGAGGGGGGCTTCCAGGTTCCTGTGCTGAAGGGAGGGAGAGGCAAGGAAGAGGGAGAGAGAAGGTGGGTGTGTGTTTCTCCCTATAGGTACAGAGCCCATGGGTGCAATTAGCAGTGACTGGTGTGTGCAGGTGTGTGGTGTTCAGAGAGAGAGAGCGGGCACACGTGGGTCTGCAGAGGTGCACTTTGGAGGGTTTGTGGGCTCCAAGTGGTGTGTAGGAATGTCTGTACACAGAGTCACTGGGATGTGCATGTGGTGTGTTGTGTGTCCCTGGGGGTTCCTATCAGCAAGGAGACTCTGTATGTGCACATGTGCATGCATGAGTGTGTATTGTGTGTTAGAACATGTAGACAGCCAGCAGGTCTGTGGACAGGCCAGGAGCAGGTGGCAAACCCAAGAGTCCAGGCCTGCAGACCTTCCCCAGAGACCAGGCCAGTCCAGAAATGTCGCTCCCACTTATGAGTCAATCAACGAAATCAGAGAAAACTGCCCAGAAGGAGCCTGAGGCCTCCACAAGTTCCAGAAGCTTCTCCTCGCTTAAGCATTTGTTTGCAGAACTAATGTTCTACCTGTCTCCAGCAGGTAGGCTGAGGCCACCTGACGCAGGGACAGGAGGGACCAGCAAACTCCTCCTGATGGGAGTGAATAACACTCTCTACCTGGGTCTAGGTCCCAAACAACACAGCTTCCTCAGGTCTCCCACCTCCATCCCAGTACCCTTCATGTTCCATCCACAGCAGCCGGGGGGCCATTCCAAAATGCATATCCAACCACATGGCCTTCCCAGGCTCTCCTCTGCTCCCTGTCCATGCGCCTTACTGGGCCCACCAAGCCCCTTGGGATCTACCCCCAACTGGCCCTCAGCCTCATGCCTGACTCCAGTGTCTCCCAAGCCTTTGCACCTGCTGTTTTCTCTGCCTGGGATGCCTCCCTCCCTGACCAGTTTCCAGTGTCCTCCAAGAAGCCTCTCCCTACAGGTGGGGGTGGGAGCCCCTGTCCTGCCCTCATCCCCCAAGCTGTGACTGCTGACAAGTCCGACTTCCCCAGAGTAGGGGATGGGTCTTGTTCTTCTCTGTGCCCCAGAGACCACCCCAGGCCTGGCACAGAGGAGGCATCAGGGACAAAAGTTTGTAAAATGAATGAGTGGGATCACAGCACTCAGCCCTAAACCAGGCACACAGTGGGACCTTCATAAGGCAGCAGGGTAAGTCACCTAGCTCCCCATCCCAGGTCAGCACGACAAGTAACATTAACCATGCCACCTCGGAAATGATTAAAGCAGGAGTTCTTAACAGGAGTCCCCAGGGAGGAGGGACTATTACAGAGTCTGTGAGCACTGAAACTGCAGGAAATTGGATGTGAATATATGCATGCAGGAGAGTGGGGCTCCTGTTTCAGATACAGGGCCCACGGCTTTCACCAAACTCCCCCAGGGGCCCTTAGCCCAAAGATCCAGGACCACCAACCATGAACAGAGCAAGGCTCAGTCCCCAGAAGAAAGAAGGCTCAGGGCACAATGTCCACCAGCATATCAGGAGGGGCTGCTGGGGGGCAGAGGCTGGTACAGGCCCTGTGGCCCCGGGCCCCAAGCCAAGACCAACATGCAAGTCACTGGGAACAATGCCAGCTCTGAGCAGAAAAGGGAGCTGCCCAAGATGGGTGGGGTTGTCTTCATAAGGAATGAGCTCCCCATCAGGGAGGGGAACAGCACAGGCTCTGTGCAGCAGAGGTCAAAGTAAGTGAAGGACAACTCTGAGTCTCCTCAAACTCTCTGAGCCTCAGTTTCCCCATCTTATGCCCTGGGGCTAGACAAAGTAGTTCCTGTGAGGCTATCCTGAGTGCGTGAAAGGACATGCAGGGGTATGGCTAGTGTGGCCCCGGCTCCAGGCTGTAGGGCTGAGTGTGCAGTCCCAGGACTGGGCAGTCTGAACACCTGGCCTGAGTCCCTCTTCCCTCAGCCTCCCACTCCCCCAGCTGGGGGGCAGGGGGCGACTGCCCAAGTTGCCCCGCACTGCTAACTGGGTCTGCAGAGCCCCAGGCCCCCCTTGGGTGCCACAGTCACCACCCCCCATATTACAGAGACCTCAGAGATGACAGGAGTAAGAGCTTTCACTATGAGCCTGGGCTAGGGCCCAGGGAGCTCAGAGGCTGGACAGGAGTGCTGAGCAGGGCTGACAGCCAGACCTAGGCCACATGGGCTCAGTCCCCACCCCACTCCCACTCCCCTGACCTCTTCAGGGGCCTCTCTCAGCCCGGCCTGGGTCACACAGGGAGTTAGTGACAGATCTGAGCTGGGATCCCAGGCCTCCTGCCCTTGGCTGGGCTTACTCTGGGTACAAAGGCACCTCGCTCCCCACAGGTGACTCAGTGCTTGCCTCAGCAACCCTAATCCTGCCAGAAAGAGATAGCACTGGGGTTCTAGCAGACTGATTCAAATGCAGGCCTGCTGTGTCCCCTGGATCCAGCCACCCTCAGCCTCAGTTTCCTCTTCTCTTACAAAAACTGTCCTCTTTCTCCTGTTGTGAAGATTAATACGGGCATGAATGCACAGCCTGGTTAGAGCAGAACAGGGGAACTTACATTCCGCCCCTTCCCCATCTCTGGGCCTCAGTTTCTCCATCTCTAAGACAGAGGGTTTCCATGAGTGATTGCCTCTGATGAGTTATGAGAAGACTGCCCAGGTGCCCAGCCCATGCTCAGCTGGGCCTGTGGTGAGAGACAGGCTGCAGTGGCAGATACCAGGGCCTGCCCTCAGGGGGCTCCCTGTAGTTGGCAGATGAGAACAGCGGCTGTGGAGCAACGGCATTGTCTACTTAGCAAAGCTGTGTGTGGAAGCACACATGGCAAGGCTCCCAAACTGGTGTCTCTGTGCCTCCACATTGCAACAGTCTCCACCGCTCCCTATTGCATCACACCCTACCCGCTCCACTCATTACCTGTCTCTCCCCTTTAGGCTCCAAGGGCCACAAGAAGCTGGAAAATGGAAAAGCAAGGTGATCTGGGCAGTGATCAAGGAAGGCTTCCTGGAGGAAACAGGACAAGAGGGTTAAGTTCACACAAGGGGCCTTGAATAACCAGATGAGGAATACAGACACTGAGGAGCCACTGGAAGTTTCATGTACGTCCCCTTCCTTTGGGCAGGGATGCCAGACCCCACCTGGGGCCAACCTCACAGCTGTGACACCAGCAGAGGGCTTTGGGGCAGAGGGGAGGGTACCTAAGCTTGAGGCTCCCTTCCTCCTCCTCCATCCCAGACTGCCACTCCATCCCAGAGAAATCAGTCCTGGCCAGTGATGCCCGGCGGCCGCTGAGGCCTCATTGCAAACAGCTTTGCCACTGGTGAGTGCCGTCTGGCCAGGGAGGGCTTCCCGACAGATTAAGAGCAACGCCGGCCTCAGACTCATTCATATTCCAGTCTGGCTGCCGGCTTCAATATGGCTGAGAGACGAGAGGGCAGAGGCAGCCCTCCGAGAATGCCCGGCGATGATTCCTCTCCGATTCCAATTTATTTTCTATCATTAATGCTTTTGAAAAGCCCCACATGCTCTGAAAACAGGGAAGGAGCACAGGGCTCGGGAGGGGAGGGGAGAGGAAAGGGCTGGGGGCAGAGGGGGGCTCAGCAGAGGTGGTTCGGGTGACAGCCTGAGCTCAAACCCCCACCCCATCTCCACCTGCCTGCAGGTCCCAGGTGCAAATGTGGCCTATATCTGTCAGTGGGGGACTGCCCCCTGCTCTGCCTGCTCTGCCCACCTCAGGAGACAGTCTCCAGGTCTGCTGAGGGGTCAGAAGTGAGTGCACTTTATAAACTGTAAAGGTCTGTACACCTTGAAGAACAGAGAGTGAAGCAAACCTGACTGACTGTAGCAGCAGAGGCCTATGAACTGGACACCTGCCTCACCAGCTACTGCAGGGAACCCCCGCCCCAGGGCCCAGGGAAGACCTGGAGCACTTTTCATCCCAGCACAAGCAGAGGAGGTGAGTGCCAGGATTTGGGTCCCTTGTTCTTGTCTCAAACTCACACCACCATCCTCCCATCCCCGACAGGCTCACTGCCAGCCTCCCTCCTCCTCCATCATCCCCGCTGTGGAACCGAGAGATCTTCCTCGACACGTGTGTCCTGCTCAGAACCCTTCCAGGACTCCCCATTGCCTTGAAATCCGGTCCAAACCCCCCACCTGCCATGCAAAGCTCTCCCCAGCAGCTCAGGCCCATCTACACAGCCTCAGCTCCAGCTGCACCTAACTTCTCAGAGGCCACCCTTGCCTGCCTTTGCACATACTATTCCCTGTCTGGAATTCCCTCCTCCTTGGCCCCAGTTCACCTGCCAAACTCCTACCCCCTCTTCAAGATGCGGCCCAACTATGTCACCCCTGGGTAGCTTTCCCTGACTCCCCTGGCATGCCCCGCACTGTGCTCCTACTGTACCTAGTACTCACCTGTATTGCGACTCAGTAATACAGTAATTATGTTTATGCAGCAGTGCCCCCTCTAATCAGTGAGCTCTCCTGGGCAGACGCGGCTTCTGATTCATCCTGTGCATTCCCAGTGCTTGGCAAAGTGCCTGGCTCACAGTAGAGCTATTTATCCAATCAATCATCTTACTTGAGCACCTACTATATGTCACACTCTGTGCTGGGCACAGCAGCCAACAAGATGGGACCGGTCCTTGCCCTCAAGTTTCTTCCAGTTTAAAGACATTTAATAGACACTTCAGGGAACGTCTGTTAAATAAATGAATGGACATATGACCACTTTGTAAATAGGGAAACTGAGGCCTAGAAAGGCAAGATGCCCTGTCCATGGGTGCTCCTACCTCCCTGCCCACATCTCTTCTCTATTTCTCTTCCAGGACCATATCAACAGTGAGGGGCAACTCAAAACGAAAGGCTGGAGTCAAAAAAAAAAAAAAAAACTGAAGAAAATATGGTAGATTTTCCTCCTTTCTCCATAATGTAAAGAAAATTGCTTTTGCCAACTATTGCAGCTTAAAAGCAATTAGAGTTTTTGGAGGGGACTCTGGGCACGAGCAGAAGCGACAGAGCAAGCACCCAGCACGGAATTTTTCCAGCATTCGTTTGTATCAAGCAAAAGGGGGAAAAAAAGTGTTAAAAGCAGCAATTTCCAGCAGCAGAGACGGTGGAGACAAAATATTTACAGCCTCTGAGGGAGGGCCCTGGGAGGCACCAGGGACCCCCCTGCTCCCTAATCCCACCTCACGTCCCGGGAGGCAGAGAATGGGAGAGAAAAGAATCAGAGCCAAGAAAGAGATGAGCCACATCCTCAGCCTGCACCGATGGGGGCTAGGGGCCAGGAGGGGAAAGCCCCCAGCTGCCCCTACTCTCTCACCCCTTCCCCACCACCCTGGCCCCCAGCCACCGAGATCCATCCCTGTAAACCTCAGACCCGGCCATGACTCTTCCTGCTCAACATCCAGAGAGCATCCACCACTGCAGGCTGGCAGTGGAAGCCTGCACTGCCCGGGCCCCTCTCCAGCCTCCTCTGCAGATGCTCCCCACATGGCACGCTGCCCCCGACTGTCTTCTGAGCAGCCACACCAGGTCTTTGCCCTGATATGGGAGCATAAGGAATGTGCGCCACTCCCCTGAGAGGGAGGTGAGGCAAGTTTTAGGATACAGACCCACAGGGGGATACTGAGCCAAGATCATACAGCTCTAGCCCCAATGCTGCACTTCCAGCCAGGCCTCTGCTGCTGAACTACCCCTTCCTTTCCTGGACCTGCACTGGGCCCTTAACTTCCTCTCTCCAGATACAGAGTAGCCAATTCTTCCTGAAACCTAACTCCCTTTGTCCTAGCTGCAGCACAGACTTGCTTCTGTCTAGCACACCAGACACAGCCTCCTTTAGAAGCAGGCATTCCTGGGTCAAACGCCATCTCCTCCATTCCCTAGCTGTGTGATCTTGGTAAGTCCCTCAGTCTTTCTGAGCCTCAGTCTCCTCATCTTTTAAATGCCTATAGTAATAGTACATATCTCATGGCATTGTTGTTAGGATTAAAGGAGGAAATATAGGTAAATCACCTGGCACGGTGCCTAACACTTAGTAGGTGTTCAATAAACTCACTGCCCTACCTCATGCTCAACTCTCAGGTGTGACTCTCCAGGCCTCAGGATGGCCCATATATGTGAACACAGGCTCCCATGCCACCATGCAACAAATGCTCACTCAGAATGCACATGCCAGCTGGGAGCAAAGGGCACAGGAGGCTCTAAAGGGCTTTGCATACACACGGAGGCCCAATCCCTGAGTGCAGGGCCAGGGATCCTCTCATTTTGCTTGGCTTAGGAAGGATTCCTCCAAGAACAGTGGTAAGCCTCAGCCAGAGCCCTTAGAATCTGCCACACCAGGTGGAGGAGATGAATGGAGGTTCAGCTTCCCTGAGGCACGAAGAGCATGTCTCCCTTCCAGCCTGGGGCCTGCAGCTCAGCCCTCAGCCGTCCTCCTGGCCCCTTAGCAAAAGGCAAACACTAAGACCCAGTGATAAAGCTGAAAGCAGAAACCAGGCCTCAAAGGCAGCAGGGTCCAGGGAGGTCACACAGTCCTGGGCTCAAATCCCAGCATCCCCACTGACCAGGTGAATAACCCCTTTGAGCCTGAGTTTCCTCATCTGCAAAATGGAGTCGACAACATCCACTTCCCAGGGCAGTTGTGCACACTAATGAGGGCCATGTCACTCCAGGGCCCACCTGGGGTCTAGCATACAGTCAGTGTGGGAGCATATAGTGGTTTTGTCCCTCCTGTCCCCTGGACTGCAGGCACAGGGTTCTCTCCCTGACCCCCTCAGCACTAGGAGAGCAGAGGAGAGGCCTGGCAGGGTGGGGAACAACAAGGACCTGCACTCTTTTTCCTGTGACCTTCCCAGCCCACTTTCCACCCAGCAGGGGGTGAAGGATCACCCAGCCTCCCCGCCTCACTCTCAGAGTACAAGAGGCCGGTCCTCCACCCCATTTTACCGGGGAAGAAATTGCTGCCCAGGAAAGGTAGTGACATGCAGGTCCACAGGTCTCACAGCCACAATTCAGCCACTCATTCACAGTTGGCTTGTTTTCCTCTCCTCCCCCAACTGCAGAGGATACACAGGCTTGATGTAGGGTCTGGCGGTGCCACAGGGCTGTAGAGCAGGGATCAAATGGTGTTTTGATGTCTCCATCTTTTACTGTCCTTCTGGTCACCTTTTTCCCAGGGGCTTCTCCCCACTGACCTCTAGAAATAAACTCAAGAGTAAGTCTGGCACTAATCAGGGCTTTCCTGGTTGTTGGGCTAGGGAAGGGGACCAGGAGGCCAGTCTCAGCCCCAGATGGCTGGGCCTCAGGACACCATGACCTGAACATCTACTCTCCCCACCTGGTAAGTAACTAGGCTCAAACACACACACACACACACACACACACACACACACACAAACACACAAAGGAGGATGGGCGAGAGGGCCGTGCGGTCCCTCAGGACACCATGACCTGAACATCTACTCTCCCCACCTGGTAAGTAACTAGGCTCAAACACACACACACACACACACACACACACACACACACACACACACACACACACACACACACACACACACACACACACACACACACACACACACACACACACACACACACACACACAAAGGAGGATGGGCGAGAGGGCCGTGCGGTCCCTCAGGACACCATGACCTGAACATCTACTCTCCCCACCTGGTAAGTAACTAGGCTCAAACACACACACGCACACACACACACACACACACACACACACACACACACACACAAGGAGGATGGGCGAGAGGGCCGTGCGGTCCCTAACAGTGGAACACTGAGCCCACCTCCAGGGATGACTGACACCCCTTCCACAGCTGAGCCAGCCTCCTCCCCTCTGCACCTGTTGGGAGCATTGGTCGGTCCTAAACCAGAAACCCATGTGGCCTAGAAGCAGGGGATACTGGGACTGGGAAGCCAGATGCCTGACTTATTGCCAAGGTTCTGCAATGCTTCACCTTGAGACCTGAGACAGGGTTGGCCACTCCCTGTATCTCAGTTTCTCTCTCTGAAACCTATAAGCAGAATGAGATCATCTCTGAGGCCACCTTCTAGTTCCAGCATTCTCTAATTCCATACCCGTGACCTCCACAACCCCTTCAGGGAGTCCTAAGCATGTGTGGGTGCTGGAGGGCAGATCACATCACCTGACCCCCAAGGAGGCAGAGAATCTCAGGGAGACTTGCAGCTGCCTTAAGCTGGCAGAGGACACATGTCATGTCGAAGCCTCCCTGGGGACCAGACTAGGCTCAGGCAGGAGGACAGAGGACAGAGAACAGCTCCTCAGAGGTAGCCAGAGCCTTTCCCCATTTCTGCAGGTGCCCCAGTGGCTCTCACCCCCTTGAGTCTCACTTCCCATCTCTGCTCCAAGGCTACAGAGTCTTTGTCCCAGACCAGATCTCAGGCTCAACCCCAAGCCCCTGACACACACATCCTGCTCCCCCTGCTGTGCAGACTCGGATCTTAACCCCTCCTGCCAGGCCAGCCCTCCTGTTGCATCCCCGTTACACCCCCAAGGTGGCTGGTGGGAGCAGCCCTGACTGTCATGCCAAGGGAGGCTCCCTTGGCCTGCATGGCCAGAGCCTGATAACATTCTCCTAAATTAAACAATAAACAAGAAGTTGTATTAGATTTTCCTGACGCTGCAGATCCCAATTAATCCCCACAGCAAACTAAAGGATGAGAGACAATTCACCTAAAAGAGGATCATTTCCTCTTTCCAGGTGGAACCTTTAGCCTGAGCCAGAGAAAACACCCAGCGGGGGTTGCACTCCAGCCACCTGCCCAGCTCCAGACCACCTCTCCCCTCCCCCACCCCTTCCCCAGCCCCAGTCCTGGGTTGACACCCATAGCCTGCCTCCCAGATCCCCCTCCCGACCCTGCCCTTCTCTTCTATGTGACCTGGACAGACCAGGTCACCTCTGATGCCTCAGTCTCCTCACCTGACAGTACCCTCATCTCTCAAGGATAAAATGAAAAGAAATACAAAACTACTTGAGTTTAGACAGAAACAAACATTTTCTCTTATTTTTTAGAGATGGGTGCTGAAATATTTAGGGGTGAAATGTCATGATGTCTATAATGTACTTTAAAATACCTCAGGAAAAAAAAGATATAGCAAAATGTCAACGATTGTTAAATCGAGGTGAGGAGTGTATGGGAGTTCCCTGTACTATTCTCTGTACCTTTTTGTTTGTCTGAAAATGTTCCTAAGAAAAAGTTTGGTTTTTTTAGAAAAAGCATTGGTCATGTGAGCCAGGAGCTCCACAAACAATGCCCCGTGCTCCTGGCATGCCTGAAAGGCGACTGGATCTCTTAAGTAGGTTAAACATCCCCCCTGCCATCTCCTTTTTGTTGTTTCCCTAGAAATCGCTTTTTCACAAATTCCCCTGAGCCCTAGCTCCACATTTAGAAGCCTTAGTGCATTTGGAAGCCAGACACAACACTTTCATCAAGGCAACTGTTATCTTGTGACCACCCCGCTCCTGCCCTCCAGTCTCAGCATCCTCTCTGTAGAGCAGTCCTGGGCTGGGGATCATGATGTTAATTCCATCCACATATGGCCATGAGCCTCAGAATGTCCCACCGTTAAGCAGAAATGATGACAAGTCAGGGACTACGGGGCCATCTCATTCAAAGGCAAAGTGTTACCCCACAAAGAGACTAAAATTCCATTTAACAGACAGGAAAGCTGAGACCTGGGGTCCAGGAGACTGGAAGCAAAATAAGGAAGGTGGAGGACAGAGGAAATGAGCAAAAGCACTCCTCTGCCCTGATTCCCATCTACCCAACCTCTATCCCAACCCTGGCAGTGTGGATCAGAGAGAGGGTGGTCTGCACCCTTCTCCGTGGCTCCTGTTTATCAAGCTTATGGCCATGATTGCAACCTCGCAGCTGGTCCAGCCGACCCACACCAATGCTGGCCAGGCCCGCCTCCACCGATCGATAACAAAGAGTTATCAGTACCCCAAATAATCAATCGCTAATTGCTGAATGCCATGCAATTCACCCAGGAGGGTTATGTGTGGCCAGCAACTGGGAGCCCCACCCTGGCCTGGTGAAGCCCCCAAGGGCAGGAAGGGCCGTGCCTGTGGTAAGCACCTCAGCAGAAGAGCCGCCCATAACTTGGGAACTTTTCAAACAGATGTCCCAGGCCTAGCCCGTATCTCCGGGCCCAGGGGGCCACTCAGAGAGGGAGGAAGTGGCAGTGGCCACAGCAGTCCTGAGGGATGCGCTGCACACCCCTGATCAGTCCATCTGGCCTCTGGCATGCCAGGTACCCCAGACAGGTAAGCCCAGTCCCTGCCACCAAGGCGTCAAGCCACAGAGAAAGACAGACCACCATACAGCCCTCGCACACAGTAGTGCACAGTGAATCAGTGGATGTTTCCTAATGTAAAGCAGATACACTGCTCTCAGAGTTCTGAGGAAGGGGTGACTACTTCCAGGTGGGGTGACAAGAGAGTTTTTTTAAATGTAGCATTTAGGCTGAGTGTTGCAAAGTAGTTGGGATCTACATGGGCAGAGATCCCATGGGGGAAGGACTCTCAGGTGGAAGGGACAGCATGCGTCAAACCATGGAGGAGGTAAAACCACAGCAGCCGTGAAGGAAGAGTGAGTGGTGTTTGGCTGGGAAACACTGAGCAGTACTGGAGAGAAAGTGCTGGGATCGGGGGTCAGATGTGCAAAGTGCTAAGGATTCTGGGTGCCAGCCTGGAGGTAACAGGGAGCCCTGGACAGGTGTTGAGCAGGAATATGGCTGCCAGCAGTGCTTGGGAAGGACCGTCCACAGTTACCACCAGGTGGCACGCCCCAAGGGGGCAGAGGCTGGATTTATTCATCTCTGTCCCCACAGCACGCAGCACAGCTGGGCTCAGAGGAAGTGCCCAACAAGTGAATCACCAAATGATCATAGGATCATCGAATTGTAGGATGGGGACTCCTGGAACCATAGCCATGGAATGTCAAGTTTTTATACCCTACCATGTACAAAAATACATATTTATATTTGAGCCTCAAAAACAGACTTGTGAGGCAGGCATGGAGAGCATTCTTACCAATTTACAAAGAGGGAAGCTGAGGCTCAAAGAGGGACAATGACCTGCCCAAGGTCACATAGCAGTCAGGGGCAGATCCCAGTGCTCTCTGCATCCTGCCGCAGAAGGCCGAGCCCTGCTTGCTTTGGCATGGCTCAGGGCTGCTGGTAGGCAAAGGTCCATCCCTCACTTCACCTCTGCACCCCGGGCCTCTTCTGCCGCCCTTCCCACCTCTTCTGACCCCCAAGGAGGCTGCCCAACCCCAACCCTCCTGCTGGGGCAGACAGAGAAAAGCAGAAAGTGCTGCCTCATTGAGCATCCCTCATACCAACCCCAGCTAGGATTAGCTGCTGGTCACCAGGACAGCCTGTCCCTGCCCCTATAATGGACACAGCCTGGGCGGGGAGTCTCTAGAATCCCCAAGCTTGGTCTAGACAGAAGACAAAGCAACTTCTCCCCAGTTTCCACCCCAGAAGTTTGGAAAGCCGAACCACGGAGCAAGAACACTGGACCAGGAGTCCAGAGACAGTCAAGCCCAATTCACTATGTGACTTCTGGAGAATCACTTCCCCACTTGCAGCCTCAGTTTTCTCACCTGTGAAATGGGGCAATGCTTTCTGCCTACTTTATAAAACTTCCACAAGGGCTAAACAAGAGAAGGAGTCTAAAAACATGGAAAATTATAAAACAAATTTTGTCCTGGAAAATAATAATAAGATTCTTCTTTACTTCAGTTTGAACATTGAAACTCCACCAGAACTCACTTCCCTCTCCCTGCAGACAGCAAAAAATGAGCTAGCATGTACTGAGACTCTACAATGTAGAAGGCTAATAATACTGCTTTACATGTATTATTTCAAAGTATGCTAATAACATCCCTTCGAGGTAGGTATCATTCTCCCCAGGACACAGATGAGGAAAGTGAGGCTCAGAAAAGTGAAGTGACTTGCCTAGGATCACCCAGCTTGGAAGTAGCTGAACCAGGATTCAAATCCAGTTCCATCTGGCATCCAAGCCCAGACCCTTGTGATCCCACCAAGCTGATTCAAGGAGCCCATCTCCACACTCCAAAGCCTCAGAGCTACAGAATCAGCACTCAGGGTGAGGGTGCATGTCACATACATACACTCCACTGAGGCCCGAGACCCTGACATCAGCGGCACCATGCCACCCCATGGCTCATGGACCAGCAGGACCATCAGAGCTGGGTGGGGGGTGTGAGGGGAGGTGGCTGGCACAGCTGGCCTTGAGCTAATTGGATTTTGGTCCTGGGCATGGAGCTGCCTGTCCGGCTGACCTGGCAGATGGGTGCTGGAACTGGGCCACCTGCCAAGGCCCAACCTCCATGTCCAAACCAACCCGGATATCAGGGTCCATTTTGGCCCCCTCTCCCATGACCCTGGTCTCTGGCAGTCCCCACATAGATCCAAAAGGCCATGGTGGCAGCCACTATCCATCCTCCAGCGGCTGGCACCTCCCCTGATGTGGCCATATGGCCCCATATGCTCCCTGACAGCTGGACTGCTGAAGCAACTGCCTGAGGACATCCTCTGCAGAGGTCCTGAGGGCCCAAGGCTCCAGCCACCCCACCAATCCCTGTCCAGCAGGCCACATGCACAGCCAGGAAATTCCTAGGCTGCAGTGTCCTGCACCCAACTTGTTTTATGACCGTGTGGAAGTCACTGTGCTTCTCTGGGCTTCATGCTTTTCCTCTGTCAAACAGCAATGCTGACCACCCCTCTACCCCTTCCCTTTGTACCCCATTTCTGAGGTGACAAACTTCCACCCAAACTACTCCAGATATCCAGGGAGACAAACAAACCTGTCCACTTTACAGACATAGAAACTAAGGCCTCAGGGCCTCAGGGGCTTGCCCAAGTGCACACAGTGGCAGGACCAGTATTAGAGGCTGAATCTATGACTCCAGGACACTTGCCACCTCTGTATGCTCATGTGGTGGGACCGGTGATAGCTGATCTGATGATCTAGATCACCTCACCCAGATCCTCACCCAGGCCAAATCTGTCCATCCACCATCAGCTGGGGAGTCACACCCAGCCCTCTGGACCTCTGGTGAGGGCAGGCCAGGCACCTGTCCCTGCTATTGCCCTCACCACCAGCCTGGATTCCCACAGCAGCCTCAGGACTGCCTCCCTGCCTGTGGCTCCCCTGGCCAACCCCTCCCGCGACCACCAGAGGGAGTGGTTTAAATCTCAAATCTGATTGTGTCCCTCCAAAACTTCAACCCTGCAACCCCTGAATACAGAATCAGCCCACACTCCTCAGCCAGGCACTCAGATTCTCCTCCATCTCGTGCCAACCCCCTTCATGCCCGCTGTGCCCCTGCATGAACTACTCCATTGCAAACACATCCTACCCATGCCCGGTGCGTCCCACCTCCATGCTTTACTAATGCTGTGCCATCTGCCTGGAAAGCCCTCACTCACATTCTCCATTCATTCGTTTACTCAACAAATATTTACTGAGCATCAACCAAGTGACAGAAACGTCTCAGAAGGTCAAACGTCTCAGCATGTCCCACCAGCACTTCCATCCCATCTGAAATGACCCCTCGCCACTCTCTCACTGGGCCTCTGCACTCTCCCAGTCCACTCTGCTCATACTCTGCTTGGTGTGGGCTGAAGTCAGTTTCCCCTTTCAGAGGCCACCAGGGAGGGGCCCAGGCTTGTAATTGGTGTCTCCAGCATTCAAACTGGGCCTCAAACCAGAAATGCCCCCATATGTGGAATGAGCCCCAAGTGTAGGATTCCAGGCAGTGGGCAGCAAGGGCCAAGGCGTGGTTCTTTGGAGCAGATGTCTGGGCCCCAAAAGACCATGGAAGAGACTCTGAGATTGGCCAGGGTGTACCCCAGCCCCCATAAAAGGAGGACTGAGTGGTCCGGGACACCTTTCTCCCCTCAAGTCACCCCAAGGCCTAGCCCACCCAACAACTTCCTATCACTGGATTTGTTAGGATATAATACTTTTGCAATTTAAAGCACAAACACGGCAGAGTCCGGGCCTGGCTGGGGAGGGAAATTAAGGGGCCACACTGGGCACTGCCCCTTCCCAGTCAGGAGGTTAGAGTGGCTGTCTTCCTAAAAAGGGCAGCCAGTGGGAGCTGGAAGCAGCTTGTCGAGAATTCCAGCCCCGGCAGTATAGACCAGGAGCCAGAGAGGTGCCCTGCTCTCCCCCTCCCCATGGCTTGGTGCCCAAATGAAGGGCTCATCCCACTGGAGTCAATTGTGGGGAAGGGACTAGAAGAACTAGGACAGGGGTCCAAGCCAGCCTTGGTGGTAGGGGTAAGATCCAGACAGGCATCCGGCCATGCTTCAGCCACCTAGGTGTTGACCAGAGCATTGGTGAATACCCAGGAGGCAAGAGCCCAGAGCTTAAGGACCACAGGGGAAGAGGGAGAGGAACTGAGAGAGAGAGAGAAGAGAGAAAACAATGGCTAAGAAAGACCAAGTCCATGAGAGCTGGCAAGAGAGGAAGGGGAAGAGGTGGAGAGAGGTTGCCTGAGAGAGTGAAGCCAGCGGAGAACCACAACCAGGACCCAGCAGGCCCAGCCCCCCACCCCACCCCATGAGACTTAGTCACTCCTGGATACCAGCTCTTCACCCCCAAAAGCCTCCAAAGGCCTGAGTGGCCTTGGGGATGAGTCCAAGCTGCCAGCAGGACCGAGGGGGCCACAGAAACCTGCCTGGGGCTTATAACTCTGGCCTCCCGTGCTTTAGATGGGCCACCTGGGGAGGAAGTGGCCCCAATAGCCACTGGTGCTCCTTCCCCTCCCCCAAGTGCACATTAGATCTCCATGGGGAACCCACTCCCCCAAGGGTGAGCTCTTTGGCCCACAAAGAGGCTCCTGGATGGAGATCTCAAGAGAGTAGGAAGGGTTCCAGGGCCCAAAAGAAGGACAGTGCCAGGACCTAGCCTAAAGGACCAAGCTGGTGGTGGGGAGGGCACCCCTCTGATCCCTGGCATAATACTGACATGCTAGAGCTGTGCTGAGGATTATGAGAACCAGGTTTGCAAACCATCAAGCAGAGAGCAGACAGACTCTGGCCCCAGATCTAGGAAGCACAAGTTTAAGCAGGCTGGGGTCAAAAGGTCCCATCGGTCAAGCCAAGGAGAATAAGGCGCCATTGCTAAATTCCTTCAGACTGAGAGTGGTTGCCCTGGCTGGGAAAGGCACTGCCCTGAGGAGGCTCTAGCAGCAGGCCCTCAGAACTCTGCTGCCAGGTCAATAAGGAAGGCCTGGGTGCCCTACCTGCCCTCTCTCTGCCTTGCTAAAGACCAGGATCAGAGGATACCTTCACGGTGGGAAGGGGCTGCCCTGAGACTCAGGAGACTGGGGTTCTCTGAGCTCCATCTCTGCCTCAAAATCCTCCTCTGAGAAATGGACCAGAAACATGCCTGTGGGCCCTGCATTCTCACAAGGTGGCTGAGAGATTCCAAAGGGAAAATGGAGGTGGAAGTAAGGTTTAAGCCTGAACACTAGTCAGACATAGACATACCATACCCCCGATACCCATGTAGACACTGACTGTCCAGCCACCACACCCTTCCAGGTAGCATCCAGGCTGAGACCGAGACTTCTGACCCCACAGGCCATTTGCAGAGTGTCAGGAAAGAGGGCATATGGGGACCCCAGCAGTTCTATTCCAAGGGAAAGCCAAGCTGGAAGGATCCAGGAGCCATCAACAATCAGAGAAGGCTTCCTAACAGAGAAAGAGCCTGCTTGGAAGCAAGAAAGATTTGGCAAAGGGAAAGGGCGTGCAAGGGTCTGACCTCTGACCCCTCCTTGGGCCTCTAACTCCTGGGAACACAGCATTCCCTCTCCCTTAGGGGCACCATCCTGGACCACATCTCCCATCCTATCTTCTACTGTACTGGTTGGGCTGGCAGTTGGGAGGTGTGAGGAGGTTTCCTGAGGCAGCCAGCACAGGACCAGAATGTGGAAGGAGACTCACTAGTGGAGGGGGTAGCCACACAGCCACAACCTCAATACACAAGGGGAGGCACACAGGAGCACGGCCCCAAGCAGGGATGGGGGCATCAGGCTGGCAGGCCTGGAAGTGCCCCCTCCCAGTCCCAGTCTCTTGGGAGCTCCTGGGGGTCTAGGTCTGGTGGGACTCACCTTGCGGGTGGGTTGTTCCCCTCTTCCAGCTGCCCCTCCCACAGAACGAAGGCATGAGGACACACACACACAAAGAGGCACGTCTCCTCACTCCCCCACCTTAGCCCCAGTGTCTTCAGCTTGGCTGCAAAGCCGACCTCCCGGCCCGGCCCCGGTGCCTGGGAGCTGTGGCCGCGCGGTCCCGCCTGACCCTGGCGGGGTCACAGGAGTCCGGCGCCCAGAGCGGCTCCAGCGCGGCGCCGCGGGGCTGGATGGGTGCCTGGGACAGCGGGCCTCTGCGCTGATGGGGTGCTGGAGGCGCACCCCTCGGCCTGCCAGAAGCCCAGCCGGCGCCCCCGCCCCATTCTGCCCTCGTGCTCTCTCCTTTGGAAAGAAAGGCCGGAATTCCACCATGAAAGCACCTTCACCCCCAATCCGCTCCCAGCCCGCCGCGCCCTGGGAGCATCACAAAGTTGCTCCAAGTCGCCGGGGTTCTGGAAGCAGGTGAGGGTGAGGCGGGGCCGCGCAGCGGGCGGGAGCGCGGTCACGGCCTGAGGTGTCGAGCGCGCACCCCCTCCGCGCGTGCACGCCCCCACGGACGCGCACCCAACACCCCACCCCCACCGCTGCCCCGGAGGCTCCCGCCCAATCAGAGGCCGCGCACGCGGCGCTGCCGGAGGGCAGACACCCCAGTTCCCCAGCCTGCGCTCCTGCGGCCCTGGCCCCGCCGCAGCGTCCGGGTGTCGCCACACTCACCGTCCGGGGCGCGCCGTCCGTGCGCGGCTCCGCTCGGGGCCCGCATCCCTTGGCTCGACTCCGCTCCGGTCCCCACTCCGGCTCGGACTCCCGCTCGGCAAGGCTGGGCTCCGAGATGGTGGCAGCGGCAACGAGCGAGGCAGGGAGGGCGTGTGTGTGTGCGCGCGCGCGCGGCGTGTGCGTGTGCGTGTGCGTGTGCGCGGGAGGGCCCCGCGCTCCCCTGCGCGCCCCGCTCCTGCCTCCTGCTCTCCACGCTGCGATGCTAGCAGAATCCCTAACGCGCGCTCCCACCCGCCCGGGCGCTCACACTCGCGCACACCCGGGCGCGCACACACCCCCGCCGCCGCACACCCGGCTCCGCACTCCCGGCTCTCGCCCTCCTGGGGCACTCACAAAGGTCCCCCTGCCCCTGCGTCCGCTGCCGGGTCGGCCCCGCCTCAGGTCCCCCACCGCTCCCAGTGGGGACCCCGCAGGTGGAGTCCCCGCTCTTCCACCATGCTCGGCCCGGCCCGGCCGCGCTCCCAGCCCGAACCCGAGCCCTGGTCCCCGACTCCGGCTTCCGGCGCTCCCGCCCAGAGGCACCGGCTCCCTCGTCCTCCCCCTCGTCCCCCTCCTCCCCAGCGTCGGCGCCCGCAGCCGCGTGTTCTCTCGCTCCTTTCTTTCCCCCTGTCCCGTATCTCCTGTATCTCCTCTCCCTTCTCCCACCTGCCCCCGATCCCTGTCCTAGGTCTCTCCCGCTGTCTCTCCGTCTGTCTTGCCGCCGCCCTCTCCCGCGCCCCCTCCTCCCCACCGCCCTGCGCTGCCTCTCACATTCCCCGCATTACATCGGATGTCGCCCGCCGCTCGCGGGGCCCAGGGTTCGAGCGCGCAATGGGCGGCGAGGAGACCCCCCGCGCCCCGGCCCCGCCGCTCCCTCCGCTCTCGGCTCCGCGGCTCCTCGCTCCGGCCTGGCGGGTGGCGACGTCCCGCGCTAGCCTCGGCTGCCGCTGATAGCCCTCATCTCGCCCGAGCTTAAAGGGAAAGCGCACCCGGCTCGACCTGCCGCACTCGGGGGCGCTGGGGAGGGCGGACTCGCCGCGCGGGGACAGTCCGTGGTGGTAGCGCAGCCGGGGCCGTGCGGGCGGCGCCCTGTCCGCCGCCGCTGAGCCCGGCCCTCCGGGGCTGGAGGTGAGTCAAGGAGAAGGACGGTCGGGAGCTGCCCAGACCACGCCATCCAGGGGGCGCTCAGAGCTTGTTGGCGGCCAAGCCAGGGGAGAGGCTGGGGGTGTGGGCAGTGCAGGCTGGGCGCCCAGGATTGCTGGGACAGGGGAGGAGGGATCAGGGAAGCAGCTGTCCGGATCTGAACCCCGGGTGAAGACACCTGTCACGCTGGGAGGACAGGGCTCACAGGGTGGTCTCCCGCTCCTGCTGTGTGACCTTGGGCAAATGCCTACCCCCTCTGCACCTCAGTTTACCCTTCCTTGGTAGGACATTGTGTTCCATCATCTCTGGGCCCATGCCCATCTCTGAACTCTAATATAGTGTTAGAACCCACGGGAGGGGGAGTCCCAAGGCAGGCCCTCAGTCCCCAGAATCCCACCTCCTCCTTGCCTAAGAGAGCAGGAGCCACTACCGAGGTTGCACTTCTTGCCACCCCATTCCCACCAGGCCTGGTCTGCCCTCTCCCTCATTCTATGACCTTTCTTCTCCCCTCATCAGGGGAACCAGGAAATAAGGCAAACTTGACCAGTACAGGGACCTGCTGGGTTCAGCACTCTACAGTTTGCAGAACTCTTTCACATCAAGATCTCCCTGGACCCTCATGACACCCTGGGTGAAGTAAAATGCACCCCTAGGCTCCTGGTGAGCCTCATCCTGCATAAGCTTTGCACTTGAGCATTTCACTTTCATAGCCCCTGCTCCTTTACTCCCGCCCAGACAGCGCCTTGCTCCCCAGTCCTGGCAGAGGGATGCATTTTGCCCATTTATTCGCTAAGCATCTGTTGTGTACACCATTCTGTGCTAGGTACTAGGGACACACGGATGATTTAGACACATTCTTACCTTCAGAAAATGAGACAGCAAGAAGTCTGATAGAGCTGTTGGGGGTGGAGAAGGCCCAGGAAAGCTTCCTGGAGGAGGTGACACTGAAAACAGGTATTGAAGGATGAGTAAGAGTTGACTAGGCAGAAAGGAACAGAAAAGTCATCCCATTCCAAGAGAAGAGCATGTACAAAGACCTGAGAGTGGTAAATAGGGAGTGATGGGTGTATTTTGGTGAAGAGAGGCTATAAAAGCCTTGAATTGGGGGATTTTGTCTTTGTCCTGGGGGACAGCAGCAGGGCTGCCACATGGCAAAGCTAGACAGAAGCACCCACTCCCACCTTTTGGCCTTCACAGAGGCATGGCTAAGGTCTCCTCCAGCTTTTGCAGGAGGCCTCCTCCTCCACTCCTGCTCTTCTCCCCTCTTCCCTGCCTCTAAGCCCAGTCCCAACCTCTGCTCCCACATCTGCAGCCAGATGCAGCACAGCCTCCCCCTGCTGACCAGAGCTGGAAGCAGGAGAAGCCCAGGCTGCCAGGCTCCTGCACCCACCCATCACGATGGTGCCCTGCAAAGACCCCAGACTTTGGTGTCAGGCAGACCCAGTGCCAATTCCAGCCTCAGTGTCCTCCTCTGTAAAATGGGAATAAAAATACTTAGCCAGCAAGGTGACTGGTGAGGAATTCATGAGAGATAATGCAGAGGAATGGCTCAGCACCCACTAGACATTCAGCAAATGTCCTTTCCAGTCCCCATCGCTGAGCTCGGCTTCGTTGCCCATTCCAAAGTCTCTTACCATCTCCCCTTCCCCTCCTTCCCTGGCCATTTTCCTTCTGCCTTCCTACCAGACTTCCTGCGGGCCTCAAGGGAAATGAGCTCACAGCTCTTGCCTGCTCTGGCTCAACACATCTCCTGAGGAGTCTTCCCAGGGCTTCCAGGTAGGCCCTAGGGAAGCCAAACAGAGACAAACAGCCTTTCCCTAGAGTCTCTAACATCCAAGCAGAGCAGCAATTCCAGTCTGCATCCCCATCCATTTCTCCCACTCACTTCTGTCCTGGGAACTGCACAGCCTTTGTGTCTATGCTTGGGAATTTATACCCCCAGATTTGCTGTGCAGCCTCAAATAGGTAGCACATCTTCTCTGAGCCTCAACTTCTTCCCTAAGTATGAGAGAAAGTTGGTGTATTTCACAGGAGTGATGGCCTAAGTCTAGGTCATTTATTTTTCCTCAGCTGATCCAAAGCTAGGCCCTCCACCCAGTGGTTCTGCACAAAGGCAGGTGCAGAGACCTCTCTGGGGCCCCCTTGTGTCTTGCCCTTGTGCTGGTGGCCAGGAGTTGTTGCCACCTCTGCCTCCCAGTAGGCTTTACAGAGAGGCATGGCACAAATAATGAATGGGCCCACTCTCCACTGCCAGAGCAGCAGCAGCCAGGCCTGGGAGTCAGGGGCCAGGGGCCAGGCCAACGTGGGCAGCCCCCTGCTCTAAGGAGCTGCTTCGCCAGGGGCTGGAGGCTGGCTGCTTCCTGCCACAGGGGCTGGGTCAGTGTCCCTACAGATGTCTGCCCAGGGCCCCTTTCCTATTTCCATCCATCTCCACAGGTCAGTAGGGGAGAACTTGGCAGAGTCCCAGGCCCAGGTCCTGCCGAGACTGAGAGTGTCCCACATGGAATCCCATGAGGCAGTAGGTATTTCTCACCCACTTTCTCCACATTCCCTGGTTTCCTGGGTAAGGCTGAAAAGAGTCACCAAGGGTTCAGAGAAATGCCCCACCCAGCTAGGCTGTCCCCTTGCTGTCTCTAAACACATTTGATCTCCCTACCTCCAAGTCTTTACCCACCCATCCCCACCACCTCTTGGTTTTTGCACAACCCATACACCTCTCAAGTCCTTCCATCCCTAAGCAGCCTTCCTCAGCTACCCCCTCCCACCCCAATATTCCTCCTCTTTAGTCTTAGCAGATTATGTGCTGGGAGATTTTCACTCATTGGCTTATCCTCACACTGATTTTGGTGTTATCATTTTCATTTCAGAAAAGGAAAAACCATGGCTCAGTATGAGGTTCCAGGATTTGAATTGAGAACCAGAGTTCTTCATTCTTTCCATGAACATGTATTGAGGGCCTACTCCATGCCAGGTACTGTGCTGGGTGTGGAGAATACACATCAGAGACCTTTAGAGAAAAAAACAGACAGAAATCAAACCATCATGCAATGAAATGTAAATTATAACTGGGTCAAGTATATGAAGAGGCCTGTGTGGCTGTGAGGTAGGGTCTGGTGTAGGGAGTCAGAAGAGGCTTCCTCAGGATGTGACATTTGACCTAGCACCAGAAGGGTGAGTAGACATTAACTCAGAGAAGTGGGGACTCTAGAAAAGAGGGAACAACATGTGCAAAGGCCTTGTGGTGACAGGAGGGAGAGAAAGTCCATGTGGCCAGAGCATGAGGAGAGGAAGTTGGAGATGGGCAGCAGGTGGATGGGGCCAGGACAACAGGATCTAGTGGGCCCTGCGGGGAGGTGGGCTTTTAGCCTGGAGGCTCTGGGCTCACGTAGGAGACTCAAAAGAGGGAACAGTGACCTCACTGCTCCTCCAACTGCTTCCCAGCCCACCACTCAGCACCCTGCCCCCAGGGACCACTTCTACCCCCTTCTCCTGATGCCTAGTCTTGGCACAAGGTGGGGCATACTGGGGACTCAGACTTGGCAGCTGAGGTGGCAGCCTACTGAGGAGAGCAAACAACCTGGGCTCAGCCTCTACACAGACTCCAGCTGAATGACTCTAAGTAGTACCTGCCCCTCCTGTCTTCCATTAACTATAAAGATAAAAGTAAAGATTGGGCTGATCATTCCTGTCACCTCTGGTTGATCCTGTAACAAGATACAGCAGTCAAAATGACCCCACCAGAGCCAGATTCCAGGGCCAGGGCCCTGCAGTGGGGCAGAGGGGCTGCTTGGGGCCTGCTGCTGGCCTGTGACTTTCCATCCCTCCTTTGCCTTGAGCTTAACTTCCCCAGCCCTTCCCAGATGGGGCACTCCAAAAGGTTTCCTCTCCCCTTCCGAACCTCACCTGCACCCTTACCCATTTCACCCCCATCAGCCCGGCAGCTGCACCAGGTGCCTGGGAGTCTGTTCGCCTGTAAGAGCTGAGCTGGATCCTTGGGACCTTCGTTTTTCCATCTGTGAAAGGGTATACTTCCTTACTCCTCCTGCCTTCCTGGACAGGACAGAGGATGAAGGAAAATGGAATGCTGTCATAACCACCAGCTACTCTGTCAGGAGCACTGCTACCTATCAAGTGTAGCACCCTGGAATCAGCACCACAGAGGGCAATGGACACACCAGCTGACCTTATTAAACTTTCACCTGGGAAATCTTAGCCAGCTGCCTCTCCCCATAAGACTGTATCACCCTCTTAGGTGCCAGTGTACAGAGACGAGCTCATGGACCCTATTTACAGATGGGAAACCAAGGCTCCAGAGGAAAGGAGCTGGCCCAGGCCACCACAGTAAGCCCTCCTGCCTCATTTCATCCCAGACTGCTGGAGGGAGCCCCGGGCAGTGAGATTCCATGGGGTGCCATCAGTGTTCCCCTGTGGGTACAGAAAGCAGCCGGCTCCCTCTCAGGCTGCACCACACTCTACTGTCTGCATGAGGGGCTTTCTTCCCATCTTGGAGCCTCCCTTGGCTTTTTAAGGGTGCTTCCTAAGAAGTCCAGGATGTCCCTGCAGAAGCTGTCCCCAGGTCAGCAGGGGAGCCTTTACTTCAAGGAGCAGGAGCTGGGCCAGCTTGTTGAGAGGGCCCAGGTCACATCAGCTTTTTCTATACTAATCACACCTACCTGTAAGGTGGAGAAGTGCTTTGCTGTCCACAAAGATCTGTTGCATGGGCCTTCTCAGTGAAGGCTCACTACAGACCAGGGAAGTAGGAACCAGGATTATTCTCACTGTTCAGATAAAGGGACTTAGGCACGGAGTTATGGCCTGGATGGACATTAGGAAGCTGGAGTGTAGCATGGTCACACGACAGGGGGTCAGAAAAGGGTGGTGCCAGGGGCATCAGGAGTGGTAGGTGTCAGAGATCTGGGCAGAGAGGGGGCCCTGCCTATTGGTAAGATGTGGGACTGGATTTGCACTTTGGGAGGCCAGTGGGGCAGGGAGAGTTTGGGGACCTGTGTGTGTACAGCACGGAACAGACCTGCCTTTTAGTTCCCACTCATCAAAGGTGGGCTGTCTGCAGGCTAGGGGGCCTGTCCTCACAGGCTGTGGGCAGACAGGCATATGGACAGCCATGTCCACAGAGGAAGGCCAAAGTTCCAAGTTCTGGAGTGGGCACTGTGTCAAGGTTGGGGGTTGGAGGCCAGCAGGGTCACAGAACTGAGACTTGGGAGCCATGGAACCCAAGGAGCCCTGAGGAGAAGAGAGGAGAGGGCTGGGGACTCACCTGTGCTGGCACTCCCAAAGAGGCCATGGAGTAGCTGCCCTTGAAGGAAGTCACTGGGGTGTGGAGAGTGTCCTGAAGGAGGGAGAATGACTGGGTCTGGGTCTCCTTGGAGTCCTCGGCACCTGCCAGCCCAGGCCTAGCCCACTCTGCACAGTCTGTGCTGTGAATGCATCACAGCCCAACTTCTCCTTCTGCCCATCCTGCTTCCCTAATCACCCCACCCCTTTGAGTGTTAATCCCACTAACCCTCCTGCATGCTAACCCCCTCTAAGAGTCTGCTTCCTGGGGAGTGACTTGCCAAGTACTGCTATTATCATCCCCATTTTATCCATAAGGGGATTGAGCCTCCGAGGTGTTAAGTGACTTGCCCAAGGTTGTACAGCCAGTAAGTGGCAGATTAGGGCCTGGCTAAGGAAGGAGGAGACAAGGGCCCCTGGCTGGCTGAGACAGGGTGGGGGAGGTCAGTTCCTACAGAAGACCAGCCCAGCCCTCAGGCCAGCATTGGAACCAGCAGGAACTTCTTCCATCTGCCCCTCTCTCTCCATTCCGCAAATGGAGAAACTGAGGTCAGAAAAGGGACAGTACTTGTCCATGCTCAAAAAGTCAGTTAATGATAACCCCAGGACTATTCCCTAGAGCTCTGCCTCTCAGCCCAGCATGGTGTTTCCTTTGGACCAGATGTTCTCTTCCTACCTGTCCTTCTTTGCAAGCCCAGCACCAGTTGTCAGGGTCAGGGACCTGGCTGGGTCTGTCTTTACCCAATATCCCAAGGCTGGACTGAGGTGCCTGTGGGTCCCCCAGGCCCTTCACAGAGACCCCTGCAGCAGCCTGAGCTGCCCAGCCCTGCCATGAGGGTGGGATGTACTGGGCTGGGTGGGTGGGCAGGCAGGCATCTGACTGGCACAGCAGAGCAAACAGACGTAAAGGAAATCAATTTGAGTGTTTGATTAATTTTAATTTTTAATTTGCACGGAGAGTAATGCACCCCATTTGACACTGCATACTCACTGCGAGCTGCTGGCATTCGCCACTGCTGCCACCTCTGCAGACTGGTGTGCCCAGCGCCTCCCTGCCCTTCTGTCAGAAGGGCCAATCAGTCCCCGGCATGGCAGAATGGCCTTCTGCAAAGCTGGGAGAAAGGGTCCCTCTCCAGGGGCCTCCACCCCTTCAGCCCAGGAGAGAAGTATCTAGTAAGCGTCCTCTGTGTGAAATGGGAGGGGCCAAAGATGCACTACCTCTGGTCTGGAGTCCAGTTGGACAATGTCTATTCCAAAGTCAGTGTGTGCTAATGGACTTTCAGACGTGGTGACAGACCAGCTCGGAGGGCAAGGGAGATTCTAAGTGCGCCTTGGCTCTCAGGTGCTAAGTAGTTACCCAGGCTACCTACATTCAAGGACAACCCTGTGCCTACAGTCAGATCAGTCTTAAAATTGGAATAATCCCAGCTCTTTCTCCTGCAGCTTCCAGAGTCAGTGCTCTGCTGTCTCTTTGTTTATTTGAAATTTGACCATGCATGGGCTGGGCAAAGTTGGCCTGAACTGGGAGAGACCAAGTTCCACACATGCACACACACACATACACACACTCTATGGCTCCTGCTTCTCTCCTCTTCCTTGCCAGTCCCTATGCCCTGCAAGGTTGAAAACAGAGGCCCTGGAATGGGCAGACCTAGTTGGAATCCTGGCTCCGCCAATTATTGGCTGTGTGACCTTGGGCAAGTCACATAATCTTGCTGAGCACGGCCTTCAAGGATCCTACAGCTGTGCTTCTTTCCTGTTTCCCTTTGGGACTCACCTTCTCTCAGTATCTGCAGAACACGAGGCTCAATGGCCTCCTCCAGGAAGCCCTCCTTGATGAATTCTTCTTTTCCCACGACCCCCGCTATTCCCAGCTGCTGGCCTGCCCTGAACACAAACCCTCTCCAACCTCTCCTTGGCTCTCTCCTGACCATGCACACAGCACACCCTGCAAGGGGTGGTGCGCTAGAGACAGCATGGCCTTTGAAGCAAACATCCCTGGTTCACATCCCAGCTCAGCTCCATGCTGGCTGCTTAAACCCATCCCTTGAGCACCTCAAATGCAATAGATCCAAAACTGAGCAAGATCATCCTTGCCCACACCACTCTTGCCCCCTTTTCATCCCCATCTCAGTAAGCAACATCCTAATCCACCAGTTGCTCAAGCCAGAGAGCTAGGACCTTATTCCCCACTTCCTATTCTGCCCCAGTTCCTGTCCCCGCCTCTGCTACGCAGAGGGATTCTTTGTGGTATTTACTCCATTTCATGGCAGAACTGGGAGAGCACTCAGAGAACAGCCACTCCTACCCTCCCGTTTCACAGATGAGGACACTGAAGCCCAAAGAGGAAAAAGACCTGCATGGGCCCCCTGATGAGTTGTCTACAGCAGAGCTAGACTGAAAAGCCAGGTCTCTTTCGCAGCCTAGCTGGGCATCTTGGGGAGGTCACGGTCAGGGCCAGGCCCTAAGGCAGTGGCAGAAGGGAACTCAGGTTTCCTGAAGCTCTGGCTCACTTCCTCCACACTCCAAGTCCAGAGAGTTTGCAGGGGAGGAGCACGGAGCTGAGGCTGTGCTCAAGTTCCTGGGCGGAATAAAGAATCCACTAGTAGGATTCATGAAAACCAGATATCACTTCATCCATAACCACGACATCATGGCAATTCCACAGCCCAGCCCCTGGGAGCAATCGGACATGGCCACAGGAGCAAGCGAGAAGGGGCCCTAGCCATGATCAGAGCGTGTGGCCATTCTCTGTGTCCCCCCACCCAACTCTCACAGTGCCTGAAGTTCCACCATTGGACCTGGCTCAAATACAGATGAATGTACTCCCTGACCATTGAAAGAACTGGTGTGAGGGTGGGAGAGAGGGTGGGAAGAGGAGCCAGCCAGGCTAGGGGTCACAGAGGGGGAGCCCCGGGTGACAGGGCTTAGTTACCTTTTATTGAGCACCTCCTGCACGCTGAACACTGTGCTAAGTGCTTCACAAGGTTTAGCTCAATTCTTCCTCCCTGTGGCTCCTAAGTCTCCTCTGTGTGATCCAAGCATCACCCAACCCCTCTGGGTCTCAGTTTCCTCCACTGTGAAATAAAATTAGTAATAACAACCACCTCTAGAGGCTGTTGGGTGATTAAATATGAAAAGGTGTATAAAGTGCTTTCCACATTGCTGGACACAAAGTAGGTGCTAATTATAAGTGAGATAACTCATGTGATAAGGCCCAGGACCCTTTCAGTTTACGCTTGTCAAATCCAAGCTGTTAGTAAGATAAATGCTTTACCTCTTGCTCCTGGAATGGGCAGAGCTGGGGATGGAGAGGGGTATCTGGCCAGGGCTAAGGGTCAAAGGAATTGTCTGAAAATCCAGAGCACTGATGCTAAAACAAGGCAGAGAGAAGGGGTGAAGCCACAAGCAATAGGCCACCAGAATCCAGGCCTGATCTTGTCTTTTAAAAGCCTCTCTCCCTGAGGTTTGGGTCTGGGTGGGCCAGCTCCAAAGTCCCCACATCTTCTGAATTGGACCAAGCCTGGAAGTCAAGGAGGAGCAAGAGCCTCACCCATTCACCTCACCTCACCCAGAAGAGGGGAGTGGCAGAGACCCAAAATGAGACAGAAACATTAAGAAAACAGCCACATGGCAGCCACTACTACAAAGCATTTACAGCATGCACATGTGCTCAGCCTTTGCCTATTTTCTCATTTTAATTCTCTGAACAACCATGTCAAGGATATTGTTATACCCATACACAGATGAGGCTCCAACAGACCAATAATGACTTGCCCAAAGCCATTGTCTGTAAGACTCAGAGACAAGATTCAAGCCTGGGTCTTTCTGGCTTGAAATACCATGCTTGGAACCACTATAAAAAAGAAGGAAGAGGGAGGAGCTGATGCCAAGGCCCAGCCTCTCCTCAGGGTCCCAAACCCCCTGGCGCAGGGTAGTGGGGCCTCCCAGCTTCCAAACCAGTGCTTCCTCAGACATGATTTACAAGCCCAGGGAACATTTGCCTCTTCCCATCCTTTGACCCAAGAGACAAGACGAGAGGTACCATGGGAAGAACCTGGCCATGCAGCAGAGCTGGGGCAGAAATGCTTGGGATTGAAAAATAATAACATTTTACAACCCTAATTGCCAAGCACTGCTCTAAAGTGCTTTACATATATTATGTTTAATTCTCACAGCAATCTATTAGGTGCTTTTTCATCCCCATTTTACAGATAAGGAAACTGAGGCATAGAAAGGTTAAGTAATGCACCCAAGGCCTCACAATCTTTGGTGGCAGAGCCCATATTCAATTTCAAACTGCGATGTTGCAGAGGCTGTGACAGTAACCATTCACCACTCTGCCTATCAAAACAGCCAATACTGCCTCAAGTCCAGAGCCCCACAGGATGGTGTTGGGGGTAAGCACTCCTATTTGCACACACTTTTTAGAGTGCAGGAAGTGAGACACTGTCTTTGCAGATTCAGTACAGGGAAGCAAGCTAGGCTGCCCCTGCCTCTGTTCCAGGAGATACAGCCCCAGATAGTCGAGCCACATGGAAACATGAGGCCCTTGACCCGCTGCATGACTTAAGTAAGTCATGTTCCTCCAGAGCGCCAGGGCCTAGGCCCCATTCATATAATGATTTCTCAGGAAAGGCCAGTTCTATAAAGCCAGACTCCTCATTCCATCACCTTGTGGAAGTTTGGTGCACTGTCCAGGGTCCTGAAATACCTCTCCTGGCTGTGGGCCCAAGGCTGACCTGGTTCTTTGGACACTTTCTTTAAAATCAGTCAGGTAGGGCCGGCCTCGTGGCTCACTCGGGAGAGTGTGGTGCTGGTAGGGCCAAGGCCGCGGGTTCGGATCCTATATAGGGATGGCCGGTGCGCTCACTGGCTGAGCGTGGTGTGGACCACACCATGCCGGGGGTTGCAATCCCCTTACTGGTCAAGTAAATAAATAAAATAAAATAAAATCAGTCACGTAAATCAACACTTTGGACATGGACTATTACCCTAAACACGTATGAGGAGCTATTTTCTAGCTTATTTCCCCACCCCACCAAGGAGAATCCTTTTGTGAAGATCATGAATTAATGCACCTCTCCCTCCTCCCTGTGGGTGGCTCTATTCCCATCTGAATTTTCATGTAAAGGATGTGCCTCAATGAGATGAGCTGGTCTGCAGCCCCAGAATTGGTGCCAGTGCAACAGGAGGTGTTTAGCCCAGGTACTCAGTAAATGCATCAGCTGCCATCATAACTACATCATCATCTGCCCAAGGCAGCCCCCTGCTCTGGGACAGCAAACACATCCAGATATTCACCCCCACCTTGTGGCTCTGGAAGCACATCCAGGGAGAAGGCAGTGGTCTTCACTGCTATATTCAAAAGAAGGTCATATGGCAGTGTTTCAGGAAAAGAGGAGAAGGGCCCTCTTTTCAGAGGCTGCTCTGACCTCCTCTGTCCAACACCCTCCCTCATCTCCCCCTCTCCCCCCACCACATGGAGACCTGGAATATCCTTGTCCCCTTCATGATTTCAAGATAAAACTAGGTAAAGGTCTTAGAAGGTCTCCCTTCACAAGTCCTGATGTGGCAGCCCCATGAGGAAACTCCAGAACAAACTGATTATGAGGCCTTCCAGCACCTTGGTCTTGGACTGCCCATCCTCCAGAACTGTGAGAGAATAAATTTCTGTTCTTTATAAGCTACCCAGTCTCAGGTATTTTGTTATAGAAGAACAAGATGGACTAAGACAGAAATTAGTATTAAGAGTGGGGTATTGCTATAACAAATACCTAAAAATTTGGAAGCAGCTTTGGAACTGAGTAATGGGTAGAGATTGGAACAGTTTTGAAGTGAGTGCTGGGGAAAGTCTGTATTGCTGTGACTGGAGCATTAAGGGCAATTCTGGTTAGGGCTCAGAAGAAGAGAAGATCTGTAGGGAAAGCTTCATTCTTCTTAGAGATTACTTAAATGGTCATGATCAGAGTGTTGGTAGAAATATGGACAGTGAAGACCATTATGATGAGATCTTAGATGAAAATGAGGAATACTTTATTGGAAACTGGAGGAAAGGTTATTATTGTTATAAAGTGACAAAGAATTTGGCTGAATTATGTCCGTATCCTAGGATTTTATGGAAGGCAGAACTTAAGAGCAATGACCTAAGATATTTGGTGAAAGAGATTTCTAGGCAGCAAGCATTCAGGATGCTGTGTGGCTTCTCTTAACTGCCTATAGTAAAATGCAAGAAGGTAGAAATGATTCAGAGACGAATTCATAATCAAAAGGGAAGTAGAATATAAAGATCTGAAAAATTCTCAGCCTAGCTGTGTAAAGAATAAAAACACATTTAAGATAGAAAATCAAGGGTGTGGCCAAGCAACTATTTGATAAGGAGATTAGTATGGATAGGGATAAGCCAGGTGTGATTCATCAGGACAATGGAAGAATGACCCTGAAAGCATTTCAGAGATCTTCAGGGGCTATCATGCCCATCACAGGCCCAGAGTGCTAGGATCCTGGGGGCAGAACAGTTTCAGGGAGAGGCCCAGGGCATCCATGGGACTTTGGAGCTTATTGTCCAGGACTGCCTCAGTCTCTGCTCCCTCCATTCAAGTATGGCACTTCTTGGCCACCCTAGCCATGGCTCAAACAGGTGTGGCCTGGGCCACTGATTCAAAGAGTGCAAGTGAACCTCAGTGGTGTCCACGTAGTGCTAAATCTGCAGGCTTGCAGAGTGTAAGAGCTGTGGAGACCTAGATTTCAAAGGATGACTCAGACAGCCTCAGTGCCCAGGCAGAAACCTGCCACAGGGGCAAAGCAGCACTGGGAGCTCCCACTAGGATGATGCTTAATGGAGCTGGGGAGAGCAGGACTGCCCCTGAGTCTCCAAACCTGTAGAGCCACCAGTGTGCAATCCAGCCTGAGAGAGCTGCAGGCCTCTCAATGCAACTCATGAAAGCTGTGGCATGGGCCGTGCACAACAAAGCCATGGGGGTGGGGTCCCCTGGAGACTTGAGACCCAAGCCCCACCGCAGTGTGTCTGGAAGGCAGGACATGGAGTCAAAGAAGATTATTTGCAAGCCTTAAGACTTAATGTTGTTTGCCCTGTTGGCTTTTAGACTTACTTGGGACCTGTTACCCACTTCTTCTTGCCTATTTATCCCTTTTGGAATAAAAATATCTGTCTTGTGCCTCTCCCATTATTTCATTTTGGAAGCACATAACTTCTTTTGATATCAGAGGCTCACAGTTGAAGGGAAATTTGCCTCAGGATGAATCATACCTTGAGTCTCACCCAGATGATTTTTAGGCAAGACTCTGGACTTCGACTTTAAAGTTGATTCTGAAATGAGTTAAGACTTTTGGGGGTATTGGGACAGAATGAATGTATTTTGTATGTAAAAAGGACAAGAATTTTGGGAGGCCAGGGGTGAAATGCTATAGTTTGAATATTTTTGTCCCCTCCAAAATCCATGTTGAAAATTCATTCCCAATGCAACAGTATTGGAAGGTGGGACCTTTGGGGAGGTGATTAAGTCATCAGTGAGTGCTCCACCCTCATGAATGGATTAGGGCCTTTATAGAAGGGCTTGCAGGAATGGGTTTGCTCTTTTTCACTCTTCTGCCCTGTGAGGACACAGTGTTCCTCCCTTCCAGAGGATGCAGCATTGAAGGCACCATCTTGGAAGCAGAGAACAGATCCTCGACAGACAATTAACTTGCTGGCACTTTGATCTTGGATTTTCCAACCTCGAGAGCTGTGAGAAATAAATTTCTGTTCATTATAAGTTACCCAGTCTCAGGTATTGTGTTACAGCAGCACAAATGAACTGAGATGCACTTTTCATGTCCCTTCATCTGAGCCTCAGGCATCATATCATGGTCCCTTTTTATAGATGTAGAAACTGAGGCTGAGAGAGGGCAGCCCAGGCCTCCTCCTGCTGCCCCAGGTCAGTGAACTGACCCCTCCTTGCAGCTCAGGGAACACAGGCAAGGTGTTGGATGGGAGGAAACCTGGGCTCCACCCAGATAGAACTAGCTTGAGCACAGATCCTAAGATCTAGAGATTCTAAACACGAGGCAGCTCTCAGGAGCACGGGGGCAGGAGCCTGGGGCAGGAGGGGCACTGATTTTATTCACCTCTCCATCCTCAGTGGGCCCTTTTGATTGACACTCTGTGCTGGAGCAGGACTCCGGGTCCCAGAAAAAGTCAAACTGGGCAGCAACTGGGCCACTAGTGGCCCTGGTAGTGGGAACAGATGATGAACCGATCGGATTTTCTCCATTTGGAGGGGATGCTGGCTCTGCTATGTGCACATCTCATTGATATTGTTCATAAAGAAGTTGCTGCATTGGATGAGGTGAGGCAGGGGCAAGAACAAAACTCAAGGGCCTGGGCTCACAGGGAGCTGTGGCTCAGGACCCAAGACACCGGGCTTCTCATGGGGAGTCTGTGGGGAGGTGAGGAAATCCACAGGTCCAACATACGGAAGCACTGATGTCCTTTCTCTGTGTTTAACACACGTGCACACATGTGCCCAAATCATGTACAGGGAAACACCAGCACATACACACACACATGTATACAGGCAGATATACACACATACATTCTCACATATCTCCAAGCCTTTGCTCACATGGGGCCCTCCACCTGGGACACCCTCCCCTTCTCTCTGAATTCTCCCATGTCATTTCTTGGGTCCTCTCCATCCCCAGCCTCTGGAGCCACAGAGGGGTGTCTGGACCAGGACTCAGGCCTGGGGTAATACATATAACCAACCCCCTATGTGAACTCTGGATGTGTATATACAATGGGGAGATGGTTCTAGAGCAGCCTCAAGCCTAGGGACCAGGACAGTGCCAGGGCCAACAAAGGAGAGGGAGGCATCCTGAGGCTGCCAGCAGGGCTCTGACGAGGCCTCTGGTGAGGAGGAAAGGGCAGGCAGGCTGGGCCAGGAAGAGCCTGAAAACCCATACTTCAGTGCCCTCTCCTGGAAGCCCTCCAAGATTGCCATGGGCCAGGTGCTCCTTTCCCTGAATTCCTACAGCCCTGACTGTTGGCAGAATCCACTGGATTCTGTGCTCAGGGGATCTTAAATCCAACTTCCTGGAGGCCTCAACTTCCCAGATCAGCTCCAAACCCAGGATTGGACTTTTAAAACCCAAGCCCCTCAGCAGTGAGGAGGCTGCCTCCAGCACCTAGCAACGGAGAAACCAGACCAAGTGTGATTGGTCACTTCCATCTCACAGGAGGGCAGGCATGAGCTGATTGGCTGGTGATGTTTAGAAAAAGGAGAAGCCAGTGGGCACAAAGAAGCAAGTCTGTGCAAAGAGAGCTGGTAGGGCTTGGCTGTCCTCAGAGGGAGGACAGTTGGAGTCCCAGAAGAGGAGAGTCTGTAGCTTAGAACTCCCCCTCCTGCCCAGGCAGACCAGAGCAGAGAACTACCCAGTGGAGGTGTCCAGTTTCAGCCATACTCCCAGCAGCTTTTGACCTTGCGTTCCCAGGAAGGTAGGCCCAAATTCTCAATCTGCTCAAGGCGCAGAACTATTTGCAATGAAGCAAAAGGTTCTGGCCCTCAGGATTAAGCACATTTTAACCAGAAAAAACCTATGAGCACTCCCCAGAGGGTCCCAGCACCTGTGTCCCCAGGTAAGTTCCTGGAAGGTAGGGAAGGGTCCAGCCATGTGTGGGAGAAGCCAAGAGTGTCCAAGCTGGAGGGGCTTTGGGGATGATGTAGTCCAGTTGCCATTACACAGATTAGGAAACCAAGGCCCAGAGAAAGGGGAGAGGGTATTTGTCATTGGTCACTCAGGTACTCAGAAGCAGACCTGGGACCTAGATCTACTGACTGCAGGTCTACCCAGTGTTCTGTCCTCTGCACTGCACGAGCTCGCAGATGCTATGTGAGGCTGGCCCTGCTCCCTCACGCCTTTGCATATGCACCTGGAATGCCTTTTGCTCCATCGCCACAGGTGAACCCCACCCACCCCTCAGTTTTCAACTCAGGCATTACTTTGTCTAGGAAGCCTTCTCGGATGCCCCCTCTGTCCATCTTTGCACTCCTGTGGCCTCCTGCACACCATCTGACACAGCTCCGGTCATGCTGGACTCTTACTGCCTGCTTACATGTCTGTCTCCCCTCAAGGCTGTGACCTCTCAAGAACAGGGTCAGTCTGCTTCATCCTCATGTCTCCACCATCCGGACAGGGTCCAGGGCACAGCTGGAGGCTGGTAAGTCAATGTCTCTTTAATAGAGGAATGAAAGACTTCTGCTGGGCTGGAGGTGACAGGTGGCTATCTAGCTGGACAACCCCCTGCATGACATGTCTGCAGCACCTGGATAGCAGCCAGGTGGTGGTTAACCACAAGATGGCATTTACTGCAGGGCAATATTTACATTTTCCAATGCCAGGCAAAGAGGTGGCTAATGTACCAAAAATGGCTGCTCCATATAACAGTGGCACCACTATAGGAGTACCCACTGTGTGCCAGACACCACATATCAGTTCTAATTGTCACAAAAGTCCTGGGAAAGAAGTATAACTAGTCCTGTTGTGCATATGAAGACCTCCTCCCTCCTTTTCTCACCATCACCCTCTGGCCTCAGGGGTTGTAAAGGCAGCAGTCTTGTGTCTACGTAGCTTGGCCAGTCCAGTGCAAGGAGAGGGCTGTATAATAACAGCCCCCTCCTCAAGGCTGTGTGCTATCCTTTCCTGCAGCTGACATGAGCTGCCTTCGGTGCGCTGCATATACACATGACTGTGTGTATGTGTGCCACATGAAAGAGTCACATGCCCTGGTCCTAAATAGACTGGCATCAAATTTCACTCATTCACACAGGAGCTAAGAGCATGGACCCTGGGGAGTCAGACTGCCTGGGGTACTGTCCTTGCTCTGCCACTTACCATCTCTCTGTGTCTCTGCGTCTTGTTCTGTACAATGGGAACAATAACAGCACCTTCCCCATAGAATTAAGTGGGTTTACATACAGGGCCTGGTGCATGGTATGTGTATATGAGTGTTAGCTAGCACCTTTTTCAGCAAACACTTATTGAGCACCTACTATATGCCAAGGAGCATAATAGGAGCTGGGGTCACAATGCTAATCAATCAGGCACAATTCCTGCCCTCAGGGGATTGTACAGTCTATGAGACTCCTCAAAGCTGTCTCCTTCCTTCAGCCACAAAGACGCACTGAGAGAGGGGACAGGTAATGACTGAGGCCAACACATCTGGGAGGGCAGAGGAGGGGAGATGTGGCATCAGGGACCCCACCTTCTCTGGTTTCCCTTCTGCCTTTCTGGCTGCACCTTCTCAAGTTGCCCTTGCGCTCCCTGTGCTCTGCCAGCCCCAGTCATGTGGGGCTCCCAGAACTCTGTGCTTTGCCCCCACACACAGGCCTACCCACCTTCTCCCACACATAGATGGTGCCTACATCTCTGCTCCAACCTGGCATGCCCAGCTGCCTGCTCAGCACCTCCACCTGGATGTCTACCATGTCTGGATAGCAAATCACCCCCCACCGGGTCTACTCTCCTTCTGGGTGCCCATCTTAGAGCCTGGCACCCCCAGCCACCCGGTCACCCAAGCCAGTGGCCTGGGAGCCCTTGTCACCTCACTCTCCCTCACCCCTTCCCTAAGTCCAACAACTTCACCCTCTAAATCACTCTTGAGTGCATCTGATTCTCTCCAACCCCTCCAGGCTCCCCCTCACATCCACTTGTAGGAGGTACTGTTGGCGCTTCACCCAAACCCCTTTACCAGGCCAGGGCATTTGCCCCCCAGCTGCTGGGAGTGGTGGCTGTTAACAACTCACCACTGTGCCTTTCTCTGGAGTCGTCCTCAGCCAAGGGTGCCCAAGCTTATCAGGAAATGCCTGGGGGATTACACTCTCCCCCAGGGGCAACTGACAGCCCAAGATGACAGATCCCAAGACAAAAGCCCACCCCCTTGCCTCGTGACAACTCTGAGGTGCTCGTCAAGCCCCAGAGCTCTCCAGGGATTGGGCTGAGACCAGATCTCAGCTGAACTCACCTCCTTCCCTAGCTTCTGCCTGTTCTGCCTGCTCTTCTTGCCCCTCATGGGCCTCACTGGATCCCCTTTTCTGGCTCTGCTTCCCAGGTTCCCAGCCTGAGACACCATTTCCCATGTTGGGCCAGTCAGAGTGACTTACCCAGGCCCTAGGAGAGAACCTGGAGGACAGGTGGGGACAGGCTGGGGCGGAGGGCTGGTGGGGCTCAGGGAAGGGAGCGCCTGGAGCTAAGCTCAGTTCCCCCACCCACCTTGGCCCTGGGCTGGCCTGCAGGAGGGGGCCCAGAGCCCACCTGGCCTCCCAGACACTGTGATTAAGTTTTATGCCAGAAGGAGAACGGGGATCTAGGGCTTTCCTTCCTCCCTTTTTCTTTTTACTTCCCTTTCTCTTCTTTTCAAAGGCTGAGTCCAAGTTAATCAGATAAATTCCTCAGCAGTCGCACCAACAATTTTTCTAAGGTTCAGTCTCCCCAGAGCGACTCATAATTACTCCAGACTGAGACATTAAAGCAAAAAGGAAAGAACAGGGGGAAAAAAAGATGTTTTTAATTAAAAAATTAATTTTTCCAACAGATCCACTGACGTCTGCCCGGCTGTGTCACTTCACGACTCAGGAGACAAGACAATCCCCCTCCATCCCTCTCCTCCTCATTAAACCTTGAGGTGGGGGGGTGGGCTGGGGAGAGCAGCCCCCTCCCTGAACAAATCCTTCCTCTTCCTCAAGCTGAAGCCTCCAGCTCTCCCGTCTCCCCTTTCTCACCTGTAAAGTAATTGGCTGGATTGCGGGATTCTACATGGGAATAGCAAACATCGAGCACAGGCTTTGAAGTCAGACAGATGCAGGTTCCAGCTCAGTCACCGAGGACATGTGTGTCTTGGCCAAGTCTCCTCACATCTTCCTACTCAGGTGAAGTCCTCAGGTCAGCAGCATCGACATCACCTGGGAGCCTGTTAGAAATGCAGCGTCTTGGGCCCTACCCCAGATCAGCTGAATCAGAACCTGTGTTTTAATAAGATTCCCAGTGATTCATATGCACATTACCTTGTAAGAAGCACTGCCCCGCTTGATCTGAGCCTCAGTCTTCTCCTCTGGAAAGCGGGGATAATAACAACATCTGCCCTGCAGCTTAGTTTACAAGGATTGCTAATATGTACAAGAAAACAGTTAGACAAGCTATAAAGCAGGGACCTCAGAAATGCTCACTAATTATTACTTTGAGCCATTCTGTTGTTTGGACTCAAACCTCAGGTCCAATAGCTTTTCAGGAACTTGACCCGGTGAGCCAAAGGTTTTCATGCGCTCTCAGGCACTTTGCTCCCTGTATCTGGGGCCCAGCCAGGAGTTTCCTAAAGGAGACAAAGAGCTTGTAATCAAGGAAATCTTGACTGGAGGGGATAGTCCCTCACTGTCTGAAGCATTGTCCCGGTGCTTCCTCTGCTCAGGCCGTCTGGACTGCTGATGGGAGTGGGACTGCTGGGGGTGAGGGGAGCTCATATCCCAACATCATGGGGATAAACGTGTTCGTTCTAGATAGATATCAACAGCAAGGAATCCTATTTTTACTTTGTCATTCCTTTCTTGGGTCGTTTGTAAGGACACAATCTAAAGTATGGACAAGCTTCATGCCCGAGGAGACTCATCAGGTTACCTCCAGTTGGGAGTAATTGGAAATAACACTAAGAGCAAGACTAGGTAATTGTTAGTAAGGACCTTTGAAATGATATTAAAGACCTTGTAATGACAAAAGGAGATGTTTATGATGTAATTCGGGATACAGAACAGCTATAAACTCATCTATGTTAAAAAATTTATACACACATATATTCATATGCTGAAGTCCTAAGCCCCAATGTGACGGAGGCCTAATGAGATGTTGCCTTTGGGAGGTAATTAGGTGTAGATTAGGTTGTAAGGATGTGTCTTTGTTTTGTGTTGCTATAACAGAATACCACAGACTAGGTAATTTTACAAAGAAAAAATAATTTACAAAGAAAATTATTCCTATAGTTCTGGAGATTGGGAAGTCCAAGGTCGAGCGGCCCACATGTAGTGAGGGACTTCCAGTCACAATATGAAAGAAGGGCAAGAGTGTGCACACATGCGTGCACAAGAGAGAGAGAGAGAGACACACACACAGAGAGACAGAGAGAGAGAGAGACGTCAAACTGTCAGCCTCAATCCCTTCTATAAACAGCATTAATCCATTTGTGAGGGTGGAGCCCTCATGACCCAAACACCTCCCATTAGGCCCCACCTCCCAACACTGTTGCATTTGGAATTGTTTCCAACACATGCTTTTGGGGGGCACATTCAAATCATACCAGAGCAGGGCCCTCATGATGGGATTAGTGCACTTATAAGGAGAGGAAGACAGATTTCTCCCTCTCCATGGGAATGCATCGAGGAATAGCCATGTGAACACACAGTGAGAAGGCAGCTGTCTACCAGCCAGGAAGCAGGCCCTCAGCAAACATCGAATCTGACAGCATCCTGTTCTTGGACTTCTCGGCCTATAGAATTATGTAAAATAAATGTCTATTGTTTAAGCTACCCAGTCTGTGGTATTTTGTTATAGGAGCCCAAGATAAGACAGTAGCTGTATTAGTCCATTTCTGTTGCTTGTAACAGAATACTTGAAACTGGGTAATTTACAAAGAAATGAAATTTATTTCTAACAATTTTGGAGACTGGAAAGTCCACAGTCCAGAGAGCATATTTGTTCAGGGCCTTCTTCTTGGTGGTGACTCTCTATAGCAACTCAAGGTGTCATATGGTGAGAATGGGCTGAACACCAGTGAGAGCTAACCTTCTCACTTGTTCTCCTTATAAAGTCTTAGAGACTGGTTGAGTGGTGGTGACCAAAATACAGACTGTAAATGAGAAGGTCTTAGATGTAAATGAGAAGCAAGAGAATGGAAGAAAGACCCCAAAGGCATTTCAGAGATCTTCAAGAAAAAGAAATAAAAGGCATCCAAATTGGAAGGGAAGAAGTAAAATTTCCTGTTTCCAGATGGTATGTGGAAAACCCTAAAGAGTCCACAAAAAGCTGTTAGAATTAATAAATACATTCAGCAAAGTAGCAGAGTACAAAATCAACACACAAAAACCTGTTGCATTTCTATATACTAACAATGAACAATCTGAAAAGAAAATTAGGAAAACAGCTCCATTTATAATAGAATCAAGAAAATAAAATACTTAAGGGCCGACCTCGTGGCTCACTCAGGAGAGTGCGGCGCTGGGAGCGCAGCAGCGCTCCCGCCGCGGGTTCGGATCCTATATAGGGATGACCAGTTCGCTCACTGGCTGAGCGTGGTCACAAAAAAGGACAAAAAATAAAATAAATAAAATACTTAAGAATTAACCAAAGAGTTAGAACTATGCAATGAAAACTACAAAACATTGTTGAAAGAAATTAACGAAGATAGAAATAAATGGTAACATAACCCAATTTCATGGATTGGAAGATTATTAAGATTTCAATACTACCCAAAGTGATCTACAGATTCAATGAAATCCCTATCAATTTCCCAATGTCATTTTTTTCAGGAATAGAAAAACCTATCTTAAAATTCATATGGAATCTTAAGGAACCCTGAATAGCCAAAACAATCTTCAGAAAGAACAAAGCTAGAGGACTAACACTTCCTGATTTCAAAACTTACTACAAAGCTACAGTAATCAAAAGAGTGTGGTACTGGCATAAAGTCAGACATATAGACCAACAGAATAGAGTAGGGAGCCCAGAAACAAACTCTTGCATGCATTGTCAAATGATTTTTGACAAGGGTACCAAGAGCATTCAATAGGGAAAGGACGGTCTTCAACAAATGGTGCTGAGAAAATTGGATGTCCACATGCAAAAGAATGAAGCTGGACTCTTACCTAACACCGTATAAAAAAATTAACTCAAAATGGACCACAGACCTAAATGTAAGACCTAAAACTAGAAAACTCTGTTGTAGAGGAAAACGGGTCAAAAACCTTCAGGACATTGGATTTGGCAATGATTTCTTGGCTATGACACCAAAGGCACAGGCAACAAAAGAAAAAGTAGATAAACTGGACTTCATAAAAATTTTTTAACTTCTTGCATCAAAAGACATTATCAACAGAGTAAAAAGAAAACCCACAGAGTAGGAGAAAATATTTACAAATCATATATCCGATAAGAGATTAATGTCTAGAATATCTACAGAACTCCTAAAACTCAACAACAACAAAACAAACAACCCAACTTAAAAATGGGCAAAAGACTTGAATAGACATTTCTCAAAAGAAGGTATACAAATGGCCAAAAAGCACATGAAAAGATGCTCAACCTCACTAATCATTAGGAAAATACAAATTGAAATAACCAAAAAATACCACCTCATACCCATTAGGATGGCTACTATCAAAACAAACAAACAAAAACAGAAAACAACAAATATTGACAAGGATGTGAAGAAATTGGAACCCTTGTGCACTGTTGCTGGGAATGTAAAATGGTGGCTGCTGTGGAAAACAATATGACAGTTCCACAAAAAATTAAAAATAAAGTTATTATATGCTCCAGCAAGTCCACTCCCAGGTATATGCCCAGAAGGATTGAAAGTGAGATCTCATAGAGATAGTTGTACAGCATTATTCACAGTAGCTAAACCATGGCAGCAACCTAAGTATCCATCACCAGACGAATGGATAAGCAAAACGTGATAGATACATACTTAAAAATGGCTAAGATGATCAATTTTATGTTAGGTGTTTTTGACCATAATAAAAAAAAAATTGAAAAAAGGAGTAGAATAACCACTAAATATTATAAATATAATTCATAGCTTCTGAGATGCAGCTAAAACAATATTTGGAAGTAAATGTACAGCCTTCAATGAATTTATTAAAATACGAAAAGGTTTTAAATAAACATACTGAGTTATCAACTCAAAAAGGAAAAAAAAAAGAACAAAAGAATAAGCTCAAAGAAAGCAGAAGAAAACAACAAAGAAAGGGGGAAAACCTTTTGAAATAAGAAACAAAAAGCAACAGAGAAGCACAGAAGTCAAATTATTGCAATTATTACATCTGCCCTGCAGAGTCTCATCTTTACATGTAAAAACTTTCAATTCTAACTTCGTCTATCTGTGAAAAGTTGTAACTTGTGTAGATAGCCCCATTATATCTGATCTTTTCTCAGGAGGTTGGATGTGGACCTTAGATACAGGCATGAATGTTTTGACCGATGGGTGGAGGGAGAAATAATTTTAGATCTCCCGCCTTAGCCCCCAGGGAAGTGGGGAGGGCAGGACTATCACCGAAGGTCAGAGACGCACAGACACTTGTCTATGGTCATGCGATGGTTAATAGCACAGCTAGAAATAAAACATGTCTCCTATCCTCACCACCCCAGTTTTTCCCATATCTCCCCAGATGACATCCAGGCTGCAGGGGGATTGTGAAGTGTCTTTCCTCGAAGTCTCCCTCCTGGAACCCATTCAGACCAATCTTGTGTATGTGACCTCATTACGCCAATGCCCCAGGGGACACGCCTAACAGTCCAGGCTCCCTCATTCTTCCTTGGGGAGCTTGGCAGATCTTAGAACCCAACAGAGCCATTGCCAGAGCCCTGTCTCCATCACCTGGTGTTTGAAGCTCACCTTCACAGGCAGACAGCAGGGAGGGATGTCTTACAAGACCAGAGACAGGGTGTTCAAGGTGGACAGAAAAAAAACTCTTGTTAAGAAAATCATCATTCTTTTTGTGTGTGGCTGCTTAAAGTGAGACTCAGCCATCCCTTAGTTAATATCTCCCCCTCCTTGAGAAGAAAAGTAAATCACTGACAACTCCTCACAAGAGTGACCTGGCCCAATATTGTGCTTATAAAACCCTGGACTGGGAAATTTCCTCATCTGTGAAATGTCCCTCCCCAGAGAGCTCCCAGAACATGCAGACATCCAGCGGTCTGCTGTCGGCACAATTAGAGCAGGGGCTGGAGGTGGCTGGTTCTGGGCCAGGCCTGCTCTCCCTGGGTGTCCTGCAACCCGTTTACTGAGTCAAGATGGCATCTGATTCCCCATAAGCTCTGACCTAATGGATTGGACTCTAAGCCAGCCTTGAAAAGAGTCACCAGTCTGCCGACCTAGGGCTAGTAACATGTCTCCCCAGGAGGAGGAAGAACTATGTCCTCACTGCCTGGGGTTCCTGTGCAGTGAAGGGAGGACAGGAGCAGCGTGTCTTACCCAATGCCTTCACACTGTCACGGTCTTGGGAGAAAACACTGCATAATTCTCTTTGAAGTCTTAAAAAAATAAGTCAGAGTAGTCATGGCTGAAAGGAACCTCAGAGCACAACCTGCCCAACCCCCTCATTGCTATGAGACAGAAATGGAGGCCCAGAGAGGGCGAGCCACCTGCTCAAGGGCACACGATGAGGAGGAAGCACTCCCGAGTCTGCAGCCTCCAGGCTCAGCAGCAGCTGCGTGCACCTCACTCTCCCGAGGCCCACACGGCAATGGGGACCAACTCTCTTCTGCCCGGAGGGGAAGCCTGAGAAGCAGAGAGAGGAGGAGGAGAATAGGGAGAACAGAACACAGGGTGGCAGGAAGTGGCATGAATTTGCTCAGCCCATTTGTAGCTTGATCAATCGCAAGCAGGGCATGGCGGCGGGAGCGGCTGCTGGAACCACAGCTCCCCCGAGCCCCATCACTCAGCGATATAGTAATAAAGTGGCTGGGGCTGGAAAAATGCTATAAGACTCCAGAGAGCTCAGTCTCATCCCGCTGGATTATAGCCCTGTTATCGACACCCCCGGGGCCTGTTCTGTCTCCTTCAACCCCAGCTTAGGAGATGAAATTTGCCAGGGGCATTAGAGGTGGGGTGCTGGCTGGTGGGCTGGGAGAGCGGGGAGGCAGGGGTGGGAGAAACTGACTCCTCCAGGGCCATGCCTGCCACAGGTGTCTGGGGGCAACCCTTCCCCCTGAGTCCCAACTCCAGTGTCCACTGAGCCCTCAGCCATGAACTGGGCTGTGCCGTGGGGGGACAGAGGGAGCAGAAGTCGGGGCCTGGCCTGGGAGTTCTGGAGTGCTGGGGGCACAATCCTCACAGCCAAAGGGTATGGAAGAGCAGAAACTGTGCTGTTCAGCTGCTGGTATGCAGAAGACAGAAAGGGCCCTGAGGCTTTCAGCAGGGAGCAAGGAGGAGAAGGTGAGGCCACTCTGGCCTCACGGGGTCATAATTCTGTCGCTGAGCCATTGCCTCAGCCTCTTGCAGGCCCCCACCCTTCTCCCTGTCCTGCCACACGAGGCTGGTGAGCATTCTGAGCAGCGGGTGCCCCTCTGCCATTCTCCCATGCAAACTCTCCCTGGCAACGCAACCCTTCCAGGAATGTCAGAGTGAGGGGGACTGAAGCTACGTTGGGACCTAAAACTACGTGAGCTGCAAGAAAAAAGACACAGTTTTTTTCTTAGCATGTATTTCTCTAGGTTCCCTCTTCTCCCATGGTTATGTGACATTTTGAACTTTGGTTACAAGGCAAGATGACATTATTCACATAAATGTAAAGTTGTTTTCCAGTCAACCTGGAGCTGCAGACTTGCAATGAGACATGTACTGTTCAGACCCTGAGAAGCCAAGGAAGGCATCAAAAAAGCTATGCTGATTCCTGAAACAGGACCTTAAGATAACATCAAGGATGGGAACAGAAAGCAGACAGAGCCTTGGCTACACCTTGCATCTGGCTCCTTGCACGGAGCCCCCACATCTCACGTCCCCCTCCCTCCTGCTTTTCCCTCCCCACATTCCATTCCCTTAATCCCCTCTTTCAAAACCCCTCAGTAAATCTGAGTCTTCAAGATGGCTTTAGTCTGGCCATTCTCCCTCAGGTTTACTGGAGAGATGGGTTAGCCTCACATCTCTCCTCAGGTCACTGGTATTCCTGAATAAAAGTTGACTTTCTATTCCACCAACATTTGACTTTTGAGTTGTTTGTTTTTGTTTGGGGCAGGCAGCTGGACTTGGATTCAGTAACAGGAAAGTGTCAAAATTCCATCACATAATAATATTCAGACATAAACTGAAATAAAATTCTTTTTTTTTTTTCAAAGATGACCGGTAAGGGGATCTTAACCCTTGACTTGGTGTTGTCAGCACCACGCTCAGCCAGTGAGCGAACCGGCCATCCCTATATAGGGATCCAAACCCGTGGTCTTGGTGTTATCAGCACCGCACTCTCCCGAGTGAGCCACGGGCTGGCCCAGATATGAAATTCTGATACATGCTATGACACGGCTGAAACTTGAAATCATTATACTAAATGAAATAAGCCAGACACAAAAGGACAAATACTGTATGATTCCACTCATATGAGGTATCTAGAATAGAGACAGAAAGTAGAATAATGGTTATTGGGGGGCTAGGGGGAGGGGAGAATGAGGAGTTATTGTTTAATAGGTACAGAGCTTTGGGGTGATGAAAAGTTCTTTAAATGAGTAGTGGTAATGGTTACCCAACATTGTGAATGTACTTAATGCCACTGAATTGTACCTAAAAATGGCTAAAATGGTAAACTTCATGTTCTATACATACACACAAAAGGATACTTCAAAAAGTTCAAATTTAATTCTATTTTTCCATGAACTTTTTGAAGTACCCTTGTATAGCCACAAAAAAAAAAAAAAAAAAAAAAAAAAAACCTCCATCCATGCCACCCAAGGCCCCTGCTGTCTCTTCCTGATTTCAGGAGGGCAGATACCTAGAGTGAGGAGAAAACCAGAAGTCTTGCCAAACACAGGTCATGTCACCACAACCACATGCCTCATCCCCTGCATTGACCTTCTGTCCCAGCCCCTGCAAATGACTCGCCACCTCCTATTGGCCCTATGTCCTGTCATGTGTCTGTACCCTTGCACATGCTGTTCCCTTGGCCTGGGACTCCAGCTCCCCTTCTCTTCCTGGCTGACTCCTGCTGGTGCTTCAGGACTCTGCTAACATGCCAGCCCTTCTATGAATTCTCTCTAGCCATGCTCCCCATGCAAGTGGAGTTAGAGCCACCCTCCTCTGGGCTCCCACACCTCCTGGCTGCCTGCATCGAGGTCATCGAGGGACCCAATTTGTGGATACATATCACGATGGTACCCTCTTGAAGTGGGGCTGGACGAGCAGCCCAAGACATCACAATAAAGATCCCAGTATCACTTCTTGCAGGTATTCTTAATTAAAGCAACAAGAAGAAGCCACATCACTGATCAGAGGTAGAATTTGGGTTATTTCCCTAGCATTTTAGATTTGAATGTAAGCCATGGCTCAAAAGCAGTGGAGGCATTGCATAACATTAGGGTCAAGCTTAATACTAACTTCCCAAGAGAACACAGTGATATTTTGGTCCACCAGCAACCGAGGGGAAAAAAAGAAAAAGAAGATAAGGACCTGGAGAAAATCATAAAAGCAGCTGAAAGTTGTTGCTACTCCACCTCTCTAGGGAAATTATAAAGTGGCCCAACTAAAAGAATTTAAAACATAGGTATTAGCTTAGAAACTTTATAATGGATAAAAATGATAATCCACCAGTCAAGATCTGGTTTTCTATCCTTTTCCAGTATAGAGGATGTTGAACTTACATAAAGAAAATCACTAGATAGAGACAGAGACATAGATAGAGAGATACACAGAGATATAGAGATATAGACATATATATGACTAAATATACTTAGACTTTTAAAATCACAATGAGACTTACACACCAGCACATCTTATATGTCAGCAAATACAAATACAGTAATTGGTCTGTTTATGTTCCCATTTCCTCAGCTTGACTGTGAGCTCCTTGAGGGCAGGTCTTTTATCATTGTAGTCCCAGTCTAACAGAGTTTGACACATAAAAGGAAGTAAATAAATGTCTGCTTTGTAAATGAATGAGTTATTCTCTGTATCTCCAGCACCCAGTACAGTATGTGTTCCATAGTGGAAGCTTAATGCAAGACACACTGTTCTCAGCTATACAAAGGCCCTGCCTCCTGTTGTAAGGCAAGAGCTTCAAGAGGCAGAAGTTGCTGCACGTAGAAGGCTGTTGTGTCCTTGCTCGTGCTTCTGCTGGCTGAGGACAGCAGGAAAGTGAGGAGGCCTCCACTGCTGAGAGGCCAGACTGCCTGCATTCCAGGGCCTGAAGGCTGAGGCAGGAGCTGCACAGAACACTCAGTGAGCTGTGAAGAGCTCCAGATCTGCACACTGCAATGATGAAATCAAAGTGAAGTTTCAAGAAGAGGCCATTTCCAGTAGCAGTGTCCATCACAGCAAAAAGATCAGAATAATCCAAATGTCTTTTGAAAGGAAAATGGATATGTGGGGATAGCATCATTCCACAGAGCACTGCACTACAATGAAAGAGAGAAACTACAGCCACATACAATAGCATGCATGGATCTTCATAACATGGTGTCGAGTGGAAAAGTGAATCTCAGAAGATCACATGTAACATGCCACCCTTTTTATGAAGTTCACAAACAGCCAAAATCAACAACGTGTTGTTTAGACATCCAAAGATATGTGATTGTGGTGACATTACTTGTGCTCCATCAGACTTCTAGATCTTCCTTCATTCTAGGTACACGCCCTCTGGAAATCAAGGGTCGCTTTGGGAAGAGCTTTGGCCAATGAAATGTCAGCAAAAGTGCTCAGTGTCATTTTGGGGCAGAAACAGCTAAGAGCTAGTGCATAGTTCTTATTCTCCCCCCACCCTCCTCAAAGTAAACCCCAGAACTTAGGGTTGGAATGGCAACATCAGTGCATCAGATAGTGGCCACACCACGTACCCAGGTCCCTGAGTGTCTGCAGTGAGCACAGCCCTCTGCCAATCTGTGTTAGCAAAGAAATAAACCTTTGTCAGGATGAGCCACTGAGACTGGGGGTTATTTGTTACTGCAGCATAGCTTAGCTTATCCTGACAGATATAGTAATAAATATTTTAAAAGGTAAGAGAGTGATAAATACAAAATTAAGCACAATGACTACTTCTGAGGGAGAGGCAGAGGGATATGACATGGGAGGTGCACAAAGGTAGGTGCAAATATTGCTAAGGTTCTCGGTTAAGTTCTGAGTTCAAAGGGGTTCATTACGTTATAGTAAACAGACAAACTAATTTAAAATGGCTCTGCATGGGCCATTGATAAGAATGTGTCATCACTAGGGGTGTGATTAACTCAATTCTGAGTACCTAAGGTCCATTTAAAAAGGGAAGGAAAATAAAAGAAAAAGAAAAGAGAATGCTGCTCGAATATGAAGCCCAGTCACTGAACCTGCCCAAGGGGAGCTTGCACCTCATCTTATGGGCACCAGGCACCCACCAAAGAGTGTAAGGGAGAGCAAAGGATGAGCACAGACGTGTGTTTTTTTTCTCCTAATTCCCTAAGTTCCAGTGCCTGAGATTCCATCCCCCACAGCCCCTCCACCCTCCCTCGAGCCAGCTGGTTGGGAAGGAGGAAGACAGGAAGATCACAGAGCCTTTGTTCCTGGCAGCTTGTCAAACCTGCCACAAAGCCTCATTTCAATGCCTTTGCAGGAGATGGTTTCATCCCAGCCGCCTCCTCCTCCCCACCCCCTCCCCAGGGGCACTTGCAGGCCTGGCTCCCACACAGTGACCTCACAGCCCCTGGACCAATCCCAGGCCCCATTGAATGATGTCATACTTACCAGGAAGAATTCTGCTTTTTCTATACCCTGTGCATCATGAATCTTACACAATGTTTTCTCCCTCAACCTTGATGCTAAAATCATTGCATTCAACAGGGAACCTTTGAGGACTTTTAAGCAGGAGAGGATGTGGTGGGATCTGCAACGCAAAAGCTCTCTCTGGCTGCCAGTGAGGGACAAGGGTGGAGGTGGGGAAACCACTGAGGCAAGAAAGGAAGGACATCTGGACCGGGGATGGACAGGGGTGATGGAGGCACCACACAGATCCAAGAGCCACTAAGAAGGTGGAATCACAGAACACAGCTGTGAGTCATGGGGCAAAGCCCATCTTCATCTTCACAGTCCCTGGGAGGAAACAGGAGCAGTCCTGCCACCCAGATACCAGGCACCACAGCTCACAGCTAAGGCTGAAGCCAGATAGGAAGGTCAAGTGGCAGAGAGGGAGAGAAACATCAGGGGGATCAGCTTGAGCAGTGAGGGTTGTCGATGCTGGAGGACAGTGGGTGCAGAGGGGGTGGGGAAGTGAGAGATGAATGGCTATTTTTCTTTGGACCTTCAAAACTATCTGTGTATATTAATTTTACCCTCAAAAAACTCAACTTAAAAAAAACAAAGCACATTCGAGTCAGAATGCCTGAGTCGTGGGTTCTAAACACATGACACAGGTGCACTTCAGAGAGTTCACGACCCCTAAAAATTGTCCACTGAGTTGGATATGTGGGTGAAGTTTTTTCTGAAAAGAGGTTTCAATGTTTAATTGAATTCTCAAAAGATCCTGTGACCCAGTAATAATGATAACACTTAACATTTATAGAACACCATGCTTGAGTCTCTGTCTTATGTAGATACAGACATAGTCCTAGGTATAAATATAGACGTAGATGCAGATAAAGACATTAACTCATTTAATCCTCACAACAACGCTCGGAGAGGCATCATACTGTCATCCCATTTTACAGATGTAGGGACAGAGGCACAGGGAGATTAAGCCATTTGCTGAAGCTCACTCAGTTAGTGAGATTTACATCCAGAGTCTCAACCACTGTTACCCTAGACCCTGTCCCGTGTAACAATGACCTTGCCCAGAAAACAGGTGAGGGCCTAGGTCACAGAAGCGTTCACCCAGGCCCAGCAGTCGGAGAGTGCTGGCCATCCCGGGCTTGTGGACTTCTGTACTCCGAGCGTTTCTTGGGCCCCTCACTTCAAGAGCTGGCCCCTCACCCTCATCAGTGCCCGCAAGGAAGGCAGTTTTGTGCCAAGGACATCCAGGAGCAAGCATGGAGGATGAGAGACTTCCCACCCAGCAGCACTCCAGCTGCTACTGGCAGCCCAGGTGCCACTGCAGAGACCAGCCCAGCCTGGCTGACCCCTAGCAGGGCAGGGACCTACCTTCCTTGATAATCAAGCCCTATTGTCTCCCTGGCCTCTCCTCCACACCTCCACCCTCGGCTCCACCCAGGGCTGAGGAAGAGCAGTGGGCTGGTAACCGTGGGTAGGGCCCAGACCTCTAGCCTCAGCTTCCCTGTCTCTCCTCCCTGTAGTCCTGCCCCAGCAGGCATTGGTCCCTGTCCACTGGGATTTATCCTCTGAGGCCTTGTCTGGATCTGGCCCTGCCCCCTCTCAGGAGTGTGTGAGCCCCTCAGCCAGGCTGGAGCCCACTCCCAGGGAACTGTGGCAGAGGCAGGACCCTGGAGAGAAGGCAGAGGCAGAGGCTGGCCAGCAGGGCTGGCTGTCTCAGGTAGTGAGTACCCTGTCCCAGGAGGCATGTGAGCAGAAGCTGAGAGGAGGTTGGACCAGTGGTCCTGCCCAGCTCTCAAATCTCCCCATCTAGGATTCCATGTCGGTGTGGTGACACAGGATACCATAATAGGGTGTACAACATCTCCAGCCAGATGGGCTTCTAGGCCGGGTGTCTGGACCTTGGTCCCACAGATGTCCAGACAGAGTCAGGGGTGTGCACAAGATGCCACAGAATCAAGCTGCACTAGGGGAAGAGGAAGCTCAGGGCTCCTGGATGGCAGAAGGGGAGGGGTCTTCCAGGGCAGGGCTGGAGCTTGGAGGAGGGCTGGTGCTTTGAGCAGGAGGATCAGAGGGGCTTCCTGGAGGAGAGAAGACACACATGAGGGGTCTTCAAGGCAGGGAGGGTTTGGATAGGCTGAGAAGGGGAGGGGCTGAAAGCAGGACAAGTTTGGTTAAAGCAAGAGATGGCTGGAGTCAGTGCTCCTGATGGGGGTCTCGATGGGGACTTTGGGCCAGAGCCCAGGGACCGCGAATGACCATCTGAGCAGAGAGTCCACTGTTGACCTCCCCTTGCCCACCCAGGCAGAACCACATCCTGGTGCCAGGCCTCAGCCTGGTGAGGGGAATTCCTCAGTTATCCTAACAGGGAGGGAGGTAGATCTGAGCTTCCCCCTACATCAGACTAGGGCCCTCAAGTCAGGGCTCTGTCTCCCCCCACATTCTCCCCAGGGCAGTCCCCACCCCGCCTCTGGGCCCCAGAAAGAGGTTGCCTGAGCCAGATTTTCCAGGGTTCCAGTGGACAGCGGCCGAAAGCCCTGAGCCGGCTATTTTTAGCGGGCTCTCTGCACAGCGAGCTGGCTCAGAAGTGCCAGCCTGGTCGGTCCCACACTGTTCTCAGCTTTTAGCTCTTGCAGGGAGTGGTTCTCGCACCCAGCACGCTCCCATTACCAGGGTGACCTAAGCAGCTGCCGCAAGTCTCCTACTTGGCTGAGCCCACGGGTGGGCAACATGAGAGAAGCCTGCAGGCAGGCCCTCCCTCTGCCACTTCAGCCCTGATGCCTCCAGGCCACTCTGGTACCCAGCATGGGAACCAGGGGCAGAGGGCGAAGATCATTGATTTAATTTGCTTAATGTACCTGGTGCTTCCCGGGATGTGAGGAACATTCCCAGAGCCAGGGAGGCCCCACTTGCCTTAGCCCTTTGACGAAGGACCCCCGTGGAGGGGGCTGGACTAGGCATATGTCACCCCAATAAAGAGGAATGCGTTGAGAAGAGCCCCACATTCCCCTTGACAGGGGTCAGAAACTCAAATGCTTTCAGAGGGCTCAGCAGGCACCAGGAGAGGAATGATCTGCTTGCAGGTTCGATGCTTTGCATGTAAATGGTTCGTGCCAGTCTTCAGTTGCACAGGGGAATATATGCACACTGTGTTGATAGGTCTTCTAGTGTTTTAAGAGAACTTTAAAATTCAGAATTTGGGGCCGGGCCGTGGCTCACTCGGGTGAGTGCGGTGCTGATAACACCAAGGCCACGGGTTCGGATCCCATATACGGATGGCCGGTTCGCTCACTGGCTGAGCGTGGTGCTGACAACACCAAGTCAAGGGTTAAGATCCCCTTACCGGTCATCTTTTAAAAAAAAAAAAAAAAAAAAAAAAAAAAAAAATTCAGAATTTGTTGTGGAATCTCTCAGGTTTTAAATGTTGACAACCAAGTCAAATTTTAAAAGAACATTGTGTGGTTTAAACAAAACACATCCAAGAACCACACTGTGGGCCAAGAGACAGGAGTGGGGTGTTAACAGTGGGGCCCGGTTTTCCAGTGCCCTCTCTCCCTATACCATGATGTGCCCCCATGGGAGGCCCCTCTGTGCCAGAGGGGGGAAGCAGGCCCCAGGACCCCAGATCCTAAAAGACAGGGCAGCATTTTCCAAATGGTTGTCCAGGGAAACCAGTTCCTAGAGCTGTTCATAGACATTCTTTATTTGTGGCTAAAGCACTCTGGGGATCTCCAGGTTAAATAAAGCAAATCAGACTTCTGTACTGCAGGACTTCTCAGAGCCTTTAACGTGTAACAGGATGCCTTGTGAGTACCAGGAGGTGGAGACATAAGCAGTGCTTTTCAAACTTATTGCACGTAGGACCCATCTTCCAGGTACACTGCATACCCATTAACTCTGAAAAGACACTACTGTTCCATAGAACGTAGTTCTAGAAATGGGACCCACCCATTTCACAGACCCAACCTTTCCAAGGTGGAGGGAGCACAGGAAGGGGCAGGGGGCAGGAGCAAAGGAGAAGCTGGATTGGTCAGGAGCATGCTTTATCCTGAGGACAGTGGATGCCACTGAAGGGTTTTAGGCCAGGAGGGACACGGTGGGCCAAAAGGTGAGAGAGGACAGTGAACAGGGCAGACCAGGGAGGGAGACTGGCTGGGAGGTAGCTGCTGTCTTCCAGGTGAGAGGCTCAGGGCTGAGTGGGGCCTGAGGCCAGGGAGCTGGTGCAGAGCAGATGGACCTCAGGGGGATTTTGGAAAAGGAATGACTATTCAGGACTTGGTGACTGGAAGGCTGTGGGGGTGAGAGTGGGGGCCAGAAAGGAGGTGCGGACAAGACCAGAAGAGAACTAAATGGGCAGAGCTCAGACAAAGGCACCAGGCCCCAGGCGAGGGGGAGGTGCTTGGAACCCAGGCCGGAGGGCAGTCCCTTCCATGTCCCCTGAACCACAGCCCATCTCCTTGGGAAACCAGGCTCAAGCCAACTTCAGCCACCTAGGGTTCCCATGGCAACCGCAGGAGAGACGCAGCCGAGCACCTGGGCAAGCAGGAGGCAGAGAAGTGGGTCAGGGGAGAAGCCTTCCGGCCTCATCAGTGCCCTATGGGCCCCAGAGGCTCAAAACCTGACCACTCCTTCCCCAGGGAATCTGGCAGTGCCCAAAGCAGTGGCCAGGAGGGAGGCGGGCCCTCCTGCTCCTGCTCCCTGAGGCGCCTGCTCCCAGAAGCAGGTCAGGAGGGTGGTGTGGGTTCTCACTGCTACAGTAAACCCCAGCACCACTCTGGGCCCAGGCCTGCGTCCACGCATCTTCGGCAGCCCTTGTCACTACCTCTGAGAGCAAAGGCGGGGACCATTCCCATGACTGTCTCTCCTGCTACCCCAACAGCCGCAGACTAATTTTAGCCCTGACTTTGGGCTTGCAGCAGGGGGTGTTGGGTTGGAGAGGGCTGTGTGTGGGCCCAGCTCTAAGTGCAGGCCCTGGGAGCCCAGTGGGGGGCCAGCTGGCTGGCTCTCCCCACCCCCCCGACAGAGCAGCTCAGCCAAACGGGCCCCCCTGACATCCCATCCCACCCCCCATCTCCCTTTGGGTCACTGCTCCCTGCTCAGCACCCTCCGGGGCTCTCACTGCCTGCCAAACAATAGCCACACCCTCAGCCAGCCACACGGCCCTCCAGGAGCTGGCTCTGCCCGTTCTTTGGTAAGTTCCCACGGCTCTGGGCTCTCTCACTAAGCAAGTCAGGCTGGTCGGTAGTCAGCTCCCCGTACCAGCTGCCCAGCCACTGTTGGTGCCGTACCATGCATTCTACTTGGGAGGCTTCCAGCACCCCTAGTACCAACCACAGGTTAAAATCCCACCTTGTGGCACAGATCGAACATCACCCCTCCATGAAGCAGCCCCCATCCCTCAGTCATAACTAAATTTTCTCTCCTCTCTGCAGGGGGAGTGGGGGTGGGCAGCAGTGAGTGTGGCCTCTGAGTCAGAGGCATGAGACTGGGGATCCCAGCTCAGTCTCTAGTGTGCCCTGTGGCCAGGATCCCCTGTCTCTCTCCCACCCGCCTCTAAGGAAGGCTGCCCCAGCCGCAGACCCCTATGGCTCCTCCTCGGTTGCCCCAAAGTAGGCATGAATGTCTGACCCCACAGGCCCAGCCATGGGCCATTCACTAGCCTCTGACCTGGTCAAAAACCACTCAGGCCAGACTCCCCCTAGTAACTTGAAGCAGGACCTCCCAAGTGATATAGTTAATTCACAGCAGAGGCAGAAGGCAAAAACATGCCTCTGGGCCGGCCCATGGCTCACTCGGTAGAGTGCGGTGCTGATAACACCAAGGCCACGGGTTCGGATCCTATATAGGGATGGCCGGTTTGCTCACTGGCTGAGCGTGGTGCTGACAACACCAAGCCAAGGGTTGAGATCCCCTTACCGGTCATCTTTTTTTAAAAAAAAAAAAAAACATGCCTCTGGAGCAGCCAGAATGTAGAATCTGGGCCATAGTGGGGGCCCCGGGGTTATAGGGGAGTAGAACCCCAAGAAAGCTGAAGAAGCCCATGAGGAGGGAGGAGAGAGCAGAGGTGGCATTGGAGAGCAGCTATCGGGGTGAGGCCCCTGTGGCAGGTGCAGCTGGAGGCCCCACTGTGTCCATGTTACCCAGAGAAATCTGATTCAAGGAAGACCATTCCACTTAACTGGCAAGGCAGGATCTTTCCTCCCAGAAGGGACAAGAGCTTTACCTAATCAGGGCCAAGGTGGGGCTCTCCCCGTCGAGGAAATGAGGAGCAGGGGCTTTTGGAGCTGCTTTAAAGAACTTCCCAGGGGCTCAGGGACAGCAGGCGCCCAAGGTGATGGGAGAGGGGCTGAGAGAAGGAGGTAGACCCAGAGGTGAGGTGGCTGCAGGGCCCTGAGCCAGAGCAAACAGGCCTGCACTGGCTTCTGCACCCCGGCAGTGTCACCATGGCTGATGCTGGAACCAAGAGTCACCTGTCATGCAGGTGCCAGAATCTGCCAGTGCCTCCTATTGGAAGAACTGAACCAGGAGCCAGCAAGCAAGGGAATCTGGAAAACGTGGTCCACAGACTTCCATCCTGGTGGTATATAGTACAGTAGACAGAGGGCGAGAGCCCACAGAGAAGCCACCCAGAAACAAACCCAGAGAATCCACTCTGGCATGTGCCCCTGCACGAGAAGAAGGAACTAGGACAGACAAGAAAGCTTGCTGGCGGTAGGGCCAGTGACTGGTCTCCGCAGCATTCCTCACTTTCTGTGTCAACATGAGAGTGGCTGGCCCACGCTGACTTAGCTGGGCGGTTGGCCTTTGGCCGTGTACTCGGGCACCTGGGTACCCTCTGAGCCTGTGGGTGTTTCTGGCAGGATGGGCCTGGAGGGCTTCGGCCTGGGGCCTGTGTAACCACTGTGGCGCTGCCACGCTCGGAGAGCCCCACGTTAACATAACAGAGATAAAGATGAGGAGGAGGTGACAAGGAAGAGAACGAACAGTCCTGCTGTCCCAGGCTCAGCCTCAGCCTCTCTCCACAGAGCTCCCCTCCACCCCAATCCCTCCTGTCCCAACCACACCTCCATGCTGTACCAAGGCCCTGGGTTGATCTTCCTGGTATAGTTATGATTGAACACCAGTGCCCTCCATAAACGGGTTCCACTACACTGCCCAGGCAGCAGTGACTGTCCAGCTCCCTCCTCCTGGGGTTGGCTCCTGCTCAGGGTGGGGGTGGGGGTGGGGAGCTCAGCGAGGCCCCTGGGACAACGAGGCTTGGGAGACCTGGAAAGGCCACAGAACAGAGACTGCTCTGGGCCCACCAATGGAGGTTAGCGGCTTTCTGCTGTGGGAAGGTGGGGCCAGTGTCCCCTCAAAGAAAAAGATAGCCCTCAGCATGTAGAGGCCGCAGGGAGCAGGTGCCCCAAGTCCAGGAGCCCCCTCTGGGGAAGAGAGACTGGGAATGACCTCGAGGCCTTCATTTGTATGCCCACACACTCCTCAGGCTGGTGGAAGGGTCCAGATAAGTCAATATGGGGCAAGGCCCCCTGTCCTCTCAGGAGGGTGCCAGAGAGCTGCCCCCAGTGGGCTGTGACCTCCGCTCCCCAGGCCTGCTGCTTAACCTTCCAGGCTGCGGGCTGTGGATGTGCCAGCAGTGGCCATGAGAGTCTCCTCTCTGGGCCTCAGTCTCCTCTTGTGTGAGCTCTCAAGGGCAGGACCTAAGGTGTCATTTCTGTTTCCCAGTCTGGAAGCTCCCACAGGCAGGACTGGAGCACCTCAGATTCTGTCCAAGTGCACAGGGCTGGGTACACTCCAGGCCTGGCACAGACGTGGTTCCCCCTCCCAAGCAAGGAGATGCCAGAGAAAGAGAAGGTAGGCAAGGCCCTGAAGGTCCAGGAATGACTGGTCCCTGCCTTGCCCACCCCCACCCCAGGCGGTCAATCCCCAAGGAGCCACTTCTCTAGGAGAAGGGACCCAGTTGGCAGCTCGTGGTCATAAAGCCATCTCAAAAAGGCTCCTGACAGCCAAGCATAAGTGCCCGTGCTACCGTGGGTAGCAGAGCTGGTAAATTACTGCTGAGGGCTGCACACACACACCCCTCTGTATTTATATCGGCCTTGGTGCCTGAAAATGGATATTTATGCATTTTCAATATTCAGGGCAAATGCTCCGTCACTCAGTGCTGCGGGGCTGCAGCATCTTACACCAGCCCCACAGAGACATTCCTCTTCCACCTGGTTTGCCAACTCGGTGGCTTCCAAGAGGGGCTGGAGCCTTGCTGAGCTCCCCACCCCCATCTGCAGGCCCATGTGACCCAGGGGGAGAGGAGGGAAGGAAAGGGCCAGGCCAGCCTCCCGTCAGAGTGTCAGCGCCCACTCAGAGGCAGGGTGGGCACCTCCCCTTTACAGACTAGAGGCCAAGCTCAGAGAGGTTGGGTGGCCCAGGCAGGGTCACACAGCATCCTCTCTAGGCCAGGGTTCGTCCCCCATGCTCCCAGGTGGGGTGACTCTCTCCTGACCAGGGCGAGTGGCAGAGTTGAGCTGTGTCTCCCAATATCCAGATCTTTTTCTGTATCTGTCTCTTTACTTGGCCTCAGTCTGTCTCATCCCGCCTCTGATCCAGGTTCCTCTCTGTGTATCTCCAGGTCTGTCTGATGCTCGTAATCTCAGTCTCTGTCTTTCTCACATCTTTCTCAACCTCTTTTGTAGTGTCTCTCCATCTCTCTTGTCTCTGGTCCCGGTGTTCCTCTGTCTCACTGCTGCCCCTGCCCCCGCCCCGCCTCCGCTTTCTCCTGGCTCACAACTTTCCTTGTCCACCTCTGTCTCCCTGACTTTGCCTTGGGGCCCGGGTCAGGGTAGAGGTGGAGGGAGTTGTCCTGGTGTCCAGGAGGGGCCCCCTTGGGAAGTCGTGTCTCCCCCTGACCCTGGCCCGGTGAAAGGAGAGCCCCCACGACCCCGAAGCCAACAAACCCTCAAAGCAGAAGTGGGACTGAGGTGAGGAGTCTTGGGGAGGACAGATTTTCACTCAGTGGAAGCAAGTGAAAGGTGGGGTGAGTTCCTGCACCCCGAGCTGCACAGAGGGGCCACTGTGAGCAGATGTCTGCATCAGTCAAACCACTTGACCTTGAAGGGCCAGCCTGGTTCTGGGATTGGGGCCAAGAGAAGAGGTCCCTGGGTCTGTCCTGAGCTGAAAGGGTTAATGCCCCTGGGCCCTGCACTGCCCCCACCAGCTCCCACCCCTCCAGTTGCCCCTTACTCTCTCTCTGTAACCTCCTCTCTCTCTCCTTCCTTTCTTCCCTTTTTCCCTCTGCCAGAAATGATAAGAATTAATTAAATGTGTCCTCAGCTTCTATCTCACTTCCCCCAGGGAATTAACCAGTCCCTGCACCTTGGGCCTTGTTAAGGTCCAAGGAAAAAATAACATGTGTGTGCTCTGTGTGCACGTCCATGTGAGTGCGGGTGTCCCTGCACACCAAGGTGCACACCCAGGGCCCCAGGGCACGCCGTGTGCCTCCGCACACTTCTGCAGGTTTATTGTGGTGTACACATCTGTGCGCAATTCCACATGCACCCCTGAGTCTGGAGACACGTGTGGATGTCTGTGTGAATACACACACGTGCACGCACATCTACATCCCACCTGGTCTCTAAATGTGAGCACCATTGGCCTTCACATTGAAATCCACCCACATGTAAACATCTCTGTACTGGGTCTGTGTGCTTGTACAGTGGGTCTGGGGAGTACTTGTGTCACTGCGCAGGTCTCTGTGCTTTGCGTGTGTGTTTGTGTGCATACGTCTATGTGAGCACATCTAGCAATGCAGTGTACATGTGTATGTGTAGGAGCGCACCTGTGTGCCCATGTCTTCATGTGCACTGCACGTGCACTCCTGGCTGCCCCACACACACATCTCCTTCCTGATTCCCTGGAGCTTGCAGCAGTCTTGTCCCCAACAAGAGAGCCATCACACCGCATCTCTGGGGTGATAGCTGTGGTAGCAGTGGCAGCAGGGGTGGCAGAAGCCTGCAGGTAGGAAGGTGGAGGTGGTGTGGGGGAGGGCGCTCTCTAATGAGGCCACCTTTCTCTCTGGCCTGGGAGCTGATGCCGCTAATTATTGCTTCAGTAAGCAGCTCCCTGGGGAAGGGCTGCTGCCAGAGCCCTGCTCTCTCCCTCCCCTGGGACCCCTACCCCCTTTTCCTCCCATCCTGAGGCACTGCAGGAGCCATGAGCACCAAGGAAGAGGACAGACAGAGCTGGGAACAGTGCCTGGTCCTACCAGGAGACCCGGGATGCCCACCTGCCTGCCTGGCTGCCTGCTGCCAGGAAGCCCACCTTTCAATGTGCTCCTCTGCCTAAGGGCACAGTCTGCAAAAGGCCTCTGTGAATCCAAACGTGTTTCTGGGGGAAAGAAGCTTTACACACCCTCAGCAGTCGCTCCACGAACAAGGAGCTTTTATACAATGAGCATTGGACTGGGAGTCAGGTTGGCTGGCCTCTAATGCCAGCACTGTGTGCCTTTGGGCAAGTCCCACACTTCTCTGGGCCTTGGTTTCCTCATGTGGAAAATGGGGGGAGACTAGAGCCACTCTTCTCAGAGGGTGGCGTACAGATGATTGGTGATACGATGGCTTTAGATAGTACACAGAGGTGAGCATTTGCTATTTTAACTACGTATTTATTTTCATGTATATATTTTCATGTATATGTCTGTGTGTATGTGTACATGTATATACGTGTATATGTTTGTATGTGTTTAGTGCATCAGACCCTGAGTTCATAAATATTGCTTAAGACAAAGCTAAAATACACATTTGCATTTTAAAAGTAAGCCAATTTAAAGAAAAATGTTAAGTAAGTAAAAATTCAGCTGGCACCCAGTGCAGCCCTGGAAGGCCTTCTCTGCCTCAGGGGCAGTGGATTCAGGACCCCAGCCCCCTGGAATGAGAAATGCACAGACTGGACCCCAGCTCCCACTTTGTACTTGTAATTCCAAGATAAAATGTCATGTGGATTGGCAGGAGAAGTTGCCAGGCCCCACAAAATCTCAAAGGACACAGAGTGTCCACACATGTAACCCCCAGGGTGATCCAGGCCAGGGCACACAAATGACCCAAGGTGAATGCAGAAGTGGCCTGTGTCAGGGCAAATGTGGCTCAGGCTGGGCATGCATATCCTGGGGGCTCAGCACCGCACCTCCTAGAGAAGGGGCTTTCTGAGACCCCCAGGCCCGCGAATAAGCTCCTCTATAGTGCCCACCTGCTTTGCCCAGGAGAGAACAGCCTGTCCCACAGCCCCAAATGTTCTGTCCTCCAAGAGGCCAGGTGTGAATCACAAGAATTTATAGCCCAGCCTGGAGTGGGATTTATGAGTCTGCCTCAAGCCCGGGTGGCGGGGAGTGGCCGCCTGTCAGCCCCCCATTGCCGCTGATTGATGAGTCTGTTTCCTGCCAAGAAAAACTCCCCTCTGTGGCAGGCAGCACAGCAGAAGGAAAGGTGTCCAGGCCCAAAGGCCAGCCTATCGCCACAAACCTGTCCCAGGTATGGATCCAGACCCCCTCCTGCCCTCAGCATCCACGCCTCCCCATGATCTACCCAGCCCCACACACTGCCATGAAAACAGGAGGCGCCCCTGAGGGGCCCAGCTCCACAGCCAGAGCACTGCCCTCCCAGACTGGCCATTTGCTCACCCCTTCCACTGCCCATGAAAATGGATCCATCTCAGCGCCCAACCCTTGAGACCTGCCTGAGACTGGACATACCAAATTCAGAGCTAGAATGGATCTCGGAGTAGTCCAGAACACACACACACACACACACACACACGCACACGCTCACAGATGAGGAACCGAGGTTTAGAGAGGGATGGGCCTTGCCCAAAGTCACACAGCAGCACAGTGGTGAGGCTGAGACCTGAGCTCACAAGACCCCTGGACTAGTCATTTCAGTGTCTGGTCATGGCTGATTGTCATATTTCATTTCCTGGGATTGAACCCCTACTCCACTACTTTGTGTCAAAATCACAACATCTCTGTGCCCATTTCCTCACCTAAAAAATGAGGCTCAAAATAATCTCAACCAGCTGAGGTTGTTAGGAGGTTCAAGTGAGATAATGCAGGGATAGCCCCAGGACAGAACTGGGCCCCTGGTAGATGCTCCCTAAATGGTGAGGATGGTCTTTCACCATTCCTGATGTCTCAAGGGTCCCCACTGCCTGATTTGCTGGACAGGGGTTGGAGGAGGCGACAGTTCAGGTCAGCAGGAGTAAGGCCACTTCCTACTGGAGAAGACCCTGGAAGTCAAGTACAGGATGCACTGCTCCACCTCTCTTACTTTGAGGCAGTTTGGGGGCTTCTTGAGTGACACGGGGCTGCTCTGAAAGCCAGTCCAAGTCTCAACCCAAGCTTCTGCCCTGAATGACCTGAGGCAAGTCCTTTCCCTTTCTGGGCATCTGCAAAACAGGGCCGGGGAGCACCAGACAGCACTCCCTGGAGGCACCTTCCAAGCCAGACCCATCCCCTGAAGTACCCAATTCTTACCACTGGGTGACAGCAGAGAGTAAGGCTGTGGCCCAGCCTCCTTCCAGCTGCAGAGGCAGCAGCCAGCTGGCCAGCCCCTCCTCCAACACCAGTGGTCTTTGCTCCCTCACCCCGGAGCCAGCTCTGCAGAGAACCAGAGCTGGGTGACCATCGCATCTAGACTTTTGACCCTCCAACAGCCCTGCAGAGCAGCCAGCATTCTCCCCACTCTTCAGATGGGGAGATTGATGGCCCCAAGAGGGGAGGACTTGTTCAAGATCCCACAACCAGGCATGGCAGAGCCAAGTCACCACCCTCTTTCTCAGCCCCCGTGCCCACAGCAGAGGCAGTGTGAAAGGAGGATTGCAGTCAGACAGACCTGGGCTGGAATCCTGGTCCCCTCACCTCCGCTGTGTGTCAGTGGGTAGGTCACCCTCAGTTTATTTAAGCGCCTGGGACATGACGAGTGCTGGGCACACAAAGCCACCGCTTTGTTTCTGGTAGATTTTATGCTCCATGAGAGCAGAGACGTGTCTATCTTACCTTGGCATTCCCAGAGTCCCCATGATCCTGGATCAATGCTTTCATTTTTCTGCCCCCCTCGGTGCCCTTCCTGGGCTCAAACAACCCACCCAGGCCTTAAGGTTGTGACTCCTGCCCACCTTTTCTACCACCTCTCTCTCTCCCCTCCCCCCCAGCCCTCTGATTCCCACCCCCATCCCTCTCAGCCCCCCTCTCCTCTGCCCCTGCCTCTCCCCATCCCTCTCTCCTGCTGAGCCCCCTCTTGGCACTACACACTGTGTTTACAAGACAATGATGACAGTTTTTTATTTCTCCCTTTTGTCTTCCTTCCTTCCCTGAAGGGAAACATGCTTCCAATCTCCCAGGAAGAAATGAAGGCTCCAGAAGAGAAAAAGCAGACAAAGGACGATGGAACTGTGGATGCCCGCCACCCCACCCATGGCCCCCACACAAACAAGTGCCCGTGAGCGCGTGCACACACAGTCCTCCTCTGGTCGAGGCCTCCAAGAACAGCTGTTATTTTGGGGGCAATTGAAAATGTCCATCTTTATTCCAGAGGATAAGCAGGGACAAGGGATATAGGGAGCAAGAGGAAGAGAGAGAGGGGGAAAGAGAAAGGAGAAGCCAGACGGGAACAGGAGGGGCGAAGTGAGCAGGAGATGTAGCTTCTGACCCCCACCAGGACTCCAGGACGTGCCTCCACCAGCTCCCAGCCCACCCTGGCCAGGGGAGAGAAACAGAGGAGCTCTTGTCTCAGCCCTCCCACCCGTGGGTGGCTCCTGGGGTGGGCATCTCTGAGTGCTGGGGGAGGGCAGAAGGGATCTGGTTTGTCTTCAAGGGCAAGGGCTCAGAAAATACAGACACTCCTCTTACAACCAAGTGCACCCTGCCCAGAGGGAAGACCCCAGACCAGAGGGCTGAGGGCAGCCAGCTGCTCCTGACCTGGGGCTGGGAATCACATCCCAGATTCTTTATGAGCACAGAGACCCTCTCAACGTCCCCTCCCCAATGCCCATCCCACCTCTCTCTGTGTATGTGTGTGCATGTGTGTCTTGGCTCCGTGTATATGTAGGTAATAGACATACGTTTGTGCACAACCCCTGCCTGTGTGCCTGTGTATAATGAGTCCATGTGTCCCTGCAGGCAGGGTCCCTCTTTTGCTCTTGGCCCAGGACCACCAGCTTCTAGGAACCATAGTGATGACGGGCCTTCAGGGTCACTCCAGCAACAGAGACCAGCCCACCCAGCCAGTGTCCAGGAGAGTTGGGTGACTGCAGTTTTACCACCAAGCTCTGGCTGGGGTGACCAAACATGGAGGCCAGGTCTCTCCCTGCCCCCTAGAGAGAATGGAGGACTCTCCAGTGGACCCCTGCAAGGCACTGAGCCTCATCCACCCTCCAGTGTCTGCTCGTAGTTGGAGAGAGCTACTTTTCTTCCTCCCACCGAGCCACCCTCTGGACTCCCGGGGCCAGGGATCCCTCCAGGTGAAGACCATTTCTCCGTACCTCTGGGCACAGCCAGAGCCTGGCATAGGGCAGGAGTCAGCAAATGTTTGTTGAATGAATGAATGAATGGTTGTGTCTGTGTGATCAGGTGCCAAGCTCCAGACCTAGTTACCTGCAGGCACAGGTTCATTTCCTACAAGGATCAAACCAGGGCTTCCTGTAAGGTCAAGCTTGGACCCCCTTAGTTGTTCAGAAGGGGCCTAGTCAGCACTCAGCCAGGCCTGGGAGGCCATGCCTGTCTGACCTTCCGCAGGTCACCTATGCCAGGCACCAGCACAGGGGAGGAAAGGCCAAGAGATGGGGCCTGCTTTGTCAAAAGGTAAATCCCAAGCTAAAGGACCTGTGACTTTGCTGACCAAGGCACAAGGGAGACCCCATTCATCCTCCCTGGAGGCCATATCCCCTTCTTGGTGGGTCCATCTCTCATCCAAATATATTCATCCCCTAAAGATTCATTCTGAACCTTCCATGCTCCTCCTTCCCTTCCCTTGGGACCACAAACCTACCCCAAGAGTTAGTTCTAGCTCTAGGGCTCCCTTCCAATCTTACCCTTATCTGGTGGCAGCAGGATCCAGACTGAAGGTGTGTCCCAGACTGGGCCATGGAGGCAAAAATTAGTATTTAGTCCTAATATGAATAAAGGATCCCAGACTGAGCCCTGATTCTAATCACACACTGAGCCTGGACCTTTATTTAGAGACAGGCCATTAATTTGTCATATGGCCAAAGTTATTTCTAGACTTTGGGCCTCAGTTTCCTCATCTCCCCAACGGAAGGCCTTGGCCTGGGCTAGGCACTAAATCAGAAAACCCCTGTTCTGAGGTTAGCCTGCAGTTCTCCTGGCCTGGTGACACAGGGGAGCATTGGCTACTGCCACCTACCAGCCCCCACCCCTGCTCAACACTCACAGCCCAAGCATCACTAATTTTTGCAGCTTCCATGATAAATGGCATTGTCGGCACAATGACATCTTTCTAATCTGCTGCAAGACAGATGGGTCCCCAAGCTCACTTACCCTCTCAAGAGCCTGCCCAGGCTAGCCTTGTTGAGAGGGAGGTAGGGCAGGGCAGACACAACACCCAGGGCCTGGGGCGTGGGCTGGAATGGGGGAGGGCCGTTCAGGGCCCAAAGTCAGGAATGATCCCAGTGAGGTTTTCTGCAAGCCTCTTTTCTAAAATACTTGTATTTAGGTGTTTGTTTGTTTTTAATATTCCAAATATATCCTCTGTTCTTTTCTGTCCAAAGTTAGGTCTTCAATTTTCATTTTCAGTTAAAACCTGAAATTGCTTAAGTTCGCCAGGATGAGCCACTAGACTCTGGCCCTTCCCTCCTGTCTGCCTCTGCTCTTGGGGCAGTGGCTGCAGAAGGACGTGCCTCTGCCGGAGCCGTTGGGTCTGGGGACTCTTCTCACCCCCTCCTCTCCTCTTTCCTAAGCCCCTCTCCGTCCATGGTTCTCCCAGCTCCCCAGCCTTCCTCAGCTGCAGCCCCTCCTGCATCACATGGCCTCAGGCTGCCAGATCCGGGTAGGACCCACCCACACCTTCCTGTGGCTGGGGAACTGGGAGGGGGCCCCGGACTACGGGTGGAGGTGAATTGGGGATCTAGATGCCAAGAATTAAGGACAAATACCAGCCCCAGGGGCCCCAGCCTCCCCAGAGACCAACAAGAGAGCTGGCGCCTGTTTGGCCAAAAGCGGTGAAGTGGGAGGGGGTGGGTGTGGCACAAGGCTGGACTTGAAGATCGAGGCAATGCTGCCCCCTCCTGGCTAGTTCATGGCTCCTCCACCGGGCACTGCCAGGCTGAGCTGTCGAGGCTGGGGACACAGCAAGTGACTCTCCAAAGATAGCATGGGACAAGCAGACCTCCTCCCAGCAGCCTACTAGGCCGATCACAGCCTCCAGGCTCTGCCCACCCTGTCCAGCCTTCCCTCACTACCCAAAGAATCTTCTGAAAACACGGCATCCTATCCGGCCCCAACACTCAGCACAAAGCCCGAGGCCCCTCCAAGCTGCCTGCTATCTGGTCCCGGGTGTCAGCCCGGCCTCTTGCATCCCAGATTCCTGCCACGCTGTGCCTCCCCAGTTCCCCGTCCCTGCACCCTTTGGCCCCACCTTTACCTCCACCTTTACCCTCCCCCAACACAGTCACCACTTGCTTCCTGGATCCCTCCTCCAGGAAAACTCCCCTGATGGAGTTTGGATGTGTTGTCCCCTCCAAAACTCATGTGGAAATTTGATCCCCAGTGTGGCGGTGTTGGAAACTGATTGAGTCATGGGGGTGGATCCTTTATGAGTGGATTGATGCTCTCCCTGGGGGAGGGGGGCCTGAATGAGTTCTCGCTCTATTAGTTCCTGCAAGAGCTGGTTGTTTAAAAAGACCCTGACACCTCCTCTCTCTCTCTCTTGCTTCCTCTCTCTTGCTTCCTCTCGCCATGTGGTCTGCTTGTACCCACCGGCTGCCTGCCACTTTCCGCCATGAGCAGAAGCAGCCTGAGGCCCGTGCAAGATGTGGCTGTCCCAGAATCGTAAGCCAAATACACCTCTTTCCTTTATAAATTACTCAGTCTCAGGTATTTCTGTTACAGCAATACAAATGAACTAATACATCCCTTTTCCTGCCATCCCCAACCAGAATGACCTATCCCCCTCTGCTGGCCTCTCCCCGACCCCCCCAACTTGCCCAGCTCCTCTCTTGGGTATGACCACTGCCAGAGATCAGAGTCACACAGTTCTGGAAATGGAGGGAACTTGGACCTCTTCCAGGCCTACCCCCTCACTGTCCAAAGCTCAACCCTGAGGCCCAGAGAGGGGTAGGAGTTGCATAAGGCCACACAGCATGTTAGTGGCAGAGTTAGGACTGGAACTCAGCATTCCCGAGTCCTTGCCCTGGGCTCCTTGGAGGACATATGGCTGCCTCCCCCCGGTGACCCCAAATGAAACTCCTAAGGACAGAGACCTGTAGGATTCCTCCCAGTCTCCCCAGCCCCTCGCCCAGAGCAGGCCCCGCAGGAAACAGCCGTGAATGTTTGCAAAATGAAGGAATGACACAAGAAAATATTTATCTAATGCCTTCTGTGTGCTGGACACTCAGCAGGCACCAGCTCTGCTACTTGAAGCCTTGGTCAAGTGGCTCAATTTGGTATAAAAAATAGCCTCTGGGGGCGGAGGGAGTGCACCAGGCGGGGCCTCAGTCACGAATGTCAATGACCAGCGGGCACAGGTGGGGGGAGTGCTTGACCCCCATGGTGAAAGCGGGTGTGCGGGGCTTGTGCACAGTGACCTGCTGCACGTCATGCGAGCCAGGGCCAGGCCGGAGCGTGCAGTCCAGGGGGTAGGTGAAGCGCCTGGCCATGCTGTAGATGGGGCTGCGGTTCTGGTAGATGGACGGCTCGGGCCGGGCATGCGTGGCAGGGCCAGGGCCTCCTGCCACATCCTCCTTGTAGAACCAGTTCTTGTCCACACGGGCCAGACTATAGCAGGGGGCAGCCCAGTTGACAGGGTTGCTGGGCCCCAGCATGAGCGGCAGCTGGTAGTGGTTGGGGGCCGGATTGGGGTCCATCACTCTGTATGGGCACCGGTAGCCGAAGGCATACTGGGGAGCCCTGCGTTCCCCAGGTGGGGGGAACTTCTCAAAGTGGTAGTGGCAGGAGGCTGGTGTGGGGCTCAGGCCTGAAAGTGAGCAAAGAGGGAGGAAGGAGGGGAGGGGTCTCAGGGCAGGAACTGGGCCACATTCCCTGGTATCCAACTGCTGGGTTCAGGAAGGGAGCTGAAGTCTTGGGTAGCCTGATGTGACTTCAGTATAACCACCTCAGCAGGAGGGTAGCGACATCACAACTCCTGCAGGTGGCTATGGGCAGGGAAAGGGACAGCAAGATGGTCACTGAGACCATCCTGATATCAGGATTGTGACACTGTTGTCAAAATATAAAAACCATAAGTGTCATAACATCCCCCTTGGGCTGTTGGCATCCTGACATCCCTGTGACAGCACCATGAAAACATTCTGAGATCACTGTGTCTGTGAGCTCATCAGCAGGAAAATATCGCCCTGTGACATCACAACATCACACTATGAAAGGCATAGCATAACATTGACTTCAAGACATAAAGGCTGTGACACAGACACAATGATGTCAGCATTGTGACATGGGTGTCTTGATGTGATACTGCAGGGAGATGCAAGCACTCACGGATACATCTGGGAAAGGGAACCATGACCTTTTGCCCCTGCTCAGGTCCTAAGGGTGGACCCCCTCCCCCAACCTCCCATCTCCCCACCTCCCTCTGAGCCCCATCTTACGCAGGTTGGAGATGCACTCCCCCATGGGGACCTGCGGGCAGCTGGACATTCCAAACCGAGTTATTTTGGGATCCAAGAAATAGGAAGGCCCAGGGCTGCATATGTCCGTGATTCCTGCAGGACAGCCAAGGAGAGAGCCCTGTCAGCCACAGAGGCTGCCCCAATGGGAGCCTGGCCTGCCTCCAGCAGGACCCACCTCCCCAGGAGGATCTAGGGCTCGGTCCAGATTCCTTTGGCTCTCAGATGTTTGGAGACCCTTGATTTCCTCACCTGTAAAGTGGGACTTTTAATACATGACATGCCATCCTCAAGAACTTGTTCAGAGGAACAGATAAAATAACAACTGCACAGCAGTCTGTCAGCCACCCACCCCATCATGAATTGGTGCCAAGGGGGAGTAATAGCCACTGTGGCTATTATCAGCATTAAGAAAAGGCCCTGCCCAAGCCAGGGGCGTCCCCTTCTGAGGAGGGTGTGTCTCCCCAGGAAGAGTCCTGGCAGGCACCCTAGGTTTCAGACTCCCACATACACACCACCGTGCCTCTCCTCTTGCAGACTTTGGCCAGGAGCCCCAGGTCTTCTGTGGCCCTCTGCTCCCATCCTTCTCAAGGGTTCAAGGCTACCTGGGAAGCTTTAGAGGCCACCACCCCCACCACTTCCCTGCCAGCTGCTCCTGCCCAGCCACTGTTGCAAGTGAACCCAGCAGAACATGGTGGCCAGAGCTGAAGGGTCCCAGCCAAAGGCCAGACAGAAAAGAGACCCTGCTCTGCTGGCTGGATGTTGCCAACATAGCTTCAAAGCTCCCTTGGGAGATCTGGCTGGGAGATGCCCACAGAGTCACCTTCAGAGGGTTTGGGTCACCAGAGCATCCCTGCTGGCTTCGTTCTGGACCCTGGGGGCTGCTTGAATGTCCCACTCAGAGCAGGCCTCAGTTCCCAGTGGCCTGTGGCTACAGAGAATGGCTCCATGCCTCTCACTGCCCCCACCACCTCCAACATTAACCCCACCCCCCAAGGACATGACAAGAGTGGTGATTGCTCACGCTTCTCCGAGTGCCGGGCATGCAGGGTATAAGCTGGCTCCTGGAACATGGAGATGTCATGATCTATGTAGCCCGTGCAAGATGGCCGGAGGTACTTGGCAGGTCCTGGACCTGTGAGGGTGGACAGGGCAGCCTTCAGCCTGCACCCTTTGGATCAGAGGCAGAGGGAGCCATAACACAGGGCCCCGTGAGAATGTTGAGGTCTTCCTCTCACTGATATCACACTGCCACAAATTTCATCATCCACTGAGCTGCTTCCTTTGGAGGAAGGCAGCATTTCCAGATAAAATGCAATTTCCCTTGGACGGACAATGCATAATAAGCAAGACAGTAGCTACAATTAATTGAGAACTTACTCTGTGCAGAATACTATGCTAAACGTTCCACATGGGTTAGCTCAGTTAAGTCTCCCAACAACCCTTATAAGGTAGATATTCCTGCTTTTCCTATCTTACAGGTGGGAACATTGAGGCATACAAATATCAACCCACCCAAAGTTACACAAGGTGATAATGTGAAAATTCTGGGACAATCATCCAGCAGAACCCAAGCACAAACCACCTCCCACTTAGAGCAATAATCAGCCATTAACAACATAGTAAGAATTAATCTGGCCACCTTCCATTTAAAGTAAGATTGAAGAGAAATGAAGAAAGCTAAATCTAGGCTAAAGGCTTCTAGTTTTTTTCCAAAACTGCACGTCCCATGCTCCCATACTCCCCCACCCCCTTGAACAATCCCAACAGCTAATACTGCCTCTGAGGTTCAGCCTGGAGATGTAGGTCTTCTTTAAGGCTTTGAGGAGAGTCTGAAGGAGCTTTGCAGGAGGCAGGGCTACCCTCTCACCTCTGATCATCGCCATGATCGTAGGGGTCTGCTTAACCTCCTGCCATGAGGGCAACTGTACCTTCTTCTCTGGGTGCTGCGCATAGAACACAGAGTTCTCGGCCCCTTTGGGCAGTTTCATGGCTGGGGCCAGGGAAGGGGACACGACAGCTGCAGCAGAATCTAAGCAGCAGTCAAGGAGCTGGGGTGCCCCTGCCAAAGGCCCCTCTATCCACTCTCTCTATGCCACTCCAGAGACTGTGTGGAGGCTGGGAAGGAAGACAGTCCTCTTGCTTGAACAGCAGAGGCCGTCTGGGGCCCAGCAGGCTGGAGCTGGGGATGACATCACAGCGGAACTTGGACTATGAAACCCAGAGTATTTATTTACCCCAGTTGCTGTGGCGCCCAAACTGCGGCGTAGAAATTCTATGCTGCAAGCTCAGCTGTAGAACCCTGAGAACTAGGGCCCACTGCCCCCGACCTCCTACCAGGCTAAATGGCCTGGGGGTCCCCAGGCCCTCGGTCAGGGAAGGGAAAGGGGGAGGTGATGTGACACCCGAACCAGCTCTTCACTTATGGTGGGTGTCCTGAGGTCGGGGAAAGGAATGGAAAGGGTGGGTGGGTCATGGGTTAAGCCTTCCTGCGGTGTATGTAGCCCCCTGGGGAGTCTTCTACTCCCACCCCTCCCACCTATCTCCCCAGGCTCTGAATACGTTTTCCCTTCTATCAGTTTGTTTTTCCCTTGGCAAAAGATCAAGGCAACTATTTCACACTAAGGTGTGGCTGTCTGATAGCCCCTTCCCAGACTCCTATCCCAGGGCATGGTATCTCTAGAGATCCGTGTCCAACTCAAGGAGTACTTATTTGCCTGCTGGTGGTATGTTAGACAAAGAATGGGAGACAAATAAATGAGGATGAAGGGATAGCACTGAGGCCATGAGGGGCCACTTCTGTGCCTATGGCCAAGAGCACCTCCTCGGCAGGGGGAGTGTGAGAGGAAACATTGAGGGGTAGGAAAGACATCAGCCCCCATACGATTGAAGAATGAGCCCTGTGGCTGAGGAAATGCTGGAGATACTTCACCCCTAAGAACCCAAGAGGTTTGGGGTCTTTGGGGCCCGTTCACACCCACCGGTTCATAACTCAGACTGGGGATTTGATCTGAACAAGATAAGACATTTCCTTCTTAGGAACCAGATGACTGATGGGTTTAGAGAGGGTGTCTGCTACTGCCCTGGTATATAAGAAAACTGAGGCCCAGAAAGGATCAAGGACTTGCCCAAAGTCTCCTGGTACATCAGTAGCAGAGATGGAACCAGGACACAAAATCCAGGGCTTTCTTTGCATCATAGTCTCTGATCTAATGGAAACCAAACCGTGCTCTGAACTCGTTCCAACCAGCAGAAGTGATGAAGACTCAAAGCAGCAGATGGACCAGGCGCTCCAGAAGCCTCTTGGAGACTGGAAGTCTCAGAATAGAAGGCAGGGTCTCACCTGAGCAGCAGCAGACCCTCTCTGTGTCTCCTCTCCTCTATGCCTATGGGACAACCAAGCCCCTGATTTCTGGGGAAGGGAGGGCTGGGCAGGTCCAAGGCTGAGCCTGCCTCGGTTGGCCTCAGGCCATGTCAGTGCTACCTCCTCACCCCCATCCTCATCAGCTCTTTCTGTTGGAAGCTGTGAGCCCTGATGGCCCCCAGTGCTGATAGGAGCCACATCTGGGGCTGAGACCCCACCTTCCTGGTCAAGGGAAGGGTGTTTATGAGTATTTCAGACCCAGGGAGCCTCCCTGCCTTCCTCCCTGCACTGCTCCTGTCTGCTGTCCTTATGCGTAGCTCTTGGGGACACTGAGCCACCCCTGCACCTCAGCAGGACACAAGCCACCCTATCCCTGCTCCAAAAGCTCCCTTCCCTCTGTCCTTGATGGAGACCTAGCTCACCCCTTGAGACAACTTTGGCCCTCTCCAAAGCTGGCTCTTCTGTCACTCACAGCCCCTGTGCCTCAGAGCCCATGGTGGAGTGGGTCACTGGCTTCCTTGGTTACCCAGACAGTGCTCCCTACCCCTCAAATGCAGCATTCCTCTAGGGTCCCGGGGTCCAGGTGTGCCCTTCCTCAGCTCCTCAGGGCTGCCATCTTTCCCTCACTTATAAACCTCAAGGCCCTGGCTCATGGCCACCTCTACCCCACCCCCAACTCCTGCCATTACACTGGTGACAGGACTCCCCAGGGACCACCCACCAATCCCCTGGCCTCTCAGTTCCCAGAGCTCCTCATGTGCAAACACTTCCTCTCCTCTCCTCTCAGCCACGGTCCCCCACAGCAGTCCCACGGTCCCCCACAGCAGTCCCGGGCTTCTCACCCCTTCCGAGGCACCGGCCATCCACCTCCCTCTGGAACACCATCGCCTGCCTCTCGCCTCTCTGGCTCTTGTGCTGTGGCTGCACACATCAGCTGCTGTGACGGAGACCCCTCACTGACCTTCCACCTCCTCCTCGTCCTTCAGGTCCCTCCTGCCTCCACAGCCCTCCTTGTCCAGCCTCTTTTCTGATGAATCCTGCCCTGAGTCACCCAGGTCTGCCTTGCCCACCTGAACCAAGCAGCTGAAAGCTGCCGGGGACAATCTCATGGCCCAGAACCCTGGGCTTACCCTCCTCGCTGCCCAACCACCCACCTCCCCTGGGGGTGGCTTGCTCTCTTTCCCCAGAGATCGTCCCCAGTGTGGCGCATGCCGCTGTGTGCCCGCCCTCTGCTCCCTTCAGCCCCCCGACCGCCTGCACCTCAGCAGAGAAAAGAGGCCACAGGCTGGACTCAGAGAACCCACGACACCTCCGAGCCACCGGCTCCTGCTGCCACTTGCTCCCACTCCCTCCTGGGGCGCTACTCGCTGCCCTCCTCTCCTCAGACTTTTGCCTCTCATCTGGCCACTTCCTGTCACACTCTAGATATCCTAAGTCCCCTCCAGCTATTAAAACCGCCTCCCTGGCCCAACACACTTCTCCATTACCGCCTGCCTCTCTCTGCCCCGGTCCACAGACAAACTTCCCAAAGAGGCACGTTCCCTGTTTCCATCCTCACCTCCCTGTCGCACTTGCTTGCCACGAGCTGGCGCCAGGCCCATTGCTCCACCCAAACTACGCTTGACTAGATTCCCACTGACCCGCGTGTGGCTGCGCCATCCAATGGATGCTTCTCATCCTCGTCCAGATTGGCCTGTCCGCAGCACAGGACAAAAATGACCGGCCATCCCCTCCTGCATGCAGCATCTCTTCCTCGTTCCAGGATGTCCTCCTGGTCCTTCTCCTGTCTCTCCAACTGCTCCTTCACAGGCTTTCTTTCTGTTCTTTTCCCTCACCCTGACCTTTCAATGTTGGCATATGATTATTAATTGCAAAGAGAAAAACTAACTTTGCAGAGGAGAAGCCTGGCAGGCACCATCATAACCAAGCGATGCCAGTTAACGCCCCAACAATGGCACAAGTAGATGTCGTGCACCTCCTGATGGGATGACTGAGAGGGACACAGCATCACTCCTGCCAGAGATGAGCAGCCTGAATCTAATCATGAATAAACCAGACAAACTCGCATCAAGATTCACTCTCCAAAATAACTGGCCTGCACTTGCCAAAAATGGCAATGTCACGAAAGACAAAGAAACACTGAAGAACTGAGCCAGATTAATAGAAACTCAAAAAAGCAGGACAACTAAATGCAATGTGGAAGCCAGGATTTTCTTCTGTTGTAAAGGATATGGTTGGGGAAATTAGCAAAACCAGAAAACAAAGTCTGTGGCTTAGGTTCAAAGATTGTGCCAATGTTAATTTCCTGATTTTGATCATTGCACTCTGGTTATGAAAGAGAAGGTCCTTGGTCTCAGGAAATACACTTTAGGGATTGGAAAAAAAAAAAAAAAGCATTATATCTGCAACTTACTCTCAAATAATTCAGAAAAAAAAATACGTATATACCTAGAAAAGAATACAAAATGTGGTAAAATATTAACATTTGGGAAACCTAGGTGAAGAGTACATGGGAAATATTTGTAATAGTCTTGCCATTTTTCTCTAAGTCTGCAATTATGTCAAAATAAAAAGAGTAAAAAATGTTGGTGTCTCAGGGCTCAGTCCTGGGTCTTCCTGTCTTATACCACCCTCCTCTCCAGGGCTCGCTCATCTCTTGCTGCTCCAATTCCACTATTGGTACCCCAACAATTCCCAGATATATATTCCTGTGGCCCAGATCTTCTTAGGAGCCTCAGGCCCATGTGTGCACAGTATCACTTGGGTTTCTCACAAGCACCTCAAAATCAACATGCATCATATGGATTGAATTGTGTCCCCCAACTTTCATGTATTAGAAGCTTGATCCCCACTGTGACTGTTAAGAGGGTGAGAAATCCTATTACGGTAATTGAAAGGTGTGGGGCCTTCAAGAGGTGATTAGATTGTGAGGACCATGCCCTAATGAATGGATTAATAATGGTGGTCATGGGCATGGTTCTGAAGGCTTTAAAAGGAGGTCATGTGAGACCCTGCTACTGCTATTCTGCCATGTGAGACCCCTCTGTTACTGCCAAGGAAGACCCTCACCAGATGAGTTACCTGGACTTTGGGTTTTCTAGCCTCTGAAACTGTAAGTAATTAATTTCGTTTTCTTATAAATTACCGTTTCAGGTATTTATGTTAGAAGCAACAGAAATGGACTATACAGTGCCCAAAGATTTTTCTCAATGCAGGACACTACCCCATCCAAGTGACCAAGCCAGAAACCTGGCTTGTCCTGAATATTGAAGGGCATTTTGGAGCCCGGCTGCCACAAGGTGTTTTGTATTACTAGGACAGCTAACCAATGGGGGCCAGTAAAGGCTGAAATCTCAGCTATATGTTCTTGAGTAGGGTGACATGCCCACCAAAGCCCCACACAGGCTAAAGGCAGCCCTGCCAGCTTGCTCCAGCTGTCTTTTAGTTGCCAGTCTTGCCTCTCCTCCAAGCGACTCCTGGGAGTCGTGCAGGGAGCAGGACCCTAGCGTAAACTACTACCATCATCATAACCACCAGGCACTGCCCTTCACAGTTTATAAAGCCCCAGCATCTCTGTTGGAGGCCATCAACCAAATACCATGGTGGTTCTACACTTTACAGATGAGGGAAAAGGTGCAAAAAAGGTGAAGTGACTTGTCTGAGGCCACATAGGAAAGGCTTGGCCAGCCCGGACTTCAAGCTCCTAGCTCCACATTCTTTCCACTGCCCTGCCTGGGAGCCAGCTCAAAGCCACATCTCCTGAAGCCCACTGCAAGCCTCATTCCTGGTCTAGAGCAGGTATTTCTCACTGTCTTTTTGGGAGCTCCACCCCAGCCCCCAAAAACGCCTGCCCCATGCCAGACCCCAAGCAAGCACATTCACAAATTTTCTGTCCAGAAGTGGACTAATAACTCCCCCTCCAAAGAGGCTGTCTCTGCAGGCAGCCAGATGTCCACTGGGGCAGCACCTCAGGGGTTAATAGCATGAACTAATATTTAGAAATAGCACAACCCCAGGGGAGTCAGCTGTGGCCAGCTGGTCACAGCCACTGAAGCCACAAGCCTTTGTGGATGTGGGGTGGGAGATGAGTGACTGTTCTTGGGGAACAGAGGCTCCCCCATCACCCCTGGCCCCCTGCCTTCCCAGTACAGCTTGGGCGTGGCTCAGAGCCTGCCCTGGCCAAGGCAAAGCCTTCCACTGGCCTCGCATCTGTGGCCGGCTCCCGAGGACAGCAAATATAACTTTTCAGCTCCTGAATTGTGTAATTGTTAGGACTAGCTGCTTCCACCCCTCCTGAGCCTGGCTGCCTGCACTTGGAGGAGCCCCGTGGGTGCCTGAGCCAGAAGCAGGAGCAAGACCACTCCTAGCAGAGCCCTGGGCCAGAGGCCAGGCCTAGAGCCCGCTGCAGAGGAGCTCCTGGCCTCGAGACTGCAGGGCCACAGAGCCAGCACCTAAAGCCCATGTCCCCTTGCACAGTAGTGGCCTAGGTTCTGTGTCCTTCATAGCAGAAGGTGGGACCTGGGCAGCTGGAGCACACCCCTGTGCAGGCACCACCCCACCCAGAGCACAAGCACATGCCATTTACCAGCAAGCTGGCTTTGGCCACAGGTTCCTAGGGTGGGGCCTAGGGAGTGAGGGTGCAAAACACCCTGGCCAAGACAGAGCCAAACCGCAGCCACTTCCAGAGCTGTGACTCTTAGTCCAAGAAGCACTGGGGGTAAGAGTGACCAGGAATGCCTGGCCAGCATGCTTGGCTAAACTCTACTGGCAGGGAAGTGGGCATTACTGGGCTTTCTGTTGTCTGTTCTCCCAGAACACTTGGAGAAACTGAGCAGTACACACTGCAGGTCAGTGAATCCTCTTTCACCCCTGAGTGGGGCATCCTCCTTCATTCTCCAAGTGTGTTCTGAGTCTCCTTCATCCCTTCTCCCCGTGTGCCCTGTCCTGTGCTTTGCTGGGGAGGGGCCAGTCTGGGGGCAGGGGAGGCCCTGACTCACACCTCCTGACCTAACTAGGCAGGCCCCAGGGAGGACCTAGGTGAACTACAGCAGTCAATACTCCACGGAGTCTTTGGAAAGAGAGGTCAGCAGCAGGAAGGAAGGCTAGGAGGGCTTCCTGGAGGATGAGGTGGCCAGGGAGGAAGGGGCAGTCAGGGATGGTCACTGAGGATGCCTGGCCAACCCAAGCCAAGGAAAAGTCATGGCAAAGCTTGGAAGGGAGAAGGCCTGAGCCAGGTCTGAGGACGCCAGGGCGGGCAGGTCAGCTCTGCTCAGGACTGGGGCTTCAGGAGCTCAGGGGAGCTTGCTTAGGGTACTAGAGAGGGGACAATTGTAGAAGCAGGCACTGCCTGGTGCAACAGCCTTTCCTCTGAGACAGTGCAAGGTGGTCAGGGATCAGTTTCAAAGCAACACGGAGCCTCAACTTTCTGCCAGTCTGCCTAGCATGACGCTGCTCAGCGTCATTCCAGGATTCAAGTCCTGGGCTGTGGGCTGAAGAAAGGCCAGGCCTGTGTGCACTGGAGCCCCAGCATTCCTTTTCCGCTGAGAGCCTCAGTTTCCTCATCTTTAAACGGGGACACTGTTCCCAACACACACGCTTCTCAGGGTTGTCAAGAGACCAGGTGAATGTTTTGTAAACAAGGAAGCCCCAGCAGAAATGCGAGAGCTGGGTTATTTCTGCAGCCTGCTTGCCATTATTTTTCCAGGCCTGTGTCTCTCGGCCCAGCTAGCAACGACGCAGTGAAGGCTCCAAACTAATCCCAGCTTGAGTCTCAGCTGTGGGTGGGAGCTCCCTGTCTGGAGGCTCCACAGACATCTGTGTGGGTGGGGATCAGGGGAGATGGGAGAAGATGGGGAGGGGAAGGAAGGGGAGACGGGGCTTGCAGAAATCTCTAAGTTTTTGATTCACAAAGAATCAAAAGCCTTCTCCCTTCTTTTTTCATTCCTAAAAAGAAAGCTCTTTTTCTCCAAACACAGTCTCCTAAGCAGCACCCTCCAAACCCCCAGTCCTTACTTGGCCTGCATTAGCCCCTAACAAAGACCAGGTGCCTCGCTGACATGGGGAGAAGAAAAACAAGGGACAAGTTGTAGAATCAACGGGCTTTATTGCCACCAAGGCCAACTGGGTACAGCCCCCGCCCCAGGCCTCCTAGGGTGCCTGGATAGAAGTGCTTAAGTTTGCTAAAATCTCCACAGAACAGCAGTAATTGCCTTCTTAGTGGACCCCAGCAGACATTTATCAAACACCTACTGTATGCAGCTGCCTCTGGAAGGAAAAGTTTAAGCTTCACACTTTTATCAAGGGAGGTGATGTGTGTAAAGGTGCATGCACACTATGAGGTACAGGATGTGCAGGACAGCAGTTAGAGAGGGAGGGGAAAAGACGAGCATTTGTTGAGCACCTGTTGTATACCAGGCCTGGGCTAGCTACTTGAGGTAAATTAAAACGTTTCATTCTCATAAACCCAACTTTATAAATGAGGAAACTGAGCCACAGAGAGGTGAAGGGACTTGTTCAAGGTTGGACAACCAAGTAGGAGAGCTGCGATTTAAACCCGGGTCTGGCACTCTATCCTCTTCTCCACCATCGTGGTGTGTGCGGTGGCCTCCCGTCCTCACCATGTCTTCTTACAAGACTTTCAGGATCAAGCGATTCCTGGACAAGAAACAAAAGCAAAATCGGCCCATTCTCCAGTAGATTCAGATGAAAACCGATAATAAAATAAGCTACAACTCCAAGAAGGGACATTAGAAAAGAACCACGCTGGGTCTATAAAGAATTGCCCCTGAGATGGCACACCTATTTACCAATTGATCAATGTCACTATCATCTTACGGTTATCAAGCTGAAACTCTGGATATTTGGACATGTTTTATTGGGGAAATTCTTTGTTTCTATGCTCTGCACAAGTAGATTGATTCCATAATGAATATGTGAAAACTTCTGTTTGAATAAATAAATAAATAAACCCAGGTCTGTCCGGATTCAAGACCAGTACTCATGCTCTTCCGTCCCTTCTGCCATGTGAGGACACAGTGTTCCTTCTCCCTGAAGATGTAGCACTCAAGATGCCATCTTGGAAGCAGAGACCGGGCCCTTACCAGACACCAGGCACCTTGACCTTGGACTTGCCAGCCTCTATAACTGTCAGCAATAAATTGATGCTGTTTGTAAATTAAAAAATAAAAAAAATACCAGTACTCATAACCATCACATGGACCTGGCACCATTATATCATGCTGCTGTGGTAAGAGCACTGGGCTTGGGGTCAAAATCTGGCTCCACCTCTTAGCAGCTGTGTAGACTTACTCAAGTCCCTTAATCTCTTAGCCTCAGTTTCTTCATCTGCAAAATGGGGTTGTTTTACTGCAAACTATGAAATGTTATACATATTGTGGGACTGTCCCTGGTCAAGGGAAGAGGGTGCAAGGTGGGGTGGGGTGGGGTGGGATGGGGTTCGGGTGGGCTGGAGCAGACAGGTGTGATGGAGGGACTTGGATGGAGGAAAGGGGGAGCATTCCAGGGGTTCTCTTCCATGCATCCATGCAACAGAGCAACCAAAGCCAGCAACACACTGACACTGGGGCTCACAGAAAATAGGCAGAACCTCAAAGCACTGGAAGCTCTACAATAATATCACCCTTTCTCCTCCTGTTTGAGACTGGGCTGATGTTGTTGCCTGGGAGGGAGCCAGGAGAAGGGCCCCAGCCTGAAGCTGTTAGGTAAGAGCTAAACCCAGGCCCAGATTTCCAGGAAGCAGCCCCGGGAAGTTGAAACACTTAGATTCAGGGGTCAGGAGGCCTGAGTTCCTGGCCCCAAATGGCCAGGTACCTGGTCTCCACCTGGGACCTGGTGAGAATCACTTCCAGCTCTGAGCCATGGTTTCCTCCTCCATAAAACAGGGGCAGGGGTGGTCCTCACTTACCCTGCAGGATTATTTTGAGGCAAATGATATAGTGGAATTGTGAATTCTTCTGTCCTGTTGGGGAGTACAGACATCTCTCCTTTATAGACAGGCAGACTGAGTCCCTTTTGGACAGAGGTCAAGGTCGCAATGCCAGTAGGCAGAGCCCTGCAGAACCTTGGGCTGGTGCCCCTCTGCAGGAATGTATTCCCGAGGCCTCGGAGGCAAAGCTGCCTAAAAGCAGCTCTTGGTGGAGGTGGTGGGCATTTGTCCTTTCTCCTAAGCCGGGAATGCGTGTGGGGAGTGAGGGTCTCCCTCAAGCCCCACAAGGGCAGAAGGGAGAGAGGTGAGGGGGCCCAGCTCCTGCGTCCTCCCAGAGGGCGTCTCCAGGGATCCTGGGGTCAGAGCTGACGGGGTCTGGGCCTGTCTGGAACTTTGTCTCAAATCTCCAGGGTTGAGGCCTGGGTATGACTGAGCTGTAAGGGTCCCCTCGTTCCTTCCCCGAGGGAGGAGCAGCCTAGCACGGGCCCTTTAAGAAGGTTGAGGGTGGGGGCGGAGGGGGGATTGGGCCTGAAACTCGAGCGCTGGGAGCCTGCCCCGCCCCCGGAGTTAAGTACGGAGGGAGTCGGAGCCCCAGCCCACGCCCTGGGAGCCGAGCCGCGCTCTCCCAACCGTCGACTCTGGTGTCCCGACTCAGCTCCCTCCGCTCGCTCTGCTCTTCGCAAGTCCCGCCGCCCAGCCTGCCGCGATGCGCTCGGGCCCGCGGCCCCCACCTCCGGCCCCGGCCCTGGCCCTGGCTTTGACTTTGGCTATGTTGGCCAGACTTGCATCCGCAGGTAAGTGAGGAGCCGCAACCCTGACCCAGCCTGGCGAGAGCTGAGGGGTTCCTCAGGTAGGGAAAAGAGACAGAAGGGGCCAGAAGTGGCACCCAGATTGGGAGTCAAGGAGGCTGCCCTTCTTCCACTCCAGACCGGGGTCTCCAGGAGTTTGACCCTGCTGGAACCCTTGACCTAGGGTAATGGGGCTCCAGTAATCGGAGGTTGTCCAGCTCAGGTGGCCAGGGAGCCCAACGTCTGATTGCCTGGGGCGTGGCTCTGCCTGTTTGGATTGTCTGAGACACCCAGTGTGACCACCCCAATGCTACCCAGGCTTTGTTTGCCGCGCAAGCTTGGGGTGACCACATTGGTGTCCAAAGGGCACCCAGTGACAGTGAGAAGTGGGTACCCCAGCCTCAGATGCCCTGGTCCAGGAATGGGGAGTGCTGCAAGGCGGGAAACCGGGAGGAAGCCACCCTGCCCCACCCTGAGCAGAGCCCCACACACACCTCAGTCTCCACCTCCTGCAGTCTCCCCCCAGTCGGCTCCTGCTCCCCTCCCCCACGTGGATCTGTCTGTCCATCTGGCCTCTTTGCCACCACCTTTCCTGCCGTCTGCCCTTCTCTCCCTACTCCTATTTCCTCTCCTCTCACTTGAGAGGGCCTGATTGGTGAGAGACAGGATCACCCACCTACCACCCATTCTTCAGCCTCCTAGAGGCAGGGCTGGTGACCCTCATATATCCTGTGCCCCAGTAGGGGCTTGTCCCTCAGATAGCCCTGGGCAGGCCCCTGCCACACCTCCCTGTCCCTAGCATTGGTGCCTGACCCCAGCAGAGACTGAAGGAGAGTTTGCCCTCTGAGAGGTGCTAGCACATGTCCCCTCTCTGTCACAGTGCCAGAAATCCCAACATTACAGCATTCTTCCTTTACTGAAGGCATGGTCTAGTTATGCCATATGAACTGCGGCCTCAGGGCGCATCCATCATTACTACCCCTGTATGAATCAGTGCTTCAGCCTACATCTTTCGGGATCATTCCCAAGAGCAACTTTGGGCAGAGGAAGGGCCTGAGTCCCTCCCAGAGGCCCAGCAACACCCTTCTCTCCATCAGATGGGGAAGCCAGCTCTAAGACAGGGCATCAGGAGGGACCCAGAAGGGAAATGAGTCAAGGGAGGACTCCCCTACCCCCACTGGGTGAGTCAGGGCTGGATCCCCAAGCTCCCTATTCCCATCTGCAGGGGCCCGAGCCCCTGAGACCTCATGGCCTTGGTGGTGGGCTGGGCCTCTAGAGAAATGGGAAGGGAGTATCCAAGGTGACTTAGGAGTTCAGGTCATCCAGCCCTCAACCTCCAGCCAGAAGAGAGATTCCACACCCTCATCTCCTTGGGCTTCAAGAGAGCCAGTCTCAAATATCTTAGCAGCGACAACTTGCAGGCATTGTGCTAGGCAAGGAGGGATGCACAGAAATGGATGGGCTGAACTTGGGCTCATTCAGGAGGCAGAAAAACAAATGAAAACTCAAACAGCAATTCCTAGTTGTGTTTGCAAAGATCCAGATGAAAAGTATGGGAAATGTGGAAAAAATCAGGGACAAGCTATGGAAGGACAGAGAGTGGTCCTTGAACCTAGCCTTGGAGGATGGGAAGAGAGTCAGTACTCTAGGCAGGGGCTCAGCCTGAGCAAAGACACTAATGTGGGTGTAAGCAGGGGGTGTTGAGATAGGAAGGCCAGCAGCCTGGGTGGAAGGCATATTTTGAGCCCAGGCCAGGGAGAGCCACTGGGCTGGGGCACAGAAACCTTAAATGGCAAAATGAAGCTCACAGCCTATGCCCTGTTGGCAGTGGGGATCCAACGAAGGTTTTAGGGCAGGAGAGCTGCTTGGTACCTGTGCGGTTTTATAACGTTTATCTGACCCCTTCCTTTAGGAAGAATTTGGAAACAGGCAGGGGATGGGAGAGCTGGTATCTTCTCCCCCTCCCAGGCAGATCCCATTCAACAACCCATGTCCGTCGCCATTCCTGGCCCAGCTCCCTGTCCTGGTCTCTGCAACGGGGGGAGCCCCTCCCTGAGGAAGGCATCACTCCCACTCCTCCTGGACACCCCCAGCCCAAAGGCCCTCAGGTTCTCATGTACCAGAGTGAAGCAGGCTGGCACCCTCTCCCTGCACCCACCAGCATTCCAGAGCATTCAGGTCATGAGACCTGGGAGTCAAGCACCCTTGGAGGCCATCTGGACCACCCTTCCAGTTGTAGAGATAGGGAAACTGAGGTCCTAGAGAGGAAGATAAATGCTTTACAGAGAACCCCAACTGCCCAGGAAGAACCCCCAGCCCTGCTTTGAGGGAGCCCTAGCCTGCTTGTGGGGCTGGGCGTGGGCCACTGTGACAATGTGGATGACATATATGGTGTGCAGCTCCTTCTGAGCCCTATGGGAGGCCCTCAGCAGAGGGACATGCGTTGGGGTAGACTGGATTTGAGCCGATGCTTAAAGGACAAGCAGAAAAGAAAGGAGTTGGCTTTCCAGTCTGGGGGAACAGAATGGATAAAACCTGGATGGTCAGAGTGCACATAGAGCATGCAGAGAAAGGCATTCTTGTGCCTTTTCCCCAGCCTGGCATAGCCGACTTGGAAAGGCAGAATGTGAGGATTGAAGTGGGATTCAGGTAGAATTCAGGTAGAATCTTCCCTGGCAGGAAGAATTCGTGTGTTACCTGGTTGGGAGGCTCTGAACTTACAGGGGTGTCTTAGAACAGGGCTGCAGAGTACCAGGTGCAAAAAATTGAACCAGGACAGATCCTGCTGCCTCTGAAGATGGTTTGGGGGGCCGACGGTGCTGGGGACATACTCTGAACCTCTTGTGCCCATGTGTGTGCTGGGCCAGGGCCCTTGGGCCAGCCCACCCAGATTCTAGAAAAGCTGTTCCAGGACCAAGTATAACCGAGCCCCCCTCCCAACATCCGCCCGCCTAGGCAAGACAAGAAGGGCCTTTTAGTGCTGCTCGTCCCCGGGGGCCTGGGGGGTGGGCCACGCCAGGTGGGCCAGGGGGCTGGCACCAACGGCAGAAGGGGAGTGAGGCACGTGTGGAGCTCGCAGAGGAAGTGTAAAGGCTCCGTCTGGGAACTGGGCGTGCTGCCCAGGAGGGGGCGGGCAGGGGAGGGGGAGTTGGAAATAGCCCTGACGTACACACTCACTGGCGCGCACAGATACTGGCGCACACAGATGCCAGCGCACACGCGAGTATGCACAGACCATGCACACAGCCCTCTCCCAGACCTGGAAGAGGGGGCTGGGACCAGGAGCCAGGTGGCTGCTGCCTCACTCCCCAGGCCCCCTACCTCACAGACCTGGCCCGGTGGCACCCTGGGGGGAAAGAAGTGAACACGGACCAGGCAGGGGGTGCTGTGCTGAGCTGTAACTCCCACTCAACCCTTGGCCCCAGCCAGCTCCCCTCTTGCGTCCAACATGCCCTCTCTCCTAGCTTATGTCCAGTTCTCTAGAGCCTTCTAGAGTCAAGACTCTTCCTCCAAGTGCAGGCTTAGGGTGGGTTTTTAATTGTGTTACCATTATTACTGAGTTTGTGTGAGGATTTTTGAATGAACTGAATTTGTAGGAACAATTTTGAACATGGATCCTCCCTGGGGTAGGATTCTATACCCTATCTTGTTTCTTAGGAGGATCCATAACTCCAAACAGGGGAGAGGATGGAGCCATCTGATCACTGAGCTCTTATCTCCGGAGACACCCGGAGGTGGGCACTAAACATGTCGTCCCATAGCTCGCACATAGCAACACTGCAAAGTCAGGAAACATTCCTGTTTTACAGATGAGGAAACAGGCTCAGAGGAAAGCAGGGACCGCCTCAGGTCACTCCATGGGCACACAGGCCATGGTGTTCTCACCCACCCCAGCATCAGTGGGTTTTTCCAGATCAGGCCCCCCAGCAGGGGAGAGACAGCTCCCTGAGGACTCTAGATTTTTGTTCCTGTCTCCCTACACCCCTCCAGCAAGTTCCCCCCACCTCTCCAAACCCTCCCCACTTTCTCACAGTGTGAGTAAATCCCCTTCAAAAAAGCCCCCCACCCCGACAGCTGGGATGGCAAATGAAGCCACATTTGCCCCAGATGTAGAGTGGTAGTTCTAGGGGCTGCCATCATAATGGCTTGATGGCATGGCTTGCCCACATTCTGGAGGTGGCATGGGTGGGCCCAGCCAGGGACAGTGCCTGTCCTGTTCACCATCGGTTCCTCCTGCTCAGCTTCTGCCTACGCCCGGGCCGGCTCCCAGCCTGCAGAGGAGCCAGCTCTGCCAGCTCTGGGATGTGTTAGCCAGGCCTCCAGCCGTTACTCATGCTTAAACGTTTCAGTGTGTGCATCCTCGTGGTTTAACGGTCTGGGGCATCAGAGAAGCTGCCTCCCCTTCCTGACCTTACTGCAGAAACTCCTGAACCCAGACCAGCCCCCCTCCATGGTCCACAGGGTAACCGTGATCCAGAGAGGGGAGCCTGCTTGCTCAGAGTCACACAGTGAGTCCTTAGTAGATTGGGGGCTAGGCATCCCTCCCCTTTGTCCCTATACCCTGGTTTGGGTGGTGGCCTTGCCCATAGGACCAGCTGCTCCCCAGGGGCACACATCCTATCTGCTTTTCTCAGAGGTCTCCACCATATTGCTGAGCACAGCACTGAAGGTATAGAGAGCACTGAGCCAACCATTTCAGACTGTGCTCCGGAGTGCTCCACGTCTTTACACCTGAGCCAACCTAGAGGCAGCTGAGCCTGGGAATATGGGATGCTTACCCCAGCCCAATTCATGCATAGCAGCTCCATGAACATCATGTTTGTAGATTGGGGTTTTGTGTAAGGTACGGTTTTGATAAAGGGTTTTGTGGCTAAAAAAACCAAAAACTTCTGAAAACTTCCTGGCTCTCAAAGAATCCCAATCAAGATCCATACCAAGAACCCCTGGAAGATGTCCTTCCCCAGGCAGAGCAAAGTCTGGGGGCCTGGACACAGGGAGCAGAGCATAAGCCCAGCTTCCTCGCTCTCAGCCAGGCCTGGGGGCTCTGGGGGCTCTCCTGCCCCTCTTGGTACCAAATAGGACCTTCCTGAGCAGCCAGGTGGGCAAGAACCTCATGGTGCCACCTGCTTGCAGGTCCAAAGACATCATGCTATGCTGTACCCTTCTCTCCCTCCAATATATCAGACTCCTCATTCAAGGTGATCTTGTGTTCCCTGGATTGGCTGGTGAACGAGTCCAACAGATAATAATCTGTAATCCCTGGAACCCTTCCACCTTTGCTCAGTTGTTCCCTGCAACTGGCCTTCCCTTTCTCCCCCCATCCTTCAAGATTGAGCTCCAGCATCACCATCCCTGGGAGCCTTTTCAAACCACAGATTGTTCTGAGATCCATGCCTGGTCTGCCCCTCTCCAGGGGCCGTGCCCTCCATCTCTGTGGGGTTTCGCCCTGCTACCCTCACCTGGCCTCTGCCCCCATTCCATGACTTTCATCAGTGTGATATCCAGTAGCTGCGTGGGCATACACACCACACACACACACACACACACACACACACACACACCACACACGTGCGTGCGCGCGCACCACACACACACCACACACACACACACACCACACACACACACACACCACACACACACACACACCACACACACACACACCACACACACCAC